>NC_139217.1:29188610-30456101 GCF_055691185.1 Crinia signifera
ATTGCTTTGTTACATTGCCTACCTGCTTTTAAGTCCCCTGAAATAGTGACACCTAGATCCCTTCCTTCCTCAGTAGTTTCCATTATAGTGCCATTTAGACTATATTAAGTCTTTGGATTTTTGAGACCCAAGTGCATGATTTTGCATTTTTTGGCATTAAACTGTAGTTGCCATGCTCTTGACCATTCCTCTAATCTACCTAGATCATCAATCATTTGTTTTACCCCTCCTGGTGTGTCTACCCTGTTGCATACCTTTGTGTCATCTGCAAAAAAGCACATTTTACCCTCAATTACATTTACAATATCACCAATAAAGATATTAAAAAGCACCGGTCCAAGTACAGATCCCTGGGGTACCCCACTTGTAACCTTCCCTCCTTTGACTGTACTTCGTTTAATACAAATCTCTTTTTTCTGTCCTGCAACTACGCTCTTATCCATTCAACTCTCTTAAAATCCAATCCCAAGCTTTCAAGTTTATTTAACAGTCTGCGATGTGGGACAGTGTCAAAAGCTTTACTAAAGTCTAGATAAGCTACATCTACAGCCCCACCTTGATCTATTACTTTAGTCACCCAGTCAAAAAAGTCAATAAGATTTGTTTTTGATCTTCCCCCAGTAAACCCATGCTGTTTCGGATCCTGTAAATTGCTGGTTTTGAGATATTCTACAACTCTTTGTTTTAAGAGTGTTTCCATCAATTTCCCTACTACTGATGTAAGGCTCACTGGTCGATAGTTGCTTAACTCTTCCTTGCTTCCACTTTTGTGCAGTGGGACTACATTTGCTGTTTTCCAGTCCTCTGGGATTACTCCAGTAGCTAGTGACTGGTTGAATAATTCTGTTATTGGCTTAACCAGCTCCCCTTTAAGCTCTTTTAGTATCCTTGGATGTATCCCATCTGGCCCCATTGATTTATCCACTTTCAGTTTTGAGAGTTCTGTGAGGACTTTCTCCTCTGTAAATGTACTTCTTTCTCCCTCTGTTTTCTGACTATACTTGCAACTTAAATGTGGCCCCTTCCCCTCTCTTTCAGCAGTGAATACTGAGCAGAAATAATTATTAATATTATCTGCTATTACATTGTCCCCCTCAAGAAAACTTCCACTCTCTGTCTTCAGTCTAATTATTCCACTTTTTGTTTTTTTTTCTTTCACTTTTATACCTAAAAAAGTTTCCCCCTTTACCCACTGACTGGGCCATTTTCTCTTCAGCCTGTGCTTTTGCACATCTGCTTACCTTCTTAGCCTCCTTCTGTCTAACAAGATATACCTCTTTGTCCTCATTCTTCTGCGTCTGCTTAAATTTCTTAAAGGCCAACTTTTTTGCTTTCACAATACTTGCTACATCTTTCGCAAACCACAATGGCTTCCTTTTCCTTGTGTTTTTCCTAACTCTTTTGACACAAAGTTCTGTTGCTTTTAGTATTGCACTTTTTATTTTTTCCCACTTCTCCTGCACTACTTCCAAGTACCTCCACTCTGCCAAAGAATCCCTTACAGAGTTTCCCATCTCTACAAAATCAGCCTTCCTAAAATCTAACACCTTTGTTTTTGTGTGCGATGAGTCAGTCTCTGTCTTTATTCTGAACCATACTGCTTGATGGTCACTGGATCCCAGATTTTCACCCACATTTATGTCAGATATTCTGTCACCATTTGTAAGTATTAAGTCTAATATTGCGTCCTTACGAGTGGGCTCCCTCACCAATTGCTGGAGGGATGCTCCTTGCAAGGAATTCAGCATGTCCCTACTTCTGGTGGAACTTGCAACAGGAAATTATATAGGAACTATATTCCCACCACTCTATGATCTACAGCAGTGGTGGCCAAACTGGGTCCTCAGGGACCACTAACAGTTCATGTTTTCTAGATCTTCTGTAGTTGGCACACTATTACTTATGGAACCGTTTTAATATACACAGGTGATCTGGAAAAGATGACCTATTTGCAGGTCAGAGATTGTCGGAATCTAGGTGACTGACAGACAACGTCTAGGTCAACAGTCAATATGGTCTACATGTTCAAAAAGTCGACACAAGCAACATGTTCAAGTGACACATGAAAAGGTTGAGATGAGTTTTTCATGATTTTTCTGAGGTAATTTACTGTCCATGCGGACTTTGCATGGCCCAAATCATGGCAAGAGAAGAGAGGCTTGCGATGGGACGTAGTACACTAATTGTGGGCCCACAAAAAATGCGAAAAACTCATGCCAAAATTTTCATGGGTTAACCTCTTCATGTGTCGACCTTTCCATGTGTCAACTTTGGGCAGGTCAAGCTTTTGAGTCAACGCAGAGATTGTCAACCTGCTATACCCCACCTGATACTGATCACTACTTGTCTAACCAACTTTCTGTGGGTCTTAATTGCCCTCAAAAGTAGTATTTCCGGGGAATACACATATGACACATGTTACAAATAAGATGTCTATCCTGTGTACAATACCGCACTGTTTAACTGATATAGAGCTATACCTAGTGGGGCCAATGCAGAGAGCATCGGGGCGGCGGAGGCAGGGGAGCTCCGGTGTACCAACACCAGAGTGGAGGTGAGGTGGGTTTTGCTGGGACAGGACAAACCTGCCCTGGTAGGTTTGTCCTGCCCCAGCAAAACCCACCACTTAAGGGGTTAATGGATTAATGGGCACTGTTGGGGTGAAATGTAATAGGATGAGAGATTTGGTGAAAAATCTCCAGTTTTTTTTAAAGCGGCAATCATTTACACGGCAAAACCAGTTTGATTTTGCAGTGTAAATGATTGCCGCTTTAAAAAAAACTGGAAATTTTTCACCAAATCTCTTCCTTTCTGAATCTCTCGTCCTATTACATTTCACCCTTGATGTCTAATGAGTCTTGGGTTTTATGTACAAAAGTATAATGTATAACACAACTGAAATGAATATATAAGAATCTCCCGTTACTCATCTGGGGGTGGAGTTTTTAGCCATGTGGCTCGGACTCTATGGAACTCACTCTCCAGCACAGTTCGGGAGACCCCCACTACAGAATCCTTCAACAGACTCAAGACCTTCATGTTTACTCAAGCATTTCCATGCGTAACCCCTCTGTGTTCTTGTGTTTAGTGCATTCCTTGTGGACCAAGAAATAAAGGACACTGCTTCGGGCCCAACATCTGCTGCGGGGAAGAGCTGGGCTGTTACTTCGGGACCTCAGAGACGCTAAGGTGTCAGGAAGAGAATTACCTGCCCTCACCATGCGAGTCCGGGAGGAAGCCATGCGGGAATAATGGAGGCAACTGCGCAGCCTCAGGGATCTGCTGTAACCACGGTAAGAACCCACAGAGTGCACGGCAATGCTTAGTGAATCAAGGATGTAAATCCAGGTGCCTGGAGGAGAAACAGAAGGTGGTGAACTGGGATCTATCCCAGTTCAGCAGCCACTTAGAATTTTTTTTGTGCCCCTCTGACAGCTTGAGCCTGGCAGTCATTGCCTCCAATGTTTCTGGGAGTTATTCCATTGTAGTGAATGAATAGCTGGCAGGTCCATCAAAACTCCTCTCAACCTCATGCCTATGGTATTAGACATAAAAAGTTAGAACATTCCAATAATCAGCATTGGACCCCAGCATTAATCCTGAGAAAATGGATCAGAGGGCAACTTTCACAACCAGCCTCAGAGACCGGGTACTACTTACCTAGGCTTGTTGGAGGGGCTGGAATCAGGACCTATATGATATGATTGGGATCATTTGGTCTACAGCATGATGGTCGACAGTCATTAGGTCGACACCATTAGGTCGACATGGGAAAATGTCGACATGGGTCTAGGTCGACATGGGAAAAGGTCAACATGGTTCTAGGTCGAAAGGTCATTAGTTCGACAGGTCGTTAGTTCGACAGGTCATTCGTTTGACAATGTCTAGGTTGACAGTAAAAAGGTTGACATGGGGTTTTTCACTGTTTTTGTCTATGTTGAAATGTGCCGACATGGACATGGTATTAGTCTTCCGCATCTCCTCGCATGACGTTATTAAAATCCAACTCTATTTCTGCTTGGATCATAAAGTAAAAACAAGATGTTTTTTAATCACGAAAAACCCATGTCGACCTTTTCCTATGTCGACCATTTGCTTTGTTTGGACCTTTCATCAATGTCAACCTACAGTAAAGCTCTTTGCCCTTTTGCACGTGTCCACCAATGCTGGTCAACCTATTGACTGATGATCTAATTACTGTCGACTAATCGTCGAAGTTTCTGCTAAACTTTCCTGTACTATATGTGAGTCATGTGGTAGGACTGTGAGTGCTCACTCCGGGAAGCATCGGGGAAGCTTGAGTCTCCACTTGCTAGTACCCCAGAGTGCAGTACTCCAGGGGGACCACAGCTGCTCAGAGAGAGGCTAGAAAGACAGTCACTCTGTAGGAGAGTGTCAGCTCTCATGCCAAGTAAACCTACATACAGTGGTGTAACTAGTGATTATGCCCCACCCCCGCCAATTTCATCAGCGCCGCCCCCCTCCCCTCCCCCTCGCCCGCCCAAGTAAAGTTATACACCCCCTTCCCACCTTCCCCCTTCGCATGCCACCGCCTCCGCATTCAGGGACCCGCATCGCAGATCTCCTCCTGGCTCCGTCTCCTCCTGCAGTGCTAATGAAAAATGACCATCACAAAATGGCTGCCCCCTAATAGCAGACCGTTTTTAAGGATGCTAGAGGAGGCCGCCGCCTCCTCTAGCATCCCTGAAAAACTGTCTGCTGTATGGGGTCAGCCATTTTGTGATATCATGGAGATGGAGAACCGGGACCGCACACACAAGTAATAGGCGAGTACCGGCCACAGATGCGGCAGCGGCGTAACCATAGCCCCACAGACCGGCGCCCTCACTTACTCAGCGCCTCTCCTCCACAGCGGGATCTGCAGGGCTATAGTTACGCCATTGCCTAATAACATAACTACACAACCCAGACCCAGGGACCAGTACACTGCCACACCCGAAGCAAATGCACTACATGTACAGAAAATAACTACGGGCACGATTCAGACCTGCTCCTTGGGCTGCGAGTGTTTGGGGCCCAGTGAGCAGGTAGCCGCCGCCCCCCTGCCCTGCAAAATCCCACCTTACAAGGGGATCTGCAGGGCTGCGAATGGATGTGTATGGATACACATCTGTTCGCAAGCGCCTGCTCAGCGCAATAATTATTTGATGTTTACTTACCATCCAATGATTTCTCCTCCTCTCCCTGCCGCATGCAGCCGCCGAGTAGCCCAGGCCTCAGGACTCCACAGCTGCGAGGGAAAACAGGGGCTTCCGGGCATAAGCACGCCTGCATTTCTTGGGCACTCCCAGCGTTTCATTGGGCGTGTCCACCGTTATTGCAGGCAATACCAGGGATCCACCCCCCACACGCCCACCCCCTGTCACTAAGCGCCTTGCAAACACAGAAAAGGCGCACACAGCCGGGCCCTGCAGATGCGCATTGAGGAAAATGCACATGCACAGTCCCCAAACCATCGGACAGCGGCCAAATGCAGACCTGTATGAACAGAACTGAATTGGCCCCTACACCCCACCCAGCAAGCAATGAGGGGGTTACGCACACATATAGTTATCAGCTGCCAGGATGAATTCCCTCCCTGACTACTAATCAGTGTGGTTCTCCAGACTAAACTGTCCCCAATATGTTCCCCACAGAGACCTGCACAATGGACCAAGCGTGCGAACAGGACGCTGTATTTTCCTAGTGAAGGGCCTCAGAAATTCTATTCCTCCGCCAACTGAAGAACAATGAGCCAAGTGACATCACCACACCCTGACGCAGGACACCCGGCTGCTGTATACTGTGTAATGAATAAAGAATCTTAACACGACGTGGCTGCTGCTTTATTTCTGGGCCTAATGTGTTCTAAGTACATGCGGATTCCTGTGCAGTCAGTGGGGAACGCCACCAGGATTGTGGCTGTCTCAGAACTTTGTTCACAGTCATATTGCTGGTACACACTGGCCAACAGACCAGCGCTATACCAGCCAGTGTGTGCCCAGCCGCCACAGCCCAGCCCTACTCCTACACCGGGGTAGCACAGGAGCCATCTCCCTGCTCCCCAGCCCAGCCCTTCTCTTACATCGGGGTAGCACAGGAGCCATCTCCCTGCTCCCCAGCCCAGCCCTTCTCTTACATCGGGGTAGCACAGGAGCCATCTCCCTGCTCCCCAGCTCAGCCCTTCTCCTACACCGGGGTAGCACAGGAGCCATCTCCCTGCTTCCCAGCCCAGCCCTTCTCCTACACCGGGGTAGCACAGGAGCCATCTCCCTGCTCCCCAGCCCAGCCCTTCTCCTACACCGGGGTAGCACAGGAGCCATCTCCCTGCTCCCCAGCCCAGCCCATCATCTACACCGAGGTAGCACAGGAGCCATCTCCCTGCTCCCCTGCCCAGCCCTTCTCCTACACTGGGGTAGCACAGGAGCTATCTCCCTGCTCCCCAGCTCAGCCCTTCTCCTACACCGGGGTAGCACAGGAGCCATCTCCATGCTTCCCAGCTCAGCCCTTCTCCTACACTGCGGTAGCACAGGAGCCATCTCCCTGCTCCCCAGCTCAGCCCTTCTCCTACACTGGGGTAGCACATGAACCATCTCCCTGCTCCCCAGCCCAGCCCTACTCCTACAACGGGGTAGCACCTGAGCCATTTCCCTGCTCCCCAGCTCAGCCCTTCTCCTACACCGGGGGTAGCACAGGAGCCATCTCCCTGCTTCCCAGCCCAGCCCTTCTCCTACACCGGGGTAGCACAGGAGCCATCTCCCTGCTCCCCAGCCCAGCCCATCATCTACACCGAGGTAGCACAGGAGCCATCTCCCTGCTCCCCTGCCCAGCCCTTCTCCTACACTGGGGTAGCACAGGAGCTATCTCCCTGCTCCCCAGCCCAGCCCTTCTCCTACACCGGGGTAGCACAGGAGCTATCCCCCTACTCCCCAGCCCTTCTGCTACACCGGGGTAGCACAGGAGCCATCTCCCTGCTCCCCAGCCCAGCCCTTCTCCTACACCGGGGTAGAATTTGAGCTATCTACCTGCTCCCCAGCCCAGCCCTTCTCCTACACTGGGGTAGCAAAGGAGCCATCTCCCTGCTTCCCAGCCCAGCCCTTCTCCTACACCGGGGTAGCACAGGAGCCATCTCCCTGCTCCCCAGCCCAGCCCTTCTCCTACACCGGGGTAGCACAGGAGCCATCTCCCTGCTCCCCAGCCCAGCCCTTCTCCTACACCGGGGTAGCACAGGAGCCATCTCCCTGCTCCCCAGCCTAGCCCTTCTCCTACACCAGGGTAGCACAGGAGCTATCTACCTGCTCCCCAGCGCAGCCCTTCTCCTACACCGGAGTAGCACAGGAGCCATCTCCCTGCTCCCCAGCTCAGCCCTTCTCCTACACCGGGGTAGCACAGGAGCCATCTCCCTGCTCCCCAGCCCAGCCCTTCTCCTACACCGGGGTAGCACGGGAGCTATATCCCTGCTTTCCAGCCCAGCCCTTCTCCTACACTGGGGTAGCACAGGAGCCATCTCCCTGCTCCCCAGCTCAGCCCTTCTCCTACACCGGGGTAGCATTTGAGCTATCTACCTGCTCCCCAGCCCAGCCCTTCTCCTACACTGGGGTAGCAAAGGAGCCATCTCCCTGCTTTACAGCCCAGCCCTTCTCCTACACCAGGGTAGCACATTAGCCATCTCCCTGCTTCCCAGCCAAGCCCTTCTCCTACACCGGGGTAGCACAGGAGCCATCTCCCTGCTCCCCAGCCCAGCCCTTCTCCTACACCGGGGTAGCACGGGAGCTATCTACCTGCTCCCCAGCGCAGCCCTTCTCCTACACCGGGGTAGCACAAGAGCCATCTCCCTGCTCCCCAGCCCAGCCCTTCTCCTACACCGGGGTAGCACGGGAGCGATCTACCTGCTCCCCAGCGCAGTCCTTCTCCTACACTGGGGTAGCACAGGAGCCATCTCTCTGCTTCCCAGCCCTTATCCTTCACCGGGGTAGCACAGGAGCTATCTCCCTGCTCCCCAGCTCAGCCCTTCTCCTACATCGGGGTAGCACAGGAGCCATCTCTCTGCTCCCCAGCTCAGCCCTTCTCCTACACCGGGGTAGCTCAGGGGCTATCTCCCTGCTCCCCAACCCTTCTCCTACACCGGGGTATCACAGGAGCTATCTCCCTGCTCCCCAACCCTTCTCCTACACCGGGGTATCACAGGAGCTATCTCCCTGCTCCCCAGCCCTTCTCCTACACCGGGGTAGCACGGGAGCGATCTACCTGCTCCCCAGCGCAGTCCTTCTCCTACACTGGGGTAGCACAGGAGCCATCTCTCTGCTCCCCAGCTCAGCCCTTCTCCTACACCGGGGTAGCACAGGAGCCATCTACCTGCTCCCCAGCCCAGCCCTTCTCCTACACCGGGGTAGCACGGGAGCTATCTACCTGCTCCCCAGCCCTTATCCTACACCGGGGTAGCACAGGAGCTATCTCCCTGCTCCCCAGCTCAGCCCTTCTCCTACACTGGGGTAGCACAGGAGCCATCTCCCTGCTTCCCCAGCCCAGCCCTTCTCCTACACTGGGGTAGCACAGGAGCCATCTCCCTGCTCCCCAGCTCAGCCCTTCTCCTACATCGGGGTAGCTCAGGAGCTATCTCCCTGCTCCCCAGCCCTTATCCTTCACCGGGGTAGCACAGGAGCTATCTCCCTGCTCCCCAGCTCAGCCCTTCTCCTACATCGGGGTAGCACAGGAGCTATCTCCCTGCTCCCCAACCCTTCTCCTACACCGGGGTATCACAGGAGCCATCTCTCTGCTCCCCAGCTCAGCCCTTCTCCTACACCGGGGTAGCTCAGGAGCTATCTCCCTGCTCCCCAACCCTTCTCCTACACCGGGGTATCACAGGAGCTACTGTATCTCCCTGCTCCCCAGCCCTTATCCTTCACCGTGGTAGCACAGGAGCTATCTCCCTGCTCCCCAGCTCAGCCCTTCTCCTACATCGGGGTAGCACAGGAGCTATCTCCCTGCTCCCCAGCTCAGCCCTTCTCCTACATCGGGGTAGCACAGGAGCTATCTTCCTGCTCCCCAGCCCAGCCCTTCTCCTACACCGGGGTAGCACAGGAGCTATCTCCTTGCTCCCCAGCTCAGCCCTTCTCCTACATCGGGGTAGCACAGGAGCTATCTCCCTGCTCCCCAGCTCAGCCCTTCTCCTACACCTGGGTAGCACAGGAGCTATCTCCCTGCTCCCCAGCCCAGCCCTTCTCCTACACCGGGGTAGCACAGGAGAAATCTCCCTGCTCCCCAGCTCTTACATAGCTTTTCCAAAGGGGGTATAACTTCTAGGCCTAGGTTCCAGTCCCCTTTAATCATGTTTCCCAGGTATATGGTCCTTAGGTCGACACATATTAGTTTGACATGCATTAGTTCGACACCACTGAAGGTCAACACATTAATTAGGTCAACATGGCTAAATTTGGCAAGGTTAGAAGGTCGACACAAGCATTAGGTCAACAATGGCTAGGCCGATAGATAAAAGGTCGACTTGAGTTTTTCCCATTTTTTTGAGCCGACATGTGCCGACAGGCGTTATTTCCTGCCCTACCATCCACTAGGGCGCGGAGGGAGAATAGAATAGTGCCCATGTGACTATTTCAACATATGGGACAAAAAAACTGAAAAACTCTTGTCATCGTTTTGACTGTCGACCTTATGCTTGTTGACCTTCCAACCTTGTCAACTTTAGCCACGTTGACCTATTTTATGTGTCGACCAAAGGACTGTTGACCCAATTCATGTCCATCCAGTTATTAAGACCGGCATCTGGAGTCCCAAAGGGCGGCGTTTCTGGACTATACAGCCTATTCCCGGACATTGCACACAGTCTGTGAACGCCACCCCTCTAATCTCTGTTCTTAATTACCAGACTGCCCGGAGTAATCCCGGAATAATTCCCAGCGGTGCTGAGAGATTTTTCGTTAATTGCTTAAATGGCCGAATGCCGCCAAAGGGTGGGGGAAGCCTGCGGTGCTGCGCTCTGCTCTCATACTCTCAGTGGGATCGTAGGGGTGGGGGAAGCCTGCGGTGCTGTGCTCTGCTCTCATACTCTCAGTGGCATCGTAGGGGTGGGGGAGCCTGCGGTGCTGCGCTCTGCTCTCATACTCTCAGTGGCATCGTAGGGGTGGGGGAGCCTGCGGTGCTGCGCTCTGCTCTAATACTCTCAGTGGCATCGTAGGGGTGGGGGAGCCTGCGGTGCTGCACTCTCCTCTCTTCCTCACAGTGGTGGCGGGTGCCGGTGGGATGAAGGAAGAATGTGGAAGCAGGGGGTGCGGGGTGGTACGGTGTACCGGCAACATATTTCTTAAAGGTACACCATATCACGCTGTACCCGGGGCCAGTAGTTGGAAGTCGTCCCCCCCCCCCCCCTTCCCACTACTCCAGTGGCTTAACTATGAAAATTGCGCACCCCACCCATGCCGCCGTGCCTTACCGCTGTGCTATGGCCGAGAACTGTCTGCTCTATAGGGGCGGACATTTTATGATGGTTCATTTTCATTTCAGCAGAAGCCAGGGCAGGAGGGGAGCCGGTATCGCTGCGCAGACAGGTAAATCTGCGGGTCCCGGCCACAGCACAGCGGCATTACAATAACTCCGCATTCCCCCATCGCCTGCAATTACACAGCGCCTCCCCGCGACCGCAGGGTTTGTGGGCCTATAGTTACACCACTGCACTACACTTCTGAGCAGAGCAGCAGTTAATAGATGCTGTGTGGATGATCACTGATGCGGAGCAAAGACTATGACAGTTAGGAATGTCCATATTGGTTAATGGCAAATCCATGCACAATAGTGGCCTCTAGTGGCTGGAGGTGGAATTGGGAATGACAGATTTGCTAAGTGTCATTTTAAGGTGCCCATACACTGTGACTTCTCTCGGAGAAGTCGCATACAATCTCCATCCAAACAAACATAAAGCAGAGTTTGTAACATAATCGAGAATGAGAAACACAACTTGGTGTGTCGGGGATCTCAAAGCAATTTTTATCACAAAATTATCACATTTCTATTTTAATAAATTAAAACTCATGTCGATGGCTGGTATAAACCTCAGCTGTTTATGGTACCACTTGGAAATCTCCTTGCAGTAAAGTGTTGCATTAAAGGTTCACAAACATAAGATTGGAGTTCTGCTGCTCTCTGCTGGTGAAAATGTGAACTGCATTGCGAAGTGGCTAATTCAGAGACGTATGCTATACTGCAGCACATCCGCTGTGAACTGTGCGAAAATATGCAAATGTCACAGGAGCCGTCTTCTGTAAATATCTGTTACAGCATAGAATCCTTCTGCGTAAGAATATACAAAAGGTATGTATAATAAACTTGTGGTTGCACAAAAGTACGTCAAAGTCGGTAATGTCAGACTGTCAAGAAGAGTCTTTCTGCTAAAACTGTATTGTGTCCACTGGAGACATTTAGGGGGAAATTTCTAATATGAAAAACCTAGCTTTTCGTATTAGTATTTTCCCTACGACTGCATACGACTGTTTCAGTCGTATGCACAGTCGTGTTCCGGAGGGGGATTTACAAAGCAGTCATATACGACTGCTTTGTAACCCTCCGATGTCGTAGTAATTCGTATTAGCAGCCGTATATACGGCCGCTAATACGAATTAGTAGAGGCAGTCTGCATGGATCAGTCAGATCCGTGCAGGCTGCAAGGTGTAAAAAAAAATAGAAAAAGAAATACATTTAAAAAAAAAAACAGCGTGGGGTCCCCCCCACAGCTGTAACCAGCACCAGGCTGAAAGAGCCGGGGCCGGTAATTAAAAATCAGGGAACCCGACAAATAGGGGTTCCCCGATTTTTAACAACCAGCCCCAGGCTCCAGGTCCGGGGCTGGTTCCCAAAATACGGGGGACAAAATGACTAGGGGTCCCCCCGTATTTTAAGAACCAGCCCCAGGCCAAACCAGCCAGCAGGGTAATGCCACAGCCGGGGGGAGACTTTTTATACAAGTCCCCCCGGCCAAAGCATTAACCCTCTGACCAGTCAGCCTGGCCAGGGGCCCTGGGGGAGTGGGGACCCCCCCAATAAAGGGGTCCCCCCCTCCAGGACTTACCTGACCAGGCTGAAGCCTGGTGCTGTCCCCGTTGGCCCTGTGCGGTGGCCACCGGGCTGATACTGGTGTAAAAAAATAGATGAATAAACTATTGTTTTAAACTGTGGAACTATGAGTCCCAGCAAGCCTCCCCCGCAAGCTGGGACTTGGAGACCCACAAGTCCCAGCCTGCGGGGCATTAAAGGGCCCGCTGGGTCTTGTAGTTCCACAGTAAAAAAAAATTGTTCAATAAATACACACTGACACCTGAAAAATAAAAGTTTAATACATACATTACACACATACTGATACTTACCTATCTTGATCCCGTAGGTAGGTCCCAGAGTCTTGATCCGGTGCCTGAGAGGCGCAGGACCTGGAGCCTGGGGCTGGTTGTTAAAAATCGGGGAACCCCTATTTGTCGGGTTCCCTGATTTTTAATTACCGGCCCGGCTCTTTCAGCCTGGTGCTGGTTACAGCTGTGGGGGGGACCCCACGCTGTTTTTTTTTTTTTTTATTTATTTTTCAATTTTTTTTACACTAAAGCCTGCACGGATCTGACTGATCCGTGCAGGCTTAAAGCAAATACGACAGGAACATCAAGGTGTATCATCCTGTCGTATTTTCATGGCTGTTTTACACCAATTAGAAGCCGTATTATCAATACGGCTGCTTAGTAAATCAGGAACCACCATTCTTTTGAATGGTGATTCCTGTCGTATCCTATCGATGGTGTAGACATTCGTATTTGTAAACACAAATACGAATGTCCCATCATTAGGAATACGAATTGTTGTATTTTCGGGATTGTAAATGTGTAAAAAATAGGTGTATTTCTGCCTACGAATACACCTATTTTTTACAAATTCATATTAGTAAATTTCCCCCTTAGTTTACAGAGCTTCATAAGATATAAGGTACCATCAATCAAAATGAATGAAAAATACATAACTGAATATTAAACTGGGGATGGGGGATGGGGGGGGGGGGGGGGGTTGTAGGGTGGGGAAGGTTCCAATAGCTAGCATGGTTTATAATGGTCTATAAAGAGTTAAGTGGAAATCAGCGTTAAACACCAAAAAAGTAATGATTAGTACATTTATGAAGGAGAACTTTGGTGCCACCAGTCCGTATCTTCAAATAGATTGAGGATGTGAGTTCGTAGGTCAGGGTTTAGTGCTTCTATATATAAACCCCATTTGTTATAGAAATTTACCATATTTTTGTCAATATCAGGTAAGGTCACACTTGCCTACCTGACCCTCTCCATGAGGGAGAAAATGCTCTGCTCCTGGACTTCCCTGGTAATGTATGATTGCCATCACCTGTGGTGACACCTTTCTTATCAGTTACCTAGCTTCCCACAGGTGATGGCAATCCTACATTACCAGGGAAGTCCAGGAACAGAGCATTTTCTCCCTCATGGAGAGGGTCAGGTAGGCAAGTAAGGGTAAAGGTGCGTACACACGGGGGCGATTTTGTATAATATCACGGGAAATATGGTCGCTGATTGACCATATTGCCCGCGATGGGAGTGTGCGCCGGCGACATATCGCCGGATGCGCACTCCCGTTTTTACCCCTGTAGTGATCGCTGGTCGCAGGAACATGCTCTGCGACCAGCTGATTTCCACTGCCGGGCTCCCCCCCGGCAGTTTCTTCTTCATCAGCGAACATCTCTGGTCGCTGATGAAAAGGAGAAACTGAGCAATATATCTCCCCCGTGTGTACGGGGCTTAAGGTAGACATCCTATAGAAATATAAGATTTTTAACATCATGGTATGGACCTCACTTATCAAAGGGGATCAGGGTGAAATCCAATGTTGGAGAATCTTCTTAGCAACAGTGACCATGACCGTCAGTATAGGTATTAGGGATTTATCTAATCCGGAGCGTAGCCAAGTCGTGAATTCTGCAAATAATAGAGCCTGGGCGTTTAGGTGAGGAGAAGTGTGAAAAGTGGCATTAATATAAATGACCAACTTATACCAGAATTTCTTTAGTTTACCACAGTTTCACCATTGATGGACATAAGAGGGGTAGGAAGATTTGCATTCGTCATCAGGGATAAAATGCTTACGTCGCAGTTGAGAGAGGTATGCACGATGGATACATTTAAAATGTACTTCCTGTAAATAAGACGAGCTGAGTATCTTCATCATTTTAGGTAATTGAGAGGTTAAAGTAAATTGAGATACTATTTGTGGGAGGTCACGTTGCCATGTGATTAGGGTCTGAGCCTCGGAGCGTGGATTTGGTTCATTTTGGGACGCACACTGGTGTACAGATGATGCATCTACATACACAGGATGGATTTACACCACCACAAGACGCCATTGGCATACAACTGTGACAAAAGGTGCCCAAATCAACCAATCAACTTCTGTTGTTTACTAGACTTCAGAATGTGAAGCTGATTGGTTGCTCTGGGCAACTACTCCAGTTCACCTCTCTCCAAAGCTTGATATACCCCCCCCCCCCCCCCAGAAAAGGCAGCATTTGGGAGTTAGTGCAGTATAATAAATATCTCATAATCCTCTCTCCGGCGCCAATATTTTCAGTCATATGGGCACCGTGATTTAATGGTGTGATAGTAGTAATGCGACTTGGGGGTAATTTACTCACAGTCACCAGCTATGGAACCTGTCTATACCATTAGGAAGCTTTAGGCAGGTTCCTAGTGTGCTGGGATCTGGGGGGCGCCCCTGCCTATCACAAAATGAAAGATGTATATCAGGAAGAAGTCCTTGTTTTACTCAATGTAGGTGGTGGCTGTGGAACTTCTAAGACGTCCAGGGCCGCCAACAAGGGGGTGCTGTGGGTACAGCTGATCCGGGCCCCGGCTTCTGGACGGGCCCGGGCAGCTGCCCACAGCAGGGCCATAACTACCGGGGGCTATAAGGTCACACGACCAGGGAACTGGATGTGGGAGGGGGGGGGGGGGGGGTGCATATAGACTGAGGCACATAAGGAACTGCTGGCCAGACTAAATTTCAGTCCCGGGCCCCACGATTCCTAGTGGCGGCCCTGAAGACGTCACTTGAACACTTTCACTTGTGGGGTTGGGGGTGGGGCAGTAGGTTGACGTTGAAGGGTTCTGAGAAGCCTCACACCAGCCCTACCCCATATGATTCTAATTTCTCTGAACCATTACACACAAGTGCGGGCGGCGGGGATCAGCGGTGGCGGCAGATTTGTTTAAAACACTGGGCTGCCCATGTTATTGGCTGAGCTCTCTCAACCAATCACAGGGCAGTCCAGTGTTTTAAACAATTCTCCCACCAGTGCGGAACCCCCGCCGCCTGCTAGTGCTACACAACTCCGCTACTGCCTGCTGATCCGGGACGGGGACTGAGGATACCAGCAGGTACGCCGCTAGCGGTCCCTCCGGCCCCCTCTCACCAAACCCCACACAGCTGAATGCGCCCCATATGCCCCCCACCCGCGGATTGTATTCGAGTGATCGCATTGCTCCTACAATTCGATAGATATTATCTGCAGCACATAAGATTTATCGATGCGACATTCGACGGCGTGCCCTTAAAAATGCATACAATAATTAGATTTATCAGCCAGATGTGGTCGAAATCAAATGATTGTATACAATATCTCACAAGTGTATGGGCAGCATAAAATGTATTAGATTAGAGGAAGTTAATATTGGAAATGACATACAACAATACTGTAGTCTAGGAACATATATAAGATATATAAAAGGCTAACTACTCCTCACCTCTATGAGGTGAAGTACCACCACTGACCACTAGAGGCCACTCAAGTGACCAAAATACTCCTTTCTGGGCTTAAATATGTCATAACAGAAAGTGAATTTAGGGATGGCCATCGACCCTCGATGATTAGAAATCATCAATGGTTTATGGCCGATGTTGAATAGTTTTGCCATCGATGAGGGAGAACCAGATGGTTTCCCACCATTGATGTCAAGCTTTAACAAATAGTTTTGTTTTTGTTTTTTTCCTAAAGGTATCGGGACACAGAGCATAGCTCCCCCCCCCCAGCACCCGCGAAGCCACACCCCGCATTTTGATTGGGTTACAGGCCAATCAATCAAAGAAAATGGATGACCATCGATATAAAAAAATATTGATGCTCATTCATTGAATATTTATGCACTATTGATGGTCAGTTGCACTTTTGCCATCGATGGCAACCATCAATGGCAAAGACAACGATGGCCATCCCTAAGTAAATGCAAGTTTTGCAGGGACACTGATTCAGTTTTGCTGGATATGGAGAGAGGGAGCTGTGAAGACAGAGATTGGAGGTGGGAGCAGATAGGGACTGGGGGTGGGCTAAAAACTGTCACAGCTCAAACGGAAAGTAAAAAACTGTCAGATTTCAAAGTTAAAGTACATTGCAGAAGCCGTGTCCAGGCTTTTAATTAGTAAATGCATAAAAGAACAGGTGCTGTAGCAGCACTGTATCACCAGCAGATGGCAATGTAGAACCTTCTATTCTCTATGCCACACTTCTAGATACTGTGCGGTAAAATTACTAAGAATACGAATACGATATATCGTATTCATATTATTAATATGAATGAATACGACTGCATACTGCTGTTTCAGCCATATGCAAATTCATGTTCCGGAGGGTTATTTACAAAGCAGTCAAATACGACTGCTTTGTAAACGTCTGATGGTGTAACCATTCGTATTAGCGGCCATATATATGGCCGCTAATACGAATTTGTATAGCCAGTCTGCACGGATCAGTCAGATCCGTGCAGGCTGCAGTGTGTAAAAATAAAAATAAATAAATAAATAAAAAAACGGCGTGGGGTCTCCCCCACGGCCGTAACCAGCGCCAGGCTGAAAGAGCCGGGGCTGGTAATAAAAAATCAGGAAAGCCGGAAAATAGGGGTTCCCTGATTATTTAAAACCAGCCCCAGGCTCCAGGGGCGGTTCCTAAAATACGGGGGACAAAATCAGTAGGGGTCCCCCATATTTTAAGAACCAGCCCCAGGCCCAACCAGCCAGCAGGGTAATGCCACAGCCGGGGGGAGACTTTTTATACAAGTCCCACCGGCCAAAGCATTCATCCCTACCGACCGGTCAGTCTGGCCAGGGGCCCTGGGGGAGTGGGGACCCCCCAATAAAGGGTACAGCCTTGTGCTGTCCCCAGTGACCCTGGGCTGTGGTCACCAGGCTGATTAAGTGTAAAAAAGATAGAATAAACCATTGGGTTTTGCTGTGGGACTATGAGTCCCAGCAAGCCTGGAACGCATACTGGGACTTTTATTTAACTATTAACCAATAGTTAAATAAACACACACTGACACATAAGAAAAATAAAACTTTAATACATCCAAAGCCCTTTCATACTGATACTTACCTATCTTGAGCCCATAGGTAGGTCCCTAAATCCGGTGTCCGGGGCTCCAGGGCCTTGGTTCCTGGGTCCGGGGCTCCAGAGTCCGGGGTCAAGGGTCCGAAGAAATCCATAGGGGTACCTGTGGAAGAAAATCCTACTCGCCAAGGTCCTCCGGCAAAGATCACGTCCTCTTCTGTCCGACGTAGTCCAGGTGTTCTTAAAAAAACAAACACCTGACTATTCTGGCTGGTACCCGCGACGGACTGAGGAGAGACGCTGATGTTTCATCTTCAGCGCCTCTCCTCCGAATGATTCTATTGGCCGCCTAGCGGCCAATCAGGAGCCTAGAAAGTCGGCTCCTGATTGGCCGCTAGGCGGCCAATAGAATCATTTGTGCTGGTTATTCTCATCCACAGACCCATGTAGCCTCTAAGCCAGGCATGTCCAAACTATGGCCCTCCAGCTGTTGTGGTCAACATGAATTTTTTGTTTTGTTTTTTAAAGGTGGTTTTTCATACTTTACTATCCAACGCGATTTGGTTCAACGGCTCCATGGGGGGGGGGTGGTCTTCAGGAACCAACTTGCCGGGAGGGGACCCTGATTTTCAGGAACATCCTGATCATTCCAGGAGAGTAGGCAAGTATGCATTTGCAATGTCGCCAACATAGATATTAAAGAGCGCTGGTTATTCTCATCCACAGACCCAAGTAGCCTCTAAGCCAGGCATGTCCCATCATGCCTTGCCAGTGGCGGAACTCCCGGAGGCAATGGAGTCATCTGCCGCCGGGCGCCCGGCTTAAAGGGGGCACAGGCTCCATTGCCTCCGATGTTCCGATGCCAGGGATGCCATTGTGTGCCGCTGCCACATTTATCTTATGAACTTGAAGCGGTCGGGCGCCGGGTGCGAGTGCCCCTCCCCCCTTGTGCACAACGGCGTATCACCGCTCCTCGTCCTCCCTGAGTGTCACCTTCCTGCTGGCTTCGTGCTCTCTTCTTTGCGGAAGTCCAGTGACATCCGCTGGCGCCTGAGTAAGCAAGCCAGCTGCCTGTCTCAATGACCGCCGGGAGCCGGGACACTGAAGCAATGTGAGCTGCTGCCGGGCAATGGGAGAGTGACAGATAGTCACTGAAGATAGAAGCAGGGTGGTAGACGCTGCAGCAGCCTGGCCTGAGGGTGAGAGATAATTCAGTAAAAGCCTGCCCGACACACTGTAGTAACAATGGAGGTTATTCTGATCGTAGCGGCCAAACGTGCGTACGTTCGCTATTAACGTACGCTATCCGTACGCGGCCGTTGGGGTTAAGTCCACCCACAACTCAGCCGCATTCGTACGGCCAGAAACAACGGCAAAGGGGAGTGGCGTACAATTGAGCGTACGCCAACGTACACGGACGGGCCAGCCCTTACACTCCGACAACTGGCGTACAATTGAGCGTACACCACCGTTTACGGACGTCTCTCGGCCGTCTTCCCACCGACTTCTTGCGGCTATCTGAGCGTACGCCAGCTTGCACGGACGGGTCCCTATTGTTTTCAATAGAAAAGTCAGCTTATGTCACCGCTCGTGAGAGTGAGCGTACGTCCGTGTACGCTGACATACCCTTCACATATATGGACCTGCAAATCTTGCCTTTCAACTATAATTATGAAAATTAATTAATTGATTGAATTAATTAATGTGCGAAATAGTGGCCATGGGCTTAAAACATTGCTGAAACATCCTTTGTAGGTGTTAGATGTGGTTTATGTTATTGTATCATAAATACAAAACCTATGTTTGTATTAGAGTGAACACGTTGACACATGTCGACTTGCGTAGATTGAGTGTGCTACTGTGTAAAGTCTATGAAAGCACGTAGTGAATGTGTATAACTGTTTAACAAATACCTACCTTAGCATATATAAGCAGGTCTTACAAAGATTCTTACCTTAAATTAAACAAACCTTTAAATGTAGAGAAGTATAGAAAGATAAGCTTCCAATGTGTTTGAGTGCTGTGTGTGGCTTGCAGGTAGTGAAATCATGCTTTGGACTTAATAGACTGCAGCATTGCTTATTACATTCAGGTGTATGTGTTTGGTAGTAATCCGCGTAAATTAGCAAACCCAGGCGCACGCTGGCATGCGGTATCTGTAGGGGTGGTTTGAGATGGCGGTTGGCGGCCGCCTGTTTTGTGTCTGAAATGAACGGTGCTTTAGTCGATCGTGCGGTAGTAGCACCGCTCATTTTTGGTGCACTCCCCCGTGTACGCCCATATTTACGCCCATTTTCCCTCATTATTTCGGCCGCTCCCCTCATCACGCCCCTATGCCGCCCCCAATGCCCGTACACTCGCGTACAGGTTTTTTCGCACGTAGAGACCCGTCCGTAAGCGTTGTGGAGTGTTCGCGCCTGCGCATTAGCGAATGTACGCATGCGCAGATCATAAAAAACCCCGGGACGTACGCGTACGGCCCGGCCGCACCAACCAGAATAAGGCCCATTATCCTGTTGGAAAAGAAATTATATATATATCTAGATATATATAGATATATATATATCTATATATATCTAGATATATATATCTAGATATATATATATATCTATATATAATATATATCTATATATAGATATATCTATATATATACATATATATATATATGTATATCTATATATATATTTATATATCCTTTTATCCAGACACGTGGTGGAATCAAGGAAAAGGGCCACAAATCCAATATATATATATATATATATATATACTAGCTGACCCGCCCGGCGTTGCTCGGGAAAACCTTGTGGTTTCTTTATTTCCAAAATTGCTAAAAATTTCATCTTACAGTTTGCTGTGCCAAAAACCTTAGATTGTAATTTGTTATAGATTCCACCATAATGTTAGAATGTGTTTGCATTGATACTCAATGATTGCAATGAAATCAGGTGTGGTGTTGTTGTTTGAAACACAACGCTCCTGAGTTGATAACTTGTATGTGTTGATGAATTCCACATCCACTCCTGAGATTTAGCACCTACTGTATGACATATCCTCCAACATCTGAGGGTCAGAAATCGGTACAAAATCAGAAAGGGACATGTCCACACCTCAATTTCTATACTTTCAATGGTACAGTTTCTAGGGTGTGTAATTACAGTCGCTGAGTGCGTGGAGACCGGGGTGGGCGTTACTTACTGCGCCATAATTACTAAAAAATTCACTGCTCCCTGCCACTGCCACTCCCCTCACCGAACCTGCAGCAGTCTCTGAGGTGTGGGGATCTGTAAAGCACATGCATTGGGCATCTCTACCAAACAGTGGGGCAGCCCCTGAGTGTGGGAGCAGGTCCGCGGGCCTGGCCACATGATGTCATGACGTGACGCATGCTACCCGCACCACTGTAATGCACCACTGGGAATGGGTGCAATGGGCCAAATTCTTCCCTACACCCGCCGGGCCAATCCACTGATCCAGCCATCACAATCATCAATGGATGCATTGATAAGGTTTGGAGTTTAAGAAGTTGAAGAATTAGACTGAGAAAAATAATTGCCATGTTACAAAGTGTACAATTTACTCAATAAATCGTGAAAAAAAATGTAAGTGTACATAGAAGAACAATCAAGAAATGAAAGTAGGATTAAATATTAATTTCTGATTCAAACTGATAATTGTTTGGATGGGGTGGGGTGTGAAACAAATCTATAGGTGGGGGTATGGATATTGTGGGCATAATTGGTGTTTGTTACACCTACAGGGGGCCCTCAATTGATGGGATTTTCACTACAATATCAGTCACAGTGTCACCGTAGGGGGATTTCCAATTGGGGTCCAGGTGGTCTTTTAGGGACCCTTTACAATCCTGTAGGTCTCTTCTCCTTGAGCTTAAAGTCTCCCTTAATGATAGTCAATCACTGAGGGAGACCGTAGGCTCCAGGAGAAGAGACCATCAGGATTGTAAAGGGGTCCCTAAAAGACCTCCTGAACCCCAATTGGAAATCCCCCTACGGTGACATTGTAGTGAAAATTTATCATCAACTGGGGACCCCCTGTAGGTGTAACAAACACCAATTATGCCCACAATATCCATACCCCCTCCACCTATATATTTGTTTCGCAACCCACCGCCATCCAAACAATTATCAGTTTGAATCAGAATTTATTTTTTAATCCTACTTTCATTTCTTGATTGTACTTCTATGTACACATATTTTTTTCACGATTTATTGAGTAAATTGTACACTATAACGTCACAAATCTTCATCTAAAGTCTTATTCTTCAACTTCTTACACTCATAACATTCAAACATATGCATGCAGCGCTCATGCCCATCGACCAAACATTACCTATGAACCAAAAGAGTCTGGGAAACCCTTAAGGCAGAGCAGTGCCTGATATCCAACTGACTAACAGGGTGAGTGCAGTGTACCCACTTTGTATTGATCAATGGGTGCAATGGCCAGGACAAAGATTTCTCAGTGCAACTGGCCGGGGAGCGCAGTGACAGGCTGGAGGACTGGAGAGACGGATATGGGGAACAAAGTAGAAACGGTACATTAGGTACAGTTTTTGTTTGCCGGTACAGACTGTTAAATAAACGGCAAATTATTTTTTATGTGTTCTGTGTGTGTTGTACTGTATGTATCTGTCCAATGCGTAAGTGTGTGAGGTGTGCTACGTATATACAGTATGTGTGTGTTGTGTCTTTGTGTATCTATGCAATGTTTAAGTGTGTGTGTTGTACTGTTTTTTGGGTGTGTGTGGTGAATGTAGGTGTGTGTTGTGCTGTTAGAGGTATGTTATGTGTGTGTGTTGTGTGTATCTGCCCTATGTGTAAGTGCGTAAGGTGTGCTATGTATAAATCTGTGTGTGTGTGTGTAGTGTGCTGTGTGTATCTGTGCAATGTTTAAGTGGGTGTGTTCTTTGTATTGTACTGTTTTTGGGTGTGTGTTGTAGTGAATGTGGGTGTGTGTTGTACTGTGAGTGTTGTGTGTATCTGCCGAATGTGTAAGTTTGTGAGGTGTGCTATGTATATATGTGTGTGTAGTGTGCTGTGCGTATCCTGGCAATGTTTAAGTGTGTGTGTTCTGTGTGTATGTTGTACTGTTTTTGGGTGTGTGTTGTAGTGTGTATGGATTTGTATTGTACTGCATGTGGTGTGTTGTGTGTGTGTATCTGTCCAATGTGTAGGTGTGTGAGGTGCTCTACGTATAAATGTGTGTGTTGTGTGCTATGTGTGTGTATGTGGTGTACTGTGTGTGTGTGTGTACAATGTTTGTACGTGTGTGTGTTATGTGTGGTCTATGTATATCCTCAATTATTTCCTAATTGTTTAAAGCCTTCACCATAATGTTAGAATGTGTCATTCATACTCAATGACAGCAATGAAATCAGGTGTGGAGTTGTTCCTTCGCAACAGTTTCCCAGATCGTCGATCTTTTCCCCTGAACATCAATGAAGGAAAATTAAAACTTGGTGTTTTTTAAATTTCTAAGTGAAATTTCCCAAAAACGGCTTCGAGGTGCACACCACCGGGTCCAGAAGTATCTTGTTGCTGAATTTGGTGTCTCTGAGTGCCACGGTGTGTCCGCAATGCGACGGACACGCACACACGCACACAGACTCTTCAACTTATTATATAGACTAGCTGACCCGCCCGGCGTTGCTCGGGAAAACCTTGTGGTTTCTTTATTTCCAAAATTGCTAAAAATTTCATCTTACAGTTTGCTGTGCCAAAAACCTTAGATTGTAATTTGTTATAGATTCCACCATAATGTTAGAATGTGTTTGCATTGATACTCAATGATTGCAATGAAATCAGGTGTGGTGTTGTTGTTTGAAACACAACGCTCCTGAGTTGATAACTTGTATGTGTTGATGAATTCCACATCCACTCCTGAGATTTAGCACCTACTGTATGACATATCCTCCAACATCTGAGGGTCAGAAATCGGTACAAAATCAGAAAGGGACATGTCCACACCTCAATTTCTATACTTTCAATGGTACAGTTTCTAGGGTGTGTAATTACAGTCGCTGAGTGCGTGGAGACCGGGGTGGGCGTTACTTACTGCGCCATAATTACTAAAAAATTCACTGCTCCCTGCCACTGCCACTCCCCTCACCGAACCTGCAGCAGTCTCTGAGGTGTGGGGATCTGTAAAGCACATGCATTGGGCATCTCTACCAAACAGTGGGGCAGCCCCTGAGTGTGGGAGCAGGTCCGCGGGCCTGGCCACATGATGTCATGACGTGACGCATGCTACCCGCACCACTGTAATGCACCACTGGGAATGGGTGCAATGGGCCAAATTCTTCCCTACACCCGCCGGGCCAATCCACTGATCCAGCCATCACAATCATCAATGGATGCATTGATAAGGTTTGGAGTTTAAGAAGTTGAAGAATTAGACTGAGAAAAATAATTGCCATGTTACAAAGTGTACAATTTACTCAATAAATCGTGAAAAAAAATGTAAGTGTACATAGAAGAACAATCAAGAAATGAAAGTAGGATTAAATATTAATTTCTGATTCAAACTGATAATTGTTTGGATGGGGTGGGGTGTGAAACAAATCTATAGGTGGGGGTATGGATATTGTGGGCATAATTGGTGTTTGTTACACCTACAGGGGGCCCTCAATTGATGGGATTTTCACTACAATATCAGTCACAGTGTCACCGTAGGGGGATTTCCAATTGGGGTCCAGGTGGTCTTTTAGGGACCCTTTACAATCCTGTAGGTCTCTTCTCCTTGAGCTTAAAGTCTCCCTTAATGATAGTCAATCACTGAGGGAGACCGTAGGCT
Organism: Crinia signifera; assembly: GCF_055691185.1. Classification (NCBI taxonomy): domain Eukaryota; kingdom Metazoa; phylum Chordata; class Amphibia; order Anura; family Myobatrachidae; genus Crinia; species Crinia signifera. The sequence goes on from NC_139217.1 coordinate 29,212,786, forward strand.
CCAGGAGAAGAGACCATCAGGATTGTAAAGGGGTCCCTAAAAGACCTCCTGAACCCCAATTGGAAATCCCCCTACGGTGACATTGTAGTGAAAATTTATCATCAACTGGGGACCCCCTGTAGGTGTAACAAACACCAATTATGCCCACAATATCCATACCCCCTCCACCTATATATTTGTTTCGCAACCCACCGCCATCCAAACAATTATCAGTTTGAATCAGAATTTATTTTTTAATCCTACTTTCATTTCTTGATTGTACTTCTATGTACACATATTTTTTTCACGATTTATTGAGTAAATTGTACACTATAACGTCACAAATCTTCATCTAAAGTCTTATTCTTCAACTTCTTACACTCATAACATTCAAACATATGCATGCAGCGCTCATGCCCATCGACCAAACATTACCTATGAACCAAAAGAGTCTGGGAAACCCTTAAGGCAGAGCAGTGCCTGATATCCAACTGACTAACAGGGTGAGTGCAGTGTACCCACTTTGTATTGATCAATGGGTGCAATGGCCAGGACAAAGATTTCTCAGTGCAACTGGCCGGGGAGCGCAGTGACAGGCTGGAGGACTGGAGAGACGGATATGGGGAACAAAGTAGAAACGGTACATTAGGTACAGTTTTTGTTTGCCGGTACAGACTGTTAAATAAACGGCAAATTATTTTTTATGTGTTCTGTGTGTGTTGTACTGTATGTATCTGTCCAATGCGTAAGTGTGTGAGGTGTGCTACGTATATACAGTATGTGTGTGTTGTGTCTTTGTGTATCTATGCAATGTTTAAGTGTGTGTGTTGTACTGTTTTTTGGGTGTGTGTGGTGAATGTAGGTGTGTGTTGTGCTGTTAGAGGTATGTTATGTGTGTGTGTTGTGTGTATCTGCCCTATGTGTAAGTGCGTAAGGTGTGCTATGTATAAATCTGTGTGTGTGTGTGTAGTGTGCTGTGTGTATCTGTGCAATGTTTAAGTGGGTGTGTTCTTTGTATTGTACTGTTTTTGGGTGTGTGTTGTAGTGAATGTGGGTGTGTGTTGTACTGTGAGTGTTGTGTGTATCTGCCGAATGTGTAAGTTTGTGAGGTGTGCTATGTATATATGTGTGTGTAGTGTGCTGTGCGTATCCTGGCAATGTTTAAGTGTGTGTGTTCTGTGTGTATGTTGTACTGTTTTTGGGTGTGTGTTGTAGTGTGTATGGATTTGTATTGTACTGCATGTGGTGTGTTGTGTGTGTGTATCTGTCCAATGTGTAGGTGTGTGAGGTGCTCTACGTATAAATGTGTGTGTTGTGTGCTATGTGTGTGTATGTGGTGTACTGTGTGTGTGTGTACAATGTTTGTACGTGTGTGTGTTATGTGTGGTCTATGTATATCCTCAATTATTTCCTAATTGTTTAAAGCCTTCACCATAATGTTAGAATGTGTCATTCATACTCAATGACAGCAATGAAATCAGGTGTGGAGTTGTTCCTTCGCAACAGTTTCCCAGATCGTCGATCTTTTCCCCTGAACATCAATGAAGGAAAATTAAAACTTGGTGTTTTTTAAATTTCTAAGTGAAATTTCCCAAAAACGGCTTCGAGGTGCACACCACCGGGTCCAGAAGTATCTTGTTGCTGAATTTGGTGTCTCTGAGTGCCACGGTGTGTCCGCAATGCGACGGACACGCACACACGCACACAGACTCTTCAACTTATTATATAGATATATATATATATATATATATATATATATATATATATAGTAGGGTTTGGGGGGGGCACAAGCATTCATCTTGCCTCCGGGCACCTGAGACGAACTTACGCCACTGTGCCTTGCCACAGTTTTGCTGTTAGGGAATGCTAAAACTATGGCAAAACATGCTGGGATGTGTAGTTTCACAACAGCTGGAGGGCCACAGTTTTAATATGCCTACTCTAAGCCATCCCTGTTCTTTTGCAAAATACATGTCTCAATCGACACATGGGCTATATTGTCTTCAAGAGTTGCGGGCGTGCTTCTAGTATATCTGTCATGTTTCATTGTATTACTACTTCATACCTCCCAACTTTGTGGTCGCCGGACCCGGGACATTGCTGATGCGCGCCGAAGGTGCGCCGAAATTTCTGGGGGGCTTGGCCTAATTTCAGGGGCATGGCCTATACTCGCAGCTCTCCCCATGAGGCCACGCCCCATTTTGCCAGTATGGCTGTATATGCCTCATGTTGACACAAGATTTGCAGCAGCTTTCTGACACTGGATATAAGTAAAGATGTCTTCAATTTCTGGAACCATTTATGAGAATTAGTACCATGAATATTGTAGATCTTGTTTTGTATGCGCAGCACAGACAGCAGGAGGCGCTATTACATCAGATACTGATCTAGAACCGATTTTTCCTGGCACTTTCCTGTGCCGTGTAAAAACCCAGAACACATTACAGCAGGTAACATAATCACCGGCCCTTAATAATAATCCATTTTATTCTCAGTATCTTGAAAATAAGGAATTGTTGTAGGTATTGAAGCAAAGTCTTCTAAGAGTTCTTAATTAGTTAATTTCAAATTGCCTTAAGGTTGGTGTTAATTATTCATGTCGGCAGCTTCTGCTGCGTAGACCGATGCTGGATAATGAAGCAGTTGGGAAATGCCGCATAGGCTGATCGTTAAACAATGGGAACAAAACGGCCGCAGGCGTCTCTCGCTCGGTACCACTCTTTGGGCTCAATGTCTTTGGGGGAAATGTATCAATTTTTCTACAGAGGACTGGTGCAGTTGTCCTTGGCAACCAATCTGATTCTAGTTATCTGGTTGCTATGGGAAATACCACCATCTGTCCTCTTACATGGGAGATCATTATATACTCTGTGTAAGGTGGTGTGACAGAAAGGACAGTTATCATGCTCCTCGGGGGAGGAGCTGTTCCCCTATAGGAACATAGGAGGAGGAGCTTGCTGGTCAGCTTGCTGTGATGGAGGCTGGCTGGGAGGTGGAGTGGAGCTGCTGGAGTATTTTGGATCCTAGATGGCAGGGTTATGTTTGACCCACTGGGAAAAGACCCTTTGGCTACCTTATACTTATGTATTTCTCTGTACCATTCTTATACTGAGTGATACTTTTGTGTCTGTAGTTCCCAGCACATTGGGCAGATTTGAGCAACAACCAAAGTGCATTATGACCTGACACCATTTAATACATAAAAATAAAATAAAAACACGCAGATGTTTCCCAAAAAGAGTCAACTTTATTTTAATACCAGCTTCCTTCATCTTTAGCTGTGAACCTTACTGTAACTCCTTATAGAGACATACACTTCATGTTAGTATTGCTAACATATATGTGTACATACAGTACTGTACATACAGAAATAGTCTTATTTATATCAAAGTACACTTGTTTTTATATAATGTAGCAGCATATCAAATATGATTTAATTTCTGTTTCGTCTCGGGAACCATGTCACATACTTGGGAATCCTTGTACAAAGTTCTGCTTTTTAAATACATTTGAAGTGCAACCTCAGCCTGCACACACCGAAGGCAGACATTTTCCTGTAGCCCAGGCCAACAGTCATGAGAAGAACAGCTAGGAAACCAGCGAGACATGGTTTTCTCACAGAGTAGACGACAATTTTGTAGGCTGACACAAAGTACCACGGGGAATGCAGCTAGGAGCCACAGACATGACTGAGGCACAACAAAATGTCTGCCGCCATTGTGTGTACTGTAGGTCACAGATGCAATTTAAACTCAGGTTGATTAGCATCAGCAATACATAAAATATACACCGCCAAGTGTTCCGCGACATACGGTACTGTGTTCAGCAGTAAATTGGGTGATATTATATTACATCTCTTCACCAGTAAATCACAGACAACAGTTCGTACAGCATGGACTACTAAATAAAATAACAGAAAATAGTTTCTCACATATATTTTCTTTCGTAAACTCTGCCGCAGGTTCTCCATATAAAATTATATATTTACAGTTATTTGCCTATTTATATATCTCTCTTATTTCTGTGCATGCACACTCAGGCAGCTGGGCACATGCACACGCGTGCACATAATACACGCAATCACACAACAACACGCACACACCTTATTGCAAACTCCCTCGGTGCTTTATATCGTGTGCAGGACATAGAACAGTGGTGCAGGGAAAAAAGGCAGAGGGATTGGAAATGGCCATAAGCTTTTTGGTGTCCATTGTGGGTGGGCACCAAATTATTGTTTGTTGAGGTTTGCAAGCACTTAGGGGTATATATATATATATATCACCGTAGTGTATGGGCACCTTTACTTTACAGATTATATGGCAGGTAAATATTAATTCATTTTTATGTCAGCAATTTGAAGGAAAGGGGGTGACAAGATAAGTACATTGGAGCAGCAGTTATCCCAAGTGGGGTCAGGGTCACTTGGGGGGGTCACCGTTATCGCATGTGAGTTCAGAGTATTTCGGGGGGGGGGGGGGGGAATGATGGATTTAGCAAATAGTGATAACTGGGATAGTCACTGTGTGATAACTGTGACACCATCTGTATGTATTATATATTTTTAGCTTCAGTTACCAATTATTACCCACGGTACCAGTTACCCCTCTGTGAATTAGAAAAGTGCAGTTCAGTAATCCAGAAATCTAAATACACCCAAAGTTTGTGGATCCAATCTGAACCAAAACTTGGTCTGGATCCAGTACCGGTTCGGATCTTCCCAAAGGTTTGGAATTAATATTTTAAACTAGCTGACCCGCCCGGCGTTGCTCGGGAAAACCTTGTGGTTTCTTTATTTCCAAAATTGCTAAAAATTTCATCTTACAGTTTGCTGTGCCAAAAACCTTAGATTGTAATTTGTTATAGATTCCACCATAATGTTAGAATGTGTTTGCATTGATACTCAATGATTGCAATGAAATCAGGTGTGGTGTTGTTGTTTGAAACACAACGCTCCTGAGTTGATAACTTGTATGTGTTGATGAATTCCACATCCACTCCTGAGATTTAGCACCTACTGTATGACATATCCTCCAACATCTGAGGGTCAGAAATCGGTACAAAATCAGAAAGGGACATGTCCACACCTCAATTTCTATACTTTCAATGGTACAGTTTCTAGGGTGTGTAATTACAGTCGCTGAGTGCGTGGAGACCGGGGTGGGCGTTACTTACTGCGCCATAATTACTAAAAAATTCACTGCTCCCTGCCACTGCCACTCCCCTCACCGAACCTGCAGCAGTCTCTGAGGTGTGGGGATCTGTAAAGCACATGCATTGGGCATCTCTACCAAACAGTGGGGCAGCCCCTGAGTGTGGGAGCAGGTCCGCGGGCCTGGCCACATGATGTCATGACGTGACGCATGCTACCCGCACCACTGTAATGCACCACTGGGAATGGGTGCAATGGGCCAAATTCTTCCCTACACCCGCCGGGCCAATCCACTGATCCAGCCATCACAATCATCAATGGATGCATTGATAAGGTTTGGAGTTTAAGAAGTTGAAGAATTAGACTGAGAAAAATAATTGCCATGTTACAAAGTGTACAATTTACTCAATAAATCGTGAAAAAAAATGTAAGTGTACATAGAAGAACAATCAAGAAATGAAAGTAGGATTAAATATTAATTTCTGATTCAAACTGATAATTGTTTGGATGGGGTGGGGTGTGAAACAAATCTATAGGTGGGGGTATGGATATTGTGGGCATAATTGGTGTTTGTTACACCTACAGGGGGCCCTCAATTGATGGGATTTTCACTACAATATCAGTCACAGTGTCACCGTAGGGGGATTTCCAATTGGGGTCCAGGTGGTCTTTTAGGGACCCTTTACAATCCTGTAGGTCTCTTCTCCTTGAGCTTAAAGTCTCCCTTAATGATAGTCAATCACTGAGGGAGACCGTAGGCTCCAGGAGAAGAGACCATCAGGATTGTAAAGGGGTCCCTAAAAGACCTCCTGAACCCCAATTGGAAATCCCCCTACGGTGACATTGTAGTGAAAATTTATCATCAACTGGGGACCCCCTGTAGGTGTAACAAACACCAATTATGCCCACAATATCCATACCCCCTCCACCTATATATTTGTTTCGCAACCCACCGCCATCCAAACAATTATCAGTTTGAATCAGAATTTATTTTTTAATCCTACTTTCATTTCTTGATTGTACTTCTATGTACACATATTTTTTTCACGATTTATTGAGTAAATTGTACACTATAACGTCACAAATCTTCATCTAAAGTCTTATTCTTCAACTTCTTACACTCATAACATTCAAACATATGCATGCAGCGCTCATGCCCATCGACCAAACATTACCTATGAACCAAAAGAGTCTGGGAAACCCTTAAGGCAGAGCAGTGCCTGATATCCAACTGACTAACAGGGTGAGTGCAGTGTACCCACTTTGTATTGATCAATGGGTGCAATGGCCAGGACAAAGATTTCTCAGTGCAACTGGCCGGGGAGCGCAGTGACAGGCTGGAGGACTGGAGAGACGGATATGGGGAACAAAGTAGAAACGGTACATTAGGTACAGTTTTTGTTTGCCGGTACAGACTGTTAAATAAACGGCAAATTATTTTTTATGTGTTCTGTGTGTGTTGTACTGTATGTATCTGTCCAATGCGTAAGTGTGTGAGGTGTGCTACGTATATACAGTATGTGTGTGTTGTGTCTTTGTGTATCTATGCAATGTTTAAGTGTGTGTGTTGTACTGTTTTTTGGGTGTGTGTGGTGAATGTAGGTGTGTGTTGTGCTGTTAGAGGTATGTTATGTGTGTGTGTTGTGTGTATCTGCCCTATGTGTAAGTGCGTAAGGTGTGCTATGTATAAATCTGTGTGTGTGTGTGTAGTGTGCTGTGTGTATCTGTGCAATGTTTAAGTGGGTGTGTTCTTTGTATTGTACTGTTTTTGGGTGTGTGTTGTAGTGAATGTGGGTGTGTGTTGTACTGTGAGTGTTGTGTGTATCTGCCGAATGTGTAAGTTTGTGAGGTGTGCTATGTATATATGTGTGTGTAGTGTGCTGTGCGTATCCTGGCAATGTTTAAGTGTGTGTGTTCTGTGTGTATGTTGTACTGTTTTTGGGTGTGTGTTGTAGTGTGTATGGATTTGTATTGTACTGCATGTGGTGTGTTGTGTGTGTGTATCTGTCCAATGTGTAGGTGTGTGAGGTGCTCTACGTATAAATGTGTGTGTTGTGTGCTATGTGTGTGTATGTGGTGTACTGTGTGTGTGTGTGTACAATGTTTGTACGTGTGTGTGTTATGTGTGGTCTATGTATATCCTCAATTATTTCCTAATTGTTTAAAGCCTTCACCATAATGTTAGAATGTGTCATTCATACTCAATGACAGCAATGAAATCAGGTGTGGAGTTGTTCCTTCGCAACAGTTTCCCAGATCGTCGATCTTTTCCCCTGAACATCAATGAAGGAAAATTAAAACTTGGTGTTTTTTAAATTTCTAAGTGAAATTTCCCAAAAACGGCTTCGAGGTGCACACCACCGGGTCCAGAAGTATCTTGTTGCTGAATTTGGTGTCTCTGAGTGCCACGGTGTGTCCGCAATGCGACGGACACGCACACACGCACACAGACTCTTCAACTTATTATATAGATGTGTGAATTATGGGTTTTGGATTGAAACATGCTAAACGTTACTGTAGATAATATAGTAATAACAATAATGCTAATAATAATCTCGGTAAATGAGGTGGAGTTGGGGAGGTAACTATGCTGCTGCATCATCGTGGCCACGCCCTAGCATTGTACAGCAAGGCCGTAGCCAGGATGATGCGATTAAGTCCATAATGTCTCAGCAGTTTACCAGTCCACCAACTTTACCTGGTTAAGTGGTGGATACAGCCGAATGCAATGGACTTGCTCACTCTTCCAGACAGGCGGGAGTGCCACCAGATTATCAGGAGCCTCCCAACCATTTTGCAAGAGTAGCCAAGTTTGCTTTGTGTGCATGTGTGAACTCAGGTCACACTTGCACACGTACCCTACCAGGTCAGACTGGGCAGTGCCAAGTTACGCTGCTACTAATTGGTTATTGATAGAGCCTCAGGCACCTGAACCATAGCCTGCGATAAGCAGCCCACGGATCTGCGATAACACATGTGATCAGAAACTTACTGGATCCCATTTGTTATCTCCCCAAAACAGGTCCCCCCCCCCCCCCAAAAAAAAAAAAGGGCAGTAATTGTATAGCCCAATACAGACCTTTTACTTTGAGCAAAAGTGTATCGGGATTAATAGGATAACCCCCAAAGTGAGAATATTTAAAACGGTAGAATTACTAAGCTTATAAAATACACAAGTGGTAGTGTGGAGTATAGCAACCAATTACATTCTGTTTATCATTTTCTGAAATGTAATATGGAAATGATAGGCATAATCTTATTGGTTGATACGGGCAACACCTCCATTTTTCATTTGTAGACATTTTAGTAAATCCACCTTTTACATATTTGTCATTAGAGGCAACAGTTAAAAGTGTTGTTTCAGTAGACCACAAAGAGGTCCAACACTAGGACCAGATAAAGTTGATGTTTGGATACAGGTGACAAAACTAGAAATGATGAAGGACCTTCATTCAGGGTATCTACTCCTGGACCAGTGATTGTGTTTCATGTAAGCCATATGCATTATGAGGGTATCTACTCCTGGACACCTCACGGACCAGTGATTGAGTTTCATGCAAGCCATAGACAGTATGAGGGAATCTACTCCTGGACAACTCATAGACCAGTGATTGAGTTTCATGTAAGCCATATGCATTATGATGGAATCTACTGCTGGACATCTCATGGACCAGTGGTTGAGTTTCATATAAGACATAGACAGTATGAGGGTATCTACTGCTGGACAACTCATGGACAAGTGATTGAGTTACATGTAAGCCATATACAGTATGAGGGAATCTACTCCTGAACAACTCATGGACCAGTGATTGAGTTTCATGTAAGCCATATAAATTATAAAGGAATCTACTCCTGAACAAATCATGGACCAGTGATTGAGTTTCATATAAGCCATAGACAGTATGAGGGTATCTACTGCTGGACATCTCATGGACCAGTGATTGAGTTTCATGTAAGCCATATACAGTATGAGGGAATCTACTCCTGGACAACTCATGGACCAGTGATTGAGTTTCATGTAAGCCATAGACAGTATGAGGGTATCTACTCCTGGACAACTTATGGACCAGTGATTGAGTTTCATGTAAGCCATAGACAGTATGAGGGTATCTACTGCTGCACATCTCATGGACCAGTGATTGAGTTTCATGTAAGCCATATACAGTATGAGGGAATCTACTCCTAGACAACTCATGGACCAGTGATTGAGTTTCATGTAAGCCATAGACAGTATGAGGGAATCTACTCCTGGACAACTCATAGACCAGTGATTGAGTTTCATGTAAGCCATATACAGTATGAGGGAATCTACTCCTCGACAACTCATGGACCAGTGATTGAGTTTCATGTAAGCCATATACAGTATGAGGGAATCTACTCCTCGACAACTCATGGACCAGTGATTGAGTTTCATGTAAGCCATAGACAGTATGAGGGTATCTACTCCTGGACAACTCATGGACCAGTGATTGAGTTTCATGTAAGCCATAGACAGTATGAGGGAATCTACTCCTGGACAACTCATGGACCAGTGATTGAGTTTCATGTAAACCATAGGCATTATGAGGGAATCTACTCCTGAACAACTCATGGACCAGTGATTGAGTTTCATGTAAGCCATAGGCATTATGGTGGAATCTACTCCTGGACAACTCATGGACCAGTGATTGAGTTTCATGTAAGCCATATACAGTATGAGGGAATCTACTGCTGGACGACTCATGGACCAGTGATTGAGTTTCATGTAAGCCATAGACAGTATGAGGGAATCTACTCCTGGACAACTCATGGACCAGTGATTGAGTTTCATGTAAGCCATAGACAGTATGAGGGAATCTACTCCTGGACAACTCTGGACCAGTGATTGAGTTTCATGTAAGCCATACGCATTATGAGGGAATCTACTGCTGGACAACTCATAGACCAGTGATTGAGTTACATGTAAGCCATACGCATTATGAGGGAATCTACTCCTGAACAACTCATGGGCCAGTGATTGAGTTTCATGTAAGCCATAGACAGTATGAGGGAATCTACTCCTGAACAACTCATGGACCAGTGATTGAGTTTCATGTAAGCCATAGACAGTATGAGGGTATCTACTCCTGGACAACTTATGGACCAGTGATTGAGTTTCATGTAAGCCAGAGGCATTATGAGGGAATCTACCCCTGAACAACTCATGGACCAGTGATTGAGTTTCATGGAAGCCATATACAGTATGAGGGAATCTACTCCTGGAAAACTCATGGACTTGATCGGTGAACGAAAAAGTCTGTATTGTGTGTGTCCAGCTTTATACACCACAATGCTAGTTCACAAGGACATTGAAATTGGATGTTCAACAAATGCAAACCACTAAATGCCCCTAAAGGCTGATAGTCCCCAAAATAATGTAACCTAAGCTAAACTAAACCTGCACACGCAACCGTTTCCGCAACCGATCAATTTGCTTACAACAACGGCAACTCTCACAAGTGTTACCATGCCACACCTATAAGGGCAATGAGGACACACTGGGGGGGAGATGTATCAAACTAAGGGGCAGATGTATTAAGCCTTAGCAAAAGTTGGATATCTTAGTTGGATATCTATACCAGGTTGAACTAGATGGACACAAGTCTTTTTTCAGCCTTACCTACTATGTAACTATGTAAGAGATAAATACAAGGGTGATAAAGAGAGATAAACCATATTACAGGCTGTGTTTGAAAAAAAGTCAGCAAGGAGCTGATTGGCTGGACATTTATCTCTCTTTATCACCCTTGCATTTATCTCTTGTTAAGGCTTAATACATCTGCCCCTTAGCAAGATAAAATACCAACCAATTATCTTCTACTGTAACTGTCATTTTTCAAACACAGCCTTAGGCGGCCGGGAATATCCACTTTATCTCTCTCTCCAATGTTTGATACAACTCGCCCATTGTGAGGACAAAGTACAATATAATAGGCATTGTTTTAAAACGCCCGTGTGTACAGGGCCTAAGACACAGTATGGCAAAGCAGCCCACTTCTTGGGCCATGGTCATCAATAGGCCCTAACAGTTTATGTTTTAAGGATACCCGTGCTGTGCCCATGATATAATCAAGTTGACTGAGATACTAATTAAGTCACCTAAGTTTAAGCATGGAAATATTGGTGTTATGGTGTCTTGAGGACCGGGTTAGGGTACCCCAGCCTTGGGTCATCCACCAGAACGACTCGATCCAAGCGTTGTCATTGCTCCAGTCATGGTGTCCCCATTCTCTCTATGGACACGTATGCCGGATAAGTAAACAAACACACGATTCGTTGCAGCATTGTTAATGGAATAAAATCTAGCTATCTACCCACTGTGAGCTGTGCATTATTACCAGAGTGGCACTGACTATCAATCCATGTGACCTATGGCAGCTGACAGGAGGCTCTGCAGAAGGCTCCCAACTGATCTTATATTCTGTAGATTACTGGACGAGTGGTTTTGCTGGTAAATCCCTGAACAGGAGGGAATATGCAATGTATTCCTGAAGTTGTACAGCACTTTTCTTTGGTTTTATCCCTGGGAGTTTCTTCTGAAGATTTTCCAGCATGTAACAGAATAATGAGGAGATGAGAATGTAGGTTCTTCACTCGGTCTGGTGAGTAATGCACTACGATCAGGAATGGCTGTCTAGGGACTCCAGAATCTGGGGGGGGCGCCCCTGAGTCTGTCTATCACAAATTTAAGGAGGTCTCTGAGAGAGGCATACTGGTTAAACTTACTGCAAACATCAGGTGTTGAACTTCTAAGACGCCTCCTCAACACATTCCCCTGAGGTACTGGACAGTGGATATTGGTGTGTGGTTGGTGGTTGTTGGATCAGTAAGTTTTGTCTAGGGTGCTGATAAACCTTGCACCTGTCCTGATTCCAATTGACTCTCTACCAGCGGGCCATTGCCTGATATACAGTATGAGTGGGCAGATTATCTTACTAGCTGTTTAAAAGGAACGAGTACTAAATAGCTGGGGCTGAATGTGCTTGAAGGGCCCGACAGAAAACCCAGGTCAGCAGCTAAGGGGACATTTTCCAATTTCTAACACTACCAAGGGGAGAAATGTTTCCTGTGCAACTGCTGTCACACATACTTGGATTTGAACACATCCTTCTCATTCAGTACCCAGGCCCATGGCAGCTCCAGACTGCCCTGTATGTATATGTGTGTGAGAGACACAGAGATAAAGAGAAATCTTGGGAATTTATGAAGTCTTCAGATATGCTATGAGTCATAGGTGCAATTCAAAGCAAGGAAGACATTTTCTGATGGGAGGAGCCTATATGTGGGAGGATCTAATTATACATGGGCTGTTGTTACTCCAAGAACCATGAATCAACACCCTGATTCCTTACAAGACCACATGCTACAGTATATTGGTTCAACAGAAAACCGTCAGTCCCCTCATGTTAGACTATACTGTATATTGAATCATTCCAGTGGCGTAACGACAAATTTTACACCCCCCTCCAGTAAAGTTAAGCCCCCCCCCCCATCCACACCCTGCCTTACCCCCCTCCACATCTGTGGCTGTGACATGATCAGCTTGTCTGCTTCATGGTGCTCGAGAGTCGGGACCTGCAGATCTAGTTGTCTGCGTCCTGCCTCTCCTCCTGGCTCCTTATGAAAAATGTCCCTCACAAAATGGCTGCCCCCTCACAGCAGACAGTTTTTAAGGATACTAGAGGAGGCCGCCACCTCCTCTAGCATCCTCAAAAACTGTGTGCTGTAAGGTGGTGGCCATTTTGTGAGGGACATTTTTCATAAGGAGCCAGGAGGAGAGGCAGGACGCAGACAACTAGATCTGCAGGTCCCGACTCTCGACCACAGACGCAGCGGCGGGGTAAGGCCGGTCCCGGCAGGCGGCAGCCTAACAATAGCCCCGGCAGACACACACTTACTCCCTGTGTATTTTCTTCTATAGGAATTGTTGTTTTAGTAATTATATTAATTAATGTTCGCTAAACTTCTTATTAATGAGAGCAGCACTAATGAATTTCTTCTTTATTGCCCCTAATGTTTTCAATGAATTTTCACGATCATACATATACTTGATACCTGTACCAAGCCTTACAAATGGAGCGACTGGTCGCTGAGCGATATACAGTATTTGGCTCAGCGACCAAATTGCTGAGCGTCCGTTTTCATCAGCGACCATGTACGCACGGGGATATGGTTGCTCGGTGACCATATTCCCGGCGATTAAGGCTGAAATCGCCCGTATATACAGGGCTTTAGTGAAAGAGTAGAATCAGGGGTGAAATCACCATGATAGCAGTAGGTGGCCACCAAGGAACGAAGTCAATGTCTCACCTCCCCTGACTTACTGAAGCTTCCTCTAGTGATCTCGTTGCTGGCTCTTAGTTACTGTAACAGCAGCCACAATATGGTCAAGACTTGTATGGGAAGGTACAGTTCTCTGCTTGAACATTCTTGCCCAGATATTAAAACAAGACTGTCCCTGATGTTCACTGTATGGATTTATGACAACAGAATTAAACTCAATGCAGAAATGGGACATTATACTACTGCTTATTGCAGCTGTTATGTAAAGTTTGGTGTTTTACCAAACAGTCAATAGAAATCATGTATAAATGGTGGTGTGTATTGGCAAATATAGCTACCCTCTACTACTGGAAATCCCTAGTGGTTAATATAAAATACATTTTCTACCATCCCTCTAAAATGTTGGGATAATTCACAGTAAACAGTGACTCGAACTGTGGGAAGCTTATAATAGGTAGATCGCTAGATTTCACTGCACAGCAGAACTTCCATTGCTAGCCAATATGGCTAAAATAACTCAACATCCAAGTCACTTTGACCTTTCTTAAAGAGTCCTAAAGAATTAAGGACCAGTAATAGTCACAGGACTGCACCTCCCCCTTGGACAGCACTGGAACCGGCAATACATTATAACCATGTAATACACTCTCGGCCCTGCAGGCAGAGGGAGGTGCAGATGTAAGGGGAAACCGACATATAGCATCACTTGCAGCATAACAGAACGTATACCATAAATGTTTCATCTGCAGTTAGATTACAGCAAGCACTTGTTCTTCTGCTGAGACACCTTCTGAGTACCGAAGGGTGCACCATGGGGTTATAGTTAAAGGTCCTTTCAGAACTCTATGAGGTCTTTTCACCTTATGACCATGGGCCGGAGTAGATAGGACATGCACAGTGAAAGACTATCTGTGTACGCTTGGACAACCGTCATTATATTTCGGTGGACTCTATTCTCTCCAACCTGGATGGTGTCCAAGGCTTCTTATCTTCTGCTGGGGGTGTTGTGACCTTTGTGGCCATGTCATTGATCTTCTGCTCTAGTTGTTGGTTTTTCTGATACATCTCCACATAATTAAGCTGCAGCTGCTTCTGATATTTTATCACCTTCTCTTTTTCTTCTTGCCATGTGCGTCTTTCTTCCTCAAAGTCCAACACCTGCTGATCCTTCTCCTGCTTCTCTACAGCTAAGTCCAACTGTAGCTTCTCAATATCTTTCTTCAGGGTCACCACGTTGTCCTCATTTTGGCGTTTCATCTTGACCTCGTCACTCTCACAGGCCAGGGTCTCCCTCAGTTTCTCGTTGAGTTCCACACTGTATGGGTTCTGACCCAGGTTGGACAAGGTCTCCTTTAAACCTGCTATCTCATGCTCACATTGGCCAAGCTTCTCCTTCATTTGTTGAGCTTCATTTTGCTTCCTCTGCATCTCGCTCTCACAGATTTCCAAGCTGACGCTCTTTGAGCTGTAGGAATCTTTGATGGAGACAATCTGCTCCTCCTTCTCCCTCAGTACGGACTTGGCTTCTTTCAACTGTGTTCTTAGGCCAACAATCTCATTGAGTTTCTGAGTGATATCTGCCTGGGAATCTTTCAACTGCTGCTTGAGTAGAGATATCTCACCAGCTTTCTGACACACCTACAAAAGAAAAACATACATGAATAGACGTATGAAATGAACGACGTTCATGGTCAAAGGATGTTCTAGGGGGCGGACAAATAAATTAATTTGTTAGAAACTACTCCTTTTACTGACCATACTATTGATTAACTGTATAACATCTCCAGCCTTGTAGGAAATCATAATACTGTTGATAGGTCTACAGCATTATACTCATTGTGGCCGGTGGATGGATTGTTAATAAAACAAACTTTTTGCAGAACTTCCTTGAACTTGACGAACACGGAAAGTTTTCTTACCAAGGGCTGGATTTAATAACCACCATCGTTTAGTGGATTTAACGGGTGGATTTAAAGTGGCAACTGTAATAAATACTAAATAATGCTGGTGTAGCCTTTATTTCTATTGTCATTTTAATTCTATCATAAAAATCTGCTGATCATTGATGGCTTGGACAAACCAAAATGTATTAAATCTACCTATCATGTGTTTCCTTGGTGTTTACTTTCCGACAAGTTGTGTTTTGGTATCTACTGGTTTATATTCAAAAAGTTTACTGCAGTGTCCTCTAAAAAAAGGTTAATGACATTTAGTCAGACATGCATACTGGAAAAAAATTTTTGGGGAGAACTATGTGCAGTACTACCCTCAATAAAATGCCAACGGCACTGGTGCTTCCAACTGGCATTAGTTATCAGCTCTAGGAAATGGTGAGATATGGAGTTAGTATTATGCCACTGGTCACTAATGCTAAAGAATCATGGATTATTGGATTAGCATAGAGGGTGGACAAACCATCTAAATAGCGTTTTCAAGCTGTTTTTATTAATGACCATCAGAGACTCCTACATATACATTGACCTGATTCACCCTAGAACAGGGGTTCTCAAACTCGGTCCCACACAGTTCACAGTTCCCAGGTCATCCCACAGGAGTACAGGTGCACTCATTACGGACATGGTCTGTGTGGGGTCCTGAGGACCGAGTATGAGAACCTGTGCCCTAGAACATTAGTCTTAAGCTAGCCATACATTTACAGATTTATTGTTCGATCTGGCTGGTTGGAACAAAAACCTGGTGATGGATAAGAGCAAATGACAGTTGAATATTTGCTAGGAAATGCAGGAAAACTGTAGTTCAGATATTACCAGTTTTTTTTTGTTCAAACCAGCCAGATCTGACAATAAATCTGTAGATGTATAGTATGGCCAGCTTTACTCTACTTGGTTGATCTTGACATTGATGAGCATATCGATTTTTTTTTATCAAAAACCTCAGTTCAGACATCAGGAATATCAGAACATTTCCCTTTAACATCTTTCCAAGCACATGGTCCATATTCATCACCGCAATAATAAATTATGTGAGTTGTGCAGGACTCAGCAATGGGACTCACTGTACTGAAGGTAGAACTAAACTGTGGAAACTAGACCACCAGGTGGCCTCAATAAACCAGCTTCATGAGGTTCATACAAAGGTCTTCTTCACCAGGGTTACATCATGGGACTTACTGTACTGAAGGCAGAACTAAACTGTGTAAACTAGACCACCAGGTGGCCTGAATAAACCAGCTTTATGAGGTTCATACAAAGGTCTTCTTCACCAGGGTTACATCATGGGACTTACTGTACTGAAGGCAGAACTAAACTGTGTAAACTAGACCACCAGGTGGCCTCAATAATCCAGCTTCATGAGGTTCATACAAAGGTCTTCTTCACCAGGGTTACATCATGGGACTTACTGTACTGAAGGCAGAACTAAACTGTGTAAACTAGACCACCAGGTGGCCTCAATAAACCAGCTTTATGAGGTTCATACAAAGGCCTTCTTCACCAGGGTTACATCATGGGACTTACTGTACTGAAGGCAGAACTAAACTGTGTAAACTAGACCACCAGGTGGCCTCAATAAACCAGCTTCATGAGGTTCATACAAAGGTCTTCTTCACCAGGGTTACATCATGGGACTTACTGTACTGAAGGCAGAACTAAACTGTGTAAACTAGACCACCAGGTGGCCTCAATAAACCAGCTTTATGACGTTCATACAAAGGTCTTCTTCACCAGGGTTACATCATGGGACTCACTGTACTGAAGGTAGAACTAAACTGTGTAAACTAGACCACCAGGTGGCCTCAATAAACCAGCTTCATGAGGTTCATACAAAGGTCTTCTTCACCAGGGTTACAGCATGGGACTTACTGTACTGAAGGCAGAACTAAACTGTGCAAACTAGACCACCAGGTGGCCTCAATAAACCAGCTTTATGAGGTTCATACAAAGGCCTTCTTCACCAGGGTTACATCATGGGACTTACTGTACTGAAGGCAGAACTAAACTGTGCAAACTAGACCACCAGGTGGCCTCAATAAACCAGCTTTATGAGGTTCATACAAAGGCCTTCTTCACCAGGGTTACATCATGGGACTTACTGTACTGAAGGCAGAACTAAACTGTGGAAACTAGACCACCAGGTGGCCTCAATAAACCAGCTTTATGAGGTTCATACAAAGGCCTTCTTCACCAGGGTTACATCATGGGACTTACTGTACTGAAGGCAGAACTAAACTGTGTAAACTAGACCACCAGGTGGCCTCAATAAACCAGCTTTATGCGGTTCATACAAAGGTCTTCTTCACCAGGGTTACATCATGGGACTTACTGTACTGAAGGCAGAACTAAACTGTGGAAACTAGACCACCAGGTGGCCTCAATAAACCAGCTTCATGAGGTTCATACAAAGGTCTTCTTCACCAGGGTTACATCATGGGACTTACTGTACTGAAGGCAGAACTAAACTGTGTAAACTAGACCACCAGGTGGCCTGAATAAACCAGCTTTATGAGGTTCATACAAAGGTCTTCTTCACCAGGGTTACATCATGGGACTTACTGTACTGAAGGCAGAACTAAACTGTGGAAACTAGACCACCAGGTGGCCTCAATAAACCAGCTTTATGAGGTTCATACAAAGGCCTTCTTCACCAGGGTTACATCATGGGACTTACTGTACTGAAGGCAGAACTAAACTGTGGAAACTAGACCACCAGGTGGCCTCAATAAACCAGCTTCATGAGGGTCATACAAAGTTCTTCTTCACCAGAGTAACATAATACCTACACATGAGCAGGCCAACCCAACGACTGACCAGTTCTACTTACCAGTTGTGTCAGACAATCAATATATACAATAGAGTAAGCAAATTCACCAGGACAACCAAACAATGTGGACACTTGGGACCTCTGTGTGTACTGTACCAGGCATCTTTGCTCCCCTGCTATGTATACAGGCCCGGTGGATCTCTAACCTTTCCAGCTCAGCGTTCCACCCTATTAACCAGTTTCACATTACTCTCGCTCTGCTTTCCAACATAGAGAACAAAAAAGAGTCTCACTATTTTCAGTCCAAGTTCTACACAGG
Source organism: Crinia signifera (assembly GCF_055691185.1). Taxonomy (NCBI): domain Eukaryota; kingdom Metazoa; phylum Chordata; class Amphibia; order Anura; family Myobatrachidae; genus Crinia; species Crinia signifera. The sequence continues at coordinate 29,231,253 of NC_139217.1, forward strand.
TGCGATGGGCTTTCTTCTATTAAGGACAAGGCCGGTGTGAGATGAAAGGCTCCGGGTAGCCAAATCCGGGAGGTGTGGCTACGTTCCCTTCTGGAAAAACATACTAAATACTACACGACGGGGACTTTTGTCTTCTCAGTAGCTGACCCGGGCCCCATAGGGTGTACATATATTCATGATAATGGACATACTGTGGGAGATATATCAAATCTTCTAATGAGTAGAAGTAGAGAAGTTGCCCACACCAAACAATAGGCTTCTAGCTATCATTTAACAAGTACATTCTATGAAACAATAGCTAGAAGTTGCCTGGTCTGCGTAATGGTTGATTCAGGTCTTCTATACTGTACTACTCAGCACTCTGCTTTATAGAGCATCTCCAGACCCTTTATTAAGAGAAAACACAAACATATAGTACGAAGGGTCGTTATTTGGGCGAAGCATAATCAGCACCTTTGCTTGCTCATAAAAACACTGGGGGTTATTTTGGTTCACTCTTTCTGACAAAATCCTTCTTAGATGGACAAAACCATGTGCACTGCAGGTGGGGCAGATGTTACTTGTGCAGAGAGAGTTAGATTTGGGTGGGGTTTTACTTCAAAGTGAGATCTATATTGCAGTGTAAAAATAAAGCAGTCAGTATTTTCCCTGCACAGAAACAAAATAACTCACCCAAATCTTATTCTCTCTCTGCACATTTTACATCTGCCCCACCTGCAGTGCACATGGTTTTGTCCATCTAAGAAGGAATTTGTCAGAAAGAGTGAACCAAAATAACCCCCACTGTGCGTACCCCTGCAGACGCAGGTGAATAGATGGTGTCAGCGCCCACCCTGAATTCGGAGGACAGGGTTCTAAGGAAAAGTAAGTCCTGGATCACTTTTCTTCAATAACGGAGGAAAAATCATTCAGCGGTCAGCAACCATCTAACTATTTTTTCTCCGGGCGGCCGCATACATGCAAATGCGGAGATTCGCTTGGCGGGCGGCTGCATTCGCTGTGGCGACATTTACCTGCTCGCAAGGAGAATTTACACAATCTGTACCAAGGAGAATATTTCTCTCATCTCTTATTAAGACCTGTAAGTGCATTCCTGCTATCCACTTGAACCTCTTTGAATGCTTGTTACTAGACGCTTTTAGTTGTTTATACTTTCTCGCTGTACAGCCTGTTCCTCTATTACCCTCTCCTAGATTATATGTAGTGTAATCCTGTACCATGGGCCTAATTCAGACCTGTGTATGCGCAGGAGAATCGCTGTGCCCGCGGGGATGCCCCACACTGCTTTGGAGGTATTCAAACCTGTTCGCAGGACAAATTTGTTCTCAAAATGGTCAAAACCAGGCAGCGCTGCAGGTGGGGGCAGATGTAACATGTGCAGAGAGAGAGAGAGTTAGATTTGGGTGAGGTGTGTTTCAACTGAAAGCTAAATTGCAGTGTAAGAATAAAGCAGCCAGTATTTACCCTGCACAGAAACAAAATAGCTGCCCCAAATCTAACTCTCTCTGCACATGTTACATCTGCCCCGCCTGCAGTGCAGCATGGTTTTGCCCATTTTGAGAACAGATTTGTCCTGCGATCAGGTCTGAATTAGCCCTTTATGCGGTATAGTATATACAGTATGAAGTTACATATTTTCAGAAACTCTGCAATTTAACCCTTTGAGTGCCAACGTTGCTGTGAGATGTGCAAAATAGCCACTAAAAATGCCAGGGCCGGTTATTGCCGGAAAGTGATCTGAGGTCAATTCATGAAGTGTAGTTAGATATTGCGCCATACTTGCCTACCTGACGCTCTCCTTCAGGGAGACAATGCTCTGTTCCTGGACTTCCCTGGTAATGTAGGATTGCCATCACCTGTGGTGACACCTTTCTTATCAATTACCTAGCTCCCCACAGGTGATGGCAATCCTACATTACCAGGGAAGTCCAGGAACAGAGCATTTTCTCCCTGAAGGAGAGCGTCTGGTAGGCATATGTGGTACACACTAGAAAATTCATCATTAACGATATGCACAAAAATGATATCGCTAATGAGATATCGTTCATATCGTCTAGAGCAGGGGTGGTCAAACCGGTCCTCAAGATCTACCAACAGTTCATGTATATCAGGCCACCTGTGGATCTATAGTTGGAATGAATGCAGCAGGTTTGAAAATGTGACAGTTAGTAATGACTACACCTGTGCACCAGCTAGGTGATCTGGGGAATGTGACAGATAGTAATGACTACACCTGTGCACCAGCTAGGGAGTCTGGGAAATGTGACAGTTAGTAATGACTACACATGTGCACCAGCTAGGGAGTCTGTGAAATGTGACAGTTAGTAATGACTACACCTGTGCACCAGCTAGGTGATCTGGGGAATGTGACAGATAGTAATGACTACACCTGTGCACCAGCTAGGGAGTCTGGGAAATGTGACAGTTAGTAATGACTACACCTGTGCACCAGCAAGGTGGTCTGGAGAATGTGACCGTTAGTAATGACTACAGCTGTGCACCAGCTAGGTGGTCTGGGGAATGTGACAGTTAGTAATGACTACAGCTGTGCACCAGCTAGAGAGTCTGGTAACGTGACAGTTAGTAATGACTACACCTGTGCACCAGCTAGGTGGTATGGGAAATGTGACAGTTAGTAATGACTACAGCTGTGCACCAGCTAGGGAGTCTGGGAAATGTGACAGTTAGTAATGAATACACCCTTACACCAGCTAGGTGGTCTGGGGAATGTGACAGTTAGTAATGACTGCACCTGTGCACCAGCTAGGGAGTCTGGGAAATGTGACAGTTAGTAATGACTACACCTGTGCACCAACTAGGGAGTCTGTGAAATGTGACAGTTAGTAATGACTACACCTGTGCACCAGCTAGGTGATCTGGGGAATGTGACAGATAGTAATGACTACACCTGTGCACCAGCTAGGGAGTCTGTGAAATGTGACAGTTCGTAATGACTACAGCTGTGCATCAGCTAGGTGGTCTGGGGAATGTGACAGTTAGTAATGACTACAGCTGTGCACCAGCTAGAGAGTCTGGTAACGTGACAGTTAGTAATGACTACACCTGTGCACCAGCTAGGTGGTATGGGAAATGTGACAGTTAGTAATGACTACAGCTGTGCACCAGATAGGGAGTCTGGGAATGTGACAGTTAGTAATGACTACACCCTTACACCAGCTAGGTGGTCTGGGGAATGTGACAGTTAGTAATGACTGCACCTGTGCACCAGCTAGGGAGTCTGGGAAATGTGACAGTTAGTAATGACTACACCTGTGCACCAGCTAGGTGGTCTGGGAAATGTGACAGTTAGTAATGACTACAGCTGTGCACCAGCTAGGGAGACTGGGAAATGTGAGTTAGTAATGACTACAGCTGTGCACCAGCTAGAGAGTCTGGTAACGTGACAGTTAGTAATGACTACACCTGTGCACCAGCTAGGTGGTATGGGAAATGTGACAGTTAGTAATGACTACAGCTGTGCACCAGATAGGGAGTCTGGGAATGTGACAGTTAGTAATGACTACACCCTTACACCAGCTAGGTGGTCTGGGGAATGTGACAGTTAGTAATGACTGCACCTGTGCACCAGCTAGGGAGTCTGGGAAATGTGACAGTTAGTAATGACTACACCTGTGCACCAGCTAGGTGGTCTGGGAAATGTGACAGTTAGTAATGACTACAGCTGTGCACCAGCTAGGGAGACTGGGAAATGTGAGTTAGTAATGACTACAGCTGAGCACCAGCTAGGGAGTCTGTGAAATGTGACAGTTAGTAATGACTACACCTGTGCACCAACTAGGTGGTCTGGTATATGGGACAGTTAGTAATGACTACAGCTGTGCAGCTGCTAGGTTGTCTGGAAAACGTGGACCGTTGGTAGATCTCCAGGACTGGTTTGGCCACCCCTGGGCTGGAGTGTACACACTATATTGTAAACAATGCCTGCTCCTGCGGGTCGTTAATGATGCTCTCTGTCATCTGTATTCAATATTGATTATTTTGTCAATGACTGCATATTCTGAGGGAAGGGGAGGGTGGCAAACAATATGGTTCAGTGTGTGTTTGCACTATATCTTTTGTCTGGGAGTTCCACAGAAATGGTTAACAATATCGCTCGTGGAGTGGCAACACCTGCCAATATAAAGTGATGCAGATACTGCAGATCTATTGATGATCATCCCTAATGTGGGTTGGCCAGAGAAAGTGTTCAGAGCTAAGTAATACGATTGGGGGATGACTAAGATCTGTGCTCCAAGAACATTTACTGGTGAAAAATGAAGTCTCTGCTATCGATAGCAAAACACGTAAAATCAGTGTTAAACTTTGATAGTTGCTGACCAACTATGGCCATCCCTACAGTGGAGGCAAACAATATTCAGTTCACCACATGCTGGAGCTATTACTGATGCTCAAGGCCTAAATGTCCTGACTGCCTCCTCAGTGTGTAGTTGACAAATGGACTTTATCGTCTTACCTCCCACTTGGTTTCCTCAATCTTGGGGAGGAAGTCAGACTGCTCCTTCTTGAAGACCATGCACTTCTTCTCCAGTTCCTCCCTCTCCTGAAGCAGCTGACCAACGTCCTCTTGGAACTTCTTCTTTTCCTGCTGTAGCTTGAAGATCTGAAGCTGTAAAGCCTGCTGAGCACGCTGTGCTTTCTTTGACACCTGCTGAAGCTTGTTGGCATAATTTTGTCTCAAGTCCTCCATTTCACGCTCCCAGATCTTCTGCTTCTCCTCAAAGACCTGAAAAATGGCCGCCTCACTTTTGTCCAAGTTCCTTTTCATTTGTATCACCTCTTGTTCCTTTTCCCAGAGCCGATCCTCTAGGTCCTGTATAATGTCATCGCTCGAGGGTGAGTGGAAAGATATGTTCTCATTGAGATGATTCAGTCTGCTGAAAGAGGAAGTACTCTTGCTGGAAGACCGCCCACTATCTGAGGTAGAAATTCCATTGTAACCTACTATGTTCTTTTCTACATAGGTAGTTCCGATACGATTTATATGGCTTGTTGACGCACTCATTGGGCCAACATGCTGGCTGTAGCCAGTCCCATAAGTTGGTAAGCTGGTCAGCGAGTTACGACCGGAATCTGACAGACCTCCCACTTGGTTGGAAGACCTGTTATGGCCGGTCTTCTCCAAACTGCTCTTCAAGACAGCCGGACTGGTGCTGTTCCCATGACCCGAACCCTTCCTGTTGTCAGTGACTGCGTTGTTCCCTGGTGGACATAGGTTTTGCATGGAATGAAAATTCTTAGGAACCACCGGCTTGAAGGCAGAGGGTCTTACCAAAGGTTCATTGCTCTGTAAAAAGAGAAAGTACAAGTGCATTAAAAGTGCGTTGATCATGTTGTGATCTGTTATGATGTTTCAGCGATAATGTCAACATCTAGACAACTGTTTTCTGACGTACTGGTGTATTTAATCATCAATTATATATTTTTGGTTCATGGTGCATAGATTCTGGCTACCTACTGTACATTTTTTTTTTTAATCAAGTGTTTTTTTATTGTTTTTTTTGAAAATTGCATGTAATACATTTACATAACTAACATAAAAAAAAAAATAATAATAAAACAAGCAAACAAAACAAAAACAATTATTTGTGTGTTACATTATTCCACGTTGTAATATAAATAGGATATGTTTGTCGTGCTCCCTTCTATACATATACATAATGATATTAAGCAGTTGTCATCACAAGTAAGGGGTGCAGTGGTTTTATAGGATACAAGGTCCCAGTTAATTTTGGTCGAGTCTTAGACTCTAACCGGTATTTAAGGGTCACGGCATGTCTAGAGTGGGGTTTCAATAAATCATAGGCACGGGTCCTGTAGGTATAAGGCAGATGACTGCCATAGGTTCCAGACTTTATCATATTTCCCCAAGCAGTTCCTCTTGGTGTACATAAAGCTCTCATGGGATACGGTAGTGTTAACCAGGGCTACCCACGCTGCGTGCGCTGGGGCAGAGGGCCCCATCCAGGTCCTTGCAATACATACACGGGCCAGTGTGAGAAGGGTATTAACATAGGTTCTATGACACCTAGGGAGCAGTTCCTCCAATTCAAGTCCGAAGACACATACACGAGGGTCAGTCAGCGGGACCTGTATTCCCGTGTCCCGCACGCTAGCCAATACAGCCATCCAGAAGGATTGCACCCGTGGACATTGCCACAGTAGGTGCCAAAAGTCTGCATCTGGGCTCCTACATTTGGGGCACGCATCAGACCCAGTACCACCCATCTTCATAAGTCTGTGAGGGGTCCAGTATACCCGGTGCAGGACATATAACTGAATCTGCTGAAAACGTGCAAATGCTGTGGCATCTCTGGGCGAGCTCAACATATGTGACCACTCTTCATCCTCAATAGGCCCCAAGTCTACCATCCATCTGGCCCGTAAACCCTCCAAACGGTCTACCCCCGAAAAGGTGAGCAGAGGAGAGTACAGAGCTGAAACCCTCCCTCGATCAGGGAGCTTACTAACCAACGAGCGAACCGGGGATGTGGCCAAATCAGGTGTGTTTCCCCTCCACTGCGCACCCACCGCGTGTCTAAGCTGGAGATACTTATAGAAGAACTGTCTTTTTTATCAATCACTTGTTCAAAGGAACAGAACGTCCCGTCCTGAAAGAGGTGGCCTATTTCAGAGACGCCAAATGATGTCCAGTCCTTGCCTGCTTTTAATTTGTATAACTCAGGGAATTCTTTATTTCTCCAGATAGGAGAACAGGAGTCTACCACCGGGTCTCCCCGTATATTTCCCACCGACACCCACACCCTACGGGCCTGTTGTAGGAGAGGAGGAAGTGTCCCAATCATAGTTTTTGCAAGCAGAAACTGCAAAGGTGTGAAGGGCAGGCCAGTCCTGCTCAAAAGAGCCGTAGACAAGTTATCGTGGTTTGCCAATGTGACCCAACCAACGAGTTGGGCCAATTGTGCCGCCAGGTAGTACAGTCTTAAGTCTGGGAGTGCTAAGCCTCCATCATATCTTGATCGGCATAGGGTTTTAGTTGCCACCCGGGAACGCCTACCTCCCCATATGAAAGAAACTATGTGTCTAGTAATGAGCTGGAAGTAGGAAATAGGTATGTAAGTGGGCGAGTTCTGTAGTATATATAGAAATTTGGGCTGAACCGTCATTTTTAATGAGGTTCACCCTACCCGTTACCGACAAGGGGAGTGTCTGCCAGGTGCGGGCCTTCTGGCGTAGGTGGTCAATTTGCGGGGTTAGGTTTAAGGATATAAATTCGGCAGGAGTATGGGAAATCTGGATACCCAGGTATTTAAATTGTGTACACCAGCGCAGGGGACAGCTGTAGGACTGGGGTTGTTGTGTAGTAGGGAGTAGGGGAAATACCACCACCTTATCCCAGTTTATTCCTAAATCGAGAATCGAGCATATTCCGTCATCAGGGTCAGTAATGCTGGGAGGGAGGAGGTCATGTCAGATAAATACAGGATCATATCATCTGCATATAACCCGATTTTTTCCTCAGTATCTCCTATCCCATACCCTCTAATTAAGGGGGACGCCCTAATGTGACAGGCCAACGGCTCCACCGCAAGTGCGAAGAGCAGGGGGGACAGGGGGCACCCCTGCCTGGTTCCCCTACCCAAGCTAAAGGATTCTGTGGTATAACCGTTAACCATCACACGGGCAGTCGGCCCAGTATATAGCAACTTGACCCATGAGAGAAAATTAGGGCCTATTCCAAACTTGCTCAGAACCTCCCACAGGTATCTCCACTCAACTGAATCAAAAGCGCGGGCTGCGTCCAAAGAGACCACCACCGCGTCTTCCATTCCCTCCCGGGCCCACTGCAAATAGGTGAAAAGGCGACGCAGATTTAGGGTTGTCGATCTGCCAGGCATGAAACCAGTCTGGTCAGCATGTACCACCTGAAGCACAACCGCATTCAAACGTATCGCCAGTAGCTTGGCCAATATTTTGACGTCAGTAGATAATAATGAGATGGGTCGGTAAGAGTCAGGGGATAGCGGGTCTTTGCCAGGCTTTGGGATAAGGACAGTCAACGCCTCCGCCATAGACACAGGAAGGGAGCCCTGTTTCAGCAAATGATTATACAGGGATAGGAGTCTAGGGGCAAAGAATGTTATATGGGTTTTGTATAATTCAATTGGGAGACCATCCACTCCCGGGGACTTAGAATTGGGGAAGGCCTTAATTGCCGCCTCAACTTCCTCCACTGTGAGGGGGGCATCCAGAAATTCCCTGGAGTCAGTGCTCAAACTGGGAGTCGTGATCTCATTAAGGTAGTTAGTTAGTTCTGTCGGGCTGTAGGTTACTCGGGTCTCGTATACCTTCTCAAAGTGATTATAAAAAGAGGTCGCCACTGGGAGAATCCCCGTACATATTCCACCATCCTCCCGTCTTATGCTTTGTACAATTGTAGGCGGAAGGTTTTCTCTGGCCAAGTAAGCCAGAAATTTACCCGATCTGTCCCCCTGTGTGTAGAAGTCATGAGACTGGAACAGAAGACGTTGCTTGGATTTATCCAACAACATCTCTGTCCATTGTTTATGTACAACCAGCCACTCCACACGGTCCGCCGCAAGCCCAGTTGTCAAGTATTTCTGTTCAAGCTCTGTACTCTGCCTCTCCAATTCGGTCTCAACTCTACGACTAAAGACCTTCAGCTGTGCGACCCGGGAGATCAATGAGCCCCGCAAGAACGCCTTAAATGTATCCCACACCAGGGCAGTGTCCCCTTCCACAGGATTATTTTCAAAAAATTCCTCCCACATCACTAACAGTTCAGAGGCTGCTCCCATCTGCGTCAGCCAGAAAGGGTTGAAACGCCAAAATTTTGCACCCCTGGTGCCCTCCAACTCCACCTCAAGGCACACCGGGGAGTGGTCAGAGACACCTCTGGGTAAGTATTCAATAGCAGTCACAGAGGGGACCAGCCGTCTAGATATCAATGCCATGTCAATACGTGAGAAAACCCCATGCGTGCCAGAAAAACATGAGAAGCAGCTAGCCGTCGGATATCTTAGTCTCCATACATCTACCAGGCCCACCTGCCCCATAAGTCGAGCAAAGGGTGTTGCCCCACTCCGTCCCCCCCCTGGAACAGGTCTCTACCTACTGTACATTTAACCATTACAATCAGACTTTTCCTGGGTACAGAATGGTCTTCTGTGCTTAGATAAAAGGCGATTCCAACTTTAGCTATAAATGGTTTTGAACTTAGATTCTTGCATTCTAGCTTTTGGGGAAATCTGGGACTTTAGCCCTACTAGATCCAGAGTCAGGACCAACTGACCAGCCGTGTTGCTGGGCTAGTGATGTCTGAGCACCTTTTTGCTGATCTCTCATACCCCTTTCACACCAGCCTAATTTCCCGGGTGTGAAAGGTTCCCGGGCCAAAATCCCGGCAAAAATTGCCAGGATTTCAACCCTGCTATGGAGCAGGATTGTTCCTGGGTTCAACCCGGGGACCTGGCTGGTGTGAATGGGGTAGGGTATATTTACCCGGGTTACTGGTCCTCAGAGTCCTGTCCGGTCAGGAAGATGACGCAGCTCTCCGGCGGCAGTGAGGGCGTCATCTTCTTCTGCCACCTGTCCAGTCATTTGCGCCCACCTCCTGTGAGGATCCCCGGCCTGCACAGAGGACAAGCAACCGGGGTGAGTATTCTCACCCCTCCGCCGCCATCCCGCCGACTGCCCGCCTCCTCCCCGCCCCCTTCACACACCAGAAAATGCAGGGACTTTTCTGGTGTGAAAGGGGCCAACCCGGGAATGGCCTAGCATGATTCCTGGGCCATATTCCCGGTTGGGGCCTTGCATTTTCTGGTGTAAAAGGGGTACCAGAGTAACGCTGGCAATTGGAGACATTTTGGTTGGCTGCAGAGCACTCATAAGAGGTTCCGGCTTAAAAACCGGCTGCTTGAAGTATTATATTCCTCATAGTGGCTCATAACTGTAAGTAGCACGCTTATTTGATAAAAATAACAAAATAAATAAAAAAGTGGCACAGCAATGAGATTCCTGGACAGATGCAGTGACTGACAGTTATTTGAAGGGGCTCATTCCATGCACTCTCTCTATTGGTTAGGCAAACTAATGCGGCAGATGGCCCCACCCCCACCTGAGCAACAACCACTGCAATCCCACCGGTGTGACTTTCATGCACCAGTCCGACACTGCTTCTGTGTTATAAACCAATCGCACACCTCTATAGCAACTCATGGTCCACAACTTCACCCAGATACTCCTCACCTTTATGGTGATACAGTGGGGGTAATTAACTAAGATGAGGAATACGAAAATTCGTATTCGTATTCTTAATTCGCCTGAATACGAATGCATACGGCTGTTTTAGCCGTATGCAAATTCATATTCTGGAGGAAAATTTACTAATCAGTCGTATTTGACTGATTCGTATTTTCCGATGGCGTATTGATTTGTATTAGCGCCCATATATACCTTGAAAAAGCCCTAAGGACGAAACGCATTGGGCGCTGCCTACCACCTCCTCCTCCATCAAAAGATAAGCACTTTATACCTACAGCCCCTTTTTTTGTACTTTTTTGCATTTTTACATTTATTTACTTTTATACTCTATTTTATAGATATATGCTTTTAACATAATTTCTATATTTCACTTATACCCGCATTGTTAAAATAAATGTTTTATATCTTTCAGTTAATTTGCCTGTCGTTTGACATTATTAGTTGCTGAACCCCCACTCCCCACTCCATATATATATATTTACGTATTTTCAGGATAGTAAATTCTGAAAATACGTATATGCCTAAAAAATTCATATTTTACTATACGAATACAAATCTTTTAGGCGTATTTAGGAGTCCTGACTGGACTCACCCATATTGTGTTCACCTTTCTGGAAGTACAGTGATAACTGTCCTCCCCGCACCTGGAAGGCTTCTGCTCTATCAATAAACCTACCACCTAGTCCCAGTCTTACTGGTCAGGGGGTGATTCCCAACTGGAAAAAAACATCTGATGTGTTTATTCGTCACAACTAAAGTTCAAATATTGTAATAAATACAACAAACAATGATTACATATACCTACTGGAAAGACAATGCGAACTATAATTAGTTTTTATTACAATAAGCAGTATAATGAGAGCATAAGCCTAATGGCACGTCTTCAGTTTAGTTTATTTTGACTTGTTAAGTGAAACATAAAGGGGGTTATTCAATTCAGGCTTACGACTGTCGGAGTGTCTGATAAAGCCGTTTTCATTTCCCTCGACTGCGACGTAACAGTTGGAATACAATGTTACAGATGTAGAGTGTCGGAAAGTCTGAGGATTGTCTAAAACAGTGGTGGATTGTCGAAAAACAACCGTGGATTCAAAAATCCGTGGCGATTTCCGACAACACAGATCCGACTTGTTTTTAAGTCGGTTCTGTTTTGTCGGAAACTGCAGCATTGAATAGGCGAGGGCCGCTATTTCCTCCAGGGGGGATTGAATACCCAGCACCCCCCCCAAAGGCTGGTACCGTGACTCACACACGTGTCCTGAGAAACTCTGGTCAAGCTTAATAGGATAAATATATGTAAGTTATTCATCCCGATTCATCAACTCTTTAGATATTTATCATTATACCATAATGTGTAATAATAAATAAAATAATCCTACAGCAATGTGGTTCTAGCCTATGGCATTCCACCCACAATCCACATGTGGCCCTACATGCACTCCTCCATAAAATGTATAGTGAGATAGGAACCCATCTATTCTCAGAGGATATAGAATGCCAATTGGACCATGGAAGAGACCATAGTGGACAGCGCCCAACGCCGGCTTCGTTACCTTTTCGCTCTTTCGCTGTTCCCCATTTATGTACATGGAGTTCTTCTCCGACTTGTAGGCCTTCTCTTCCCCCGAGTACCGGTTGGAGTAGCCATTTCTGAAGCTGTCGTTCTGCTTGAGGCTGTTTTGAGTCCTGGTGCCCACGCTCTTCATGGCAAACTCTTGGTCGTTGGCGACTCCACTGCCAACGCTGCCCATAGTGCCCTGGGAGGGAATGTCAGAGGAAGACCGGCTGGTGAACGAGTGGAAAGAATCCTGGCTCTGGTAGGCTGGGTCACTCAGGACAGGTCTGGACTCTAGTTTTGCCATGGCAGCAGCGGAGAAGATGGGAGATGTGACTCAATGGCACTATAAAGAAAACATAAAGGGCAGACTTTATTATTTATGCATTGTGATAACAGATTCTAACATAAATATGATAAATTGCTATATATATATATATATATATATATATATATATATATATATATACATATATATATACATATATACTGGCGATTTCCATAAAAATGAAAACAAGAGGCGGCACTCAAAGAAATCGTGGATTACTTGTATTAGAACATAAAGGTGCAAAAGTTGTCAGTATACATGGTCAACGGTTTCGTTTCGTTTTTTTAACCTATTTTAATACTTTATTACAGCACCGGCATTAGGTATACGTTTCACAATATATTTGACTATGCGCCTCCCCGCATAGGGTTAGAGCGCTCTTAACACTATTTTGATCCTTCACTCTCTCCGTCCACACACAGGCACGGACGCTAGCCCCGTTGTCAGGACAACTGACTGACGTCAGTAGTCAGGCGACAGCACACGCTGCCGGAAGCCGCTCCCGGCGTCCAGCAATGCCCTGGTATCACGTAAGTGTTTCACTATTTAAATGCAATCTGTTACAGTACTCTGTTTTCCGTTTTTTTTGCACCTCACTTTTGTGTTTAGTTTTGACTAAGTTGATGTGTCAGTGGTCTTGAGGAAGGGGCGTCAGCTCCGAAACCGTTGACCATGTATATTGACAACTTTTGCACCTTTATGTTCTAACCTTTGATGTGGAAGGCACCTTACCCATTGACCTACTGGATGCTCTATGTGCCGGTCCTCACGACCCCTATATACATATATATATATATATATATATATATATGCTATATATATATATATATATATATATATATATATATATATATACGTGCACGTATAACCTTGAAAAAGGGGTGGTATATACCCCGAAACATTGGAAGCTTTTTTGCTGAAAATATTTTTTTCAAAAATTCCCAGAGTGCCGCTGTTGTCTCTTCACTATCCTGTACTTCTGCTCCTGAAGGCACCTGGGTTACATATACTGCTGGAGGAGTGCCAGGCCTACACCTCTACCTCTATATATATATATATATATATATATATATATATATATATATATATATATATATATATATATATATATATATATATATATATATATACATATCCAAATCATCGATGATGCCCCGGAGCACCATCAAATCCATCATCTTCAAATGGAAAGAACATGGAACCACAACAAACCTGCCAAGAGAGGACCACCCACCAAAACTCACAGACCGGACAAGGAGGGCGTTAATCTGAGAGGCAGCACAGAGACCAAAGGTGACCCTGAAGGAGCTGCAGAGTACTGTACCATAGCAGAGACTGGTGTATCTGCTCACGGAACCACAATAAGCCGTACACTCCACAGAGCTGGGCTTCATGAAGAGTGGCCAGAAAAAGCCATTACTTTTTTTTAATTTAATCATTTTTATTGCGTTTTGGTATAAGTATAAACCTAACAAAATAAAAACTAAAAGCAAACAAAAGGATAATACGTCGGCTAAGGTAAATATAGAGACGTCATAACATATGGCAATGCAGTCAAGGATAATAGCAAGACATAGTATAGATATAGTAATTATGGTGAAAAGTCCCACTGTAACTAGGATTTCTTCTAACCTAAATAAGCGCTGCTTTAGCCACCCAAAGGTGCCATTTGGGTGTAACCAAAGCAACCTGGAACATATCACTTATCAAGTATTGCATGTACAGAACCACATTCAGAACCTATATAATGACCTTATGCTATGGTGGCTCAGCTCTCCCGCATTGGTCGAATATACAGAAGCTAGTATTAATAAACGCAAATACATGTAATACAAGGATAAACACAATGTAGAGTTATAGGAAATATGTTCATTGTGAACAATAACAGAGCAAAGCAACAAAAAACATAACAAAACTGGAAACAGGCAGTCAGCCGTGTATAGAAGCGATGTAGATCATTATCATTAATGTGGCCAAGTGACAAAGACTTCAATCGTAAAAGCAAAGCAGTAGTCCTGCTCCAACGATAATGTTCGTTTTCCACAAAGTCGGTAAATGGATCCACCTTCCTCAATTATTAGAATAGGGGAAATCTCCAGATGATGCATAGTAACACAATTGCATCGAAGCCCTGGTACGCAGCACTTCTCCACAAAGCAGGGCGCCCATGGGAGAGACAGGACCTCAGTGCAGCCAGCAACAAGATATGTAGGGGAATCAGGAATGGAAGAAGAAGAAGTAGCCGTCTCAGTCACTCCAACACATTAAGCAGAGGCAGAGGAGGATGATTGAGCAGTGATGGATATAGTAGAAAGCATCTGAAACAACCTTCGTGACGAGGCATTTATTGCCAGGATAAGTTTGTAAATGGAGATAGCCATTTTGTTGAGAGCGTGTAAAATTGGTTTCACCAGGACCAAAGTCTTAAGGAACCAATATAAATGAACAGCAACAGTGAGAAGGCGCCAACTAGCACGCCGCCCGACTCACCTCCTCTGCGAGTGTAACTATAGTTCATGGGTCAGCTCTATGTCCGATTTGTCATTCTATTAGTATGGGGTGGGGCCAAACTGCCATAACTCTAATAAAAATGGCATTAAATTGGCTCCACTCCTTTCACCATTGAATTATTTGCTGCGGTGTCAGGGCTTAGTCATATTCTGCCTGGTCTCTCTCCTCTGTGAGGGGGCGGGGATTAGTCATATCCTACTTGGTCTCTCTCCTCTGTGAGGGGGTGGGGCTTAGTCATATTCTGCCTGGTCTCTCTCCTCTGTGAGGGGGTGGGGCTGTTATATCCTGCCAAATCTCTCTCCTCTGTGAGGGGGCGGGGCTTAGGCATATCCTGCCTGGTCTCTCTCCTCTGTGAGGGGGTGGGGCTTAGTTATATCCTGCCAGATCTCTCTCCTCTGTGAGGGGGCGGGGCTTAGTCATATCCTGCCTGATTTCTCCTCTGTGAGGGGGCGAGGCTTAGTCATATCCTGCCTGGTCTCTCTCCTCTGCGAGGGGGCGAGGCTTAGCAATATCCTGCCTGGTCTCTCTCCTCTGTGAGGGAGCGAGGCTTAGTAATATCCTGCCTGGTCTCTCTCCTCTGCAAAGTGTCGGGCTTTAGTCATATTCTGCCTGGTCTCTCTCATCTGTGAGGGGGCGGGGCTTAGTAATATTCTGCCCAGTCTCTCTCCTCTGTCAGGTTTTCTGGGTACTGAGAACCCCCACCCCTGCGTGCACTACTGTTTAGCATTAAAGTTGCACACTACTACTGCATGCAATACCAGTGATAGTGTCTTGTTTCCTTGTGCATTATACCATTGTCGCATTTGTGGTGCAAATAAGACACGCACTCTGTACAAAATTGTATGTTGGCATGCATGGCAAGGCTTAGTCTCATAGGCTGTGGCCTGCCATGGCGCCGTTTGTGAATAGGTTACTGAGGACACATCAGTAATGCATTCTTTCCTGACACAGTTCTACAACTTCTAGTGCCCAATATTTATTAAAAGATGCAAGCCCACCCTGGCATCACTCGGAGATGGCACTCACCAGCTTGTAATGCTCTGCCCATTATACATCTCATTAACAACTTTGCCAGCATATCAAGTTCCAGCCACCCATGTGCCCCCCTCACCCCCTTGGATTCCCGCCTTGGCTGTGAACTTTTGGCTCCCCTCCGTCTCCATCTCCCTATGTTCCTCTGCTCTCGAAGCTGTCAAAATCAATTTCTCAGTCAAGAGATTTCCCCAGTTAAGTGTTTTCAGCAATTGCGGCAGATGAAAGCGAGTTGAAGGAAAGGTTAGGAGAAATGTTCTCTCCCGCAGAGAGAATTCATAACTCGCCTCTACATGGCGGATTCCGTGTGAACTTAGAGTGTAGCAGAGTAACTTTATCAGCAAACACTCCATCTCTGCCAACGTGATTACAGTCCTACGAGAGTGAGCAGGTTAAAGATTGATCTTGGTTTATACATAATTATATTATTTTCACATTTTTAAAGAAGATTTATTCCCACTTGGTTCCCAACAAAGACAAAGTGAAAGTCAGCAACAGCAACTTGTTCCATAGAGGTAATTACTGGCACCAGTAAGCATATACCGGGTGTCTGAGGGGGGACTACTGGGGTTCCAGTACCGGGCCCAGATAGAAAGGGGGCCCAGGACTGTAGTCTCTCAAGTATAATTTGTCATAAACAAATATCCCTTCAAATAAAGTAGAGGTTGAGTAATAAGGAATCACGAGGTATGCGGGGGGTTTGAGAAGGGGATATATTGTCAGTCCCGGGACCCATATAAATCCTACAAGTATTAAGGAAGGTATTTATCAGAGAGAGAGAAAATTGTGAGAGATCAACCAATCAGCTTCTACCTTACATTTTACACGTTATGGTCAGGATGTAACGGGAGCTAAGTTTGCTCCAGTTTTGTCGAATGTCTGATTTTTCAGTCAAATTCTGAAAATTTTGCAAAATCGGCCAGTGTAATAGCATCCAAGTTTGTGAAAAGTCTCATGTATTAGGCTCAGAACAACAGGGGTCAGTAAAAGATCGAATCCAGATGTTATCTCCATGTTAAACATAAAACTCGACCGATGTAATGGAGTCAAAACAGCTCTAAAACATAAATAGAGAGTTGTATTTGTCAATATTTAAAATCAATTACAATATATCTGCATATCTGTATAGTATGTGGCTGGTAAGTAGAGGGTGACATCTGTACAGTATGAGGCTGGTAAGTAGAGGGTGACATCTGTACAGTATTCGGCTGGTAAGTAAAGGGTGACATCTGTACAGTATGTGGCCGGTAAGTAGAGGGTGACATCTGTACAGTATATGGTTGGATGGTTGGTAAGTAGAGGGTGACATCTGTACAGTATGTGGCTGGTAAGTAGAGGGTGACATCTGTACAGTATGAGGCTGGTAAGTAGAGGGTGACATCTGTACAGTATGAGGCTGGTAAGTAGAGGGTGACATCTGTACAGTATGCGGCTGGTAAGTAGAGGGTGACATCTGTACAGTATGCGGCTGGTAAGTAGAGGGTGACATCTGTACAGTATGCGGCTGGTAAGTAGAGGGTGACATCTGTACAGTATGTGGCTGGTAAGTAGAGGGTGACATCTGTACAGTATGTGGCTGGTAAGTAGAGGGTGACATCTGTACAGTATGTGGCTGGTAAGTAGAGGGTGACATCTGTACAGTATGCGGCTGGTAAGTAGAGGGTGACATCTGTACAGTATGTGGCTGGTAAGTAGAGGGTGACATCTGTACAGTATGTGGCTGGTAAGTAGAGGGTGACATCTGTACAGTATGCGGCTGGTTAAGTAGAGGGTGACATCTGTACAGTATGCGCCTGGTAAGTAGAGGGTGACATCTGTACAGTATGCGGCTGGTAAGTAGAGGGTGACATCTGTACAGTATGCGTCTGGTAAGTAAAGGGTGACATCTGTACAGTATGCGGCTGGTTAAGTAGAGGGTGACATCTGTACAGTATGCGCCTGGTAAGTAGAGGGTGACATCTGTACAGTATGCGGCTGGTAAGTAGAGGGTGACATCTGTACAGTATGCGTCTGGTAAGTAAAGGGTGACATCTGTACAGTATGTGGCCGGTAAGTAGAGGGTGACATCTGTACAGTATGAGGATAGTAAGTAGAGGGTGACATATGTACAGTATGCGGCCGGTAAGTAGAGGGTGACATCTGTACAGTATGCGGCCGGTAAGTAGAGGGTGACATCTGTACAGTATGCGGCCGGTAAGTAGAGGGTGACATCTGTACAGTATGCGGCCGGTAAATAGAGGGTGACACCTGTACAGTATGGGGCCGGGAAGCAGAGGGTGACACCTGTACAGTATGCGGCCGGTAAGTAGAGGGTGACACCTGTACAGTATGCGGCCGGTAAGTAGAGGGTGACACCTGTACAGTATGCGGCCGGTAAGTAGAGGGTGACATCTGTACAGTATGCGGCCGGTAAGTAGAGGGTGACATCTGTACAGTATGCGGCCGGTAAGTAGAGGGTGACATCTGTACAGTATGCGGCCGGTAAGCAGAGGGTGACATCTGTACAGTATGCGGCCGGTAAGCAGAGGGTGATATCTGTACAGTATGTGGCCGGTAAGCAGAGGGTGACATCTGTACAGTATGCGGCCGGTAAGCAGAGGGTGACATCTGTACAGTATGCGGCTGGTAAGCAGAGGGTGACATCTGTACAGTATGCGGCTGGTAAGCAGAGGGTGACATCTGTACAGTATGCGGCTGGTAAGTACAGGGTGACATCTGTACAGTATGAGGCTGGTAAGTAGAGGGTGACACATCTGTATAGTATGTGGATGGTAAGTAGAGGGTGACATCTGTACAGTATGTGGCTGGTAAGTAGAGGGTGACATCTGTACAGAATGCGGCTGGTAAGTAGAGGGTGACACATCTGTATAGTATGCGGCTGGTAAGTAGAGGGTGACATCTGTACAGTATGTGGCTGGTAAGTAGAGGGTGACATCTGTACAGTATGCGGCTGGTAAGTAAAGGGTGACATCTGTACAGTATGTGGCTGGTAAGTAGAGGGTGACATCTGTACAGTATGCGGCTGGTAAGTAGAGGATGACATATGTACAGTATGTGGCTGGTAAGTAGAGGGTGACATCTGTACAGTATGCGGCTGGTAAGTAGAGGGTGACATCTGTACAGTATGTGGCTGGTAAGTAGAGGGTGACACATCTGTACAGTATGCGGCTGGTAAGTAGAGGGTGACATCTGTACAATATGCGGCTGGTAAGTAGAGGGTGACATCTGTACAGTATGCGGCTGGTAAGTAGAGGATGACATCTGTACAGTATGTGGCTGGTAAGTAGAGGATGACATACTGTATGTAGTGTATGCGGCTGGTAAGTAGAGGGTGACATCTGTACAGTATGCGGCTGGTAAGTAGAGGATGACATATGTACTGTATGCGGCTGGTAAGTAGAGGGTGACATCTGTACAGTATGTGGCTGGTAAGTAGTGGGTGACATCTGTACAGTATGCGGCTGGTAAGTAGAGGATGACATATGTACTGTATGCGGCTGGTAAGTAGAGGGTGACATCTGTACAGTATATGGCTGGTAAGTAGAGGGAGACATCTGTACAGTATGCGGCTGGTAAGTAGAGGGTGACATCTGTACAGTATGCGGCTGGTAAGTAGAGGGTGACATCTGTACAGTATGCGGCTGGTAAGTAGAGGGTGACATCTGTACAGTATGCGGCTGGTAAGTAGAGGGTGACATCTGTACAGTATGTGGCTGGTAAGTAGAGGGTGACATCTGTACAGTATGCGGCTGGTAAGTAGAGGATGACATATGTACTGTATGCGGCTGGTAAGTAGAGGGTGACATCTGTACAGTATGTGGCTGGTAAGTAGAGGGTGACATCTGTACAGTATGCGGCTGGTAAGTAGAGGGTGACATCTGTACAGTATGCGCCCGGTAAGTAGAGGGTGACATCTGTACAGTATGCGGCTGGTAAGTAGAGGACGACATATGTGCAGTATGTGGCTGGTAAGTAGAGGGTGACATCTGTACAGTATGCGGCTGGTAAGTAGAGGGTGACATCTGTACAGTATGCACCCGGTAAGTAGAGGGTGACATATGTACTGTATGCGGCTGGTAAGTAGAGGGTGACATCTGTAAAGTATGTGGCTGGTAAGTAGAGGGTGACATCTGTACAGTATAAGGCTGGTAAGTAGAGGATGACATATGTAGTGTATGCGGCTGGTAAGTAGAGGGTGACATCTGTACAGTATGCGGCTGGTAAGTAGAGGGTGACATCTGTACAGTATGTGGCTGGTAAGTAGAGGGTGACATCTGTACAGTATATGGCTGGTAAGTAGAGGATGACATATGTAGTGTATGCGGCTGGTAAGTAGAGGGTGATATCTGTACAGTATGCGGCTGGTAAGTAGAGGGTGACATCTGTACAGTATGCGGCTGATAAGTAGAGGGTGACATCTGTACAGTATGCGGCTGGTAAGTAGAGGGTGACATCTGTACAGTATGCGGCTGGTAAGTAGAGGGTGACATCTGTACAGTATGCGGCTGGTAAGTAGAGGGTGACATCTGTATAGTATGAGGCTGGTAAGTAGAGGGTGACACATCTGTATAGTATGAGGCTGGTAAGTAGAGGGTGACATCTGTACAGTATGCGGCTGGTAAGTAGAGGGTGACATCTGTATAGTATGAGGCTGGTAAGTAGAGGGTGACACATCTGTACAGTATGCGGCTGGTAAGTAGAGGGTGACATCTGTATAGTACTGTATGAGGCTGGTAAGTAGAGGGTGACACATCTGTATAGTATGTGGATGGTAAGTAGAGGGTGACATCTGTACAGTATGTGGCTGGTAAGTAGAGGGTGACATCTGTACAGAATGCGGCTGGTAAGTAGAGGGTGACATCTGTATAGTATGTGGCTGGTAAGTAGAGGGTGACATCTGTACAGTATGTGGCTGGTAAGTAGAGGGTGACATATGTACAGTATGCGGCTGGTAAGTAGAGGGTGACATCTGTACAGTATGTGGCTGGTAAGTAGAGGGTGACACCTGTACAGTATGTGGCTGGTAAGTAGAGGGTGACATCTGTACTGTATGCGGCTGGTAAGTAGAGGGTGACATCTGTACTGTATGCGGCTGGTAAGTAGAGGGTGACATCTGTACAGTATGAGGCTGGTAAGTAGAGGGTGACATATGTACTGTATGCGACTGGTAAGTAGAGGGTGACATCTGTACGGTATGTGGCTGGTAAGTAGAGGGTGACATCTGTACAGTATGCGGCTGGTAAGTAGAGGGTGACATCTGAACAGTATGTGGCTGGTAAGTAGAGGGTGACATCTGTACAGTATGTGGCTGGTAAGTAGAGGGTGACATCTGTACAGTATGTGGCTGGTAAGTAGAGGATGACATATGTACTGTATGCGGCTGGTAAGTAGAGGGTGACATCTGCACAGTATGCGGCCGGTAAGTAGAGGGTGAAATCTTTATGATGTGTGTTGTGATGTCATGCATAGCAGCCACAGAAGGGAGATCACACCTAGACATAAAAGTCACCTCTTACTGACATCTGTAAGTTCTTATTACATAACACCTAGTGAATGCTACAAGCACTATAATGCAGGTACAGTAGTTCTAGCTGTCGGGGCCTTTAGTGAGGCTCTTCATATTGGCAGCAGAGGTTTCGCTGAAGGATAATGATTGAAGTGGATCAAACTCCCTGGAGACAGAACAGAACTGAGAATTGTGCCAATTACTTCAGTGGGCGTTTTACCTTTCCTTTATCTGTTAAGCTGCGTCTCATTGCTCCTAGGAAACAAGATTGGTGATTTATCACGGTGCTATGAGAGCAGGAGCTGGGCAGCCTCCATCTCTGCTGCTTCTGGCCAGATCCACAATATGCACCCTGCTCATCTGGCTTGCTGCAGCGGAGATGGTTACCTAGTCCTAGACCGTGCATATTAAAGTGCAGCTATAACCTAGCTACTGTAGTCTGTCATTTGTAGTAGCTATAATAGAACATATTGTAGATAATTAACAGAGCTATGTAGTGCCATGGGAACGAGTTACATTACTGAGGCATGAGAAACAATGGTCCACGTGCCTCGGTGACTTCACTAATTACCCCTATGTGTGACATCACACTATCTGCTGACATCAGACATTTACCAAAGCTGGAAAAGCCCAGTGGTGTTCTGTACTACGGTATAGCCGAGGATAGCTGCACCAGTGAAGCTTTGTGGTGACACCCATACTGTTACCACCATATGATTTCTTACATGATACTGCTAATGGCTCTCCATGTAATATAAGGGAATGTGCACATTTATTACATGTAATAGCACATGAGGAGAATATGGCCATTGGGTTTGAGACCAGAGTTTTGGCATCTGCTATACACCAGCCACCAGAGATTGGACATCAGTTATACACCAGCCACCAGAGATTGGACATCAGTTATACACCAGCCACCAGAGATTGGACATCAGTTATATACCAACCACCAGAGATTGGACATCAGTTATGTACCAACCACCAGAGATTGGACATCAGTTATATACCAACCACCAGAGATTAGACATCAGTTATATACCAACCACCAGAGATTGGACATCAGTTATATACCAACCACCAGAGATTGGACATCAGTTATATACCAACCACCAGAGATTGGACATCAGTTATATACCAACCACCAGAGATTGGACATCAGTTATATACCAACCACCAGAGATTGGACATCAGTTATATACCAGCCAACAGAGATTGGACATCAGTTATATACCAACCACCAGAGATTGGACATCAGTTATGTACCAACCACCAGAGATTGGACATCAGTTATATACCAACCACCAGAGATTGGACATCAGTTATATACCAACCACCAGAGATTGGACATCAGTTATATACCAACCACCAGAGATTGGACATCAGTTATATACCAACCACCAGAGATTGGACATCAGTTATATACCAACCACCAGAGATAGGACATCTAATATACACCAACCACCAGAGATAGGACATCAGTTATATACCAACCACCAGACATAGGACATCAGTTATATACCAACCACCAGAGATAGGACATCAGTTATATACCAACCACCAGATATAGGACATCAGTTATATACCAACCACCAGAGATAGGACATCAGTTATTTACCAACCACCAGAGATAGGACATCAGTTATATACCAACCACCAGAGATAGGACATCAGTTATATACCAACCACCGGAGATTGGACATCAGTTATATACCAACCACCAGAGATAGGACATCTAATATACACCAACCACCAGAGATAAGACATCAGTTATATACCAACCACCAGACATAGGACATCAGTTATATACCAACCACCAGAGATAGGACATCAGTTACTGTATATACCAACCACCAGAGATAGGACATCAGTTATATACCAGCAACCAGAGATTGGACATCAGTTATATACAAACCATCAGAGATAGGACATCAGTAATATACCAACCACCAGAGATTGGACATCAGTTATATACCAACCACCAGAGATAGGACATCAGTTATATACCAACCACCAGAGATAGGACATCAGTTATATACCAACCACCAGAGATAGGACATCAGTTATATACCAACCACCAGAGATAGGACATCAGTTATATACCAACCACCAGAGATAGGACATCAGTTATATACCAACCACCAGAGATAGGACATCAGTTATATACCAACCACCAGAGATTGGACATCAGTTATATACCAACCACCAGAGATTGGACATCAGTTATATACCAACCACCAGAGATAGGACATCAGTTATATACCAACCACCAGAGATTGGACATCAGTTATATACCAACCATCAGAGATAGGACATCTAATATACACCAACCACCAGAGATAAGACATCAGTTATATACCAACCACCAGACATAGGACATCAGTTATATACCAACCACCAGAGATAGGACATCAGTTACTGTATATACCAACCACCAGAGATAGGACATCAGTTATATACCAGCAACCAGAGATTGGACATCAGTTATAAACCAACCACCAGAGATAGGACATCAGTAATATACCAACCACCAGAGATTGGACATCAGTTATATACCAACCATCAGAGATAGGACATCAGTAATATACCAACCACCAGAGATTGGACATCAGTTATATACCAACCACCAGAGATAGGACATCAGTTATATACCAACCACCAGAGATAGGACATCAGTTATATACCAACCACCAGAGATAGGACATCAGTTATATACCAACCACCAGAGATAGGACATCAGTTATATACCAACCACCAGAGATAGGACATCAGTTATATACCAACCACCAGAGATAGGACATCAGTTATATACCAACCACCAGAGATAGGACATCAGTTATATACCAACCACCAGAGATAGGACATCAGTTATATACCAACCACCAGAGATAGGACATCAGTTATATACCAACCACCAGAGATTGGACATCAGTTATATACCAACCACCAGAGATTGGACATCAGTTATATACCAACCACCAGAGATAGGACATCAGTTATATACCAACCACCAGAGATTGGACATCAGTTATATACCAACCATCAGAGATAGGACATCAGTAATATACCAGCCACCAGAGATAGGACATCTAATATACACCAACCACCAGAGATAAGACATCAGTTATATACCAACCACCAGACATAGGACATCAGTTATATACCAACCACCAGAGATAGGACATCAGTTACTGTATATACCAACCACCAGAGATAGGACATCAGTTATATACCAGCAACCAGAGATTGGACATCAGTTATAAACCAACCACCAGAGATAGGACATCAGTAATATACCAACCACCAGAGATTGGACATCAGTTATATACCAACCATCAGAGATAGGACATCAGTAATATACCAACCACCAGAGATTGGACATCAGTTATATACCAACCACCAGAGATAGGACATCAGTTATATACCAACCACCAGAGATAGGACATCAGTTATATACCAACCACCAGAGATAGGACATCAGTTATATACCAACCACCAGAGATAGGACATCAGTTATATACCAACGACCAGAGATAGGACATCAGTTATATACCAACCACCAGAGATAGGACATCAGTTATATACCAACCACCAGAGATTGGACATCAGTTATATACCAACCACCAGAGATTGGACATCAGTTATATACCAACCATCAGAGATAGGACATCAGTAATATACCAGCCACCAGAGATAGGACATCAGTTATATACCAACCACCAGAGATAGGACATCAGTTATATACCAACCACCAGAGATAGGACATCAGTTATATACCAACCACCAGAGATAGGACATCAGTTACTGTATATACCAGCCACCAGAGATAGGACATCTAATATACACCAACCACCAGTGATAGGACATCAGTTATATACCAGCCACCAGAGATTGGACATCAGTTATATACCAACCACCAGAGATAGGACATCAGTTATATACCAACCACCAGAGATAGGACATCAGTTATATACCAGCCACCAGAGATAGGACATCAGTTATATACCAACCACCAGAGATAGGACATCAGTTATATACCAACCACCAGAGATTGGACATCAGTTATACACCAACCACCAGAGATAGGACATCAGTTATATACCAACCACCAGAGATAGGACATCAGTTATACACCAACCACCAGAGATTGGACATCAGTTATACACCAACCACCAGAGATTGGACATCAGTTATATACCAACCACCAGAGATAGGACATCAGTTATATACCAACTACCAGAGATAGGACATCAGTTATATACCAACCACCAGAGATAGGACATCAGTTATATACCAACCACCAGAGATAGGACATCAGTTATATACCAACCACCAGAGATAGGACATCAGTTATATACCAACCACCAGAGATTGGACATCAGTTATATACCAACCACCAGAGATAGGACATCAGTTATATACCAACCATCAGAGATAGGACATCAGTTATACACCAACCACCAGAGATTGGACATCAGTTATACACCAACCACCAGAGATTGGACATCAGTTATATACCAACCACCAGAGATTGGACATCAGTTATATACCAACCACCAGAGATAGGACATCAGTTATATACCAACCACCAGAGATAGGACATCAGTTATATACCAACCACCAGAGATAGGACATCAGTTATATACCAACCACCAGAGATTGGACATCAGTTATATACCAACCACCAGAGATAGGACATCAGTTATATACCAACCACCAGAGATAGGACATCAGTTATATACCAGCCACCAGAGATAGGACATCAGTTATATACCAACCACCAGAGATAGGACATCAGTTATATACCAACCACCAGAGATTGGACATCAGTTATACACCAACCACCAGAGATAGGACATCAGTTATATACCAACCACCAGAGATAGGACATCAGTTATATACCAACCACCAGAGATTGGACATCAGTTATACACCAACCACCAGAGATTGGACATCAGTTATATACCAACCACCAGAGATAGGACATCAGTTATATACCAACCACCAGAGATAGGACATCAGTTATATACCAACCACCAGAGATAGGACATCAGTTATATACCAACCACCAGAGATAGGACATCAGTTATATACCAACCACCAGAGATAGGACATCAGTTATATACCAACCACCAGAGATTGGACATCAGTTATATACCAACCACCAGAGATAGGACATCAGTTATATACCAACCATCAGAGATAGGACATCAGTTATATACCAACCACCAGAGATTGGACATCAGTTATATACCAACCACCAGAGATAGGACATCAGTTATATACCAACCACCAGAGATAGGACATCAGTTATATACCAACCACCAGAGATAGGACATCAGTTATATACCAACCACCAGAGATAGGACATCAGTTATATACCAACCACCAGAGATAGGACATCAGTTATATACCAACCACCAGAGATAGGACATCAGTTATATACCAACCACCAGAGATAGGACATCAGTTATATACCAGCCACCAGAGATAGGACATCAGTTATGTACCAACTACCAGATATAGGACATCAGTTATATACCAACCACCAGAGATAGGACATCAGTTATATACCAGCCACCAGAGATAGGACATCAGTTATGTACCAACTACCAGATATAGGACATCAGTTATATACCAACCACCAGAGATAGGACATCAGTTATATACCAGCCACCAGAGATAGAACATCAGTTATATACCAACCACCAGATATAGGACATCAGTTATATACCAGCCACCAGAGATAGGACATCAGTTATATGCCAACCACCAGATATAGGACATCTAATATACACCAACCACCAAAGATTGGACATCTACAATACAGCAACCATCAGAGATAGGACATTAGTTATATACCAAACACCAAAGATTGGACATCTACTATACACCAACCACCAGAGATAGGACATATACTATAGCCCAACAACCAGAGACTAGATGCCTGCTATACATCAGCCACCAGAGATTGGACAACTGCTATTAACCAGCCACAAGATACATTTGTCACACCATAAGGACAGAAACCCCTATTCAGGACAAGGAAGGTAGCTAGTAGAAAATGCCAAAATGGGCAGTTCAATGGGCTCCCTCATAGTCTAGCAATCTTAATCATATCACCTAGCCCACATTACACTGTTACATCAGTTACCTCCCCTCCTGCATTCTGCAGGAGACTCCCTGACATAGCAGCAATCTCCCTCTCTCCCTCATTAGTCTACCAATCTCCCTCATGTCACCTAGCCCACATTACACTGTTACATCATAGTTACATCCCCTCCTGCATTCTGCAGGAGACTCCCTGACATAGCAGCAATCTCCCTCTCTCCCTCATTAGTCTAGCAATCTCCCTCATGTCACTTAGCCCACATTACACTGTTACATCATAGTTACCTACCCTCCTGCATTTTGCAGGAGACTCCCTGACATAGCAGCAATCTCCATCTCTCCCTCATTAGTCTAGCAATCTCCCTCATGTCACCTAGCCCACATTACACTGTTACATCATAGTTACATCCCCTCCTGCATTCTGCAGGAGACTCCCTGACATAGCAGCAATCTCCCTCTCTCCCTCATTAGTCTAGCAATCTCCCTCATGTCACCTAGCCCACATTACACTGTTACATCAAAGTTACCTCCCCTCCTGCATTCTGCAGGAGACTCCCTGACATAGCAGCAATCTCCCTCTCTCCCTCATTAGTCTAGCAATCTCCCTTATGTCACCTAGCCCACATTACACTGTTACATCATAGTTACCTCCGCTCCTGCATTCTGCAGGGGACTCCCTGACATAGCAGCAATCTCCCTCTCTCCCTCATTAGTCTAGCAATCTCTCTCATGTCACCTAGCCTACATTACACTGTTACATCATAGTTACCTCCCCTCCTGCATTCTGCAGGAGACTCCCTGACATAGCAGCAATCTCCCTCTCTCCCTTATTAGTCTAGCAATCTCCCTCATGTCACCTAGCCCACATTACACTGTTACATCATAGTTACCTCCCCTCCTGCATTTGGCAGGAGACTCACTGACATAGCAGCAATCTCCCTCTCTCCCTTATTAGTCTAGCAATCTCCCTCATGTCACCTAGCCCACATTACACTGTTACATCATAGTTACCTCCCCTCCTGCATTTGGCAGGAGACTCCCTGACATAGCAGCAATCTCCATCTCTCCCTCATTAGTCTAGCAATCTCCCTCATGTCACCTAGCCCACATTACACTGTTACATCATAGTTACCTCCCCTCCTGCATTTGGCAGGAGACTCCCTGACATAGCAGCAATCTCCCTCTCTCCCTCATTAGCCTAGCAATCTCCCTCATGTCACTTAGCCCATATTACACTGTTACATCATAGTTACCTCCCCTCCTGCATTTGGCAGGAGACTCCCTGACATAGCAGCAATCTCCCTCTCTCCCTCATTAGTCTAGCAATCTCCCTCATGTCACCTAGCCCACATTACACTGTTACATCATAGTTACCTCCCCTCCTGCATTTGGCAGGAGACCCCCTGACATAGCAGCAATCTCCATCTCTCCCTCATTAGTCTAGCAATCTCCCTCATGTCACCTAGCCCACATTACACTGTTACATCATAGTTACCTCCCCTCCTGCATTTGGCAGGAGACTCCCTGACATAGCAGCAATCTCCCTCTCTCCCTCATTAGTCTAGCAATCTCCCTCATGTCACTTAGCCCACATTACCACTTACTTTGTGGAAAAAGGAATGAGAGACAGAGACATTTACATTGAATCATCAGCGCCATTTCCCAGCACTTTACCAAATATAGTATCTCTTACTAAAGCTGGCCATACATCAGAAAGATCGATCTTAAGATCGATTGCGCTCATGATTGTGTACAATTTCCCTTGAAATCCCCGGCAGTCCTTGGTGGTTTTTGGACACACAATCTACTCACAATCCATCATACAATCAGTCATACAATCCATCTACTGCATGATTATGTATACAAGATGTGCACACAATCTGCATACAATCCATCATACAATCAGTCATACAATCAGTCATACAATCCATCTTATGATTGATTGTATGATTGTGTACACAAGATGTGCACACAATCTGCATACAATCCATCTTACAATCGATTGAGATTGTATGATTGGGTACAATATCTTTCTGATGTATGGCCACCTTAACTCTTTTGGGGCTCATCTACATTTGGATATAAGTCAATTTAAATTACACACCCACGCTTCTAGGTGCCATGTCCACAATCTCTCCATATATGAAAATAGACACGCCCTTTGTGTGGAGCATGACACGCCCCCTCAACGGAGCACTTTGCAAAAAGTCGGCAAGTATGCTCCATAAGAGACTTTAGTGGTGATTGGCGCAATCCCATTGCCACACAACTGCATCTAATGTGCTGCCGCGGCTCATAGAAAACCATTGAGTGGTGATGTCACAAGAAAGGGACAAACAAGTATGTGCGGTGGAAATGCTGCAGTGATGAGTGCAGCTACATCTGTACACTATGTTGTCATCCAACGCTACGCCAGCCCCTGCTTATTCAGCACCGAATATTTATCCTTTACCCCAATCTTCATAGCAGCACCATGGAGAGCGAACTCTTCAGCCAGCCCTCCTCTAGGCCCTGAACCCAATGACTACTGAGCGAATTGGAGTGTTTTCAATTCCACCCAGCAGTGAAGGAGTCAATCACCTTATTTCTGCAATCCTCTCACCTGTGCCAGTGTTTGCTGCAGGGTTAATGATTAAACCCCCTTCTACCTGTGACTTTCTGCCATGCACTTACATAGAACATCTTGTTTGTTCATATACTGTAGAGTAATGGGGTAATTCAGGCCTGCTCGCTAGGTTGAACACACGCTCATTCTGCACATTCATAGGTCCGCTTCCTGACAAATTGGGGGGCGGGCTCTGATGTCATGTGACGTCATACACCATCTAAGTTGTAGATGACTGAAATCCTCTCCGCTGCAGAATATGTGTGAGCTATATACAGTAAATAACTGTCAGCAATAATACACACACATACACAGGGCAAAGGAACTGAGACTCACAGCCACAAATCAAATGTCGGCTTTCATCGATGAGGACACCTAAGACAATTAAAACAAATCTTTTATTGGCTCATAAAATATAATTTATAAAGTGGCATAAAGCTAATTTTGGAGTCTCCTCACAGGGGGTGGGATGTACTAAGCATCATATTTACAATACAAGATATATAGCCTGGTGTAAATAACACAGGTATGCACCAAGAAATGTGCACAGGACGTCTCTCCCGGTAAGAGTTGTCCTTTGTGATAAATGGCCGGGATACTTTCTGTGCGTACACGGTATGGGGTGCTGCGAGGAACCATCTCCCCTGAGATGCATATAGAGGTAATATCTGGGTAATATCATTTATAATATCATTTATAATGGAATCATAGAACAGATCAGAAACATGGCGCTTGGGATGCCGGCGGTGAGAAGACCGACAGTGTGGAATCCTCGGGTGGTAGATATTGTAACCCCCCCTTCAATGTTCCCTTCCTGCAGCCTAACCCTAAACTTCCACCCATTCCCATGTCCTAACCCCCCTTACCAGTGCCGGTATTCTTACATTCGGGATACTGATACTGATTCCAGAGCCGGCATTGTGAGTGGTGTCCCGGTGGAAGTCTTCTGACCAGTGTTGGGATTCCGGCGTCACTATTCCGACCGCTACATCCCAAGTGCCGAAATGCTGACTGGATCCCATTCAAATGTTGTAGAGAGTTTTCTCATGAGGGATTACCCGCTAAGACATTCCTCCTCTGGAATCTACGAGTATGGCAAGGCCAAATATCTAGCCATCTTCCTTTTGTTAGTAAATGGTAATATACTGCATTGATGTCTTATAAAATAATACAATTAGTGTGGCAACTCCTGGGATATGGCCCTAAAATTGCTGTGATTAGACACACTGCCGCTCTGACACTTCCAGACGCACTGCTGCTCTGCCACTCCCAGACGCACTGCTGCTCTGACACTTCCGTACACTGCCGCTCTGCCACTTACAGATGCACTGCCACTCTGCTACTCCCAGAAGCACTGCCCCTCTGCCACTCCCAGACGCACTGCTGCTCTGACACTTCTGTACACTGCCGCTCTGCCACTCCCAGATGCACTGCCACTCTGCCACTCCCAGATACACTGCCGCTCTGCCACTCCCAGACGCACTGCTGCTCTGACACTTCCGTACACTGCCGCTCTGCCACTTACAGATGCACTGCCACTCTGCTACTCCCAGAAGCACTGCCCCTCTGCCACTCCCAGACGCACTGCTGCTCTGACACTTCTGTACACTGCCGCTCTGCCACTCCCAGATGCACTGCCACTCTGCCACTCCCAGATACACTGCCGCTCTGCCACTCCCAGATACACTGCCGCTCTGCCACTCCCAGATTCACTGCCGCTCTGCCACTCCCAGATGCACTGCCACTCTGACACTTCCAGACGCACTGCTGCTCTGACACTTCCAGAAGCACTGCCACTCTGCCACTCCCAGATGCACTGCCACTCTGCCACTCCCAGATACACTGCCGCTCTGCCACTCCCAGATGCACTGCCACTCCCAGATACACTGCCGCTCTGCCACTCCCAGATACACTGCCGCTCTGCCACTCCCAGATTCACTGCCGCTCTGCCACTCCCAGATGCACTGCCGCTCTGCCAATCTCAGATACACTGCCGCTCTGCCACTCCCAGATGCACTGCCGCTCTACCACTCCCAGATACACTGCCGCTCTGCCACTCCCAGATACACTGCCGCTCTGCCACTCCCAGATGCACTGCCGCTCTGCCACTCCCAGACGCACTGCCGCTCTGCCACTCCCAGACGCACTGCCACTCCCAAACGCACTGCCACTCCCAGATACACTGCCGCTCTGACACTCCCAGACCCACTGCCGCTCTGACACTTCCAGATGTACTGCCGCTCTGACACTCCCAGACCCACTGCCGCTCTGCCACTTCCAGACCCACTGCCGCTCTGACACTCCCAGACCCACTGCCGCTCTGACACTCCCAGACCCACTGCCGCTCTGACACTCCCAGACCCACTGCCGCTCTGCCACACCCAGATCCACTGCCGCTCTGACACTCCCAGACGCACTGCCACTCCCAGACGCACTGCCGCTCTGACACTCCCAGACCCACTGCCGCTCTGACACTTCCAGATGTACTGCCGCTCTGACACTCCCAGACCCACTGCCGCTCTGCCACTCCCAGATCCACTGCCGCTCTGCCACTTCCAGATGTACTGCCGCTCTGACACTCCCAGACCCACTGCCGCTCTGCCACTTCCAGACCCACTGCCGCTCTGACACTCCCAGACCCACTGCCGCTCTGCCACTCCCAGACCCACTGCTGCTCTGCCACTCCCAGATCCACTGCCACTCTGCCACTCCCAGATCCACTGCCGCTCTGATACTCTTAAGGCCCCCATACACTAGCCGATTTTGGTCAGATTTCAGCCAGATCAGTCGGATCTGGCCGAAATCGGACCAAAATCGGCTAGTTTTGATGTCCCCTCAGATCCGATGCGCGGTCCCGTGCATCGGATCTGCGTCGGGTGGTCGGACCTGCTGCACGTCCGACCACCCGACTTGGGACCTAGTGGGGCGGCGCGGCGGTGGAGGGAGCAGGGGGGGCTGGGGACGCTGCGGGGGACACAGGCTGCATAGAGCCGGGCAGGGGGAGCCGGCCGGGAGCTGTCAGTAATGAATAAAAAAAAAAAGCCCATACAATGAATGGGCGGCCTGTGATTGGCTGAGCGCTCTCTCAGCCAGTCAGCAATTGGCTGAGAGAGCGCTCAGCAGCCAATCACAGGCTGCCCATTCATTGTATGGGTTTTTTTTTTTTATTCATTACTGACAGCTCCCGGCCGGCTCCCCCTGCCCGGCTCTATGCAGCCTGTGTCCCCCGCAGCGTCCCCAGCCCCCCCCTGCTCCCTCTACCGCCTCGCCGCACAGACGCTGTCCCCCGCAGCGGGGGACACAGACGTGTCCCCCGCAGCGTCCCCAGCCCCCCCTGCTCCCTCTACCGCCTCGCAGCACAGACGCTGTCCCCCGCAGCGTCCCCAGCAGCGGGGGACACAGACGTGTCCCCCGCAGCGTCCCCAGCCCCCCTGCTCCCACCTCTGTAGCCCCCCCCTGCTCCCCGGGTTTTTTTACATGTGATAAATCGAGACGATTTATCACATGTAAAAAATGGCACATCAAGTGCTAATCTAATCAAGCTCCCCCGGGGAGCAGCCGGGGAAGCTCAGGGGGAAGTCGGGGGCGACTTGTCCTAAGGACAAGTCGCCCTAGTGTATGGGGGCCTTTACTCTCCGGACGCACCACACTTTTTATTATTAGGGAGGCCAATCCTGGGATCCCGGGATTGAGCATTTTTCAATCCAGAGATTAAAACAATGCCCCAAGATTGCTATCCCGGCCTAAATACAATAATACAATGGCGTTATACAGATTCCATACTGTATATCATTATACCATAGGTCTGTACAATTACCATCCCTCTATATATTATATAATAATGACATAAATTGGCAGCTTCAGTAATTTCTATGGATGGGGATATGTTATAGCAACATAATGCACTCACACGGCAGCTAATTGGAAGAATTCCGTGAATGTAATGTTAGGATATGACGGCAGGGGGTCATTACAAGCAGAAGAAAACAGTGTTTATTTGATGCTATTATTTGCATCTGATCACCACAATACCCCCCCCCCCCCCACACACACACACACACACACACACACACACCACCCCCAGTTTATCACTGGCCTAAGGGTTTGATTCTGGTTGGTTTGCAAAAGTAAACACCTTCTATAATGGACAAACTCATGCTGCACTGCAGGTGGGGCAGATGTAACATGTGCAGAGAGAATTAGATTTGGGTGAGTTATTTTGTTTCTGTGCAGGGTAAATACTGGCAGCTTTATTCTTACACTGCAATTTAGATTTCAGTTTGAAGTACACACCCCACCCAAATCTAACTCTCACTGCATATGTTACATCTGCCCCACCTGCAGTGCAGCATAGTTTTGTCCATTAAAGAAGGAGTTTACTTTTACAAACCAACCAGAAATTACCCCCTAAATGACAACAGTGGAGGTTGGAATCTCGTGTGGAGCATTACACTTGGGGAACAGGGAATGAGGGAGGTTTCTGTCCTCCCCAGCATTACGGTTTGACAGGAGTAACGCCCCAGTTAGACTCCTCACTGGTCACTTAATATCCCAGTGTTGTGTCATCCAGACCTTACCTGCTCTGCATATTAGCAGCCCCAGATCTATGCACCCTTCATCTGTCCATCCGGTGTACCGCTCTACCACGGACACATAACATAACCTTTGCCCCACACATGGTTGGGAATGTCCCCAGTGTTTACTATGTAGCAGGTGACTAGGATTAGAGACTCCCACAGCGACACCTGCAAACCATTATTCAGTGTAACAACACGTCAGCCAACCCAACAACAGGTGTGCACGTAGCGGCCAGATGTACAGTTGGGACGGGTTGGGATCATTTGGTCAACAGTCATTAGGTCGACATGGGTCTAGGTCGACGTGGGAAAAAGTCGCCATGGTTCTAGGTCGAAAGGTCATTAGTCCACAGGTCGTCAGGTCATTATTTCAACAATGTCTAGGTCGACAGAGTAAAAAGGTGGACATGGGAGTTTTCACTGTTTTTTTTTTACCTGAATGTCAACACAGTCGACATGGACACAGTTTACAGTGCGCCGCATCCCCTTGCAGCGCTCGCTACGCTCGGCACACTATTTTATTCTCCAACCACGCCCTAGTGTATGGTAGGGCATGAAATACCGCCTGTCGGCACATGTCGGCTAAAAAAACAGTGAAAAACCCCATGTCGACCTTTTGACTGCCAAACTAATGACCTGTCGAAGTAACGACCTGTCAGACTAATGGCCTTCCGACCTAGAACCATGTCGACCTAGACCCATGTCATCTTTTTCCCATGTCGACCTAATGACTGTCGACCATCATGCTGTAGAGCAAATGACCGCATCCCATTGGAACATCCCCAAATCAGGTCCATCAGCACTTCTGCCAGAGACCGGTCACAGTGAGGTGACAGTACGCCTTCTATCTATATATAAATAAATAAAAGACTAATACCTCCTCACCTCTATTAGCTGAAGTACCACCAGTGAACACTAGAGGCCAATAGACCGAATGACTCCTTAACAGAAAGCAAGAGAGATGGTGCGCCAGTGGTGCACACCTGGACACCACTGGCGAACCTATTCCCCATTAGTGGTATGCCCGGAAATTTTCCGGGACAGCCCGCTGCGGTAGAGCAGCTGAGCCCAGAAAATTTCCAGGCATACCACCCAAGGGGTTAATAACTGTCTGCTGTGAGGAGGCGGCCATTTTGCAAGAGACATTTTTATTGTATCAGGAGGGCGCACACATTTTAGTTACGCCACTTCTGAGCTGCCGGTACTCTTTACCTAGAACGGCGCCCATCGCGGTGATCGCGACATCGCGGGCAGTACATAAACGGCCGCGACGCGATGCCCGCGATCACCGCGATTTTCCCATAGGGAACAATGTTAAAAAGCCTGATTGACCGCGATTTTGCATTCAATGCCTCAATGCCCGCGATTTTCACATAGGAATCAATGTTAAATGGGCTACAGAGCCCAAATAGGCAGAATTAACCCTTAAATGTCCCCCCAATTTTTGTACGCCACCCCACGATCCACGCCAACCCGAAGCGTGGCGAGCGCAGCGAGCCCGCGAGGGGCGGCGGTACGCGTCCTCCGACCTTTTCATGCCCTACTATCCACGTCGGCGTGGAGTTGAGAATAGAATAGTGTGGCGAGCGTAGCGAGCCACCGAGCCCGAAGCGTGGCGAGCGCAGCGAGCCCCGCGAGGGGACGCGGACACCTTCACAGGTAAACGCGTCCCCTCGCGGGCTTCACAGGTGTCCGCTTTTCGCCACGGATACCTGTGAAGCCCGCGAGGGGACGCGTATAACTGTGAAGGTATCCGCGTCCCCTCGCGGGGCTCGCTGCGCTCGCCACGCTTCGGGCTCGGTGGCTCGCTGCGCTCGCCACACTATTCTATTCTCAACTCCACGCCGACGTGGATAGTAGGGCATGAAAAGGTGGGAGGACGCGTACCGCCGCCCCTCGCGGGCTCGCTGCGCTCGCCACGCTTCGGGTTGGCGTGGATCGTGGGGTGGCGTACAAAAATTGGGGTGACATTTAAGGGTTAATTCTGCCTATTTGGGCTCTGTAGCCCATTTAACATTGATTCCTATGTGAAAATCGCGGGCATTGAGGCATTTTAAAGTAAAATCGCGGTCAATCAGGCTTTTTAACATTGTTCCCTATGGGAAAATCGCGGTGATCGCGGGTACACGATTTTTATGTACCCGCGATTTACCCGCGATGCCCGCGATTTTTTACCCCCGACGCCCGCGATTCTAATCGCGGGCGCCGTTCTAGGTAAAGAGTACCAAGCTGTTATTTTGACAGGCTTATATAAAGTGTCATCCCTCCATGAACGATTCTATAACTTCCTTCATATAAAAATATACAGTGGTCACATATTTGAGGCATCTCTTCTATTCAGTTTTACTGACAGGAAGCCGCCGTTTGTGGTCGGTAACTGTCCGTTTTCTGGTCTGAATCAGGCCCCTATATATCCCCCTGCATCGTTCCCTCAGTGACCGGACATTTTAAATGCATGATTTCAGTTTGGTTTTACATACATTAACGATGCAGTTTGTATCTCGGGATACAGATATATACGCATGCGCCAATTTGAGACCATGAGCGTCTAAGTCTCTAATGCATACACACCATGAATTCCCTATAGGACAGTGATGGCTAACCTTGACACTCCAGCTGTTGTTGAACTACACATCCCAGCATGCCCTGCATCAGTTTTGGCATGGCCAAAAAAGTAAAACTGTAGCAGGGCATGCTGGGATGCGTAGTTTAACAACAGCTGGAGTGTCAAGGTTAGCCATCACTGCTATAGGAAGTTGGTGCGTAGGCAGTGCCCACGCAAGGTTGCAGGCACACTGACCACAACAAATGACCCACCACAATGGCGGGTTCGATGAGCATTGCCCCATCTGTATACAGGTAAATCGGATAGCCTGCCAACCGCAGGCTCTGTGCAATGCTTAAAAGTAGCAATCATTTAAAATGCAAAAGTATTTTATCTCTCTCTGCTTTATAGCCAGGGCTTAGTACACATATATACCAATTTCATATCATCCCCTGTAACAGGCCTATGTGCTCAGCCCTTTCCCATAATTCCCCTGCTGTTCCTACCTAGAGCCACACGTTATGGATCCACCATTACACCAACTGGCCGAGGTCTCTGAGGAATACACCTGAGAGGTTCTGGGGCTGTGGCGGCTGGAAGAGAACAGCACTCTCTATAGATATTGCAGCTCATGTACATACCTAGGATTCCTGGTGCCTCTCAGGGGTCACGTGCCTGACACAGCTATAAGTAATAATGCCAGATAAAGGCCGCTGACAGCCAGGAGATATGTCAGTGTTCCAGGATGTGCCCCTAGAGTGTTAATATAATGTATACACCTTGCAATCTGCCGCCATTTCCCATATGTCAGTAGTCACCACAAGAACAAGCCGCACTAGTGATAACCAGGAGTTATTCCTGTGAGCCTGGTTCTGAGTCTCTCACGCAAAGGTGCGTGCAGCAGTTCCTAATGGCGGTCACATGGCTGCGCCTTACATGCCGCCGAATGTGCAATGGCAGGAATAAGCTCAAACAAGTGATTGTATACAGTACACAACAAAAATAGTAATATGTCATTTGATAGGTGCAAATTTCCAACAGTAGCCAGGACAGCATCAGTAGTAACGCGGTACGACACACCGGTTTATCAGTAGTAACGCGGTACGACACACCGGTTTATCAGTAGTAACGCGGTACGACACACCGGTTTATCAGTAGTAACGCGGTACGACACACCGGTTTATCAGTAGTAACGCGGTACGACACACCGGTTTATCAGTAGTAACGCGGTACGACACACCGGTTTATCAGTAGTAACGCGGTACGACACATCGGTTTATCAGTAGTAACGCGGTACGACACACCGGTTTATCAGTAGTAACGCGGTACGACACACCGGTTTATCAGTAGTAACGCGATACGACACACCGGTTTATCAGTAGTAACGCGGTACGACACACCGGTTTATTAGTAGTAACGCGGTACGACACACCGGTTTATCGGTAGTAACGCTGTACGACACACCGGTTTATCGGTAGTAACGCGGTACGACACACCGGTTTATCGGTAGTAACGCGGTACGACACACCGGTTTATCGGTAGTAACGCGGTACGACACACCGGTTTATCGGTAGTAACGCGGTACGACACACCGGTTTATCGGTAGTAACGCGGTACGACACACCGGTTTATCAGTAGTAACGCGGTACGACACACCGGTTTATCAGTAGTAACGCGGTACGACACACCGGTTTATCAGTAGTAACGCGGTACGACACACCGGTTTATCAGTAGTAACGCGGTACCACACACCGGTTTATCAGAAGTAACGCGGTACGACACACCGGTTTATCAGTAGTAACGCGGTACGACACACCCGTTTATCAGTAGTAACGCGGTACCACACACCGGTTTATCAGTAGTACCGCGGTACGACACACCGGTTTATCAGTAGAAGGTCTCTGGGAAATGTAACATTTTTGGCAACTAATCACCTAAAGGCTAAGTATACGGCACATCCAGTATCTACTAAGGGGTATGGGTCATTGGGTCGACACTATTAATGTCGACATACATGTGGCCACTAACAGTCAACAAGGCTCATCACAGCCTGATGCTGTAAGATGACAAGCAGACAGGAAGCTATGACAACGGCTGCAACCATGAGCTCTCATACAGGCCCGGGACATTGCCATGGGAACAGCCTTTACCAGGGAAACAGGTGGAAACATGAACATCTGAAGATAATACAAAGTGATCATTACATCATTGGTACAAGGGATCTGTCACTTCATCTTCCGAAAGGTAAAGCAGGGAAAATTACAAGTTATGTTAATTAAGCCGCGGATGTTAGAAGACACAAAATGACGTAGCGACAGATAATCCCAGGATGTGATAGTACATGGGACGCTACTGCGCCTGTCCACCGCCAGCATCCTTCATCTGTGCAATGGGATTTGCTGCTGCTCATCTGATTACAAGAATCCTGAGGTGACCGGACGGGGTTTCCAGAAAACCTGTTCCTAGGTGAAACACCCTGATGAAGTTCCCAAGTACCAGGTGAAGTGATCAAGATTCTGCATTCATGATGTGAAAGTGGTATAACGTAAGGCCCCCATACACCTAAATGAGATTGTACCCACGCGTACAATCTCGATGGGTTGGAAGACGGATTGCATGTAGATTGTGCGCACATCGTATGCACACAATCGTGCAATGCGCGGTCCCGCGGGTTCGAATGGTTGGTCCTCTGATCAGACTGATCAGTTGTGATTGGGACCAAATCGCATGTGCTTTTAAGCACATGCAATTGGTCGTTTGATGGGTCCACCACCTTACCCCGCTGCCGCACTCCTCCGCTCACCACAGCCTTCAGCCGCACTCCACTGCCGCCGCCACCTTTCCCCGCACTCCTCTGCCTCGGAGGAGACAGATGCTAGAGATCATATTAGACCTCAAGTGTCTGACAGGGAGCACAACGCTATGCTATCTTGGCACTTCCGGGTAAAGCTTCAGCGATGTGCTCCCTGTCAGACGATAGCGGTCAAATATGACCTCTAGCGTTTGTCTCCTCTGAAGCTCCAAGACCCCTGGGCAATGAGCATTAACCCTTGGCAACAAGAATTAGCCCCTGGCAATGAGCATTAACCCCTGGCAACAAGCATTAACCCCTGGCAATGAGCATTAACCCGTGGCAACAAGCATTAACCCCTGGCAATGAGCATTAACCCGTGGCAACAAGCATTAACCCCTGGCAACGAGCATTAAACCTTGGCAAGGAGGATTAATTCCTGGCAATGAGCATAAAGCCTTGGCAACGAGCACTGACCCCTTGGTTGCCTGCAGCAGCTAGATTGTACTACAGATTGTGTGCACATTGTGAGTACATTGTATGTAAAAAAACACCAATTTTGCCAGGAGTTGAAGGGAAATCTGGACAATCATGATTGTGAGCAGGTCTTGATTGTGAGCCAGCTATACACAGATCATGCTACCGGTGACATGTGATTAGCTTATCAGCCATTTATTATCACTGACTGGAACCCTTCCACTGTTTCCCTGGATTACCTGTAAAGTGGAGTACGAAGCCCCATCTCCTGCTGGTGAGGCCTCGGCAGCGTAATCTGCCGCTAATCCAACCAAGGTCAGCCCAGCTAGGACAATTAAAAACAATTTCTATTGATTCATTTTTGTCTCAGGATTATAAAACCTCAGGGATCTAACGGCAGGATAACGGATGGAAAGGGGGAAAAATTATATATTTATGTGTAGAAATGTGCTACTATATACTGATATATATATATATATATATATATATATATATATATCTAGAGTGAAGAGAATAGAAGAGGGCGCTTCATGGTGCATTAAACGAGTAGATTTATTGGATCCAAATACACAATAAAATCCAGAGTAAAAGCAATTGCTCGTACCAAGTAATACAACACTGTGGGCTGATTACCACATGGCATGAAATTATCACACAGGCAAAACTGCTCACTTGTCC
This sequence comes from Crinia signifera, assembly GCF_055691185.1. Lineage (NCBI taxonomy): Eukaryota > Metazoa > Chordata > Amphibia > Anura > Myobatrachidae > Crinia > Crinia signifera. The sequence goes on from NC_139217.1 coordinate 29,272,229, forward strand.
GGACAGGCGAATGGAGAACTCCGGGAGTCTGCTACTGACAGGCGCTGGCTTGCGCTGCTGGAGGCAGGAGGACGGGGAGACACCAACACCGGATAGGATCAAAGGGAGACAGCCACAACAGTCGGGTAGAGCGTCACGTGGCTCGTGACGCTCTACCCGACTGTTGTGGCTGTCTCCCTTTGATCCTATCCGGTGTTGGTGTCTCCCCGTCCTCCTGCCTCCAGCAGCGCAAGCCAGCGCCTGTCAGTAGCAGACTCCCGGAGTTCTCCATTCGCCTGTCCGGACAAGTGAGCAGTTTTGCCTGTGTGATAATTTCATGCCATGTGGTAATCAGCCCACAGTGTTGTATTACTTGGTACGAGCAATTGCTTTTACTCTGGATTTTATTGTGTATTTGGATCCAATAAATCTACTCGTTTAATGCACCATGAAGCGCCCTCTTCTATTCTCTTCACTCTAGATCTTTATTTGCCAGTTGGACCCTTGGCATTCGTGTCCTACACGAGAGGAGGAGCAGCAGTCCGATATTTAGGACTTTGGTGACTTTTAACTACAATTTATTTTGGTTATTCAGCTGTTGGTTCTATCTAATCAGCGCATTAAGGACAACGTCTCTTTCACCATATATATATATATATATATATATATATATACACATACTGGATAAACTGGAGAGTGATGAACAGCCAACCAATAAGTTACTACCTGCCATGTCAGGCTGGGTTTGAAAAATGACAGGTAGCAGCTGATTGGTTGGTTGCTTATCACTCTCCAGTTTATCACTTTTTGAAACTTGATACATCTGGCCAACACTGAGGCAGTGGTAAAGTGATGATAAAGTGGAAGGTGATAACGTAGGAGCCAATCAGCTGTGTTTGAAAAATGACAGCTAGGAGCTGATTGGCTGGTGCATTATCACCTTCCACTTTATCAGGCCTAATGCATCTGTCCCGTGTAACCTAATTATATAAAAGACAGGGAATTCTGGTATGGGATCAATTCAGATATACTGTAGAGTTTTACAGCACCATGCAAACCCTCAATTCTGACACCAGCCACAGCCCCTATTGGACCACATTCCAGTGATTGCTCCAAGCAGATATCGCCAGATCAGATGGCATTAGCCTGTTCTAGCCTATGGGTTTCACCTGGTCAAAAATGACCAGGTGACAGATTAACCGGAATCCTTGGGGGGGGGGGGGCTGCAGGGGTCCTGATAGAGGAGTGTAGTGAGCAATAATGTGATCCTCTCTCTCCCAGTGCTCGAAGTGGAAATTTAGAAGTGGGGGTATGCAAAAAATAAGGATGGAATTATGCGCGCGTGCTCGTGGCAAGGGGGCGTGGCTACTTTAAGAGGGGCATGGTCACCTATAAAGGGGTGTGGTCACTTAAAAAGAGGCTTGTCCTGTAGTGTATAAGGCAAAAGGGGCAGAGGGAACCTGGGTACTGGTCTGTCCTATATTTGGGGGCAATGGGCGAGTAGGCACTCCTCTGTAGTGGTGAGGCTGGGGTTACAGAGATAGAGGGTGACTGGGGAGGCTGAGGTGACAGGGTGAAAGCAGGTGACTGGGGAGGCTGGATTTAAAAGGATTAACACAAGTTGGAGAGCTGCACCTCTCGTGTTTATATATATATAATTATATGCATGCGCACACTGTATAAAATAAAGCCTGCTTCTCCTGCCCAGCCTCCCTGCCCCCTCACCTTGCAAATTATCCCTGCTCCTCTGTCCCTGGCTACCACTGTCTGTGCGCAGTGCACAGCCGCAGACTCTACTTGCAGGTCAGTCTTTTGCCATCCTGATCTGTCCTGCTGTAATGCTCTGGGACAGCAGGATGCACAGGTGGCCGGATGTATGACCGAAGGCACAGGCGGACGGACGTATGACAGGAGACAAGACAGAGGTGAGCAGGTGATGGGAGACACAGGCGCCAGGCAAGTGGGCGGGTGGATGACGGGAGACACGGCGAGTGGGAGGATGCAGGCTTTGCAGTGTGGGGAGCGAGTGTCTGATGACCTGTTCCCCATTGTGCCGGGCGCCCTGGCTCCTCATTTGCGGACATGACATCACTGCACCCCATAGCTGCCTACCCTCCTGCATTCTGCAGGAGACTCCCTGAAATAGCAGCAATCTCCCTCTCTCCCTCATTAGTCTAGCAATCTCCCTCATGTCACCTAGCCCATATTACACTGTTACATTTTTTTGGGGGGAAAGGAATGAGAGACAGATAAATTTACATTGAATCATCGGTACCATTCCCCAGCACTTTACCAAGTATAGTATCTCTTACTAACTGCTTTGGGGATCATCTACATTTGGATATAAGTCATTATAAAAGATTCCTCTTAGATGTAGTAGTACACACCCACCCTTCTAGGTGCCACGTTCACAATCTATTTTCACAATCTTTCCATATATGGAACTAGACACACCCTTTGGGAGGAACATGACACACCCCCTCAATGGGGTGCTTTGCAAAATTCTACTATCAACTATAATCTCCCTGAAACTAGTTTTCAAAAGTAGGCAAGTATGCTGCATCCGCGCACTGCATCCCTGGGAACGCTGAATCCTCAGAGAGCTTCTCAGTGGTTTCAGCAGCTGTGGGTGCCACACACTTAGTAATAGCAGTGTGACACTAGTCTGCACACTCCTATTACTTAAAAAAATAATAATAATTACTCACAGTGGAGAAGTGCCGGTATGCCATACCGTTGTATACCGGCCCACTTCGACCACTGCTCTCTCCTGAAACACACGGATGTGCTCATGTTAGAGCCCCTCTACATTTGGATATATGTTAGGATATTCAAATGGTATTTAATTTCTTAATGCCACAAATAGCAGTGATAAAAATGTAGAACGCAAGCTCTCACGAGCAGGGCCCTCTTCCCCCATGCTTTTTCTTCACTTACTTAAACCATCTTTGACGGCACCAACTCCTGTGGTTTTCTGCCCCCCTGATACTTATTCCAGTGTCCCCTGCTGACATGGGTTGGGATCATTTGGTCTACCGCATGATGGTCGACAGTCATTAGGTCGACATGGGTCTAGGTCGACATAGGAAAAGGTCGAAATGGTTCTAGGTCGACAGGTCATTAGTTTGACAGGCCGTTAGTTTGACAGGTCATTAGTTCGACAATGTCTAGGTCGACAGTGAAAAGGTCGACATGGGGTTTTTCACCTGAATGTCAACATAATAGACATGGACACAGTTTAAAGTGCACCGCATCCCCTCGAAATGCTCGCTGCGCTCGCTATGTGTCGGGCACGGTGCCTCGATACGCTCGGCACACTATTTTATTCTCCCACCACATCCTAGTGGATGGTAGGGCATGAAAAACCGCCTGTCGGCACATGTCGGCTCAAAAAAACTGTGAAAAAACCCATGTCGACCTTTTCACTGTCGACCTATACACCTGTCGAACTAATGACCTGTCGACCTAGAACCATGTCGACCTTTTCCTATGTCTAGACACATGTCGACCTAATGGTATTGACCTAATGACTGTTTACCATAATGCTGTAGACCAAATTACCGCATCCCGCTGACATAGCGATGTTTCTGTGCCCTGCACTTATCCTCTATTGTATTCAACTGTAAGCCACTGTCTCCTGTTTTGCTTATTCGTTCTAAATGGCAATGGTTTGGCACAAGCAAAAGGTCGACATGTCGGACATTTTGACCGTGTCGACCTTTTGTCTATATCTATCTTTCGTACCATAAACGGACGTCAGTCATACTGGGACAAGATGTTGCACTGTTATAAATGAAAGGTCAACAATGTCTATGTCAACAGTAAAAAGGTCAACACCAAAAAGTGGACATGACAATTGTTGACACATGAAAACAACAAGGACATGACTACCATAAGTGCAGGGAGTGCAGCTGCTATGGTGACCACAACTGTCGAAGTTACATGTGGCATATACATTTTCCACCACTGGGTGGTATACAGTGGTTCCGTTTGAAATATCTACAGTGTCTAGATAGACAGGCAATAGGCCTACCCCAAAAGGTCGATATGCAATAGGTCAAAATGTCCACATGAACAAAGTAGACACATAACATGGTCGACATGAGTTTTTCTTGTTTTTTTATTTATTTAAATGAAATCGCCTTGTTCTTACTTCTCCATCGATGTCAGCATAGCAGGAGAATATAATAGTGTGGTGAGGGTAACGGAGCACCGAGCCCAAAGCATGGCGAGCCCTCACTACTGGGGGGACCATGTTGACAGTTGTCAACATTGCCACCCAAAAAAATGTGAAAAACTCATGTCAACCTTTTTCATGCAGACATATTGACCCTGTCGACTCATTGACCCTGTCGGCCTATTGCATGTAGACCTTTTTGCATGTAGACGTTTATTCATGGACGATAGGGGGGTCTCACAACAGAGCCCCCCCCCCCCACCGCCACGGGACACTGCCGGCGGCGGGAGGGATGCGGGAATTTCCCAAAATACCGGGACATTCCCGCGATAAGCGGGACAGTTGGGAGGTATGCACTGACTGTCAATCATATGACCCCTGCCCAAATGAAAGTAATGCTGTGGCAGATCCAGGGCTGCTTACGGTATAGAGTGCTGTGACAGTGGCGGTCATAGCGATACATTGCCAAGCAGAGTGCCCGGCCTACTGCATGTTATACAGCCTGGGAGACTGGCCGCTCACCTCCCTCAGAGCTTCCTCGGCTCCTAGTCATATTTCTATATTCCAATTCTCAGAAACGATCTCTTTAATATCAGTTCCCCCCAACAAAAATGTTCGCCTCCTCTCTGTGCATGTAACAGGAGCATCTCACAAATAGGCCATCATTATATCCGCTTCCCGCTGTGCGATGCTTGTGTTCCTTCCGTGTCGGAATGCTACAGTGTTGCGTCTAACATTTGTTGTTCTCCTTCTATAAAAATATCTGCTCACTAAAGTCACTGAGCGAGAACAGACTCATGGGATAGCAGACAGTAGCACACTAACAGATTTATTAGGCGTGCAGCTGTGATATGTATAGAGGGGGTTAGGATTAAAGTAGGAGACACAATAGGTGTTGATGGAGAAGCGGTGGTGTCTTCATTCTGATCTGTTCATATAAAACATCATGTACTAAATTATTAGTTGCCAGCCTTTAATGACGGGAAGCATAACAGTAACGTCAGCGCAAGGGTCTGTGCGCACTAGAGCGAATGCAATACAGAGGTAAGGAGCCTCATTAGCCTTTCATTATATAGGATGTTTGCACTTCAGGAGGGGGGTTTGTCAGCACAGGTCAAAAGTCAAATAGGGGAGGCACAGCAACGGCCACCAACTGCCATTCCAAACTGGGAGTTGGCATTCCTCCCCTATTTAAATTTTAGACTTTGCTGCAGCCCAACCCCTGGAGCCGCCATTTTCCTGGTGATTTGAGCATGCGCATAGAAATGTCCCTGAGAACAAGGTATGAGCACAAAGTTAGGAGTCTTCTGTAATGCCAGAGAGAAGGGGGCCCTCTCCTCTTTTAAAATGCCACTGAGTATACCCTAGGCCAGTGGTTCCCAACCCTGGTCCTCAAGTACCCCTAACAACGAATGTTTTCCAGGTCCCCACACAGAATAACAGGCAAAATAATTCACTCCACCTGTAGATCTTTTAAATTGGTTCTGAATAATGAGTGCACCTGTGCACCTGCCGGGTGACTGTTTGGGGTACTTGAGGATCATGGTTGGGAACCAATGCCCTAGGCACACTCACTGTACCTATAAACGTCTGGAGGGGCAGGGCCAGTGATGCAAATCTACTCTAATAGCCCCACCCCTATGCAAATCTGCCGATACACTGCTTTTTACCGCCACTGCATGGCCCCATCCGCATCACCCTCCAGCTTCTACCGGAGAGTAAAATTAAAATGTTGGCACGTATGAGCCACATCAAAGTGTGCCCTACAGTGTCCTGTCATTTTCCAAAAAACATGGTAACATGTCATTTCCTGTAACATGGTAGTTAGGAGCTGGTTGCTTGGGACTTTAGGGGGTTACATAGTTACATAGTCGATGAGGTTGAAAAAAAGACTTGCGTCCATGAAGTTCAACCATATACAGGACACGCTAGGTGGTGTAGGCTAGACGTGATATCCCCATTTTAGTACAGGTTGAGTATCCCTTAACCAAAATGCTCCGGACCACAAGCATTTTGGATAAGGGATTTTTCCGGATTTTGGACAATTTTTTTCCCCATACTTACCTGGTCCCCTGGTGGTCCCCTGACGTCCACGGTGTCCCCGGCGGCCTGAAGGCAATGCACTCCTGGGTCTGGAGATGTCGCTGAAGAGGATCCTGAAGGCCGCCGTGGATATTGGGGGTTGAGGTAAGTATGACAAAAAAAAAAAACCAACCAAAAATAATCTGAAAAAAACATGGTTCATGGTTTTCGGAATATTTCGGTTTTTGGAATACACAGAGATGGGAGACGCGACCTGTATTACCATCTGTTCCACCTATGGCTGAATAGTGATTAATTGTACCCCTGAATGTCATCTTCCAGTAGATTCAACCATTTAACCTTATATTATATGTGTTCAATGTGTCTGCCATCACCACCTTTTCTGGAAGAGTGTTCTATACCTTTATTGCACTGACCGTAAAAAACTATCCTTCTAAGGGTACGGAATCTTCTCTCTAGTCTGAAACCATGCCCCCCGTGTCCTAGTTTCCGACCTCAGAGTGAAGAGGTTACCTGATAGATTAGAATATTGCTCCCTGATATATTTGTACATTTTAAGCATATCTCCCCTTAAACATCTCTTTTCTAGCGTAAACATTCCTAATTTGGCCAGTCTGTCCTCGTAGCTTGAGAACTCCAAGCCTTTTCTTAGCTTGGTTGCTCTTATCTGGACTTTTTCCAGTTCCGAAATGTTCTTTTTATGCAAAGTGGGGCCCAGATCTGCACTCCAAATTTCAGGTGAGGTCTAACCAATGCCTTGTACAGTGGTAAAATGACATTGTCTTCCCTACAGTAGTTTCCATGCCCCCTTTTATACATGCTAGTATCCTGTTGGCCTTAGTGGTTGCACCATGGTACTGAGTGTTGCACCCTACTTTGTTGTCATTTTGGACTCCTAGGTCCTGTTCCAATTTTGATTTCCCCATTTCTACTGGGTTTAATGTATAAGTTGCACGCTGGTTTTGCCCTCAGGGATGCATAAACTTATCTACATTGAACCTCATTTTCCAGTTATCAGACCATTCATGAAGTCTACCTAAGTTCCTTTGTTGACATTCTCAACCGTTCTAACCACCTTGCCCATTTTTGTGTCATCTCCAAAAATTGAGATTCTGCTTTCTATCCCTGTTCTCAATATCATCAATGTTACTGAGACAGGATCTCTGTTATGCAAAATTGCACCGTGACTGATTATCGAATGACTGTGCTTGCGTTGGCATAGCAGTACACATGAGCAATGCCTAGGACAAAAATCAGACAAAAAGAAGTGATTTCCTTTTAATTGCAAGCCAGCCGCTGTTTGACTGACACGAAGCTGGCGTTTGTGGGTGGTTACCGGCCGTTATCTGTAAAGGTCACGTAAAGTGCAGACGTGGCCAGGCGTTTTTAGGGAGGGTGTGTGACGTCAGCTCCGGCTCTCATCAGCCTGTTTCTGGGTAACGCACAGACTGGGAAAATCATTTGATTGGCGATATTTTTCACAAGCCATTTGCGACCTTCAACTGGGTGTGTTTTAACTCTAGCAGGGCGGAGGCTTTCTGATTGCAGGGCTCTGCAATTTCGCAGAGCAGTAATCAAGTCTGCATAAGGCCCTTTATCTCTCTCCAATGCTTAGTACAAAGACCTCTAATGGTGTCCATATATAGGCCCTTATTCTGGTTCACTCGCAAAGCCAAATTCCTTCTCGAATGGACAAAATCATGTGCACTGCAGGGGGGTGGGAGGCAGATGTAACTTGTGTAGAGAGAATTAGATTTGGGTGGGGTTTTACTTCAAAGTGAGATCTATATTGCAGTGTAAAAATAAATCAGCCAGTATTTTTCCTGCACAGAAACAAAATAACTCAACCAAATTTAGCTCTCTTTTCACAAGTTACCTCTGCCCCACCTGCAGTGCACATGGTTTTGTCCATTTGAGAAGGGATTTGCCTTTGCGAGTGAACCAGAATAAGGGACATGGTGCATCGGCCATGGTGTGCATGCGACGTGCTAAAGCACTCTGCATTTTGAACTAGATGGGATGCGATCTAGTTCAAAAATTACATGCAGCACATACTTCATGTGCTGTGCAATGGGATGTGCATGGTAGCATGCATCGCATCGCAACCGTTCATCGCACTGTGTATGGGAGGCATACGTGTTCACTTAAACACACAGTGGCTTTGAAGAACATGTAAAGAAAAATAAAGTGAAATGAATAATACATGTATAACGACTAAGATTATGGGCACTTTGGTGCATCGGTTGAGCAATTTGGTGAAATGCACTAACCCAGCCGGCATCTCCTGTGGGCAGCACATTCCATTGCGCCACACAGATATAAGACAGCCCAGCAGTATTGGCCCCGTCCTAATTAAGGTCTGTCTTAGAGGGATATGCTAAAAAAAGCCGCCTTCCATCTCTGCGTTCCCAGCCAAGTGAGTGGGATACTGCCGGGGGGAGCTGGCTGCCATGGTTACACACTTCAACGTCGCTGACTGCCAGCGTGCATGCTACAATTAGTCTTGGAGACTTTGGGAAGCTGTTTCCCTCATTTGCAATGTGTAATGATCTCAGCACACACTGATTTCCCCATATAAATACATGTCATGGATGATCAGCATCTGGTTAGTGGCTCCCACCTCCGATAAATGACTATTCACCTCAGCACCCACACCTAGTACGTTACAGATGCACGTCAGTAACTTGCGTTCTTCTGCCTGGGCGGCGCTGCTGATGTGGGGATACGGAAAGGTATTACAGAACATGGGTGCAGGGGGCTGCGTAATGCCCACCTGGATAAGGCAGCTTAAATATAGTATGGGAGAAATGAAAATAAATATCGTATGGGGGAGGGGGGACTTGGACTGCATTTACACCTAAAGTAATAGGTGCTAGCACGCTGAGACTTGTAGTTCAACAAAGACAAACTTTAGTGGCGAAGCATACTCTACAAGGTTCTGGGCAAAAAAAACCTGCCCACCAACCAACGTCTAGGTGACCTCGTCTCTGGTGGGTCCCGAACTACACATTGTACTACCTCTTGCTGGCTTTGCTGAGATTTGTAGTTCTTATTTCCATGTTCTGTGGGTCTAATCACAGATTTTCTGGATCCCGCCTCCAGGGCACAGCAAGGTGGTATTGCCTGGAATAGCGGGACATTGCAGTGGCATGACACATCAAAGGGGGCTGTTGGGGGCATGACTGAGGCATACTGTAGCTGCACATTTTCATCATCGTGGCTACGTCCCTCACTATACACCAGACCACCAAGTCCGTACTCTTCAATTGGTGAGTGGTGGTTAAGGGCTGGTTCTTACTCTTCTGGGCAGCTGGGATTGCCCCAAGATTTCCGGGTAGCGATGGCCATCAACCATAAATAATTCGAAATCATTGATGGTTTATGGCCGATGTCGAATACTTTTGCTTTTTTTCCAAGTGACGGGACACGGTGAATAGCTCCGCCCCTGACACTCGTTAAGCTCCGCCCACATGTTTTGATAGGCCCACATGGCAACCATTGATGGCAATGGCAACAATGGCCATCCCTATTTCCAGGGAACGCTGAGTGTCACTGGAGCTATGAAGCATATAGCTCAGGGCTGGGCAATTGCGGACCTCCAGATGTTGAGGAACTACACATCCCAGGATGCTTTGCATTAGTTTTGCTATGTGGCCATGCTGAAACTGATGCAAGGCATGCTGGGATGTGTAGTTCCTCAACATCTGGAGGGCCGCAATTGCCCAGCCCTGATATAGCTGCACACACTGCTAAGCCGCCCACAGACACCAGTGAAAATAGCCAATGAGAGTTCAGGGGCGGGTTAAGAAGGAGTGAAGTGAAGCATTATGCTGGTTCCTGGGCACCACAGGTCTCAGGAATACACCCAGCTCTGCTAATCCCCACTGGGACTAACCAGCAGATATATTACATACATGATAACATGTATGTTTATATGTGCTTAGCATTTGCCCCCTACACTACATGGTCAGCCTGCCACAGAAACAATGCGTTATTAAACATTAGACTAATTAGTATAAGTTTAGATATTATGGGATGCTGATGGCATGTACAGATGGGGCAGGTCCCATCTTGGCAGGGGATGGCGATGGCGACGCCAGCCGCCATCCCCCGGCAGCGCCATCTGTATAGCGAGAAGGGGACGCGTGCGCACGAGAGGCGCGCGCGTCCCCTTCCGACGGCGCTTCCAGCCGCTCCCCTGGGTCACCGCCGGCTTGTCGGAGGTAACCCGGGGTCCCCACCGCCTGCCCGCACCCCCCCTAACCCTGTCCGTCTCCCTGAGGCGGAGACGGACAGGGTTCCCGTCGCCCCGCCGACGGAGATTGAGACGTTCTGGCGATTCACCAGCAAGGAAGAGGCCTGCCCCATCTGTAGACCAAATGTAGACAGACAAAACTTAGGCAATCATAAAGTTGACACCGAAATATCAGCTGACAAAAGTCGACACAACAAAAATGGCTCATGTTAAAACATACTAGCCTACATTCTTTGGTGAAGCCCACAAAAGGGCAGGTGGGCAGGGCCAGGTCATTTTCCCCATTAGACCCTGCCCTAAGGACACGATTGGTGCATATTTGCATAGGAGTGGGACCCACATCTTGTGCCGACAAGCGATGAGAAGACTGTGCTAGAGTCTACCGCCCAATAGGTGTATCGCTGTTAAAATGGCACCGGCGCCATTTTCCCTGTGATTGCCGCAGCACTGGCAGCAAAGAGGTATGTACAGTATCATGTATGGGTGCAGGGAAGAGGTGTACACCATGCACCCATTATACAGGAGATATGTCCCTGCAAGGAAGCAATAGAAAATGAGGAAACCAGAAGAAAATCTCAGCAAAAGTTGACAAACCTGCAAAATCTTGTTACCCTGGGAATGAAACCAGTGGTTGTCATGGCAATGTAGGGTGCCCGTGGTTACACTCCCACTGCCTCTCAGCTCTAGGCAACCTGATCACTGGCATTAAAGTAATGGCCCGATGCAGGTAGTCATAATAAGCAATGTACTATTACTGCCTGCACACTTGTATTATACACTTTGTGCCACACTACTGTAATGTGGCTGAGATTGTGCTTTGGATACAGCTGCTCTTTCTGGGCAATGGCTGCATGGATATAATACTACTGCAAGCATATCTATGGGAATAAAGACATCATCCAGCTCATCACACTGTACCGTACCTCCAGCAGAGACATGGGGCTTTCACATACTTGCCTACTTTTGAAAACTAGTTTCAGGGAGATTATAGTTGGTAGTAGAATTTTGCTCAGTGCCCCATTGAGGGGGCGTGTCATGCTCCACCCAAAGGGCGTGTCTAGTTCCATATATGGAGAGATTGTGAAAATAGATTGTGAACGTGGCACCTAGAAGCGTGGGTGTGCACTGCTACATCTGAAAGGAATCTATTAGAATGACTTACTGTATATACAAATGTAGATGAGCCCCAAAGCAGTTAGTAAGCGCTACTATACTTGGTAAAGTGCTGGGAAATGGCGCTGATGATTCAATGTAAATGTATCTGTCTCTCATTCCTTTTCCCCCAAAATGTAACAGTGTAATGTGGGCTAGGTGACATGAGGGAGATTGCTAGACTAATGAGGGAGAGAGGGAGATTGCTGCTATTTCAGGGAGTCTCCTGCAGAATGCAGGAGGGGAGGTAACTATGATGTAACAGTGTAATGTGGGCTAGGTGACATGAGGGAGATTGCTAGACTAATGAGGGAGAGAGGGAGATTGCTTCTATGTCAGGGAGTCTCCTGCAGAATGCAGGAGGGGAGGTAACTATGATGTAACAGTGTAATGTGGGCTAGGTGACACGAGGGAGATTGCTAGACTAATGAGGGAGAGAGGGAGATTGCTGCTATTTCAGGGAGTCTCCTGCAGAATGCAGGAGGGTAGGCAACTATGGGCTTTCATCTAGAACAGCGCCCCTCTCATTCACTCTCAGCGCTCGCCAGAACCTCCCCACTGGCAGGCGCTGGAGGAGAGGGACCCCATAAGCACGCGCTTCCCAGTCACTCAGCGGCATGACCCTGCCCGTCTCCACTTCAGGGAGACGGGCAGGGTTAGGGGGGGGGTCCGGTTTCGGCGGTGGGGACCTACGTCAGAACGGGCGCGCAAGCGTCTTGTGCATGCGCCCCCTTCCGAATCGCCAGCCCCTGCAATGAAGAGGCCGGCTCCATCTGTATGTAATTTATATGGGGATGTGAATAGGAAAAAAAATTAGAAGAGAGAAGAGAAGAAAAAAATATATATTTTTTAAAATCCCTTCCTTCCATCTATTTACTAAAAATGTATAGAAAAGTCATCGTACGGTATGTCAGCAGATTTCTATATGATGTACTTACAGAGGAGCGAGTGCCCTATAATCACAATTCTAGGACAACCTTGCAAAATAAGTACAATCCAAACATCCTCTCCTCTAAACTGATGTCTTAGCTTAAAGGTCACCAAGCAGATTCCCACCGGAGATCCGCTCTGAGATTAAAATGGTTTGTAAAGACTCTAACATGTTCTGCTCTAGTTAAGGCCGGAAATCAGGAGATTTACATAAAATAACGGCATAAAAGTGCAATTCAGCTTTCCCCATGAGTTAATCAGCAGAAATGAATCTGGAAAGGGCTCATTCCGGAGCAAAGCCTTAATTGTATCCCCAGCGTATGCCTCCCTTTTGAACACATTCTACAAGTCCCATAAAGACTTCTTATAAATCTATGTTCTTTCATCCATGTGCTGGAAATGTCTCCTCATCAGCCGTTATTTACATGTAGGAGATGAAGAACAGACTTACCCATGTGGCTGAAGCAATACACCTTCAGGCACCAAAATAATACCAAGACCAAATTACTCCTTTGTGTGCTTAAAGAGGTCATAACAAAGAGTGAAAGCATTGTTTGCAGGGACACAGATCTGTTTTAAACTTGCTGGATATAGAGAAAGGGAGCTGGCAGGCTAAAAACTGTCACAGCTCAAAGTGAAAGTACATTGCAGAAGCCGTAGGGCCTCTGTCTGATTCCATGCTGCCTCGCCATCAGGTTAGAAACTGCTGAAAACAGCCCCCCAAAAATGGCCAACGCCTTGGAGGAGACTGAAGCTAGAGATCCTAATGAACCTCTAGCGTCTGTCAAGGAAGCAAATCACATAGAGGGCGAAATTTAATAGGGTGCGTTTTTTTTATTTTTGCGATTTTTTTTCGCAAAAACTGCCGTTTTCGGACATTTTCCGAAAATCGCATATTTTATATGTTGCGATTTTCGGAAAAATTCGCATTTTTTAAAGGTGCGATTTTTAGTTAGACTAAAAACCGCATCCAAATGTTTTCCCATTAAAAAGTATGGAACTCGCATATTTAATGGGTTGCGATTTTTAGTAAAGGTTACTAAAAATCGCAAAAAAAATAGACCAGGTTCATTAAATCAAGGGAACCCCTATTTGTTTGTCCCTCTGATTTTATGATACCAGCACCGGCTTTTTGAGCCCGGGGCTGGTTATGCTTAGGAGGGGGGAACGCACGCCGTTTTTTTTTTTTTTAAACACACCGCACATTACTGAAAATGTGCCGATTTTCATGACTGAAAATCGCACATTTTCAGGACTTAAAAATCGCACAAAATCGCACTTTATTGCGCTATTTTGCAGCGCAATCGCATCTCATTAAATATGCGGAAATCGGCCCAATAACGCGATTTTGTGCGATTTTTAGACATGCTTAAAAATCACATGTCATTAAATTTCACCCACAGTCTTACTCAGAAGTGCAGGATTCCGAGAACACTTGCACTCCTGGAAGCATGGAACCCCTGGCAACGGACATGAAACCCCAGGCAACCAGCATGTAGGTAAAACAATTTGAATAAATGTATATGGGGCAGGGGCTAGCTGGCAACTTTCAGCCTGGGGGGGGGTGCAAATACAAACAAGTGTCAAATAGCGTTGGTTATTGCACATTTCACACGCTCAACCTCCTCCACACACCACTACTATGCCATCAGACAAATCCACCTGCCACTGCTATGACATAAGACTCCTCCACACACCACTACTATGCCATAAGACTCCTCCACACACCACTACTACGTCATAAGACTCCTCCACACACCACTACTATGCCATAAGACTCCTCCACACACCACTACTATGCCATAAGAATCCTCCAAACACCACTACTAAAGGCCCCCATACATTAGGCCGACTTGTCCTTAAGACAAGTCGGACCCAATTCTCCTTTGAGCCGCCCGGGAGCTCCCCGGGAGGCTCACACACAATTTGGCACTTGATGAGCCAAATTTGACATGTGATCAATCGCTTGCGATTGAACACATGTCAGGGCGCAGGGGGCGGGCGGTGAGGGGCAGGGGGCGGCGGTGCTCTCATCAGGGGGAGCAGTGGGGCGGGCAGCGGGTCCCTAAGCGCCGGGGAGTGCTGACCTGGCCGGGCGGTGATGTTCATATATATCAGCAGCACTGCGGGAGTCGGGAGGGGACGTGGTGCCGGGTGCGGCGAGTGCTGCTGGCTGACCTGGCCGGGCATGTGATAACAAATAGCAGCGGCGGGGACGGGACGCGCAATGGCGGCTATTAGATTTTTTAAATACCTGTCAAATGACCGTCCGTCTCTCCCATAAGACTCCTCCACACACCACTACTATGCCATAAGAATCCTCCACACACCACTACTAAGCCATAAGACTCCTCCACACACCACTACTATACCATAAGACTCCTCCACACACCACTACTATTCCATAAGAATCCTCCACACACCACTACTAAGCCATAAGACTCCTCCACACACCACTACTATACCAAAAGACTCCTCCACACACCACTATTATTCATTAAGAATCCTCCACACACCACTACTAAGCCATAAGACTCCTCCACACACCACTACTATACCATAAGACTCCTCCACACACCACTGCTATTCCATATGACTCATCCACACACCACTACTATGCCATAAGACTCCTCCACACACCACTACTATGCCATAGGAATCATCCACACACCACTACTAAGCCATAAGACTACTCCACACACCACTACTATACCATAAGAATCCTCCACACACACCACTACTATACCATACGAATCCTCCACACACCACTACTATGCCATAAGACTCATCCACACACCACTACTATGCCATAAGACTCCTCCACACACCACTACTAAGCCATAAGACTCCTCCACACACAACTACTAAGCCATAAGACTCCTCCACACACCACTACTAAGCCATAAGACTCCCCCACACACCACTACTATGCCATCAGACAAATCCACATACCGCTACTACGTCATAAGACTCCTCCACACACCACTACTATACCATAAGACTCCTCCACACACCACTACTATTCCATAAGACTCATCAACACACAAATACTATGCCATAAGACTCCTCCATACACCACTACTATGCCATAAGAATCCTCCACACACCACTATTAAGCCATAAGACTCCTCCACACACCACTACTAAGCCATAAGACTCATCCACACACCACTACTAAGCCATAAGACTCCCCCACACACCACTACTACGCCATCAGACAAATTCACATACCGCTATTACGTCATAAGACTCCTCCACAATCCACTACTATGCCATAAAACTCCTCCACACACCACTATTATGCCATAAGAATCCTCCACACACCACTACTAAGCCATAAGACTCCTCCACACACCACTACTATACCATAAGACTCCTCCACACACCACTACTATTCCATAAGAATCCTCCACACACCACTACTATGCCATAAGACTCCTCCGCACACCACTACTATGCCATAAGAATCCTCCACACACCACTACTAAGCCATAAGACTCCTCCACACACCACTACTATACCATAAGACTCCTCCACACACCACTACTAAGCCATAATACTCCTCCACACACCACTACTATGCCATAAGACTCCTCCACACACAACTACTATGCCATAAGACTCCTCCACACACCACTACTATGACATAAGACTTCTCCACACACCACTACTATGCCATAAGACTCCTCCACACACCACTACTATGCCATAAGACTCCTCCACACACCACTAAGCCATAAGACTCCTCCACACACCACTAGTATGCCATAAGACTCCTCCACACACCACTACTGTGCCATTAGACTCCTCCACACACCACTACTATGCCATAAGACTCCTCCACACACCGCTAGTATGCCATAAGACTCCTCCACACACTTCTATTATGCCATAAGACCCATCCACACACCACTACTATGCCATAAGACTACTCCACATGCCACTATTATGCCATCAGACTAATCCACACACCACTACTATGCCATAAGCCTCATCCACACACCACTACTATGCCATAAGACTCCTCCACACACCACTACTATGCCATCAGACAAATCCACACACCACTACTATGCCATAAGACTCCTCTACACACCACTACTTATGCCATTAGACTCCTCCACACACCACAGCTATGCCATAAGACTCCTCCACACACCACTACTATGCCATCAGACAAATCCACACACCACTACTCCTCCACACACCACTACTATGCCATAAGACTCCTCCACACACCACTATTATGCCATAAGATTCCTCCACACACCACTACTCTGCCATAAGACTCCTCCACACACCAATATTATGCCATAAGACCCCTCCACACACCACTGCTATGCCATAAGACCACTCCACATGCCACTATTATGCCATCAGACTAATTCACACACCACTACTATGCCATAAGACTCCTCCACACACCACTACTATGCCATAAAACTCCTCCACACACCACTACTATGCCATCAGACAAATCCACACACCACTACTACGTCATAAGACTCCTCCACACACCACTACTATGCCATAAGATTCCTCCACACACCACTACTATGTCATAAGACTTCTTCACACACCACTACTATGCCATAAGACTCCTCCACACACCACTACTATGCCATCAGACAAATCCACACAACACTACTACGCCATAAGACTCCTCCACACACTACTACTATGCCATAAGATTCCTCCACACACCACTACTATGCCATAAGACTTCTCCACACACCACTACTATGCCGTAAGACTCCTCCACACACCACTACTATGCCATAAGACTTCTCCACACACCACTACTATGCCATAAGATTCCTCCACACACCACTACTATGCCATAAGACTTCTCCACACAGCACTGCTATGCCATAAGACTCCTCCTTACACCACTACTATGCCATAAGACTCCTCCACACATCACTACTATACCATTAGACTCATCCACACACAACTGCTATGCCATAAAACCACTCCACGTGCCACTATTATGCTATCAGACTAATCCACACACCACTACTATGCCATAAGATTCTTTCACACACCACTACTATGCCATAAGACTTCTCCACACACCACTACTATGCCATTAGACTCCTCCACACACAACTACTATGCCATAAGACCACTCCACGTGCCACTATTATGCTATCAGACTAATCCACACACCACTACTATGCCATAAGACTCCTCCACATGCTACTGTAATGCCATTGGACTCCTCCAAGTGATGCTATTATGCTATTAGACTCCTCCGCATGCCACTCTTATGCCATCAGAGTTGCCGACACACACTGATGATGACACACTGATACACAGACAGATGCAACTGTTTGTGGTAATTCGAATTGGGGTACCTTTGTGTGACCATGATTGTGAGACTGCTATTCATTTATAAAGTATGGGAAATAGGGCAAAAATGTATTTCACCACCTCTCCAGGATCACTTTAAGCCCTGTACTGCTTATATGAGTATACTGAGTTTTTGTTATCTTGTTTAGGGATTTAAGGTTGTTCAGTCCTATACCCAAATAATGCCTAGGTTAGAGTGCAACAAAAAGACAAATTTAAGTGAGCCATGGCATATATATTTTTTACTTTATCAATAAGAAACTTTTGGAGTTGGGGAGCCTTGAAAAAATGATGATACTATAGATCAGGGGTGTCCAAACCGTTCCTCGAGATTTACCAACGGTCCACGTTTTCCATATCACCTAGCTGGTGACCAGCTGTAGCTATTACTAACTGTCACATTTCCTAGACTCCCTAGCTGGTGCACAGGTGTATTCATTACTAACTGTCCCATTTCCCAGACTCCCTAGCTGATGCACAGGTGTATTCATTACTAACTGTCACATTTCCCAGACTCCCTAGCTGGTGCACAGGTGTAGTCATTACTAACTGTCACATTTCCCAGACTCCCTAGCTGGTGCACTCATAACTAACTCACATTTCCCAGACTCCCTAGCTGGTGCGCAATTGTAGTCATTACTAACTGTCACATATTCAAACCTGCTGCGTTCCTTCCTACTATAGATCCACAGGTTGCCTGAGAAACATGAACTGTTGGTAGATCTTGAGGACAGGTTTGGCCACCCCTGATCTAGGGCACCGTGATTCAGAAAGTTTGGTAACCACCGGGTTACACCGTATAAAGCCCACTTGATCATGATGAATTTGTTTTGAATAGTTGGGATACATTTCAGTGGTGATCAATTAACTCAAAAGGGCAATGGCATGATAACTTAAGATCTACGTGCTTTGGTTCTACCCCAGGCATAGACATGGTTCTCTTAACATTTCCTTATGAAGGACGGTATCTATGGTGGCTAATGTAAGAATAGAGTTCAACTCTGGCTGGACTTTATCTAGTTACAAAGGCTTAATGGCCTTCATATGTTCTCTAGGTTGCTTCTAGGGAAGAGGAGGATCCAACGAAATAACCATGTAATAGATTCCGTGGGTTGTTGGACCAAACTACCTGACAAAGGCTTTTTTGGGGCATGTTTCAGCCAAATTTAAATTTAAATTGAGGGTCTAACGGGCATTTCTTGAGTTGAGATTATAAAGTGATAAGAGATTTTACTGAATATTAACTTCCTACATGTTGATGCCCCAAATCCTAAATCAAGGTGGACAGCCATGAATCCTAGAGCTCAGGGAAGCGAAAAGTGCAGCTTATTAGAAAGTTTAGCTTTTATTTTTTAATCCCATTTTCATACATGGCATTAAATCCCTCTGAGCAGATATCCCTGTTCTATGCGTATTTATGGCTCTGAGTGGGAGTTGACACTCCGTCTGTACTGCTGAGACAGCATGAAACGTTAAATAACTGTCAAAAGTACAGCATTCCGGCAATAATAGTGATGGAGATGGCTCATACCCAGGGAACACATCCCAGGCTGTTTTAGACAGAAGGATTTATTAACATTTGCCAACAGCAGTTGGTGACCAGGGCCAATGGATTCCTCCAAGGCACCTACAGTAACGTAACCTCCCACTTGGTGCCTTCCTGCTGCACATGGGCGCTAGGCTGTGACAATATAGACCGCAGATTTGTCGAATCACGTTGATTTATTAGCACAAATAAGTTACAAATCTTGCCCGAATAGAAATGTCCAGACCGGCATAGTCGCACCTGACATATCTACAGACAGATCGGACAACGTGCGCTCCATAAATGTTATCCAATCCATTGTGACTTACATCACAACTGGGCGGGTGCATTTACATGAGCCTGCCCATTGAGCTGTCGTTCACCGCCGGGTCTGGTGCGGGTGTATGGGTGGTTGGCGGATCGCCCATAAACATAGCACGAAGCAACGATATATCTTTAGATAT
This sequence comes from Crinia signifera, assembly GCF_055691185.1. Classification (NCBI taxonomy): domain Eukaryota; kingdom Metazoa; phylum Chordata; class Amphibia; order Anura; family Myobatrachidae; genus Crinia; species Crinia signifera. The sequence goes on from NC_139217.1 coordinate 29,292,106, forward strand.
GCCTGTGAACAATGCCCTTCACCGACATATCGCTGGTGCATGCTGGCCAATGGTCCAGCGATATATCCGCCAGTGGGTACCCACCATTAATGTGCCTAGAGGACTGTGGTTGGGAACCCCTGATGTACAAGGGCACCTCTTTACTTGGCAGAAGTACCAAACTGGGGTTACCGGGGTCCTTCCCAGGCCAACCCAGGTAGATACCCGATTTCTGAGTCTGGAACCTGCTTAACCCAAGTACATTGAGCCACCATCCAGGTTAACCTGTAATAACTAGTTTTTTGTGTCGGAGTGTTAGGGGTATCAGTTAGCAAGGAGGAAGAAGAGACCGTTGACATCTGAATGAAGCAGTCTCTTTGATATGTACAGTAAATACCAAAACATATTTATTGTAACAAATACCAATGGCTTCAATCCAATTAGGTGAAAGCCTAGAAATATGTCATATGAAAGGTACAACTCCCTTTATGTTTCAAAATCACTGTCCCCTAGTTTTAGGAGAAAATGGGAACCTTTTATACGCACGAAACCATTGGCCTTTCAAAGACGCAATTTCAATGAATTGGATTTGTGAACCAATGGTGATCTCCAAATGACTCATATGTGGTTTGAAATGTCATATATAAACTTTGTACTGATGTGATCAAGAAGAGGTGTATAAGTACGTTCCATGCCCCCCCCCCCCCCCCCAATTACTGCTGAGATGGACGGATAACTAGCTGTGACCGCATGATACCACTCACAAAGTAATTATGACCTAAGTGAAACTAGGACATCCCCCCACCCTTCCACCCCCCCTCCCACTGTTGAAATTATGTTCCCCTCCATTACCCCCCCCAAGTTGATAGTTGATATATTTAATCAACTCCCTTCTTCCACCCTTCTCCTTACTCCCCCATGCATTCCGCATTGTTTTATTTTACTTTAGTATATTTCATCTCCAAGAAACAGTTTGATTGATGTTTATAAGTAACATACAGCGTTTTTCCTTATAAGACCATGTGTGATCTCAAATGATAATAATTCAAAAGGTTAGGTCTAGATGTGTAGATTGTCAGTTAAAACCACGTAATTTACGACAATATCTGTTAAAAACAATGATTGGATAATTAGATGTACTCCATTTGGCATAAGTAATGACATTGGTGATTTGCGAACTACTGTTTTGGAGAAAATGGTTTGTTCTCCCTCCCCCCCCCTTTTCGTATACTCCATGTGAAATGTATGTTATGGAAAAAATTTGAAAATCTAATAAATATATTTTCAAAAAAATATGAGTTTGTGTCATGAAACTCAAAAACTCTGCACAAATATGACTACCAGAGAAATGCCGGATCCAATCATAAATGCCAATTCGTGATAGTTGTGGCAAGGGTACCCGAAAGCACTGGAGACTTTTAAAAGATGTCAAATTTAACCCACGGTGCCATACTTCAATGTGCTGGGAAAAATGCAAAATTCTACTGAAATAGCAATGCGTGTTTGGAATTGGATTGCAGGAATGCTGCTCCTCAACTCTATGGGGGGGGGGGGATTTCAATTGTTTTGTGTGCAAGCCACTAAATGGTGTCCAACAGAGCAATTCAAGTGTCATTCTGTTCAGGCGTGCACAGACATCCAATGGTGACACAGAAATGTTTCTCTTTATATTGTCGCACATTGCTTAGCTCCACCCCCATTTCCATCAAGCACTGCTTAGCCCCTCCTCTTCTGTGGGTGCCCACCCCATTCACCTTCTATGATTTCCTGGCAACAGCTTTTTTGCCAGCGTGAAGCCCTGATTAATGGAAGCTGTTTCTTGGACTTCTCAGAGTGATGCGGCAAAATTCCATATCCCCGCCCACTTTCTAGAGAATCTTAACATTCATGTCTGTAAGCCCCACCCCTTTCGGAGTCCATGAGACAGGACAGTCCAGTTGAGACCGGGACAGCTTTTTTTGTAAAGATCCATTGTATGGGGTTGCACTGAACAGCAGCCTTTCAATAAATTTCTTCTGGGTGGAGATCACAATAGTTCTTGCGGTTAACTCTAAAAAACACCATAGTACAAATACAATGTAAACACTGGAGCTGAGAATATCATCAGTATTAATATTTATATAGCACCAAGTGCGACGCGGCACTGTACAGAGACTCATACGCTCCCTGCGCCAATAGATACTGTACACTGCGCTGATACTGTAACAGGATATCCAGATGTGACATGATTAATAGCTGTAATGAGTCAGTGTACACACAGCTGTGTTACTATAACAGCGCAGCACTGTAATAATCCCATCGCTCCTAGTCACTACGCAGGTGTGCCTCGTGTCGCTGCTATATAATGCTGCTGAAATATTACCCCGTCAAGGAACCTGCAATTGCTGCTGCATTACCATCGCAGGGCCTATTGTCCTTAAATGTGGATAATTGGCTAAATACATGTGCCGTAATATGCCGAATCAGTGCTTCTCTCCCCGACGGTAACCAGCGGTACGCTGTAAGAGGGCCTTTTATTTTTGGGGTATCATTTTTAATTCTTAGAACAGAAAGAAATCAGTGAAACCATTTCAGAAATGAACGTTCTAAACGCCGGAGGAGATTACACAGTAAATAAACGAACTGCACAAAATAATGAATACAAGCCCCTTTGGGGACCCAAGCACTGACCTGTGACCGTTACACAGGTGACCCTTCTTAGTTTTGGGGGTATATTTTATAAAGGACTTTTTAGTCGCTGTTGATCGGTAAAAATTGGTCTTTAATCGATGTTGGGCTTCTAGTGCTGAAAGACACATTTACGAAGAAATACATTTTTTAATTAATTTTAAAATGATAGTAAATGTGTCTTATAGCCGTAGAAGCCCAACAGTGACTAAGATTGATCTTGATATTGATCAACATCGGCCTTTGGTAAATATAGTAGTGTTCGCGCTAGGCTGTTTTAGCAGGGCGCCGTGATTTTTAAAGGGAAAAACTGCGCAACTGCTCTTCTAGCAACGCCCTGCTAGAACAGACTGTCATCTGACCCCGCTGATGCACTCAGGGGGGAAGCCCAGCACTGCTGTAGATGCTGGGCCCGTCCCCTGTACTAAAGTCGCTGGGCCTGGCCTGCCCCTAACAGTGATGTAGGCCCGCTCCCAAAAGTGACGTCAGCTATCCCAGCTGGCCCCCAACAGTGATAGCTGACCCGGCCCACCCCCAACAGTGACATCAGCGGCCCGACCTTTTGGGGCAACATAGATAATGGAAGCTACCCAGCATAACTGGCTGGTGACAGTAAACGTATCACTTGTCAGACAAGTCCAGCACTCCGACTGTACGTGCATGCATGCCACTAATACCAGGAATCAGACAGATATTTAGGTGAGTCTGGTAAGCAGCACTGCAGAGGGAAATGATAAGAGAACAACCATCAAAAACTGGAATATAGTAGAAAACTCAGGTAGCGAAAACTGTAAAGTTAGGATAAATGGGTGCCGGATGACTGCCCGACAATAGGGATCCCGACAGTCAGTATACCGACATCGGAACCCCGACTGCCGGTGCTCCGACAGGGGGATCCTGACTGACAGGGTCTATTCTCCCTTATGGGGGTCCACGACCCCCATAGAGGGTGAATAGAACCTATGGCGAGCACAGAGAGCCCGCAAGGGGCTTCTTTGCACCCGCCCCCCTGTCGGAGCACCGGCAGTCGGGATTCCGATGTCGGTATACGGACTGTCGGGATCCCGATTGACGGGCAGCCATACCACACCCTGGGAAAATATACATTATCTATAGCCAACTTTTTATTCCGTGATGAAAGGACAGAAAGATGATTCACAATGATTTGGATTTTGGACAGTTTCCAGGTATTTCAAGGTCAACCTCTGATCAAAGTAACGTCTTGCAAAGTGTATAAACAAATGTCTAACTTTGCTGACTTGTTATCTCCTCTGGGTCCTCCCTTGGCCTTATCGGAGCGATGGAATGCGGCATGCTGGGATTACTCCTATTAAAGGTATGTATGTCAGATCAACATTACAGAAGGGAACATTTTGCCTGTCTGTGACATGTACCTTGCTATTTACTCTGGAGGCCAGAAGCTGTAAGTTCACTCAACAATTACTGAATGTTGTGCTGTCATTGTACTGAACTAAAACACAGGGGAAATGCAAAACTCCACAAAGATGGCACCTTGTGGTGTAATGTCCAATGGGCCTGATTCAGAACACCAGCAGCCCTGCCTATTATTACAAACGCGCATGCACACGCTTCGTAGTGCACATGCACCACGCCAACCTGCGACGAGAGCCAGCGAAGGCTTTTCATCGATTTGGGGCTGGCACCCGCAGGAACATCCTGGCATTGGAAGGGAGTACTGATGATGTCCGTTCCGGTCCCGGAGGGTGGGGAAGCCATTTTTTGGTGAGTGATTGTGTAGGACTATGGAAATTAGCTGTCCAGTGATCAGGCCTGAATTATCCCCTATGTGTGTAAGAACTGAAATGAGCCCCCAAGAACACTAATTACTTTGCAACTCTATGTTCAGTAAACTTTCTGGTCAACTGGACCCAATTTCGGCAGATCAACAATCCTCTGCAGACCCCAGAGAGAAAGAACATAGTAGGGGAAGTAGGCGGGGCTTCATAATAAGTGAGACTGGCAACGGTAGGTGTGGTCATGGTTCCATGGAAAATAGTGGGTCCAAAAATGAAGGGGGTGTAGTCATGACATTATAAAAAAATTCAGTCAATGCTACGTCACTGTAAAGCGGAAGTGCACCTCTCAAATGTTGATGGAGTTGTTGCACCTCTTTGGCAGGCCTGGGCAGCTAGATTTTGAAGCGTTTGGGTGCTCCTTGATCTGAATGGGGGATTGGGGTGGAGTTTGAATGAATTGTGGGTGTGGTTTTCATAGATCGGTAGGAAATACAAAGAATCCAGGAATAGTGCGCGATTAAACCAAAGTGCAGCTTAGATTAATACAACAGATAAGCCAACATCCAAGGGTTACTCATGGGTGGGTGGCTGGGTTTTTGTAGGAATTAAGCTACCGGGGCTGTTAGAACTGCGTGCACAAATGCAGTCAGTGGCTGAGGCACTCGCACAAAATGCTCATGACACACGGCCTTTAACTAATCCACCCCGCCATTACCTCCCATAAACACACTGGGCAGGATTAAGGCTTATGGGAGCCCCAGGACAACTACATTGTGGGAGCACCCTCCAAAAAAAGAACTCATTTCACTGTCCACATCCCAATCACCAACACAGCCACAGTGCATACCAGGAGGGTAGAATAACGTGTCATAATATAAACTAGGGCACTGTAATGTGGCACAAAATGAAGTAGAGGCATTGTAATGTGGCACAAAATGAAGTAGAGGCATTGTAATGTGGCACAAAATGAAGTAGAGGTATTGTAATGTGGCACAATATGAACTGTTGCACTGTAATAAGACACAATATAAGTTCACCCACGACCACTGGCCATGACCATAATAAACCCTACAGTATATTGACATACTAGTACACTAGTGTTCCTTCTAGGAACTAAATGGGGCAGGGCGCTGGTGTATTTGGGGCAGCATAAGAGGGGCGGACCGGGCACGCCGACGTCATTAAAAGGGGGCGTGCCCGGGCCGCCGCATCACTAAAGGGGCGTGCCCGGGCTGGCGCGTCACTAAAGGCAGCGTGCCCGGGCCGCCGCATCACTAAAGGGGACATGCCCGGCCGCAACGACGTCCCTGAGCTGTCGGGAAAGCGCCGGGCACCACCATCTACGGCAGCGCTGGGCTTCCCCGGGGACAGGCAGCAGGCTGTTTTAGCGGGGCGCTGCTAGAGGGGCAGGGTGCATTTTGCCCTTTAAATACCGGGCAGGGCGCAGCGCTCCGCTAAAACAGCCTAGCGGGAACACTATTACACTACACCCTAACATGTACTGACCGCTGCCCATAATACCCTATACAGACATAGGACACTACACCCCCATGTCCTGACCACTGGCCATAATACATCTATTACACCCTATACAGACATAGGACACTACACCCCCATGTCCTGACCGCTGGCCATAATACATCTATTACACCCTATACAGACATAGGACACTACACCCCAACATGTCCTGACTGCTGGCCATAATACATCTATTACACCCTATACAGACATAGGACACTACACCCCAACATGTCCTGACCGCCGACCATAATACATCTATTACACCCTATACAGACATAGGATACTACACCCCAACATGTCCTGACTGCTGGCCATAATACAACTATTACACCCTATACAGACATAGGACACTACACCCCAACATGTCCTGACTGCTGGCCATAATACATCTATTACACCCTATACAGACATAGGACACTACACCCCAACATGTCCTGACCGCTGGCCATAATACATCTATTACACCCTATACAGACATAGGACACTACACCCCAACATGTCCTGACCGCTGGCCATAATACATCTATTACACCCTATACAGACATGAGACACTACACCCCAACATGTCCTGACCGCTGGCCATAATACATCTATTACACCCTATACAGACATAGGACACTACACCCCAACATGTCCTGACCGCTTGCCATAATACATCTATTACACCCTATACAGACATAGGACACTACACCCCAACATGTCCTGACCGCTGGCCATAATACATCTATTACACCCTATACAGACATAGGACACTACACCCCAACATGTCCTGACCGCTTGCCATAATACATCTATTACACCCTATACAGACATAGGACACTACACCCCAACATGTCCTGACCGCTGGCCATAATACATCTATTACACCCTATACAGACATAGGACACTACACCCCAACATGTCCTGACCACCGGCCATAATACTTCGGTACTCTTTACCTAGAAGGGCGCCCACGATTTTGATCGTGAGCATCGTTAGTAAAAAAAAATTGCGTCGGTCGCATCGCATGCGACCAAAAAATCGCATGCGATGCGACCGACGCGATGCCCACGATTTCCCATAGGGAACAATGTTAAATGTCCCAATTGACCCGATTTTCCTGTTCAATGTCTCAATTGACCCGATTTTCCATAGGAAACAATATTAAATGGCCCACAGAGGCCAAATAGGCACCCTGAAGTGTGAAATGGCCTCCACAATTGTTAACGCCACCCCACGATCAACGTGAACCCGAAGCGTGGCGAGCGCAGCGAGCCCGCGAGGGGCGGCGGTACGCGTCCTACAACCTTTTCATACCCCCACTATTCACGTCGGCGTGGAGTTGAGAATAGAAAGTGTGGCGAGCGCAGCGAGCCACCGAGCCCGAAGCGTGGCGAGCGCAGCGAGCCCCGCGAGGGGCCGCGGACAGCTGTGAAGCCCGCGAGGGGATGCGGATACCTGTGAAGGTATCCGCGTCCCCTCGCGGGGCTCGCTGCGCTCGCCACGCTTCAGGCTCGGTGGCTCGCTGCGCTCGCCACACTTTCTATTCTCAACTCAACGCCGACGTGGATAGTGGGGGTATGAAAAGGTCGTAGGACGCGTACCGCCGCCCCTCGCGGGCTCGCTGCGCTCGCCGCGCTTCGGGTTGACGTTGATCGTGGGGTGGCGTTAACAATTGTGGGGGCCATTTCACACTTCAGGGTGCCTATTTGGCCTCTGTGGGCCATTTAACATTGTTACCAATGGAAAAATCGGGTCAATTGAGACATTGAACAGCAAAATCGGGTCAATTGGGACATTTAACATTGTTCCCTATGGGAAATCGCGGGCATCGCGACAGTCGCATCGCATGCGATTTTTTAGTGCATGCGATGCCCGCGATGGCCGCCCTTCTAGGTAAAGAGTACCAATACTTCTATTACACCCTATACAGACATAGGACACTACACCCCCAACATGTCCTGACCACCGGACATAATACTTCTATTACACCCTATGCAAACATAGGACACTACACCCCAACATGTCCTGACCGCCGACCATAATACATCTATTACACCCTATACAGACATAGGACACTAAACCCCCAACATGCCCTGACCGCTGCCATAATACATCTATTACACCCTATACAGACATAGGACACTACACCCCAACATGTCCTGACCGCTGGCCATAATACATCTATTACACCCTATACAGACATAGGACACTACACCCCAACATGTCCTGACCGCTTGCCATAATACATCTATTACACCCTATACAGACATAGGACACTACACCCCAACATGTCCTGACCGCCGACCATAATACATCTATTACACCCTATACAGACATAGGACACTACACCCCAACATGTCTTGACCACTGGCCATAATACATCTATTACACCCTATACAGACATAGGACACTACACTCCCAGCATGTCCTGACCGCTGACCATAATACATCTATTACACCCTATACAGACATAGGACACTACACCCCCAACATGTCCTGACCGCTGGCCATAATGCATTTATTACACCCTATACAGACATAGGACACTACACCCCAACATGTCCTGACCGCCGACCATAATACATGTATTACACCCTATACAGACATAGGACACTACACCCCAACATGTCCTGACTGCTGACCATAATACATCTATTACACCCTATACAGACATAGGACACTACACCCCAACATGTCCTGACCACTGGTCATAATACATCTATTACACCCTATACAGACATAGGACACTACACCCCAACATGTCCTGACTGCTGGCCATAATACATCTATTACACCCTATACAGACATCGGACACTACACCCCCAACATGTCCTGACCGCTGGCCATAATACATCTATTACACCCTATACAGACATAGGACACTACACCCCAACATGTCCTGACCGCCGACCATAATACATCTATTACACCCTATACAGACATAGGACACTACACCCCAACATGTCTTGACCACTGGCCATAATACATCTATTACACCCTATACAGACATAGGACACTACACTCCCAGCATGTCCTGACCGCTGACCATAATACATCTATTACACCCTATACAGACAGGACGCTACACCCCAACATGTCCTGACCGCCGGCCATAATACATCTATTACACCCTATACAGACATCGGACACTACACCCCCAACATGTCCTGACCGCTGGCCGTAATACATCTATTACACCCTATACAGACATAGGACACTACACCCCAACATGTCCTGACCGCTGGCCGTAATACATCTATTACACCCTATACAGACATAGGACACTACACCCCAACATGTCCTGACCGCTGACCATAATACATCTATTACACCCTATACAGACATAGGACACTACACCCCAACATGTCCTGACCGCTGGCCATAATACATCTATTACACCCTATACAGACATAGGACACTACACCCCCATGTCCTGACCGCTGGCCATAATACATCTATTACACCCTATACAGACATAGGACACTACACCCCCAACATGTCCTGACCGCCGGCCATAATACATCTATTACACCCTATACAGACATAGGACACTACACCCCAACATGTCCTGACCGCTGGCCATAATACATATATTACACCCTATACAGACATAGGACACTACACTCCCAACATGTCCTGACCACCGACCATAATACATCTATTACACCCTATACAGACACAGTACACTACACCCCAACATGTCCTGACCACCGACCATAATACATCTATTACACCCTATACATCGGACACTGCACCCCAACATGTCCTGACCGCTGGAAATGCTTATAATATAATGTACTCACATAACAGCAATATCCCCATGAGGTCTTATTACATAGGGTGCCGGACGGCTCCCCGACAGTCGGGATTCCGTCAGTCATTACTCCGACGTCGCAATCCCGACTGCTTCCTCGTGGGGGTCCACGACCCCCATAGAGGGAGAATAAAATATGAGGCTTCATTGCGCTCCCCACGCTGTGCAGTCGGGATTCCGACCTCTGACTAATGACTGTCGGAATCCCGACCGTCGGATATTTATACCACACCCATTACATATACTGTATATTACTCACAGTCTAGAGATCTGGCTCCTGTGTTAGCCCGGAGTCTTATCACTACTGTCCCATTACAGACTCATACTCTCCTGATACTCAGTCACATCAGCATCAGTCCTGATTGGGGGTGCTCAGCACATGTTTTTACAGCTAGGGGCCCGTTTTGCCCAAGTAAGTAACCCCGGCTCCATCCACACCTAACAACAAATTACTGTATCAATTTTAATTCTGATTACTCCATAGGCCATCCGATAGGCCGGCGTATTTTCACGTATCATTATTATGCTTTAAACGGCACAAGACTTTATCCCGTGTAGTATCGCAGTACGTCATCTGGTGAGCTGTACGACTGGATTGCATCCATCTGGCCTAGTGGTCATGCTCCACACTGATACCATAAACTTCCCATCGTACACAATGCACCAGTGGCTGTCATGCACCCCCTCCCCCTGCACCATACCCAGACGGCGTAGGAAAGTACCGGCAATCGTATTCAGCTACAGTCACATTCTGTACGTGTGTGCGTGTGCCAGGGATACTGTACATCACACGCCAGCAGAGTTTGGTTGCGCGACTGCCTTTAACATCATAAGTGAGAGATTTGGTAAGAAATCTCCAGTTTTTTTTAAAGAAACCAGTTTGATTTTGCAGTGTAAATGATTGCCGCTTTAATCATTTGCAGTCTTGCCCACACAGCTTGCACTTTACTATACGCCACCTTACAGCCAAAGGTGAGTGTGGAAGGCAATCCTGTGATGTGCGGAGAACCCCCCACTGCACAGCCATAGGGGCAACTGAAATTGTAACTGGTCCCCCGGGGGTCTCTAACGGGTTAACGGTGCTCCAACATTTACAACCCATTGGCAGACAATATAAATAACATATCAGTGCGTCACGTGATCTCAAGTCACTGCAGCCCTACATGTAACATCCTCACGGGCTCATGCATACACTGACACGCACACACGGAGACAGAGAGCATGTAGGGACGTACGCTTACATACATGTAGCAATGCCGTAGCGTTGTTCTCATTTCTGCATGCAAACTGCAGATGCACCAAGCACGCAGAATGCACAGTGTCACGTTCTGCAGGATAACACAGATAGCAGCAGAAACGATCCCGTGAATGTCTGCGGATGCAGGCAGTCCCAGGCTGTGACAAGGTGCTAAGCCCCCCCTTACCTTTGCACACTCGCTTCCCATCTCCTGTATTGGGGCCCACCAAATCCTCAGCCCCACAGCTGTGTGTGCTGTGCACAGGAGCACCATCCTTCCCCAATACTGCCGCATATCCCAGCGTTCCTCAGCATGGTTCTCATACGGAGAGAAACTGCAGCTCAGATCCTCAGCATTCGCGTGCTCTTCATGTGTGTGTGTGTGTGTGGTGTGTTGTGTGTGTGAGTCACGTCTCTCTGTGTAGGACTGAGTGTACGGTTGGGCTGGCTGGCAGAGTAGGCTGGTAGGTGGGTGTCACGCTCCCGTATCCCACGGTGCCAGTTTACAAGCCGAGATATTTGTAATATTTCTTATCAGTAGAATATGCGTTTTAATGAGGCAGCGAGGAATCATTTGCTCTGTGAGGCGGGTTCTGGCCGGAGACTGACACTGAGAATGTTCCTGAGATCACATCTGGGTTCTGCAGAACAGGGGGGTGCATAGAGAGAGGCGCTGATATCAGGGCCGCTTCTAGGCATGCTGGGGCCCGAACTTATGGCGGGGCCCCCTCTTTTTCTATGTGCATTCCCCACATAAATAGAATAAAAAGAGAAATGTGTAGAATAGGATATACAAAAGAAAAATGGGTACTTGTGTATTAGTACGGCGCCCACTACGCAAGTTTCTTAGTGGGCTATTCTGCGTAATGAACTCGCATCACATGGCATGTTTTAGTGCAATGCGATGAATGCGATGCGGTCTCACTAGTTAATTTATTCACTGCACCCTGACCGCAGATCGCATCGCATTACACTCAAAATCAATTGCGATTGCATGCGATTTTTTGTGCATTGCAATTTACCACAAAACCCCCAGTGTATATGTATATGTAATGCCAAAAAACACCCAGTGTATATGTATATGTGATGCAATTGTATTTTTCACCCCCGACCTTTTCATACCCCCACTATCTACGTCGGCGTGGAGTTGATTTTATATAGTGTGGCGAGCGCAGCGAGTGAGGTGACTCTCTACCAATCCTGGATCGTTTGGGAACGTTGGGAGCACCGTTTCCTCACAGTCTCCCTACACGTTTGGAGGAGGATTTTTATTGATTACACAGTGTTACATCATTGTTTTGTTCTCCTCTTTATTTACATACTTGAACTTCTGGATTGGAGAAAGAGGTGGAGATTACATGGATTTGTACCAATATGTTGGGACAGTGCTTTCAGTGCATGTGACACTATTCCTGTTGTTTTGCCAGAAATGCGTAGAAGCCTAACGCCATACTACCACATATAGCCCCATGTCCGTTGGAACAGCCCCATGCTACAACATGTAGCTCCATGTTCAGCATAATAGCCACATGACCATCACTTACAGCCCCATGTCTAGAATAACAGCCCCATGACCATCACATATAGCCCCATGTCCAGCATAACAGCCTCATGCTACAACATATAGCCCTATGTCCAGCATAACAGCCTCATGACAATCACTTATAGGCCCATGCCCGCATAACAGGCCCATGCTAACACATATGGCCCCATGTTCATCATAACAGCCTCATGATCATGGCTTATAGCCCCATGTTCAGCATAACAGATCCATGACCATTACTTATAGCCCAATGTCCAGCATACCAGCCTCATGCTAACACATATAGCCCCATGTCCGGGGGAACAGCCCCATGACCATCACTTATAGCCCCATGACCAGCATAACCGGCCTATGTCCAGCATAACAGACCCATGCTAACACATATGACCCCATGTCCAGCATAACAGCCTCATGACCATCACGTATAGCCCCATGTCCAGCATAAAAGCCCCATGACCATCACTTATAGCCCCATGTCCAGCATAACAGCCTCATGCTATCACATATAGCCCCCATGTCCAGCATAACAGCCTCGTGACCATCACTTATAGCCCCATGTCCAGCATAACAGCCTCATGCTACCACATATAGCCCCATGTCCGGCATTACAGCCTCACAACACCACATATAGCCCCATATCCAGCATAGCAGCTTCATGCCTACCTCACCCTATACAGATACAGGACAATGCGCCCCCAACATGGCTTGACTGCTGGACATGTTCATAATATACAGAATGTATGTGAGAGTCAGTGCACAGGTGGGTCCTCATACAGTGTCTCTGGAGCCATGACGTGTGCATGCATGTGCCTGCCAAATTTTTAGCGTAGGGGGGGGGGGGGGGGGGGCATTAAAAATTTTGTTATGGGGCCCACAAGGTTCTAGATTCGCCACTGGTTACACAGCTCTCCTGTGTGGCCCAGTGGTACGCAGCTCTCCCGTGTGGCCCAGTGGTACACAGCTCTCCTGTGTAGCCCAGTGTTACACAGCTCTCCCGTGTGTCCCAGTGGTACACAGCTCCCGTGTGGCCCAGTGCTACACAGCTCCCGTGTGGCCCAGTGCTACACAGCTCCCGTGTGGCCCAGTGGAACACAGCTCCCATGTGGCCCATTGGTACACAGCTCTCCTGTGTGGCCCAGTGGTACGCGGCTCTCCTGTGTGGCCCAGTGGTACAAAGCACTCCTGTATGGCCCACTGGTTACACAGCTCTCCTGTATGGCCCAGTGGAACACAGCTCTCCTGTGTGGCCCAGTGGTACATGGCTCTCATGTGCGGCCCAGTGGTACACATCTCCCCTGTGTGGCCCAGTGGTACACAGCTCTCCTGTGTGGCTGTGCGTCCCAGTAGTACACAGCTCTTTCGCGTGGCCCAGTGGTACACGGCTCTCCTGTGCGGCCCAGCGGTACACAGCTCTCCTGTGTGGCCTAGTGCTACACAGCCCTCCTGTGTGGCCCAGCGGTACACAGCTCTCCTGTGTGGCCCAGCAGTACACAGCTCTCCTGTGTGGCCCAGCAGTACACAGCTCTCCTGTGTGGCCCAGTGGTACACGGCTCTCCTGTGTGGCCCAGTGGTACACAGTTCTCCCGTGTGGCCCAGTGGTACACAGTTCTCCCGTGTGGCCCAGTGGTACACAGCTCTCCTGTGTGGCTCAGTGGTACACAGCTCTCCCGTGTGGCCCAGTGGTACACAGCTCTCCCGTGTGGCCCAGTGCTACACAGCTCCCGTGTGGCCCAGTGCTACACAGCTCCCATGTGGCCCGATGGAACACAGCTCCCATGTGGCCCAGTGGTATACAGCTCTCCTGTGTGGCCCAGTGGTACACGGCTCTCCTGTGTAGCCCAGTGGAACAAAGCACTCCTGTATGGCCCACTGGTTACACAGCTCTCCTGTATGGCCCAGTGGAACACAGCTCTCCTGTGTGGCCCAGTGGTACATGGCTCTCATGTGCGGCCCAGTGGTACACATCTCCCCTGTGTGGCCCAGTGGTACACAGCTCTCCCGTGTGGCCGTGCGGCCCAGTGGTACACAGCTCTCCCGTGTGGCCCAGTGGTACACGGCTCTCCTGTGCGGCCCAGCGGTACACAGCTCTCCTGTGTGGCCTAGTGCTACACAGCTCTCCTGTGTGGCCCAGCGGTACACAGCTCTCCTGTGTGGCCCAGCGGTACACAGCTCTCCTGTGTGGCCCAGTGGTACACAGCTCTCCCGTGTGGTCCAGTGGTACACAGTTCTCCCGTGTGGCCCAGTGGTACACAGCTCTCCCGTGTGGCCCAGTGGTACACGGCTCTCCTGTGCGGCCCAGTGATACACGGCTCTCCCGTGCGGCCCAGCGGTACACAGCTCTCCTGTGTGGCCTAGTGCTACACAGCTCTCCTGTGTGGCCCAGCGGTACACAGCTCTCCTGTGTGGCCTAGTGCTACACAGCTCTCCTGTGTGGCCCAGCGGTACACAGCTCTCCTGTGTGGCTCAGTGGTACAGTTGTCTGGCTGAATTTATGGATAGACTACAAATGGTCCTATAGATTGTAAGCCTGCGAGCAGGGCCCTCCTACCCCTATGTCGGTCTGTTATTTTATCACTGTTGTTTCTAATTGTAAAGCTCAGCGGAATATGCTGCGCTATATAAGAAACTGTAAATAAATAATGGTCATGTCATACAGCCTGGAGAATGACACAGCAACAATTTGGGGCCTAATGCATCTTGAGATGAAT
Organism: Crinia signifera; assembly: GCF_055691185.1. Lineage (NCBI taxonomy): Eukaryota > Metazoa > Chordata > Amphibia > Anura > Myobatrachidae > Crinia > Crinia signifera. Next base: position 29,307,314 of record NC_139217.1, read on the forward strand.
ATTTAGCAGACGGTTTTGTTATATTAGGTGGATCACAGATATTCAGTATATAAGGATGATATTCTGTGTATAAGGATGTCCCAGCACTATCGGCATGCCAACACAGCACATAGGCCACATTGCAGCTCTCCTCCTGTCCTGATAGGCTCAGACCATTGTTGCAGAATGGCATTCTGGGTAACAAGACAGCATACTTATTGGACTTCAGTCATACAGTAGTTACTAAATAAAAGCCTGGCTGCTTACTGACGCATGACAATTCTATACCCCAGCCCTGCTTGCAATACACATCTGTCAGAGCTTATATCAAGATAATGAGTTCTGCATCAGAAAGCCCCAGGAATGAGATCCTTAACACATGGCCTGCTGCTCAGAAGTATCGCTCCTTACCAGAGAGACCTGGGCTTACATGTCCCTGTACCAGGGTAACGGGACTTAGGGCCCCATTCAGATCTGATGATTTAGGGGGTTATTCAGACCTCTGTCAAATTGAGAACAGGTCTGAATAACCCCCTTAGTGAAAATAATAATACCCAATATTTGCCATGTTTTGCTGCCATAGGATGTGCTCGTCTCCAATTCTGGAGTTTGAATGTCGCTATCTGTGCGGTTGCTATGGAAACCATTATACCTGATTGGGCTTGTACCTAATCCACCCCAGTATGAGTCATCCTATGTACAGTATATATATAGCGCCGGCGATAATTGCTGGACTGCACACGCACAGTGGGACTGGAGCCCGAGCTTTACTGTCCAATTATAAACAGAAATGTTTAAATGGCAAAAAAAAATAAAAAATTGAAATTTTAAAAAGACTCAAAATATAAAAACAAATGCTTTACACCGATGATAACGGTCGGCTCCCGTTGCTTTCTTCTGTTGTCGCCTTACTGAAATAAGAAAACAAGTACCGTGCCAGTACACAAATCTGTCCTCCCGCCCACAGTAACCGCTTCATAGTGTTTTTGTCCTACGCCTCAGATAAGCACTGCTCTGATTGGCCGGTCCTATAGATGGCAGAGGTATGTGATGGAGCTGGCCAGGTCCGCTGGTTTATGAGTGAGGCGGAACAGTGTTTCAGGATGATACATGGTTAACGCGAAGGGTACGTGTGATAGGTACCCAGCGCTGTATAGAATGTACAGTATGTACCAGATCCCGCCAGGAGCATACAGGTGAGTACAGGTGGGGAAGACGCACTTGTGTCTGTACATGCAGTGGTTGTAGGGGACCATGCACAGTGCTTCTATACAGTGGCGGCGGATAGTTGCACCCACTGCAATCGGTTTTAGCAAATATTTCTATTTGCAAGCCGATTGCAGCATGATTAACAGGGAGTGGGCGTGTGGGGGTGGATCCTGGCCGTTTTCATGGGCGTGCCCGCAAAAATGGTCCAGAAAAAGCCACAGGTATGTTTTTGCCTGCTGGGGTAGGGCAAGAGACGTCAACGGGCGGCCGGAAGTGGCTGCAAACACCAGGGACAAGAGGAAAATTAATTTGTAAGTCGCAAGCCTTGGAAACCTAATCACAAGGTGGGATTTCGTAGGGCAGTGGGCGGATGCAGACCTCTTTGCAGCCCAATTCGGCCCTGTATGACCAGGTGTGAATCGGGCCCTAAGCCTTGGAAAAAGTAGAGAAAGATAAAGTACCAGCCAATCAGCTCCTAACTGCCATGTTACAGGCAGTGTTCTGAAAAGAAATGACTGGTTGGTACTTTCGGCCTAATCCAGACCTGATCGTAGGGCTGCTAATTTTCGGAGCCCTGCGATCAGGTATACGCCACCCCGCCAGAGAGAAATCCTGCCCGGTGCAAGCCTGCGATAAGCTGCAAATCCTTTCACAGCCGCTCACCATGTAATGATTCCCCAGTGTGTGCAGTCTGTGTGTAGCCCAGGACTTACTCAGTGGCTGCGATAGAATCAGGCTGATCGGGGGCGGAGTTGACGTCACATGACTTCCCCTCACACATCTGGCCACGCCTGAGTATTCCCTGACACTCCCAGATAACAGCCGCTCACCATGTAATGATTCTCCAGTGTGTGCAGTCTGTGTGTAGCCCAGGACTTACTCAGCGGCTGCGATAGAATCAGGCTGATCAGGGGCGGAGCTGATGTCACATGACTTCCCCTCACACACCTGGCCACGCCTGCTTATTCCCTGACACTCCCAGATAACAGCCGCTCACCATGTATTCTCCAGTGTGTGCAGTCTGTGTGTAGCCCAGGACTTACTCAGCGGCTGTGATAGAATCAGGCTCATCGGGGAAGGAGCTGACATCACATGACCTCCTCTCACACACCTGGCCACGCCTGCCTATTACCTGACACTCCCAGATAACAGCCGCTCACCATGTAATGATTCCCCAGTGTGTGCAGTGTGTGTGTAGCCCAGGACTTACTCAGTGGCTGTGATAGATTCAGGCTGATCGGGGGCGGAGCTGACATCACATGACCTCCTCTCACACACCTGGCCACACTTGCGTATTACCTGACACTCCCAGATAACAGCCGCTCACCATGTAATAATTCCCCAGTGTGTGCAGTGTGTGCATAGCCCGGGACTTACTCAGCGGCTGTGATAGAATCAGGCTGATCGGGGGCGGAGCTGATGTCACATGACTTCCCTTCACACACCTGGCCACGCCTGCCTATTACCTGACACTTCCAGATAACAGCCGCTCACCATGTAATGATTCCCCAGTGTGTGCAGTGTGTGTGTAGCCCAGGACTTACTCAGTGGCTGTGATAGATTCAGGCTGATCGGGGGCGGAGCTGACATCACATGACCTCCTCTCACACACCTGGCCACACTTGCGTATTACCTGACACTCCCAGATAACAGCCGCTCACCATGTAATAATTCCCCAGTGTGTGCAGTGTGTGCGTAGCCCGGGACTTACTCAGCGGCTGTGATAGAATCAGGCTGATCGGGGGCGGAGCTGATGTCACATGACTTCCCTTCACACACCTGGCCACACCTGCGTATTACCTGACACTCCCAGATAACAGCTGCTAACCATGTAATGATTCCCCAGTGTGTGCAGTGTGTGCATAGCCCAGGACTTACTCAGCGGCTGTGATAGAATCAGGCTGATCGGGGGCGGAGCTGATGTCACATGACTTCCCTTCACACACCTGGCCACACCTGCGTATTACCTGACACTCCCAGATAACAGCTGCTCACCATGTAATGATTCCCCAGTGTGTGCAGTGTGTGCATAGCCCAGGACTTACTCAGCGGCTGTGATAGAATCAGGCTGATCGGGGCCGGAGCTTATGTCACATGACTTCCCCTCACACACCTGGCCACACCTGCGTATTACCTGACACTCCCAGATAACAGCCGCTCACTATGTAATGATTCCCCAGTGTGTGCAGTGTGTGCGTAGCCCAGGACTTACTCAGCGGCTGTGATAGAATCAGGCTGATCGGGGGCGGAGCTGATGTCACATGACTTCCCCTCACACACCTGGCCACACCTGCGTATTCCCTGACACTCCCAGATAACAGCCGCTCACCATGTAATGACTCCCCAGTGTGCACAGTGTGTGCATAGCCCAGGACTTACTCAGCCGCTGTGATAGAATCAGGCTGATCGGGGCCGGAGCTTATGTCACATGACTTCCCCTCACACACCTGCACGTTCCCTGACACTCCCAGAAAACGGCCAGCTACCTCCCCCAAACACCGTCTTCCTGTGAATCACCTTGTGTAGCAGTAGCAGGCTTTTATTGCATGACAGCCTCGTGCATGTGTACTACTGGTGGTGCGCATCAATTTTCGACCGGCCTGTGAATTCACAGCCGTGCTTTCAGGTCATAATTATGCCCGTTAAAAATTGGGTGGGGGGTTATTTCCAAATCAGGCCCTAAATATACTGTACTTCCCCAAATTCCAGCCCAGTGTCAGTGCTGTCCCCATCGGCAATGCAAATGCAGGAGAGGACGCATACCTCCTGCTGCCCGCTTTTACAATTGCTAAAAACTGCAATTCGATTGCAGTTCCAAACGAAGATAACGACCATTGGTCACGATGTTCATCTGTGATTGCAGCCTGATTAATCAGTTTAAGTATTGCTCATAGTGTTGTCACAAATCTAAGAATTTCATCATTTCACATCATCTCTGTTCACTAGATCATGTGCCATGCGCCTGTGGTTGCCATAGTAGTTGCATTACATTAAATCTGCAGCATTACCAATAAGTAGCAGCCTGAAGAAACAAATCAAGGATACAAAGTAATTACTCTCCCCTTTTCGGACAATCTCCGGTGGACTTAAAAGTTTTTATTTGCAAAGGGAAAAAAAAAAAAATGTGATCGGGTGGCGGGCAATCATTCTGTTATTAATGCTATAAAGATGGTACGGTATGCCAACAATGTGTAGGTCAACAGTCAAAACTCAACATAAACCACACAAAAATCTAGCAAATTCACATAACGGCAATGTTTGCCTGGCAGGCGAAGGCCGGCAGGACTGGAAGGGTTAACAATATGGAGTCATTTAATATTCTCCGGTACTTATTATAGCGAAACATTACACAATGTCAGAGAAAGCGCTGAAACAGGTCATTGGGACCCCTTGGGAACTTAACAGGCACAATAGTAACGTGGAAACATGCAATCCGTTTCATTTTGGCCGTATAGAATCATTTCCATTCCACTACATCCCCCCCACCACCCCCACAACAGACTATTATTTATAGAGCCAGACCTGACTCCTGGTTACCTGCAGCTGGAGCGTCCTGTGATACAGTACGTGCAGCCCAACGAATCTATGCCAGAAGAGTAATTCTCAGCGACAAATTCAGGTCACGCTGTCATCCCACCAACACTAGCACCCGGGAGACTTGCTGAGCTATGAGTCAGTCTGCCACACCATGATAGTAATATATATATATATATATATATATATATATATATATATACAGTATACATGCCTAGTACTGTATGTATCCCTAAACTCCCCTGGCATATCCTACCTGTAACCCTCCTCTGCCACACTGCCAGCATGTGACAAGGTAATACTGCGACTCTGTCAATATTACATGTGATGTGAGGGCCTTCCACAGCTCTGTAGCAGCAGTTCGCTGTTCCTCACCCAGTTTTAAGCCTCCTACACAGCTGTTTCTGTTTCAGTTTATGATTGTGTTTCAACCTACATATGAAATGATGATCACTGTCACCTGTTGGTTATGACTGGTTAACCCTACACCTGACTATAATCCTGCATAATCCATGACTTTGTTCATTCACTTTGCACTGATTCAGACCTGGCCGCCAGGCTCGCTGGTTCGATGGTCACTCATCATCGAATGATTTTTCAACCCTTCGGAATGAAAAGTAAGTCTATACTTACTTTACAGATTACCGCTTTCTGCCGAAATGTTGTGCTGTGTTTTAATAATGACAGGAGCTGGTTGGTTGGTAACTTTATCTCTCTCCTAGAACTCACATAGAGGTAATAAATTGGACATATTATAGCATACTTGTAGGGTGATACCTGGACAGTAGGTCCAAGTTGACCATTTAAGAGGATGGGGGAGTGACGCGTTTCGCATTAATATGACACAACTTCCCACTGCACAATGCTAAAACTACAGGGAAGTGATTTAATGATGTGATTCAAGACTGGTTACATAGGTAGGATCCGGGGGGCTCGTCTGGGACTCTGGGAGAATTTAGCAGCATTTGTCTTTAGGCTATTCTGAGGGAGTAGGACAATCCTAATTCATGAACCTACAAAGGGGCAGAGAACATGTGGAAACACGCAGAATTGCATACCAAAGTGAGTGTTTCGGAGCGTACATTCGTGGGATTAAATATGTTTTGGCTAAATGGATCATCTAAGGAATATGACTACCCAGGGCTGTTACTTCCTTCCTTTCTCAATGGTATTCGATGGCCCAACAGAAATCTATAACCCTCATAGGTTACCATCCCATAATGCAGCTGAAACTAACATTATACTAACAGTGACTGAGCCCATATATACCACACAGCCCTGCCAGTGACTGAGCCCATATATACCACACAGTCCTGCCAGTGACTGATACCATATATACCACACAGTCCTGCCAGTGACTGATACCATATATACCACACAGCCCTGCCAGTGACTGAGCCCATATATATCACACAGCCCTGCCAGTGACTGAGCCCATATATACCACACATCCCTGCCAGTGACTCTGCCCACATACTGTATACCACACAGCCCTGCCAGTAACTGAGCCCATATATACCACACAGCCCTGCCAGTGTCTCTGCCCACATACTGTATACCACACAGTCCTGCCAGTAACTGAGCACATATATACCACACAGCCCTGCCAGTGACTGAGCCCATATATACCACACATCCCTGCCAGTGACTCTGCCCACATACTGTATACCACACAGCCCTGCCAGTAACTGAGCCCATATATACCACACACTCCTGCCAGTAACTGAGCACATATATACCACACAGCCCTGCCACTGACTGAGCCCATATTAACCACACAGCCCTGCCAGTGACGGAGCCCATATACCACACAGCCCTGCCAGTGACTGAGCCCATATATACCACACAGCCCTGCCAGTGACTGACCACATATATACCACACAGCCCTGCCAGTGACTGAGCCCATATACTGTATACCACACAGTCCTGCCAATAACTGAGCCCATATATACCACACAGCCCTGCCAGTGACTGAGGGAATGGGATCATTCGTCAGACTGCATTTAGGTCTACAGTCATTAGGTCGACCCCACTAGGTCGACTGGCAGGAAGGTCGACCTGACTTAAGGTCGACATGGGCCAAGGTCGACATGACTTAAGGTCGAATTTGCATAAAGGTCGACATGAGGAAGGTCGACTGGTCATAAGGTCGACGTGGGTTTTTCACTGTTTTTTGATCCGAATGTCGACACAGTCGACATGGACACAGTTGGCAATGAGAGTCGGACCCTCGCATCGCTCGCTTCGCTCGCGATGCTTCGGGCACGGTGCCTCGCTGCGCTCGGCACACTATTTTATTCTCCCACCACGCCCGAGTGGATGGTAGGGCATGAAATACCGCCTGTCGGCACATGTCGGCTCAAAAAACAGTGAAAAACCCATGTCGACCTTATGACCAGTCGACCTTCCTCATGTCGACCTTTATGCAAATTCGACCTTAAGTCATGTCGACCTTGGCCCATGTCGACCTTAAGTCAGGTCGACCTTCCTGCCAGTCGACCTAGTGGGGTCGACCTAATGACTGTAGACCTAAATGCAGTCTGACGAATGACCGCATCCTGTGACTGAGCCCATATATACCACACAGCCCTGCCAGTGACTGAGCCCATATATACCACACAGCCATGCCAGTGACTGAGCCCATATATATCACACAGCCCTGCCAGTGACTGACCACATATATACCCCACAGCCCTGTCAGTGACTGAGCCCATATATACTATACAGCCCTGCCAGTGACTGAGCCCATATATACCACAAAGCCCTGCCAGTGACTGAGCCCATTTATACCACACAGCCCTGCCAGTGACTGAGCCCATATATACCACACAGCTCTGCCAGTGACTGAGCCCATATATACCACACAGCCCTGCCAGTGACTGAGCCCATATATACCACACAGCACTGTCAGTAACTGACCACATACTGTATACCACACAGCCCTGCCAGTGACTGACCACATATATATACCACACAGCCCTGCCAGTGACTCTGCCCACATACTGTATACCACACAGCCCTGCCAGTGACTGAGCCCATATATACCACACAGCCCTGCCAGTGACTGATACCATATATACCACACAGCCCTGCCAGTGACTGAGCCCATATATACCACACAGCCCTGCCAGTGACTGACCACATATATATACCACACAGCCCTGCCAGTGACTGAGCCCATATATACCACACAGTCCTGCCACTGACTGACCACATATATATACCACACAGCCCTGCCAGTGACTGAGCCCATATATACCACACAGTCCTGCCACTGACTGAGCCCATATATACCACACAGCCCTGGCAGTGACTCTGCCCATATATACCACACAGCCCTGCCAGTGACTGAGCCCATATATACCACACAGCCAGCCAGTGACTGAGCACATATATACCACACAGCCCTGCCAGTGACTGAGCCCATATATACCACACAGCCCTGCCAGTGACTGTGCCCATATATACCACACAGCCCTGCCAGTGACTGAGCCCATATATACCACACAGACCTGCCAGTGACTGAGCCCATATATACCACACAGCACTGCCAGTAACTGACCACATACTGTATACCACACAGCCCTGCCAGTGACTGACCACATATATATACCACACAGCCCTGCCAGTGACTGAGCCCATATATACCACACAGCCCTGCCAGTGACTGAGCCCATATATACCACACAGCCATGCCAGTGACTGAGCCCATATATATCACACAGCCCTGCCAGTGACTGACCACATATATACCACACAGCCCTGTCAGTGACTGAGCCCATATATACCATACAGCCCTGCCAGTGACTGAGCCCATATATACCACACAGCCCTGCCAGTGACTGAGCCCATATATACCATACAGCCCTGCCAGTGACTGAGCCCATATATACCACACAGCCCTGCCAGTGACTGTGCCCATATATACCACACAGCTCTGCCAGTGACTGAGCCCATATATACCACACAGCCCTGCCAGTGACTGAGCCCATATATACCACACAGCACTGTCAGTAACTGACCACATACTGTATACCACACAGCCCTGCCAGTGACTGACCACATATATATACCACACAGCCCTGCCAGTGACTCTGCCCACATACTGTATACCACACAGCCCTGCCAGTGACTGAGCCCATATATACCACACAGCCCTGCCAGTGACTGAGCACATATATACCACACAGCCCTGCCAGTGACTGAGCCCATATATACCACACAGCCATGCCAGTGACTGAGCCCATATATACCACACAGCCCTGGCAGTGACTCTGCCCATATATACCACACAGCCCTGCCAGTGACTGAGCCCATATATACCACACAGCCCTGCCAGTGACTGAGCCCATATATACCACACAGCCCTGCCAGTGACTGAGCCCATATATACCAAACAGCCCTGCCAGTGACTGAGCCCATATATACCACACAGCCCTGCCAGTGACTGAGCCCATATATACCACACAGCCCTGCAAGTGACTCTGCCCATATATACCACACAGCCCTGCCAGTGACTGAGCCCATATATACCACACAGCCCTGCCAGTGACTGAGCCCATATATACCACACAGCCCTGCCAGTGACTGAGCCCATATATACCACACAGCACTGGCAGTGACTCTGGCAATATATACCACACAGCCCTGCCAGTGACTCTGCCCATATATACCACACAGCCTGCCAGTGACTGAGCCCATATATACCACACAGCCCTGCCAGTGACTCTGCCCATATATACCACACAGCCCTGCCAGTGACTGAGCCCATATATACCAAACAGCCCTGCCAGTGACTGAGCCCATATATACCACACAGCCCTGCCAGTGACTGATCCCATATATACCACACAGCCCTGCCAGTGACTGACCACATATATATACCACACAACCCTGCCAGTGACTGAGCCCATATATACCACACAGCCCTGCCAGTGACTGAGCCCATATATACCACACAGTCCTGCCACTGACTGACCACATATGTATACCACACAGCCCTGCCAGTGACTGAGCCCATATATACCACACAGTCCTGCCACTGAATGAGCCCATATATACCACACAGCCCTGCCAGTGACTCTGCCCATATATACCACACAGCCAGCCAGTGACTGAGCACATATATACCACACAGCCCTGCCAGTGACTGAGCCCATATATACCACACAGCCCTGCCAGTGACTGTGCCCATATATACCACACAGCCCTGCCAGTGACTGAGCCCATATATACCACACAGCCCTGCCAGTGACTGAGCCCATATATACCACACAGCCAGCCAGTGACTGAGCACATATATACCACACAGCCCTGCCAGTGACTGAGCCCATATATACCACACAGCCCTGCCAGTGACTGTGCCCATATATACCACACAGCCCTGCCAGTGACTGAGCCCATATATACCACACAGCCCTGCCAGTGACTGAGCCCATATATACCACACAGCACTGCCAGTAACTGACCACATACTGTATACCACACAGCCCTGCCAGTGACTGACCACATATATATACCACACAGCCCTGCCAGTGACTCTGCCCACATACTGTATACCACACAGCCCTGCCAGTGACTGAGCCCATATATACCACACAGCCCTGCCAGTGACTGACCACATATATACCACACAGCCCTGCCAGTGACTGACCACATATATACCACACAGCCCTGAAAATGACTAAGCCCATATATACCAAACAGCCCTGCCAGTGACTGAGCCCATATATACCACACAGCCCTGCCAGTGACTGAGCCCATATATGCCACACAGCCCTGCCAGTGACTGAGCCCATATATACCACACAGCCCTGCCAGTGACTGAGCCCATATATACCACACAGCCCTGCCAGTGACTGAGCCCATATATACCACACAGCCCTGCCAGTGTCTGACCACATATATATATACCACACAGCCCTGCCAGTGACTGACCACATATTTATACCACACAGCCCTGCCAGTGACTGAGCCCATATATACCACACAGCCCTGCCACTGACTGAGCCCAAATATACCACACAGCCCTGGCAGTGACTCTGCCCATATATACCACACAGCCCTGCCAGTGACTGAGCCCATATATACCACACAGCCAGCCAGTGACTGAGCACATATATACCACACAGCCCTGCCAGTGACTGAGCCCATATATACCACACAGCCCTGCCAGTGACTGTGCCCATATATACCACACAGCCCTGCCAGTGACTGAGCCCATATATACCACACAGCCCTGCCAGTGACTGAGCCCATATATACCACACAGCACTGCCAGTAACTGGCCACATACTGTATACCACACAGCCCTGCCAGTGACTGACCACATATATATACCACACAGCCCTGCCAGTGACTCTGCCCACATACTGTATACCACACAGCCCTGCCAGTGACTGAGCCCATATATACTACACAGCCCTGCCAGTAACTGAGCCCATATATACCACACAGCCCTGGCAGTGACTCTGCCCATATATACCACACAGCCCTGCCAGTGACTCTGCCCATATATACCACACAGCCTGCCAGTGACTGAGCCCATATATACCACACAGCCCTGCCAGTGACTGAGCCCATATATACTGTACCACACAGCCCTGCCAGTGACTGAGCCCATATATACCAAACAGCCCTGCCAGTGACTGAGCCCATATATACCACACAGCCCTGCCAGTGACTCTGCCCATATATACCACACAGCCCTGCCAGTGACTGAGCCCATATATACCACACAGCCCTGCCAGTGACTGAGCCCATATATACCACACAGCCCTGCCAGTGACTGAGCCCATATATACCACACAGCCCTGGCAGTGACTCTGCCCATATATACCACACAGCCCTGCCAGTGACTCTGCCCATATATACCACACAGCCTGCCAGTGACTGAGCCCATATATACCACACAGCCCTGCCAGTGACTGAGCCCATATATATACCACACAGCCCTGCCAGTGACTGAGCCCATATATACCACACAGCCCTGCCAGTGACTGAGCCCATATATACCACACAGCCCTGCCAGTGACTGAGCACATATATACCAAACAGCCCTGGCAGTGACTCTGCCCATATATACCACACAGCCATGCCACTGACTGAGCCCATATATACCACACAGCCCTGGCAGTGACTCTGCCCATATATACCACACAGCCCTGGCAGTGACTGAGCCCATATATACCACACAGCCAGCCCGTGACTGAGCACATATATACCACACAGCCCTGCCAGTGACTGAGCCCATATATACCACACAGCCCTGCCAGTGACTGTGCCCATATATACCACACAGCCCTGCCAGTGACTGAGCCCATATATACCACACAGCCCTGCCAGTGACTGAGCCCATATATACCACACAGCACTGCCAGTAACTGACCACATACTGTATACCACACAGCCCTGCCAGTGACTGACCACATATATATACCACACAGCCCTGCCAGTGACTCTGCCCACATACTGTATACCACACAGCCCTGCCAGTGACTGAGCCCATATATACCACACAGCCCTGCCAGTGACTGACCACATATATACCACACAGCCCTGCCAATGACTGAGCCCATGTATACCACACAGCCCTGCCAGTGACTGATCCCACATACTGTATACCACACAGCCCTGCCAGTGACTGACCACATACTGTATACCACACAGCCCTGCCAGTGACTGAGCCCATATATACCACACAGCCCTGCCAGTGACTGAGCCCATATATACCACACAGCCCTGCCAGTGACTGAGCCCATATATACCAAACAGCCCTGCCAGTGACTGAGCCCATATATACCACACAGCCCTGCCAGTGACTGAGCCCATATATACCACACAGCCCTGCCAGTGACTGAGCCCATATATACCACACAGCCCTGCCACTGACTGAGCCCATATATACCACACAGCCCTGCCACTGACTGAGCCCATATATACCACACAGCCCTGCCAGTGACTGACCACATATATATACCACACAGCCCTGCCAGTGACTGAGCCCATATATACCACACAGCCCTGCCACTGACTGAGCCCATATATACCACACAGCCCTGGCAGTGACTCTGCCCATATATACCACACAGCCCTGCCAGTGACTGAGCCCATATATACCACACAGCCAGCCCGTGACTGAGCACATATATACCACACAGCCCTGCCAGTGACTGAGCCCATATATACCACACAGCCCTGCCAGTGACTGTGCCCATATATACCACACAGCCCTGCCAGTGACTGAGCCCATATATACCACACAGCCCTGCCAGTGACTGAGCCCATATATACCACACAGCACTGCCAGTAACTGACCACATACTGTATACCACACAGCCCTGCCAGTGACTGACCACATATATATACCACACAGCCCTGCCAGTGACTCTGCCCACATACTGTATACCACACAGCCCTGCCAGTGACTGAGCCCATATATACCACACAGCCCTGCCAGTGACTGACCACATATATATCACACAGCCCTGCCAATGACTGAGCCCATATATACCACACAGCCCTGTCAGTGACTGATCCCACATACTGTATACCACACAGCCCTGCCAGTGACTGAGCCCATATATACCACACAGCCCTGCCAGTGACTGACCACATACTGTATACCACACAGCCCTGCCAGTGACTGAGCCCATATATACCACACAGCCATGCCAGTGACTGAGCCCATATATACCACACAGCCCTTCCAGTGACTGAGCCCATATATACCACACAGCCCTGCCAGTGACTGAGCCCATATATACCACACAGCCCTGCCACTGACTGAGCCCATATATACCACACAGCCAAGCCAGTGACTCTGCCCATATATACCACACAGCCCTGCCAGTGACTGAGCCCATATATACCACACAGCCCTGCCAGTGACTGAGCCCATATATACCACACAGCCCTGCCAGTGACTGAGCCCATATATACCACACAGCCCTGCCAGTGACTGAGCCCATATATACCACACAGCCCTGCCAGTGACTGAGCCCATATATACCACACAGCTCTGGCAGTGACTGAGCCCATATATACCACACAGCTCTGGCAGTGACTCTGCCCATATATACCACACAGCCCCGCCAGTGACTGAGCCCATATATACCACACAGCCCTGCCAGTGACTGAGCCCATATATACCACACAGCCCTGCCAGTGACTGAGCCCATATATACCACACAGCCCTGCCAGTGACTCTGCCCATATATACCACACAGCCCTGCCAGTAACAGAGCCCATATATACCACACAGCCCTGCCACTGACTGAGCCCATATATACCACACAGCCCTGCCAGTGACTGAGCCCATATATACCACACAGCCCTGCCAGTGACTGAGCCCATATATAACACACAGCCCTGCCACTGACTGAGCCCATATATACCACACAGCCCTGGCAGTGAATGAGCCCATATATACCACACAGCCCTGGCAGTGACTGAGCCCATATATACCACACAGCCCTGCCAGTGACTTTGCCCGTATATACCACACAGCCCTGCCACTGACTGAGCCCATATCCATATACCACACAGCCCTGCCAGTGACTCTGCCGATATATAGCACACAGTCCTGCCACTGACTGAGCCCATATATACCACACGGCCATGCCAGTGACTGAGCCCATATATACCACACAGCCATGCCAGTGACTGAGCCCATATATACCACACAGCCCTGCCAGTGACTGAGCCCATATATACCACACAGCCCTGCCAGTGACTGAGCCCATATATACCACACAGCCCTGCCAGTGACTGAGCCCATATATACCACACAGCCCTGCCAGTGACTGAGCCCATATATACCACACAGCCCTGCCAGTGACTGAGCCCATATATACCACACAGCCATGCCAGTGACTCTGCCCATATATACCACACAGCCCTGCCAGTGACTCTGCCCATATATACCACACAGCCCTGCCAGTGACTGAGCCCATATATACCACACAGCCCTGCCAGTGACTGAGCCCATATATACCACACAGCCCTGCCAGTGACTGAGCCCATATACCACACAGCCATGCCAGTGACTCTGCCCATATATACCACACAGTCCTGCCAGTGACTGAGCTAATATATACCACACAGCCCTGCCAGTGACTGAGCCCATATATACCACACAGCCCTGCCAGTGACTGAGCCCATATATACCACACAGCCCTGCCAGTGACTGAGCACATATATACCACACAGCCCTGCCAGTGACTGAGCCCATATATACCACACAGCCCTGCCAGTGACTGAGCCCATATATACCACACAGCCCTGCCACTGACTGAGCCCATATATACCACACAGCCCTGCCAGTGACTGACCACATATATACCACACAGCCCTGCCAGTGACTCTGCCCATATATAGCACACAGCCCTGCCACTGACTGAGCCCATATATACCACACAGCCCTGCCAGTGACTGAGACCATATATACTACACAGCCCTGCCAGTGACTGAGCCCATATACCACACAGCCCTGCCAGTGACTGAGCCCATATACCACACAGCCCTGCCAGTGACTGAGCCCATATATACCACACAGCCCTGCCACTGACTGAGCCCATATATACCACACAGCCCTGCCAGTGACTGAGCCCATATATACCACACAGCCCTGCCAGTGACTCTGCCCATATATACCACACAGCCCCGCCAGTGACAAAGCCCATATACACCACACAGCCCTGCCACTGAATGAGCCCATATATACCACACAGCTCTGCCAGTGACTGAGCCCATATATACCACACAGCCCTGCCACTGACTGAGCCCATATATACCACACAGCCCTGCCAGTGACTGACCACATATATACCACACAGCCCTGCCAGTGACTCTGCCCATATATACCACACAGCCCTGCCAATGACTGAGCCCATATATACCACACAGCCCTGCTAGTGACTGGGCCCATATATACCACACAGCCCTGCCAGTGACTGATACCATATATACCACACAGCCCTGCCAGTGACTGAGCCCATATATACCACACAGTCCTGCCACTGACTGAGCCCATATACCACACAGCCCTGCCAGTGACTGAGCCCATATATACCACACAGCCCTGCCAGTGACTGAGCCCATATATACCACACAGCCCTGCCAGTGACTCTGCCCATATATACCACATAGCCCTGCCAGTGGCTGAGCCCATATATACCACACAGCCCTGCCAGTGACTGAGCCCATATAGACCACACAGCCCTGCAACTGACTGAGTCCATATAGACCACACAGCCCTGCCAGTGACTGAGCCCATATATACCACACAGCCTGCCAGTGACTGAGCCCATATATACCACACAGCCCTGCCAGTGACTGAGCCCATATATACCACACAGCCCTGCCAGTGACTGAGCCCATATATACCACACAGCCCTGCCAGTGACTGAGCCCATATATACCACACAGCCCTGCCAGTGACTGAGCCCATATATACCACACAGCCCGCCATGGACTCTGCCCATATATACCACACAGCCCTGCCAATGACTGAGCCCCTATATACCACACAGCCCTGCTAGTGACTGAGCCCATATATACCACACAGCCCTGCCAGTGACTCTGCCCATATATATCACACAGCCCTGCCAGTGACTGAGCCCATATATACCACACAGCCCTGCCAGTGACTGAGCCCATATAGACCACACAGCCCTGCAACTGACTGAGCCCATATAGACCACACAGCCCTGCCAGTGACTGAGCCCATATATACCACACAGCCTGCCAGTGACTGAGCCCATATAATACCACACAGCCCTGCCAGTGACTGAGCCCATATATACAACACAGCCCTGCCAGTGACTGAGCCCATATATACCACACAGCCCTGCCAGTGACTGAGCCCATATATACCACACAGCCCTGCCAGTGACTGAGCCCATATATACCACAGCCCTGCCAGTGACTGAGCACATATATACCACACAGCCCTGCCAGTGACTGAGCCCATATATACCACACAGCCCTGCCAGTGACTCTGCCCATATATACCACACAGCCCTGCCAGTGACTGAGCCCATATATACCACACAGCCTGCCAGTGACTGAGCCCATATATACCACACAGCCCTGCCAGTGACTGAGCCCATATATACAACACAGCCCTGCAGTGACTGAGCCCATATACTGTATACACCACACAGCCCTGCCAGTGACTGAGCCCATATACTGTATACACCACACAGCCCTGCCAGTGACTGAGCCCATATACTGTATACCAGCCATGCCAGTGACTGAGCCCATATACTGTATACCAGCCATGCCAGTGACTGAGCCCATATACTGTATACCACACAGCCTGCCAGTGACTCTGCCCATACACTGTATACCAGCCAGTGAGTAAGACCAGCAGCAGCAGCAGCAGCCGCGGCCCCGGCCCGGTGTCGCCCATAGCCTGGGATGACATCATCTACTGGGAAGACGCCGCTGCTTGTGCTGCACTGCAGTCCCCGCTGCCCCAGCCGCCCCCTGCCCGGCACCCACCTCCATGTACGGGGCATCTTCCCTGCTCCAGTCCGCGCGGTGCATCGGCTCTGTGTCCGGGCTGTACGCGGGCTGCACCGGCTGCCTGCAGCTCACCTGGCCGCCCCCTCCTCCATCCTGGCCCGCCGGTACTACAGGGTGTCAGATCCAGCTGCTGGCATCATCAGTGTGCCCCGGGGGCAGCAGCCACTCACTCCGCCCCACATCCCTGCCAGAGTGGCATCACTGGCCCACCGGTGCCCTCCCCCAGCTGGCCCGCAGCCCCTCCTGCTCCTGCTGAGCCTGGCGCTATTACTGTGTATGTGAATATATATATAAATATAAATGGCGCTATTACTGTGTATATAT
The DNA here is from genome assembly GCF_055691185.1 of Crinia signifera. Lineage (NCBI taxonomy): Eukaryota > Metazoa > Chordata > Amphibia > Anura > Myobatrachidae > Crinia > Crinia signifera. The sequence continues at coordinate 29,324,888 of NC_139217.1, forward strand.
ATATATATATATATATATATATATATATATATATATATATATATATATATATATATATATATATATAAAAATATATATATATATATATATATTATTCTGCAGATGAATGCAAATAGGGGCATTGCATGCAGAGAGGGGGCATACCATGCCAGATATTACATTTATTTGCATTAGTATGCTGCACAATGTAGGGAGCTGCTCTGGGGTATTATTATTATCATTATTATTATTATTATTATTATTATTATTATTATTTTCATTATTATTTTTATTGTTGTATGACAGATGGGCAGGAAGGGGTTAATGTTTCAGGAACCTCCCTTGTGTGTTATTTAATAGGCTATCCGGTCAGAAAAATGTCATTTGTAACCACAGTGTTGACATTTGCATGTCGGCATAGTTCAAACTGTCCTCAGGAACCACGAGGACATCCTCAATGTAGATATGTTCACAGTATCAATACCTGTCTCCATTTGAAATGATGGCAGTCTGTGAATGCGGGCGGCTAGGCCCCACACACACTACTATGCAACTTCCCCGATGGTAGAAGTTACATGTGATGCCCCTTGAGCCACCAGGGAGCTTCCCGTGAGGCAGGATCACATATGATGGATCCTCGCGGTCCTTTTGCATACGATATATCGTATGAGATCCTATTCCGCGCTGCCGGGATGCTGTCCGAGTCGGAGATGAGATGTGCAGCAGGTCCAATCTCCGACCCTAATCCAAAGTACACTGGATTGCGGATCTGATGTCCAAAACATGAGATGTTGTCGTCTCTTCCACGTGGACAAGTCCAATAATCGACACGGTCACTGTCGACATGCTGCACATGTCATAATTCGACCATGTCCGTATTCTTATGTCGACATAATAACCGTTATACTGATCATACCAAATGCCATTATACCCTAAATTGGTCCAAAACAAGTATAGTAAACGTTCCGCCATCTGTATAAATAATACATCATGTCTCCATCCCCAGATACGATGCATGTTGTATCCATGGTGCCCGGCTGTGTATCACCAGTGGGATTGGTTATGTTTTAAAAAGGAGGACATCTATTTTCCATAATCTGTCTTTGGCCCTGTAGTAATAGGGCCGCCATCCCAAATTGTGACCCAATACTGAGGGCCCGGTCATTCTTCAACCAATTGGACATACTGTAGAGGTGGAAAGAAAAATAATAATTCAAATAGAGATTTTCGCAAATCTTTATGAAAGAAACTTAAGTTGGATGGGGAATTAAAATGAGGGAAATTCAGGTCATTGTGGTGGATCTAAATGATGGGAATTCCTTCATATACTGTAGTAAACCCACGTAGCATCAGGCTGGCTGCCACCAGTCACATTAGCTGATGCTGACCATTGTCCCAATCTACGGTGCTTTGTAGCCACATATTCTGCAATAGGGATGCAGTCAAAATACCGACAACCATTGACCGGGGTCAAAATCCCGACAAGGTAAAAATCCAGAAATGGTCAAAATAGAGACATTTAAAATCCCGACAAGGTCAAAATCCCGAGAAGTTCAAAATCCATTTAAAATCCATTCAAAATCCTGACAAAGTCAAAATACCGACATATAGAATGTAGACAGGTGAAAAAGTCAGCATGACTTTCGGTCAACAGTTCGCGAGGTTGACATGGGTTTTTTGACAGTTTTTTGACCCGACATGTGCCGACAGGCGGTATTTAATGCCCTACCATCCACTAGAATAAAATAGTGTGCCGAACGCAGCGAGGCACTGTGCCCGAAGCTTTGCGAACGAAGCGAGCGATGCGAGGGGCTGCGGTTGACTTCCAACTGTGTTCATGTCGACATGCGGGTAAAAAAACAGTGAAAAAACCCATGTCGACCTTATTTTGACCTTGTCGGGATTTTAAATGTCGGTATTTTGACCATGTCTGGATTTTGACCGTCGGTCAATAATTGTCGGTATTTTGAATGTCGGGATTTCGACCGTCGGGATTTCATACCGAATCCCTGCAATATAAGGCAAATTGTGCAATATGGCCTGCTATACCACATAGAGGCCAGCTAGATATACGAAGCCTTTAAAAGTGATAAAGTGGAGAGTCATAAAGTGCAGAACACCCAGCCCCCTACTGTCACCATTGACCATGTGGCAGTTAGGATCTGATTATTTGGCACTATGGGCCAGATGTACTAAGCTTCAAAAGTGATAAAATGGAGAGTGATAAACAGCCAGCCAATCAGCTCCTGCCTGCCATGTCACAGACTGTGTTTGAAAACTGTCAGACAGGAGCTGATTGGCTGCCTGCCCGCCGCGATGCCAGCGCATATGTACTAACATATGCGGCTGGCATCGCGGTGCAGTGATGGAGACCCCCGCGATATCCTGTACTGTGGTGTGCAGGGGGGGTCTCCGTCATCTCCCTGCCGCCACGCTCTCCCCTCACGCCGGGGACAGCTAAGCAGGCTGTCCCCGGCGCCTCCTCCTCCCCCTGCAGCCGGAAGGACGTCCGGCTGCGTTACTAGGGAGAGGAAGGGCTTACCTTCTGGGGTCCAGGAGGACCTGGACTAAGGTAACCGAGAGTGAGGGGGGACAGGGGGGTCAGCGAAGGCGTTGGGTTGGCGTCGGGCGGCGATAGAAGCCCATTGGCTTCTATAGGGTATCACCACCCAAAGGTGGCGATACCCTACAAAGCGGTACCGTGGCGGCGGGGTTTTAATACATAGGAAAATGCGGTAAAACCGGGGTTTTACCGCATTTTACCCTTAGTACATCCCACCCTTTATCACCTATCACCTTTTGAAGCTTAGTGCATCTGGCCCTTTATATCTCCACTTTATCACTTTTAGTACATCTGGCCAACTCGCAACTGCCGATCCCCCACCACCACCACCACAGGACACTGCTGGCCGCGGGAACGCCCCAAAAAACCAGGACATTCCCGTGATATGTGGGACAGTTGGGAGGTATGCATCTTAACATTGAGGCCCACTGGACAGATGCCCAGGATCCTAAGGTCTTATTGGGCCTCAAAGCAGGAATGGGAACCTTAGGTGCTCCAGCTGTTGTTGAACTACACATCCCAGCATTCCCTGCAACAGTTTTAGAATGGCCAAACAGCAAAACTGTTGCAGGACATGTTGGGATGTGTAGTTCAACAACAGCTGGAGGGCCGAAAGTTCCCCATCACCGCATTAATGCCTCCTGGGCAGGTGCCTATGGAGCTTCTTGGGAGGGAGGTAAAGAATGTTGCCTGCATCCCAGGCTGAAGCCAGATACCAAATGGCTGGCAGCCTGCTAATTGGTGGACGGCTGGAGCTATCCACCAATCAGTGCAGCATTATCTGCTGGCTCCCCCCTGCAGTCAGACAGTGAATGGTTGTCAGCATGCTGATTGGTAGGTAAGTTACAGCCAGTCACTGTATGGAAGCATGCAGAGAAATGATACAGGACGGCATCATATTCCCACAAACGTGTGGGTAGGGACATTGGGGTTTATTCTGGTTCACTCCTTCTTGCAAATTCCTTCTTAGCTGGACAAAACCATGTGCACTGCAGGTGGGGCAGATGTAACATGTGTAGAGAGAATTAGATTTGAGTTATTTTGTTTTTGTACAGGGTAAATACTGACTGCTTTATTTTTACACTGCAAAACCCCACCCAAATCTAATTCTTTCTGCACATGTTACATCTACCCCACCTGCAGTGCACATGGTTTTGTCCATCTAATGCTGCCCATACATCGATGTCGCATCGAATCCCATTGCATAAGTGTATGGGCAGCATAAGAAGGAATTTGCCAGAAGGAGTTAACCAGAATAACCCCCATAGGTCCTGATTCTGGTTCACTCTCTGGCGACCTGGATTAGTGGCACCCTGATCCGAGAACAGGGCTGGCAGCTGACTTCTGGTGATGTCAGCCGCCCGTCCCTAGAAGGCAGCTGGTCGCCCCCATTCCCAAGGGGCACATCCATCGTTTTCGTGGGTACGCCCGGTTAATGCAGAGCGTTCGCATGCGACTGCCCCCTACCCGCCTCCTGCGCGCCCCCCCCTAGTCTCCGAGAGGCGCTTGCAGCAAAGTCTTGCACATGCACATAAGCGATTATGCGCAGATCTTTAACATCGGTCCACGTTTTGCATTTGCAACAGGGCGGGTGAACTAGAATCACCCCCATAGTGCATTGCTTTGCCCAGGGCCACCTTTCATGGCACTCCAGAACCCTTGTGGTACCCTATAAATAAAGTATAATAATAAATATGCCACGGTATTGATTCAGCTCACAGCTTATCACCGGATTGGCCGGCAACCATCGATGTTTAGCCACTATCAATGGTCTGATGGCAGTGGTTACTATAGGGTTGCGGAAATCGGGTCCCCCTCCCGGCCCCCCGGAAAGGGTGGCAATCCTCCCGCATATTCCCCCACCTCCCGCGATCTGTCCCTGGGCGGGAGGGTCCGCGGGTAAAATCCCGCGATCGCTGCATTTTAGCCACACCCTGAAATACCGGCATTGCGAGGCGGGGCTAAAATGATGCAATGCTGTAGGCACGTCCCCCAACAGGACAGCATGTATGTTGCCCCGCCCCCGGACCACCTCTTTTTCACTCCCAGAGATGGCTCCGCCTCCCTGTCTAACAGAGCTGGCTGCCCTCTCCCGGAGAGGGCAGCTCAAAAGTCGGTAAGTATGGTTTACTAGTTGCACCATCCATGGTAGGTCAACATTGGCTTGCACTTGTTACATCAGCCCCACCTGCAGTGCAGCATAGTTTTGTCCAACCAGAATCAGGCCCTTACTACATAACATATACATTGTTTGCAGCCGAAGTACCACCGCTGTATAACGTCGCCGCTTTAAGAGCGCAGCTAGAGACAGAACAGAAGTAACAAAATCATTTCGAACTTTTGACTTTATGTTCTGTTTCCTATATATTGACTTTCTTGTCAAATGATGCCTTTGTAGAGCGCTTCTATCCATTAATATACAGTCAAGCTCGACCTGATCTTCTTTTTGGTTTGGTTTAATAGGTTGAAATTGCCTTTTTTTTTTTATGTGCGAATGAGCCATCACTCACGTCTGGTATATAGAGGAATGTGAACTTCCAGTGAACCTGCCGTTAAAATATTCTTTTTAAATCCACCACTTCACATGTGATAACATTTGTAAAGCCTGCCAGCCAGCGTCCCAGCCGTCAGGGTAGGCATCAAAGGGAGAATGTGAGGTTTTCAGAAGTGAGGCAGGTGGATGAAACACATTGTGGGGAATGGCAGGGCTCAGCAGCCCCCTACTGGTGTTGTCGAAATTGTGGATGAATCTTCTTTGAGCTCTGTTACAGTGAGGGATTTTACACAAGGGGCATGAGAGACAACACCTGTTAGTGGCGTAGATAAAACCTTGTACTTCTCCATCACTTTTAGCAGAGTCTTCAAAGCTAATGAGCTATATTATATATTAATGGGCTTGTTCGTGTGCTCTTTAGGCCACGTACAAACTGACCCTGAGAAAGGAGAAGCGACCACCCATTGTGTTCTGTCTGAACGGTGACCACCGCCTGGCTCCCATAGCGGTGAATCCATACTTGATGATGATGTTGACAGGTCCAAAGGTAGGTTCCTAGGGTCTTCTGTTCAGGTTTGTGCCGGCTTAGAGGCATTAGTACCTCTGAAGTAATCCACGCAGGCCTAACACCCAAAATAACATGAGGCATTATCCTTCCTTTTTTGTAAATGACCAGCCCAAGGCCGGTTTGGTAGTGAGGGCAAAGAACCTGTAGGCCACAAGATGGATCGGTAGTTTCGCCTACCTGTGATTTACCCCAGTAGCTATGGTTGCTGAAGAAGGCCTCGGAAGCGAAGGAACAGGGTCGTTTTCCCACCCAAGTAGCTGTACTTATTTATTATTTACAATTCCATTTTTATTAAATGTAACTGTTTAGCTACAGTGGACATTATTCACATGTTAGCATTAATCTCTCTAAGCCACATACAGGTGCAGTGGGTCAGCAGTGATCAGGGCTGCCAAGGGATCTGAAGGGCCAAGGTTCTGGGTGGCATGGCCAAACTTGGTAGATGTGGCGAAGAGGGTGTTGTTACCATGAATCTTGGGTTGAAAGGGTGTGGTGGGGTAAGAAGATAGGAGCAAATGAGCAGCTGGAGAAAAGAGTATTTGCATATAGCTGGGTGAGGGAAGGGGAGCTGGGGAGAGCTGGAGAGAGCTGCTGGAGAATAGAGGAGCCAGAGAGAGCTGCAGGAGAATAGAGGAGCTGGGGAGTGCTGGAGAGAGCTGCAGGAGAATAGAGGAGCTGGAGAGAGCTGCAGGAGAATAGAGGAGCTGGGGAGAGCTGGAGAGAGCTGCAGGAGAATAGAGGAGCTGGGGAGTGCTCGAGAGAGCTGCAGGAGAATAGAGGAGCTGGAGAGAGCTGTAGGAGAATAGAGGAGCTGGGGAGAGCTGGAGAGAGCTGCAGGAGAATAGAGGAGCTGGAGAGAGCTGCAGGAGAATAGAGGAGCTGGAGAGAGCTGCAGGAAACTAGAGGAGCTGGAGAGAGCTGCAGAAGGCGGATAGATGAGCTGGATAATTGCCAAGCCGTTCGCTCCATAGTGGGAGGGAAGGGAGCGGTAGCAAGGAGACACACAGTGTTTTATGGGCGTCCCCCCCAAAAATGCTTGGTGTTTCCCTGGGAACATAGGCAGGGAGATGCCTGATTGGTGGCGGGTGGCTGACGTCACATGACGTCAGCTCTCACCACCTCTTCACACTGACTTTTATTACCGAAGGGGAGAGAAATCATTTCTCTCTCCTTCGGCTGCAAGCGATGTGTTCTTATACACATCCCCTCACATGCTACCAATGGGATGCGGGTGATGGGACGGCGTGTATACGCAGCCTAGCAAACAGGTCTGAATTAGGCCCTTAGTAGGGTTGCTTTGGCGCATTTGCCTCTACCGATACTTGTCCCTGCTTGCCAAATGTTGGGTTGATTTCAGCAGGAGACAATAATGCTTAAATTTGAAGTTTCCGTTTGATAGAACTGAGAATGGTTTCACGGGTTTAGGAAATAGATTCGGTGTTCTTGTTTTTCTGACGGCTCTAGTTCACAGTTTGCTTTGTGATTTTCTGTTATAAAACATTAGGTAAGCTGTTACTAATTCTAGAATAGAACAATAGAAATGTAATACTCCGGCAGGAGGAGAAAAATCCCTGAAAAAAGCCCCGTTTGCAGGGGTCGGAAATATATATATTTTTTTGCATCATTACATCATCCAGATAAGTTTTGAATATTCGGGTTGATAAATGGGAAATATTAGTTCAGAGATTATTTAAAATGACTTAAGGGCATTTTCTGGTCCAGTATTTGCAAAGTAAATGAACAGTTATCAAATTGCCTTGTTACGCCCAAAACTTTTAGATGTAATGGAGACAGGGCCGGCGCCACCACTAGGCAGCTCTAGGCATTTGCCTAGGGTGCCGGCACCTGGAGGGCGGCAGTTCGCCCCTCACCCCCAGCATGGAGGGTTAGCGAACTGTGTAAAAGACTTGCGGCGCCGGCGTCCCTGCAGTGCTGGAGCGGGCAGGGGTGTCCGTGCCGCGGGGGTACCTGCGGCGCTGTCATTGTGTACAAAGCTGGCGGCGGCCGGCAGGGTCCCTGCAGTGAATAGAAAATAACTAGCACGGCGCGGGAAGCGCTAGTTATTTTCTACACATTTTATACACAATGACAGCGCCGCAGGTACCCCCGCGGCACGGACACCCCTGCCCGCTCCAGCACTGCAGGGACACCGGTGCCGCAAGTTTTTTACACAGGTACCCCACTACCACCGCTCCCCCCCCCCCCGGCACCGGGGCGCCCCCACCCCGACTCGCCTGGGGCGCTCCGGTGCCTAGCACCGGCCCTGGATGGAGAAGGAGTTTGTATATTCTCCCCGTGCTTGCGTGGGTTTCCTCCGGGTACTCCGGTTTCCTCCCGCAATCCAAAAATATACTGGTAGGTTAATTAGCTCCCAACAAAAATAAACCCTAGAATGTCTGTGTGTGCGTGTACATGTGATAGGGAATATAGACTGTAAGCTCCACTGGGGCAGGCACAGATGTGAGTGTTCTAATATACTCTGATGTTCAGAATATGTGTGCGCTATATAAGAAACTGCTAATAAAATAAATAAGGGATCGTTAAAACAAAAAAGATATTCATTGCCTGATCTGTCATTGGTCTGGTATTAGGGGGCTGATTCATAATGAATCGCAGGGCCGGGAATTCATTGGAGAAATGCAGTCCGCAGTGCATCTGAGCGGTCCCTCAATGTGATTACAGCCGGCAATGGCCCTGTGATCGCAGGCCGTACGCTGGCTGATTGACAGCCTGCTGGCATCGTGGGCGGCACCCCAGAAAATGCAGATGGCTTCTGGCCATTGGGACGGAGGGATCATACCCTCCAACATGACCAATTGCATTAGGTACAAAATGCTCTGTTCCTGGACTTCCCTGCCAGTGGCCATTACAGAGGTTGGACTCCAGCACAGTCCAAAATTCACATCAACTGCCAGTGAGTCTAGGACAGTGATGTTTGGAGTGGCTCCCCTATTTGAATATTGGACTGTGCTGCAGGCTCACCTCTGCAACTGCCACTGGCAGGGAAGTCCAGAAACAGAGCATTTTGTACCTAATGGAATGGGTCATGTTGGAGGGTATGAGGGATGCTGCCGTCGTCATCGGTTACGATCTCCCTACAGCCGTCGCAGCACCTAGTAAGTCTCAGCATATGACGTTGCACATGGGCGGGGGGGGGGGGGGTGTATTCGATGCTCAGGGATCCCAAATGAATTTCACCCTCTTCGCACTGCGGCAATGCGAATTAGCCCCTAGGTTCTGAATAAAATAATCGGCACATATAGAATTTTTTAATAGCGGTATTCGTTATGCTGCATTTATACGTACAGGAATGTATTATATAAGTAACAGAATGTGTTGTGCTACTTACAGCATTTCACACGATGTAAATCCTGGCACAGATCATTTCTCCTTGTTACGTATTATGTAACGTCTCCACTCGTCTCTGCACAGTTCTTCTCACATGTCAAAGTCACATGCCGAGGCTCGGAGAGAATTTACCAGGAGGATACTGACAAGAATGGTGATGCGGTTACCATGACAACAGAATATGGGCATGCATGCCTCACTAGAACACAGCAGCAGCAGCAATGGTTGCAGTGTACTGTTACATGGGCGGGCAGCGAGCTACAGTGGTGTCCGCTCATTCCAGAATCTTTATATAAACGTTACCAACAGCGTCCCCCCAACAGTTCCTTCATATGGATCTGTCACTGACATATGTGTCAATTTTCTCAAGCTTTTAAAAATGAAGAGCTGCTGTTGCCGATAGCAACCTATCAAATTCTGTCTATAATTTCTCTATTCCAAATTCAGAGGTCTGACCTCCGACTCCAGCCCGATGCGCATAAGGTCCGCACATGGAACCCGATGGGATGTCAAACACATACTGTTTGGGACGATTTCTCAGCCCGATCTGTCTGAATCGGGTAAAACCGTCCCAAATCGGACTAGTGTCCTTTAGGGGCCTTAAGATATTGAATGTTATACAGTATGTGATCATGACCCAAAAAACCCCAATGAGAAAAATCCAGTCCAGAAATAGGGTAATAGCGGATGCCAAAATCAACTTCAGTAATCTGTGGCTGACACACCTACCCTGGGTAACCTGCCATGGGGTATACTGTATGTGACCTGCCTGTGGGTTTGAGAAAGTAGTGCACTGTGAACCAAAGCATACCCTCTATGCTGCCCCAAATGTCGACAGCCAGCTACAGTCACTCCGGGTCACCCAAGTAGAGGTGGAGGAGATATTCAAGAGGGCCAAACCATGGAAAGCACCAGGTCCTGACGGGTTGTCACCATCTGCCCTGAGAGTATGCGCGGGTCAACTTTCCCCCATATTCACCAGGATCTTCAACAAATCACTGGAGCTATGCAAGGTTCCCTCCTGCCTCAAAAGCCCCTCTATTGTTCCAGTCCCCAAGAAATCCACTATTACAAATCTGAACGACTACCGGCCGATAGCTCTGATGTCTATGATCATGAAAACATTAGAGCGCCTGGTACTGAACCACCTGAAAGCTGTGACTGGCCACCAGCTAGACCCCTCCAGTTCGCCTACCGATATAATTGATGCGTTGAGGACGCAGTCAACCTGGGCCTGCACTTCATTCTGCAGCACCTGGATATGCCTGGTACCTATGCAAGGGTCCTGTTTGTCGACTTCAGCTGGGCCTTCAACACAATTATCCCCATTGTTCTTGGATTGTGGACTTTCTGACTGATAGAAAACAAGTTGTGAAAGTAGGGAAATTCACCTCCCAAGTGCGGTCCATCAGCCCTGCTCTTCTCCCTGTACACCAATGACTGCACCTCTGAGGCACAATCAGTAAAGATATTCAAATTACTGTAGCAGATAACACTATCATCATTGGTCTTATCAAGGACGGGGAGGAATCGGCCTACAGGCAAGAAATGGACCGATTGGCCCGGTGGTGCAGCAGCAACCATCTAGAGCTCAACCCACTCAAAGCCGTTGAGATGGTAGTGGACTTTAGGAAGAAGGCTGTTGGTGTTCCTCCGCTAACAATTGCTGACAGTGTGGTGTCGCTAGTGGACTCCTTCAAGTTCCTAGGAACCACAATCTCCCGGGACCTTAAATTGGGGCCCAACACTGATACTATTGTTGGAAAAGCGCAGCAGGGGCTATTCTTCCTTAGGCAACTGAGGAAGTTCAACATCCCACAGAAGCTTCTACTCCTCGATTGTGGAGTCTGTACTGTGCTCAATACTAGTCTGGTACGGCTCCGCCAGCGAGAGAGACAAATGCAGACTCCAAAAGGTAGTCAGAACTGCGGAAAAGATAATCGGGACGGACCTTCCCTCTGTCCAGGACCTGTACCTGTCCAGAGCAAAAAAGCGGGCAACGAAGATAGTCAAGGACCAACTACATCCTGGCCATGGCTTGTTTACCCTGCTGCCATCAGGCAGACGCTACAGGGCTATTCCCACCAGAAGCCTAAAAAGTTTCTTTCTCAAGCAGTTCACCTGTTGACACGTGAATTCATGAACACCTCACTGTCTATTCGCACCATAACCAATGTTCCCTCTAAATATACGAAGGCCTGTGTGTGGCAAAAGGTATTGGCTGTGCAACTTTGGTAGGAAATTTAAATTTTTGTGCGTCACATATATATAACTGGAAAACGACGTTCAACATTTGTGTTAACTTTACTTCAAAATGATATTAAACATTCAAAACATTCAAAACACAGCCCACAATGTAGTTAATGGGTGAAACACACATTAATTGAGTCCACAACTGCAAAAAGGGGACAGCTGCTGCTTTGTGCGCTCTGTTGTAATGTCTGTGCGTGCGCTCGGCGAATTGTGTGTGCGCGCACATGCGCACAGCTTAGAGGGAACACTGGCCATAACCCTTTGCACATAATCTAACACGGTGTCCCCTCGGCAGTGGCATAACTATAGTGAGGCAGCCACCGCGGTGGCTTGAGGGAGCCGGTGCCATCAGAGTCTGAGGGGCGCGCTGTTTACAAAAGCTGCTGCAGGCAGTGCAGGGACACCAGACGCGGAGGAAGTGGCACCTCCTCCCCATGCACCCAGGAACTGGTGCTTGCTTTTCAAGCCTCAAAGCCCTCCAGCGGGGGCATGGCCTAGCTGGCGATCTGGGAAGACACACCACAAGTTTCCTGCTGTATCCCAACCCTACCCCATGTACCGGGTGAGTTAGCGCTGCGGAGATGGGGGTCGGGTACTCCCTGACCCTGCAGGTTGCAGCCTACTCCCTTCCATGCCACCGGGACCCTGCCATTAGATCCACCCCTCCAGAGGGAGACGCGCGGAGGGCGCACTGACTCACCGCCAACTTCTGTTAGTGTGCTGCGCTCCATCCCCGCCAGCGCCGGAACTCCAGAAGACCTGCGGGAGCACTACACCGCGCCCAAGTGCGCTCCAGGTAATGTAGATCTCTTAGTCCCTAGCCCCTGTGACTACAAACTTCTGCCTCAATATCCCCACTGCCCTCCACCCTGACTCGCTGGGGTTCTGCAGACCATCACAAGACGGTATCCGGACTATTTGTCTACAACAAGAAGATAGACAGCCATTAGGTCGACACCATTAGTTCGACAACTCAATAGGTCGACATGCCATTAGGTCGACATGCCATTAGGTCGACATGTTATTAGGTCGACATGTCATTAGGTCGACATGCCATTAGGTCGACACTGCCATTAGGTCAACAGTCAAAAGGTTGACAGTCAAAAGGTCGACATGGGGTTTTCACTGTTTTTTGAGCCGGCATGTGCCGACAGGCGGTATTTCATGCCCTACCATCCACTAGGGCAGTGTTTTTCAACCACTGTGCCGTGGCACACTAGTGTGCCTTGAGCTGTTCTCAAGTGTGCCCCTAGATCTAGAGATGCCCAAACCAGTTTACAGCCACCACCAGTTCAACTGTTATTTACTGGTCTCTTCTTTTCATGTAAAGGGCCAATGTATTTTATTTTTGTTACCTGTGGGGACCAGTGTGGTTGTTTTTTATATGGGGACCAATAGGTTTGTTGTTTTTCCTGTGGGGGCCAATGTGTTTTGCTCTGTGGGGATCTCATGGTGTGCCTTGGCAATTTTAAAATCTTATTTAGTGTGCCGCAAGGTAAAAAGGTTGAAAATCACTGCACTAGGGCGAGGTGTGAGAATAAAATAGTGTGCCGAGCGCAGCGAGGCACCGTGCCCGAAGCATCGCGAGCGAAGCGAGCGATGCGAGGGGCTGCGGTTCACTTCAAACTGTGTCCATGTCGACTGTGTCGACATTTGGGTAAAAAAACAGTGAAAAATCCCATGTCGACCTTTTGACTGTCGACCTAGACACTGTCGACCTAATGGCAGTGTCAACCTAATGGCATGTCGACCTAATAACAAGTCGACCTAATGGTATGTCGACCTAATGGCATGTCGACCTATTGAGTTGTCGAACTAATGGTTTTGACCTAATGGCTGTCTATCTTCTTGTTGTAGATAGACAAATAGTCCTGCATCCGCGCAATGCTCCCTTGGGACCAGTGATGCAGTTGAAGAGTATCCTGAAGGCCGATGTGGACTCCGGGGCACCACCACGGGACCAGGTACAGTAAGTATGAAGGCCCTAAGCATTGCAGATAAGGGATACTCAACCTGTAATACAAAATAATGCTTCTCAAAAACCTAGGGTAGAACAATAGGAAACAATGGACCCTGAACCCAATCTGCCACAGATACAACCACCTAAGCCCAAAAAAGCTTGTAATGCACAAGCCAAGCCCCGGTTCCCCCATACCTTGTCATCACCTAATGTTCCTCCGCATGGTTATCCCTTGTTTTTGAGCAGCACCCTGTAAAGCAGGGTTGGCCAAACTGGTCCTCAAGATCTACCAATGGTTCACGTTTTCCATATCACCTAGCTGGTGCACAGGTGTAGTCATTACTAACTGTCACATTTCCCAGTCTCTTTAGCTAGTGCACAGGTGTAGTCATTACTAACTTTCACATTTCCCAGTCTCCCTAGCTGGTGCACAGGTGTAGTCATTACTTACTGTCACATTTCCCAGTCTCCCTAGCTAGTGCACAGGTGTAGTCATTACTAACTGTCACATTTCCCAGTCTCCCTAGCTGGTGCACAGGTGTAGTCATTACTAACTGTCACATTTCCCAGTCTCCCTAGCTGGTGCACAGGTGTAGTCATTACTAACAGTCACATTTCCTAGTCTCCCTAGCTGGTGCACAGGTGTAGTCATTACTAACGGTCACATTCCACAGACGACATAGCTGGTGCACAGCTGTAGTCATTACTATCTGTCACATTTCCCAGAATCCCTAGCTGGTGCACAGGTGTAGTCATTACTAACTGTCCCATTTTCCAGAATCCCTAGCTGGTGCACAGGTGTAGTCATTACTAACTGTCACATTTCCCAGACTCCCTAGCTGGTGCACAGGTGTTGTCATTACTAATTGTCACATTTCCTAGGCTCCCTAGCTGGAGCACACATGTAGTCATTACTAACTGTCACATTTCCCAGACTCCCTCGCTGGTGCACAGGTGTAGTCATTACTAACTGTCACATTTCCCAGACTCCCTCGCTGGTGCACAGGTGCAGTCATTACTCACTGTCACATTTTCAAACATGCTGCATTCATTCCTACTATAGATCCACAGGTTGCCTGAGAAATATGAACTGTTGGTAGATCTTGAGGACAGGTTTGGCCACCCCTGATGTAAAGCACACAAGGGCCCATTGCGATACTGCATAATACATTTGCTATCTTACATCATGATAGGTACAGTTCCTATCAAGCATCTATTCTGAGTCTCCAGGCATCAGAAGGAGCATTTACAATGCAAAAGAGAGCACTCAATGCCGTAGGTAAATCTGCCATTATGGGGATTGTAGTGCTTCGGAGCATACATCACATCACATCCCAAGTAACGGCATATATGTGCCAGCTCAGCAGCCGAGCGCCCCTGGTAAATACTGTAATGTGATGGGAACCATGATACCTGTGGAAGGAGCAGACAGGCTTCTCCTGTAATAAAGGCTTCCCTTCAATTCCACTCCTGCTTTCCTGTACATCGGGCTAATTAAAACTGTTGGTGAAAAAAGGGCAAATAGCTGAGAGCATGGCAGTGCCCCAGAAATGTCACCTCACCTCCTGTATGGCTCGACCTCTTTGCCCTTGATATCTTTCTCTGTGCAAGAACAGTGCAGGCTGGCCGTATGAGGCTCTACTTACAAATGCATCAAAAGCTAGATGTAGTTCCACTTGCTGCCAACAGATGGCAGTGTTTTGGAGTCACACAGACACTAGACATACATATAGATGCAAATCACAATGTAGCAGACTAGCTTTCGAAGCTCTTGCTTCGAGCGGGCTTACTAATATGTAGACAAGGCTATTCAGATCTGATCGCAGTATAAATTTGTTTGGAAAATGGACAGAACCATGTGCACAGCAGGTGGGGCAGATGTAACATGTGCAGAGAGAGTTAGATTTGTGTGAGTTATTTTGTTTCTGTGCAGGGTAAATACTGGCTGCATTTATTTCACACTGCAATTTACATTTCAGTTTCAACACACCCCACCCAAATTTAACTCTCTCTATACATGTTACATCTGCCCCACCTGCAGTGCACATGGTTCTGTCCATTTTCCAAACAAATTTGGGTACTTGTTTCCTAGCACGGCGACCGTCGGGTCCCATCGCATACCATTAGTTAAGGTATGCGATGGGACCCGATCTGACCCGATATTAGGGTTTTAAGAGCTTCCTATACAATTTTAACATCGTGTTGCATCGCATGCCATTACAATGGCATGCAATGTGATGCGACGCGATTACACCCGATTTTACATTATACAGGGGCGGCGGTACGCGTCTTCCGACCTTTTCATACCCCCACTATCCACGTCGGTGTTGAGTTTATTTTAGATAGTGTGGCGAGGGCAGCGAGCCACCGAGCCCGAAGCGTGGGGGACGCGGAATACATGTGAAGTAATCCGAGTCCGCTCGCCACGCTTCGGGCTCGGTGGCTCGCTGCGCTCGCCACACTATCTATAATAAACTCCACACCGACGTGGATAGTGGGGGTATGAAAAGGTCGGTGGATGCGTACCGCCGCCCCTCGCGGGCTTGCTGTGATCGCCATGCTTTGGGTTGGCGTTTATAGTGGAGGTGTCGTTAACAATGGGGGGGCATTATCACCCATCAGGGTGGCTGTACAATTAAAAATCGGGTCTGATTGCATCGCATGTGATGCAAACCGATATGATAGCCCCGATGCCATAAGATAAAAGTCGGTGGCGCCGTGCTAGGAAACAAGTACCCAAATTTGTACTGCGATCTGAATAAGGGCCTATGAGGCAAAGTACTGCCAGTGACCACTAAAGGCCCCTCGACGGACCAAATTACTCCTTAACAGAAAGTGAAACCAATTTTTGCAGGGACACTGACCTGTTGCAAACTTGGTAGATATGGAGAGAGGGAGCTGTGAAGACAGAGATTGGAGGTAGGAGCAGATAGGGACTGGGGGTGGGGTGGAGAGTTTGTGGGCTAAAAACTTTCACAGCTCAAATTGAAAGCTGTGGCGGTACTTGATTCCTAGCATACCATGCCATAAGGTATGCGATGGTATGCGATGCGATATTCGGGAAAGTGACCCGGAATGTACAATTAAATATCGCATTGCATCGCATGCCAGCAAATGGCATGCGATGTAATGCGATTTTTAATTGTACAACCCTGATGGGTGCTTACAATATTAAATGCCCCCCGTTGTCAACGCCAACCCGAAGTGTGGCGAGCACAGCGGAACGCGTCCTCCGACCTTTTCATACCCCCACTATCCACGTCGTCGTGGAGTTGATTTTAGATAGTGTGGTGAGCCCGAAGTGTGGCGAGCGAAGCCGAGCCCTGCGAGGGGACACGGAATACATGTTAAGTAATCCACGCTTCGGGCTCGGGGGCTCACTGCACTATCTCAAATCAACTCCACGCCGACGTGGATAGTGGGGGTAGGAAAAGGTCGGAGGACGCGTAACGCCGCCCCCTCGCGGGCTCGCTGCGCTCACCACGCTTCGGGTTGGCTTTGATAGTGGGGGTGGCACTGCATCGCATTGCATTGCATGCAATATAGAGGCATGCGATGCATGTGATGCTTTGCGAAGGAAATCGGGGGCGCCGTTTTTGGAAACAAGTACCGCCGTGCCTTCAAAACAATGCCTTCGGTATGGCTAATTTACCCAGCTCGCTGGGTTCTGAGCACATGCAGCCCAGCTGGCAGGTCTGAATTAAAAGAGTGCCCCACAAAAAGAGTCTTCTTTCTCTCCCCAATTGTTTAGGTCTGAATCAAGCCCTTCATGCGTCCTCCACGGTGCCAGAAGAGTGCCCACAGAAAACAATGCTATGGGCTGGTTGTGATAAGATCAACTACATGCACTGATACACTAGAACAGGGATTCCCCAACTGCACCGCTACAGTCCAGGTTTTGGCCAATTAACTAATAGCATATTAATTTTTTTTTAAATATACCTAGGGGTGATTTGCACCCCTCCCCATTCCCCCTACATCCATTCTAAAATAAATTCTACCCCTTCATCATGCAGTGCCCAGCATATGTCAGGAGGGACTGATGATCACGCATCCGCCGGACGGCATTCTGGGGCAAACTTCTGGCAGTGATGTCAGCGGTCAGAAACCTGAACATAACTGCCAGGTTCAGCGCCAGGTTCAGCGGAAGCCAGGGGTCTGGAGAGCGGGCAGGGGGCATTCCGTCATGTAATGCAACCAAGCAAAGTAACTTACACCTCGCTCCAGTCAAATCACATGTGACTACAGTATGCCATGATTTAGTATATCCATGATTTAGCACAGGTGACTTAATTATTATCTTAATTTCATTTAATCATCTAAACTCAAACATGGATATTCTTAAAACCTGGACTGCAATGGAAGAGTTTATGAAGCTTCCTGCTAGAATCACAGGGGGGTAAACTTACTAAGATGGGTGTTCTATTCGAAGTGGGATACAGTGGCGTAACTATAGCACCAGGGGGGGGGGGGGGCGCTGTGCATGTGGGGGCATGATAAAATGGCTGCCCCATAAAGCAGACAGTTCTCTGAAACTAATGACTAATGCTAGACTAATCAGGGAGAGAGGGAGATTGCTGCTATGTCAGGGAGTCTCCTGCAGAATGCAGGAGGGGAGATAACTATGTGCTATGGTCAACAGCCCATCTTCATTAGAACTCCCGTCTTAGTCAGTAAACATATTCTCAAGAGACATAACGCCTGCCAGGCCTGGGGGCAAATCCAGTGAGCATTAGTCCTATCTGTTACATGTCGGAGAGGAGATTGTTCCTCTCCTCAGTAAGTGCGTGTACTTGGTGTCACCTGCTGCAGCGAGGAGGTAACAGTCCAGGAATGTGTCTGTCGCAGCTGGAAATAGATATTTTTATCAGCCATAGCTCCCCCCGGCCCCTCTGTACTGTAGCCATGCACTGCTGATAAGCAGCATTACTGTGGTGACCAGCATCCTCAGCTTAGGTGCTAGGAAGGCGCTGAGGCAGCCGGCAGTGACACCTCTCACTGTCATCAGCCATAGCTCCCCCCGGCCAGGGCCGGCAACAGAAATCTTGGGGCCCTGTACAATGATATTTCTGGGGCCCCCCACCTAATCCCAAATCCACACAACGCTCTTCTGCATGAGCCTTAACCTTTCCCTGCTCCAGATCCTGCTTTCAGGTGCGGACTTCTCTCGTTCTCAGTCCTGCTGGCTTGGCTCCTGGCTGCTGCTTCCTGCTGGCTTCTGGCTGCTGCTACTGGCCTGTCACTTTCACAAAAGAACGCTGAGCACTACGAGCACAAATCATTCGATGGTCAGTGACCGCATGCGAGGTGATGTCTTAGTGTACACTAGGGAGAGGATTCAGGTGTGTGTGGGGGGGGGGGCGTTCGGCGCTAGTTCTCCTAGACTGCGAGTATAGGTTTCAATCAGGGACACTTATTTCATTCTTTCAAAGCGGGTGTAGGGGTGAGCAGCTGCGGAATTTACTACATTACGATAATGCAGGAAGCCATGCCGCCTACTGGTTTTACCCAAGCAACAGAACCATTATTAGATCAGTACCCGCACAGGCTCCATACAATATGCATGATACCCTAAGTTTAGAGAAATGCTGCCCTTCCCTGTATGCACAACTCAGAATCGCAAAATCACGCCCACGTGTCAGGGCGGTTCCTGTGCACTGTCATCGGGCCCCCCTGAAACTCCCACCTTCACAACAAGACAGATCCGGCCAAGTTCCGTCTGAACTTGGCCGGGCATCTCGCTCTGCATGGCGCATGGAAGCTGGAGGTAGGAGGGGGATGTGTTCAACATCCTGTGCCAGAATCCCAACTCACAGCCAGAAGACCCCCTCTGGAATCCCGACATCGATGGAGATGCAAATGCCAGACCCCGACTGCAAGAATCCTAATTGTAAGTATGCTGGTTAGGCAGGTTTGGGCACTAATTGGGGGATTTAGGGTTAGGGTGCCGGGGTCAGGGTTTGGCTGCAGCAGCATAGGGTAGGTTAGAAAGGTAAGTATACTTATCGGACCCAGTGTTGGAATTCGGGTGCTGTTGGGAGTCGCTAACACTCCTTTGGCAGCAGCAGTGATAGCGCTGTTCTATTACAAGCAGACTCTCCTGCTGCTGTAGTGCCCGACCCACATCCTAGGACCTTGGTGGATAACCTTGACACTCCAGCTGTTGTTGAACTACACATCCCAGCACACTCTGCATCAGATTGAGCATGGTCAAACTGAAATTTCCACCCTATGCAACCTCACCCGAATGACCCCCTATCTTCAGAACCTTACATACTATTATCCGGTCAAATAATGTAATATAAAACTATTAAAGTCCAATTAGGAAATTAATCTATAGCATTTTACATAATATACAGTGGGATTTTGGCACAGACTTTGCTGGTTCATCAGCTGTCCTGGGTCTTCACGAACCAATTTCTGGCTTAATCTAATACTATCTCCTAATTACACGATTCGTTACACAAGTGGACAGTAAGTTTCATCGCGCACAGACTGGACGAGGACGATACGCCTATTAATTTGCTGCATCTACACTTGTAAACAATGGCGCGACCTCTACGGTCATTAGAGCAATTTAGTACCCAAGGGACCGGCTTCTCCCCTCACACATGCTAAGCGACACCCGCCTGTCACACACCATTACTTCAACTGCAGGTCTGTGCATAGGACATTGCTGATACAGGCTGGCAGCAGTGGTCAGAAGGCCAGGAGCAAGCACTCGGCGACCGGACTTCTCGCCGAGTTCGCACGCTCCCTGCGTAGACATGCGCAGAAACAGTTCTATGAATGTCCATTATTGTGTACAGATAGTTAAATCAATTTGACCAACGTACTATTGAAGCTGCATGTGCTTAATCATAGATAGCCTTAAAACCTGTACTGCAAGGGTGCCTTAAAGACCTAGTTTGAGAACCTCTGGTCTATAGCTTCTACCATGCACTGACCATCCTTCTGACCAGACGAAACGAAAGACTGGATATTTGTCGTGTTTTTCACCTACTCCAGGAACGTCAGTTTCCGGATTAGTAGATTTGCATTTCGCAAAGATGTCGCCATAGAAACTAATATCTAGGTGATGTCTCGTAGCTTATTTTGATAGCTTCAGGATTTGGGCGGGAGTCTCAGTTGCATAAATTGGCAAAGCGGTTTCTTTCACCCACCACCGTCAGATGGTTCGGTACTTGTTTCCTAGCACGGCCACAATCGCGGGCATCGTGTACCTTAAAATTAAGGTACACGATGCCCGCGATGGACCCGATTTCCTTTGAAATCAGGTCCATTTTGCCGGCAAAGGCGAAATCGCGGGCATCGCGTCGGTCGCGACCATTAACATTGCCCCCGACGCGACCGACGCGATGGACGCGATTTTGCTATAGGCTTCAATGTTAAAATATTTTTTTACATTGAAATCGGGAGCATCGCGTCGGTCTTGTGCCATTATAATGGCACAAGATGAGATGGACTTGATTAAGTCCATCTCACATAGGAAACAATGTGAAATGGGCCAATATGACCCATTTCACATTATATATGGCCCCGTCGTCACCCCACGATTGACGCAAACCCGAAGCGTGGCGAGTGGTGGCGGTGCGCGTCCTCCGACCTTTTCATTCCCCTACTGTCCACGTCGGCGTGGAGTTGAGAATATAAAGTGTGGCGAGCGCAGCGAGCCACCGCGCCCGAAGCGTGGCGAGCCCCGCGAGGGGACGCGTATACCTGTGAAGTTATACGCGTCCGCTCGCCACACTTTGGGCCCCGCGAGGGGACGCGTATACCTGTGAAGTTATACGCGTCCGCTCGCCACACTTCGGGCCCCGCGAGGGGACGCGTATAACTTCACAGGTATACGCGTCCCCTCGCGGGGCCCGAAGTGTGGCTTCAGGCTCGGTGGCTCGCCACACTTTATATTCTCAACTCCACGCCGATGTGGATAGTAGGGGAATGAAAAGGTCGGAGGACGCGCACTGCCGCCGCTCGCCACGCTTCGGGTTGGCGTCAATCGTGGCGTGGGGTTCAGGGTGTAAAATTGGGGGTCTAGGGAATATTTTACATTGAATCCAATGAAAAATCGGGTCCCAGGGACCCTATTCACATTTGATTCAATTTAAAAATCGGGTCGGTCGCATCGCATGCGATTTGGTCGTATGCGATGCGACCGACGCAATTTTTCCGACACGACCACCCCGATGGAAATCGGGGTGGCCGTGCTAGGAAACAAGTACCGATGGTTCTAACGGGACGAGAATCCCAATACTGGGCCGATTCCGAGTCATACGCAAGTCTGTACATGGCCACACTCACGATGTATAATGTGCATCTTAAAACATACGTATTGCAACAGAGGCGGGAACGCCGGTCTTGGTATTTACCTGCTAGGGTAAGAGGCATTCCCTCGGGATTGGCAGAAGTTTCTGTATAACCTTTATTGTTCTAATGTGTGTCATGTGTGGCGCTGCCTATCCCTTGTGGCACCTTATAAATATAATATGTGCACTACAGTACATGCACAATTTGCTAGAAGTCGCTAGATGCGGCCGATTTCAGACCTGCGTGATTACTGCATGAAACAGATGGGTGAAAGAGCCATCCTTAGATTTAGGGTACGTCACAGTTATTGGGTTCCTCTGTCGCACATCAGACCACATATCAAACTTAGGGAAACATTAATTTAGAGTTATTGCAAGGAGGATGTCTGGAAATGCAAACATGGCACTTTCATTGTTTATGGACACCTGATTCGTTTGAGGAGTCCCCCATTGTATGTAATTTCAAGCAGGGGTTCCCCACCCTCGTTTTCCAAACAGGTAATGAATTGATTATTTTGGTCTGTGGGATCAGGTGGGGTAATTACTCACCCAGCAATATAGATGATCTCACCTGTCCATGGATAAGAAAACATCACCTGCCAGTGGTACTTGGGAATCACTCCTTTAACGCATTTACAGTGAACCTGGATCTAATAGAGATAACCAGCTCTTTTACTGCCCCCTGCTGGAGAAAGGATTGGTGACATCACAGGTTTTCTCCATACACTCGTTGCAACCATTGCAATCAGGCTGACATACTGACATGTTCTCTAGGTCTCCGGGATGCTGACATTGAAAATCCGGTCAGTGGCCAAGGCCCGTATCCAATTCCGACTGAAGTAGCCGCACCTTTTGCAGTATGCCACGACCCTGGTTTCCGCGGTAACATTCTTAATGAATTATAAGTTTTTAATTAAAATGACAATGCCTACTATTTATTTTAGACCGCTGCCATATATGGTGTCCATACGTGTACCCATTTAAATTTTACACACAAGCCTACACTCCTATTTAACTAAAGCAGCTGGTTACAGCCGGTTGCAGAACAGGCTTGGATGTCATGGACGCACAAACCCTATGTTACAGCACATTCCACTATGACATTAATAGATCCCAACCCGTCCAAATAATGGCCCTTATTCAGATCTGATCGCAGTGCAAATTTGTTCTCAAAATGGACAAAACTATGTGCACTGCAGGTGGGGCAGATGTGAGTTAGATTTGGGTTGGGTGTGTTGAACCTGAAATCTAAATTGCAGTGTAAAAGTAATGCAGCCGGTATTTACCCTGCACCGAAACAAAATAACTCACACAAATCTAACTCTCTCTGCACAGGTTACATCTGCCCCACCTGCAGTGCACATAGTTTTGTCCATTTTGAGAACAAATTTGTACTGCGATCAGATCTGAATAAGGGCCGATGTCAGCGCTGGAACAGCCAAATTAATCAACTTTAGTGGTTGCAGGCGTGCAGAACACTTGAATCCTTCTCAGAGGTGAGTATTAGCGTTAACCTTTTATTATAGAGGATGTGGGAGGTGTCTAGGTCGCTATCACCCTGACCACATCACTGTGACTTCCTTGTGATCCCGGCTTCTCACTCTCCTGCATGGTGCATCCAACAATACAACCGGCACAACCTGGAGTAGAGGTAACCGGGAGCGGAGGGAGAAATGCAGGTGCGATATAGCTGCTTTATGGCAATACTTGAGGCTGCACAATCGTGGGGCTGCTCAGGACTTCCATAGGGAGAGGGAGGAGAGGAGGGCAGTGAGAGGAGAGAAGGGCAGTGAGAGCCTCTACCACCTCTGATGGGAGGCTATTCCACTTATCTACTACTCTTTCTGTGAAGTAATTCTTCCTCACATTTCCCCTGAATCTTCCTCCCCCTAGTGTCAGTGCATGTCCTCGTGTTCTGCTGCTCCTCTTCCTGTGAGGAATGTCTCCAACCTGTACCTTGTTATAACCCTTGATATGTGAAAGTTTCTATCATGTCCCCCCTTTCCCTTCTATGCTCTAAAGTTTACATATTAAGATCTTTTAGTCTTTCCTGGTACGTTTTGTGATGTAGGCCATGCACCATTCTAGTTGCCCATCTTTGTACAGTCTCTAATGTATTTATATCCTTCTGGAGATATGGCCTCCAGAACTGAACACAGTACTCTAGGTGAGGTTGTACCAATGCAGTTGCAGTGAGGCACAGTGCCCGAAGCATGGCTAACTTGACGTGGTACATGTCGACTTACGTTAAAATTCGTGACAAAAAAAAAAGGCTTGTGTAGACCTTTCGACCTTAGGCGTGTCGACCTATTTCATGTGTCAACCTTTAGTGATCCACCTAATGTATGTCGACTCTAATCCCCATACCTGCGCAATGGAAACAGAGGAAAGGCTGCAGCGTAGCGGTCAACAATAATAAGTGTGTTAAAAGCGCATCAGCTTTTATTTGTAAGCGCCACAAGACATTGCAGTGCTGGGCATTCAGAATAACATATACATAAAATATTATTACACATATAGAGAGAACAATTACAGATGAGGCAGACAGAGGTAACGTCCTGAGTGAGAACGGAGCAACAAGACAGTGCAAGGGCCTGGACCTACGGGCGTCCATCAGATTCACATCAAATAAACATAACAAAATAATACTGTAGAACGAATAAATTAAAAGGTTCCATTAACGAGTGCAGTAATAACATTTGGTCCTCCGCTCGATTGCACAGTCCATATTGCAGGAACACCCCGAGTGCAGGTTACCCGTACTCTCCTGGGGGATCTGCGGTCTCTGGTTCCTGGAGAAGCGGAGAGGTCTCCCCAGCAACCTGTGATGTGGGGGCTTCTGTGCAGTATTCCCTCCTGTACCTTCTAGGGTAATATAAACTCAGGCCAGTGGCGATAATAGATGCACCGCAGGCACAGATGGCAAAATAAAAGCTTTCTCCTAGAGTGACATAGCTTGGAGGGAGCTTCGGGGCCTGGACGTGGACCTCCTGGGAGAGAACAATGAAGAGGTAGGAGCACAGAGCCACAGCTGCCCCCGATGACAAGACTGCAAAGTGATCAGAGAATTGCGTTACTCACACAGATCAGACAATTGCTGCAACATGGACTGTGTAAAAAAAAAAAAAAAAAAAATAGGTCATGTGACAAATAGTCGGCACTATGCAAGAGGTCATGTGACAGATCTCTACAAGGTTTCTAATGGTCCCTGCACACAGGTCCAACTTGTCCGAGGGACAGTCGGAATAGATTTCCCCTCAACTTCCCCGGCAGCACCCTCAGTTGAGCTGCATGCAATTTAGCACTTGATGTGCCATTTTTCAAATGCGATAAGCCAGATGCGATTTATCGCATGTAAAAAACTCTTGGAGAGCTACTGGCAGGGAAGAGGTTTGAATACTGCCATTCAAAAGAATGAGGGCCGCTGATTGGTTGAGACAGCTCTCTCAGCCAATCAGCAGCACTGTGGTTTTGAACGGGAGTTTTTAAATCTGCTGCCCGCCCGCAACAGTGCCGCAGGGAGGAAAGGGGGAGGGGTGTCGTAGGCGAAGAGCGGGGATGGCACTTCCCTGCTCTGCAGGCTGGCACACACTTACAGATCGGATGCGATACATCACGTGTGCTAAAAAGCACCTGCGATGTGACGCTGATGCATCCGATCCAACAGATCATATGTGCTGCACGTATGATCTGTTGGATCTGATCCAATGTGCATTGGAACGCGCATTGGATCGGAAGTCAAATACATTCAATTTGGCCTATTTTCATCTGATTTATCGGCCCAATATGATGAAAGCGGATTAAAACAGGTCAAATCGGACCGGCTTTGACACACACAGCCAACAACTAGAATTCCACACGTACAGTATGCAAAGCTTCCTGTTATGTGAGGATTTCATCATACTCCAAACCGCATAGAAGGAAGCGACCGATTTCCACATCACATGAGCTCTTTACATACATTTGTACATATTACGCAGCTTTATAAGGATATACAGTCGATAGGTCAAAAGTCAATAGGTCGACATGCACAAGGTCAGTAGAGAAAAGGTGGACATTAGTTTTTTGGGTACTTATGTAGTATCTGGGCGTCCGATTTAGAAATCGGATCGGATCGCATGCGACCAAGTCGTATGCGATGCGATGGTCAAGATTTTTCCATAGGATTCAATGTTAAAATGGTCTGAGTCCATTTTAACATAGAATTCAATGGAAAAAAGGGGTCCTTTTCCTTTTCCCACTATCCAAGTGGGCATGGAGTCGGACATAAACCTGTGGCGAGCGTAGCGAGCCCCGCGAGGGGACACAGAATACTTTTTAAGAAATATGCGTTCGCTCGCCACGCTTCGGGCTCGGTGGCTCGCTGCGCTCGCCACACTATATAAAATCAACTCTATGCCCACTTGGATAGTGGGGAAATGAACAGGACCTTCTTAACATTGAATCCTATGCAAAATCGCATCGAATCGCATCGCATCTGATTGTATGCCTTAAGGTAAGGCATACAATCACAAAATCGGCAGCCCAGATACTACATAAGTACCGTTTTTTGGACTTTACATCCACGTGGGCTCAGCTGGGAACAGGAAAGTATTGAGTGCAGCGGAGCGAGCCATCCTGCCGAAACATGGCAAACAAACGTGGTACACTAACTTGGAGTCCACGTGACACCAAACAAACGTGGTACACTAACTTGGAGTCCACGTGACACCAAAAAAACGAATGTCAACCTTTTTATGTGCAGGCCATGTCGACCCTTTAGTGTTGACCCTGTATACCATAACCCATTGATTCCCAGATGCGCCTGAATCACGGCTCACCAGAGTATCAGCATTTTCCAATGAACCCGCTAGGATTGGAAAAAAAAAAAAATGTCATTGACAAATTTGGAGAAATAAAAATGAAATTAATTGTGCCACCGATCATCTTCAGGGTCAGGTATGTGCTGGTGTACAGTCGTTCATCTGATTGTCCAAGTTTTAGGGATTGCCATCACAATCCTTTTAACACTTTTTTTTTTTAACACTGATGTCACCTGGTGGGAGCATTGTATACCCTCAGTACCAGAAATGAAACCCAAGTGATGCCAGGGGTCTTTGATGTACAGATAGAGCCGTTTTCAATCATCCCGACAGCCATTTGCCAAGAATTGGGACATGCGTGCGTATGAGACACTCACGCGGACCATTCACGGCAGTGTGAGATGCTTGCGCATCCCCGTCTTGGCGAATGGCGCTGTGGGCGGGGGGAATGAAAATGGCTCCATCTGTGGTATGATCTTATTTATGCAGCGCATGTATCCTGTATCCAAAAAATACAAAAGGAATAGAAAATAATAGGGAATTTAGCTCCAATTAATTCCCATGACCCGTCCCAAGGCTGCATTTACTGTGAATTTCAGCTTGCGATCTCCTGTAGTACAAGCACAAATCCAGGTAGCACAGAGGATGGTGCGTAACCCGTATAATCACATACATTCTTGTTGTGGGAACTTTTCCATAGTAAGTCCCATTTCTTAGGCCTAATGATAGTTACCGGTGGTGAAGTGCAGAGCAGGAGACACCTTCATCCCCATTATCCTCCTGAGGCGGGTGTCCAGGAAGTCCAGCAGGAAGGCAGAGAAACCGATCAGAATGCTAATGTAGCAGCAAGTCAGGATGAGGACCAGGACACAGAGACCCTTCTCATAGAGGAGACGGTCCGGACCTTCATGAGACAAAGACAACCAGTAAATGGCTGTACACAATAAACATTATTACAATATTAGCTTCTGCCAGGACCGGCCCATTGTTCTGTCTCTTGCAGAGGTGCTTATAATGATTGGTGGGCAGGGGGTGACAGTAAGTGGGGTAACAAGTTGTGGTATGTGTATATATTGGGTAGGCGAACATTGCTGCAATGTTGAATACAGCATTTACACTGTGCACCTGTCCCCCCTGTACATACAGTATATCACTGTGCACCTGTCCCCCCCTGCACATATATCACTGTGCACCTGTCCCCCCCCTGCACATATATCACTGTGCACCTGTCCCCCCTGTACATACAGTATATCACTGTGCACCTGTCCCCCCCTGCACATATATCACTGTGCACATGTCCCCCCTGCACATTTATCACTGTGCACCTGTCCCCCCCCTGCACATATATCACTGTGCACCTGTCCCCCCTGTACATACAGTATATCACTGTGCACCTGTCCCCCCCTGCACATATATCACTGTGCACATGTCCCCCCTGCACATTTATCACTGTGCACCTGTCCCCCCCTGCACATATATCACTGTGCACCTGTCCCCCCCGCACATATATCACTGTGCACCTGTCCCCCCTGCACATATATCACTGTGCACCTGTCCCCCCCTGCACATATATCACTGTGCACCTGTCCCCCCCTGCACATATATCACTGTGCACCTGTCCCCCCCTGCACATATATCACTGTGCACCTGTCCCCCCCTGCACATATATCACTGTGCACATGTCCCCCCTGCACATATATCACTGTGCACCTGTCCCCCCCTGCACATATATCACTGTGCACCTGTCCCCCCCGCACATATATCACTGTGCACCTGTCCCCCCTGCACATATATCACTGTGCACCTGTCCCCCCTGCACATATATCACTGTGCACCTGTCCCCCCCTGCACATATATCACTGTGCACCTGTCCCCCCCTGCACATATATCACTGTGCACATGTCCCCCCTGCACATATATCACTGTGCACCTGTCCCCCCCTGCACATATATCACTGTGCACCTGTCCCCCTGTCCATATAACACTATGCACCTGTCCCCCTGTCCATATAACACTATGCACCTGTCCCCCTGTCCATATAACACTATGCACCTGTCCATATAACACTATGCACCTGTCCCCCTGTCCATATAACACTATGCACCTGTCCCCCTGTACATATAACACTATGCACCTGTCCCCCTGTACATATAACACTATGCACCTGTCCCCCTGTATATATAACACTATGCACCTGTCCACCCTGTATATATAACACTATGCACCTGTCCACCCTGTGTATATATAACACTATGCACCTGTCCACCTGTACATATAATGCTATGCACCTGTCCACCTGTACATATAAAAGTATGCACCTGTCCCCCTGTACATATAACACTATGCACCTGTCCACCTGTACATATAACACTATGCACCTGTCCACCCTGTGTATATATAACACTACTAGGTGATTCATCGCGCCCTACGGGCGCTCTTCACACCGTCGTAAGGGGCTGCGCCCCCTTAATTTGTGAACGTTTGTATATGAGAAATATGGTTAGAATTGTATGAAAGATGCCCTGTATTGCAACTTAGGTGTCCGCGAATCGCGGGAGGGGGGGTCGCGGAGGGTGCCGCGAATTGCAGGAGGGGGGGTCGCGGGGGGTGCCGCGAATTGCAGGAGGGGGGGTTGTGGGGGGGTGGATGCTGCAAATCGGGGGAGGGATTGCAGAGAATCGCGGGAGGGGGGTCGCGGGGTGGGTTGCCGCAAATCGCGGGAGGGGGTTTACGGGGGTTGCGGCGAATCATGGTAGGGGGGGTCGCGGGGGGTGTGCCGTGAATCACGGGAGGGGGGGTCACGGGGTGGGGTGCCGAGAATCGCGGGGGGGTGTGTGTGTGCCGTGAATTGCGGGAGTGGGGGTTGCGGGGGGTGGGGGGTGTGACGCAAATCGCCACAAGAAAAAATCAACACAGAAAGGTCAACACATGTAAATGTTGACATAAGTGTGGCACTTCATTGGTGTCCATGTCGACACATGAGAATGAATATGAAAACATTCAAAAAATAAAAAAAAAAAACTTCAAAAACTCATGTCAACCTTTTTCATTGTCGACCATAGCCATGTCAGTGTTTTCCATGTGCAATTTAATTCTGGAGCTGCCGCGAATCGCGGGAGGGGGGGTCGCGTGGGTGGGTGCCGCGAATCGCGGGAGGGGGGGTTACGGGGCGGGGGTTGCGGCGAATCATGGGAGGGGGGGTCGCGGGGGTGTGCCGTGAATCACGGGAGGGGGGGTCACGGGGTGGGGTGCCGAGAATCGCGGGGGAGGTGTGTGCCGTGAATCGCGGGAGTGGGGGTTGTGGGGGGGGGTGGGGGGGGGTGACGCAAATCGCCACAAGAAAAAATCAACACAGAAAGGTCAACACATGTAAATGTTGACATAAGTGTGGCACTTCATTGGTGTCCATGTCGACACATGAGAATGAATATGTAAATATTAAAAAAATGAAAAAAAAAACTTCAAAAACTCATGTCAACCTTTTTCATTGTCGACCATAGCCATGTCAGTGTTTTGCATGTGCCATTTAATCCTGGGGCTGCCGCGAATCGCGGGGGGTGGGTGCCGCGAATCGCGGGAGAGCGGGGTTCATGGGGGTTCCGGTGGGGGGTTGCCGCGAATTGCGGGAGGGGGGGGGGGTCGCGGGGGGGTGCCGGGGTGCCGCGAATCGCCGGAGGGGGGGTTGCGGGGGGTGTGACGCGAATCGCCACAAGAAAAAAATCAACACAGAAAGGTCAACACATGTAAATGTTGACATAAGTGTGGCACTTCATTGGTGTCCATGTCGACACATGAGAATGAATATGAAAATATTCAAAAAATGACAAAAAAACTTCAAAAACTCATGTCAACCTTTTTCATTGTCGACCATAGCCATGTCAGTGTTTTCCATGTGCAATTTAATTCTGGAGCTGCCGCGAATCACGGGGGGGTGCCGCGAATTGCGGGAGGGGGGGTCGCGGGGGTGGGTGCCGCGAATCGCGGGAGGGCGGGGTTCACAGGAGTTCCGGTGGGGGGTTGCCGCGAATTGCGGGAAGGGGGGTCACGGGGGGTGCCGCGAATCGCAGGAGGGGGGGTTGCGGGGGGTGTGACGCGAATCGCCACAAGAAAAAATCAACACAGAAAGGTCAACACATGTAAATGTTGACATAAGTGTGCCACTTCATTGGTGTCCATGTCGACACATGACAATGAATATGAAAAAATTAAAAAAATTTAAAAAAAATCTTCAAAAACTCATGTCAACCTTTTTCATTGTCGACCATAGCCATGTCAGTGTTTTGCATGTGCCATTTAATCCTGGGGCTGCTGCGAATTGCGGTGGGGGGGGGGTCGCGAATCGTGGGAGGGGGGTCGCAGGGGGGGTGCCGCCAATCGTGCAAGGGGGGGTCGCGGGGGGGTTCTTTTTGCCGCGAATCGCGGGAGGGAGGTCGCGGGGGGGGGGGGGGGGGGGTGTTTTTTCCGCGAATCGGGGGGGGGGGGGTCACGGGGGAGGGTTTGCCGTGATTCGCGGGAGGGGGGGTCGCGGGGTGGTGGTTATGCCGCGAATTGCGGGAGGGGTCGTGGGGGGGTTCTTTTTGCAGCGAATCGCGGGAGGGGGGGGTCGCGGGGGTGTTTTTGCTGCGAATCGCGGTAGGGGGGGTCGCGGGGGAGCGAGTGTTTTTGCCGCGAATCGCGGGAGGGGGGGCGCGGGGGGGGAGGTTTTGCCGCAAATCGCGGGAGGGAGGCGCTCACCTGGTGGCTGTGGAGTAGCAGTGCTGGCCAACATGGGAAGGCAGTGGGTGTCTGGCACTGTCTGTGGGCTCACTGGGCTGGTTCTCTGTCACATACCTCCCAACATGACCCTCTCCAGGAGGGACACAATGCTCTGTTTCTAGACTTCCCCTTAATGTATGATTGCCATCACCTGTTTTAAACAGGTTAATTTCTCAGAAAGGTGTTCAGCACAGATGAAGGCAATCACACATTAAGAGGAAAGTCCAGGAACAGAGCGTTATAGACACAGACACCCACTTTGAGTGACAGATGTAGACAAATATATAGGAGATGCACCTGTCCACCTGTACATATAACACTATGCACCTGTCCACCTGTACATATAACACTATGCACCTGTCCACCCTGTATATATAACACTATGCACCTGTCCACCCTGTGTATATATAACACTATGCACCTGTCCACCTGTACATATAACACTATGCACCTGTCCACCTGTACATATAACACTATGCACCTGTCCACCCTGTATATATAACGCTATGCACCTGTCCACCTGTACATATAATGCTATGCACCTGTCCACCTGTACATATAACGCTATGCACCTGTCCCCCTGTACATATAACACTATGCACCTGTCCCCCTGTACATATAACGCTATGCACCTGTCCCCCTGTACATATAATGCTAAGCACTTGTCCGCCTGTACATATAACGCTATGCACCTGTCCCCCTGTACATATAACGCTATGCACCTGTCCCCCTGTACATAGAACACTATGCACCTGTCCCCCTGTACATATAACGCTATGCACCTGTCCCCCTGTACATATAACGCTATGCACCTGTCCCCCTGTACATATAACGCTATGCACCTGTCCCCCTGTACATATAACGCTATGCACCTGTCCCCCTGTACATATAACGCTATGCACCTGTCCCCCTGTACATATAACGCTATGCACCTGTCCCCCTGTACATATAACGCTATGCACCTGTCCCCCTGTACATATAACGCTATGCACCTGTCCCCCTGTACATATAACGCTATGCACCTGTCCCCCTGTACATATAACGCTATGCACCTGTCCCCCTGTACATATAACGCTATGCACCTGTCCCCCTGTACATATAAAGCTATGCACCTGTCCCCCTGTACATATAACGCTATGCACCTGTCCCCCTGTACATATAACGCTATGCACCTGTCCCCCTGTACATATAACGCTATGCACCTGTCCCCCTGTACATATAACGCTATGCACCTGTCCCCCTGTACATATAACGCTATGCACCTGTCCCCCTGTACATATAAAGCTATGCACCTGTCCCCCTGTACATATAACGCTATGCACCTGTCCCCCTGTACATATAACGCTATGCACCTGTCCCCCTGTCCATATAACGCTATGCACCTGTCCCCCTGTACATATAAAGCTATGCACCTGTCCCCCTGTACATATAACACTATGCACCTGTCCCCCTGTCCATATAACACTATGCACCTGTCCCCCTGTCCATATAACACTATGCACCTGTCCCCCTGTACATATATCACTATGCACCTGTCCCCCTGTCCATATAACACTATGCACCTGTCCCCCTGTCCATATAACACTATGCACCTGTCCCCCTGTCCATATAACACTATGCACCTGTCCCCCTGTCCATATAACACTATGCACCTGTCCCCCTGTCCATATAACACTATGCACCTGTCCCCCTGTCCATATAACACTATGCACCTGTCCCCCTGTCCATATAACACTATGCACCTGTCCCCCTGTCCATATAACACTATGCACCTGTCCCCCTGTCCATATAACACTATGCACCTGTCCCCCTGTCCATATAACACTATGCACCTGTCCCCCTGTCCATATAACACTATGCACCTGTCCCCCTGTCCATATAACACTATGCACCTGTCCCCCTGTACATATAACACTATGCACCTGTCCACCCTGTATATATAACACTATGCACCTGTCCACCCTGTGTATATATAACACTATGCACCTGTCCACCTGTACATATAATGCTATGCACCTGTCCACCTGTACATATAAAAGTATGCACCGGCCCCCCCGTACATACTGTATAACACTATACACCTGTCACCCTGTACATATGCTATGCACCCGTCACCCCTGTACATACTGTATAACACTATGCCCCTGTCCCCCCCTGTACATAGATCACTATGCACCTGCCCCCCCTGTACATAGATCACTATACACCTGCCCCCCCCCCCCATGTACATAGATCACTATGCACCTGCCCCCCCCTGTCCATAGATCACTATGCACCTGCCCCCCCTGTCCATACTGTATAACACTATACACCTGTCCCCCCTGTACATATTATGCTATGCACCCGTCCCCCCTGTACATACTGTATAACACTATGCACCTGTCCCCCCCCCCTGTACATAGATCACTATGCACCTGTCCCCCCCCTGTACATAGATCACTATGCACCTGTCCCCCCCCCTGTACATAGATCACTATGCACCCGTCCCCCCTGTCCATACTGTATAACACTATGCCCCTGTCCCCCCCTGTACATAGATCACTATGCACCTGCCCCCCCCTGTACATAGATCACTATGCACCTCCCCCCCTGTACATAGATCACTATGCACCTGCCCCTCTACATACTGTATAACACTATACACCTGTCCCCCCTGTACATATAATGCTATGCACCCGTCCCCCCTGTACATACTGTACACCACTATGCACCTGTCCCCCCGGTACATATAATGCTATGCACCTGTCCCCCCTGTACATACTGTATAACACTATGCACCTGCCCCCCCCCCCCGTACATAGATCACTATGCACCTGTCCATACTGTATAACACTATGCACCTGTCCACCCTGTACATACTGTATAAAACTATACACCTGTCCCCCCTGTACATACTGTATAACACTATGCACCTGTCCCCCCTGTACATACTGTATAACACTATGCACCTGTCCCCCCCCTGTACAAAGATCACTATGCACCTGTCTATACTGTATAACACTATACACCTGTCCCCCCTGTACATACTGTATAACACTATGCACCTGTCCCCCCTGTCCATACTGTATAACACTATACACTTGTCCCCCCTGTACATACTGTATAACACTATGCACCTGTCCCCCCTGTACATACTGTATAACACTATGCACCTGTCCCCCCTGTACATACTGTATAACACTATACACTTGTCCCCCCTGTACATACTGTATAACACTATACACTTGTCCCCCCTGTACATACTGTATAACACTATGCACCTGTCCCCCCTGTACATACTGTATAACACTATGCACCTGTCCCCCCTGTACATACTGTATAACACTATGCACCTGTCCCCCCTGTACATACTGTATAACACTATGCACCTGTCCCCCCTGTACATACTGTATAACACTATGCACCTGTCCCCCCTGTACATACTGTATAACACTATGCACCTGTCCCCCCTGTACATACTGTATAACACTATGCACCTGTCCCCCTGTACATACTGTATAACACTATGCACCTGTCCCCCCTGTACATACTGTATAACACTATGCACCTGTCCCCCCTGTACATACTGTATAACACTATACACTTGTCCCCCCTGTACATACTGTATAACACTATACACCTGTCCCCCCTGTACATACTGTATAACACTATGCACCTGTCCCCCCTGTACATACTGTATAACACTATGCACCTGTCCCCCCTGTACATACTGTATAACACTATGCACCTGTCCCCCCTGTACATACTGTATAACACTATGCACCTGTCCCCCCTGTACATACTGTATAACACTATGCACCTGTCCCCCCTGTACATACTGTATAACACTATGCACCTGTCCCCCCTGTACATACTGTATAACACTATGCACCTGTCCCCCTGTACATACTGTATAACACTATGCACCTGTCCCCCCTGTACATACTGTATAACACTATGCACCTGTCCCCCTGTACATACTGTATAACACTATGCACCTGTCCCCCCTGTACATACTGTATAACACTATGCACCTGTCCCCCCTGTACATACTGTATAACACTATGCACCTGTCCCCCCTGTACATACTGTATAACACTATGCACCTGTCCCCCCTGTACATACTGTATAACACTATGCACCTGTCCCCCTGTACATACTGTATAACACTATGCACCTGTCCCCCCTGTACATACTGTATAACACTATGCACCTGTCCCCCTGTACATACTGTATAACACTATGCACCTGTCCCCCCTGTACATACTGTATAACACTATGCACCTGTCCCCCGGGTCTCCCCTGCTCTTACCGGTCTCGGTGAGGTTGAGCCCCCCGTGCAGCACATAGGCCGGCCCGTACACGTAGACCTGTCCCTTCATCTGTACTAGCAGCCAGCTGGGGTCGGCCAGGGCGGTGCAGGCGCTCACCACGGCCATGGTCTGTGAGAAGGCGGCCGGTAGACATCGCTGGGAGGAAGCGAGGACAGCGACGGGTGGGATCCCGTGCCCAGGGCCTGTCTGCAGCGCCATCTCTATCCCGGCTGTCACCGGCCGCTGTCACCCAGCCACTTCCGGCGGCGCCATCTTGCTGCTGCTGCTGCCGCGCCTGTCACTGAGCTGCGGTGGCCCCTGGAGACAGCTGGGGGTAGTGCGCCAGCCCGGTCAGTGTGAGGAACAGCGAACTGACTCGGCGGGCATAGAGCTCCCCCTGATGGCGGCCGAGTGTAATGCGCTAGTACTGCATGTTGTACTGTGACCAGGCCTGCAAGCTGGGAGATGTAAAGTTCCCCATCCCCATTACCACTGGGCTTTTTCCCATTCAGCTGCAGGCCTCACCTGGGCGAGTGGCATACCCATACCTCCCAACATGACCCTCTCCAGGAGGGAAACAATGCTCTTTTTCTAGACTTCCCTCTTAATGTATGACTGCCATCGCCTGTGCCAAACAGGTTCATTGATAAGAAAGGTGACAGCAATCATACATTACCAGGGAAGTCCAGAAACAGAGCATTGTGTCCCTCCTGGAGAGGGTCATGTTGGGAGGTATGGGTATGCCACTCGGTATATGGAGGTATGCTGTCGCCACTGTTGCCAGAGTTGCGGCCATGGTTATATGCAAATGCCACATTAGCCCCTCCCTTTGGCGTAAAAGTGCCTGTTGGAATGTGCAAGCACCGGGATGCATGCTTCCTGACTTCGCTGCAAGCCGTAACACTGCTAGGAGTACATTTACTAAGATGGTAGGGATTTTGCCCTTAGCAACCAATCAGATTCTATCTATTATTTTCTAGAAGCTGCTAAATGAATAAGAATCTGATTGGTTGCTATGGGCAACATCTCATCTTTAATACATCTCCCGTCTTATCAAATTTACCACCCAATGTGAATACCGTATCTTTTGCAATGGATCCATGATATAAAGCTAGAATAATTACGGTAGCTTAAAGAAATTCACAAATATACAACTGTCCAGTGGTGGGATGCAAATAAATTAAACATCAGGCCGCACACCCTTATGTCCATTACACATTGTGCTCCACACCGTGATGCCAGTTACACATTATGCAAGTTACAATGATGCCTATTACATATTTGAAACATAAGTGCCACTTACCTACTGTACATGCTCATTGCTAGGGAGGTTTTGCTGGATGCCAGGGGCTTCACGCTTGTTGCCAAGGAGGAATAAATGCTGGTTGCCAAGGGGATTCATGCTGGTTGCCAAGGGAGAATACATGCTGGTTGCCAAGGGAAAGTAAATTGCTAGTTGTCAAGGGGGAGTGAAAAGCTCACAAGGTACTGTAAGCAGCTGTGACTGCTGTGGACGCTCACAAGGTACTATAAGCAGCTGTGACTGCCGCGGACGCCCACAAGGTACTGTTAGCAGCTGTGACAGCCGGGCAGAGAGCTGCGTGCTGCCTGCTGTATACTGAAAGCAGGTCTGCGGCTATTTTGTATTCTCCCACTGGACCTTGAGCCAGTAGGAGCTTGTGGCCTGGCAGCCAATAAGGAACCATTACTGCTGCTCCTTATTGGCTGCCAGACCGCGAGCTCCTATTGGCTCGAGGTCCCAGCAGTAGCATTCAAAATAGCCACGGACGGTGGCGGACCTGCTTTGTGTATACAGCCGGGCAGCACGCAGCTCTCTGCCCGGCTGTCACAGCTGCTTACAGTACCTTGCGAGCATGCGCGGCGCTCCTTAGCCAACGGTTCTGCAGAACTGATCATATATTAGGTATCGGTTCTGCAGAACCGGTGCGAACTGGCTCAATCCCACTTCTGCACTTGTTGTTTCCTTAATGATTAACAGAACAGGAGTATGTGATTAAATGAAGCACTTACAATAAAACATTAAATTAAAACATTTCATCACACCACCACTAAACAAACACACCACCTAATAGTGTTGACCATTGATGTCTCTCAATACAGATGGTCAATGACTTTAATGCTGCTTTCAGACCGCATAACTGGCTTTGACCCTGTATTTGGAAACGTTTCCAAAAACGGGTCTGCCAGATAAAACCCCTTTCACACCGCAGCACTTAAACGGTATATTACCGTTTAAGTGCCGATTTTTTGACACTGGCAGACCCGTTTTTGGAAACTTTCCAAATACAGGGTCAAAGCCAGTGCAGCCTTCAGCCCTCCCCTCCGTGCAGCTCCCCCCCCCCCTCGCGTGTCGACCGAGAGCATGTCGACGCCCCCCCGCGCATGTCGACGCCCCCCGCGCATGTCGACGACCCCCGCGCGTGTCGACGCCCCCCCCACCCCGCGTGTCGGCGCCCCCCCCCCGTGTCGACTTACCCCGTGCCGGTACCTCCGTTGTGGACTGCAGCTCAGTATGCTCGGAAAGCACTTATGAAAAAAGTGTCTTCCAGAAAATGGCTGCCCCATAGGAAACCCTGTTTAAAAAAACTGTCTTCCGTATGGGGGGCAGCCATTTTCTGAAAGACACTTTTTTCATAAGTGCTTTCCGAGCATACTGAGCTGCAGTGCCGGGAACCACAACGGAGATACCGGCACGGGGTAAGTCGACACGACGGGGGGCGCCGACACGCGCGGGGGCCGTCGACACGCGCGGGGGGCGTCGACACGCGCGCGGGGGGTGTCGACACGCGCGGGGGGGGCTCCAGTGCTGTGAATACTTAATGAGCGCTCATTAAGTATTCACTGTGCTGAATTTAGGACCCAGCTCATTGGCTGGGTCCTAAATACCGTTTCTGAGCCGATTTTTGCGCTAAAATACCGGTTCAGAAACGGGTAGGACCCTGCATTTTAACCGGTTAGAAAAAACGGCATTTTCTAACCGGTTAAGTGGGACTGGACCTTTCAGACCGCACACATTACCGTTTTAAAACGGTAAAAAAACGGCAATTTACCGTTTTAAAAGTGCGGTCTGAAAGGGGCATAACCCACCATTCAGAAGCAATCGATGATTTGTGTTCTGCATATTCCTAAAAAAATACAAGCCTGTGAGTCAGTATTGAGCTATGGTATCAAGGGGAAATGGTGGAGGACACGTGGGGTCGGTTTCTGAATTTCCAGCATGCCAACCTAACAGCTAAGGATCAAGTTGAAGACCAAAGGGACATCTTGAAGCTGGCGTGCTATTACAACCATCATCATATCGACATAAAAATGTCTTCAAGGGCCGATGCCTCATCACGTCTACTCAGATGATATATTCAACATGAACTGTCACCAAACTGTCCCTTTAGGCCTAGTGTCCTCTTTTTTTCTCCAGGTAGCAGTGACGGCTCCAACCTCTTTTTCGCAGTGTTGGGACAGTGACTTAGGGAAGGCCACTGGTGCAGTCACCATCGATGGCAATACTGCAACCAGCCATCAATAGTAACAAACTATATGATGGATGATCATCGATTATTTTACCTATTGATGATCATCCATTTTCTTTGACTGACTGGCACATGGGCTGGTCAGAATGTGGGGGCGAGGCTTCAGGGTTGTCGGGGGCGTGGCTATGCTCCGTGTCCAGGCACCTTGAAAAAACAAAAACAAAACATTAGTTTTGCTGTGCCATTCGGAGGAAATCCGTCTGGTTCACCCCCATCGATGGCAAAAGTATTTGACATTGGCCATAAACCACTGATGATATCGAATCATTAACGGTAGATTGCCATCCCTAAAATGATATCCAACATGTACCTGTGATGTTGCAATGTTCTGTTTAGTGTTACTCCGCCTTTCGTCAACACTAATCCCAAACCTAACCCTCCCCCTAGTGCCTAATCCAAACCCCCCACAGCCTATCCGTAACCCTTCCAGATGTGCATTACCCTAACCTTGGGCATCCTCCTTCCATGACAAAGAATACTGAATCCACTTCTAAAATGCCTAGCAACAGCTGCAATTATGGGTCTGGCTTGCAACTTTTTGAATTCCACAGAGATGGGACGTCTGCTATTTTGCAATATCTACTGCCCCCTGGCTCCTCTACCACCTGGCTCCTCATTTCCAAAATCATATTTATAAGCAAGAATGATTGTGCAGACTTTTACTGGCATTTTGTATGCGTTGTGACACCCCAAGGTCACCTTATAAACAAGTACCGTTAGAAGTTAGGAACGTAGCTAGCCTAGGTGGATTTTCTATGTCTGGTAGGCAGCAGAAGGCACAATTTATCCTCCATGCACTGGAATAAATTACATTTCAGTTACAGTTGTTTACCTTTGTCTGATTATTTTCTCTATATTTTGGAGCCGTTGGCAATTTCCTGAATTTTTGGCGGTGTTTAAAATCCTTGTTGTTTTTATAAGAAAAAAAAAAAATCAACTAGTTCAGAGAGGGATTGATGAAAGTTTTATACCTAGAGTCATAATTCATTATTGGTGTAAAGACGATGCAGATACTGTATGTCTTCAAATAGACGTTCTTCACAAAGAGTCTTTTTTTCCTCTTTGCTTATTATTTAAAGTCCTCGGGCTGTTGTGCTTGAATAATATCACAATTTATGAATTAAGATTCAGGTCAAATTCTCGCTTGAGGAACTGTTTTAAGAGGTGTCTGGGAATTAATTGTATATTTCTTGTTGGGTTCTCAGCGATGGTTTCTCAGGAGTCACCGCCACCAAAAATAGTATGTGTTTTTGGAGTTCTTCCCCATCGTTCCTAAGGTTGTGCTGGTGAATCTTTTTGTTGTCACCAATGGTACAGGATATACCCGATGATTATCAAAATACTGTACATCAAGGAAAACATTTCAATTCGTTTATTTTATCAAATTAAAACAGGAATTTTAATTTTAAAAAAAGAAAGAGAAAATACCTTGGCCCTTATTCTGGTTGGTGCGGTAATATCCGCGTGCGTTCGTGCCGCCGATGTTTTGTGTCTGCGCATGTGCAGAGGCGTCTCTGCGCATGTGCGAGCGGGACGCACGGCCACATTCTGCATGAAATGTGTACACTACGAACAGGGGGTGGAGAGAGGTGTGAAGGGCTGTTTGGGCTCATTACCATATGTTTACACCCCGCGTTTTATGGGCGTTCCCATGCAAACGCTGGGCGTACGTATGGTAATGCGGCCGTGACGCACGTGTAGGGGGCGGACATATGACATTGCCGGATGTCAGCTGCCCGCCCAGATCCCTGCTTTTGCACGGAGAAATGTCCATGTGGTCTGAGGTTTCGGGAGCTGGTGGACCACTCGGTCCTGCATTCGATGGTCTGCGACCATCGAATGATGGGGGAGGTTCCCTGAGATGGAGGAGGTGTATTCATGAGAAATACACGTGCGGTCCGTTCGGACAGCTTCTTACCGCGTACGGACGGAGTTGGCGATCCGTATGGAAGGCGGGGTTTAGGACGGACGGTGCTGGCCGCATATTCGGATCCGGCCGCACCGATCAGAATAAGGGCCCTTGTGTGATTTAAATGACATCATAAAAAAGATTCCTTCTATTGTGTTTTTTTAACCTAAATACCTGATAAGGCCACTATGAATATGTTTTGCTGCCCTTTTGCCCTTTGGCAATGCCATTTTTTTTTTTTTTTTTTTAAGAATACCCTAAACAAGATTTTCCTTATCAGTCAGTGGCATCCTATCACAGTACCACACAAAGGTATAAAACAACCAGCGCAGGCTGTTAAAAAAAAATATGATGCAATAGGAACGGTGTCTTTTACAATAAACAATTTAATAAAATAAAATAAATATGGAATTCCATGTAAATACGAATGGTACAAGTGCACTTATATAACAATTACAATAATAACAAGCAAACTACCATGAAGGCATGGTGGTCTGGACTGTATTATCTCCAAATAGCAGCGGATAGATAACATGTGGCCAGTATAGTCCCCAAAACAGAGTTCAAGTGTGAAGAACGGAATTTTTGCCGATTACCTACACCAGGGGTGGGGAACCTCCGGCCCGCGGGCCGGATACGGCCCCCGTACCCACTTTGTCCGGCCCGCCCGCCTGTATTACTGCTTAATCAGCCGCCCGCCCAGATAATGTGGATGGCTGCTGCCTGCCTGCACAGATAACGGGGATGGCTGCTGCTGCTGCCGCCGAGGAGATCGTGCCCGCCATTCACAGGGACTGTGGAGGTGATGCGCCCGCAGTGATTGGCGGGCGTGATGCGGGCAGTAGGGAGGGGGACTCGTTAGGTTTTGGATGCGCCCGCCATGCACTGCATCATTGGAGGTCAGAGTCCAACAGCCGCAGCAGCAGCAGACATCACGCTGTGCTGCTCCTCTCACCCTCCCTTCCCCAGTGACTGGCAGATCCAGGGGTTGTCATTTATCGCTGGATTCACACCCAAACAGGTTTATGTGATTATGTCTGATTATCATAATCATCCATTATTGGGTTATCCCTGAGGATTGTTGGATTGTACCCTCTCCTTGAATAAAGCACTTTATTTGAAATAATCCGAGTGACGCCCCTGCTTCTACTGCAGATCCACAGACATATTTGGGCTCATACCCCTGGGAAGGCACCGGAGTGAGTAACGCAATATTGGTGTGGAGTGCCGTATTCTTGGTGGTGTGTATATATATATATATATATATATATATATATAGTACACTTACCCCCCCCGTAGAAGGATGAAGACCAGCACTCAGACGTAGGTAAAGGTGAAGAAAAAACGTGTTTATTCCATAAATGCAGGTAATAGCAACACGAGCTGTCCCGACAGCCGTTTCAACTGGACATCAACCAGTTGTCTCCCCTGATGACAACTGGTTGATGTCCAGTTGAAACGGCTGTCGGGACAGCTCGTGTTGCTATTACCTGCATTTATGGAATAAACACGTTTTTTCTTCACCTTTACCTACGTCTGAGTGCTGGTCTTCATCCTTCTACGGGGGGGGGGGGGGGGGGGGAAGTGTACTGCATTTCAATTTATGACCTGGCACCAGCAAAAGCTTCATCATTGGAGTGCCGTCCTGTTACCTGTTTACCTATATATATATATATATATATATATATATATATATATATATATATATATATATCTCTATATATATAAAGAGGGGGGATATATCAATAACATTTTATTTATATATCCCCCCTCTTTTTTATGTATATAAATACCCCCAGAGTGGCTCATTGATATTGAGGTTAGGAAACGGGTGTGGTATGATTCACCGACAGTCGGGATCCCGACAGTCATTATCCCAATGTCGGGATCCTGACTGCCTGGTCTCAGACAACGTGGCCAGCGCAACAAAGCCCCTGGTGGGCTCGCTGCGCTCGCCATGCTGCGGGCACGGTGGCAAGCTACACTCGCTACCTATTCTATTCTCCCTCTATGGGGGTCATGGACCCCCATGAGGGAAAATAGCCGACGGCCATCGGGACCCGGCCGTCTGTGTTTTAACAGTCGGGATTCCGACGTCGGGTTAATGACTGTCGGGATCCCGACTGTCGGGACCCCGTCCGACACCCCAGGAAACTGAGATGACCACTCCAGAACCTTCACTTTATTATGACAGGTTGACTTGGTCTTGTGTTTTGGATAATTGTCACGTTGGAACGTCCAAGTACGTCCCATGCGCAGCTTCCGGGCTGATGAGTGCACATTTTCCTCCAGTATGGAAGAAGAGCACCCTGATGCTCGAAACGCGTCGGCAGTGACTGGTATCCACAATCCCCATCAG
The DNA here is from genome assembly GCF_055691185.1 of Crinia signifera. Lineage (NCBI taxonomy): Eukaryota > Metazoa > Chordata > Amphibia > Anura > Myobatrachidae > Crinia > Crinia signifera. Next base: position 29,368,027 of record NC_139217.1, read on the forward strand.
GACCAACCCAGTGCTAAGGTATTTGGAGCCCAGAGCAGGGTGCACATTCCGGACTGCATCCTGCCACATTTCCATCCTTGCTGGCTCCAAATACCCTTAGGGGTAAGAAGAATCACACTCACTTGTGTTTTTTATGTGTTCATATCATACACTGCATTGTATTTTATATGTTCTTAACATTTTGTACCAATAAACCCTGTTATATTTTAACTTTGGCGCCCAGTACGATTATCATACCCATTGTACTCGAATTTCCAGAAGTTTTGAGGCTTGTCTCTGTACTGTTTGGAGTATTGTAAGTGGGATGCTTTGTGGCATTTGTTTTGTAATGGCTGAAATTATTTGTGGTTTTTCTTTGCATCCGAACAATTTTCCAGGCAGTTGTGGCTACAATTTCTGTTGATCTACCTGACCATGATTTGGTTTCCACAGAATCCCTCATTTTCCACTTCTTAATTAGTTTGAACACTGCTGAATGGCATTCTCAATTGATTGGATACTGTATCTTTTTATACAGTTCAATTACCCTTTCCTGCAGATCCTTTGACAATTATTTTGCTTTCCCCATGACACGTCAGTGCATCACTGGATGAAAGATGCAAGGGTCTTTCAGGAGACCAGAAACTCACTGACCTTTTATACACACACACACACACACACACACACACACACACACACACACACACACACACACACACACTGATTACAAGCAAACAGATCACAGATGAGGATGGTTACCTTAAGTAGCCCAGGGTTGTCTACTTTTGAAAAATAATTTCAGGGAGAAAAGTAAAAGCCGGGGGCGGGCCTTGTGTCACCAGGGGGCGGGCCTTGTGTCACCAGGGGGTGGGCCTTGTGTCACCAGGGGGCGGGCCTTGTGTCATCAGGGGGTGGGCCTTACGGTATTGCGGTAACTATACAATCGGCTCTGCTGGGTATGCATGCCCTTTAACAGTGGATGGGGAAGCCTGGCTGATTGATGGACGGGGCAGGGGCTGCACCCAGAAGGTGACTGACTGAGGTCGGTGTCGGGGGAGCTGTTACTTAAAGGTCCCCGGGGAGTGTGGGGGTGATCGTTCCTAAAATCATAATCATATACCCACCCCCCGTGTGCCAGATAATGACACAGACATGAGTTAAGACAATTTACACTTTATCCGATGTAAGTGACAGCTGAGCACACGTCTGCTCTTTGCACTGTAGTGAGGGGAGTGTGTGTGAGGAGACACAGGGTGGGCTGTACATGGAGAGATAGGGCGTGCAGCCATTCAGTGTGACATAGGGGAGGAGGCCGGCAGCATAACATCCAGCCTCCATCTGCTATACCTGAAGGACGGAGTCACAGAGATCTGCAGCCGCCATGGCATCTGCAGAGCAGGCTGCCCCGGTCCTGGTGAGCGCGGTCACTGCCTGGCTGCCTGCGCTGTGCAGCTGGCTGTCTGGTGTGTGCTGGCACAGTGCTGGGGGGAGGGCTGCTTGGGCACGGACAGGTGGGTGCTGGTCTGATTCCTTTTGCTTTCCCCCACCGCTCAGCTTTACTTCTGCAACAGCTACTGCGCATGCGCCAGATAACGGCGATGACGTCGCCAAAGCGATGTCATCGATGATATCTGGCGCATGCGCAGTAGCCAATGCGGTAGAGCGATGCGGAGCTGCGGGAGAAAGGGGCCCTCTTCCAGGAGTCAGTGAGAAGTCCCATAATTCCGGGAGAGTCGGCAACCCTGAAGTAGCCATTCAAACCCGTTTGTGTCAACTTGTGTGCATGTTATCAGGCCAAAATCTCCAGGGTATGTCAACTTTTGATCAGGGTCATTTGGGTAGTGTCTGTTGTCATTATGATTTAAAAAGAGTAAACGCAGTTGTTTGACAATAAATGGCTTCACCCAACCACTGACCATGAGGGAAAGAAAAGTTTGCGAGTTATCGTTCATATTCTCTGACAAATGGCCGAAAATCACAAATTCTGCTAGGGTATGTAAACTCAGGAGCACAACTGTATAATACCAAGGATTGCTTATACAAGGACCCTATCCAGTGAGACCTGTGGAGCCAACAGGGTGTCCCCTTCTTTGTCATCTGGAACACTCTGTTTACCATCCCTAGGCTCCACCCCCATCGCTTGGTAAGGGAGGATCATCAATTTTTATAATTTTTATCATTGTTCTGTTTTTATATCGATAGTTTTTTCATGAAATAAATCAGGGTTGCCTACCCTCCCGGAATGGCCGGGAGGGTCCCGGAAATCGGGTCCCCCTCCCGGTCCCCCGGAAAGGGTGGCAATCCTCCCGCATATCCTCCCCAGCTCCCGCGATGTGTCCCTTGGCGGGGGGGTCCGCAGGTAAAATGCCGCGATCGCCGCATTTTAGCCCCGCCCCCCGCAGTGCAATGACTGAAATACCGGCACTGCACGGCGGGGGGCGGGGCTAAAATGCCGTGAAGCTGTAGACATGCCCCCAACAGGGCATCATCTGTGTGGCCACGCCCCCGGACCGCCTCTTTTTCCAGTCCTGGAAATGGCCCCGCCCCCCTGCCTGACAGAGCTGGCTGCCCTCTCCCGGAGAGGGCAGCTCAAAAGTCGGCAACTATGAAATAAATGTGCTTTCACCTATTTGCGCCCATAGTGTCTCTTATCCACCTTCCATAGCTATTCATTTCAGGCGTTTTTGGGAAACGCCAAAAAACACTTAGGCAGCATCCAGGGGAGCGCAGGGTGATCTGATTCCCACTGCTTTTCAGTATAAAGGATTAATCTAATGCTGACCTGGAAAGTCCAGAGTGCTCTCCATCCAGGGTTCCTGTGTGAATTGCTGCCACTAGGAGGATCTAGTTGGCTCTCAGTTTAGGAGATACTTGTGTCTATGGGCCTTATTCTGCTCGGTACGGTGGGACCGTAAACGGGAGGATCGGTTTTTTTTTCATCTGCACATGCGTAGCTTTCGCAATGCACAGGTGCGGCGACCTCACACCGCTCACGGACGGGTCTCTCCGTGCGAAAAAACCTGTCCGCAAGAGTACGAACATTGTGGGCGGCATGGGGGCATTTTTAGGGGAGCGGCCGGAATAATTAGGAAAACTGGGCATAAACATGGGCATACATTAGGGTTACCACCTTTCCCCTTTAATTCCGGACACATATTAATTACACAGGTTCTGTGAAAGTTTAAAACCAGGTGAAATGGAGTCTTGAAGTCAGCCAGCCACAGAACCTGTGTAATTAATATGTGTCCGGAATTAAAGGGGAAAGGTGGTAACCCTAGCATACATGGGGGTGTGCACCAAAAATGTACGGTGCTACAACCGCTCGATCGGCGAAAGCACCGTGCATTTTGGGCCAAAAACAGGCCAAAGATAGCTCCAGACCACCCCTAGAGATACCGCATGAGAGCGGACGCCTGGGTCTGCTAATTAACGCTGATTACTACTCAAACACATACAGTACACCTGAATGTAATAAGGAATGCTGCAGCCTATTCAGTGAAAACCATTATTTCACTACCTGCAAGCCACACACAGCCCTCAAACACATTGGAACCTTATCTTTCTACACTTCAACATGTAAAGGTTGGTTTATTTTAGGTAACATTCATTCAAAGACCTGCTTATATATGTCTAGGTAATTATTTTATAACCATCTACACCCATTCAGTAAGTGTTTTTGTATACTTTAAAAAGCAGGACACTCAATTCACAGAAGTCGATGTGTCAACTTTTTCACTGTAGCACAAACATACCAGTTTTTATATGGGAAAATACACATAAACCACATCTAAGAGCAACGAGGATGTTTTTGGACTCAATTTCTACTTGCAATGTGGCGTACGCTCAGATATACGCAAGATGTCGGTGGGAATACGGACGATACCCGTCCGTATACAGTGGCGTACGCTCTGTTGTACGCCAGCTATCGGTGGCTAAGAGGAGATCCGTCCGTGCATGGTGGCGTATGCACTCCCCATTGTCAGTGTTTGTGACGTCCATGTGCGGCTGTTTTGTGGGCGGACTTACGCTCACCGTCCGCATACGGGAAACGTACGGTGAAACGGACCGTACGTACGTTGCACCGACCTAACCAGAATAAGGCCCTATGCTATTATCATGTAGCCTCACAGTGGACAATTACATGGCACAGAGTGGGTACTGCTACTATGCAGTATAGGGACCTCCAGTATAAGAGGTAGCCTGGAGATTTATATCTTTGCAAATATATGTAACTAAGATCTCTGAAATACCTACTACCATGTGGTTTTTCAAATCGTATTGCCAATGCCCCTTGGTATGCTGGAGGAAACACGTTTTGTGTCTTTTTAGCTCGTAGAGTCCGTAAGATACTTGAGCATCACAATTCTGCGCACATCCACAAGATGGCAGTGTTGAACCACTACTCCAAGCCAGCCGCCTTTCACAACATCCACTTGGCAAGGACTCTAACATTTGAATAGTTGATATGCTCTGAATTAAGCCCTTCATTTCAAATCACAGCAAATCCAGACAATGCCAAACTTGGTGCATAAAACACAACTTTATTTACAGGGATATGGCGTGCCCCAGCACTGACCCTACACCACCAGCAGTATGCTGTAGCACTGCGATAAATATAAATATAATGTTCACCTAGAATTTAATTAACAAACAGCATGCAGAGAAGGGAAAAGGGACCTCGGGAAAGGCTTGCCAGTGTTCCTTTTGGAAAAGCGTTGCATTAGGGATTTTCCTCTGAAATCAGACATGTGCTGCCTGCAGCTCTCCGGTAATCCTATGCAGACTTCCCAGCCAGATCCAGCTGCCTCCTGGTTCCGCAGAAGGGTTGCATATCCAGATGTTAGGATGCAGAGAGCACACTAGGTACACTAGGTACTTTCTAAGCCGATGCCCTGTGAGTCTTCCTTACAGCTCTCTGGCAGCAGTAAATAATGTCTCGTCTAGAAGACAGTACCTGTCAAATTGTGTTTTTTTCTATCAGGCTTCTTTATAAAGTACACAACTGCCAGTGCTGCACAGTGCGACTAAGCTCGGAGGTCTGGTTGTACAGGCTTTGTCTGTACTGTAAGAGGAAAGGGTGTTTGGGGTACTGGCAGTCTGAAAAAGTGAAGGGATTGGGGAACGACCAGTGGCCTGGGGGCAGGATGAGAACATTGTGCTAGCTGGAGTATGGAGCTTTGGAGTGAAGGAGGATGAGATAAGCAGAGGAAACTGTACTAGCATGTGGCTTTCTAGCACACCACAGAGAATCACAGTGACCACCATATAATACAGAGAGCCTCAGGGACCACCATATAATACAGAGAGCCTCAGGGACCACCATATGATGAGCATCACAGTGACCACTATATAATACAGAGAGCCCCAGGGACCACCATATAATGCACAGAGCATCACAGTGACCACCATATATATAATGCAGATAACAGCACTGACTGCCAAATAATGTGGAGAACATCACAGTGATTGTCATATAAGTCAGAAAGGATCACAGTGACCACCATTTAATGCAGAGAGCCTCAGGGACCACCATATAATACAGAGAGCCTCAGGGACCACCATAGAATGCATAGAGCATCACAGTAACCATCATATAATACAGAGAGCATCACAGTGACCACCATATAATACAGAGAGCCTCAGGGACCACCATATAATGCACAGAGCATCACAGTGACCACCATATAATACAGAGAGCATCACAGTAACCACCATATAATACAGAGAGCATCACAGTGATCACCATATAATACAGAGAGCATCACAGTAACCACCATATAATACAGAGAGCATCACAGTTACTACCATATAATACAGAGAGCATCACAGTTATTACCATATAATACAGAGAGCATCACAGTTACTACCATATAATACACAGAGCATCACAGTGACCACCATATAATACAGAGAGCATCACAGTAACCACCATATAATACAGAGAGCATCACAGTTACTACCATATAATACAGAGAGCATCACAGTTACTACCATATAATACAGAGAGCATCACAGTTACTACCATATAAAACAGAGAGCATCACAGTCACTACCATATAATACAGAGAGCATCACAGTTACTACCATATAATACACAGAGCATCACAGTGATCACCATATAATACAGAGAGCATCACAGTTACTACCATATAATACACAGAGCATCACAGTGACCACCATATAATACAGAGAGCATCACAGTTACTACCATATAATACACAGAGCATCACAGTGACCACCATATAATACAGAGAGCATCACAGTTGCTACCATATAATACACAGAGCATCACAATGACCACCATATAATACAGAGAGCATCACAGTTGCTACCATATAATACACAGAGCATCACAATGACCACCATATAATGCAGATAACTGACTGCCAGATAATGTGAACAGTGATTGTTATATAATTCAGAAAGGATCACAGTGACCACCATTTAGTTCAAAGAGCCTCAGTGACCACCATATAATACAGAGAAACACAGTGATCACCATATAATACAGAGAGCATCACAGTTACTACCATATAATGCAGATAACTTAGCACTGACTGCCATATAATGAAGATAACATCTCAGTGACTGCCATATAATGAAGATAACATCTCAGTGACTGCCATATAATAACATTACAGTGACTGCCATATACTGCAAGGAACCTCACATTGACGGCCATATAATACAAGGAACATCACAGTGACTGCCATATACTGCAAGGAACATCACAGTGACTGCCATATACTGCAAGGAACATCACAGTGACCGCCATATAATGCAAGGAACATCACAGTGACCTCCATATAATGCAAGGAACATCACAGTGACCGCCATATAATGCAAGGAACATCACAGTGACTGCCATATACTGCAAGGAACATCACAGTGACCGCCATATAATGCAAGGAACATCACAGTGACCTCCATATAATACAGAGAGCATCACAGTTACTACCATATAATACACAGAGCATCACAGTGACCACCATATAATACAGAGAGCATCACAGTTGCTACCATATAATACACAGAGCATCACAATGACCACCATATAATGCAGATAACTGACTGCCAGATAATGTGAACAGTGATTGTTATATAATTCAGAAAGGATCACAGTGACCACCATTTAGTTCAAAGAGCCTCAGTGACCACCATATAATACAGAGAAACACAGTGATCACCATATAATACAGAGAGCATCACAGTTACTACCATATAATGCAGATAACTTAGCACTGACTGCCATATAATGAAGATAACATCTCAGTGACTGCCATATAATGAAGATAACATCTCAGTGACTGCCATATAATAACATTACAGTGACTGCCATATACTGCAAGGAACCTCACATTGACGGCCATATAATACAAGGAACATCACAGTGACTGCCATATACTGCAAGGAACATCACAGTGACTGCCATATACTGCAAGGAACATCACAGTGACCGCCATATAATGCAAGGAACATCACAGTGACCTCCATATAATGCAAGGAACATCACAGTGACCGCCATATAATGCAAGGAACATCACAGTGACTGCCATATACTGCAAGGAACATCACAGTGACCGCCATATAATGCAAGGAACATCACAGTGACCTCCATATAATGCAAGGAACATCACAGTGACTACCATATAATGCAAGGAACATCACAGTGACCGCCATATAATGCAAGGAACATCACACTGACTGCCATATATTGTAGAAAACATCTCAGTGACTGCCATATAATGCAGAGAACATCACACTGACTGCCATATATTGTAGAAAACATCACAGTGACCACCATATATTGCAGAAAACATCTCAGTGACTGCCATATAATACAAGGAACATCACAGTGACCGCCATATACTGCAAGGAACATCACAGTGACTGCCATATACTGCAAGGAACGGGATGCGGTCAGTTTCCTGGTGGTCGGAATCCTGGCGTTCAAAATCCCGACGCCGAAATCCCGACCGCCGAAATCCCAAAACTTTCTCCCTCCGTGGGTGTCCACGACACCCATAGAGGGAGAATAAATTAGTGTGCCGAGCGTAGCGAGGCACCGGGCCCGCTGCGTGGCGAGTGCAATGAGCCCACAAGGGTAGGGGGGGGCTATCCACGTCTCCCCCTTGTCGGGATTTCGGCATCGGGATTTTGACCGCCGGGATTCCGATCGCTGGGATTCCATACCGAATCCCAAGGAACATCACAGTGACTGCCATATAATGTAGAGAACATCTCATTGACTGCCATATAATGCTAGGAACATCACAGTGACTGCCATATAATGTAGAGAACATCTCATTGACTGCCATATAATGCTAGGAACATCACAGTGACTGCCATATAATGTAGAGAACATTTGATTGACTGCCATATAATGCTAGGAACATAACAGTGACTGCCATATAATGTAGAGAACATCTCTTTGACTGCCATATAATGCTAGGAACATCACAGTGACTGCCATATAATGTAGAGAACATCTCATTGACTGCCATATAATGCTAGGAACATCACAGTGACCGCCATATAATGTAGAGAACATCTCGTTGACTGCCATGTAATTGCAGAGAACACCAAAGACTGTCATACAATACAGATAGAATTATTATTAGCCCATCAAAATCATGTATCTGTTATTGATCACCCTTATGAAGACATCCAATGGCAGGGCTCAATAACAGTGAAGGTAACAAAAAATGAATGCTACTGTAACACCCCATAACTGTGGAATAATAGGTGCCGTGCATTCCAGTTAACCAGGGGTTAATATACCCCAGCACTAGGCACAGCTCAGACCATAGTTGCCTACCCTCCTGCATTCTGCAGGAGACTCCCTGAAAAAGCAGCAATCTCCCTCTTTCCCTCATTAGTCTAACAATCTCCCTCATTTCACCTAGCCCACATGACAATGTTACATTTTAGTGGGAAAAGGAATGAGAGAGATATACATTTACATTGAATCATCAGCACCATTTCCCAGCACTTTACCAAGTATAGTATCATTTACTAACTGCTTTGGGGCTCATCTACACTTGGATATAAGTCATTTTACTAGATTCTTCTCAGATGTAGCAGCACACACCCACGCTTCTAGGTGCCATGTTCACAATCTCTCCATATATCTGGAACTAGACACGCCCATTGGGTGGCACATGACACACCCCCTTAATGGGGTGCTACATAAAATTTGGTTACCAACTATAATCTCCCTGAAACTGATTTTCAAAAGTAGGCAAGTATGGCTCAGACCTAAAGAGTTAAACACAGACAGGCTGGAGTGCGACAGGAAGAGAGAGGTCAGAGGTGACCTGAGCTAGCAGCTTGACTGAGGAAGTTAGCAGCTAGCACAGAGAGAGGAGACTTCTCCATGCAGCCTGAAAGACACTGGGCAACCTAGATAGAGGAAGACAGCAGCGTGGCACCTGTGACCCCTGACCTGCCAGACACTTGAGCAGCACAGAGCTACAGTAATGAGTGGCAGCCCAGCCTGTAAGAGAAGGAGCCAGTCAGGCAGCGTGCAAACTATTCAAGAGAACACAGCAGTCACAGTGTCAAGCTGCCAGAGCCCTGCAGTAAATATTAAGTGCCAGCCCAGCAGCCAGCACGTGGGCAGCACAGAGCCCAGCAGCCAGCACGTGGGTAGCACAGAGCACAGTAGCCAGAGCCCAGCAGCATGGTGCAAGCAGCAACAGCAGAGCCTGGACAGCAGAGGCACCATTGATGCAGTCACCAGGGACAGATCAGCGGTGACAGAGTCTGGTAGATCGAGACTGGTTGGAACCAGCACCTGCAGCCGATACAGGTACCTTACTGCACACTGTGCCCCTGCCTACCACCCCTATTATATCGCCCGCCAGGCACATTATAGGGTCAGGGACCCATGGACACCCCTAGCGCATGACAGGGTTGTACCCATTGAGGCCGCATAGAGAGTCACAGTGCAGGCCAGTGGCCAGAAGTCCTGTGTAGCTGATTGTGGCAACGTCTAGGCGCCCACACTAGCAGTCCCAGGAGGGTACACAGCACTGGTGAAGACTTACTGATCCCAGCCGGACGCAAGATCTTCAAAGCCTTCCCCAAGACCTCCCCCTTCACCGTCCTTGCCCATTCCTTATAGCAGCCTCCCAGAGTTGCCACCATAGTGGAGAAGCTAGGACAATCTATCAGGATTTGTGATTGCTTACTTTTCACCTTTAAAGCATAGTTAATGGACCACTTGTGCCACCCGGTGGTACCAAGGACCAAACTGAAAGCAACCAAGTCCTATGCATAGGCCTCCGTCGGAACTGACCGGTCTTATTAACAGAGAGTGTACCCAGGTACTTAGAGTGAGTCGAGTATTGATTTTATGGTAATTCGCTAAAACTATTTGTTAGTATGACAGTTGGGTGTAATGTTCACTCATACTCGGTATTATCACTGTATCCAGGTGTAAATTAGTGGACCAGCTCACCGGTCCAGCAGCGTATTGGAAGTAGTTTCTCAAACTGCAGTGATAGGCCGAGTACGGAGTGACTCAGAGTTACCGGTAGCTCCATTGTCCTTTTATGGTATATAGCATTTGTATGCATAGAGTGAGTTGTATTGCATTGATTTTATTCTGATATTGTGGAAGGCAGCCGTTCCCAGTGGCCGTGTTACAATAAAAGGTCAAAGTAATTCTTTTGTCGACTGTTCTGTGCCACCATCCTGTATCATGAGAAGACTACCGACTGGCATCCGTGGAATCGGGGAAACACGACCCCCACCGCATCCTACCAGGTAACCCCTTCAGGTCCTTACACTACTGTATAAACAATGTTAAATTTTGCATATTTAAAAAGAGGACGACCCATCAACATTTGCTCTCCCCCCAATTCTCCTGACACCCATGAGAAGAATACTATTGTATGGCAACCCAGTGGGTGAATAGAGGAAACTGGGTTGAGTTCCCTGAAGTACACAGGAGGTAAGAAGTAAAAGCTAAATGTCTGCGAACATTGGCCGTATGCTGTGCTGCTTTACTGTTGCTATACAGAAGAATTAATGGCTGGCCTGTGGGGCATCCAGCGCTTACCTCTGCCAGCTAAACTCCAGCAGCCAATTCTCTGCAATGCCATGGAGGAACCCCTATCTCTGTCTCCTCGGGGGATGCTGCTGCTTACAAAGACATAGGGTCTGTGCTTCAGCGTCCATCCCTGAATTAGTCCCTAAATCTAGTTTCAGGGAGATTATAGTTGGTAGGAGAATTTTAGGGTAGGTGACATGAGGGAGATTGCTAGACTAATGAGGGAGAGAGGGGGATTGCTGCTATGACAGGGAGTCTCCTGCAGAATGCAGGAGGGGAGGTAACTATGATGTAACAGTGTAATGTGTGCTAGGTGACATGAGGGAGATTGCTAGACTAATGAGGGAGAGAGGGAGATTGCTGCTATGACAGGGAGTCTCCTGCAGAATGCAGGAGGGGAGGTAACTATGATGTAACAGTGTAATGTGTGCTAGGTGACATGAGGGAGATTGCTAGACTAATGAGGGAGAGGGGGAGATTGCTGCTGTGTCAGGAAGTCTCCTGCAGAATGCAGGAGGGGAGTTAACTATGGTGTAACAGTGTAATGTGGGCCAGGTGACATGAGGGAAACTGCTATACTATTGAGGGAGATTGCTGCTATGTCCATACCCTCCAACATTTGATGGGCGAAAATCGGTACACATTAGAAAGGGGCGTGGTCACTAGAAAATGGGAGTGGCCAATGGTAAAATGGGCGTGTCAACAGTGACATGAATAATAATACAACTAAAATAATAGTTCACCCCTCATGGACCACCATTATAACAATAATGAACACAACACATATTTTTAAATGACCTGCGAGTGCTGCCAGTAAGGGAGAACATGTATGTAAGACACAGGGTACTTACATACACTGCCAGAGCCTGATCTAGAGCCGCTGCCTGCCTCCCGCCGGGCTGTTGCCGCTGCCTTCCTCAGCTGAGTGTCTCCAGGGGCTACTGCTGTTCCCTGACTCCCGGGCTGCTGATGGTGCCTCACTCCTGAACAAGTCTCTGTGATTGGCGGGTCATTTGAAAGGCGCAGCTGGGAGCTCAGCTGTGGCTGCCTGGGGAGGTGGGCTCTCCTGGGAGCCGCGGGATCTCGATGCGAGCGCAGCCTCCACAGGACCAACGCCATGTGCGTGTGCCACTGCAGCCTGTCACCCACTCGCTCCAGCTGCCATCGCCGGTTCTTTCAGTCTTGGAACGGAGTCTTGGTCCGCAGCTGAGAGGCAGGGGAGTGACGATTGGCCATAGGAGCTGTCACTCAGGAGCAGGGGCTAGGCTGCAGTTACTGCTAATAACCCGTGAGAGCAGTGGACTGAAGCGCTGCCTGCCGCCCCCCTGTGCTGTGATTGGATGCTCTGCAGCCACCACTTATGATTGGCTGCTTCTGTATACAGTACCTCCGATGCCTAAAAAAACGGTACATTCGGTACACTTTGATTTAGCCGGTACAGACCGTAAAAAAACGGTACTGTACCGGCTAAATCGGTACAGTTGGAGGGTATGCTATGTCAGGGAGTCATCTGCAGAATGCAGGAGGGGAGGTAACTATGATGTAACAGTGTAATGTGGGCTAGGTGACATGAGGGATATTGCTAGACTAATGAGGGAGAGAGGGAGATTGCTGCTATGTCAGGGAGTCGCCTGCAGAATGCAGAAGGGGAGGTAACTATGATGTAACAGTGTAATGTGGGTTAGGTGACATGAGGGAGATTGCTAGACTAATGAGGGAGAGAGGGAGATTGCTGCTATGTCAGGGAGTCTCCTGCAGAATGCAGGAGGGGAGGTAACTATGGTGTAACAGTGTAATGTGGGCTAGGTGACATGAGGGAGAGTGCTAGACTAATGAGGGAGAGAGGGAGATTGCTGCTATGTCAGGGAGTCTCCTGCAGAATGCAGGAGGGGAGGTAACTATGATGTAACAGTGTAATGTGGGCTAGGTGTCATGAGGGAGATTGCTAGACTAATGAGAGAGAGAAGGAGATTGCTGCTATGTCAGGGAGACTCCTGCAGAATGCAGGAGGGGAGGTAACTATGATGTAACAGTGTAATGTGGGCTAGGTGACATGAGGGAGATTGCTAGACTAATGAGGGAGAGAGGGAGATTGCTGCTATGTCAGGGAGTCTCCTGCAGAATGCAGGAGGGGAGATAATCATGGTGTAACAGTGTAATGTGGGCTAGGTGACATGAGGGAGACTGCTAGACTAATCAGGGAGAGAGGGAGATTGCTGCTATGTCAGGGAGTCTCCTGCAGAATGCAGGTGGGGAGGTAACAATGATGTAACGGTGTAATGTGGGCTAGGTGACATGAGGGAGATTGCTAGACTAATCAGGGAGAGAGGGAGATTCCTGCAGAATGCAGGAGGGTAGGCAGCTATGCCCTAATTAGCTATGCAAACTGGCATAGCACCCACTCTGCATCAGCCTTGTAATGTCCTAGAACTAGAAATACGCTGTCCTCCGGGGACAGAATCAGGCCCCAGTGTGTGTGTGTATATCAGACAAAGCTGCATTTCACAAGTAAAGTACGGCAACACCAATACCAGTATCAGGCCTGGTTTCAACCAATGTCGGGCCTGTTTGTAACAATTGTGAAATACCATTACAGCGCCTTTGATTACTCGCTGGTTTCCTGTTGCTGTCGCTGCCCAAATTCCAGTTTTCATCTATATTCAGCACAAATTCTGAGGAAAAGCAAAGCCCGCACAAACATCTGAGCTCTGCCTGTTTCAGATCCATTACATCAAACTGTAAATGACAGCTTGTAACATAATCCTGTTCTACAAGTGACTGCATTTAATCCCTTCCCCGCACCGCCGCATACGTACCTGCGAGGACACGGCCTGACATACAGTGAATAAGAAATACATAGGCATCGTTAAAAGCTGTGATTTTGAGTGGGCAACAAACATACAGGAAGCTATAAATGAATATAATACAGATGTATCCTCACACACTGCGGTTTCCGTCGCGTCAAAAAGCTCCACATGGCGCACCAAGTCCCCGGCGGGAGACTGTACTGCTGGAACTGTGCATCTTATTCACACAAATAAAACAACTGGGAGACACAAAACTACTTTACGAGATTACACCTATCAACATTAGTACATCTGACGTGTGACACTCGTACATCTGATGTGTGATATTGGCATTCTGTACCTCCCAACTATCGCAATTACAGAAGGTCAGTCCCGCTATTTGGAGACTGTCCCGCTGTCCCTCCCATGGGTGATCATTGCCAGTGCTGTGCATCTGAAGAGATGCAGTGCAGGGAGGGCGGGCTGCCCAGTGGCTATGGGAGCGATGGACACGCCCCTGAAACTGACGGAAATGTTGGTCAGGGTGCGAGGCCACGCCCCTATGCCCAAGGCCACGCCCAACATCACTGTAGCTCCACCCCCTTTTTGGCCCAGAAGGGCAGTTTGGAGGCATGGGTTTGTCTGAATCCGTATAGGATGTAAAAGCTGCAGGCTTTGTGCGTGATGCATCCAAAGTCCTCCGTGGTTGGTACTGCAGCAGCTGCTATCAAGGTGCAGTGATGGTGCTTTCCCAGGATGCTTTGCCCTGGGCAACTGCACTGCTTGCACACACATAGTTGCAGCATGATTATAGCCAGGGGCGGATTGGGAATTAAAAGCAGCCCGGGAAATAATTCGAAGCAGCCCTAGGGAAGGGGGGGGGACCTTTGCGCGCCGGAGGCACAAATTTTTAGGGGGCGTGGTCTAGTGATATGGGGGTGTGGCCTATTTCAATGAGGTCACGCCCCATTTTCGCCGCTGAGGGGGCATGGCCAGTAGCTCTCTCTGCGGACATTACTCAATGCCGCCGCGCTTCTGTCGGCATCCAGCGGCCACAGACAGTGCAGCATTGCCCAAAACAAATATGGCCACCGCATATGTGCATTTAATATATGCGGCAGCCATTTTTGTTTTGGGCAATGCTGCCGTTTGTGACCAGGCTGGGCTGCGGCCGCTTCTAACAAAGGTAAGCGGCCCAGCTAGAGTGAAATCTTAACATGAGAACAGTGTGCGCCAAAGGCAGACTGAAGGGTGTGTGTATGTATGATTATGGTTATAGGCTGCGGGTTGTGTATGATTAGGGTTATGGGCTGCGAAGGGTATGTATTGTTAGGGTTAGTCTGTGGGGATGTATAGTTAGGGTTAGGCTACAGGGGGGGTGTATAATTAAGGATAGGCTAAGGGGGGTATGGTTAGAGAGGAGGAGGGGGTGTAGAGTTGGGCTGTGGGGAGGGGGTGGATAGTTAGTCTGCGGGGTGGGGTGTCTATAGTTGGGCTGTGGGGAGGGGGTGGATAGTTAGTCTGCGGGGATGGGGTGTGTATAGTTGGGCTGTGGGGAGGGGGTGGATAATTAGTAAGGCTGTGGGGGTGGGGTGTGTATAATTACACTGCATGGGTGGGGGTGTATAGTTAGGCTGCAGGGGTGGGGGGTGTATAGGTAGGCTGCGGGGTGGGGGATGTATAGTTAGGCTGCAGGGGTGGGGGGTGTATAGTTAGGCTGTGGGGTGGGGGATGTATAGGTAGGCTGCAGGGGTGGGGGTGTATATTTAGGCTGTGGAGGTGGGGGGTGTGTAGTTAGGCTGCGGGGTGGGGGATGTATAGGTAGGCTGCAGGGGTGGGGGTTGTGTAGTGAGGCTGTGGGGATGAGGGTGTATAGGTAGGCTGTGGGGGGGTGCATAGGTAGGCTGCAGGGGTGCATAGGTAGGCTGCAGGGGTGGGGTGTATAGGTAGGCTGTGGGGTGTATAGGTAAGCTGTGGGGGGGGTTTATAGTTAGGCTGCAGGGGTGGGGGTGTATAGTTAGGCTGTGGGGGGGCTTATAGTTAGGCTGTGGGGGGTGGGGTGGAGGGTTTATAGAGTTAGATAGGTTGCATTACAGATGGTGATAAGTTAGTAAGGCTTCTGAGGGGTACTCACAGTGCCAAGCACGAAAGTCTACATTCCAAGCAGCAGCAGTGCCTCCACGGAGGTAGAGACAGCTTCTTCTTGTATGCCTGCCGTCCTGCAGGATAGGCCAGGAGATGGGCCGGGTCTAGCAGCAGTAGTGGCAAGAGACCAGCCTGGAGCGCTGTATCCTTCTCAGCTGGGACCGGCAGCGGCGCTACTCTCCTCCCTCCATCAGCCTCAACGATGACTCCTTACCAGCAGCAGTGTTGGTGTGGGTAGGGAGGTGCAGCGGACCTGGCCTCCTGCTCCCCAGACAGCTCACGCTCCCTGCGGATTCCTTGGCAGCTTCTGTGGCGGGGGTGCGGCCATTACTCACCGCCGCCGCGCTTCCGCCGGCCGCAGAGAGTGCACAGCGCTGCCCAAAACAAATATGGGCGCCGCATATGTGCATTTAATATATGCATATATGCGGCGGCCATATTTGTTTTGGGCAATGCTGCCGATGACCAGGCTGGGCTGCGGCCGCTTTTAACAAAGGTAAGCGGCCCAGCCAGAGTCAAAACTGGTCCGGCCCACCGGGAAACGGCCCGGTTTCCCGGTGGGCCAATCCGCCTCTGATTATAGCAAGTAATGCTCCTAATCATACTTGCCTACCCTCCTGGAACTGCCGGGAAGCTTACGAAAATCATATGGCCCACCTCTCAGTCTAGAAAGTTTGACAAGTCTTCTGCATTCTCTCTGACCTCCCGCACCCTCCCCTGGAACAAGGTGGGCGATCTGAGGTGGAAATTCACACTGAATTGTGTCATTATAGCCCACCTCCTGTTATACAATGCGTGTTTCTCAGGATGCAGGTTATAGTAATTACAGGAGACAATGGAGTCACTTTGCCTCAGGTCTCCAGCCCTGAAGGGGGGCACCCAGATCTCCTCCATTGCTGCAGTTTATGCCCTATGCTGCCATCCTCCCTCTCCCAGGGACCCCACCCCTGAGTCCAATCCCAGCCTAGAGAAAGAATTCTAGCCAGCAATCTGCACTGATGTACATAAAACCATACTTGCCTACCCTCCTGAAAATCGTGAGACCCTTCTGGACCTCCAGAATGGTGGGTAAGTCCACAGTGTTTCCCCCCTGACCACCCACAGCCCCCTCAACTTCTCACTTACAGACCACAAGTGGGCAGACCCAGTGTTGTGGGGGGGATGGGGGGGCTCACCTGCTGCTTCTTTCTGGGAGGTGCTGAGACGCTTGAAGGCCCTCCCGCTGCCGTTTTGGATTTGGGCAAAGTGCTGCGGCCGCTGCCCGTGGCCGAGCCAGCCCAGGTGAGATCGCGGCCGGACCCTTTTTAAAGAGTTTTGGGCCGGCCCACCGGGAAATGGCCCGGTTTCCCGGTGGGCCAATCCGTCCCTGCGCTCCTATCTGCCAATGGGCTCCTGCACCCAAGGGGGCACCTCTCCTCCCCTGGCAGTTAATTGACTCAAGAGCTAGGTACAAACACCTTCTCTGTCACCTTCTGAACACTCTGCTTATTCCACCCTCGGCTCCATCCACCTCACTTGGTTTTATATTGCTTTTATTGTTTAATGTCATGCCTGTTATTCCATAGATGTCTTTTAAAAGAATACATTTTGTGTGAGTTTCACCCAGTGCGCCCAGGGCCTTACCTACCAATCTAAGACTAGTCCTAAGACTGTAGGTACCCAGGCAGCACACATTTGGTCAACCTACCATTACCAGTAAACAGTCAAGGTTTACCACATATGGTTGGCCACAGTCATAAGTGACCCCCCTCTGCCGCATTATGGACTCCCCCCCCCCCACCAGGACATAGACTGCCCCCCCCTCCCCAACACATAGGCAAATGCGGGGGGGGGGGGTGTTTCTGGTTGACCGGAAACCCCCCTCATCTTGGTAAGTGCCTTATATTATGACAATAGCACTGGTATATAATATGATCAGTAGAGCTGCCACCACACCATGCAGTGTAAGGACCAGAGCGGAGCTGTTGCACATGCCCAGTGTACCAGCTTCTTCTACCACATTTACTGTCTGTGTGGATCTGAGCCCTCAAACATCGCAATGGACCAGAGAGCAGCTACCAGGAGGAAGAGACAGGAGCCTTACCATGAGGTGGGAGAATGTGAGCTTAGAAAGTGCAGTATCGGTTCTATTATGTTTGTGTATTTATTTATTATACGGTTAACCTTTTCCTAACCACTTATCTTATTTAAATGTTTGAAACAGCCTGTACTATAGAGCATCTGTACTGGTAAATGTTAATACTGCATTCCATACAGTATCCAGTGTATAAAATTACCAATTTTCGGGGCTGTTACTGCTCCCTCAGACTCCCGTACTTACTCCAATGCGCTGCAGAGTAGGAGATGTTGGATTACATTTGGAAACCCCCCTCTAGAAATCCTGCATTTGCCACTGCCACAGGACTGACATAGACTGCGTACCTGGCTGGTAGTCTATGGCTCAGAGCAAGGAGTGGAGGAGGTAGCCATAATCCAGCAGCACCCCCGATGTAAGCTTATGAGCACACCTATGACCACAATGATTCACTGAAGGTTTCCCAATCATAGCCCATGTGTACGGTAAATAAACAAAAAATTGGAAAAATGTTGACCTTTTGACCATGTCCACCTATTGTCTGTCAACAATATGAGGTCAATATTGACTGTCTTAATGAACACTGTCTATTTATTGACTGGAAACTGTTCTTGACCTCATATGTGACATGAAAGCCAGCAAATTGTAACATCTCCGGTATATACTTCCAACACTCGACACAATATTAATAATCTTGGGTTTACATAGAGTATATTACACTTACATTCTGCAAGTATGAAGCCATCAGAATATTGATTAATAACTGAATTTCAATGGTTTAACTGAGTGGAAACACTTACTGTATTTTTATGAGTGATATCTTACATATGTATTTCACATTATAATATGTGGCCCGTGCTGTCATTTCAAGCAGCCCTCAGCCTCCAGCTGGAAGCGGGCAGAGCATCAGATGTGGGAAGCACAGCACAGGACACTAAAGGTGGGGCCCCGGGGAGCGCGCCTTTACCTTGCTGTCTGCAGCAGTGAGGAGGTGCCGAACACCACAGTCAGATGTGTTTGGTGTCCTACCCCTGCTGCTGCAATCGTATATCACCCTACTCCACAATCACAGTGACAGCAGTGTTTGGGGAGGGGGCAGAGAGGGGGAAGCTTGCTCCCGTAACATGCAGAGTGGAGGAGGGCAGCAGCGGGAGCCCAAGCATCTCCTGTCCTTGCAGTGCCTGCTTTGCCTCTACTTCCTCTGGCTCACACAAGGGGCTGGGAAACATACAGAGAAGGGAGGGGGCAGAGTGGGGGACATACAGTGAAGGAGGGTCAGGCTGGGGGGACATAGAGTGAATGGGGGCAGAGTGGGGGACCAATCTGATGTGATTAATGATTCAAGGAATGTCAAGCTGAATGGTCAGCCCCCCACACATTTACACTTCACCAAATCTGGCCCTCGTTGCAAAAAGTTTGGACACCCCTGCTTTAAATGGTCTATTCAATCATTCAGACGATGTAAATCAGGCATATCCAACCTAGATAGATCCAGTGGCGTCAAGAAGGGGGGTAATTTTTACACGGGTCCGGATCTGCTGGAGGGGCCTGGGTCCCACTCCTCAATTGCAGGGAGTCAGGCAGTGGGGAGAGAGATGACAGCACAGCCTCTCTCCCCAGCTCAGCACATAACGCTCAGTGCAGTGGCAGCCTGTCACCTCTCTTCCTCTGTGTGTATGAGGAGGATCTAGTCTGCCACCCCACACAAATCATGGGTCCCCCCTCCATTTTACGGGGGCCCGGCCGACTTGTCGGCAACCCTGGATATATCAAGCAACTTATATTATACTTCCCATAGGATAGGAAATAACGAAATAAAGAAAGCAGCTCTGCCCTGTCCCTGTGTTAGCATTGTCACTATCCATATAAATACAGAAAGATCTTATGACCGCTTATACCAGTGTTGCATACATGACAGACGGAGACAGGACAGTTGTGTTAGTATTTCACAACACATTAGTGGATCTCTGGTACATGTGTCTGTTTCTGCTTCATGTCACTGCGTATGGCATGCCTCGCGGAATGAGCTGTCATTACTGCATCTTCCTGCACCCTCCGCCGCTCAGATCTATCACCCCCCCTCCCCCAGCTGACACCTCCTAATTGCATGTTGCAGGTGTCACATGTGATATAAAGGCCGCACCTGCTCACACACAGGACCGCTCCTGTCACTGCATGTACCAGCCGTGGAAAATGACTTTGGCATCCAGATGCTGCATCGTCATGACAATAAGCAGCCTCCCTGTAAGAGGAGTGATGAGAGGTTATATAACTGTCAGCATCCATGGACCTATCAAGCTAAACGCCTGAACTCACCCTAAATCTGGGTTTTATAAATACGCTTGCCTTCAGCAGCATCTGGCCATGCATATCAGACACAAAGTTTAAGGACAAGGTAGTACTTTATTCTCCTAGGAGTGTCTCAGTCATGCCGGGCATCTCAGCGACCTGCACCACAGCAAAAAAAAGCACAAAAATGGGCAAAATCATGCTGCACTGCAGGTGGGGCAGATGTAACATGTGCAGAGAGAGTTCGATTTGGGTGAGTTATTTTGTTTCTGTGCAGGGTAAAAAACTGGCTGCTTTACTTTTACACTGCAACTTAGATTTTAGTTTGAATACACCCCACCCAAATCTAAATCTCTCTGCACATGTTACATCTGCCCCTTCTGCAGTGCACATGGTTTTGCTCATTTTGAGAACAAATTTGCACTGCGACCAGATCTGAATTAGGCGGCTCATGGTTTGTTCCAGTTAATTTACTTGCTTACTGATTCTGATCCTAAATCGTATTTCGGCAATATTGAATATCTGATTATACAGTATAGTCAGGGTTGCCGACCCTCCCGGAATTTCCGTGAGTCTCCCGAAAATCGGGACCCCCTCCCGGCCCCCTGGAAGGGTGGGCAACCCTCCCGGATTCAGGAGGGGACCCCCGCTGTCCCCCGGATCGCGGCATTAAAATGCCGCAATCCTCGGGTCTCAGAGGAGGGAGCGGAGCTAAAACGGCACAATCGCGTCATTTTAGCCCCTCCACGGAGATCCGTGAATTCCCTGCATTACCAGCATGGGGGCGGGGCTTAGTGATGTCACTCGTAAGCCCCGCCCCCGAGCGGCTGCTGAAACTCTCCCGGAGGGGAGAATCTTAAAGTCGGCAACCCTGGTATAATGCCAACACTTTATGCTGCGCTTTACAATTGGGAAGACAAATATACAGTAAGATGAGACTTGTAAATAACAGACAGAGAGGTAAAAGGACCCTGCTTTCAAGCTTACAGTCTATAGAGCTATACAAGTTTGCATACGTACGGTAACTTAGGAAAATCGCATTGCATCGCAGGGGCCATTTTAACGACGATGTGATGCAATTTTCCTATGTAATTTATTCCCTGCTCTGTTAGCCCCGGGAGATCGTATCGCACCTCCCGCAAAATCGCATATAGGGTTACATTAGCTATACAAAAATATCATTGTATGACATACAATGAGGTTTTAGGCCCCCCCCCCCCCACTATCCACACTACCCCGAAGCGTGGCGAGCGGCGGCGGAACGCGTCCTCCGACCTTTTCATACCCCCACTATCCACGTCGGCGTGGAGTGGATTTTATATAGTGTGACGAGCCCCGCGAGGGGACGCGGATTACTTTACATGTATTCCGCGTCCCCTCTCCGGGCTCGCTGCGCTCTCCATGCTTCCGTCTCGGTAGCTCGCTGCGCTCGCCACACTATATAAAATCAACTCCACGCTGACGTGGATAGTGGGGGTATGAAAAGGTCGGAGGACGCGTTCCGCTGTACTCGCCACGCTTTGGGGTATGTCATACAATGTTATTATTGTGTAGCTAATGTAATGGCATCGTACACCCTATCAAATCGCATGCTATCGCATGCGATTTTGAGGGAGGTGCGATGCGATGCGCTGCGATCCCCCAGGGCTAAGATAACAGTGAATAAATGCAATGTGATTTTCCTACACAGAATAGCCCACTAAACAAATTGCTTAGTGGGCGCCGGTCTACTACATAAGTACCGATGAATCTCTCATCATGTGGATGGCCAGTTACGTGTGTATTGCTTACCAGGGGAATAGATGGCACCCATGGTGAGCAGGACAGCTGGTGGAGGCAGTGTGGTGCTCTGGGCAATGTTCTGCTGGGAAACCTTGGGTCTTGCCATTCCTGTGAATGCTGCTGTGACTAGGGTTGCCACCTCTCCAGGATTTCCTGGATTCTCCCTGAATTGGTGGCAACCCTCCAGGACGTTTTTGCAGTCTCCCGGATTCAGGGATTCTCACGGAATCCGGGTGACTTTAAAAGCCTCCACAGCTTCCCAACTAAGGGCAGTATTCAATGAAGATATTCTCCGTGCACGGCGAGCATTTTTTTTTGCTCGCCGTGCACTCTCCGTGTTCCGGAGGGCTCGCTGCCACTCCTGCTCCCCCTATTCAACGTGTTAAAGACTCGCCGCCACTCGCGGCGAGTCTTAACCCCTGCAGCGGACGAGCGTCCGCGGCAGGGAGCTGTCAGGGGGACGTAGCAGGCAAGAGAGATTAAAGTCTCTCTTGGCTGCTGCAGGGGATATGGGGAGGGGAGCAGGGCTCCCCTGGACCCAGGCAGCACAGGCTGCCCCCCCTATAGCCAGCGGGGGACCCAGTATTCACTGTACCCGAACGTGCTTCGGGTGCAGTGAATATATGAATATCTAATGAGCGGCTCGAGCGCTCCGGCCCCCTGCTGGCTGCACTGTGTAAAAAAAAAAAAAAAAAAAATGTAAAAAAATATTTTTTTTTTAAAATTAAATATATATTCATGTGCTATAGGCACATGAATAAAAATAACATGCCCCTTCACAGAAAAAAAAACCTGATTTTTTGACACCAAAATTAAAAAAAACACCCTTTTAGTTTAAAAGTTCACATTCCTGCTCTCCATCAAAAGATGGAGAATTTCTACACGGAGAGAGACGGCGAAAATTACTTAAAAAGACGGCGAATATTTCACATTGAATAGGGTTGCTCGCTTTTGGAGAGCAAAAGTCTCCATCCAAGGCGAGAAAAGCACAAACTCTCCATAAAACACGGCGAATTTTTCTCATTGAATACAGCCCTAAGTGTGCACACTGTCAGGGGCATAGGGAGGGTGGTTCCAGCGGAGCGTGAGCTCCGGGTGCCAGAAAGGCCACAGGGCATGCACAGTGCGTCTCCAGCACTTGCGAGTTGCTGCCTGCCCCACAGCTCCCTCTACCTTTAGAAATATTTCAACTGGGCCGCGGGAGAGGAGAGGACGGAGGAGCACTGTGCAGCTAACAGCTTAGGATGCTGCAGCAGCGCTTCCTCCCAAACTGAGCTTTAGAGGAGAGATAAGCCGGCTTCTACTGTGTATCAATCCCAGGGGTCCTCTGCTGTCTGTGCTGTCAGCTGAGGAAATGGTGAGGCCAGTGTGGAGGGGGGATTTGTGTGTGTGGACAGTCAGTGTTTGGGGCAGATATGCATGTTAGAGAAGTGAGGGGTTGGGGGAGGTTGCTGTGAAGTTGTTGTCACTGGTGTCAGGGTGAGGGGAGGATGTATGAGGTATCTCTGTGTAGGAGTTGTCAGTAGGGGAAATGTGTTATTAAATGTAACAATAGGGACTTCAATACATGTCTGTATTAGAGGCCACGCCAACTTTTCTGAAGAGCTAATGCCCATTTTACAAAGCCACGCCCACTTTTCCAGGAACATACACGCACATGAAAGTGTGTGTGTGTGTGGGATCTCCAGGAATCAAAGATGCCGGAGGTGGAAACCCTAGCTGTGACACATACCACCTACCTAAACGTTGCTGCAGACTGAGTGCCCCTCTTCACGACAATGGTATTCCCTGATGGCAGTGGCTTCTCTCGACGGATAACGCGCCCGGCCACACTGCAACCATCCCTCAAGAATTGTTTGAGGAACATGACAAAGAGGCTGGATGTATTAAGAGTGCAAAATACATTCCGCCAAACATCAATATGATACTATGTACTGTATTAACATATGCGATTAGTATTGCAAAGAACAGCTCTTGCAAAAAGCCCCTCCTACACCTGGGAGCCTTCTGCTGTAGACGGCTGTAGGGACTCATAGGCTCCTCCTCCCTGCACCTGGCAGGGGAAGTCCTGTTGCTAGGGAGGAGGTCACTGATTCCAGGCAGCACACCGGGAGGCTGCCCGGACAGCAGAGGAGAAGGGCCAGCGTGGGTGGTGTGGGGTGGCGGGAAATGCGGTAAAAATCCAGAGAACAGGGTTTTTTACCGCAGTTTTCATTTGATACATTCCGGCATCAAAGTGTTGACTTGGCCTTCAAAATCCCCAGATCTTTCTGATCAAGTCCGAACCATGAAGGTCCCGCCACACAACCCACATGACTTAAAGGATCTGTTGATTACACCTTTGTGCCAGATAACACATGACACCTTCAGGGATCTTGTAATTAACAATCATTTTTCTATGTGAATATATTATAGTAGATTACAATAAAATGTTAAAACAAGCAGTGTCTGTTTGTGGAATTATTTATACCAATAAGAGCTCTTTAAGAAAGGAGGAGGTGATTACCGTAGTGCTGGTGCCTTCATTTTGGGACTCCAGAGGGGTAAGTATTAAAAAATGGGTGCAGTGTGGACCACCCTGGGCCACAATGGCCTGTGTGCACTGCGCATATTGCACCCATTATAAATACACCACTGCCAATGGTGCCTGATCGCAAGGGAATGCTGACACTTGTAGTTCTAATATATAGGATAGCAAGCTTCTCATGCTCCAGTGATGTCATTCAGTGGCGGAACTTGCCGGTGGTGAGCCCAGGTGCAAAAATACAATTTGGGCCCCTCCCCCCCATCCCAATCCAAGTTCACAATATGCAAGATGGCAGCGGGCTATAGGGAGAGGCAGAAGGTAGCGGAGGGTGACAGGGAGAGGGGTGGGTGACAGGAAGAGGGTGACATAAGCCATTAGTCCTCAGGGACCCCAGTGCACTGCACCAATGGTACCTCCGCCTCTGCTAGTCACCGCCTAGTCAGCTGCAAGTTTCTAAGGAAGTGTTAAGTCAACAAGATGGCGTCCACCACAGTGTACAAATGACAATAACACATACATTTGCAATTTTTTGTGAGGAATTTGATGCTGCCTCTTTGGAGTCCTATGACAGCCCCCTGTATACAATAAAAACAAATTCCCAGTTAAAATCCTTTTTTTTGTGGTATGCCCATGTTCCATCACTGTACAGGCAACGTCTAAGACACTGGTGTTCCTGACATATTTATCATCTGGCAATGTAACCGGAACAATGATCAGTGATTAGTTTTCCAGGAAAGACATCTAACATTGACACATGAGAAACGCATATTTAAAAATGATTTCTGATTTACAACTTCTCCCTTTGCCTACGGGCTCTGTAATATCTGTATAGGACAAGCGCCAGCTGAGACAGTCATCACAGCGTAACCGACCTGCTTAAAAATAAATAAAATCAGTCACAAACTCATAAGTCGTGACCGCGATATCTGCAGGACATATTTCATTTATACCCAGAAATCTTCATTTGGATAGTAAAGGAAATTAGATATAATTATACAACTTCTGCATGTTTGCTTTTCTGAATTATTTTTAATTTAATAGTAAAATTCCCCTGAAATGTGGGTCTAATTCAGGTTGGTTTGCAAAAGCAAACTCCTTCTTTAAAGGTCAAATCCAGGTGCCCTGCAGGTGGGGCTGATATAACAGGTGCAGAGAGAGTTAGATTTGGGTGGGATGTGTTCAAACTGAAATCTAAACTGCAGCACCATCGCTAATGTATTATACAACATGGGGCCCTGGACTTGTCCCTAAGTACTTGTTCTAGCCCCGCATCTGAGCTTACATCATTGAGCCCAGTGGTGAAACTAGAAATTCTGCACCCCCTGCCAAAATAGTTTCTGATGCCCCTCCTCATATTTTAATTATATTTTTTTTCCTACTTGCTCGTTGCTATGCTAGGGGCTACAAGCTCATTGCCAGTGGTTTCTTGCTTGTTGCCAGGGGTTACATACTCATTGCCCAGGGGGTCACATACATGTTGCCAGGGGTTTGGTGTTCACACCTTGCCAGCGCTCCTGAAATCCGGCACTTCCCTGACAGACGCTAGCGGTCCAGTAGCACTTCTACCGTCTGTCTCCTCCAAGGCGGCAGACATTTTTGGAGGGATGTTTTAAGCAGATTCCATGCAGGTGGCCGGTCCAGACAGAGAATCTATGCCCCCTGCTTCACCCCGCCAGCGATTGGCATTTAAATGCCACTAATTGGGCCTCATGTCAGAAATATATGCTCTCTTCAGTTTATGAGAATATGGGTGAGATGTACTAAGCTTGAAAAGTGATAAAATGAAGAATGAGGAAGTTCCAGTCACTCAGCTCCTAACTGCCATATGATTGGTTAATGGTTTAACACTCTCCATTTTATCATTTTTCAAGCTTAGTACATCTGGCCTATAATGGGTAAAGTCAACCATACGCTGCAGTATAGGTCAACTAATCATTGTCCTCACCATCCTCATCATCCTCATCAATGTGCAATTACTCCCAACTCTGCTTAGCACCCTCTGTTCCATGGATGCGCCCTCTCTAAGGTTTGCCTACTTGAAGACGGTCGTTACAGCCAAGCTACGTCCATGTGAGGATGAGGTGCAACGGAAATACGCCCAACTGCGCATCTCCCTAAGGTGCCTGCACTCAGTTACGGAGCGTGTGCAGTTTGAAAACAGGCCAGACACGCTCAGCAAACAGCTGGGGGCCTACTCAGACCTATCAGGAAATTGCAATTCATCCCAGCTGAGAGCTTTTCGTGAAACCTCCTCGAGGGAAGACTGAAGATATCATTAACGAACGGGAATACAACTAAAGTCTTAGTGCCAAGCCGAGACACCTGACATTCTCTTATCTTCAAAAATCCATAAGGATTACAATATCTGCCTTATAAACCCAAATATCTCCAGGATTTTCTGCATGACAAAAAACTCAATCCCTAGATCAATATCCCCACACCGTGGTGGAACAAATGACACTAGAGACTGAAATGCACCAATCGTATTGCAAACACGCTCCGAAATATCAAACGCATAGATTGCTATTTATAGCACCCTAGATGTTGCGTCACTTTCTTGTCATATAGAGAAACCGAGATTGTCTACCGGAGCAGAGTCTCCCTATTACACATACTGTACTGTACTTTGGGGGTTATTCAGGTTGATTCGCAAGGCTGCGAATTCGCAGCCTTGCGAGTCCACCTGTTAGGGTCCGGGGACTCCCTTGCCACCCCTACCTCCGTTGCCTCAAACCGGAGTTGGCGGTCGTGTGCAGAGGGCTAGGCTTCACCAATAATAGCCGCGTTCGTGAGAGCCCGTTAGTCAGGCTCCCACCTCGATGCCACCTGGTCTTACGTAGGGACAACACGGCCGCCAAGGCTAGTGGAGAGCAAGGGTAAAACTGTCTAAACCCACGGAAGGCAAGGAGGCCCCGGATACCCACGGGGTAGCCACGCAAGGAACAAGACAGATCCAAGGGGTATACCAGGCGTAACAATACGTGAAGGTGGAATATAATAATACAAGATACAAGCAACAATGCTGACAAGATGGACTATAATAATACAAGATACAAGCAACAATGCTGACAAGATGGAATATAATAATACAAGATACAAGCAACAATGCTGACAAGATGGAATATAATAATACAAGATACAAGCAACAATGCTGACAAGATGGAATATAATAATACAAGGACTTATCCGAATCGCAGCAGGGATCACGGCACGGGGCACTGTAACGAAGCTGCTGGAACCAGGAACACTAAGGCTGCGGGGCACACCAAAGCTATAACCGGCGTCTGTTCCCAGCAGACGCCGGCTATTTATTCAAAAAGTGCCGCCCAGGGTCGTGCTGACGTCAGACACGCTGACGCCGCACGCTAGCCGGATGTTCGGGTAGGTCGCCTAGCAACCTCCCGACGCCGGCCGCACGAAGGAGGAAGCTCGGGACGTTGCTAGGCAACGCCCGACGCTTCCCTGCATGAAGATGGCGGCGCCCGCTCCGTACGGCGGCTCTGGCGCTGCCTGCTATGGCGATGCGCTTGGAGTCGCCTGAAGCCTGGAGCGGCGCCTGCCCCAGCCCCTTACAGTACCCCCCCCTTGAGGAGAGGTCAACCGACCTCCAGCTCCTGGCTTCGAAGGGTTTTGTCTAAAAAATAACTTTTTCAAGGACGGGGCATGAAGATCTTTATCCACAACCCAGGATCTTTCCTCCGGACCGTAACCTTTCCAGTGGACAAGAAAGAACAAACGACCTCGGGAAATCTTAGAGTCCAGAACACTATCCACTACAAACTCCCTGCGGTCCTGATGAATGACCGGTGCCGGCCTGCGAGTACAAGGCCGGCGGGCAGGTTTAAGTAATGAGGCATGGAATGTGGGATTGACCTTCAGGGAACGTGGAATCTGGAGTCGGAAGGCCACCGGATTGATCCTCCTAACGATCTTGTACGGACCAATGAAGCGAGGACCCAACTTCCTAGATGCCTGATGGATATTGATATTCCTGGTGGATAACCACACCCAGTCTCCAACTTTAAAGGAACAAGGTCTCCTGTGACGGTCGGAGAAGCGCCTTGCGGCCGTGGTCGAAGAGAGGAGAGCCCTACGGACCATAGCCCAGGTACCCCTCCTACTGGTCACCCACCTGGGATTACCTGTTCTGGCGGGAACAGGATAAAAAGAATTTGCCCGAGGATGAAAACCATAGTTACAGAAGAAAGGAGACATCTTGGTGGCAGAATGCCAGCCATTATTATAGGCGAATTCTGCAAATGGTAGGTTCTCCACCCAATCCCGTTGGGACTTAGATACATAACACCGCAGGAACTGCTCAAGTGTCTGGTTAACACGTTCCGTCTGCCCATTAGATTGCGGGTGATAAGCAGAAGATGGACTGAGCTTAATCTGTAATGCGGAGCAGACAGACCTCCAAAACTTGGCCACAAATTGAACACCCCTATCCGAAACAATATCTGTAGGAAGGCCGTGTAAACGAAAAATGTGACACACAAACAAGGAGGCTAACCTTTCTGCGGAAGGTAACCCCTTCAAGGGGACAAAATGTGCCATTTTACTAAACCTATCTACCACTACCCAGATAGAATCAAAACCTAAAGATTGTGGCAGATCGGTTATGAAGTCCATGGAGATGTGTGACCATGGCCTCCTGGGTATTGACAAGGGATTTAAATGCCCTATAGGAGGACAACGAGGAGATTTGTTTCTAGCACAGACGTCACAAGCCGACACCCATTCTTTGACATCACTCTTCATGGTGGGCCACCAGACCGATCGTGATAACAAAGATAAAGTTTTCTCAATACCGGGATGACCTGCCGACTTACAGTGGTGAAACTCTGAAAAAATTTTTCTTCGGAGCTCAGACGGAACAAAAAGTCTACCGTCCGGAACGGCTTTGGGAGCGGATGCCTGTGCCCAAATGACTTGATCAAGAATACTGTGTGCAACGCCAGCAACGATATAGGAGGCAGGAAGGATAGGTTCTAACTGTAAATGAGGGTCTTGAATAGCAGAAAAACTCCTTGAGAGAGCATCAGCAACGACATTCTTGGATCCGGGTCTGTATGTAATAATGAAATTGAATCGAGCAAAAAATAACGTCCACCTCGCCTGCCTGGCATTAATTCTTTTAGCTGATTGAAGATAGGCAAGATTCTTATGGTCAGTAATAATAGTAACTTGGAACCTAGCCCCCTCCAGCCAATGCCGCCACACCTCCAAGGCTGTCTTTATAGCGAGAAGTTCCCGATTACCGACGTCATAATTACATTCGGCTGTGGAAAACTTTCGGGAGAAAAAAGCACAAGGATGTAAAAAGCCGTCCTGCCTATCCACCTGGGACAGAACAGCTCCAATCCCTACCTCTGAGGCATCCACTTCCACCACAAAGGGCACTTCAGGATCAGGATGCCGCAAGACTCCGGCAGAGGTAAAAGCTGCCTTCAACCTTTTGAAAGCATCAACGGCGATCTCCGGCCAGACCGAAGGATTGGCGCCTTTCTTAGTTAGCGCAACTATGGGAGCCACAATATCCGAGAAGAATGGAATAAATCTCCTATAATAGTTGGCAAACCCTAAAAACCTCTGAGTGGATTTGAGGCTTGATGGTTGAACCCAGTCCTTGATGGCCTGAAGCTTTGCTGGATCCATTTGAAACCCTTGAGGAGAAATGATATATCCCAGAAAAGAAATGCTCTCCACCTCGAATTCACATTTCTCAAGCTTGGCATATAAGTTGTTCTCCCTAAGCTTTTGGAGAACTGCGCACACATGCGAGCGGTGTTGTTCTAGAGATGACGAGAAAATCAGGATATCATCCAGGTACACTACGACAAAGACTCCCAAGAACTCCCTAAGCACGTCATTAATAAAATCCTGGAACACGGCAGGTGCATTAGCGAGACCAAACGGCATTACCAGATACTCATAATGCCCAGTATGCGTATTAAAGGCCGTCTTCCATTCATCACCCGCTTTTATGCGAATTAAATTGTACGCCCCCCTCAAATCGATTTTAGAAAAAATAGATGCCTTACGTAGCTGATCGAAGAGGACCGAGATCAGAGGAAGAGGATATGAGTTTTTTACAGTGATGGCATTGAGTTGTCTGAAATCGATGCAAGGGCGGAGGGAGCCGTCCTTTTTCCCTACGAAAAAGAACCCTGCCCCGACGGGTGACTTAGAAGGCCTAATGAACCCTTTTTTTAGATTTTCCACAATGTACTCCTCCATCGCCTTCTCCTCGGGAAGAGACAAGGAGTACAATCGCCCCTTGGGTAATTTCGCATCAGGAATGAGATTTATGGCGCAATCATAGGGTCGATGGGGAGGCAAGACATCCGCCTCTTTCTTGGAAAAGACATCATAAAAGGAAACGTATGGTTCAGGTAACCCTGGAATAGAAGGAGTCACCATACGGACTGGAAGAACCAGACAATTCGAGATACAGTGCTCCCCCCAACTTAACAGTTCCCCTGACAACCAATCAAAACGTGGGTTGTGCAATTTAAGCCAGGGTAACCCCAACACTATGGGTGTAACAGGACTACGAAAAACAAAAAAAGACAATAGTTCGGAATGGGTAACCCCCACTTGAACCGGTAAAGGGACGGTGCGATGGGTAATGACTCCCCAGGGCAGACGGTTGCCATCAAGGCCGTAAACGGAAATCTCCGGGGACACAGGAATGAGAGAAATTCCCTGCTCCTGAGCTATTTGTGAGTCAATGAAATTACCTGCCGCCCCGCTATCGATGAACGCCTGTCCCTCCCACCTATGTACCCCTGATGAAATACATATGGGAATTAAAAGTGCATTATTGGGAGAAATAAGAGATAGGCCTGACAAGATGTCTCCCTGCATCCTCAGGCCTTGGCATTTCCCGGGCGCTCGGGACAGGAATTTACCAAGTGTCCCCGGACTCCGCAGTACAGACAGAGCCCCTGGGATCGGCGTCTCGCCCTCTCCTGTGGAGACAGGCGAGTCACACCCAACTGCATAGGCTCCCCAAGATCGACTGAAGAATCTTCGGGGACACTGGGCAACGGCGCAAAACCTGCACCTCGTTCGGAACGTCTCTCACGGAGCCGGCGATCCACCCTGATGACCAGCTGCATGAGATCGTCCAAAGAAGTTGGAGAGGGATATTGGACCAAGGAATCTTTAATCTGATCGGACAGCCCAATTCTAAATTGGGAGCGTAGGGCTGGATCATTCCACCCCGAATCATTGGCGTATCGCCTGAATTCAGAGCAATATTCCTCTGCCGCTCTGCGGCCCTGTCTAAGGGACCTGAGATGAGCCTCAGCTGCAGCTGCCTTGTCTGGGTCATCATATAGAATCCCCATAGCCTGGAAGAAGGCGTCCACAGAACGAAAGGCCGGGCTGTCTGCCTTCAGACCAAAAGCCCACGTCTGTGGATCCCCCTGGAGTAGTGATATCACCAATCCTACTCTCTGTAACTCGGACCCAGAGGAGAGAGGACGTAGCCGTAAATAGAGTTTACAGCTCTCTCTAAAATTAAAAAACTGATGCCGGTCACCAGAGAACCGGTCGGGGAGATTCATCTTAGGTTCTTTAACCGACATAGCCATAGCTGGAGCTGCTCTACGAACCTCTTCCTGAGACTCCACCCTAAGGGTGAGATCTTGCAATTGCTGTGTGAGATGGTGGATCTGGTCGGAAAAAACCTGGGCCGAAACCCCCGCATTAGGGTCCATGTTGATAGGAAGACACACAACCACAATACGGAGCTATGGTTGTGTTATTTCTCTTTTTGGCCGGTTATAATGTTAGGGTCCGGGGACTCCCTTGCCACCCCTACCTCCGTTGCCTCAAACCGGAGTTGGCGGTCGTGTGCAGAGGGCTAGGCTTCACCAATAATAGCCGCGTTCGTGAGAGCCCGTTAGTCAGGCTCCCACCTCGATGCCACCTGGTCTTACGTAGGGACAACACGGCCGCCAAGGCTAGTGGAGAGCAAGGGTAAAACTGTCTAAACCCACGGAAGGCAAGGAGGCCCCGGATACCCACGGGGTAGCCACGCAAGGAACAAGACAGATCCAAGGGGTATACCAGGCGTAACAATACGTGAAGGTGGAATATAATAATACAAGATACAAGCAACAATGCTGACAAGATGGACTATAATAATACAAGATACAAGCAACAATGCTGACAAGATGGAATATAATAATACAAGATACAAGCAACAATGCTGACAAGATGGAATATAATAATACAAGATACAAGCAACAATGCTGACAAGATGGAATATAATAATACAAGGACTTATCCGAATCGCAGCAGGGATCACGGCACGGGGCACTGTAACGAAGCTGCTGGAACCAGGAACACTAAGGCTGCGGGGCACACCAAAGCTATAACCGGCGTCTGTTCCCAGCAGACGCCGGCTATTTATTCAAAAAGTGCCGCCCAGGGTCGTGCTGACGTCAGACACGCTGACGCCGCACGCTAGCCGGATGTTCGGGTAGGTCGCCTAGCAACCTCCCGACGCCGGCCGCACGAAGGAGGAAGCTCGGGACGTTGCTAGGCAACGCCCGACGCTTCCCTGCATGAAGATGGCGGCGCCCGCTCCGTACGGCGGCTCTGGCGCTGCCTGCTATGGCGATGCGCTTGGAGTCGCCTGAAGCCTGGAGCGGCGCCTGCCCCAGCCCCTTACACCACCAAAACCCGCCCGGCAAACGCACGCCCCCCCCCCGCCGCCCCAGCAAAGTGAGCGAATGCGTGCAGTACCGATGAAATCTGAATAAGGCCCTTTATCTGTTCATCAAACACACAATGACATTTTAAGTTGCACATTTTTTAATTATCTGTTTCTAGACCATCATACGGGCCCTTCTCCAGATCTGATTGCATTACAAATTTGTTTGGAAAATGGGCAAAACCATGTGCACTGCAGGTGGGGCAGATGTAACATGTGCAGAGAGAGTTAGATTTGGGTGGGGTGTGTTGAAACTAAAATCTAAATTGCAGTGTAAAAATAATGCAGCCAGTATTTACCCTGCACAGAAATAAAATAACTCACACCAATCTAACTCTCTCTGCACATGTTACATCTGCCCCACCTGCAGTGCACATAGTTTTTCCCATTTTCCAAACAAATTTGTACTGCGATCAGATCTGAATAAAGGCCACAGAGTTGATTGCTGGTCAGAAAATTTTGCAGACGAAGCAATTATGGAATACGGATCATAGCACACATGAAATTGCATATGGATTATAAACGCGAAGCATACAGAGTACAGCATACAGCGTACTGGCAGGAATCGGCCCGTTTTCAGGGAGTGCGAGAAAAAAACGTTGGTGTGCCCAGTAGTTTTATGTGACGTCAGCACTGGCTTTGATTGGCGGGTATCAGTCACAGAGTCGTGGATGGTTCAGACCTACTCATATTTCTACAGACTAGAAAAATCACACTCAGGTTCGGGACTTGCATACGGATTTGTGGGTGGGTAACAAATTAATGATCAATTCCCAGTTCATTTGCAGATTTGCACAGGTGGGTTTTCTCTCTGTTTGGTTTACAAAATACAGCGGGGCAAAGATTTACAGGGCAAAGTAAACCTGGATTTTTGATTAATTGCCACTTTAAAAATATGGCATTTTTGGACAAACTCCTGCACCTCTGACTTCATGCCCTATCAGGGCCGGCGTCACCACTAGGCAGGTTTAGGCATTTGCCTAGGGCGCAGGCCACTGGAGGGCGGTAGTGAGCTACAGGCCCAGCAGGAAAGCTACCGCAGCAGCAGGAGAGGAGAACAGGAGGAAGGAAGCTGCATCTGCCAAGCACTTACAGCTATTCGGTGAGTGAGCTATCCGGCAGCATCGCACCCCCCCCTCCAGCAGCATGGCGGCCACATCGCACACCCCCCCTACCCGGTGGAGCGGGTGAGCGCCGGGGCGCCCCTCCCGCCTGGGGCGCTCCGGTGCCTAGCACCGGCCCTGTGCCCTATTGAATTTATGTCAGCACGTTATAAATACCTGGCTTGCTGATTGCAATCTTTTATGAGAATCCAAAAAGGGGTCCATACGTACCCTCTCCCTCTATTCCCTTCCCCTAACCCTCCCCGCTAGTGCCTAACCCTAACCTCAATACCCCACCACCTAATCCTAACCCCCCTTGTAAGTGCCTAAACATATCCCCGCTCTGTGTTTCCCCCTTCAGATCACATGCCGGCAGTGCGCACAGTATGTATCATCTATATACTGTTACATTTATTCATTCATTGAACACATCCGATAAAATATTCTTATTTCACTAGCACAGTTTGTATCGTCTCAATGCAACATGATTACACCCCCACATCAGTACATTGTTCCATGTGCCTGCAATCGGCATAACAGTGGTGCATTAATACGATCTGGAGAGCTGGGGCAAGCAAGTACTGTAGCCTAGCCCTCGCCCCCACCTCCCCCCCCCACATGCAGGAGTATAGAATGTTCAGTGCAATATGTCCTTTCCACTGCTCCCCTTGTAGGATAGAGATAGGTGGGATGCCTAGTCACAAGTCCTCAATGGCCACAGTGGTATAAAAAAGTGTATGCCACGGAGCAAAAAGGTCTGAATCAGGCCCAAGGTGTGCATACCCCCCCCCCCCCCCGCTGCACTCCCGGACATACAGCCTCTTAGCCAGTGCTGGGAATCGCCAGATACCCTTAGCTGGTGCAGGCTGGCGGAGAGGTGCCCCGTCTGATGGGGACGTGTGAACGTCTCACATGTACGCACATCACCATCAGCGCGGCGGTGGGGAGCGCTTTCCCCACCGCCGGGCAGGGATTGGGGGAGCTGGAGGCAGCTGGAGGAGGCTGTGGGCGAGCTGCAGAGGGCTCAGACGGAATAGGGCGTGTGAGCGTCTCGTGCACACCTGCCCCTTCCGTCAACTGGCAGAGGCTGGCAGATGGCGATTGTATCGGCTCCGATGGGAGCTGCTCTATCTGCACTCTATCCACTGACCTACAGTGATACATAGAAGGGTGTATGTGACAAAGCATGAAGGAAGATAAAGTACCACCCAATCAGCTCCTAACTGTCATGTTACAGGATACTTGGCTACTTCTGATACTGGAATCAGGGAGATTACAGAAGGATTGGCCGCGTCACATATGGGCGCGTCTATGCATAAATGCTTGCATATGCCAAATCATTATGGACACCAGAGACTCACAATTAAACAAAAGTGTTTAACTAATGAAAAAAATCTGACTGTAATGCCTGGTATACACCAGAATGAGGCAGATCATGAGCAGATCGTAAGACGATCGTACGATTGGCTCATGATCTTTTGGAGACCGATTCAATCACGACCCGTACCCAGCTGAATGGTCGTTTACAGATCCTACCTGCTGCATGAAGGATCTGGAAAACTACCATACGACCAGCAGGGCGGCGCATCGGATTGGAATCGGATCATGTTTGGTCCAAAACATGCCCAATTTACATCCAATTGGTCGAGATTGTATTGAAATTTGGTGGATTGGGGCCAAATTGTTCTGGTGTGTACCCTACAAGTCACTTATTAGCAGCGGCTGCATCACCACACTATGGGCTAGTGCACACCAGCACAGATAAGAAGACCCTTCTGTCTCTCTGCTGTTAGGGGTTTCCACAAGGGGGAGAGTAAATCATACTTGCCTATCTGACCCTCCCCATGAGGGAGAAAGTTCCTGGAATGTAGGATTGCCATCACCTGTGGGGTGCTAGGTAATTGGTAAGAAAGGTGTTTCACCACAGACCACCTGTGCAATCATACATGGACATGGAAGTCCAGGAACAGAGCATTTTCTCCCGTGGCAACGGAGCTTGGCGGGGGTCCCCGCTGCCTCCCCCGCCATCGCCACCGGTCCCCCTCGCCGCCCGCCCCCCTGAACTGGGCAGCGTCTCCCTGAGACCGGCAGGGAGGCACTGCCCAGCCATGCGTGCATCCCAGTCTCCCATAGTCCCATGGCAATGGCAGCAGCACTGCGTAAATGACATCAGGGCCAAAGACAGCGCTGCTGGGCCACAGTAACAAAGGGTGCGCAGTCACTTTTCAGGGATGTTGCCAATGGGGGGGCGTGGCCACTTCTCAGCTTCTCTGAGCTGGGGAGAGAAGCTGTGCTGTGGTGGCAACCTGTTATCTCCATCCCCACTGCCCATATTCCTGCAAAGAAGGAGGGGGAGGGTAGGACTCGGGCTCCCCCAGCAGACCCAGGCCCGGGTAGAAAGTACCCGCTCCCCCCTCCCTCTCGACGCCAATTGCTGTCTTACCATTTATCCAGAGATGTGCATTCGAGTCTATGCTCTCCAATGCCCTGTTCCTGTCGGAGAGGATGGGCCCGGACAGAGGAGGCTTATCATGGGCCTTCTCTCTTAAAACACACCCCAGGCATACGCCTACGCCGGGAATAACTAAAGGGTATGTGTGCGCACCACGCACATACGTCTGTGCTTCCCGGTTTCAATTGAAATCTCACAAATCTCCAATGTAAAGTCCGTTTCACACACAAATTCCAGTAGTTGAGACTTAACCGCAGATATTATCTCACGTCTGACGACCGTTAAATGTGACAGAGAGGCCTTTATATATCTAATGTCAGTGACAAACTAATGAAAGCAGCAGTCAGTGCGCTGAGATTCCACATTGCTGGCTGTAAAGTGTATCAGCAAACACCTAGTTTATGGTATTAATAAAATGTTATTAGTGTGATGCTATGCTCCTCTCTGGTCCGTGTCACAGTGAATGATATAACTCCCTCATTCCACCAGTCAGGCAAAATATGGTTCACGTTGAGCTTTATGGCAATTTACAGTCAGTAAACATTATTAATATCTAAAGTGGTTTCATTCTGTTATTAGTCACACATGGCTGCCGCGACCCCGCGCCCCAACCTGACTTGTTCTTTGAATCTAACAAAAATGATGGGGGGGCGGGGGTGTTTGTTCAAATGACGCTCTATTACCTCTGAGCTGAGAAAATGTTTGTAAGTTTAGGAATATTAAAAACCCTAAAAAAATGTGCACAAATAAATGCATTAAATGACATCTGCAGCATATTTTGTTTATTTTGTTTGATACAATCAGAATGCATCTAACCAGTGGTGTAACTAGATATTTGTAGGCCTCATAAGAATATGTGGTACTTGTTTCCTAGCACGGCACCCATCGCATACCATGCCATAAGGTATGCGATGGTATGCGATGCGATATTCGAGTAAATGACCCGGAATGTACAATTAAATATCCCATAGCATCGCATTCCAGCAAATGGCATGCGATGCGATGTGATTTTTAATTGTACTACCATGATGGGAGCTTACAATGTTAAATGCACCCCCACTATAAACATGTGGGCTCGCCACATTATCTAATATCAACTGCACGCCGACGTGGATAGTGGGAATATGAAAAGGCGGAGGATGCATACCGCCTCCCCTCGCGGGCTTGCTGCGCTCTTCACGCTTCGGGTTGGCGTTCATAGTGGGGGTGGCGTTGACAATGGCGGTGCATTTAACATTGTAAGCACCTATCAGAGTGCTTGTACAATAAAAATCGCATGCATCGCATGCCGCTATATTGCATGCAATGCGATGCACTGGGATGGAAATCGATGGCGCAGTGCTAGGAAACAAGTACCGAATATGTTTATAAGGGCCCCTATATCCCACCCAATGGTGAAAATGTATATACAGTAACACATGTAACTGTGACAGGGAAGGTGGCCTCACTCAGCTCTGGGCCCCATAGCAGCTGCACCCCCTGCACCTATGGTAGCTACACCCCTGTATATAACACATGTAACTGTGACAGGGAAGGTGGCCCCTCTCAGCTCTGGGCCCCATAGCAGCAGCACTCCCTGCACCTATGGTAGTTACACCATATATATATAACACATGTAACTGTGACAGGGAAGGTGGCCCCTCTCAGCCCCGTAGCAGCTGCTCCCCCTGCACCTATGGTAGCTACACCCTGTTTATAACACATGTAACTGTGACAGGGAAGGTGGCCCTCTCAGCTCTGGGCCCCATAGCAGCTGCACTCCCTGCCCCTATGGTAGTTACACCCTGTATATAACACATGTCACTGTGACAGGGAAGGTGGCCCCTCTCAGCTCTGGGCCCCATAGCAGCTGCACTCCCTGCCCCTATGGTAGTTACACCCTTGTATATAACACATGTAACTGTGACAGGGAAGGTGGCCCTCTCAGCTCTGGGCCCCATAGCAGCTGCACTCCCTGCACCTATGGTAGCTACACCCTTGTATATAACACATGTAACTGTGAAAGGGAAGGTGGCCCCTCTTAGCTCTGGGCCCCATAGCAGCTGCACTCCCTGCACCTACGGTAGTTACACACCTGTATATAACACATGTAACTGTGACAGGGAAGGTGGCCCCTCTCATCTCTGGGCCCAATAGCAGCTACACCCCCTGCACCTATGGTAGCTACACCCTGTATATAACACATGTAACTGTGACAGGGAAGGTGGCCCCTCTCATCTCTGGGCCCAATAGCAGCTGCACCCCCTGCACCTATGGTAGCTACACCCTGTATATAACACATGTAACTGTGACAGGGAAGGTGGCCCTTTCAGCTCTGGGTCCCATAGCAGCTGCACTTCCTGCACCTATGGTAGCTACACCCTAGTATATAACACATGTAACTGTGACAGGGAAGGTGGCCCCTCTCAGCTCTGGGCCCCATAGCAGCTGCACTCCCTGCACCTATGGTAGTTACACCCCTGTATATAACACATGTAACTGTGACAGGGAAGGTGGCCCCCCTCAGCTCTGGGCCCCATAGCAGCTGTACCCCCTGCACCTATGGTAGCTACACCCCTGTATATAACACATGTAACTGTGCCAGGGAAGGTGGCCCCTCTCAGCTCTGGGCCCCATAGCAGCTGTACCCCCTGCACCTATGGTAGCTACACCCCTGTATATAACACATGTAACTGTGACAGGGAAGGTGGCCCCTCTCAGCTCTGGGCCCCATAGCACCTGCACTCCCTGCACCTATGGTAGCTACACCCCTGAATATAACACATATAACTGTGACAGGGAAGGTGGCCCCTCTCAGCTCTGGGCCCATAGCAGCTTCACCCCCTGCACCTTTAGTAGTTACACCCCTGTATATAACACATGTAACTGTGACAGGGAAGGTGGCCCCTCTCATCTCTGGGCCCCATAGCAGCTGCACTCCCTGCACCTATGGTAGCTACACCACTGTATATAACACATGTAACTGTGACAGGGAAGGTGGCCCCTCTCAGCTCTGGGCTCTGCACACCTGTAATCCAGACAGGCTTGTGGGTGGAGTCTCAGCAGTCTGTGCTGAGTCAGCTGTGAGTAAGGTGTTTGGTGAGCTCCAGCAGCTGCATCCAGTGTTTGCAGGGGGATTCCCTGCGATTTTCCCCCAGGGGGATGGATCCTCCTGGGGGACATGTCTCCCGGAAGTCCTCACGTGGTTGTGGTACTACAGAATCCAAAGTGAAAATTCCTGGTGCCCAGACAACTAGTGCGGTTGGCCAGTCTGGTGCATCAGGTAGCAACATGAGCAGCTCGAGAGGCAATGACGGCAGTTCCCTCAGCATGGCTTCGGTACAGGTAGAGCCGCAGCAAGCCCTCCCTATGCCACAGGGTGCTCTCCTGTGTGATGGAACACAGGATGGAGCAGAAATGGAAGTGACCTGCTCTGTTGGCAAGGCTCCAGTGGGTCAACTGGAGCCTCAGTCGGATAACCCCAAACTCTCCCTGGATGCTCCCCTGCATGAAGTAATGCAGGGTCGAGTAGCAGCAGCCATTGCTTGTCCAGGGGGGAGTGAAGCGGGGGGGAGGTGAAGCCTCTAGATCAGGCATTCCCAACCACGGTCCTCAAGGCACACCAACAGTGCAGGTTTTAGTGATATCCAGGCTTCAGCATCAGAATCCCTCAGATACTAATTAAGTCACCTGTGCTCAAGCCTGGATATCTACAAAACCTGTACTGTTGGTGTGCCTTGAGGACCGTGGTTGGGAAAGCCTGCTCTAGATGCATTGGAAAATGTACCTACATCCCCAGGTAATACAGAGGATGAAGAAGAGTGTGGTGAGGAGGAGGAAGAGTCCTTTAACAATTTCTCTATAGAGGACCTGCAAAAAGAAGCCAAGCGCATACAGTCCAGAATTGCAGATAAAAAGAAAAAAAGAAATACCTGCCGCAAGTGGGAAAGGTCTGTACTGAAAAAGTCAATTGAATCCCTTTCTACCACCCTGGAAAGGGTTAAAGCCAAATTACAGGAGAAGCGACTGGAGAAGCAGGCAGCAGTGAAGGGGTTACCTGATTGTGATGGAGCTCAGCTGTTAACGAGGCCTGTGGAAATGGCAGAAGCTGCAGGTAGCACACCTGTGTCCCTTTCTGCTGAACTCGAAAGTAAAGCATCAACTGAGAGTGTGTCAGTCCTGGCAGCAGCAGAGGATGCCAGAAAGGTAACATTGTCTAGTATGGATCAGGGTGTCTCTGCTAATAATGATATTCCTACAGCAGCTGGTAATGTGGGCTCTGCAGCAGCTCAGCATGGTAGTGACTTTTGTACATTATCTGTATGGGATGGGTTAACAGACAAGGCTGTGAAGACTGTTTCTAACATTGTACAGACTTCTGCTTCTCACAGTGACTTAGTGCAGCCTTGTAACACTGCACAAGGGATGCCTATCTTGGACAGAAACATTTTATCTGAGGGGGGTAGGGAAGTGATTCAGGCTGTGTATGGCCAGTTGGATGCTCCAGCCAGGTTAAAAGCTGCAGCTGAATTAATCAGCAGTGAGAAAAAGAGACTTGAAGCCAGAAATGTAGTAAATGTGTCTAATGCTGCAAATAATAAGACTGATGAAGTAAATAAGAAAATTGTCCCAGGCACAAGGTCTTATGCTAGTTTGGTAAATATGAATGTACCCCCAACAGCAGTTACTTCTGGCCAAATGACTAAGAGGAGAAATCTTTTGCAATTTAAATGGGCAGGGACAGGTGAAGTCCCAACTAAAGAAGTCTTTTTAGAGATGATTTTCAGCCTGGGCTTCCATGCTTCAGATCTGTATGCCTGTATCCATCCAGTCAAAACACCTGACTTTGATGTAAGTTTCCTTTCCTATCAGGGCTTACAGGCTTTTTGGACAAAGTGGCAGGCATGCAGATCCCAGGCACCATATAGTAACTATAGAACTAATTTGGTTACAAAGCAGGATAAGGTTAAAATAACAATATTAGTCAGAAATGAGTCCATTCCTGCCCAGGATATTTTGTTTTGGTTGTCCAGATTCTGCACAGTGCAATCTAATTTAATAAAGGTTGGTTTCACAATGGGAGTCTGGGGAGGTGCGTGGTCGGCTATGGTTCAGTTAAAAAGTACGGATAAAGGTTTCTTGCATATACCATCTACGGCCTATATTGGCAGAGACCGCGTCCAGTGCTTTTATGCTGGGCAGCCACGCACCTGCTTTAGATGTGGAGACTTCCGCCACTTGAGTAGTGATTGTAATGTCACCAAATGCACACTCTGTGGGAAAATTGGGCACATCTCAAGAGACTGTAATGATGTTAAATGTAACCTTTGTGGGGAGGACGGCCACCCTTGCAGTCGATGTCCATGGGCAAGCCATAATATGGAGAGTGAGCGAGAACAGAGGGAGGAAGCGGTCAGGAAAGAGAAGGAGGGTCCAGTCAAAGAAATTGTCTTTGTAGGTGTGAAAACCAGGGCGGCTAATGTTGGGGAAAAGAAAGATAAATTTCAAAAAGAAAATAAAGGGAAGAGGAAAAAGGATGACAGTGAAAAATTAGTCCTCTCTAATAGATTTGATGTCTTTTCTACTGATGAAGAACAGGAGGGGGAGGTTCTAAAAAAAGGTAAAGAGTTATTTTTTGTCCCCAAGGTTAGTAAGAAGAAAGCAAAGCAGGGTAAGAGAAGGAAACAAGTGGAGAATGAGGAGAGTAGTGGAGAAGAGGGATTAGAGTGGGATCCGGTAGGCACAGAATTAGGGGCTGAGGAGGTAGCTGGAGATTCTGAGATAGATGGTACAGGCTGCCCTACTCAAGAGATGGTAATAGAGGAGACACAACAGGTAGAGGAAGATGAGGAAAAAATTGAAATGGATTCGTCAAATTCAGTAATTGCACCGAGTGGGGTAGCTGCAAAAGACCTATTGAGAGTTCCAGGTTTACCTCCTAGGTCAGAGAGTAAACCACCAGATCCTGGACCCTCACAAAGTAAGGGTGGTCTGACCCAGAAGTCAGGCAGTGATGGCATGCTGGGTGCCATTGGGGAGGGGGAAACCTCTCTCAAAGGGAAAGGTTCTAGAAGATCTAGGTCTTCAAATAGGGTGTCTGGGAAGAATGTAAATGAAAAGTGAGCAAGGTCCTGCTTTTATAACCCAATGAAACATGGATCCCCAACCCATACGATGTGCCACCATTAATGTGGCTTCCGTAGTCTCTGAACGTGCTCGTTTTATGGCCTTTGATTTTTTCAATACGGTTGAGATTGATTTTTTGTTTTTGCAAGAGACCAGAATTAGTAAGTTGAACATCCTCCACAAGGCAAAGAGGGAGTGGAAGCGCGGGCCTTCTTACTGGTCTCTTGCGGCCGAGCCGTACAGTGGGGTGGCAGTGCTTTTTACTGGTATGGTAACCGTGCACAGGGTTATAGAATTACAGGCAGGTAGGTGTATGATTTTAGATGTCAATCTGAGGGGACATGACCTGAGGCTCATTAATATCTATAAACCACAGTCAAAATGGGACAGGAAATGTCTCTTCAGTGAGATAAAACCGTTCCTTTTTACGGCTCAGCAGATTGTCTTTGGTGGTGATTTCAACACCGTTATTAGGCCAAAAGACAGGGGAGGTTCAAAGACAGCCCTGGGCTATGATTCTAATTTTTTAGTTAGCATGGTTAGACAGGCAGGTCTGGTAGATGTGCACGTTCGCCATTCTCCAGACCTCACAGGTTACACTTTCTTTAGTGGTAGTCGTAGGTCTAGAATAGATAGGTTTTTTGTTAAGGAGACTTCGAAAACTTTGCCTCCAGAGGTAAAGCCAGTAGAGTTCTCTGATCACGTTTTTCTCTCTGTCATTTTGAATGCTTCAGAAGCTACTCAAAAGGGGCGGGGCCTATGGCGATTGAATTCTGAGCTCCTAAAAGAGGAAAAGGTTAGACAATCCCTTAGAGACTTCTTTCAATCTCAGGAAACACTTTTGGAGGCTGGATGGAGTAGATCTGAGTGGTGGGAAGAGATTAAAAAGAGAATTCGGAGATTCTTCAAGAGGTTGGTAGCTAAAAAGAACTTGATAAAGAGAAATATCTACCAGAGTTTGAGAAGGAAATTAGATTTCTTGATTTCTGAGGGTGGAGATAGTGGGGAAATCTCCCGAGTGAAGGCTCAGATGAGGGAATATCAGTATAACCGTCTGGATTCTTTGATTTTGGAAAGGGATTTTGGCAAATACCACTCGCCTGATCCTTACCAAAATTGCGGAAGATCAGTCGAGATGAAGGAGGTGAGGGGTCTTTTTGACAAACAGGGTGTTCTTCGTGAGGATAAGGAAGGCATCTTGGGAGTCATTAGATCTTATTACTCCGATCTTTTGTCTGAGCAGCCACTTATCAGAGAGAGGATGGAAACATTTCTGAGGGAGACACCTGGACTGTGTAATCCAGATGCCTCGATTGAAACCTTGGGTAGGAGTGTGACAGCAGAGGAAGTTAAGATGGCGATTGATAAGTTGAGTTGTAAGAAATCCCCAGGCCCAGATGGTTTAACATCTGAGTTTTATAAAGTATTTGCTGACCTCTTGATTCCTCGCCTTGTAGAAGTATATAATGAGTGCCTGGGTGGGGGAATCCTCCCTCCTTCTATGAGGATATCTGCCCTCATATTACTGTCCAAGGGGAAGGACCCATCTCGTATTGAGAACTGGCGCCCCATCGCACTTCTCAATACAGATAGAAAGATTTTGGCAAAAGTACTTTTCAACAGGTTGTCAGAATTTTCAGAACACCTGCTTTCCCCATCCCAGC
The DNA here is from genome assembly GCF_055691185.1 of Crinia signifera. Taxonomy (NCBI): domain Eukaryota; kingdom Metazoa; phylum Chordata; class Amphibia; order Anura; family Myobatrachidae; genus Crinia; species Crinia signifera. The sequence continues at coordinate 29,412,717 of NC_139217.1, forward strand.
ACTGTACTGTGAAGGGTCGAAGCACATTTAGTGCTGTCCTTGGTGTCCGGGAGGCCATAGAACGGTGCCGTGCTGAGAAATGGGGAAAATACTTGCTGGCGTTGGATCAGTCTAAGGCTTTTGACCGAGTAAATCATGAGTACCTATGGGCCCTACTTGAAAGGTATGGTTTTCCAGTCAGGGTGGTCTATTGGCTCAGAACATTATACAGTCAGGCCGAGAGCTTCCCACTTGTAAACGGTTGGGTGGGCCCTGCTTTTGAGGTGAGCTCTGGAGTTCGTCAGGGATGTCCCCTGAGCCCTCTCCTGTATGTATTCGCGATTGACCCCTTCATACGAAGGGTAGAAAACGGTACGGTTGGAGGGGTGCAGCTGGGCCCAGAGTTCCCTTTTAAAGTGGTGGCTTACGCAGATGATGTCACAGTGGTTCTGTCATCAGTGGCAGAGGCACGTGATATGGAAGAGCTCATCTGTGAATACTCTATAGCCTCGTGCTCTAGGGTAAACCAAGAGAAGTGTGAAGCTTTCTGGATGGGGGAGGAAGGAGAAGAATTTTCCCTTCCGGACAGCCTCCCCCGGCCCAGTCCTCAGATAAAGATTCTAGGTATTTGTTTTGACCATGGTGATTATGCCACTCTAAATTGGGTGAAGTGTCTGGAGAATGCTGCCAAGAAAGTGGAGTGCTGGAAGAGGTGTAAATTCTCTTTCAGGGAAAGGGTGGACTTGTGCAAAACTTACCTGATCCCGTTATTTCTATATGTCAGCTATGTGTGTTTTTTGCCTCAATCTTTATGGGCCAGGTTGAACTCCTTGTTTTTCCTTTTATTTTGGGGAAACAGGATGAACCTAATCAAGAGAGGTATTACTTACAAGTCGAGGAAAGACGGAGGGGCTGGCATGATCAACCCTGTCGTCTTTTTTGTTACAACCTTTTTAAAACTTAATCTTGGGAGTTTATTGTTAGAAACTCCTCCTCGATGGGTAAGTGGATTTGAAGTCTGGGTGTCCCCCTTCCTCAAACTTTGGTTAGGTGGTGGCCAAGTGAAGAATCTTCAAATTCGGAAAGGGTATCTTCCGATCTACGTTATCCAGAGCTTGAAGGTGACAAAGCGTTGGGGTCTGGAAGTGGGGGAAGTACAAAACCTTTCCAGGAAGGAGTTGGGGGACAGGATTTTGCGAACCCACTTTCATGTTCCGTTGTCACTAAGGGATTGCCCGAGTGATGTCGCTTCGGCTGGATTGGCTCTCATAAATTCAGAGAGAATACCGCCGAAGTTTAGAGACATTGCTTGGCTTTCTTTCCATGGGAAGCTTTACGTGAAGGGGAACATGATGTGGAGAAATGCCAATGATCGTGGTTGTCCACGGGAGGAGTGTCTAGGAGAGGTGGAGACGATGGACCATTTCTTGATCAAGTGCCCCTTTAATGTAAATGTTTACAAGAGAGTTTCAGGAGCTTTGGGTATCCCGTGCCTTTCGGGGCTTAGTTACCCAGAGTGGGCTTATGGAGCATTCAGAAGATATGGTGTATTTAATTTGACCACAATTTATTTAGTCAGTTTAGTAGTTAGATACCACACATGGATGGCACGGTGTCAGGTTTCCCTAAAAGATAAAATCCTTCCTTGTGAAGTGGTGGTGGATTTGATTCTGCACGAGGTGGAGAGGATGATGGATCTAGACCGGAAAAGGGTAGATGCTGTTAGGTGGTCCAATTGGTGGGGCCGCCTGAAACCCCCTTGAGTGGGTGGCAGATATCCTTTTCCAGGTTTAGCTGGAACTTTCTATCTTTTCACATCATGTAGATTTTGGTAATAAGGGTTTTTTAATGGAACAGGTTTTGCATAGATCTAAAAAGCCTTGCTCAGTTTTCCTTTGCAATATTGGGATGAAGTAGTTATAAAGTTAATATTCATGTGTATATATTTCTCTATTGATATTTTGCTTATTAGGCAGATGTATCCTTTGATATTGCGGTTTGCATTCATTTATGTTATGTATTAAGATTTAATTTGTAAAATACTATTTATTTATTTATTTATTTATTGTGATATATTGTACATATTGTAAAATTTGTTGCAAGTTTTAATAAATGGGAGAATTCCCTCTCAGCTCTGGGCCCCATAGCAGCTGCACTCCCTGCACCTCTGGTAGTTACACCCCTGTATATAACACATGTAACTGTGACAGGGAAGGTGGTTCCTCCCAGCTCTGGGCCCCATAGCAGCTGCACTCCCTGCACCTATGGTAGCTACACCCTGTATATAACACATGTAACTGTGACAGGGAAGGTGGTTCCTCCCAGCTCTGGGCCCCATAGCAGCTGCACTCCCTGCACCTATGGTAGCTACACCCTGTATATAACACATGTAACTGTGACAGGGAAGGTGGTTACTCCCAGCTCTGGTCCCCATAGCAGCTGCACTCCCTGCACCTATGGTAGCTACACCCTGTATATAACACATGTAACTGTGACAGGGAAGGTGGCCCCTCTCAGCTCTGGGCCCCATAGCAGCTGCACTCCCTGCACCTATGGTAGTTACACCCTGTATATAACACATGTCACTGTGACAGGGAAGGTGGCCCCTCTCAGCTCTGGGCCCCATAGCAGCTGCACCCCCTGCACCTATGGTAGCTACACCCCTGTATATAACACATGTAACTGTGACAGGGAAGGTGGCCCCTCTCAGCTCTGGGCTCCATAGCAGCTGCACCCCCTGCACCTATGGTAGCTACACCCCTGTATATAACACATGTTACTGTGACTGGGAAGGTGGCCCCTCTCAGCTCTGGGCCCCATAGCAGCTGCACTCCCTGCACCTATGGTAGCTACACCCCTGTATATAACACATGTAACTGTGACAGGGAAGGTGGCCCCTCTCAGCTCTGGGCCCCATAGCAGCTGCACTCCCTGCACCTATGGTAGCTACACCCCTGTATATAACACATATAACTGTGACAGGGAAGGTGGCCCCTCTCAGCTCTGGGCCCCATAGCAGTTGCACCCCCTGCACCTATGGTAGCTACACCCCTGTATATAACACATATAACTGTGACAGGGAAGGTGGCCCCTCTCAGCTCTGGGCCCCATAGCAGTTGCACTCCCTGCACCTATGGTAGCTACACCCTGTATATAACACATGTAACTGTGACAGGGAAGGTGGCCCCTCTCAGCTCTGGGCCCCATAGCAGCTACACCCCCCGCACCTATGGTAGTTACACCCTATATATAACACATGTAGCTGTGACAGGGAAGGTGGCCCCTCTCAGCTCTGGGCCCCATAGCAGCTGCACTCCCTGCACCTATGGTAGCTACACCCCTGTATATAACACATGTCACTGTGACAGGGAAGGTGGCCCCTCTCAGCTCTGGGCCCCATAGCAGCTGCACTCCCTGCACCTATGGTAGTCACACCCCTGTATATAACACATGTCACTGTGACAGGGAAGGTGGCCCCCCTCAGCTCTGGGGGCCCCATAGCAGCTGCACTCCCTGCACCTATGGTAGTCACACCCTTGTATATAACACATGTAACTATGACAGGGAAGGTGGCCCCCCTCAGCTCTGGGGGCCCCATAGCAGCTGCACTCCCTGCACCTATGGTAGCTACACCCCTGTATATAACCCATGTAACTGTGACAGGGAAGGTGGCCCATCTCAGCTCTGGGCCCATAGCAGCTACACCCCCTGCACCTATGGTAGTTACACCCTGTATATAACACATGTAACTGTGACAGGGAAGGTGGCCCATCTCAGCTCTGGGCCCATAGCAGCTACACCCCCTGCACCTATGGTAGTTACACCCTGTATATAACACATGTAACTGTGACAGGGAAGGTGGCCTCACTCAGCTCTGGTCCCATAGCAGCTACACCCCCTGCACCTATGGTAGTTACACCCTGTATATAACACATGTAGCTGTGACAGGGAAGGTGGCCTCACTCAGCTCTCGGCCCTGTAGCAGCTGCTCTCCCTGCACCTATGGTAGCTACACCCTGTATATAACACATGTAACTGTGACAGGGAAGGTGGCCCCTCTCAGCTCTGGGCCCCATAGCAGCTGCACTCCCTGCACCTATGGTAGTTACACCCTGTATATAACACATGTCACTGTGACAGGGAAGGTGGCCCCTCTCAGCTCTGGGCCCCATAGCAGCTGCACCCCCTGCACCTATGGTAGCTACACCCCTGTATATAACACATGTAACTGTGACAGGGAAGGTGGCCCCTCTCAGCTCTGGGCTCCATAGCAGCTGCACCCCCTGCACCTATGGTAGCTACACCCCTGTATATAACACATGTTACTGTGACTGGGAAGGTGGCCCCTCTCAGCTCTGGGCCCCATAGCAGCTGCACTCCCTGCACCTATGGTAGCTACACCCCTGTATATAACACATGTAACTGTGACAGGGAAGGTGGCCCCTCTCAGCTCTGGGCCCCATAGCAGCTGCACTCCCTGCACCTATGGTAGCTACACCCCTGTATATAACACATATAACTGTGACAGGGAAGGTGGCCCCTCTCAGCTCTGGGCCCCATAGCAGTTGCACTCCCTGCACCTATGGTAGCTACACCCTGTATATAACACATGTAACTGCGACAGGGAAGGCGGCCCCTCTCAGCTCTGGGCCCCATAGCAGCTGCACCCCCTGCACCTATGGTAGCTACACCCTGTATATAACACATGTAACTGCGACAGGGAAGGGGGCCCCTCTCAGCTCTGGGCTCCATATCAGCTGCACCCCCTGCACCTATGGTAGCTACACCCCTGTATATAACACAGGTAACTGTGACAGGGAAGGTGGCCCCTCTCAGCTCTGGGCCCCATAGCAGCTGTACTCCCTGCACCTATGGTAGTTACACCCCTGTATATAACACATGTAACTGACAGGGAAGGTGGCCCCTCTCAGCTCTGGGCCCCATAGCAGCTGCACCCCCTGCACCTATGGTAGCTACACCACTGTATATAACACATGTAACTGTGACGGGGAAGGTGGCACCTCTCAGCTCTGGGCCCATAGCAGCTGCACCCCCTGCACCTATGGTAGCTACACCCATGTATATAACACATGTAACTGTGACAGGGAAGGTGGCCCCTCTCAGCTCTGGGCCCCATAGCAGCTGCACCCCCTGCACCTATGGTAGTTACACCCCTGTATATAACACGTAACTGTGACAGGGAAGGTGGCCCCTCTCACCTCTGGGCCCCATAGCAGCTGCATTCCCTGCACCTATGGTAGCTACACCCCTGTATATAACACATGTAACTGTGACAGGGAAGGTGGCCCCTCTCGGCACTTGGCACCATAGCAGCTGTACTCCCTGCACCTATGGTAGTTACACCCCTGTATATAACACATGTAACTGACAGGGAAGGTGGCCCCTCTCAGCTCTGGGCCCCATAGCAGCTGCACCCCCTGCACCTATGGTAGCTACACCACTGTATATAACACATGTAACTGTGACGGGGAAGGTGGCACCTCTCAGCTCTGGGCCCATAGCAGCTGCACCCCCTGCACCTATGGTAGCTACACCCATGTATATAACACATGTAACTGTGACAGGGAAGGTGGCCCCTCTCAGCTCTGGGCCCCATAGCAGCTGCACCCCCTGCACCTATGGTAGTTACACCCCTGTATATAACACGTAACTGTGACAGGGAAGGTGGCCCCTCTCACCTCTGGGCCCCATAGCAGCTGCATTCCCTGCACCTATGGTAGCTACACCCCTGTATATAACACATGTAACTGTGACAGGGAAGGTGGCCCCTCTCACCTCTGGGCCCCATAGCAGCTGCACTCCCTGCACCTATGGTAGCTACACCCTGTATATAACACATGTAACTCTGACAGGGAAGGTGGCCCCTCTCAGCTCTGGGCCCCATAGCAGCTGCACCCCCTGCACCTATGGTAGCTACACCACTGTATATAACACATGTAACTGTGACATGGAAGGTGGCCCCTCTCAGCTCTGGGCCCCGTAGCAGCTGCACCCCCTGCACAGAAGTTATAAAGAATATGACCGGGCTGGGTAAAAACACATTATACCACTTCAGTAAAAAGCTGATTATAATACTGTGGCAGAGCCAACATTCTCCACATGAAAGTAAAGTGTAGGACCCAGACCAGGTTTGGAGCAGTAGCAGAATCCCAGGTGTGTAACCAGCAGCACCTGGGATTTCCTGATATAAGGGTTTTCCAGGGCAGAGTCACCTTGCTCTTGATGCTGGAATACCCAAGTGATAGGCTGGGCTGTGTGATTTAAATTAGGGACCATTGGAGCCTATGCAGAGTATGCTCTGCTTAGAGTGCCTGTATGCTACTGCCTGTAGTACTGACTGCATATGGATTTAACCTGCAATGCTGTAACCTGCTGCTGAGAATAAACAACAAAGTCTTCATCTGAGTCCCCATGTTGGTGATCCTTGTCACAATACATTTTGTCCATGCTATATTTAATGCAACACTAAAAATACAGCCTTTGAAGTTTGGAAAAGATTTAGAGCCGATGAAAGAAAATCAATTTCGCACAGAATAAAGAACTTGTAAATGAACACATTTAATTCAAATATGGGAGGTCAAACGGTGTTAGATTTAGTCTGAAAGTATAAAAAATATTGAGTTTGTTTTCTCTACAGCAATGATGAGGAGCAGGCATGGGTAAGATTGCAAAGCCGTCCCCGCCACCCTGACATTTTAAGGATCGGGTTATGGTGGGTTTTAGCTCGGTGTTTGTCTAAGTCATCCAGAAAGTAGTCTAGATGATTTGGTGAGGGGGCTATTACCCTCTCCAGCTGGGTCCCCAAAAATGTGATCTGGAGGTCTTACATTCTGTTCTAGTCACTGGGACCTGACATAACAACGCTCTATTCCTGAACTTACCACTTTATTTACAGTTAACTATTGAAACAATCACAACTTACTGCATTTGCTGTTTGAATTTGGCATGTTTGCTGACTTTCTCAGAGAGATTCCCTTTCTGCAATTCGTCCTGGCAGCTGTCAATCACCTTCTGGGCCACATACTGACTGATGGCCTCCCATTCGTGACTGATCAATGCTTGGAGTTTTTCAGAATTTGTGGATTTTTGTTTATCCACCCAGGGGCGTATCCAGGATAAAATGACAGGGGGGGGGCACCATGATAAAAGAGGGTTTGGGTGGGGGAGGGGCAGTGTTAGTGGTGCCAATGTACAGGCTAAGAGAGCGGCAGAGAGAGGGTGGGAATAAAAATATGCCCTGGCATTTAAAGTATGCAGGCCCACCATGGCGACAAAAGTGAAGGACATAGTTGTGCGCGCGCCGAAAGCGTGCTCCGGAAAAGGGGGTGTGGCCACTCAACAGGGGACGTGTCCTTGAGTGTAGTGTACAACACCATATACAACTTCTACACATTATGCAACAAAATACTAGACCCCATTATATTTGCCCCTTACACATTATGCCAAATGGAATGAGCCAAAATTCACATAATGCCACACGGATTGAGCCAAAATTCACATAATGCCACATGGATTGAGCCAAAATTCACATAATGCCACACGGATTGAGCCAAAATTCACATAATGCCACACGGATTGAGCCAAAATTCACATAATGCCACACGGATTGAGCTAAAATTCACATAATGTCACACGGATTGAGCCAAAATTTACATAATGCCACATGGATTGAGCCAGAATTCACATAATGCCACACGGATTGAGCCAGAATTCACATAATGCCACACGGATTGAGCCAGAATTCACAATACACTTCATAAACAGGGACATTATCCGCTTAAGGCGCGCATTAAACATTTACACCATAATGTCCATTACACGTTCAGTTACATGCCATTATGTCCATTATGTATTATGCCAAACACCATAATGCCTATTAAATATTATGCTACATAAGTGCTGCTTATCTACATGCTCATTGCCAAGGGTTCCATGCTCATTGCCAGAGGTTCCATGCTCGTTGCCATGTGGGATTACATGCTCATTGCCAAGGGGGAATACATGATCGCGGTAAATGGGGGACAGCCGCCGCCAGGCAGAAGTGATAGCCACTGACAGTGGCAGAACCTGGCTGTATTCAGAGCACTGCAGGTCCCGGCTATTTGAAATAATACCCCTTTCACACCAGAAAATGCATTCCCAGGTTGGCCCCTTTTACACCAGCCTAGTCCCTGCATTTTCTGGTGTGAGGGGGAGAGAAAACCACCCCTCTTCCCCTTTAACCAGTTATCTTATTTAACCGGCTATATCTTCGGAACCAACTGACCCATTTACATGAGACAAGTATCATATTGAAGAACGTTTGGTTCCAGAGTAATCTGCCATCAAAGAACACGAACAGCCATGAAATTACATTTCAAAAATAAAAAAAATCGGTTTACCCGCAATATCTCTGGAACCGATTGACCGATATGGACCAGCCTGGTATTATATTGAAGGCCCAGCGATTTTGAATTGAATGAGATTAACCACAAGCTTCTGTAATGCCAGGGGGGGAACTGACAGCCGTCGGAACCAGGTGGGGGTCGGAATTAATGGGTACCATATTACCCTATGGGGGAAAACATTACATCTTTGCCAGGCGATATCTCCGGTTCCTGGGGGACAAAGACACGGGGCTGGGCTCGTTGGAAAGCTCTGGTCCTCAGCTACAAAATGAAATGACAGGGGGGGCACGTGCCCGGGTGCCTTTCCCCCCTGAATCCGCCAATGTATCCACCCACCTCTTGAGGATTGGCCACAAGTTCTCAATGGGATTAAAGTCTTGGAAGATTCCTGGCTATGGACCCAAAATGTCGATGTTGTGTTCCCTGAGCCACTTACAGCATACCTTGTTCAGGCATACCACTTGGGAATTTCCCTGTTCTGAAAAAGTCTGGGTATTTGTTCGAGACCCCCAATTCACACTACCCCACAGACCTGGGAAATTCCTGGGTTGGTCCCTTCAGTCATAAGCTGTTTTTTTTTCCAATTTTTAAGGTAGTGTCATCATAAGGGGACAGTTTTCAGGCACACAATAATGAGGTCATGCAAAGGTGGGGACAGCCCATAAATGGACTGGGTGTGGTTTCAATTGTCAGCAGGCATCAGGTGGCCCTTCCCAGCCAACTAAAATTATTTTCAAGTGGCCAGAGAGCAAATTCCCAGGTTGCGTAAATGACATTTAAACAGAGTGGCCAACCTGGAAAGAAAGAGCTTTCTCAACCAATCAGCATCCACCCATTCTTTTACCTGCCCACCTTTCTCCACCCACTTCTCGCCTCCTGCTGTGGATGCAGAGTGGGGAGAAGGCCACTATATTGCTATGCATATAAGGCAAAACGAGGGCTGCATAGGCCAGAGTGCAGTTAAGAGCCCGGGGATTTAGGGGTTAAACGCAGATGCACATGCAGCACAGAGCAGTGTGTAATTCTTAGGCAGGTTAGCATGTGGGGCATAGGGGCCAATCAGTACCTAGAGGGGAGGTAGCTTAAGTAGGGTATATAGGGTCCAGCTTGGGGGAGGAACTTCCTCTTGGAATCCGGATTTACACAGTGCAGCACGCGAAGCTAAGTACCTTTTACTTTGTATTTTAGGCCTGTATCATCGTGCAGCTGCAAGCATGTCCGGCCGCCCCAAGAGATCTGCACCACCACCACGGTGGTTGGCAGACGCAGCCCGCCCGCTGGTGACTGTACCAGCGCACGGCGGAGGCAGGGGAGGCAGCAGGACGGCCGCGACCGCGTCATCGCGGGTGCGCGCGCCGTCTCCTGCACAGTCTTTCTCTGGGGGACATGTTTCCCCAGCGCAGGGAAGCGTCTCCCCGGCTCAGCAGGGCTCTGCTATGAGCGGGGAGCGCGCTGCGCCATCAGCACATGGTGGGCACCCAGCAGCGAGTAGCGCTGCTGGGGACAGCGCTTTGGCGCCATCTGCTGGCGTTTTAACGCCAGCGCAGGTTATTCAGACCCCTATGGACACCCCGCGCGCCTCAGGCAGCGGGGTGAGCGGTGGGGGGGTTTCACTTAGCGGGGGAGACGGGGGGGTGCCCCCCAGGACTAGCACCCCATTAGCGCAGGGTCCAGGGAGTCCTCTGCAAGTCATAACAGGGGGCCCCACATGGAGCCCTCTGCGGATAAATGCAGGTGGGCAGCGCGGGGCAGGTCAGGGCCCTTTGGCTTCCCTGACAAACATCTTGGCCCCGGGAAGGGGGTCGCTCATCCCCTTGGGCTGGGACGGTGGCCGTGGGGACGCTTTCGTCGGCGGCCGGATGGATGGCGGTGCCCCCCCCTTACAGGGTTGGCAGGCCCCGCAGCAGCAATGGCATCAGGGCCAGCAGCCATTCCCTGCGGCCCCTCCATGCACATGCAGCACAGATCAGTGTGTAATTCTTAGGCAGGTTAGCATGTGGGGCATAGGGGCCAATCAGCACCTAGAGGGGAGGTAGCTTAAGTAGGGTATATAGGGTCCAGCTTGGGGGAGGAACTTCCTCTTGGAATCCGGATTCCCACCCTCCCATCCCTTCTTTTCTTTCCTCTCTCTGGTGCTCATTGCCTTCGGGCTGTCCAAACAATTCAGTTAAATTTAATTTAGTTTAAAAATCGGCGAGAAGGCGCTCTCGACCAGCAGTCGGGTGAGGTGTCAGGTGGTCACCGTGCAGTATTACCCCCCCCTTGCCAGGACGGTGGGCGAGTCCCGAAATGAGCGGGGACGGTGGGCACTTCCTTGAGGTGTCCGCGCCCTACCTTAGAGGGGGCGGGGAGCCGTCACGGTGCAGGCTGTACCTTACGTAAGGGGTGTGTTTGTTAGATTGGAGCGAGGCAGTCGCTGCCATTGACATACACCTCTGACTGGTGCTGGTCTCAAGTGCTGTCTTGGCCATCCCTTTGATAGACTAACAAGGGTCATACCACCTAAATAAATAACTTGACCATTTTAAACTTATGCCATGGTTGTCTGAGTCTTATTTTTAGATAAGGTGTCCGCGTGAATTATTTCTAGGAGGTTATGTAAGGGTAACAACAAAGGGTAACCAATATAATCCCTTGGGCGCCTTAAATCACACCCAAATCTAACTCTCTCTGTGCATGTTGTATGGTGCACTTACACCTGCCTGCTGCCATTCCCCAGGAAGCTCTTTACCGATGGTGCCCCCCGATGCCACAGGTCATTCAACTTTAGGAGATGGTCCTGGTGTTTTTGGGTACACTGAAGCCTTCTTCCCAACTATTAATCCTTTCTCCTTGAAGTTTTTAATGATACGATAAATGACTGCTTGAGAGGCAATCTTACTAGCAGCAATATTCTTGCTTGTGGAGCCCTTTTTGTGCAAAGCAATGAGGACCGCATGTGTTTACTTGCAGGTATCCATGATTAACAGAGGAAAAACAATTATTTAAAGCACCACTTTCCTTATGAAACTTACAGTCTGTTATTCTAGCGCAATCAGCATGGCAGAGTGAGCTCCAGCTTTGCCTTCATCAATGCTCCATGTGCTCTGCAGGTCAGGCAAATGCAACATGTGCAGAGAGAGCTAGATTAATTGCAGTGTAAAAATAAAGAAGCCAGTATTTACCCTGCACAGAACCAATATAACTTTCTCTGCCCATGTTATGTGTGCCCCAACTGCAAGGCAACACGGTTTTGCCCATTTAAGAAAGATTTTGCTCTTACGATCAACTCTGATGGCATTGTAAGTTCATGATAGAATAGTTGGATTACACATACGGCAATGCATCCTGGGCCCCAATAGGAGAAACATTTTTCATTGATAGAGGTGGGAAGTGGCTCAAACCAATAGGTGCTTGTTAGACGAATCGAGGAGACCGGAATTCTTTCTGCCGGTATTTATTACCGTAAGTTCTGAGGTCTTTAAGCGTTTAATTGCGGCCACAAGTTGGCTCTCACGATTGACACTGTAATATATTTATACGCTACGTTATATTTCCTGCAGGACAGGAAGAAGGATGTCTTCAGAGTCCTGCATACTGTACCTCCTGAAAAGAAGGTCAATGAGGAATTATAGGGGTTATTCTGGTTGAGCCATTCGGATGCGAATTTGCATCCTTGCGAGTCAACCAGAACCCGCCCTGCGAATGGTGGTACGCGTACGTTCGCATTGCATGGTAATGGATGTTTTACCCAGTGGTGTAGCGCCAAATTTTGCGCCCCCCCCCACCACAAAATGTTGGCACACCCCCTCCACCCCTCTCTCCCCTCTGTCTTACCTGTCCACGTTCGTGGCCGGGAGTCGGGACCGCAGATCTACTTTGCACTCCGGGCTCAGAGTCCTTATGACAAAATATCCCTCAAAAAATGCCCCCCCCCCCCCCCCTTACAGCAGACCGTTTTGAAGGATGCTAGAGGAGGCCGCTGCTGCCCCCTCTAGCATCCTAAATACTGTCTGCTGTAAGGGGGCGGGCAGATGTATGAACCAGCGTTAAGTGCAAAAATGCACTTAACGCTGGTTAACTGGGGGGGATTACGATTTCCCTAATGTATCACTAGCGCACCTAACGTGCGCTAGTGACAGCCCGCCGAGTTATGCTCGGCAGGGCTGTCCCCTGCAATCCCCCCCCAGGGATTAACATCCAGGGCAATGTATTAACAGCCTTCAAGGCATTAATTCACCCCGGCCGCTTCGCCAGCTCAGGGCTAGCGTTGTCCTGTCATAGAAACATATAGAAACATAGAATTTGACGGCAGATAAGAACCACTTGGCCCATCTAGTCTGCCCCTTTTTTTAAACATTTTACCTCAAACCATATTTGATCCTTATTTTTATGTAAGGATATCATTATGCTTATCCCAAGCATGTTTAAATTGTACTACTGTATTTGCGTCTACCACCTCTGTTGGGAGGCTATTCCACTTATCTACTACTCTTTCTGTGAAAAAATTCTTCCTCACATTTCCCCTGAATCTTCCTCCCTCTAGTGTCAGTGCATGTCCTCGTGTTCTGCTGCTCCTCTTCCTGTGAGGAATGTCTCCCACCTGTACCTTCCTCCCTCTAGTGTCAGTGCATGTCCTCGTGTTCTGTTGCTCCTCTTCCTGTGAAGAATGTCTCCCACCTGTACCTTGTTAAAACCCTTGATATATTTGAAAGTATCTATCATGTCCCCCCTTTCCCTTCTCTGCTCTAAAGTATACATATTAAGATCTTTTAGTCTTTCCACTTTGGGGACAACGCTAGCCCTGCGTCTGGCTTGGGCTGCGCTGGAGATCTCGCGGTTTTAGCGAGATCTCGCGCATGCCCAGAAAGCCGGCCTGGGGGGGGGGGACTGCGAGTGCGCATGTGCGGAGCGTCGAGGGAGCCGATAAGGAGAGCCGTTCACGCTGGGGATAACGACTCTCCTTATCTGCTTAATACATCTGCCTATAACGTTTGCCCGCTTCTCCACGTTATGCTGGAGAAGTGGGACTCGTTTTTCGCCAAACGTTATAGGCAGAATAATACATCTGCCCCATTTTGTCATAAGGAGCTAGGAGGAGGCTAGGAATGCCGGGACGCAGACAAAGTAGGTTGCGGCTCCCGGCCACGAACGCGGCATAGCTCCTGCAGACCCCGGCGCCCACCTCACTCAGCGCCCCCCCCCCACCCGCCACCGCAGGGTTTGCCGTACGGTGGCAGTTTACCCATGAAATGCTGGGTGCTCCCATGGATGAGCACAATATTATATACTCCCTCCACGCCCTAGTGGATGGTAGGATAGGAAATACCACCCGTCGGCACAAGTCGGCTAAAACAACTTGAAAAACATGTTGACCTTTTGGACTGTCGGCCTTCCCCTTGTCGACCTAATGTTTGTGTCAACCGTCCATCCCTATCGACCTTAGTTATGTCAACCTATTTTAGTTATGTCAACCTATTTCTTGTGTCGACATAAGCCCAGTCGACCTTTAGCGGTTATCCTAATGTTTGTCAACCTTCATAGAGTTGACATAGCGACTGTATTCCGTGGGAGGACACTAGGCTTCACAACAATACATGCGCGGCATTACCCTATTACGTGGGCAGGTATTGGGGCATGCTCTCTGTGAGTTCAAATAAGTGGCATTTTAAAAATGGCCACACGTACGGCTCGGCACCATCTTTATAGCTCCCACTGCTCAGGGTAGATAAAAGAAGCAGTATGTATTATTTCCAAGTTTGTAACTAGTTTCCAGGGTAATATCAGAAGTTTTCTCCGTTGTGTTGCCTCAGGTGCTCCATGCATTATCTGATCCCAACCGCCGTACAGTAGCCGCCTGGAAATGGGAGCTGTATATTTTGCAGACACATTGGCTGCCATAACCGGTGCGGAGTTTAACAACTACCACTGACATCATATCTTACTTTTATCAGCTCTCTGGAAATTATATTGGATTGTTTATCTTATTAATACTGTTATTGCGGAAAAGAACAAAGGGCTAGGTTCTGGGGAGCGCCGTCTGGCCCTTTACACGCCGTTCATTATCGCTATATAATAATGACAGTTACACTTGGTGATCACTAGCATCAGCTGGAAAAAATATGCAATTAAAGATTAATAACACATGTAATATATGTATGTATGTGTATATATATATATATATATATATATATATATATATATATATATATATATATATATTGATATAAAACACGTCAGCATCTGCCCCGTATTCGGCAATAAGTGAGCAGGGCTGAATCAGGCCTTTTATCTCCATCCACTTTATCTCTATCTCTTGCCATGTTTTTATAACTACATACCGCACTACTGTCTCGCTTTCCACGGGAACGTCCCGTTTTTTGGGGATGTTTCTGCATCCCGCTCGAGGCGGCAGAAGGGGGGTGGGCACTAGTTCAGGGAACCCCCTGTCTCCTGTGAATAGATGCTGGCCCCCAGTGTCGAAAAGGGGGCGTGGCCTCGCGAGAGCATCGTGAGTGTAGTCCACGCCCACAATTTTTTTTCGGTGCGCCGGAGTCGCGCGTGAGCAACCCTCCTAGCGGTTTTTTGCAACTGTGCATAGTCATTTATGCGCATGTGCAGCCGCTGTGTGTGAGCAGCCACAGCGAATAGATTATTCTCCGAGCGCTCGCACACAACAGTGCGACCGGGGGACGAGGGGCGGCGGGCCGGGGGATGCTCTCATGGGAAAGCCAAGAATTTCATGGGCGGTCAATTAGTGGGCACCAAAAGATCAACGTGGAAATAATGTTGACATGGGTATTGAAATATTTTTTTGTTTGCAATTTTTGATACTGTACTATCCATGTTCCGGCGTGCCTCCTCCACTGCTGCCAAACTCGGGTGGTGGGGTGGGTGTGCGCTCGGCATTGCGGCATTTACCTGCTCGCTACGCTGTAAATATACGCAGCATAGCGAGCGGGTAGGAATGACCCCCTTAGTTTTGGATTGAAGGTTTATATGTCTCCCGGGGCACAAAGTGTCATTCATTCTCGACGAGGTGCCGACGCGGTCGCGGCACACATAAATCATTACATTTGTTGTACCCGCCTTACTTATTTTTCCAAATTATTCAAATCATTCAGAGTAACTGGCAAACTAATTGCCTGCTCTCACACCGGTGCGACGAGAGTGGTTGCGATGCTAAATTATATTTCCGTCTCATATCCATTATCCCCCGGTTGAAAAGGCAGGAATTTCCCCCGTATGAAATATCATTTAAAATGTTACAAAGTAATTCACAGCTTCCCTTTTTTCCTCTTACCCGGCCGCCGACAAGTCTTGTGTATGTTTTTTTTTTTTTTTCAGGTAACGCTGTATTTTCAGGTTCATCTATTTCATTTGACAGAAATAAATTATGCGAGAATTTAATTGCTTTTCTCCCTCACCCTGTGATTGGGCCACACACATTGTACTTCAATTTACTCATTTAACCGTAGCTGTTGTTGATCGTGTTCTCTCTCGCTTTTTTTAATGTTCTGTTTAATTCCCTTAACGCCGACAGTTCTTATAATATCAAGCATGAAGCTATGGCGGTTTTGTCTCTCCGTGCTTATTAGTGAACTGGGGAACTGTACTGCAGCATCTTGCCTTTAATGAACTCCGGGAGCTTCTTGTTCTAAGTCTTAAGACAAAAAGGAGACAGCTTGAGATGACACTTTAAAAGGCGCACTGGCTGACAGCGTAAAACCTGCCAGATAAAGGCCCTTATTCTGATCGGTGCGGATATTCCCGCATTCTTACGGAGCGGTCCGTACGCCACGGTGTTTTGCCGCGTGCGGCCATCGTCCGTAGAAACGCCCACGTGTCCTCCGCATTCGGACGGACTCACTCTTTAAGAACAGGGCGTGTTTACGGACGACATACAAACCATGCGTGTGCGGGAGAAACACTCCGATTCTGCACGGTATTACAGAGTATTACAGAGTATGCTCGGAAATACCGCATCCGACCGGGAGCCAAGCGGTGCTACCGCACGTAAGCGGAGTATTTACGCCAAACAACCCACTATTAAGTATCTTCTGCAAGACATCACATGACCCACTTATTCAATTACCTATCCTCATAAAAAACTGCTTATTTGGAACATGTCGAATACACATGTGTATTGCTAGTATTAATATTCTGTCATGTCCATTGTTAGCAGTTTTAAAGTGTCTGACAAGTACAGGATATGTGGGTGTTTAGTAAGGGTTCCTTGAAGCAGCAATGGTTTCAATTAAAGCACTGACAAGCGGCCTATTAGTGAGTAATGAGTAAAGGAGTAGATTCTATTGGGTTCAGGTGTTAATGCTTGTAGTCATTAGGCGTACGTTCGCCTACCGCATGAACGAGTGGTGTCCGCAAAGCAATAGTACACTTGTGGACACCGCACATTTCTTCCCTTTTTGATCGCGTGCATTCGGAGTGCTATCCGAATGTACGCCCCCCAACATAAGTGTACTCCCCCGTGTCCGCCCATGTTTCCGCCCCGTTTTGCCCACTTTGAAACTACGCCCATGTGACATTCCGCATGACGCCCATAATACGCCCATATTTCCCGACTGATTGCGGGGAACAGTTTTGTACGGGATTTGGCCGAACTGGTACGGAGTCAAGGCGTGGCACATGCGCGTTGCGTTCGCCACGCATGCGCAGACGCCGAAAAGACGCGATCCGAAAGTATGCGGTAAAGTCCGCGTCAATCAGAATAAGGGCCACAGTGCGATTATTCCGGCTGCTGAGACTCGGCGCATTGATAGGAGTCTAGTTTAACCCTTTCATCCGTTAGGAAGTGTAACTTAGAGATGTCAGGCGATGTTTATCATACGCAGCGCTGGCTGCTTCCAGGGCCGTTATATAACCATGAGACGGGTGGGGCAATAACCCCCGTCCTCAACCGAAAACTAGGCCCATCACCATGACAGCATGTAATTAATTCAACACACCGTACTAAAATTGAGTTTCTAATTTATGGACAAAATTCTTAAAATTATTCCTACGTTTAAATGATTAGGG
Source organism: Crinia signifera (assembly GCF_055691185.1). Lineage (NCBI taxonomy): Eukaryota > Metazoa > Chordata > Amphibia > Anura > Myobatrachidae > Crinia > Crinia signifera. The sequence goes on from NC_139217.1 coordinate 29,430,119, forward strand.
AGACTCTAGTTAAAAGTCCGTCTTCTGCAATCTACTTTCACTTTGAGCTGTGACAGTTTTTACTTTGAGCTGTGACAGTTTTTAGCCCACAAACTCTCCACCCCAACCCCAGTCCCTATCTGCTCCTATCTCCAATGTTTGCAGCTCCCTCTCTCCATATCCGGCAAGTTGGGGGGGGGGGGGGAATCAGTGTCCCTGCAAAAATTGCTTTCACTTTCTGTTAAGGATTTATTTGGTCCATCGAGTGGGCTCTAGTGACCGCGATTGTGACAGATTGTGTAGGGAGTGTACACCCCCATGGATGTGGATCCTAGGGTCGACAATGTATAGGTCGATAGTCAATAGGTTGGCCCCAAAGGTCGACAGGCACCAGATCAACATGGAAAAAAGGTTGACATGGAAAAGGTTAACATTGACAAAAGGTTATGCAGAATTCTGCGTTAGCATATAGAAACTGCCGACACACTGTCTGGAACGATGGGCACATCCCTTTTATCTTTATAGGGTGATCGTGCCTGGTGCGAAGTGCTAGGTGACAATTCCTGAATAGTGCCCTGAACCTGGGTAATACGCATTTCACTCATTGTTTTGTCCTCTGGCTGAATGAGATCCCTCTGCTAGTCAGGAAGATTATGATATGGTGAATCCTGTTATGCCTGATTGTCTGACATCCAACTCCAGTTAGCACTGCCACTGGGGACTAAGGGCCTTATTCTGGTTCACTCTTAGAGGCAAAATCCTTCTCAAATGGACAAAACCATGTGCACTGCAGGTGGGGCGGATGTAACATGTGCAGAGAGAGTTAGATTTGGGTGCGTTATTTTGTTTCTGTGCAGGGTAAATACTAACTGCTTTATTTTTACACTGCAATAGAGATCTCACTTTGAAGAAAAACCCCACCCAAATCTAATTCTCTCTGCACATGTTATTTCTGCCCAGAGGCAGATTGGCCCATCGGGAAACCGGGCCATTTCCCTGTGGGCCGGCCCAAAACTCTTTAAAAAGAGGCCAGCCGCGCTCCCCCCAGGGCTGGCTGGGCCACGGGCATTGCCCGCAGCACTTTGCCCAAATCCAAAATGGCCGCGGGAGGCTGCTGCGCATGTGTGCGCAGCACCACCCAGGGCCTTCAAGCTGCCTCTTAGTACCTCAAAGAAAGAAGTAGCAGCAGCAGGTGAGCCAGCCGCCCCCCCCGCGCGCATTGCATACCACCACCCCCCACGTGCATTACATACCGCCGCCCCCCACATGCATTACATAACCACGCCACCCCCCGGGCGCACTACATACGGCCAAACCCCCCTTGGGCCGGAATCAAGTCCCAATCTGCCCCTGTATCTACCCCACCTGCAGTGCACATGGTTTTGTCCATTTGAGAAGGAATTTGCCTCTGAGAGTGAACCAGAATAAGCCCCTGCGAGAGAAAGCTTGAAGGGTCTTCTAATTACACCCTATCTTCTACTGTTGCTCCATCTTCTACTTATGTTCCACCTTCTACTTATGCCCTACCTAGTACTTACAATTCACCTTACACTTGCATCATACTTTCTACTTATCCTCCACCATCTACTTACAGTATACTCCACCCTTTACTTATGCTCCACCTTCTACTTATGCTCTACCCAGTGGCGTAACTAAAGGGCCGTAGCCCCCGCGGTGGTGGGGAGGCGCCGGGGGTCTGCGGGCGCTGTTGTTTCTTCGCCAGCTCCCCACTGCTTGTGGGTGAAGCGGCGAGCTGGCAGGGGGGTCCGTGCGGCGCGGGGGTACCTGTGGTCAGGGACTCGGGAGAGCCTGGAGGTCCCTGCGGCGCTGATTATGAGTTGCCGGGGTCCCTGCAGCAAAGTGGAATTACTGCGCTACCGCTGTGCGGCGGCGCGGGAAGCGCTTCTAACTTTGAAAACACTGGCCGCGGCCGCACACTGATTGGCTGAGATTCAGCCAATCAGCATGCGCCCAGTGTTTTCAGAGTCAGAAGTGCTTCCCGCGCCGCCGCACAGCGGTAGCGCAGTAATTCCACTTTGCTGCAGGGATCCCGGCAACTCATAATCAGCGCCGCAGGGACCTCCAGGCTCTCCCGAGTCCCTGACCACAGGTACCCCCGCGCTGCACGGACCCCCCTGCCAGCTCCCCCGGGGGGGGGGGGGGGTGTCTTGTCTTTTAACGGGGGGGGGGGGGCGACGATATTGTCCCAGCGGGGGGGAACAAAATTTTCTGTTACCTCACTGGCTCTACCTACTACATAAGCTCTACCTTCTACTTACATTGTACCGTCTACTTATACTTCACCTTCTATTTATGCCATACTGTATCTTCTACTTATGCTCCACCTTCTACTTATCCTCATCACCTCATTGCACACCTAGATGTCTGGTGCAGAGTTCAACTGGACTTCTGCCTACAATGTCCTTTCATTTGGTGTTGTGATAGTCCATATTTGGGAAGCTCTTGATCTGTCCTGGTTGGCAGATCAGAACTTGTTGTACCTCGCTCTACAGATGCATAACCCTTTCCTCCTGCGGGTAGCATATCCTTGTCTCCTAGGCAGACCTATATTGACACCTATTGACCGACAGTCAAAATACCGACACGACAATATACCGACATTCATTATACCAACATGTTCATTTGACCGACATGGTCACAATAACGACATGTAACATGCTGACACGTCAAGATGTCCTTATTAGTTTTTAAGCAATTTTTGCCCCAAACAGACTTTTTCATACTTTTCCATCCCAGTGGATCTGGAGGGGAATATAATAGTGTGTTGAGCGCAGCGCGGCACTGTGCCCGAAGCATGGTGAGTACAGCGCAACATGCAAGGGATGCGGTACACTTATGTGATGTCTATGTTGACCTCCATCGACATACACAACCCAAAAAAAGCCCATGGAAACCCATGCGGACATGTCAGTGTTTTGACCATGTTGGTCAAGTGAACATGTCGATATAATGCCGTGTTGGTATAAGGACCATTGGTCAAACGTCCATCGGTAAATCATACTGAACCCACTAATACTACTGCTATTTATTTACTACTATAGTTAGCAATGGCCATCACACATTGATAGTGTAGGGAACCACATCTATGCAGTACGGTTAGTGCAGCACAGCAGCGATGGTGCCGTCCCGTATAACACCACATTTATATTGTAGCATGGTATACAGCTGTCATTTCTAGCTCTTAGCACTCTAGGTGAGTCACAAGTAATTGGCATATAAAGTCAAACAACTGTATCAGTCTGTTGCATGGACAATATCCAACAGTTTAGTTTTATTACACAAAACGAGACACATAACTCCTCACATTGTAATGTCGGGGATCGGGTGTCCAAAAAGGGGACGCTGCCTCATTCAATGTGGGTGTGGCCTTGCGGGAATGCCCCTGGCCAAAAACCATGCCATGTTTTAGCCACTATGGGGAAATGGCCAGCGCTGTGTGAGCTGCTGGCCATGCCTCCAGCCTCTCTGTTTCACTAAATGCTTTGTGCATGCTCATAGCATCTATTCCCCACTGCTGAGCAGAGCAGCAGCAGGAAAGAAGGACTCCCAACTGCTCAAACCCCCCCCCACACAGGAATTGTTGCTGTCCTCCCACGCTTAAGTTGACTGGTTAAAGGCCTAAACAGTGACCTAGGCCATAGAGATCGCCGCCAAGCCCAAACAGTGCCACGCTACTTAAATCAATGTACACTGTTTAACTGTAATGCCTATTACATATTATACCACAAACCGAAATGCCTACTACACATTATGCAACACACCGTAATGCCCATTACATATTATACCACACACTGTAATGCCTATTACACATTATGCAACACACCGTAATGCCCATTACATATTATACCACACACCGTAATGCCCATTGCACATTATATCAAACTCCATAATGCCCATTACACATTACACTACACATCATAATGCCTGTTACACAATATTCCACATGCCAAAATGCCCATTACACATTATTTCCTGCACACTGTAATGCCTATTACAGTACATATTATGTCAGGCACCATAATGCCCATTACACATTGTGCCACACACTGTGATGCCCATTACACCACACACTGTGACGCCCATTACATATTATACCACACACTGTGATGCCCATTATATATTATACCACATGAGTGCTGCTTATCTACATGCTCAATGCCAGGGGTTATATCCTCGATGCCAGGGGTTTCATGCTTGATGCTAGAGGTTTCATGCTCAATGCCAGGGGCTTTATGCTCATTGCCTAGTGGATTACATGTTGCCACAGGGGAGTTAAATGCTCTTTGCCACAGGGGAGTTTAATGCTCAGTGCCAAGGGTGATCACATGCTCCTTGCCAAGGGGGAGTGAAATGCTCATTGCCAAGGGGAGTCAAATGTTTGTTGCCATGGAGAGTGAAATGCTGCTCGTGGTATTGAGGACAGCCACCATTAGGGCAGAATTGAAAGCGGTGACAGCTGGACAGAGAGTGGTGGGCTGCCCAGCTGTATTCAGGCTCAGAGTAGGTCCGTGGCTATTTTGATATCTCATGCTGGCTTGCTGTCCGGCAGCCAATCAGGAACGGCAGTGTTGGCTCCTCATTGGCTGCCGGTCCACAAGCTTCAATTGGCTCACAAGTCAGCGTAAAAATTCAAAATAGCCATGGACTTGCTCTGAGTCTGTATAGAGCTGGACAGCCCACTGCTATCTTCCCAGCTGTCATCGCTTTCATGCACAGATCGGCGGTATGTCTAATGGGTGGTCCGGTGCACCGTAAATTTACCTATGTCTGGGTGATGCGGGCTGCCCTCAAATACTGCTCCTACACAGTAACTGGAGCCTTAATGTTACAGTAAAGCACTTGGCTTCTGTTGCTGAGCAGGAGTCAGCACTTTTGTGACCACTCTCGGCAGGTGAAATGGAGATGTGACCCATACCCCTGGCAGCCCCATAGTGATGCCACTGATTAGGAGCTGATTGACTGGTACTTTATCTCTCTCCAAGACCATAGATTCCTCAATCCCTAGAACATAAATGCAGTCGAGCTGACAGCTCAGAACTGATAAGAACGCCAGAAGATTGCCCAGAAATATCCGCTCGCTCACCTATAACTCAAAAATATTTGAAAAATTATTGAAAATAAAAAAAGCTACAGTACAATATGTTTCTCTTCCACTTCTTTGTCAGCAAAACAGAATGTAAGTAGAGCAGCGGTTATACTCAGTCTGACTGCAATCACATCAAGGAACCGGTGACAGCAGATACTGTCTATTAGTGGAGACAAAACACTTAGGGCCAACAAAAGCCGACAGTAATTGCAGCTTCTTCTTTTCTAAAGTTTTTTTTTTTTCTATCTTTTGAGAAATTCAAGAAATTGCATTAATGATTACAATGAAAATATTTAGAGCGGATCCCGGCGTACGCTGGTTATAGCCAATCTGCATAAAAAAAGGCCAAACTTAAAAACTGACATTTATATTCAAGAATTCTAGCTGTGATGTATGCTGGTAAAAAAAAGGTAGCACTACCAAAAAGACACAAAAAGTTGTAGCACAATTCCTTTATGCCAGGGCCGGCAACAGAAATCTTGGGGCCCCATACACTGATATTTCTGGGGGACCCCACCCCTCAAGCACTAGTAGTTGTGTGGAGCAGGGATGGATGGTGGGCGTATTGGTAGCAAGAAGTCCCATATAATGGCTGCCCCCCAGTGCAGACAGTCTCACTTCTTAACTGATAGCTACTACACATTATGCCACAGACCGTAATGTCTACTAAACATTATACCACACACCGTAATGCCCATTACACATTATGCCACACCGTAATGTCTACTACACATTATACCACACACCATTATGCCCAGTATACATCATGCCGCACACCGTAATACCCATTACATATGCCACACACCATAATGCCCATTACACATTAGGCCATATGCCATAATGCCCATTACATATTATATCAAATATAGTAATGACCATTATATATTATGCCACACACTGTAATGCCCATTACACCTTAGGCCACACGCCATATTGCCCATTATACATTAGGCCACATGCCATAATGCCCATTACATATTATGCCACATAAGTGCCTAATCTCTTTGCCAGGGGTTGTTTGCTTATTGCAAGGGGTTACATGCTCAGTGCCAGAGGTTTCTTGCTCAGTGCCAGGGGGCTACATGCTCAGTGCCAGGGGATTACAGGCTCTTTGCCATGGGGGAGTACATGTTCGTTGCCCAGTGGGAATTACCTAGTCAGTGCCTGGGAGGATTACATGCTCATTGCCAGGGGATTGAATGCTTGTTCTCAGGGGATAACATGCTAGTTGCCATGGGGTTTTAAATGCTCATTGCCTAGGGGAGTTAAATGCTCATTGACGGGGGAATTTGTATGCTTGTTGCCCAGGGGTAGCCAGGAGCTGCGTGTCCCGACCGTCAATCTACAGGCAGCTGTGTAAGCGGTGGGAGCTGCGTATCCCGACCGTCCATCCCCTGGCAGCTCCCGCCACTGCATTCAGAGGCCTCGCCTCCCCTCCTCTCATGAGACCCAGCGGCACCACGGCCACGTATATTCTATTTGGGGGAGGGGTTTCCAGTGCCAGCCGCCCACAGCAATTAATTGCCAGGTGGCTGAGTGCAAGGATGAGTGGCCCGGAGGCTAAGAGGGGCTGAATTTGGGGCCCCTCTGATCCTCGGGGCCCGTGACAGCTGTCCCCTTTGACCACCCTGCCACCGGGCCTGCTTAAGGCCCATACACACTGGGTGACTTTGAGCTCAGTTTACTCATCTCATCTGCTTTCAGCTCGAAAGCCACCCAGTGTGTACGGGGCAGTGATGAGCAGTGAGCGCTGATGTGCAATCCCGCATCATCAATGGCCTGGCCGCTCATCTGCTGGTATTAGCAGTTAAGTCCAGGAGATCTTCCTGTAATTCGGGAGCATGTAGCAGGCACAGTGAAAGTGTCCAAAATAAGAGGGGGTCGAATCAGACGGACCAGCTTGTTGAGCAGTGAGTTTGGCTGTTTCCAATGTTGGGGGACTGCACATAGGTGTACAGACTCCCGTAGCAAGCCTAATTTGCAGGCGGGGGGGGGGGGGGGTAGAATGCTGGCAGGTGGTAATATGCAGGCAGGGGGGAGGTATGCAGGCAGGGGTGGTGTGCTGGCAGGGGGTGGCGTGCTGGCAGGGGGTGGTGTGCAGGCAGGGGCGGTATGCAGGCAGGGGGGCGGTATGCAGGCAGGGGGGCGGTATGCAGGCAGGGGGGCGGTATGCAGGCAGGGGGGCGGTATACAGGCAGGGGGTGGTATGCAGGCAGGGGGTGGTATACAGGAAGGAGGTGGTATGCAGGCAGGGGGAGGTAAGCAGGCAGTTGGCGGTATGCAGGCAGGGGGTGGTATGCAGGTAGGAGGTGGTGTGAAGGCAGGAGGTGGTATGCAGGCAGGGGGTGGTGTGAAGGCAGGAGGTGGTGTGAAGGCAGGAGGTGGTGTGAAGGCAGGAGGTGGTGTGAAGGCAGGAGGTGGTGTGAAGGCAGGAGGTGGTCATATGTGATCCAGGCTAAATCAGGCCCTGGACCACCAAAACCTAGCATTGCTCCAAGATCCCGGTGGCACCCAATTAACGAACCACAGGTTTAAAGACTATGTTGCAGCAATTAGTTAAATAAAATGTAAACTACTATGATGTATCCAGTGGTTTGACTGTACTTCTGGGTCTGGTCCACACAGTCCCTGTATAAGTGAAGCACTAAATGCCAAACAGTCTCAAAATAAATAGTCTCTCACTTAGGACAAATTTTACAGCTGAAAGAACATATAATGAACACGTAGAAAAGAACATTGCATTATTCAGCTATTGTTCCCTAAAATACCTCACCTGGAGAATAATAACTGAACAGAAATAAAAAGGGAACAGCGCATTCCTTTATCTCCTGATTGCTGTTTTCATGCAGGGAAACATTGTAAGCGTTTTGTTCTGTTTAGGTCCTTTATTTCCTCCAAAATAACCCCTAATTAAGAAAGTACTTGTTTCTGGGAAACACTGGACAGTTGCATTGTGCACAATAGCGGCAGAAGGTGGCGCAGGGACACACGCTGTCAGAAGGATGGAGAGATAATTATTTTACAATTAACCTGTTGATGGATGCCAGCGAGATAATTAAGTCACTATTGTACAGTATATACAGTAGCATGTGACTTACTGTATCTAGTACACAGCTACAGAGTCATTGCTGGGTCTGTACTGGAGCCTTTTACCATTGTGTGGAAGGATTCAGTATGGCTTCTTGTCATTCAAATTACTGGCAAGCATTTTCAGACAATCGTAATACTGACATGTTCAAAATGCCGGAATCGGCTATGCCCACATGGCCAGTATGCCAACACTGTCAAAATGCTGACATTTAAAATGTTGACATGTAAAGTCGGTCGACATGGACATGTGTAGTAAGTGCGCAGTGCACTTATACCCGTATTTTGACTGTCGGCAAATTGAGTGCACCCAGTGTAGAAGCATACTGTTCTACCACAAGCCTTGAGAATCTCACTAGGACCCTATGTAATACACTCTCTATTCAGTGTTGCCATACGAAATTGGTGGGACAGACAACTTAGACAGGACATCCCCCTGGCCGGGAAGGATCGGCACCAGAGCTGATTGCAGCTGGAGCAATGGGGGGGGGGGGGGGGGGGGGGGGGGGCAGGCAGCCAGGCAGAGACAGTGCTAGTGGTATTTTGAACACAGAGTTGGATAGCATCCATATGTGAAATGCCATTGGCATTGTCTCTTTCTGGCTGCCAATTGGTGCTTCAGCTGCAGACAGCTGGTGGCTCCAATTCATCCCAGGCGGGGGCATCGAGAGGGGGGGGGATGGGAGGGGGGAGTCCAGCTCCCCCTCCCATTTCAGGGAGCAGGGCAGTGGGCAAGGAGATGACAGATTGCTTCCATAATCTTGTATGATTGCTGACCCTGTTCAAGCATATAAGCTATTGAAGGAGATCTTGGTACAGTATATTGGCCCAGACCACACTCCCCATTGATGGTCCAGGCGTATTATTGCATTTATTTTCTTTTGCAAGTGTTGAAAGATACATGCAACCCAAAATGGCGCTTTGCTGTGGCATTTTCCCAGAATGCTCAAGAGACTAAAACAACAGCAGGGACATGATGTGCCAACCATGGGACGCAGATTTTTGTAAATGCTTTTGCTAAATGATTTATAAATATCTGATATGCTTGGTTTCAACAAGAAGAAAAACACAAGAAGGACAGTAACCAGGCGCTGATTCAGTGTTGATGGTGAGTAGCTGTATAAGAGTGGATTTCCACATGTGTTCTATGGGGATTCAGGAGAATTCCTGCAGGACCACATTGACCTGTGTATTGGTCCCTATGTGCACATAGCATTTATTTTTACTTGTACATCAATGGCCATATACCACACTTGAAATAATGGGTAACGCTACTGACCTGGGAACTAGTGCCTATTTTCACATAAAGGTTTCTTTTAAGTAGAGATGTGCAGGTTCTGATTTACTCTGATTTCAAAGCAGGATCTTATTGGCTATCCCTAATCACATGGCAGTTGTTGACAGTTGATAGCCAATAAGACCCTCCTTTGAAATCGGAGTAAATCAGAGCATGCACATCTCTACTTTTAAGTAGGGAAAATCGTCAACAATCAACTGACCTGAATAATGGTCCCTACATTCACGTAGCAGTTTCTTTTGGATATGGATTCTCCACCAAAACAGGAAACCAGAAGTGACATTTTCTTCCAGAAGTCTGGCTCGTGAATCGCATACAATTCTGTATAGAACGCAAGCGGAAGTTCCACGCAGCGGACATTTTCCCGGATTTTCCACCATATACTGGTCTGTGGCACGCAGATAGAGGGGCCGAACTGGAACGCAAGCCACTGAATGTATTTCAATTTTGTAACACTGTGGTTCTCTCTCATTCCAGGTAATACATAAAAATAATGAGAAAAGAGACAGTAATCTATATAGGGGGAAATTTACCAATATGGATTCGTAAAAAATAGGTGTATTCGTAGGCAGAAATACACCTATTTTTTACACATTTGTATTTTCAGGATTTACTATCCCGAAAATACAACAATTCGTATTCCTAATGATGGGACATTCGTATTTGTATTTACAAATACGAATGTCTACACCATCGATAGGATACGACAGGAATCACCATTCAAAAGAATGGTGGTTCCTGATTTACTGAGCAGCCGTATTGATAATACGGCTGCTAATTGGAATAAAACAGGCACGTATATACGACAGGAAAATACACCTTGATTGTCCTGTCGTATTTGGCTTTAGCCTGCACGGATCAGTCAGATCCGTGCAGGCTTTAGTGTAAAAAAAATAGAAAAATTAAATTAAATTAAAAAAACAGCGTGGGGTCCCCCCCACAGCTGTAACCAGCACCAGGCTGAAAGAGCCGGGGCCGGTAATTAAAAATCAGGGAACCTGACAAATAGGGGTTCCCTGATTTTTAACAACCAGCCCCAGGCTCCAGGTCCGGGGCTGGTTCCCAAAATACGGGGGACAAAATGACTAGGGGTCCCCTGTATTTTAAGAACCAGCCCCAGGCCAAACCAGCCAGCAGGGTAATGCCACAGCCGAGGGGAGACTTTTTATACAAGTCCCCCCGGCCAAAGCATTAACCCTCTGACCAGTCTGCCTGGCCAGGGGCCCTGGGGGAGTGAGGACCCCCCCAATAAAGGGGTCCCCCCCTCCAGGACTTACCTGACCAGGCTGAAGCCTGGTGCTGTCCCCGGTGACCCTGGGCTGTGGTCACCGGGCTGATCTTTGTGTAAAAAAAAAGATGAATAAACTATTGTTTTAAACTGTGGAACTATGAGTGCCAGCAAGCCTCCCCTGCAAGCTTGGACTTGGAGAACCACAAGTCCCAGCCTGCGGGGCATTAAAGGGCCCGCTGGGTCTTATAGTTCCACAGTAAAAAAAAGTTAAATAAATACACACTGACACCTGAAAAATAAAAGTTTAATACATACATTACACACACACTGATACCTATCTTGATCCCGTAGTTAGGTCCCAGAGTCTTGATCCGGTGCCTTGTCCTGGTTCCGGATCATGTAGTCATTCTTCACCATGTCGATCTTCATATCGGCGTCGGCGTCAGGTCCGGGTCCGAAGAAATCCATGGTGGACCTGTGGAAGAAAATCCAACTCACCCAGGTCCTCCATGGAAGTTCTTCTGGCTTGGTCCGACGTAGTCCAGGGCTTCTTCCTTCTTCTTCCATCTTCTTGCTTCTTTTTCAAGCTGCCGGCGACTCCAGCAGCTCCCGACTGTCAGAGCCGCAGAGATCCTTCCTCCTCAGCGTCTGTACTAAGAATGAATTCTGGCCAATCAGAAGCTGACTTTCCTGGCCCCTGATTGGCCGCTAGCACAATGGTGATGCACTGTAAACAGCAGGTGGACGTTTTGCCACAGAACTCCGAAACTAAGCAACCAGTTTCCAGAGCAGTTGTAGAGAAAATCCAGATTTTTTCCCCCTAAAATATATTTTTTTTGTAGAATAAAAATGGCTGTGCTCTGGGGTTGCAAGAAAAAAAAATTCTTCACCGCTCATAAAAAATCAAAACCCTGCACCCTATTGAATAGCAAAAATCTTGCTTGTGGGAATTACTGTACCATGAGGGAACATGGTACGCTAACTGAGGTCCATTGAGGTCCAATTATTGACATTCACACAAAAAAATGGTGAAAAACTTATTTCGACCTTTTCTTGTCTTGACCTATTTTTCATGTCGACCTTGCCAGTGTCGACTTTGTACATATTGACCTTATGTTGTTAAGCTAATGACTGTCTACATACTGTATACACTGTCTGTGAGCTATATACCACACCCGTCGCCCATATACCCACATCAAACATCTCCAGCCAGAACCCGGCACAGCTGATGTTGAATGTTCATTTAATCCCACACATAAAACGTTGCAGCGCTATAAAACGATATGGGCTGATTGCTGCAGGCAGATGGTGATGTATCACAGACGCTACTTAACATTTTAATAATACTAAAAACAAGAACATAGCTACAAACTACTGTATCATAACACAGATACTTCATTTAATGTCAGACTATATCTACTCTAATCTGAAGCCTTAAAATGCTTTAAGATAAAACTACTTTTACTTATCGAGGACGATTTGGGTAAATAATACATTTCAGCCGTAAAATGATTGAGAAAACCTTCCTTATTTTCTCCCTTAGTGAAACAAGAAGCCACACATTTAGGGCCTTATTCTAGTTCACTCTTTCTGACAAAATCCTTCTTAGATGGACAAAACCATGTGCACTGCAGGTGGGGCAGATGTTACGTGTGCAGGGAGAATTAGATTTGGGTGGGGTTTTACTTCAAAGTGAGATCTATATTGCAGTGTAAAAATAAAGCAACCAGTATTTACCCTGCAAAATAACTCTCCCAAATCTAATTCTCTCTGCACATTTTACATCTGCCCCCCTGCAGTGCACATAATTTTGTCCATCTAAGAAGGATTTTGTCAGAAAGAGTGTACTAGAATAAGGCCCTGAGTTCCCTTCTTTAACCCTTTGAGTGAATATGGCAAAATACTGTAGGTGTGAAAATTGGCAAGTAAACATTTTTCTCCATCCTAATGACCTGTAATGTTTACCTTATATAGGAAATATAGGTTGACATTTAATAGGATGCAAATTTTAGTCACTTTCCAAAATCGCACAATATCACACTTTTCAAAATCACATTTTTTTCCTGGAATATGCATATTTAATCTGATGCGAAATCCGGGCAAAATAGTGCAATAATGTGCGATTTTTAGTCATGATAATGTGCAATTTTGAGGAAAAGACGCTTTCAGCCAATCAGGGCTGAGCTATGCGTCTCCATGGAGACTCATCAAGCCAACCACACTAATAGCCTCTTTAGCGCTGGGACAGCGCTATAAAATCTGTTAGCAGCGCCGGATGAAGCCGGCTCACCCCGCTGTCAGTGCAGGGTGAGCTGGCTCTGGAGGACTCAGGGAGGGCAGCGCTGGACCCTGTTTCGGTAAGTATATTGGTGTAAAATTGAGGTGTGTGTGTAATAAAGTTCTACTTTTCTGTGTGTGTGTGTTTTATTTTAACATTATTTTTACAGGTGGACTACAAGTCCCAGCAGGCCCATTAATGCCCAGCATGCTGGCACTGTATAAAGCAATGTTATGTATGAATGATTTTACACTATCATGATGGTGTCCAATGGCCAGGGATGCCGGTGACAGCCCCCGGCTTCAGCCCTGGACGGGTGAAACCTGGGGGGGGACCCCTTTATTGGGGGGGGTCCCTACTTCCCCAGGTACCCCGTCCAAGGCTGACCAGCCACGGTGCTCATGGTTCGGCCGGGGGACCTTATGTAAAAAGTGTCCCCCGGCTGTGGCATGACACCACAGGCTGTTGATGTCAGGTGCTTGTGTCAACATACGGGGGACCACCAGATTTTTTTTGTCCCCCTGTATTTTTGGAACCAGGACCGGCTCAATGAGCCCGGGGCTGGTTATGCTCAGGAGGGGGAACCTCACACCACTTTTATTTTAAATTTTAACTTTTATACATTTTTTAAGACAGGACCATGCACAGATGTCAATGATCTGTGCATGGTTCTGGCAAATTCGCCTGTCAGAACCCGGTCTGCATGTGTGGCGATTTTTAGTAACATTTTCCCGTTTTTGCAATTCATTAAATATGCGATTCGTATAATTTATAATGGGAAAAACATCTGGATGCAAGTTCGGGCATTACTAAAAATCACACCTTCAGAATGTGCGATTTCGCGGGTTTTTTTGCCACTTTTCGCATCTCATTAATTATGTGATTTTGGAAAAACATGCGATTTCGGTCGTTTTTGCTGAAAAAATTGCCAAAACCCGGTTTTGCATCTCATTAAATGTCACCCATCATCTTTTTTTACACAACATTTTTCAATTTGAATTTATATAACAAATGTGAGCAAAACTGGCAATCTTAGCAGATATTTTGCACTTCTCTCACAGAGATATTGGCACACCTAATTCCAAATGAATGTTGTTTAATTTTTTTGCCTCAAGCAACCAGAGACAGTTCAGGATAAATTCTTCACCGTGTTCTAGATCAGTGGCTCTCAAACTCGGTCCTCAGGACCCCACATAGTTCACTTTTTTCAGGTAATCCAACAGGGGCATTCATTACTGACTGACACATTTATAAAGATCCACAGGTGGAGCTAATTATTTCACTTGATTCTGCGAGGAGACCTGCAAAACATGTGTGGGTTCTTGAGGACCAACTTTGAGAACCTGTGTTCTAGATTCATTATTTCTGGGCCTTTAATGGATGAACTCCTCTGGACATGATTAAAGCTATACTAAATAAACTTTAACTTGAGGGGGTGGAAAGTGGGTATTTGCGAAAGCTTGGGTGGAGTGGGTGCAGTGGATTGAAGTTTTGCCTAGGGTGATGAGAAGCTTGTTCAGGCGTGGAAAGGACCAAAAACATTGCCCAGCACAACGTAGGTCACAAGTAATGCATTGTGTGTCAAAGCAGTTCAGAAGGGACCTTATTTAAGATAATAATAATAATAATTATTATTATTATTAACTTGTGTAGTGCCAGGTAAACATAGACAACACATACAATACTCAATGGTCAACTTCAACATTTTCCTCAGCAACAGAGGTACTGGGGGGGGGGGGGGGGGTGGAAGATGCAGCTGATCACAGAGGGGGCGGTGCTAATAGATGCCTATTAAGCCCTGCCCACTTGGAGAATATGCTTACCGATAGCATCACCATGTACAGTTTAACCGTATCAGCAAACAGGTAGCATTCAACCAATACTGGCCTGGGCCTGTGGACACCAACAGAGGAATTATTTAACAATTTCAATGTCTGCTGTTCAAGGCTGATTGATTGGAGCGCTGGGATATGTCAGTCAGGGCCGCCACTAGAAATGGGGCCCGGGACTGACCTACAGCGCCATACCTCCAGCTGACACCCCCCCCACACACGCCCACCCCCAAATGACAGCACCCCGCCTTCCCCTACCCCATCCCCATTACTTACCATCACCCATGTCACGCATCGTCCTCCGGCTCCTTCAGTGTCCACAGTCAGGTCCGGCGTGCACACTGCAAAGTTAAGCCTGCAGAGCGCCGAGCCCCTCTGTGTCCTAGGCTCGGCGCTCTGCAGGCTGCACTGTGTATTGTGCTGCCTGGCCGCCGATGCCGGGTTTGGGAGGCTGGGTGGGTGTTTTCCCCCGAAACTTTTTTTTTTTTTGGGGGGGGGGGGGGGGGGGGGGGTGATGCTCTGTAATTGAAATGACCAAGAAAAAAACTTGGGGCAAAAAATTAGGGTAACTCCTTTTTGCTTGCCCTTTAATAAAATAGTCAGTAACTTTGCACCAGGACAATCTCATACTCTTTTTTACTATGCTAAATTATATTACTGAACCACCAAGATGTCTTGACATACTTTTGACTAAATCTGAGCTTCTTCATACGTTTCGTTATTTTCATCTAAAAAGTGAAACTTTAGGTGTCTTGCCAGAACAGAAGATGTTGATTCAGTTATTCAGGTCAAGTCACAACTTTTTCGCACCAGCCGATTTTTAATATCTCAATTTCAACTTTTTCACTCCGCCTTAATGTCCATCTGGTAATCTTATTTTAGTATTTAACTTTATTTTATTACAATACACTAGCATTCAATTTTTATCATTCCCATGCCTTCCACTTAAATCTGCATGTTATAGACCCAGGAATATTCAAAAGGGGAGAGAGAAGAAGCCACCACAGTATTTGCTAATTCACACCCCCATGAGAGGACATTGGACAATTAATTTGAGTGTTTTCTATTATTGGTGTATACAGGTGAATTACAGCCATGAACCGCAGAAAATGATACACGCAGCTGTCACCGTCTGACAATCTGGCTGTTTGTAATGAAAATCTGGCAATGTGTGGGAATAAATGCCAATCAACCATTTGCTCCCAAAATCTGGAAAATGGCCAAAAGCAGTAATTTGCAGAAATTGGTTAAATCAAATGCTTTGACCAATTTGTCTGAATGACCATTTTCGTCTGTTTTCCATGTTTGGGAGCAAACAGTCAATTGTCATTTACTCCCAAAAATTACCAGATTTTCATTCCAACCAGCCAGATTGCATTGCCCCACACACTGGAACTATGGGGGTTATACAGACCTGCTTGCCAGGCTGCGTATTTACACTGCCTAGGTAAATTCAGCCCTGCCGATCGCACTCCCCCCATCCCCCGTCCGAATCGCCATGACACTGCGTGCGGAAGTGTACGCTTACACATCCGCTGGCATGTGGCCGCATAGAGATTCAATGGTTGCGGGTGCTGACGTCATGTGACTTCATCCCCCCCTGCCCCGAACAGGCAGGGCTATGCCTACGTCTGAAGGTGTCTGCCCAGCGTTTCCAAAAGTGCGCCCACTGTTTATGTGGGCATGCCCACATAAACACGGGGTGGACCCCAGCCGCCGCCCCCCCCTACCAGTCCATCAATTTGCAAATGCCCCAGCGAGTGTAAACATCCGGCCGTGTGCACATGCGACTATGGGGAAAATGGGACTGAATTCGCTGCTCACCAAGCAGGGTCTGAATCAGGCCCATTTTTCTTTCCTTTGCCCGAGCACCGAACAAGAGATTAAAGCTTTATTGGAAATCTCCGGGTTAAAATCACTAAAAGCTGGGAGCTTGCGTTCACTGTATAATTTCAATTAGGATTAAGCGTTAGAAAAAGTAATTGTCACTAGTTGGAATTTAAACACATTTCAATGTGCTGTAAAACATTTCCGCTGAGCGCTTCTGTGCAACATTGCAAATTCCTGGCTTGTTCTTTTTGATTGTAAGATTTGTTATATACTTTTTTTTTTTTTCTGTGTTTGTGTGCACCGGTTTGTGACCGTCCCCCCTTTCTCCTCTGCACCTTATGCGCCGCAAACTGAATAGGTACCACGGTTTTAAAACCCCGTTACCAAATGAAATTAACGCTGCCTATCTAATTATATCAGAAATGACTGCAATGAAACCATTTTGCTGATGCTTCGAAAACATTATACTTTTACTCGGTGAACGTAGCAGTGTTCTGCCGAAAACTCAGGCTCCGGTGCTCAGTTAGTAATGGGTATTGATGGGGTAATAAAGCAGAAGCACTAGCACTCAAACCCCTTCTGTGCACTTTATGCTTGTTTTATAATTTAACATATCTTCTGTTGCTGTTATTTTCGCATTTGCAGACATAAGGCAAACTCCAGATAACAACGGCAGGGAACAATAGGGCGTGTGTGCCAGTCTGAGTCCGTTCCAGTGCTTCTGTGTCTTTCTGTATGTATCCCATCTGCAATAAATTGGTATCAATGAATTAATTAATGCTAAAGATGCGCTCGTAAGGATTAATAAATAATCCAGCCCGAGAGGGAGCTGTTGGAAAAGACTTTGGTAAAGCAGAGTTAGAGCATTGATGTTGGCGGTTTAGTGGGTACACAGTTTGGCCCTTATTCTGATCGGTGCGGATATTCCCGCATTCTTACGGTGCGGTCCGCACGCCACGGTGTTTTGCCGCGTGCGGCCATCGTCCGTAGAAACGCCCACGTGTCCTCCGCATTCGGACGGACTCACTCTTTAAGAACAGGGCGTGTTTACGGACGACATACAAACCATGCGTGTGCGGGAGAAACACTCCGATTCGGCACGGTATTACTGAGTATTACAGAGTATGCTCGGAAATACCGCATCCGAACGGGAGCCAAGCGGTGCTACCGCCCGTAAGCGGAGTATTTACGCCAAACAACCCACTATTATGTCAATTCTGCAATACATCACATGACCCACTTATTCAATTACCTATCCTCATAAAAAACAGCTTATTTGGAATTGGAATCAATTAGATGCCAATATATCCTTACAAGCATGCCTAACACATCCATTGCACACATTAACCCTTACAGCAATGTAAGTGCAATGGTTTGTAATACACCCTGTGTAAAAGATTATAAACAATCTACACATATACTGTTTCAAGTGCTAGTATTAATATTCTGTCATGTCCATTGTTAGCAGTTTGAAAGTGTCTGACAAGTACAGCATATGTGGGGGACTAGTAAGGTTTCCTTGAAGCAGCAATGGTTTCAATTAAAGCACTGACAAGCGGCCTATTAGTGAGTAATGAGTAAAGGAGTAGATTCTATTGGGTTCAGGTGTTAATGGTTGTAGTCATTAGGCGTACGTTCGCCTAGCGCATGAACGAGTGGTGTCCGCAAAGCAATAGTACACTTGTGGACACCGCACATTTCTGCCCTTTTTGATCGCGTGCATTCGGAGTGGTTTCCGAATGTACGCCCCCCAACATAAGTGTACTCCCCCGTGTCCGCCCATGTTTCCGCCCCGTTTTGTCCACTTTGAAACTACGCCCATGTGTCATTCCGCATGACGCCCATAATACGCCCCTATTTCCCGAATGATAGCGGTGAACAGTTCTGGACGGGATCTGGCCGAACTGGTACCGAGTCAAGGCGTGGCACATGCGCGTTGCGTTCTCCACGCATGCGCAGACGCCGTAAAGACGCGATCCGAAAGTATGCGGTAAAGTCCGCGTCAATCAGAATAAGGGCCTTTGTGCTAAGCTGGGGAAGGATATACCCTTTTCAGATCACAATGCCGGGTCCAGCACTTTCACATTAATCCCGAGTCGACCATTATACAGAAGGCAATCCAGGTTTAACTCTTCTTTTCAGATTGCCAGGTCGGTCAACCCAGGTTGTAAGATTTGGTGCTTTCACACTGCACCTCGACCCGAGTAGACACGTCGCCAACCACGCAATTTCTCGGTGTGAAGGGGTACTAGGTGGGTGCTGAGAGCTGTAAGTGATACTGGATTCCAGTATTTCCTCCTCACTATCCGGGGTGTCTATTACTTTAAATTTAATTTGCAGCATTGGTTTAAATGTAATATTTACAATCAGTACATTCCAACACGGCCCGTTCCAGGTGGCACAAGATGCTCTTTACCTTCTTAAGTTATAATTGTAGTCACCTGTGGTTAAGCACCTTTCTTATCAATGAAATACTTCAACACGGGTGATGCCAATCATCTATTAAGAGTAAAGTCCAGGTAGAGAGCATTTGTCCCTCCAGGTATGGGTCAACTTGGGAAATATACGCAATCCAATATAACCCCTCAATCTGCCACCAGGACCCTCCTGTATTAGGTGCCCCAGATACCTCCAAGGTATAATCCGGCCCTGGTTGTAACCATGTTTTTTAGATGAATTTGTCTTGTAGGTTGGACTCTCTAATATTCGGGTCTCCAGTACGCTAATCCACTAGCCTATGACACCTGGTGATAAGATGCAGCTATAGCGCCTTTCACCAAGAATGAGGTGCGCAAGCACCCCACATGCAATAGTATCACATTCTGGATTTGTGTTTACAGTATTCAGCCTACATTATTCTGCATCGACTAAATGCTTATGGATGCTCCATAAGATATTTTATTTTGAGGTTGGACACATGAGTGCTTTGTCTTTGTGGTTGGACACACGGGTGCCTTGTCTTTGAGTTTAGACACATAGGTGCTTTGTCTTTGGGGGTTGGACACATGGGTGCTTTGTCTTTGTGGTTGGACACACAGGTACTTTGTCTTTGGGGGTTGGACACATGGGTGCTTTGTCTTTGTGGTTGGACACATGGGGGCTTTGTCTTTGGGGGTTGGACACACAAGTGCTTTGTCTTTGCAGGTTGCACACATGGGTGCTTTTTCTTTGAGGTTGGACACATGGGGGCTTTGTCTTTGTTGTTGGACACACAAGTGCTTTGTCTTTGTTGTTGGACACATGGGTGCTTTGTGTTTGAGGTTTACACATGGGTGCTTTGTCTTTGAGGTTGGACACACAGGTGCTTTGTCTTTGTGTTGAACACACAGGTGCTTTGTCTTTGTTGTTGGACACACGGGGGCTGTGTCTTTGTTGTTGGACACACAGGGGCTGTGTCTTTGTTGTTGGACACACAGGTGCTTTGTCTTTGTTGTTGGACACACGGGGGCTGTGTCTTTGTTGTTGGACACACGGGGGCTGTGTCTTTGTGGTTGGACACACGGGGGCTGTGTCTTTGTGGTTGGACACACGGGGGCTGTGTCTTTGTGGTTGGACACATGAGTGCTTTGTCTTTGAGGGTTGTACACCCTGGAGGTTTGTTTTTCATGATTTAAACATGGTAGTTTTGTGTTTGATGCTGGCTGGACCCATAGGTGTTAAGTCTTTGCGGTAAAAAATGTGGGTGCTTATTTTTGAGTTTGGAGGTACAGATCTGTGGAGTGGGCCTGACAATCATTTTACCTGTTATGCTGGACCCATGTGACTGATGTGCGCGCCATTCTAGAAGCAGCCTACTGTACACTGGTGTTTTAGTTTTCTTGGTCTGATACTCAAGCCCGTTGTCTTTGAAGTGGTCACACTCGGGTGCACTAACTTTGAGGTCAGATACATAGCAGTTTTCTCTTTGGAGTGGGTAAGAGAAGGCTTTTGCTTTTGACGCTGGACAGATGGATGCTTTATCTCTGAGGCTGGTCCTTTATAACTGCATGCTGGACGCCTCACATAGAACAAGTGAAAGTTATTGGAAAAAAACAAGTTCTTTACTGAGCTGAGTGACTGGTGCTCTGGGATCATTATTTTGTTTTTGTGCAGTATTAGTGTAAAATATTGAAGCAGTTATTGCCCTCCGCCATCACTTCTAGGGCTCGCTCAGTAGACGTGTTGTCAGATTCTGGGCTCTGGGGAAGGACAGAGCTATAGGCGGGATACATTGTTATTTGGTTTCTGTGTAGAACACTAATAATGGGGCCTTTTTTATTTTATAACACACAAGCACACACCAGTCTACATTGTGTGCTGGGCAGGCTGGGGAGAGAGGCTGCTGCAGCTTTCCCGTACATGCCAGGAGAGTATGCAAGGGAAGGGAGGCACTGAGTGGAGGATGGGGGAGGAAGGAACAAACTTGCATGTGTACGGAATTTTCAATAATACTATATACTTGCTATTTAGTCCATTGCCCATGGAAAATGGGGCATATATATGATAAATTCTTACAGTACCTTCATTTACCACAGTGTAGTACGATAGGAGGAGAAACTGCACAGAAGGGAATGGACCAGAAAAGGTCCCTTCTCCTTATGTCTTGCCTCTGCCTGTGATTGCTAATATGTTACATCTAACACCATCTAAACATTGCATTGTCAAGCTCCAAACATTTTTCCAAGCTTGATACATTTTGGAAACATTTCATTACCTTAGGGAAAGTCTGTTCCCCCTCCAGGCCCCCCAGAAAGGTGGGCAACCCTCCTGGATTCCGCCGCACTCCCTGCTTATCCCCCGCTGCAGTTAAATGACCGTGATTCGCGTGATTTTGTGGGTAGGGGGCGCACCATTTCAACCCAGCCCAGGTAAAGTACTGTCAGTGACCACTAGAGGCCGCTCGACAGACCACAACAACTTTTGTCGGCTAAAAACTGTCACAGCTCAAAGTGAAAGTACATTGCAGAAGCTGCCATTTTGATGGGCTTTTAACCAGTAGTTTATAGATATAATAACAAGACTAGACAAACACTGTTAAAGTAAAACTTTAATTCACACACTCACACATACTGTACCCATACTCACCGTTGCCTGGTGTAGATCACATTCACTTGGCCAATAGAATTATGATCCCTATAAAATGGAGGAGATTGGTCCATGTAGGTATCCAGGGGGTTAGAAATCTGAACATACACAGGTCCTCTATGCAAATGCCAGGCTCCATGTGACTGCTGTCACAAGCAGTGCCAAGAGCCAATCAGCATCCCCCACTGTAGGAAGTTGGAACAGACCTTTGTTGGGGGTCCCAACTCCCCCAGGACCCCTGCCCAGTTGGACTGATCGGTTGATCGGTAGGGTTAATGTCTTGGTCGCGGGACCTTATATAATAAGTGTCCACCTACTGTGACATTACCCTGCTGGCTGGTTGGGGCTGGGGCTGGATCTTAAGATATGGGTGGCCCCTATTCTTTTTTTCCCCGTTTTTTGGGAACCAGGCCCAGCCCTGGGGCTTGGGGCTGGTTTTAAAAAATCAGCGGAGCCCTACACAAATTGTTTCCTGATTTTTTAAAACCAGGCCCGGCTCTTTGAGGGGGAAGGGGGGGGGGGGGGAGAACCCCCGCTGTTTTTTATGTTTTTATCTGGCCGGCAATTAGTCTGCCCACAGTGTCTCGACCTACAGTCTCTTAGCCCGGACATTGTAAACTGCTGCATAGCATGGTACTATGGTGTTTGAGTGTCACGCAGTGAAGCTCATTACCTCTTGGTGAAATGCTCTATATAAGAAATCTCGGTACTTATGAGTTATCTGGGCGCCCGATTTTTTGATTGTATGCCTTAAGTTAAGGCATACAATCAGATGCGATGCGATGCGATATCGCATCGCATCGCATCGCATGCGACCATCGGATGCGATGACCCGATTTTTCCATAGGAATCAATGTTAAAATGGACAGAGTCCATTTTAACATGGAATTCAATGGGAAAAAGGGGTCCTCTTCATACCCCTACTATCCAAGTGGGCATGGAGTTGGATATAAACCTGTGGCGAGCGTAGCGAGCCACCGAGCCCGAAGCGTGGCGAGCGAACGGTATTCTATGTCCCCTCGCGGGGCTCGCTACGCTCGCCACGCTTCGGGCTCGGTGGCTCGCTACGCTCGCCACAGGTTTATATCCAACTCCATGCCCACTTGGATAGTAGGGGTATGAAAAGGACCCCTTTTTCCCATTGAATTCCATGTTAAAATGGACTCTGTCCATTTTAACATTGATTCCTATGGAAAAATCGGGTCATCGCATCGCATCCGATGGTCGCATGCGATGCGATGCGATGTGCCCGATCCGACCCGATTTAGAAATCGGGCGCCCGGATAACTCATAAGTACCGAAATCTCAAGCCATTCTGTAAGCTCAATCAGTCTGAAAGAATACACAATATTCTACAATAGGCAGTGTGGAAATGTTTTCCTTACCTCAAGAGTGAGCAATAAACTAATAATCTGTAAAACCTACAGGTAAACAAACTGAAGAAGTTATGTAGAAAGCAAAGCTCACTGGGAAAATGTTCTGTAACCTCAATACAAAAATCACATTTTCAATTCATCTATTGCACTTTGCCATGAGCCCAGACATCATTTAACATACAATAAAACACCTCAGGTAGCACAGATAGAAGAATAACGTAATGTTAGCAATAAGCATGGAGTGGGATAAACATCCCAGTCTGTGTGTCATCCTTGGGAAACATGTGACTCGGGGATCCAATAAGGTTTATAGGTCTGGCAGTGTTAGCTGGGATATCATAGCAGGAAGGGGAGGAGGCTTCCTCTTCTTCCTGCTGAATCCCTCCCCCTTTTTGCAATTATGTGAGGGTAGTGGGTTTCATCGCGTTAGCTGATAGGTGGGAAAGAACGGCAGGTTTAATCAATTTAGCTTACATTATGTGTTGATGTTCTGTATATGGCTTGTTTCAGTGCACTCACATCTCATTGACTTAGGACTTCGCTGGATCACCCGTTCGGGGACAGCGACCCCATCTGGCCGGGTGGGAAGTCAATGCAGTAGGGGGAGCGGATACCACTTGTTTGAGTTAGGCCAGTTACGTTTGTAGTTTGGGGTGGAAATATAGTTAATTAGCCGTTCTTTCTTATCCACCATTAGTTAATTAATTAAAAGAAATCAATTTAGATTAAAAGTTCTATAAATAAATCAGTTAACAATTTCTGCCAAACCTATGTCGCTGAGTCGTTATTTCAGGTTTAGTTATATATAAGTTAAGAAATGTGAAATGTTTGACATGTTAGAGGGACACATAGATCTTGGGATGTTTACACGTAAAATGATCACTACTGCCACACATAAATGGGAGGGTGCGATTCTAGTTCATGTACCCCTTAATAACTAGCGGCAGTAGCTTGGGAATAGAGAGGTGGGGGGTAAATTTGCTTAGCGAAGAATTCAAGGCTGTTGCACACTCAGTGGTTTTGACACTGGATTTAAAAGGGCAATAACATTAAACACAAAACCAGATGAGTTTTAATATAGTTGCCCTTTTAAATCCATCAGCTGAAACCGATAATGGATGAAATGAAGTCTGAAGTCTTTTTTTTAAAGACGCAGTAATTTAAAAGGCAAAACCATACCGTATAAATGATTGCCCCTTTAAAAAAAAAAAAACTTCAGAGCTGGCATCCTGCAGCTGCTGAACCTGGATTTTTATTACATCCCGCCCATTGATTTAAAAAAAAAAAAAAAATACAGATGACTAAATCTGATCCCACTTTTTAAATAATTTAAGGAGTCAGATATGAGCTTCTGTAGTGGCTTTTAGAGGAGCTTAGGAGGTGGGACCAATGCTGTATGGGTGTGGCCATTGCCATCTGGGTGTACACCTCCTACACTGTAAGCCACAATGTCTGTAAATGCAAAAAAAAACTGTACAGTACCTGCACCCTTTTGAGGCAGATGTACTAAGCCTGGAGACAAATAAAGTGGAGAGAGATAAAGTAGCAACCAAGCAGCTCCTATCTGTCTTTTTTCAAACACAGGTTGATATTTAGGAGGTGATTTGCTGGTAATGTATCTCTCTCCAATGCTTAGCGCACAAACCAAATCCATAATTAGGCTCTTTGTGACTCAAAAGAGAATTGCCCCCCCCCCCCCCCCCCGCTCCAGACAACAGCGTTTGTTTCTTGGTTATTACAACACCCTTTATTAAATGCAACATTTCAATACATTGCCATGCCTGAGATTCGAACCTATGGCCTGTTACATTTCACCTTACTCATTGAGGTGTTTGATCCTGCATAAGAACTTTCAGATTTCTACATATATAAATCTACTTGTACTTTGTAAAAAAAAAAAAAAAAATCAGCATTGCAAATAAGCAGATCTAAGTATTGTGCAGCCATTGATAAGAGTGCCTGCCTGCAGTGTCACAGGTGGTGGGTTCAAGTCCTGGGTGTGTGAGCATCTTAAATTGTAAAAAGGGGCAGTGTGACTGGCTGGCAACGAGCTCTCAAGTTGGGTGTGTGAATGCTGTATAAGTATTAGCGATGGACGGAATGGGGGAAGGAGACATGGGCGGTCAGGAGATGCCGCTACAAGTGAAAGTAATTAAAACAGATAATTGGCAAGTGCTGCCAACAGCGCCCCCAACAGACTTTCTTCAGCAAGACACATTTTCTTAAGTGAAAGGAGAAATGAGGCTGGGAGTTATGCAAAGTGTATGGATGTCAGCTCCTGTGGAAAATGATTTAAGTTTAGAATCCATCACTACTGTATAAAATACATTAAGTCATACCCCTTTCACACCAGCCTAAATTCCCGGGTTGAGTTCCGGGAACAACACGGTACTAGCGCTGATGTGAAAGGTACCCGGGACAAATTACCGGGCTAATTTGCTGGCAAACCAACACTGCTAGGTAGCAGGGTTGTTCCCGGGTTCAACCCGGGGACCTGGCTGGTGTGAATGGGGTAAGGTATACTAACCCAGGTTGCCGGTCCTTGGTGTCCTGTCCGGCCAGGAATCCACATAGGCGGCGGGTGCAAATGACGGGACAGGCGGTGGATGATGATGATGCAGCTCTCCGGCGGCAGTGACGGCGCCGGAGAGCTGCGTCATCCCGCCGACTGCCCGACGCCATCCCGCCTCCTCCCCACCTCCTGACGGCCTCCTTCCCGCCCCCTTCACACACCAGAAAATGCAGGGACTTTTCTGGTGTGAAAGGGTCCCAACCCGGAAATGTCCCTGCTTGTCCCGGGAATGTAATTCCCGGGTTTGTCCCTGCATTTCTGGTGTGAAAGGGGTATCAGTAGTTCTCAAACTCGGTCCTCAGGACCCCACACCATTCACGTTTAACCCAACAGGTGCACATTTTAAAAGATCCCACAGGTGGAGATAATTATTTAACTTGATTCTGTGAGGAGACCTGCAAAACATGCACTGTGTGGGGTCCTGAGGACCGACTTTGGGAACATCTGCATCAAGTTTATGATTCCAACTTGCTATTATATATTTCAATCATATTTGCAAACAGTAAATTAGGAGGCTCTGCAAATGACTAAGACATTTATATATGTGCAGACCTCAGAGCTCCTGGTCTCGTTGCTTGGAAGCAGGAACCTACTCCTGCCTCTTGAATTTAAGCAGAAATTGAATTTCTTTTATGTACAGGAAAAAAAAGAAAAATTATTAGATAAAGCAAAACTTCTGAGCTGGCTGGAAGCAGAACAAAGACTGACAATCCGATGCCGGGCGCAAGCCGGCTCGTAATTCCTCCGGGTTTATTGTACATTTCACTTCTTTTACACCGCTGGACCTCGCGGGACAGATTCCAGACACTTTTCCCGGCCGGATATTTATCTGCTGCCTCCGTGGTGGAGTCGAAGAGATTTAAAACTCTCATTTACGCCCAAGAAGTGGAGTTAAATCTTCCCTGGTTATTACAAATATGTTCTTCATTCCATTCCATTATTATTTTTAAGAATATCTTTTCATTTATCCTTGTACTAGGTTATAACCCAGTGTTATCCAAGCTCAGCGTTTAATGAAAGTCAGTGAACTGGTGCCTTGGGCTATGATGATTGGATGGCAGAGGGTAGGGTAAGCTCAGACACGTTTCCCCTCTTGCCCACCTTGGTAAACTTTTATGCATTTAACACTTTTGTCATTAAAAAAGCTCAAACATTTGGGCTGTGTTCTAAGGAGAATATTGGAATCTCCCACTCTGTGGAACATTGGAGCAAGGACGGGAATCTGTGGGGAACAGATGAAGACCCTAGTATGATGACCCTCTACATCAATGTAAAGATTTTCTATACACAGAATACCATATGGAAAACGGGATGCGGTCATTTGGTCTACTGCATTATGGTCGACAGTCATTAGGTCGAATCCATTAGGTCGACATGCTAAAAGGTCGACATGACTCTAGGTCGACATGGGAAAAGGTCGACATGATTCTAGTTCGAAAGGTCATTAGTTCGACAGGTCATTAGTTCGACAAGGTCATTAGTTCGACATTGTCTATGTCGACATTCACAAGGTCGACATGGAGTTTTTCACTGTTTTTTGAGCCAACATGTGCCGACAGGCGGTATTTCATGCCCTACCATCCACTAGGGCGTGGTGGGAGAATAAAATAGTGTGCCCGATGCATCGCGAGCGCAGCGAGCGATGCGAGGGGATGCAGTGCACTTTAAACTGTGTCCATGTCGACTGTGTTGACATTCAGGTAAAAAAACAGTGAAAAACCCCATGTCGACCTTGTGAATGTCGACATAGACAATGTCGAACTAATGACCTTGTCGAACTAATGACCTGTCGAACTAATGACCTTTCGACCTAGAATCATGTCGACCTTTTCCCATGTCGACCTAGAATCATGTCGACCTTTTAGCATGTCGACCTAATGGATTCGACCTAATGACTTTCGACCATAATGCAATAGACCAAATGATCCCAACCCATGGAAAACAGTATTAAGATCTAATCCTATACATAGGGCAGTATTCAATGAGTTTTATGGCGATGTGCAGCGAATCCTGTTTAGGATTCGCTGCACAGTCGCCGTGTTCCGGAGCCTCACTGTCCCCCTGCTGTCCCCGTATTCAACATCGCAGGGGCTCGCTGCCCCTGATGCTGATTCTTAACCGCCGCAGGGAGCCGTGGGACGGTGGCAGGCAGGGAGATGGAAGTCTCCCTGCCTGCCACAGAATGTATGTGGAGGGGAGAAGTTCACACTCCACTTCACTATGAAAAGATGGCAATTTGCTACACAGCGACACACGGCGAAAATCACTTAGAAAGACGGCGAGAAGTGCACGTTGAATAGGGTGATTCGCTTTCTGACACAAAAAATCATCTTCCAACGTGAAAATAGCACAAATTCGCCATAAAACATGGCGAATTGGCCTCATTGAATACTGCCCATTGAATAGGGTGATTTAGTTTTTTTAGTCAAAAAATCGCCTTACAGCACGAAAATAGCACAAATTCGCCGTAGAACATGACGAATCAGCCTCATAGTCTATAATATATGATGTATCAAACATTTAAAATAATATAAATAAGTTGTCAGGAAAAGGTTAATCTTACCATAACAAATAAATACACAAACATAATGGAACCAGTACTGCACTTTCTAGGCTGAGATTCTTCCACCTCATGGCAAGGCTTCTGTCTCTTCTTCCTGGTAGCTGCTCTCTGGCACAGTGCACTGTTTGAGGACTCAGTTCCATACAAACACCTCAAACTTGGTAGAAGAAGCTGCAACCACTGGTCAAGTGCAGTAGCTCTGTTCTGTCCCTGCCGGGAATGACAGGGGGGCAGTGGATGGCAGGGGGATGCCGAGGACCACAGGAAGAGGCAGCAAGAGACTGGGCAGGCAGTAAAAAACAGAATGGGTGGCAGAGAGAGTCAGAGGATGGCAGTGGGAGAGAAGCCATATGACATGGGTGCACCCTTGATTTCAACTGTGTGACGCCTATGGACATCTGCATTTAAATGAGGGAGTCAGGAGAGCAGCCTGCTTGTGGCAGCAGTGGCAGCAGCTGCTGCGCAGGAGAGGCAGAGCATCAGGGTGGGGGCGGGGCTGCCTGATGACTCCTCAGAACTCTAAGCCAGTGATGTGAGGAGTTTGACACAACAGTTTTTTCAGACTCCTTGGATCACTGACTGAGAGATCAGAGGAGCATACATCCCACCTTTGTTAAAGTCTAAATCGGGACCTGCCATACCGATGGCGAGGCTGGCCTGAAAAGAGGGCGGGGCTAAGGGGAGAGCAGATGGAGACTTTGGTAAAGGGGCGTGGTTTAGAGCAGCGTCCCCTGTTTTTAGCATATTTAGGTGCGTGCCCACGCTCTGCCCTGGCCCCCTCACGGCATCTCTACAACAATCGCCAATGCTCTGCAGAGTAGAGCAGTGGTGATCTGCTCCTCCAAACTTCCCCACCACCCACTGGACAGTCTCCAAATAGCAGAAGCTGTAATCAGAACAGTTGGAGGAGTCATTAGCCTGACATGGAGTCGCGACCCCTTGCTGAGATGGTAGCGACCCGATTTGGGGTCATGACCCACAGTTTAAGAACCACTTCACTAAGAATAAATTTCCCCATATGTGCACAGTTTTGTAAGACTGTAGTACTGTATATAAACAAGTCCAGTGCGTTACCATCTTCTGGCCACAGGTGGCAGCAAAGTTCCGGTACATTCCTCATTGTCATTACTTACCTACAGCCACAAATACCCGTAAGCAGCCTTTGTAGTAGCTAGGGGGTATACTATACCAGAAATGGGTCTGTGATTTTGCTCAGGTGAATCCTACTATACAGTTGCTTAAACTTTGTTATTATGGGTGGGTAATTTTCCACAAGTACAGTGTGTACCAAATCCTCTTTTTTTATTTGAGAGTGAGATGGGAATAATTATATGTTGTTTAGAACCGAAGCAGAAGTTCCTGTGTCACAGTGATCTGAGCGGTGTCATTACTGTAATGTCAGGTGCTCTTTATATACTCCTAATTATACCAGTTGTTCTCTAAGTGATAACTACAGAATACAGCAAGTACCTACAGTATGCAATCAGTTTGCTTTCATTTATTTACTTATCGAATCATTTATTCTCCCTGGGGGCTGTGGCATAACAATACAGGGTGTAGGGGATGCGGCTGTTATGATGCCTGGGAGCTGGGGGGGCCCGGGGCCCAGCAGGCTATCCTCTTCACCCATTTTATTGTTTTTTTACATTTTTTTTAAATATTACCGCTCGGGCAATAGCTGCCTGCCGTCCCGTGACTCCCCCCCATTCAGCGGCACCAGCATCGATGAAAAGGTGCCAGGGCCAAGGGGACTAGCTACTGCCAACCCGATGCATGCGACCCAGCACTGCAGAAGGGACCCATGTGACTCACCTCTGTGGGAGCCAGGGCGCAAGAGGCCCGGAAGACAAGCCACTGCAGGAGCCGGGCACATTGCTGCGGAGGTGAGAACAAGACCTGCTACAGCTCCTCTTGAACTGGGGAGGATGGGGGGGGGGGGTCTGTGACAAAGGTATGGATGTAAACCCTTCCAGAGCCCCCCCCCCCCCCGTTTCTCTCCCCTCTAACCCTACCCCCTCATCCCCTTCTTTCTCTCACTCTCGCTCAATCTCGGTCTCATCTCTCTCCTCTTATCTCTCATTCCCTCCCTTTTTCACTCTCACACCATTTTCTCTTCTCTCCCCTCTGCTCCCCCCCTCCCACCCAGAGTTTTCAGAGCCAGCACGATTTAAAATCTTGCTATGGGGCCCACAAAGTTCTAGTTACGCCCCCTTCCTGTGGGTCAGATGTACCAGTGCCTATCTGGATTTTCTTTAAACACAGCCTATAAAATGGCAGCTAGGAGCTGATTGGCTGCCACTTAATCTCCACCCACTTTATCTCCCCCAGAGTATTTATTGACCCCCATGTTTGTTTATTGTCACTGTGCTGCTCTCCGTGGGGCTGGATCTGATCTGGATCAGTCCTGGTTGGTGCTGCAGTTTCTGTAGCAGTGGGTCCATAGCCAGATGAAGGGGGGCCAGGGGATACTGTACATGGGGCCCCCTTCAGTCATGGACTCCCCGACCAGAGCACAGTACATATGTACATGAGCAATGACGAGTCTGTCTGGATACATCATCTATAGATGGCATACAGAAAGTCAGAGGTCCTCAAGATCCATGTTTGACAGGCCACTTGTGGATCTGCAGAATGTGCTGGTTAGGAATGAATGCAGCATGTTTGATAATGTGCCAGTAATGACTATACCCAGCGCTTAAAGTGCCTGGAGGGGTGGTGGAACTCCTTTCCCCTAACACCCCCCCCCCCCCAGCCCTTAATAGGCAGAGCCTACACCAGTGCTAGGAAATTTTCCCCCTACCTCCCATAAAGGGATAGTGGTCCCACAAGGTAGGGGTCTGGTCAAACAACTCCAATTAAAATTACAACACACAGTAGCACAATCATATACACATTACACTCCATGTAGTGCCCTTGATACATATTAAATCACACAGTCAGGGGCGGATTTCAATGGAAAACCAGCCCGGGAAATTGATGGATGCAGCCCTAATAGGGGTGGGATCAGTTGAGGGGGTGGGGGCCTTATAGGGCCCGATTCTGAGTTGGACGCAGTTGCAGCCTCCTTTACACTTTCACAAGCCCTATGCTAGGTGCAGATAATTTGAGTATGGCCTCTTAACGTTTCTGTACACAACTACTATCAGCAGGACACACATACTGCGTTACCTCTGCATCTGGTTAGCCAACCCCCTGTAACCGCCTTATGATGCCCAACACATCTTAATCCATACTGTATCTCTATACAAAGAGCATCAGGAGCCATGCACAGATGCAGACTAAGAACACTTCAGCCCCAACAGGAGAAAACACACACATTGACCCATTTTTTGGTTGGGAGGGAGGCCCAAGATAAAATCTCTGTTTGGCACCCCTAGCATCTTGGCACCTTTGACCGGTCCCTTGTATCTGTATGGAACTCTAAAGAGCAGTGAGTTTCCCACTATACACATTATGCCAGGTAGCCCCGCTTATTCCTATATGCCAGTTAACGCCCCTTGTACACATTACGTCTGATAGAGCTCATTACACACATTATGCCAGGTAGAGCTGCTTATGCAATTATTCCAGGTAGAGCTCATAAAACACAATACACCAGATAGTGTCACATATACACATTATGCCAGGTAGAGTCACTTATACATATTATGCCAGGTAGAGCCCAAAACACACATTATACCAGGTACTGTTACTTATACACATTATGCCAGGTTGAATCGCTTATAGATATTATGTAATATAGAATCGGTTATAGACCTAATGCCAGGTAGCGTCACTTATAGAGATTATGCCAGGAAGAGCCACTTATACTCATTATGCCAGGTAGAATAGATTATAGACATTATGCCAGGTAAAGTCGCTTATAGACATTATGCCAGGTAGAGTGGCTTATACAAATTATGCCAAACAAACA
The DNA here is from genome assembly GCF_055691185.1 of Crinia signifera. Taxonomy (NCBI): domain Eukaryota; kingdom Metazoa; phylum Chordata; class Amphibia; order Anura; family Myobatrachidae; genus Crinia; species Crinia signifera. The sequence goes on from NC_139217.1 coordinate 29,462,248, forward strand.
GTTTGTCCTGAAGACGGGCTGATGACCAAAACGCTGTAGCCCAATAAACAGGTTTTAGCACTGTATCACACCTGGAGTAACGCTTTATTTGGAGGCTTACATTGTGGTAAAATCCCACTGAGCGAGCACATGGGAAAACTTATGATCTGCTTTATAAACTGAATGGCAGACATTATAAAATTATATATGTATTATACAGTGTATAACATATATAGTGATAGAAGTGGTGGCACTCAGCGGTCAAAGAAATAAATATCCAAACCAGATATATGTATACAGTATGTATAATACTTGCTGAAGAACGGCGGCACTCAAAATAACATCAGACCAGACAGTGGTTTGTAAACCGATGTTTCTGAGCCAAGTGGTGCAATTGTACAACATAGACAAACAAACATAAATACCTTTCTGGGCCGTACGTACCGCCCACCGTCTCCCACGCTGCCACCTGAGTATGATGTCACTAGCTGGGAGACTGCCGTCAACAACTACAGGGTCCCCGTCGCTTCAGCATATAAAACATATATAACAAACTATAAAATACCATAAAAGTATTATGATATGGTGATAAACTCTTAAGGGTACACCACCGAACATAGTACATGAGGGTACTTGTGTATTAGCACGGCACCCACTAAGCAATTTGCTAGGTGGGCTGTTCTGCGTAAGAAAATCGCATTGCATCGCATCGCATGGGCCATTTTAGTGCCATGCGATGTGCGATTTTCATATGTAATTTATTCACTGCTCTCTCAGCCCCGGGGGATCGCATCGCATGGCATCGTACCTGCCACAAAATCGCATGTGATTGCATGCGATTGTATAGGGAATGTGATGCCATGACATTACCTATACCATAAAATAATTGTATGACATACAATCATGTTTTAGGGCCCCCCCACTATCAACGCAACCCAGAAGCGTGGCAAGCGCAGCGTGCCCCGCGCGGGGAAGCGTAACGCGTTCTCCGACGGTTTCATTACCTCACTGTCCACGTCGGCGTGGAGTTGATTTTATATAGTGCGATTTTGCGGGACATGCGATGCGATGCCCCGGGGCTAAGAGAGCAGTGAATAAATTACAGTAAAAAATTGCATCGCATTGCATGACCCTTAAATGACCCATGCGATCGCATGCGATGTGATTTCCCTACGGTGCCATATGTAGCAAAACTGGGCGCCGTGATAATAAACAAGTACCTACATGAGTGATAATATATATATATATTCCCGCTCTCACCGGATGTATGGGAGCGGCGAGAGGATGCCGGGAGAGCCCAGGCTGGCGGGAGACGCGTGCAGGAAAGGAGGAGGAGGAGCAGATCGGGGGAGTCAGGTATTTTTATCGGTTTTGTTTGCACTTTTGTCACTTGCTGTTAGGCTTGAGAAAGGGGAGGTTGCCCCGAAACGTTGCCAATTAAAGCACCTTTTTTTGCATCAGGATACGTCTGTCTCAGAGTACCACCGCCTGTCTGTTCCTATATATATATATATATATATATATATATATATATATATAGAAGTCTTGTCGGTCCGGCACTCTACTCTCAGCAGACAAAGTACCGTGTGCTCTGCCCATTCAATTCAATACAACACCAGGAGTACTTGAAAAAGCACTGAGGCGGCACCACGGAGTTTTGAAGCAAGTAAAAAAGATTTATTAACGTTTCGGGGAACGTCAGTCCCCGTCGTCAGAACATCAGATGATGATGATGTTATATGTATATATATACATACATACGCATACACACACATACACACACAGATATATATATATATATACATATACACTGTATATACAAACATACATACACACTCACATACATTATCATACCCTCCTACTGTACCGTTTTAGCTGGTACAGTACCGCTTTTTAACAGACTGTACCGGCTAAAAATCAAATGTACCAATGTAATGATTTTCTTTGTCGGTAGCCGCTCCTCTGAGCCCGCAGGCGATGGCTGCAGGCTGTGATGGATCGTGGACGCTGGACGCATATACGCAGACCCAGTAAGGATAATTGTGTTCCAGTGTGGCTTGTGCGGCATCACGGCAGCCAGCGCTGAAGCGCCGTCTGACGTCAGCACGCTTCCTGGGTACCTGACTGTCCCGCACGCTGCATGCGCACCCGTCCAGCATGCTTCCTGCGCACCCGCCACCGGTGATCTGACTGGCATCACGGCCGCTGGACTTGGATGGGGGTGCAGTACAATTTTAAAATTAATGTTCATCCTCAGGTGGGGGCGTGGCCACGGATATATGAGGTGTTGCCACACCCCCTCTACACATGGACACGTCCCCTATATATGTGACCACGCCCCCTGTACCAATTTCCATCGCTAAAATGTTGGAGGGTATACATTATATATACATATACACACACACACAAGACCCCCATTGACTGTATGCCTTATGCTGTGCTTGTGAGTTCGCCTTCATGATTCTTCCAGCCAGTGACCCCCGCACGTAGCCTGCACAGATGCAGGGGGAAGCGGGCAGCACCAAAAATGGGAGGGGAGGAGAGTGAAAGGAAGAAGCTCTCCGCTCTTCCGAGTTACCTGGTTCAGGGGCCGGCGGCCAGAGTGTACAGTACAACAACAGACAAGAGAAGTCTCACGTGCGCTAAAAAGTCCATATGTATGTAATCCTTGGAAGGATTAAATTTCTTTTCTTTCTTCTTTCCCGTTTCACACAGTTCCGTATATATGGAGAAACAGAAAAAATATATATACCAATTAGTGATATATAAGCACTGGTTACTTCTTTTCCTTTCCCAGTGGGATCTAGAAGAACAGAGAGCGTGTTCCCAAGATTTCCAAAGTGATCCAAATCGGTTTATAGGGTCACCCCACTCGTGTGTATAGGGACTATGCTCACATGTATGCTTACACAAGACAGGGTGTGTGAACTCTTATAAAGGTATCTTTTTTTCCTCCAAATATGACTGCAATAGTCACGACAAATGCAAATTCCTTTTTATTCTTTAAAAATCACAGCAGGGCAGGGATAATATAATGACAGCCTTTCTACCATATAAGATGTAACCCGGGTGTAGAATATGGTACCAGATACTGCCAAATACTGCTCCACAAACTCTGCTGCTCTCATGAATTTGACCAGACACTAAGTTTTCTACGCGTTTCAGCACGCTGCGGTGCCTTTTTCAAGATAAAGTGTCTGTAAACAACGAGTTCAAACAAATGAGGGATGGATAAAAAAGTTTTCCATATAAAAATATTTGTATATAAAAAATATATTCCATATATATATAAAAAAAAATTATAAAAATACTGTGCAATAAAGTGCAAGTGCATATAAAGGCTTACCAGACGTTTTAGGTCAGGAAATATGTGGGTATCCAAAGAGGTCCTGTGGAGACACTCCAAAACGTGTCCTCAGATCCACATAAACGCTGGTATACACAGCCTGGAATATAAGCCCAGGAAACCGGAAGTCCGCATACGTCACATCCGCTTAAGTGACAGACGCGTCCCTGCTGTATAAGACATTCGGCAACTATGCCCTGCGTCTATAGGTTCGCCTGTAGGTGTTGGGATACAGCGCAGCACTGTTGCTGAAACGCTGTCCCTCTCTATTCAGTATGTGCGGAAACGATGTTGCGGGCGCCATTTTGGTAATGGGCGCATATGAGGGCAAATAACTAAAGAGGTTGTATAGAAAAAATGACGGGCGCCATGTTGGTTATGGGCACATGTGAGGGCAAGAGGCTGAAAATAAGTGTAAAAATATATATTTGGCAGATCGAAATACCAAAAAGACCAACCCCATTACACCTTATTTACATATATGCACTAATAACAATAACAGAACAAAGTAAACAATAATTAAAAAACAAAACAGTATATGATCATAAAAACCATCTCAATTCGAACTCACAATTTAACCCCTTAGGAGCTAGAGTTTTGAGATCGTATATAAACCTCATTTCAGTTTTGGCTAGGCGAATATCTCTATTATTGGTACGCCAATCATCCTTAATCCATGCAACTGCGCAGAACATTTTAATGCCATCTGTTCTGCACTTATGTTTTTCTTTAAAATGCATGGAGAAAGGATGATTGGGGTTTCCATTGAGGATGTTACGTATATGTTCGGCCCACCTAATTTTTACTTGGCGTTTAGTTTTTCCTATGTATGCCAAATTACATGTGCATACGATAACATAGATAACGTAGTTCGTGTGGCATGTAATAAAATCTCAGATTTTTACTGGAATACCGTTAATATCGAGATCCGTATATTTAGAGATTGGACTTTTACATGCTTTGCACATCTTGCAATCCCCACATCGATAGAATCCCTTGTTTCTGGGTAGGAAACGTTTACCATCCATGTGCAATGCACTGGATACTAATCTATCCTTTAAAGTGGGTGCCTTTCTATATATGAAAATAGGCTTAGGGGGCAAAGTTTTCTGTAACAACTCATCCTTTAACAAAATGTTCCAGTACCTTCTTATTATTTTTTCGATTTGTTTGTACCTTTTGTTATAATGGGTATTGAATGCTATTGTATAGTTATTTTTTCGATCCTTTTTATCGGTATTAGATAGAAGTGTGCTTCTTTCTATTTCTCCCACTTGCTCTGCAATCTTTTCTAATGAATTAACAGCATATCCTTTGTTTCCAAAATTCTGTACCATGGTTTTGGCTTGTTCATCATATTTGTTCTTTGTGGAACAATTCCGTCTGAGACGAGTAAATTGTCCCTTGGGAACGTTTTCAAGCCAAATTGGTAAATGGTTGCTGCTTTTATGTATATATGTGTTGCAGTCGGTGGGTTTACTGAAGGTACTGGTTTCTATCTTCCCCTCTATGATATCAATTTTGAGGTCCAAAAATGACCCTTCTAACAATATCTTTAAACAATATCAAAATTTAATTATACATCATTTTAAAATAGGAACTATAAACAAAAATGTTAAAGAGTTCTTAATTAATGAGAATTATTCTGTCCCTGTCCTATACCTTCTGCCGAAGGTGCATAAGAATACCGAAAAACCCCCGGGCAGGCCCATCGTGGCAGCCACTAATTCCATTACAGCCAACCTTTCGGCCTATATAGATCACCAATTACAACCCCTTGTAATTAGGGAAAGATCGCATCTAAAAGATACGAAAGACGCTTTAAACCGACTGTCAGGGATTGAGTGGAGTGATGACCACTATCTAGTGACAGCAGATGTGTCATCGCTGTACACTATAATCTCACACAACCTGGGAATAGAGGCCACTAAGAATACTCTATCTAGAACCAACATGGATGAAGGGATGTGTAATTTTATTATAGAAGGTATCACTTTTATATTAGAGAATAACTATTTTAATTTTGACAGTATTTTTTACAAACAAATGGTCGGTACCGCCATGGGCACCAGGTTCGCGCCCAGCTATGCCAACCTGTTCATGTCCAGATGGGAGGAGTCGCATGTCTGGGCAGGGCATGGCTGGGTTGCGAACCTGGTGCACTGGTGGCGGTACATTGACGATATTATTTTTGTTTGGCAGGGGAATGAGAACGACCTCCAAAATTTTTGTTCTCACTTAAACAATAATGAGGCCAATATTGTCCTCACCTTTGAGATCAGTAGAGAGTCAGTTACATTTTTGGACCTCAAAATTGATATCATAGAGGGGAAGATAGAAACCAGTACCTTCAGTAAACCCACCGACTGCAACACATATATACATAAAAGCAGCAACCATTTACCAATTTGGCTTGAAAACGTTCCCAAGGGACAATTTACTCGTCTCAGACGGAATTGTTCCACAAAGAACAAATATGAAGAACAAGCCAAAACCATGGTACAGAATTTTGGAAACAAAGGATATGCTGTTAATTCATTAGAAAAGATTGCAGAGCAAGTGGGAGAAATAGAAAGAAGCACACTTCTATCTAATACCGATAAAAAGGATCGAAAAAATAACTATACAATAGCATTCAATACCCATTATAACAAAAGGTACAAACAAATCGAAAAAATAATAAGAAGGTACTGGAACATTTTGTTAAAGGATGAGTTGTTACAGAAAACTTTGCCCCCTAAGCCTATTTTCATATATAGAAAGGCACCCACTTTAAAGGATAGATTAGTATCCAGTGCATTGCACATGGATGGTAAACGTTTCCTACCCAGAAACAAGGGATTCTATCGATGTGGGGATTGCAAGATGTGCAAAGCATGTAAAAGTCCAATCTCTAAATATACGGATCTCGATATTAACGGTATTCCAGTAAAAATCAGAGATTTTATTACATGCCACACGAACTACGTTATCTATGTTATCGTATGCACATGTAATTTGGCATACATAGGAAAAACTAAACGCCAAGTAAAAATTAGGTGGGCCGAACATATACGTAACATCCTCAATGGAAACCCCAATCATCCTTTCTCCATGCATTTTAAAGAAAAACATCAGTGCAGAACAGATGGCATTAAAATGTTCTGCGCAGTTGCATGGATTAAGGATGATTGGCGTACCAATAATAGAGATATTCGCCTAGCCAAAACTGAAATGAGGTTTATATACGATCTCAAAACTCTAGCTCCTAAGGGGTTAAATTGTGAGTTCGAATTGAGATGGTTTTTATGATCATATACTGTTTTGTTTTTTAATTATTGTTTACTTTGTTCTGTTATTGTTATTAGTGCATATATGTAAATAAGGTGTAATGGGGTTGGTCTTTTTGGTATTTCGATCTGCCAAATATATATTTTTACACTTATTTTCAGCCTCTTGCCCTCACATGTGCCCATAACCAACATGGCGCCCGTCATTTTTTCTATACAACCTCTTTAGTTATTTGCCCTCATATGCGCCCATTACCAAAATGGCGCCCGCAACATCGTTTCCGCACATACTGAATAGAGAGGGACAGCGTTTCAGCAACAGTGCTGCGCTGTATCCCAACACCTACAGGCGAACCTATAGACGCAGGGCATAGTTGCCGAATGTCTTATACAGCAGGGACGCGTCTGTCACTTAAGCGGATGTGACGTATGCGGACTTCCGGTTTCCTGGGCTTATATTCCAGGCTGTGTATACCAGCGTTTATGTGGATCTGAGGACACGTTTTGGAGTGTCTCCACAGGACCTCTTTGGATACCCACATATTTCCTGACCTAAAACGTCTGGTAAGCCTTTATATGCACTTGCACTTTATTGCACAGTATTTTTATAATTTTTTTTTATATATATATGGAATATATTTTTTATATACAAATATTTTTATATGGAAAACTTTTTTATCCATCCCTCATTTGTTTGAACTCGTTGTTTACAGACACTTTATCTTGAAAAAGGCACCGCAGCGTGCTGAAACGCGTAGAAAACTTAGTGTCTGGTCAAATTCATGAGAGCAGCAGAGTTTGTGGAGCAGTATTTGGCAGTATCTGGTACCATATTCTACACCCGGGTTACATCTTATATGGTAGAAAGGCTGTCATTATATTATCCCTGCCCTGCTGTGATTTTTAAAGAATAAAAAGGAATTTGCATTTGTCGTGACTATTGCAGTCATATTTGGAGGAAAAAAAGATACCTTTATAAGAGTTCACACACCCTGTCTTGTGTAAGCATACATGTGAGCATAGTCCCTATACACACGAGTGGGGTGACCCTATAAACCGATTTGGATCACTTTGGAAATCTTGGGAACACGCTCTCTGTTCTTCTAGATCCCACTGGGAAAGGAAAAGAAGTAACCAGTGCTTATATATCACTAATTGGTATATATATTTTTTCTGTTTCTCCATATATACGGAACTGTGTGAAACGGGAAAGAAGAAAGAAAAGAAATTTAATCCTTCCAAGGATTACATACATATGGACTTTTTAGCGCACGTGAGACTTCTCTTGTCTGTTGTAGTATTGTCTTTCTGAGGTCCGGTGACCTCTTTTTGAAGTATCATATGCAGCTCTAAAGATTGCAGCGCCTGGAGTGAAATTCCCTTTTTCGTAAAATATAGAGTGTACAGTACAAGCCGCTTCATCACGGCGTTTCCCCAGCCAGACAGGATTCCCTCTCAAACGGGCGCGTGTGACTAGGAGGCGGGAGGGAGCCAGCGGGCAGCAGCTTTCTATTCTGGCTGCTGCAGTGCTGCTCCCGGCTAGCAGCACCAGGCATTGCATGCTAGCTGGAGCACTGAGCAGCTTCCAGTTACTGCTAGCGGCCGCAGAACAGCTGTCCTGCTAGTCAGCCGGTCGGACTCTCGGACCGGCCCGCCAAGGTTCCAGCCCACCGGGAACTGGCCCGAAATCCCAGTGGGCCAATCCACCCCTGCACACAGTGGTGCCCCTTATACACATAGGGGGAAATTGACTAAGAATGCAAATACGTAAATTTGTATTTGCATTCTTCCTACGACTGCATACGACTGTTTCAGTCGTATGCAATGTCGTGTTCTGGAGGGTATAAAGAATAACTGTAGATATTGATAAACTGAAAGAAGACAATAATAAACAATACTTATTGGAGAGCTTGAAGATGATTGGGAAGTTAAATGATTGGATGATTGCAGGACTGGATGATTGGATGATTGAAAGAAAGATTGGATGATTGGATGAAGGATTGGATGGTTGAAGGATTGGATGATTGGATGAAAGAGAAGAAGATGAAGTCCAGTTGAATCTGTGCTGAGTGAGATCGTAGCTGCAGGACCAGGGATGCGACCACGGATAATGACCGTCAGGAATGAAGGAAGAAGATGACACCCTTTGGGGGGTTAACCTTGTCCTATCCTAATAGGCGGCAGAGGGTTCTGTGATGATATGGTGGCGCAGTGGACGATCAGCAGGGAGATCAGAGAAGACTTTCACCAGGATGCGAAGGAGAGCTGTAGTGGATACTACAGGGATAGCCAGGAGTGACCAATGCTGTTAGCGGGTAGACATCATTGTACTGACTGCCGGTCTGGCCCGGCTAGTCAGACTTTAAGGGTAGAGCTGAGCGGTGATTGGCTGCGCGTGTGACCTCACGCTTTGGAGCCGCGCAGCATAGGCTGTAGCAACCAAGATGATGGCCGCCGCCAGATGCGGAGACAGAAACCAGCCGGCGGAAAATATACACGGAGGCGCTGGCAGCCGGCGCTTCCCAGCCAGAGGCCTAACATGACACGGACACCATCATGGTGGCTCTTGCCCCACGCCACCCAGAACCTGCACAGAAGAAGACTGCACACCACAGCTATCACCTGATGGTGACAGAGTGACGGAACGCAGACAGCCAGCATGGGTATCAGCAGCGGAGGTGAGCGCCAAGACAGAGGGTAGCATATCAGAGGTCTGTGGGACCGGGACAGCACAGGGAGCCAGGGTAGCTGAGATTGTGGTCGTGACAGTGACAGTTAGTAATGACTGCACCTGTACACCAGCTAGATGGTCTGGAATACATGACAGTAATGACTACATCTATGCACCAGCTAGGTGGTCTGGGGAATGTGACAGTTAGTAGTGACTACAGCTGTACAACAGCTAGGTGGTCTGGGGAATGTGACAGTTAGTAATGACTACACCTGTGCTCCAGCTAGGGAGTCTGGTAAATGTGAACTGTTGGTATCTCGTGAGGGCCGGTTTGGCCAGACGTAGGTGCTACACGGGCAAACAGCAGTGTATTCAGTTTGGGAAACGCTGCTGTCTACACAGTAATACGCACAGGAGACTCCAGCGCAGCAGAATCTGGTCACAAATTCTCTTTAAAACATATTACATTAGTGAGTTAGTCTTAGAAAGAAGAAATTAACTGGGCATTAAATTGCTATAGACTGCTGCCTCTCGGCTCCACTATATGTCCATAAATCAATCGACTGATTATATATTTGCAATGTAAAAGTAAGATAAAAAGACAGGTACAAACAGAGCATAAATCCATTATTTTCACTGCCTAATTCATAGCATATTTGCGATCGATAGCGTGAAGTAAATTCTGCCGACACGCCGGGAGTTTCTGTACCATCACTGAAGCACAAAGCAATATTCTTTGAATTAACAAAGAACATCAGGCCTAAAATAACTCTGCTTCAATGGGTTCAGGCATATAACGTACTGTCTGTAAGATTGTTCTCTTGTGATTGTGCTCAGGAATAAGAATGGGTTTCCTTAGTGTCACCGGGGAACGCCAGCCGGCTGTAATCAGCGTCCAATTCTGTGCTGATTGCTAAAATATTAACTCCGTGCACTGGACTCAATGTCTGTGGTTTCACTATAAATGCCGGGGGTCACAGACGGATACGAGGTCACTGGGGGTATCATGTCCTTGGTATCAGTATAAATGCCAGGGGTCACAGACGGATACAAGGTCACTGGGGGTATCATGTCTGTGGTATCAGTATAAATGCCGGGGGTCACAGACGGATACGAGGTCACTGGGGGTATCATGTCCTTGGTATCAGTATAAATGCCAGGGGTCACAGACGGATACGAGGTCACTGGGGGTTCCATGTCTGTGGTATCAGTATAAGTGCCCGGAGTCACAGACAGATACGAAGTCACTGGGGGTATCATGTCTGTGGTATCAGTATAAATGCCTTGGGTCACAGACGGATACGAGTTCACTGGGGGTATCATGTCTATGGTATCAGTATAAATGCCGGGGGTCACAGACGGATACGAGGTCACTGGGGGTATCATGTCTGTGGTATCAGTATAAATGCCGGGGGTCACAGACGGATACGAGTTCACTGGGGGTATCATGTCTATGGTATCAGTATAAATGCCGGGGGTCACAGACGGATACGAGGTCACTGGGGGTATCATGTCTGTGGTATCAGTATAAATGCCGGGGGTCACAGACGGATACGAGGTCACTGGGGGTTCCATGTCTGTGGTAACAGTATAAATGCCGGGGGTCACAGACTGATATGAGGTCACTGGGGGTTCCATGTCTGTGGTATTAGTATAAATGCCGGGGTCACAGATGGATACCAGGTCACTGGGGGTTCCATGTCTGTGGTATCAGTATAAATGCCGGGGGTCACAGATGGATACGAGGTCACTGGGGGTTCCATGCCTGTGGTATTAGTATAAATGCCCGGGGTCACAGATGGACACAAGGTCACTGGGGGTATCATGTCTGTGGTATCAGTATAAATGCCCGGGGTCACAGACGGATACGAGGTCACTGGGGGTATCATGTCTGTTGTATCAGTATAAATGCCGGGGGTCCCAGATGGATATGAGGTCACTGGGGGTTCCATGTCTGTGGTATCAGTATAAATGCCGGGGGTCACAGATGGATACGTGGTCACTGGGGGTATCATGTCTGTGGTATCAGTATAAATGCCCGGGGTCACAGATGGACACAAGGTCACTGGGGGTATCATGTCTGTGGTATCAGTATAAATGCCCGGGGTCACAGATGGACACAAGGTCACTGGGGGTATCATGTCTGTGGTATCAGTATAAATGCCGGGGGTCACAGACGGATACAAGGTCACTGGGGGTTCCATGTCTGTGGTATCAGTATAAATGCCGGGGGTCACAGACGGATACGAGGTCACTGGGGGTTCCATGTCTGTGGTATCAGTATAAATGCCGGGGGTCACAGATGGATACGAGGTCACTAGGGTTCCATGTCTGTGGTATCAGTATAAATGCCGGGGGTCACAGACTGATATGAGGTCACTGGGGGTTCCATGTCTGTGGTATCAGAATAAATGCTGGGGTCACAGATGGATACCAGGTCACTGGGGGTTCCATGTCTGTGGTATCAGTATAAATGCCCGGGGTCACAGACGGATACGAGGTCACTGGGGGTATCATGTCTGTTGTATCAGTATAAATGCCGGGGGTCCCAGATGGATATGAGGTCACTGGGGGTTCCATGTCTGTGGTATCAGTATAAATGCTGGGGTCACAGATGGATACGAGGTCACTGGGGGTTCCATGTCTGTGGTATCAGTATAAATGCTGGGGTCACAGATGGATACGAGGTCACTGGGGGTTCCATGTCTGTGGTATTAGTATAAATGCCCGGGGTCACAGATGGACACAAGGTCACTGGGGGTATCATGTCTGTGGTATCAGTATAAATGCCCGGGGTCACAGACGGATACGAGGTCACTGGGGGTATCATGTCTGTTGTATCAGTATAAATGCCGGGGGTCCCAGATGGATATGAGGTCACTGGGGGTTCCATGTCTGTGGTATCAGTATAAATGCCGGGGGTCACAGACGGATACGTGGTCACTGGGGGTATCATGTCTGTGGTATCAGTATAAATGCCCGGGGTCACAGATGGACACAAGGTCACTGGGGGTATCATGTCTGTGGTATCAGTATAAATGCCCGGGGTCACAGACGGACACAAGGTCACTGGGGGTATCATATCTGTGGTATCAGTATAAATGCCGGGGGTCACAGATGGATTCGAAGTCACTGGGGGTAAGTCAGGCTGTGAATACAAATTAGCTATGCTAGAAACCTCCTGTCAGTTATTGGCAAGCCCATGAGATATCTCCAGCCGCTGCTACCCAACTCAACGGATACAAGGGAGGTCCGGGGGCGGCCACCGGGGAACGGTCAGACCCCCACCCACCCCACGCAATCATCGACACGCCTGCATTCCCAAGGGAACGCCCAGACCCCCGTCTGAAACAAAATGCTCGGCGAGTTTGTACATGCGCATATTCACGCTTGCACAGGGGGAAGGGGCCCAATCCGGACCCTAATGAACGAACCGTTGAAATATTAGCCCCTATATATATATATATATCTATACCACCGACTGCGTTTTAGGATTTGTATGATCTTATCGCTCATTATTGTCATAGAACTGTAATTGTTCTGTTCTCCCTTTACACGGTGCATTCTTGCATCAAGATGTCAGGAAAAAATGTTCACAGGCGGAAAGTCTCCCAAGTTGCCTTCAGCGGCCAATGGCGTCTGCCAAGGAATAAAACACCGGTTCTGTTGCTCAATTTAATCAAACACTGGCCAATAACAGAACACGCTAATCAGCTGTCCTGATGAGGACTTGGCACTTTACCTCTGTGTTACCCATGCCAGTGCGTAACACTATAAAACAAAAATCAGTATGCCCGTGCCGTGTGCCAGTTTGATTTCCCATAAGGTAGTAAGCATTGCTAGACCAGAAACACGAAACATTATATAATAAGGACACTGAGCACCGAAGTGTCGTATTTATATCACACACATAGATACTGTGGGAATTTCAGGGGTGCTGTAAGAGAGGGGGAGGCCGTGTGCCTATATTTGGGTACAGATCATAGGGTTGACAGTAATTAGTCACCCCCAAAAGGACGACATGGGGAAAAAATTCACTCAAGCAAAAGGATCTACATGGAAATGGTTGACACGTGAGATGTACCCATTTGGAAATGGTCGACACGTGAGAGGTACCCATTTGTGGGTATCTGTTCGACAGGTCAAGAATGTCCAGTTTGAAGATCACTATGTCGACCACTATTGGTCAACAGTGAGTAGATCAACACCTAAAAATTGGTCGACATACTCTAGGTCGACAATGACATGTTGGCACACACAGAAGGTTGACATGAACATGGGAGACACGCGAAAAGTTGTTCATTTTTCTTTTAAATGACTTGTTCATACTTTAGCATCCCCGTAGTCATGGCGAGCTACAGTATGCGAGTGGACACAGTATTACCATTTAACTCAGAACCCAATTAGTGTACAGTGTACCCTTGCAGGGCTCGCTCTGTTATCACTGCACTCCTACCATTCCCAATCGTAATCCACATGGATAGTAAAATATAAAAAAGTAGATTTAAAAAAAAAATTGTTAAAAATGCATGTTGACTGTTTCATGTGCCGACTATTACCATATTTACCCAGTGGCGTAACTATGGAGGGTGCAGGGGATGCAGCTGCTATGGGGCCCGGGCCCTTGGGGGGCCCCATAGCACAGCAGGCATCCCCTGCACCCTTTTTCCTTATGCTCGCTTGCCTTGGCAGAATGGCAGTGTCGGTGGTACCTTCTCTGCCCCCTCCCCCCCGCTAGCGACGATGCGCTGCTACATAATGAAGGGAAGGTGATGGTCCGGCTGTATCAGCCCTTCCCTCTCTCCCTGCTTTGATGCTGCCGGGGACTGACGTCACTATCTAGTGACCAGCCCCGGCGTGAAACACGCTGTGAAGTGTGCTGCTTGCCTGCTCTGTGTGGGAGACCCAGGCCCTGGGAAACAGGAGACACGGAGCTGTCAGTGCAGGCAGACTCGGCACTGACAGCATCAATTGTACTGGTAAGAGGGGGAGGAGGGGGAGGGAGGAACAGAGCAGCCTAAACTGTGGGTCGGAGGGGAGAGGATGTGAATAGAAGAAAAAAAAAGTGATGCAGGTGCCCCCTCCTCATTTTCTTCCCGTCTCTCTCTGTCTGTCTCTCTCTGTCTGTCTCTGTATGTCCTCTCTCTCTCTCTCTGTATGCCTCTCTCTCTCTATATCTCTCTGTCTGTCTCTCTCTCTGTCTGTCTGTCTGTCTCTGTCTGTCTGTCTCTGTCTGTCTGTCTGTCTCTCTCTGCATGTCTCTCTGTCTGTCTGTCTGTCTCTCTCTGCATGTCTCTCTGTCTCTGTATGTCTCTCTGTCTCTGTATGTATGTCTCTCTGTCTGTCTCTCTGTCTGTCTGTCTCTGTCTGTCTCTCTCTGTCTGTCTGTCTCTCTGTCTGTCTGTCTCTCTCTGTCTGTCTCTCTCTGTCTGTCTCTCTCTCTCTGTGTATGTCTCTCTGTATGTATGTCTCTCTCTCTCTGTATGTCTCTCTCTCTCTTTGTATGTCTCTCTCTCTCTCTTTGTATGTCTCTCTCTCTCTCTCTCTCTGTATGTCTCTCTCTCTCTGTATGTCTCTCTCTCCCCCTGTGTACTGTATGTCTCTCTCTCTGTATGTCTCTCTCCACCTCCTCTCATTTACTCCCTCCCCACCATGTCTCTCCTTTTTTTCTCCCTCTCTTCTGCTACAACCTCCCCTTTACACTCCCCCCCCCCCCCCCCTTCCATATAATCTCTCTCTCTCCCTCCCCCCCACACACCTGTCACCCTCCTCTCCTGTGGCGGGGGGCCCTTTCCAAATTTTGCTATGGGGCCCAGAAGGAAGTAGTTACGCCCCTGTATTTACCTTTTGCTTCTGTCAACCTTAGTCCATGTTGACATAATGCATGTAGATCAATAGGGGTAAACCTATCAACTGTCGACCTAATGCATGTCGACACAATGTCCGGATCCCATCCTGCACATCTGAAGTCAAACTCAGATGCCACGTTTTGTAGCATCACTGTAATGATCTCTTTATACTCTACTTGCACTCTAACAGATGTTAATTGCTGAGATCATTTTATTGGTGTAGTGACTATTCACATTGTTTAATGCCCATCTTAAATAAATCGTTGTCACAGGAACTCTAGCTTGGTATACTGCCTGCGGTGCTGTCCACATACTGTATATTATACTGATTCAGTATCTTCTCATGTATGATAGAGTACACACAAAGAGAACCGAGGGCTGATTAAGCTAGAGGTGCCATAAACTGCTGAAGGAATCCCAGATGCCTGCACTTTAAGTTGTGTTTGTTAAGGGGGCTATGATGCTGCAGCAAATAGCCAATTAGGGAGCAGGGGAGGAGTTACTGCAGTTAGGAATAGCCAGAGGGTCAGGTGATCTGCCTCTCTGGTCCGAATTTCCTGGCTGTAAGGTGTGTTCAGAACCCCCTCCTGTACAACTACTTTGATTCTGCTTGATTTCCTTATATCCCTCATAATCCTCACATCTCCTCTTTCTTTATATATCTCTCTCCTCTCTCTCCCCTATCTCGCTCTTTTCCGGGGTTCTGACAGCCTTCTCTGTCCCTGCAGCGTGCTCCTCAGCAGTACGGCCTAGTTATGCCACGCCCACGTAGATCGCGCAACCCACCCGCCCGTTACCTGGATCAGGGCTCCCCCTCTGATCCTGCCCCGGCTGGCGGCGAGCCGGCTGGGCGGGGAGGCAGAGCGGCGGTGAGACCGGGTGCGCGGCGGGGCGCAAGGGGGGCCGCGTCATCGGCTGATGACGCGGTCACCCGCGGCGTTAGGCCGCGACCGCGCAGGGTGGTTAGTGCGCCCGCCGGGGGTAGCGGAGGCTCCCCTGGGGGCAGCGCGGGTCCCAGGAGAGGCACCAGGTCGAGGGGGAGTTCAGCAGGGCACGCGATAGGCGCTCCCACAGTGCGGCAAGATGGCCGCCGGGCTACAGCAGCGCGCAGCGTTCCACAGCAGGCCCAGAGTGCTCGCACTCCCCCAGCATCCAGGAGACCGGCGGGGAGGGGGGCGCAGGGAGCTCCTGCCATTACCAGCGTAGCGCTTGATGGAGCTACAGCTCCACTGCCAGCAACCCCACGGCGCCTGCCGGCGGGGCCCCCCATGACTCCCCTGCAGAGAGCTAGAAGAAGGTGGCTCAGCAGGGCCCGCCTGTTGCCACAGGGCCATAGGCCATCACAGAGTGTGGAGTCTAACATCGCTGCTCCAGCCCCTCCCCCTGTGCAGACGTCTTCACCGGCTGTTGACATGGCTGTGGTGCGACAGCTAGTGGCTATGCTGACACCGCAGGCGGGTCGGCTGCCGGCACCACCCACCGGGACAGGACCGGGGTCCCTTCCCCCCGCTATCCCTTCTGCTGGTAGTATGGCTGACGGAGGGCCTGCTGCTCACGTGATGGCTGCCCTTGGTTTTTCACCCGCCGCAACGGGTTCCATTCCTTCCGCGGTCCCGGGCCCAGCAGTGACACCGCAACGGCTGGCGGGTGTCGAGGCAGCAGGGCCGACAGAGGTGGCCGGTCCTTCGGGGTCCACAGGAGCGTCCACAGCAGGAGCTGTTCCAGGTGGGTCCTCTAGCACACACAAAAAGCGCAGGCGTAGACGTTCCCATACCTCCTCGTCATCGGGGTCCGAATCAGTGACGTCCGGTGAGGAAGGGGGTCATAGGTCCAGACGCAGGCACCGCCGTTCTGGGAGACGCCGCAGGCGATCCCAGTCCTCTAGCGGTGACTCAGGCTCCCCGCTGTTCCCCAGGGGACAGGTAGTACATTGCGAAAATACCGCGGTGCTGAGAGGCCTGCGGCGTAGCGTCAGGGACCGCATCAGGGAGGGCAAGTACGTGAGCTTTTTCACCATGACTGCCCAAGATGAGAAAGATTATCGCGCAGCGAAGCGCAGAGGGGGCATAGGGGAGGCTGCTTATTGCACGTACCAGAGGTGGCAAGTGGGACTATTCATGTTCGCGGCTTGCTATTTGGAAACCAGGCCCCAGGAACATATGAATGTGATAAGGTACATTCACATGATGCATGCCATGTACATGGATGATGGCGAGAGCGTATGGCGGGCCTATGATGAGCAATTCCGGCGAAAGCAGTCGGGTTGCGAGATCATGGCTCTCGGGGCCAAGGATGTCGAGATCTGGATGGGTAAGAAGCCATCGGCTTCGACCACCGCGGCTGCTGCATCCGCGGCCCCGGCAGCGCCGGCGGTCCCGCGCAGGGGCCCTTCGTCCTTTCGCGGGGGCGCAGGTGGAGGGCAGGCAGCTGGGAGATGCTTTGCTTTTAATGGGGCAGGATGCGCGGCGGGTGCTCGCTGCAGATTTAAACATCAATGCTCCAAGTGCTGGGGAGGGCACTCGGTCAAGGACTGCCCGCGCTCCAAGCAAGCAGGCGGGGCTGCCAGGAATAATGCTGGAGCAGCCCCGGCTCCAGCCCCTCCTCAGTAAGGCTCCTTCTCCGGTGAGGGGTGACCGCCTGGCCGCTTGGCTGGAGCGGTACCCCCTCAGGGAGGAGGCACAGTTTCTGGCCACAGGTTTCTCGCAAGGATTCCGTCTCCCCATCCGTGGAGAGGTGGCATCTGGGTGTCCTAGAAACCTGAAATCTGCCATCGATATGCCCCACGTAGTACTAGAGAAGGTGGCAAAGGAAGTAAGCCTAGGGAGGATGGTGGGCCCATTTCCTGAACCCCCGGTTCAGAATTTGGTCCTGTCCCCGGTGGGGGTGGTGCCCAAGAAAGAGCAGGGCAAGTTCCGTCTGATACAACACCTATCCCACCCCCCGGGGCTATCAGTGAATGACGCAATTCCGGCGGAGTTGTGTCATGTACGATACCAATCCTTTGAAGAGGCTTTGACGATAGTGCGCAGCTTTGGGAAGCGGGCGCTGCTGGCCAAGGTGGACGTGGAGTCAGCATTTAGATTACTCCCCCTGCACCCCGACTCCTTTCGGTTCATGGGGTTCAAGCTGCCTTCCGGGTTTTACGTGGATCGTTGCTTGCCCATGGGCTGTTCAGTGTCCTGCGCCTACTTCGAATGCTTTAGCAGCTTCCTGCATTGGTGTGTCACGGAGAGCTCGGGCGAGACAGGGGTCGCCCATTATCTGGACGACTTCCTGTGCGTTGGCCCGGCTGATTCCCCACGTTGCGGGGCTCTCCTGAACGCAATGCAACAGCTGTTTGGCTACTTCGGAGTCCCCATCGCGGCAGACAAGACAGAGGGGCCGACTACGTGCCTGTCTTTCCTGGGTATTGAGATTGACACGCAGGCCGGGTGCTGCAGGTTGCCCTCCGATAAGCTTGCACGGCTGCGGGGGGCGATCTCCCAGTCCCTGGCCTCTGGCAAGCTCAGGGTGCGCCAGCTCCAGTCCCTACTGGGACTGTTCCACTTCGCGTGCCGGGTTATCCCCATGGGCCGGGTCTTCTGCCGAAAACTAGAACTCGCCATGTCCGGCCCCAATAGGCCCCAGTTCTTTGTACGCCTGAACGCAGAGCTCAAGAGAGACCTTAGAGTGTGGGAAGTTTTCCTGCGCGAATTCAACGGGGTACTGTTGTGGCCTAGCCCTGCAAGTAACAGTAGGGATTTGCAGCTATACACCGATGCCGCGGGGGGTATTGGTTTCGGCGCGTTCCTGCATGGATCCTGGTGCGCTGCGACATGGCCGGACGAATGGGCGGAGGAAGGGCTCACCAGGAACATGCTACTGCTGGAACTGTTCCCAATAGTGGTGGCCTTAGAACTTTGGGGCGACCGCTTGCGCGATGCCTGCATCACTTTCTGGTGTGATAACCTGGGGGTGGTGCAGGCCATCAATAAGCAGAGCTCGTCTTCGCTGCCGGTAGTACGTTTGTTGGCCCGCCTTGTTTTGAAATGTTTGCAGATTAACTTGCATTTTGTTGCCAGGCACGTGCCAGGGGTGGACAACTCGATTGCCGATGCCCTGTCCAGACGTGACTGGGCTAGGTTTTGGTCCCTGGCGCCAGGGGCCGAATTGAATGGTGAGCTCTGTCCTCCTTATGTTTGGCAGGTCATCAGGCAGGCATGGAGGAACTAGCCATGTGGGCTATTGCCCCCAGGACGCTGCGTTGTTACCAAGCTGGCTGGCTGGAATGGGAACAATTCAGACTGTCCGCATCCCAAGCAGGTAAGGCCCCGAGTGATGCCATGACGGCTTTTGTGTGGAGTTTGTACTCCGGGGGGCAGACTGTGTCGGCCGTGAGACGGCTGTTGGCCGGTGTGTCGTTCTTCTCATCGCTGTATGGGAGATCGTACCCCGGCCGGTCTTTCGTGGTGTCTAGAGCCTTGAGGGGCTGGCGCCGCGCTTGCCCTGTGGCTCCGGATAGCAGGCGGCCCATAGACGTGTCCCTGCTGCCTCCTTTATTGGGAGCGGTGAGGGATATCTGTCATTCCGATTATGAGGTCCAGCTGTTTCGCCTAGCATATGCTATGGCTTTCCACGGAGCTTTCAGGGTTGGCGAGCTGGTAGCCCCGTCAAGGCAGCGGCCTTCGCCTCTGTCGATAGAGGACGTGGTGATTCAGGTCGACTTGGTTTGGTGCCGGGTCCGGCGTTCCAAGACGGACCAGGCTGGGAGAGGTCAATGGCTGTCATTGCAGCCGTGCCCGGTGGAAGGGATATGCCCAGTGGCGATGGCAAGTTCCTACGCCCTGTTGCGGCCCGACTGCCCGGGGGCGTGGCTAATGCACTTGGATGGTTCCTCATTGACCAAATACCAGTTCTGCCACGTTTTGGGGCGTGCCCTGGTCTCGCTTGGCCTTGATCCGAGGGAGTTTGGAACACACTCTTTTCGGATTGGGGCGGCCACATCTGCCGCTGCTGGGGGTCAATCCGACGCAGAGATACAGTCTCTGGGTCGATGGCGTTCGGCAGCATTCCGCAGATACATTCGGCCTGGTCTATCTGTCCAACTGCCTGACTGTAGCCGACTGGACGCATAAGTACTCGTCTCACTTTAGCGGGAGTCTTGAGGTGGTCCACTTTCCCCCGGGGGCACAATTCGGCTGAATTACAATTTGACATGGCGTCCTGGATAGTTTACTCCGGGGGTTTTCTGTGCAGTGTGCCTCAAGGTCTGGTCGGCTACGGTTCCTTTCTCTTCTCTCCCTCTCCAGTGTGTTTGATTTGTTGGGAGCGGCGAGATGTGATGGCATGCGTCCTAACCTGTTTACATCTTGCAGGTCGCAGGGACGTCAAGACGGTGTGGGTGATGGGACACTCGTTTGTCCACTGGGCATCAAAAGCGTGTGAAAGTTTGAGTGGGGGTATGCGTGCAAAAGCTCGAATGGTTCGATGGTTGGGAGTGCGTGGCATGCTTTGGGGAGCGTTGCGGGGCTTATTGCTACGGTCAGTGCGGGACTTTGGAGTCCCTGAGGTGCTAATTTTGCACCTGGGCGGAAACGATCTAGGCCGATGCACTGCCTTAGAGTTGCGGTCAATTATTATCAGGGACCTGCATATTATAGCCCAGACGCTCCCCTGCTGCCGCCTGGTCTGGTCCTCCATGATCCCCAGGCGGGTCTGGAGGACAGCCAGGTCAGGGCCCAGCTTGGATGGCGCGCGGAGAAAGGTCAATGCTGCGGTGCAGCGATACCTGTTGGCGAATAGCGGTGGTGTCATCAGGCATGACTCCATCGTCTATAAGCGGGGTTCCCTGTATAGGCCGGACGGTGTCCATTTAAGTCCCGAAGGAATGGAGATATTCCTGGACGACCTGTTTAGAGGTTTTTAGTTGAAGTTATGGTTGTTAGGTAGAAGTGCTGAGCGTTAGGGTGGCGGTGCTGCAGCCTAAGGCTTGGCTTGTGGCGGTAAAGAACGGTCCTTGTTCAAATGCTGATATGAGGATAGTGGGGTGCGCTCTCCCCTCAATGATACGCCACGAGCCCATGCCCCTTGGACAGGGGATGGGCTGCACCATCCGCACGGGTGGGTTGCGTGGGAGAGTTGAACACCAACGCTGTGTGAATGGTGTGATGTCATCTTACCCTTCTTTTCTCTATGACCGTTCTTTAGGGCCGCCACCCTCTTTTATAAGATCAATATATATAAATAGTTGTCAATAATAAATTTGACATTCATATTGAAACGCCAGCACTTGTGTCTGTCTCTTTATTTTAGTATAAGTTAGTTAAGTTTAGATAAGTTATTAAAGTGGCGGGGCATAAGGATTACCGATGGCAAGTTTATGCTCTACACTGAAACCAATAGTACACATGACTCTCTCTACTGTACATCAACTGGCTTTGGACTGCGTGGAAAGAGATTTTCACCAAAGCGAAAAAAGGCGCTAGTGAGTGGGGTTGTTTTGGTTAGCGGCTCACACACAGGGGGTGGTCAGACCCCCAAAAATAAATGGAATACAACAGGCAAACAGAAGTGGTGGAGCGTTTGATAGTAATATATCCGACAGACAAAATAATTGAATAACTAAATAATCACTAAAAAATCTGATCAATTGGGTATCACATATCGAAAATAATTTAATAAGAATAAAATGATCACCAACATAATATATAGATCATAATGAATAAGCGATAAAAATAAAAATAATTAGCACTTCAATAAAATAATTCTTGGATGGACAATATACTTAGAATGTGTCCCGCTTGTTCCTATTATGCTCTCCTGCGAGTCGGTTTGGTGTCCCAGATGGTCATTCGCAAACAATACTGGTTTGGTGGGTGTCCATAAACCTGGCTGGATGCCTTGTACCTTGTGTGACAAACAGGTGGCCCTGCCAAGCTCCGAGTTGTAAGCAGGTGGTGGTGTCCCGTATCTGGTTATCCAGTCGGCGCAATAAAATAATGGGGATCCAAATAAGCAGAAGATGGTGGAGAGCTGGCCCAAGTGGGGTATCAAGAGGGTCCAAATCCAACAAAAGAGTGTGGACTGACGCGTTTCGTTGTCCTTGGACAACTTTTTCAAGGGTTGTTCAACTTTTGGGGTTGTTACCTTAGAAGTTCCTAAGCCACCAACTGCATTATGCACAGCTAAGGAATCTTCCTAATAGACATCCTTAATTTTGGTAGCACCCCCAGATCCTTGCACCCTAGACAGCTGCCTAAGCAGACGCACTGAACTGAAAGCACTCTGTGCTGCCACCACTCTGTGTTCCGTAGCAGTCTGTGGTGTGCATGTGCTCTACAAGGCATCTGCATGCTGCTGTTGTCATTCTAGTAGCTTAGGGTCAAAGCATTTATAGCCTGTGTTCAGTGTCGGACTGGGGGGAGGGGGCGGTGTGTGACATCATGACGCGGCAGATGTCTTGAAGACAGTTCGCTTACATGCATGCCAAGCGCGACCCGTCGAAGGCTCTTTGTCACCCACTACCCATGCGGATACGCTAGCCGCTGCCCACCACCCTTCTGCCGCTGCTCCCCTGCACCGGCACCTGGCCCACCACTACTCCCGGCCACATGCACACTGCTCAGCTCTGTCCCCCTCCTGGCTCAGCCTGTGTGCTCCAAGTCTTCATCAGGCCTAAATCACCTAAAAAAGTGGGCAGGGTCAAAAATCACTGGGGCCTACCCAGGGCCAGTGCAAGGCACCGGAGCGCCCCAGGCGAGTCGGGGTGGGGGCGCCCGGTGCCGGGGGTATCTGTTGCGCCATCTGGGGAGCGGGCAGGGGGGTCCATGCTGGCGTCTGACAGGAGCCTGCAGTGGTGTCCTTGCCGCGTGGGTACCTGCGGCGCTGTGTATAAAGCTGGCGGCGGGTCCATGCAGTGAATAAGAAATTACTAGCACTATGCGGCGGCGTGGAAGCGCTTCTGTTTTGAAAACACTGGCCGCACGCTGATTGGCTGAATCTCAGCCAATCAGCGTGCGGCCAGTGTTTTTAAACCCGGCAGCTCTTTCCACGCGGATAACGCTAGTTATTTCATATTCACTGCAGGGACCCCCCACCACCGCCAGCTTTATACACAGCACCGCAGGTACCCGCGCGGCAAGGACACCACTGCAGGCTCCTGTCAGAAGCCGGCATGGACCCCCCTGCCCGCTCCCCAGATGGCGCAGCAGGTACCCCCTTTGCACGGGGGGCGAGGGGCGAACTGCCGCCCTCCAGTGGCCGGCGCCCTAGGCAAATGCCTAGACCTTGCTAGTGGTGGCGCCGGCCCTGGGCCTACCGGTTAATCCCTCGTCCCCCACCGGGCCAGTCCGAGCCTGCCTGTGTAGCTGGATCCACAACCTGCTAGAAATATATGTGCACATGTTGATGATGCGGCAGAGTTTCTGCAAACAGGCCAAATGGTTAACCAGTGAAGATGTTTTATTGGTGATTAGAAGCGGTACGGCCATACAGTAGACACTGTTACACACTGGTTATCACAGAGTGGCGCTGGAGTTAAGCAGGGTGTCATCCAGTGACATGGTAGTGGTGCAGGATCACTAGAAACATTTGGATGTCTGCTAATTGCAGGTCTCTGAGAGGCCCACATTGGCAGTAAACAAGATGACTCCACCCATGCACAGTAGTAGCCTTGGTGGCCATCTTGGTAATGTGAATGAAGTCTCCCTGGAGGATCAATATGGAGTCTGTGCAGTAGCTTCCATGCACCATATAGAAGATTCATAAAACTGTTTGGAAGAGGATCACTGAAATCTTCCATGGTGACCATTGGTGGCTGCATCTGATAGACTCTTAATTATGTTAATGTTCTCATAATAACCGAACTGAAGTCATCTTTCTTTTTTCTTTCTTTTTTTTCCTTTTAGGAACACAATTTTTATTTGTGATTAGATCATTTTGCCATTTATATTTTATTTCCATATTCTGTTAACCCCCTGCTATAAACTAAGCCGCAGTGAACAAAAAAAAAAATAGACTCTGTCTTTTGCTTCTGGTTTTATTATATTTTGATTAACTGAGCTCAGCAGTTCTTCGTTGTATTACAAAAAAAAGAGAAAAAGCAGAAAAGGGAAGATAAAATGGACCTTTTTCAGATCCCATAAATCTCAGTGATTGTCACACGTAGAGTCTTTGGAGATAACAAGGTCAGGTTTGAGCCTTAATTTTCTTTTCCCATCATTCCTGCTGTCAGCCGTGTTGTTCCTGGCGCAGTAACTCACGGAAACCATGTGTGAGACAGAGAGATAAAGAGAATAAGGCCGGTGCAGAGCAAATAATTATATATACAGTGAGCTGGGTATCAGATAGTGCTATACTGTATGTAGCCTTGTATACAAGAGTAAACAAAGGAAACCAAAATGTTATACACAGACTGAGCATTTCCAGGCTGAATTCATATTATTAATGACATACATCTATTATAGAATAGGGTCTCCACTCATTACAGAGGGCATCACCAGACAGACATAAAGCCCCCATAAAGCTTTAACTACTGTGTCCTGGGGATTACTTCGACAAGCATTGGGTCAACCAGAGTTGGGTTAAGACTCCGGAGGGCCTGGGGTACTAAAAACAAGGGACCCCTGAGGTATCAAATGAAATATATATATATCATACTTGCCAACTTTTTGAGAAGCCTCTCCGGGACAGCCGGTTCTTCAGGTCAGGGGGCGGGGACAGGCCGATGACTGAAAGCCCCGCCACCAATACAGGCAAATGCCGCGATTCACGGTTCCACGGGTTGGGGGCAAAATGACGCGATTTGCTTCATTTTAGTCCCGCCCCTTGCCGTGGACCCGTGAAAAAACGGTAATTAGTGTGGGAAGAAGGCAGGGTGCGTGGGCTGCCAGGCCAAAGCGGGTGGACTGATATCAGCAAGCGTGAGGCTGAGGAATGGGGGGGGGGGGGGAGTGGGGGAGTTAGGCACTGGGGGGTTAGGCTGTGGGGAGGGAGGAACTTAGGAGGTTATTCTAATTTGCTCAGTCCCCTGCACATTCGCATGGAGGACCGATGTTTTATTAGGGCATGAATTTCCACCTGTCGGCACATGTCAGCTAATAAAATGTGAAAAACTCATGTCGACCTTTTGACCTAGCCATTGTTGACCTAATGCTTGTGTCGACCTGCCAACCCTGTCAACATTAGACATGTCGACCTTCAGTGGTAGACAGTGCATGTCTACCTAGTATGTCCCCCCGTCCTGGGAGAAGCTCCTGACATGTATGGAAGCCTGCATGTTACACAGGCCCAGCGGATAGCTTATGTGATGGTAGGAATCTCCTGATCAGTGGTATAACTGCAAATTTTGTGCCCCCTGCCAAAAAAACTGTTTGGCACCCTCCTCCCCCATAGTTCCTCAGGGATTCTGCTCTAAAATACTAGTGCAAAAATTATTTTATATGGCAGCATCTGAATACCTATTATACAGGTATATACATACTGTTTATATGGGGCTGCTTCGGTGCTTCAGGCAGAAAATTTCAAAACTCCCATTCAAATGAATGGGTGGCTGCTGATTGGCTGAGAGAGCTATCTCAGCCAATCAACAACCACCCATTCATTTGAATGGGAGTTTTGAAATTGCCTGCCCACCCACCGCTACAGCAGCCACTCTCTCCAGCTCCTAGCTACAAGCTACACCTCCCCCCCCCACACGTCTGGCCACGTGCCACCTTTAATGGGTCACAATGATAGATATTTTGTCGAATCCTACAGTATATCTATCCTACTTCCCTTGAAATCCAGATCCAGATCGTTTGCTCAATCATTCTCTGTGTGGGCCTGATCAGGAATGTTCTGGAGTGGCTCAGTCGCACTAGGCGTCTCGCCTCATATGGTGTAAAGGCGCTAGGCGTATGGCGACAAATCTGTAAATACTGTAATTGTGTATTTATTTTTGGTCACATACCTGGCTACTGTTTAATAAAGTCATTACAAAGAATAAACAACAATTAGCACTTTATGGTTGAAAGTGGGTGAGTACACCTGTCATCTCTGGGGCACACTTTCAGGGCAATGACCCAATGTACAATTAAAGTTTTATAGGACAAATATAGAAAGCTCAACCAGGCGCGTAATTCATTTACCTGTGTACAGAACCGGAAACATAAAGTCAGAAAAATGTCACGCGGAGCTAAAAAGGTGTCACATCACAGCTCGGAGACAAAATATGGCAGCCCATTATCACGCGGCCCGGCGTGATCGCTTGCGGAAGGTGGCTTTTAGAGTGCATAGTAATGTATGTAAAAAAAATAATTGTATGTCAGAAATAGGAAAATGCCTATCTAAAAGTTGTGACAGGCGTTGAGCCTCTCTGGACGATATGAACCATTAAAAATTAACACATTCATCCATAACTGAGATTTTTCTGAATATCTTTGTAAACTTCTTCTGAAAAGGTCAGGAAACGTCAATGACAAGGGAGTGTATTAAATATCGGTGCAAGATTTTACCAACTGAGATCTTAAAAGATCATCCCATGATGATATTATTCTACAAGATTAATATCGACTGACACTGGTATCGAGGGGGGGTGGTGGTGGTGGTGGTGGTGGTGGTGGGGGCTTAATCAAGGCTGCCTACCAAAAAAATAATTATGTATATGTGGGAGACATCATTGTTGTACTTAACGAAGGTGGTGGCTGTGGAACTTCTAAGATGACACCCCCAAAGTTTACTTGAGGTTTTGGAAAGTGGATATTGGTGACAGTTGCGGGAGGGGGTGAAGGGCAGTTGAATGAGGTTTTGATTAGGGTTCAACAGGGACACAACCAGTGGCGTAGCTACGTTTTGGGCGCCCCCCCCGTCGCCGCCCCGCCGAGCACCCCTACCCTGCCGCCCCGCCGAGCACCCCTACCCCGCCGCCCATGCAAACCCCCCCTCAATCCCCCACAGCCTTACCTATCGCGCTGGTCCCAGCGGCTCCGTTCTTCTGCTGAGGACCACCAGAAAATGGCTGCCCCCATACAGCAGACAGTTTCAGAGAACTGTGTGCTATATGGGGGCGGCCATTTTGTGGTGGTCCTCAGCAGAAGAACGGAGCCGCCGGGACCAGCGCGATAGGTAAGTCTGCGGGGGATTTGAGGGGGGGGGGTTTAACTATAGCACCGCAGCCCCCAGCGCCCCCACATGCACAGCGCCCCCCCGTGGTGGCGGGGGCTGCGGTGCTATAGTTACGCCCCTGGACACAACATTAATGGTGCATTGCTGAATGCTTATCACCTGGGACAAAATTTTATGGAACTGCACTAGGGAAGGTTGTGGATCACCAGGATATAAGATACAGCTGAGGACAGGAGAAATACAGTACAGTAGCTCTAGTTCAGGGTCCAGATATTAGCCAAGCCAATGGGTTCAAATCATACTTGCCTACTTTTGAAAACTAGTTTCAGGGAGATTATATTTAGTAGTAGAATTTTGCACAGCGCCCCATTGAGAGGGCGTGTCATGCTCCACACAAAGGGTGTGTCTAGTCCCATATATGGAGAGATTGTGCACGTGGCACCTAGAAGCGTGGGTGTGTACTGCTACATCTGAGAGGAATCTTGTAAAATGACTTAAATCCAAATGTAGATAAGCCCAAAGCAGTTAGTAAGAGATACGGTACTTGTGTATTTTGGAGGCGCCCATCGCATCGCATACCATTACGCATGCGATGGTATGCGATGTGACGCGATTTCGTTGGTTAGTGTACGATGGCATACAATTTTCAAATTGTATGCCATTGTACGTGGCATACAATGCCATACGATGCAATGCGATTAAACATTGTGTAAGCACCTTAATGGGTGCTTATACAATGTTAAGCTCCCTAATGGGTGCTTACAATGTTAAATGCACCCCCACGCAACCCCCCCCCCACTATAAACGTGAACCCGAAGCGTGGCGAGCACAGTGAGCCCGCGAGGGGCGGCGGTACGTGTCCTACGATCTTTTCATACCCCCACTATCCACGTCGGCGTGGAGTTGAGAATAGATTAGTGTGGCGAGCGCAGCGAGCCCCGCGAGGAGACACGGATACCTGTGAAGCCCGCGAAGGGACGCGTTTACCTGTGAAGATATCCGCGACCCCTCGCGGGGCTCACTGTGCTCGCCACGCTTCGGGCTCGCTGCGCTCGCCACACTAATCTTTTCTCAACTCCACGCCGACGTGGATAGTGGGGGTATGAAAAGGTCGTAGGATGCGTACCGCTGCACTCGCCACGCTTCAGGTTCACGTTTATAGTGGGGGGGTGGCGTGGGGGTGCATTTAACATTGTAAGCACCCTAAACTTATACGATTTTTCATCGTATAGGGGGTCAAAATCGCGTCGCATCGCATGCCATTGGGTACATGGCATGCGATGCGATACGTTCATCGTACGATGCTGAAATCGGGCGCCACCAAAATACACAAGTACCAGAGATACTATATTTGGTAAAGTGCTGGGAAATGGTGCTGATGATTCAATGTAACTGTATCTATCTCTCATTCCTTTTCCCCCAAAAATGTAACAGTGTAATGTGCGCTATGGGAAATGAGGGAGATTGATAGACTAATGAGGGAGAGAGGGAGATTATTGCTGCTACAGTATGTCAGGGAGTCTCCTGCAGAATGCAGGAGGGAAAGTAACCATGATGTAACAGTGTAATGTGGGCTCCTAGGTGACATGAGGGAGATTGCTAGACTAATGAGGGAGAGATGGAGATTGCTGCTATGTCAGGGAGTCTCCTGCAGAATGCAGGAGGGGAGGTAACTATGATGTAACAGTGTAATGTGGGCTAGCTGACATGAGGGAGATTGCTAGACTAATGAGGGAGAGATGGAGATTGCTGCTATGTCAGGGAGTCTCCTGCAGAATGCAGGAGGGGAGGTAACTATGATGTAACAGTGTAATGTGGGCTAGGTGACATGAGGTAGATTGCTAGACTAATGAGGGAGAGAGGGAGATTGCTGCTATGTCAGGGAGTGTCCTGCAGAATGCAGGAGGGGAGGTAACTATGATGTAACAGTGTAATGTGGGCTAGGTGACATGATGGAGATTGCTAGACTAATGAGGGAGAGAGGGAGATTGCTGCTATGTCAGGGAGTCTCCTGCAGAATGCAGGAGGGGAGGTAACTATGATGTAACAGTGTAATGTGGGCTAGGTGACATGAGGGAGATTGCTAGACTAATGAGGGAGTGGGCGATTGCTGCTTTTTAAGGGAGTTTCCTGCAGAATGCAGGAGGGGAGGCAACTATGGTCCAAATTGGACAGGGGAAGTCACTCAACAAGCAGGTGGTGGTGGTGGGGGGAGGAGTGTGTTAGTATGCTGATAAAACTGCAATAATCAAGGTCTTAAACAGTGCACTATTGGAAGCACCAGTAGGGACAGTATGTTTTCAGCAAGTCACCCAACTTACAGTACCATATATTACATGGTGTGGGAGATGGAATATTATTGACAGTAACAGCGAGCGCCGTTAATATCGTTTTTCCTATTTGTGTGTAATAGGTGCGGAGAGAGACACACAGATAACATATTAGATAGACACATTCATAGCTACTGATCAAACAGAGCCATAAATAGATATTTTATCGCCCTTATTTTTTTTAGAACTTTCCAAAAGATAAATAGAATCTCATTGGTTGCTATAGGCAACAACATATCTTCAATAGAACTCCCATCTTATTAAATTGACCTCTCTGTAATTACAAAACACTCCCAAGAAAATGCGTTTGGACACCAATCCTCCTAAACCATCAATTACACTTCATTTGTGAGCTCTTTATCATTTAGTTACATTATTCTTTATTTTAAAATCACACATTGTCATACCAAGGACCTTCCGTCACATCCTCATTTATTTAAATCACACTTTTCAAAATACCATCCTACTCATGATTCAAACCCATGGCCTTTCATATTGCAGTCAGACGTATTACTCGCTGAGCTATTTTCTCCTGTGTGACAAATATAAGATGCGAGGATCCTGAAATGTGTGTCTTAAATAAAAAGTGTGTGACCATAGGTGTTTACTGACGTGATGGGGAGATGGAAGAGTGTCTATACTTAATGGGCTTGCAGATCCTACTAGGACAGGATTCATACCATTATAATATGCAATACAGGTATAATACAACTACACAATAGTGTGTGACCATAAGTCCTCTGCTAGACACCTATCACCTATCTGCAGTCCCCCTTTCCCTGACTTACGGTGCTTTCCCATCCTCTGGTGGCAGCTAAACAGGAGAAAATTGTAATGTGATTTATTTTGCTGTGAAATTGCAGTAAACAGATTTACTGGTGTCATTGATCAATCTGTAGAACGCGATTAAATCAGTACAGACAGAAGTACCACTTCCACTTAAAGGTCATAGAGAAAGAGAGTTTCAACCAGGACACTCCGGAAAATATTTCATGCTCTCTCCCAAAACAGAGTCTTAAGGTGCCCATACACTGCTTCGACGTCTCGCAGCAGTGTCCGGACACACGATTCCCTGCAAGCCGCCGGGACCTTCCGTTGTAATGGATCGCATGTGTCCCTGCTTCCCGCCCGCCTCGCCGCCTGGAGGTGTGTTCGGACGGCCTTTCCGATGTCAGGGAAAGTCGATTTGGTCCGATTTAACGGGCCGATTGGTTGCAATCGGCCGAAATCGGACCAAATCGCCTCAGTGTATGGGCACCTTTAGATATGTTTGTCCCCTTCAAACCAGACTCATCATGAAATCAGAGATCTCTACTAAATATTGCATATCATGCAAATTAACATTCCATAATACAGAAACATTGCAATGATATGGAAAGTGATTGATCAATCCGAGGCTCCGCCCCTCACTGGCAACTACAGAGTGAGACATACAGTAGGGCCTGATTCGGGTTGATGCGCTTCCGTGCAAATTCACACAGGAGCGCAATGTTTTTAATGTGCGCATGTGCAGTGTGTGAGCGGCCACAGCGAATAGAGTGTTTGCCGGGGGCTCACCCAGTGCGCTAATGGGAACGCCCGGCATTTCATGGGCATTCTCATGGTAATGCCCTGATGACACGGGTGCCAGGGGCGGGCAGCTGTCATCACCGGAGGTCAGCTGCCCACCCTGTCCTCATACATGACACACGCATAGCTAAGACACCTCATTCGATGGTCGCAGATCATTGAATGATGTGGTCCTCGCCCCCTAGGCTGCGAATGGAAATTTATGCAAAACCTCCATTCGTAGCTGTGCGGGCAAATTCACCATGTGAAGGGGCGGGAGGCAATGCGAGCAGTGGGTAAGCTTAAAAAGACATGCGGCGCTGCGTGTCAATCAGAATAAGGTCCATGATCTGGAGGGAAGCTCTGAAAGCTCACCAGCTCCACAGGACTACCATGAAGGGTAAGTGCATTACTATCACACTATAAACTGAACAGACACCGCACTTCCCATGGTAGTCTATACGGATCTGGTAGACTCCAGTGTACGGATGTTTATTACCCATTGATGGAGTGCACCTGTTGAAGGTTTGTCAGGTGATTAATGGTTTTGCCTATAGAGATCCAATGGTTTTCCATCAATGTTGGCAGGGACTCAGCAGGGGCGTGGATCTTAGACCTGCCACCAGTTGAGTCCCCAAGCGGTGTTGGCTTTTGATGGTGCAAACAACGGTTTTCTGTTGATGTAGCTCAGTGGTGGCATCATGGATGGAGACCATGGTAGACACATCAATGGCTGTCCCTAAACCAGTGATTCATTTGTGGCATCTATATTCTTTCGTTTGTGATAAATAACATAATACAGAGAACACCAGCACAACCGGCGCCCCCACCCCTTGTTACCTAGTATAGGATAACAATGAACATTCGGATGATGTTCTAGCCCAGAGTGCAGCCCACACCAATGACTAATTTACATAATGCCTACGGCATCAGAACGGAAGTTCAAGACAAAGTTTTGCGAATACTTCTCAGCAGCATTATACTGTATGTGTCTTATACTGGGGCTGTTTATTGCAGTAGAACATTTGCTGAGACTGTGCTATTAATGTTATTTGTCTAAACTCCAGGTGCACAATAAACACGCGGATTGGGAAAACATCTCCACACTTGTCATCCTCCGTCTTTTCTTATTTTGTGAAACATGATTTTCTGTTTTTTTTATCTTTTTTTTAATTTTATTTTAAGACAAGTTTACAAAGATCTGGTTGCATCTTAATGGAGTTGTGCATGATACAAATTCATTACCCAAGCTATATTCTCATTTATTAAATGTCTTTACACTGGGTTAATGCTACTTCCATAACAAAGGAAATCTGGTGGCTCCGCCAAGGACAATAGCCAAGGTGTCGCATGCAAGGCTGCATGCAGTACCTCAACTTGGTGCATGGGCATCTTAACTCTCTGTCTCGGGTACCGAGAAAGTGATATCAAAACAATCCCAACCCCCCCTCCCCTCATCCATGGTATTGTATATTCCCAATTCACAAATAAATCACCAGCAAACATTAGTCAAGCGAGCTGTTAGTGTGCAACATTGAGCCTATCCAGTGCCAGAACTGCGCAATTTAAACAAGCGCTTATATTCATACAAACTTCTGAGCATTGTACTCAGTCGCTGGAATCACAATTGCAGATTTGCAAGTGGTCAGCCCTGGCACTTGTGCTTGAACATGTGGCTAATGAAAACAGCTTAAGGGGTGGTGGCTCCCTCCCTTTTGCTACTGTTTGCCAGTGTGCCCAAAGATGTTCCCAGTAGAAGAAATGTTGGGCAAGCAGGAAGTAAAGTGGTCACAATGGGATGACTTCTCATTGATCACCAGGACATCCTAGCATCTAAATAATGGCACATCTGGTTTATTAAAGATCCCCTATTGCCTAGAATTGTGTTGATAAGGAATGTACATTTTTAAGGCTGGTGAAAATAATGATAAATACTGTAGGCTCTGAAGTCACCCTTCTCCACCTCACTTACCATATCTCTCCCACCAACTACAGGAAACTCACAAGTTTTGCTATAACCTTTAGAGTACAGGAGTTTATACAACCTAACCAGCCAATCAGCTCCTACAGTACATATCATTTTTAAATCCAGCCTGTACCATGGCAGTTAGGAGCTAATAGGCTGGTTGTGTATTACTCTCCATTTTATAACTTTTTGAAGCTTGATACATCTGGCCCTCAGCATTAGACATACTGTAATTCCGTTGTTTATTGCTTAAGCTATGCATTTGATACTAACCCTGTTCCCATATATTTCCGTATAGATTATTTCTTGTATACCATTGACTTGCATCTCCTGGAGAAGTGGAAGAAGGGCAGTAGAGACTGGCAAGCCTAGGCTGGGCACAGCAATGGAATCTTCACATAAACTGTGGGACAGTTAGATACACCTTTTAGCAGACATGCCTGGTAGGGTGGTGCAATGATAGGGTGGTGCAATGATAGGCACTGGTAGGGTGATGCAATGATAGGCACTGGTAAGGTGGTGCAATGATAGGCACTGGTAGGGTGGTGCAATGATAGGCACTGGTAGGGTGGTGCAATGATAGGCACTGGTAGGGTGGTGCAATGATAGGCACTGGTAGGGTGGTGCAATGATATGAAATGATAATGATGGCTATCAGCGTATTGTTTGGCCACTTCTGATAGGCTGTACGTTACAGTTGCGTTGCAATTATATTGTATCTAGTTGCTGTAGTCTGTATTTCCATTATAATGGCAGGAAATAATAATTAGATTTTGATAAAAAAAAAAAAAAATAATCATGTTTATACCTGATGTAATTAACTTTAATTTACTAACAGATGTTTCTACTTAATGTACTTAATGACTTAATTAGAATTTTTATATTATTACATTTTATATGGAAAATGCAAATGTAGAATTGTCAAGACAGACTTGTATATGTGATATTGCTATGACATTGTCAAAGTGTGTTAAAAATACAATAATGAGATATCAACGTCAATGCTATACTATGTGGTTTCAGTATACACACTTACTGTATGTCTCATGTACACCCGGTACAAGTGATAATGTTTGTTAGCTGCTTGCTCTATTACATTTGCGTTTGATGCTTTTTTACATAAGCATTTATTTATGTTTGTAGTGTAAACCCATATCAATGGAAAAATGGAAAAAATAATGAAATGGGAATAGGCTTCTATAGGGTGATTCCATCTTAAGATGGCATTGCCTACCGCATCCAAGCCTCAAAATGTATCGCATTCCTAAACTGTATACTGTACATATGAGGAAAGCAGTCAATCTTCCAAAATTGGCATTTTCTGAAGCTTGTCCACATTTTTTGCCTTGCTGCGCCCTGCCCTATATTTCCACCAGGGGCTGATTAAGTAAATATATATATACCGTGTTTCCCCGATAATAAGACACTGTCTTATTATTTTTTTTTTTAACAAAAAACACTATAGGGCTTATTCTCGGGGTAGGGCTTATTTTAATAGCATTGACCCATCATGCCCCCATTGGTGCTTTTGTCCCCATCATGCCCCCATTGCTAAGTTTATACAGTACCCATCATGCTCCCATTGATGCTTTTATACCCATCATGTCCCCATTGCTGCTTTTATCCCCATCATGCCCCCATTGCTGCCTTTATCCCCATCATGCCACCATTGCTGACTTTACCTGTACATGCCCCTCACCTTTCCCCGTTTGTCAGGCTTTCCGCCGCTGCTGCTGCTGCTGGCACTCCGCTCCTGAAAGTCTGCTCCCGCCAGTCTGTATAGCGCAGCGTGGAAGGCGTGGTGACATCATGCGATATGCGCAATGCATCCCTGGGACCGGGAGGCTTCAGCGGTACCGTGCTACCATACCGCTGCGGCATTCATCATGCAGGGTAGGTGAGGGGGATAGCGGGGGTCGAGCTGGGGGGCATTCTACCAATATTTTAGTGCATGGACCCGTAAAAATGGGTATTTCGATAGGGCTTATTTTCGGGGTAGTGCTTATTTTGGAAAGATGCCCAGAACTCAGGGTAGGGCTTATTTTCGGGGTAGGGCTTATTATCGGGGAAACACGGTATATGCAAACAAACAATAAACCCTTTCAATGCGCTTATTCAAATGTTTGGCAGCCACTCTATCTATCTCTACTTGAAGGGAAAAGGGGAAAGGGAAGATGGACCAGTGCACAGGTTTGTAGTGTTCGTGTTTGAATATAATTAAATTTATAGATCCACGATCCAATGGTAGTGTGAGAACAGCGGGGTTCTCTTCCAATTTCAAAGGAGTGGAGGTGCACCCTAGAGAGTAAAAGTGTATAGAAAGGGGGAGAAGGAACGACTCTCTCTTTTTTGGGGCACTCTTCGGTTGTGATTACATGTAGTAATCAGTTGAAAACATCTGTTAGAATGTTTTTAGAAGTCAAAAGTTAGGTCGAAGTGGGATGTCTGAGTACAAGCCAAAACTTGATACGGAAGGTTTCGATGGCTCCTTAGTTGGAGCCTTTCTGGGGTTGTATAGACACACTTATGGAAATGCTAGTCACACATAGAGAGATGGGATGGGATGATCCCTCCCCGGGTATATTATAAGGTTTATAAAAATTAACTTTTATTTATTCTTATTAAAATAAGTACTAGACAAACATTTCAAGGCGTTGACACACAAACATATAGACATATATAAGGTCACACTGGTATATCTGTGCCCTTCGGGGCACTGTGTCCTCTTGTAATGCCTCCGTGGAGGTTGACTCGTACAGAGTACGAGAGTGGGACCTCTTGATCTTGCCCCTCGAATCAAAAGGGCTGACCCGTTACTGCCCTGATGTCCCTGCTGATGAGGATAGGGGTCAGGGGGTGTGCTGTTCTGACCTGAGCGTTCTGGTATCGAATGAATTGTTTACCAGGGCTGGGTCATGCAGTGCTTACTTTCCCCCTGAATTATTACAGAAGATGTCTCTCGAATACTGATTCCGGAAACTGGTTGGACCATGTCCCATATATGTGTCCAATCTATTGCCTATCAGTGTATGGCTGCTTGGCTCTAACACCTCAGTGAAATGGTAACCATGTAATCAGAATCACAAATTGTACTCTTAATAACGGGCAGGGTTCACACTCTCAATAAGCACGGTTTGTGTGCTCCTTTATTTCTGGTAACACACCGAGTTCACACTACAAGCATGATCAAAGCACAAGCATGATCATCTAATATAGCGGTTCCCAACCTTTTTTCTCTTCCGTACCCCTTGATTAGGCTTTTCATTTATAAGCACCCCTCCTCTCAATTTGAAATTTCCACAGTACTTATGAGTGGAAGTGATCAGTATGCGTGGAGGTAGCCGTGGACTAGTATATGGTCAGGAATCAGGTCCGTCTTTGTCTGGCCGCTGGCTGTGTATTGTCTCCAGAGTTCCCGCTAACGCCTGTAGGATTAATGCTTCTTCCACCCATGTTAGTGCGGGGCAGATGTTCACAGGTAGCTCTCATTGAATTGCTGGTTGGGAAAAAGCACGAGTAGACACTGATGACGCTGCAGATGGAACTGGAAAGGACACAACGTGGCTTGTTTCAAGTCAATGGTAGACTTCTTTTGCCATTGGGAGACTTTTTCTTCTTCCGCCATTATCAATATTATTTCCAAGTACCCCCAACTTGTCTGCAGAGTACCCCCAGGGGTACTAGTACCCCAGGTTGGGAACCACTGCTCTAATATATACTGCTAGTTCAAATTCCCTGTCAGGTACTGTGCCAGTAAATACTGGCCTTGAATTCTTTGTAGCAAACAGGGTTGATACTTCGAAATTGGTTTTGCCTTGTAAACATTTGCAAGATATATGCTATTTTGTAACAAACGAAACAGAAGTTACCTCATCAAGCATTAGCAGATAATCTATACAATTTGTTTCTATTTCCTGACAAGAAATGTGTCAGTGACTTCTGGCTATCACAAAACAAGAGAATACAACATTTAGGCTTATGATAGCCTCATTATTGGTAATCCCTGGGAAGGATGATAATATTACTTTTTAAATCAAGTATTTTGGCACAGTAATGTGCTAGTAAATTTTGACTGGTTGCCTGACCGGTGTGAAACACAGAATAGATAGGGAGGGGTGTCGATACACAGTTCAACAGTTTCTTTCCCAATTACATGTGTTTCCACCTCAATTGTACAGTATTATGGTAGGGATACCACTTATGTCAGGCAAGCAAGCAGCCTATCACGAGAAATGGTATTGACCGTTATTCATTTGGCAACCACAATTGCAATTTCAGTGATTTTTCGCTTGGTGTTATACAGTGTGTATGTGGATAGTTGCGAAAACGGTTTTTAGAATATGCAGGTAGTAATATTGTCTGCCTCTGTTCTCCCGCAAGGACAGGGGTAGGGGAAGCACAACAGGGGGGGTGGGAGAGAGGGAAGAGAGGGGGAGGGGGGAAGGGTCAGGTTTAAGAGGGGTGGAGAAGAGAGGGGGTATAGAACAAAAGTAGAGAGATAATGGGAAGAGGTAAAGTAGCTGGGAAGTCTGAGTTAGAGGCCTGAATGTACTCCACAGGAGTGGGTGATCCCAACCGACTTTATATACCCGTGACAAAATGGGAGAGTCTGGTTGGGAGCTGGAAAGTCCCCTTTCCCTCCTAGCAGGTGGTCTGCTCCAAATGTCAGCTGCCACTCGGTAAAAAGTGGGCTTTTGTGGGTATTGTGGGGGATACACTCTACCTTATGGGGAGTCAGGTAGAAATTGGGAAATGAAAGCTCTGTATAACCTTCTGTGACAAGCGGCTGCTGCCCAGCTTTATATACCTATGGCACTGGGCGGAATAAATGTATGTTAGTGTGAGGGGTCACCCTTCTCCCATAGTACTTTCAACGCCCAGTGCTGGTTGCCATCACTGTGTGACACTCGGGCGGTCTCAGTGGGGGCGGCTGCAGCTGTGGCTGCTCCGGGAAGCGCTCGATGTGAGCGTGATATCCTGGATCTCCGGGCGGCACCTGTGTGGTCTCGTGGATGCGGCTGAGGCTGCGGCTGCTGCGGGAGGCGCTCAGTGACGGCGTCACTCCCTAGTTACACCAACGATCGTTTCACCTTCTGGGCTTCATCAGGGTGGTCTGCGTGTACAGGGAGGTGTGTGAGACGCCTATTTAACGTGTTCTTAATGGTGCCTAATTGGCTGAGCACTGAGCAGTTCAATCTGTGCCCAGGCTGTGGGAAGACCCGGTAATGGGTTTCTGCGATATGGGCTTTGTGCCGTGGATCTGCTAAGTTGAGCTAAGCCCTGGTCGTCTAAGGAGTTAGCTGAACATTTTAAATAATAGAGAATAATAAACATCCTCTTATTATGACTTATTAGCCGCTCTTTCTATGCTCCTTCACGATCGGAAGTAAATGTTCTTGGGATTAACACTGTTTTTTGGGTTGCTGTATAGTGGGCGCTCGGGGAGCAAAAACTGGGCATGGATTGGGGATGGAGGGGGGTATATCTCCACTCAAAGCTGAGATGTCCTTTTGGACATAGATCTGGAAATCCAGTAGTGAGGGATAGGGACTCATATGTAGAGTGAAAATGTAATTTAGATGTTGCCATTTTAATATTGTATTGGGGAGGTGATACTATGTTTGCTATTGCAACTGTTCTTGAGCAGGAAGAGTTCCTGCAACTTTCAGAGTCGCCTGTCTTATGCTAATGGGGGTGTTCTCCTCCAGGCGGTGTTGCTGTGGTATCTCCGTTGTGTGCTGCAGAATAACATGGATGTGTATACATTGCTGTGCTAGTAAATGGTCTGCAGTTCCTTATGCTGCTGCCTTGGGCCTAAGCCCAGTAACCATGTTTAGGTGTTGGTGTGTCATAAAAACTAGGCTGTTCTAGAATGAAGAGATCCCGATATCCGGGAATAGTGTAAGCTAATAGCGGTGCTAAGGAGCCATGGAAACCTTCCGTATCAAGTTTTGGCTTGTACTCAGACTCTATCTATCTCCCCTGTTAGTGGGGGAAAAGAAGGGAACAAGGGATAGAAGAATAGATAGAGTGCGCTTCTGTCCTTTGCCACTACCATCAAGTTCAAATGACAATAATTATTTCAAACACTCATGAAACAATTGGAAAATTTAATAAAATACATCATAAAAGACAATAAAAAGTTTTCATTTTTTTGACACGATTGAACAGACATCCAACGCGTTTCATCATAACGACTTCTTCAGGGGTAATGTTCTATCAGATGTTCATAAAAGTGGGAGAAAAAAACTTTTTAATTCCACTGTAGGTCGATCACCTTCTGATCAAAATGGGCTGAAATGTCTCATAAAGTTCCTTTATTGGAGAACGGTCAAATGGTATCAATCCAAATGAATAGTTTTGGAAAAAGTTCCTGGACAGGGACCACAATTAATAGGTCTTCCACAGGTAAGTCTCTTAATAGTGGATCCAACAAGTGTGTCCTTCTCAAGCTGCATATATACATATATGTAATATAATAACATTTTAGCAATGGGCTAAACGAACACTTTTCTATCAAAAATTTTCTTTTCAAAATATTTGCTATTATACATAGAATTCTCAAATTAAAAACCACAGGCAGTAATCATAAATTAAGCTCTGAGTTACTTTAGTATTCTAGAAATTAGACATATTGGGCTGGATGTAATGTTGGACAAGTTCAGTTGCCGTTCGGGATCCTTTGTGGCCACCGAACTTGGGTGGCATTACATCCTGACCATCATTGGCACATGGGCATATCTACAATGGGGCTCACAAAGTACACCTTGACCCAAATAAAATACTCACCTAAGCAACACCACCACTGACATCACCAGGAAAATAGAACGGTTGTCATTATCTCACAGAGCTGCACTTGGGAACTATGGACCCTGATGGATAGGGGGCTATAACACTGGATATCTATGAGTACAAATGGGGCCTTATTCTGATCGGAGCGGCCAAACGTGCGTACGTTCACAATTACCGCACGCTAGCCGTACGCGGCCGTTAGGGTTAAGTCCGCCCACAAATCGGCCGCTTGCGTACGGGCAGAAATAACGTAGAAGGGGAGTGGTGTACAAATGAGCGTACGGCAACGTACGCGGCCGGACCAGCCCTTACACTCCGTCGACTAGCGTACGACTGAGCGTACGGCGCCGTCTACGGCCGTCTTTCCTCCGTCTCCCCACCGCCTTCTTGCGGCGATCTGAGCGTACGCCAGCTTGCACGGACGGGTCCCTATTGTTTTCAATGGAAAACTCAGCTTATGTCACCGCTCGTGAGAGTGAGCGTACGTCCGTGCACGCTGGCATACCCTTCACATATATGGACCTGCAAATCTTGCCTCTCAACTACTAATCTGACAATTGATTAATTAATCTATTTGTTATTCACTTATTGTTTTCTATTAACTCAATTGTCTACCTTAATAAAGACCTAATAAAACTACATTTTAAACCACATTACATGTATATTTGTTATGTTCTAATGTGGCATTTTAATCACTATCTATGTGTCCCCATATTGCTGTTACTTTTAAATCAAGTTATGTTGGTGTTTCTGTATATGTACTAAATTATGTCCATAATTAGTTTGTCCAAAATGTGTAACATGTATACCTACCCTGATGTTATGTGTGATGTTTTAATCGAAAAACATTAAACATTCATGCATTTTCACTATGTGTTATTTTACTCCAAAACACACACATTTACACATCAATCATTACCCCTCACCTCAAATTACTAATATAACTTACATTACACATCTGTATGTACCTACCCTTACAAGCCCTCTAACATATTTATTATTAAAAACACAGGCAATTTATAATACAATATCAACTTTTATTTATTACAAACATAATAAGGGGGGGGGGGATAAAAAAAAATTAAATGCGGGCCTCCAGTAGGCCAAAAAGAAGTTGAAAATAAAAAAGGGTCAGGAAGATCTCCCGAATAAGGGCTGCCACCTCCTCCTGCTGCTGTTCAGTGTCTGTAGTGAAGGGATAAAAAAAAAAATTAATATATAACATAAACAAATGTTTGTTGTATTTGTACATAATAAAAAGTTGTGAGTTATGTGTGAAGGGCACATACATTTTTAAACTACATTGAAGATGGGTCTGCTGTAAACACAGTACTAAAAAAAAATATGTTAACACACACATACTGTACATAGTAAATAACATTAATTCAATTACTCCTTCATCAATGAATGTATGCTGTATCCCAATTGGTACTTTGTTTTTGGGGGACTGTCCTCTAACCTCACAATTAGCCTGTGCTATTTAAGGGTTATGACATTGTTGTGGCTTAAGCACTCCTTACTATTTTAAATTTAGGACATTGCTGTACAAATTATAGGCCTACAGCTATGTTTGTAAAGCATGCATCCGCATGGCCTCACACACTATTACCAAAACAATCTCGACATTTAAGTTGCACCAGTGGCAGATTAAGCCTTTGGGGGGCCCGGGGTACTTTAGAGCGGGGGGCCCCC
Organism: Crinia signifera; assembly: GCF_055691185.1. Classification (NCBI taxonomy): domain Eukaryota; kingdom Metazoa; phylum Chordata; class Amphibia; order Anura; family Myobatrachidae; genus Crinia; species Crinia signifera. The sequence goes on from NC_139217.1 coordinate 29,503,771, forward strand.
TTGCACTTGTCATTACTGGCCGCACACTGCATGGCCGAATATTATACTGTCAAAACATAGAGTAAAGGCAGAATAAACTTGGTCAATGGTTACCTGCAGGGGATATATATATATATATATATATATATATATATATATATATATATATATAGACAGGGGGTTGGCGGCACTCGGAATAATAATAGACACCATATATATATATATACACACACCACATGAAAAGCCTGTGTTTGTCCCTCTGCCCCTTACTCTGGAGGAGACCTCACAGTCCTAGTGCTGCCTCTGATTAAAAACCCTCCTATGACTAAGCTGCTGCTGCTGTTCTCCATGGACCTGAGAAGTATGTAATGAGCTCCACCAATCAGAGCTCAGCACAAACTTCTCAGCCTCTGTCCTCTGGTGCAAAGTGTCATGGGACTTAGTCAACTCCCAGAAAAGCACTGCACACTTGTGCAATCAGTGTGCCTTGCCTCCCGATGCTCAGCACCATAAATCATTGTCACATTGGCAGATAGGTGAAGCTGCAGCACTACCCCACCCATGCACAAAACATTTAGCAAAAAAAAAAAACATAACTTAAACATTGTCTTTTTAAAAAAAAAATGACAACCACAGGGGGCCCATAGCTAGAGGGGGTCCCAGGGGCACTGACCCCTTGCGCCTCCATTATAATCTGGCCCTGTGTTGCACATCATGCTGGGAACTGGAGTTACCCAACACCTGGAGCCACATAACTACCACACCACTAATGTCGGATATCTCATTGGATGTACTGTTATGTCAATTATTCAAGGGGTGAGGCATGGCCACACTCAAAAAAACCACCAAGGGGACCCTTGTTCCTGGAGAAGGACAGGACACACCTCATGGTCGCCCTGCAGTGATATGTTGCAACTAATGTTGATGTTGGATACACATATGTGGTTGTTGTGATTGTTTATGTGTAGAAATGTGTAGGTCAACATTAGACACATTATTTACTTACGGCTACTTGAGCCATCCTGGGCGCCGCTGGTTGGCTGTGGAGTGGTTGGGGAAGGCAGGAGCAAGGAGGATGGTCCTGGTCTTTGGCCCGAGGTACTGGGTGTTACTGGGGAGTGGAGAGGTTTGGGGGTGGGTGGTGGAGAGGTGTAGGGGGGTTGGAAATGGGGTGGGGAGGGGGGGGGGGGGGGTTGTGGAGGGGGTGTGGGTTGTGGAGGGGGGGGGGTTGTGGAGGGGGTGGGGGTTGTGGAGGGGGTGGGGGTTGTGGAGGGGGTGGGGGATGGGGAAATTGTGTGGGTGAAAACTGCACCCTGGGTCTCCTCTTCTTCCTCCTCCTCTTCTTCCTCCTCCTCCTCTTCCTCCTCCTCTTTCTTCTCCTCCTCCTCCTCCTCCTCCTCCTCCTCCTCTTCCTCTTCTTCCTCCTCCTCTTCCTCCTCCTCCTCTTCCTCCTCCTCCTCCTCGGCTGCCTGGTCCCGGGCTGCCTGGTCCCGGGCTGCCTGCTCCCGGGCTTCAATGCGTGCCCTTGCCCGTGCTGAAATGTTCATGTTGATGGCATAGAAATCGAAGATTGGGTTTCATAAAAAAGGGGGAAAGAAAAATTCACATTAGTCATGCTCATAACCTTCAAAATTATCATTGCTGTGAAATTTCAGACATTTATCATGCAAACTATTTGATATCCTACACCCAAAAACTGATCAACTACTTAAACCCCCCCTATACACCCCCATATACACCCCCTATACACCCCCTATACACCCCCTATACACCCATATACACCCCCATATACACCCATATACACCCCCTATACACCCATATACACCCCCATATACACCCCCTATACACCCATATACACCCCCATATACACCCCCTATACACCCCCTATACACCCATATACACCCCCATATACACCCCCTATACACCCCCTATACACCCATATACACCCCCATATACACCCCCTATACACCCATATACACCCCCATATACACCCCCATATACACCCATATACACCCCCTATACACCCATATACACCCCCATATACACCCCCTATACACCCATATACACCCCCATATACACCCCCTATACACCCATATACACCCATATACACCCCCATATACACCCATATACACCCCCTATACACCCATATACACCCCCTATACACCCCCTATACACCCATATACACCCCCTATACACCCCCTATACACCCCATATACACCCCCATACTCAGGAACATATTTATAAAAAGTACACCAAACATTGCTAAAAAACGCTGACATACTAGTAATCAAAACTTACATCGGGCAATATGGCGGCGAAGGCTGCTGAGTAGAACCGGCTGCCGCCGGCGCAGGTCGGACCAGCGCCGCTCCACCTGGCCCAGGCTTCTGCGGACGCCGGTTGTTGAAAATATCAGGCGGCGGGCAGCATTATACGCCCGCCGCTTGTCCGCATTAGATACATATGGGCCCCTGGGCCCCAGGTGACGATCCATCACTTCCACCAGGGCCAAAAGCTCACATGTAGAAAAGGGCCTGGCTCTTGTAGAAGTCATATTGGCAATGGCGCAGTTATTAATTGCAGGTACATATATCACTTTTGGTGCTTGCTGATTGGTCGAAAAAATTGTTTGTTTGGTATTAACTTTATTAATCCCTCTTATATTAACAAACTGGATGCGAATAGAAACTTACGCGGACCGTTCCGATATACACACCACAACCAACAGCATGCATTCAATGAAGAGAGAAGTACTGTATTTACAGTGTGCGGAAAATAATACACGCACCCCGTCTACTCCTAACTACGCTGCTTAAAGGGGGCTCAATACACCAATTGCCATGAAGAGAAGTACTGTATATATATATAGTAAGCGGAAATTAATACACGCAACCGTCTACTTATAACTACGCTGCTTAAAGGGGGCACGATACAGCGATATGCATGGGGAGGAGTACTGTATATACAGTAGGCGGTAAATGATACACGCAACACTCTACTTATAACTACGCTGCCTAAAGGGCCACAATGCAACATGTTGCTGTATGACAATTTCATACACATTACATATGTAAGGAAAGCATTATAACGTGATGTTTTGAAATGTGACTCACAAAGCATACACGAACTCCAACAGATACCAGCTGACAACACTCATCATTGGAATGACAGGTGCACACATTTCACGATGTAGCCCACAATGCTCCACAACCTGTGTAGATACATATACGGGTGATTGATCAGGTGCATTGAGACCTGCGTAATTTAAGCGGCAATTATCGGCGGGAAATATCAGCGTAAATTTGCATCTACCTTGCGGGGAAAAATATACGCCCCCTTGTTCGTGGCGGGAGATTAACATATAAATATTCAGTCAGATGCAGGCCACAATTGCTGCAAACATGTCTGACTCTGACGATTCAGCAGCAGAGGACGCTCTGCAGAGAGCACAAGCCGAATCCATGCTTCAAGCATTACAGAAGAGGGAAGAGGAGCGGAGAAGGAGGGCCCAAGAGAGGAGTCGCCTGCAAGATCAAGCGGGCCCCTCAGTAACAGGCCCTGGTGAACCTCCACCAGCTCCACAAGGGCCAAGCAGCCAGCCAGAACAAGAGGTTGCATCTCTCCAAACAGGTGTGACCCAGCAGGTGCATGGTGAGAGAGCTGGGGCCACCAGAAAACGTGCTGCAACATCTAGGGTGATGACTGAGCAGGATACCACCACCAGAAGGAGAAACCCTGCATTTGTAGAGGCCGAAATGCGAATTCTCGTGCCCAGGGCACGCGAATGGATTGAATTGGCAACCAGGAAGCCAGGTGCCAGTGCAAGGAGAAACCTTTGGGACAAGATCACAGAGGAAGTGAACCAGGTGTCACCAGTGGTCAGAACTTGGGACGCGGTGAAGAAAAGGTTAGTGTGTTTGTCAGGGCAATTTGTTCAGCAGTCTCCAGCAGGAACTGAGGCCCTTATTCTAGTTCACTCTTTCTGGCCAAATATTTCTTAGATGGACAAAACCATGTGCACTGCAGGTGAGGCAGGTGTTACTTGTGCAGAGATAATCAGATTTGGGTGGGGTTTTACACCTGCCTCACCTGCAGTGCACATGGTTTGGTCCATCAAAGAAATATTTGGCCACACATGGCACAAAAGATCACCCACACTAGGAAATGTCACGTAGCTAGGGGTACCACCTAGTCCCTTTAATTCCGGACACATATTAATTACACAGGTTCTGTGGCTGGCTGACTTCAAGACTCCACTTCACCTAATTTTAAACTGCCACAGAACCTGTGTAAGTAACATGTGTCCAGAATTAAAGGGACTAGGTGGTAACCCTACACGTAGCACAGTGGTGCACATATCTCATGGTGATATTTGTATTTTTAAACTTGTAGGTGGACTGACTTCAAAAGTGCCCTGAAGAGGAAGATGACTGACCGGTACAACCACAGCATGTCCACCGGGAGCGGTCCTATGCCTGACCATTTGGAGTTTACCCCCCTGGAGCTGGACTCCTGTGACGTGATCGATGTGGGAGAGATCAGGGGGATCTCCAATATGGACAGTGAGCTCCCGGTGGAGGTCTTTGCTGCTGCTTTTGATGGTAAGTCACAGTAATGCATTGTATTTAGAAAGATATTTTTTATTGCGTATGTGATGGTGACATTGTTTTCAATTCTTATCCTAGCAGAAGCAGAAAGTCAGGATGTACCGGCAGCATCGGCCTCTGCAGAGCCACAGGTGGAGCAGGTGGTCCAGCCTCCAGCAAGACGTCGCCCCCAGCCCCAGCCACAGGAGACATTGAGTGAGAGCCTGTTGGTGACGCTGGACAGGATCGAGCAGCAAGGGGTGGATGCTGCGATCCGTCAGCAGCAGGTGGCGGATTTTCTGGCGGAGTGGAAGGCCACAAACCAGCTGCAGGTTGAGGCGTTGAACCGCATTAATGAAACTCTGGCGGCTGGCATGCTAAGCATTGGCCAACACCTCAGCCGCCAGAATGAACTTATTGCGGAGCAGCTGTCCACCGCCAGGTCCCTAAGGGACAATCCCCCATCTGCTGCCCCACCCCAAGCTGCTCCCCAACCTTCCACCTCGGCTGACCCTCCTGTGGCGACTAGGGGAAGACGCCGAAAGCCAGCTGACCCAAAGGCCCCTGTCCCCAAGGCCCCATCTAAAAGGGGCAAAAAAGGGCCCAAATGAGACCTGGGTCACTTCCTCTGTGGTTGGAGGCCAAAGGTTTAAATTGCACTGGACATCCGCTTCCTGAGTTGCCCATCGATCCATTTGCGTGCCATGGGCATGAAAGTTCGTATTTTGACCTCTACAAATGCAGTTTTTTTTTTTTGGTGGTGTGTATCTTGCTTAGTAGTCACCCTGGTTGTTGCAGTACGTATTCTGGTGTCCCCATTTCTTTCACCATTGCATTTGCAGGGTAACACATGTTTGGAGATATGCAACCTCTTGTTCTGGCTGTTTTATTATTTGTGTGTATATATATATTTTTTTTTTTTTATTTCTCACATTAAAGTGTCAAGCTGTGATGCTGAACAGCAAATAAATTAATTTTACAAATTAAATCTAAATGGTGGTATGTGTCATTTCTTGTGTGAAACAAATACTAGATTTATGTGTACTTACTGACCAGGGTATTTTTGAACATTTGTTGAAGTGTGGTGGAAGTTTCCCATGTGTAACCCTCTCCATGGCCATTCCCATGTTCCTATCCAACTTTTCCCTGCTAATTAGTTTGTGTCAGCACATGTGCAGAGCAACTTAATAGGTGAGAAAGCAGTTTGTGTGCAGGTGAGGTAGCTCCTACAGTAGTAGGTAAAAGCAGGTCCAGAACAATGCTTTCCTCATGGAGTGGGTGAGGCAGACAAACAAGGGTGAAAAGGTACATTTGTGTAGGAATTCATATGTGTCCTCCCTAAAAAAAGATGTGTGAATGGGCCAAACATGATAAATTAGCTTGTGAACAAACATGCATAACTTTTAAAATATATATGATTTGACAGTGTCATAAGCAGATGTAGGAATCCTTTGTTAGAGAGATGAGAGTGCAATAATGTGATTGGTGGCATCTTACATCCAGAGTGTAGTGAAATCCAAATCATAGCAGATGAGATAGTGGTACAGGTCATAATTTGGGGTACTATACAAAGATTGTGTTGAAAATAGTGGTCATGTGCTTCAAACATTGCAGAAACATCGTTTGTAGGTGTTAGATGTGGTTTATGTTATTGTATCCTAAATACAAAACCTATGTTAGTATTAGAGTGAACACGTTGACACATGTCGACTTGTGTAGATTGAGTGTGCTACTGCGTAAAGTCTATGAAAGCAGGTAGTGAATGTGTCTGTTTATCAAATACCTACCTTAGCGTATAAAAAGATTCTTACCTTAAATTAAACAAACCTTTAAATGTGGAGAAGTATAGAAACATAAGCTTCCAATGTGTTTGCGTGCTGCATGTGTGGCTTGCAGGCAGTGAAATCATGGTTTGGAGTTAATAGACTGCAGCATTGCTTATTACATTCAGGTGTATGTGTTTGAGTACTAATCAGCGTTAATTAGCCAACTCAGGCGCACGCTGGCAAGCGGTATCTGTAGGAGTGGTTTTAGCTGTCGGTTGGCGGCCGCCTGTTTGGTGTCCGAAACGAACGGTGCCTTAGTCGATCGTGCGGTAGTAGCACCGCTCATTTCTGGTGCACACCCCCGTGTACGCCCATATTTACGCCCATTTTCCCTCATTATTTCGGCCGCTCCCATCAACACGCCCCTATGCCGCCCCATTACCCGTACGCTCGCGTACAGGTTTTTTCGCACGTTGAGACACCGGCCGTAAGCGTTGTGGAGTGCTCGCGCCGGCGCATTAGCGTATCTGCACATGCGCAGATCGTAAAAAAAAACGGGACGTACGCGTACGGCCCGGACGCTCCAACCAGAATAAGGCCCATGAGGTGGAGGATAATGCCACAAGGAATCTATTGCTTCAGGGGGATCAAGTGGCACTGAAATATATTTTTTTTTTAAATAAATTCTAAACTTTGTTGAATATTTTTTTCAATGCATTTCAGATGTATATACATATATATAGAGGACCAGGAGCTGTGTGACGGACGGACAAAAGCACCGGTGCAGAGAGACGCGCACCGTTTTTTTTTTGGAGATTTACCAATATGAAAAACCTAGTTTTTCGTATTGGTATTTCCCCTCCGACTGCATACGACTGTTTTAGTCGTATGCAAAGTCGTGTTCCGGAGGGTCCGTTACAAAGCAGTCAGATACGACTGCTTTGTAACCCTCCGATGGTGTAACAATTCGTATTAGCGGCCGTATATACGGCTGCTAATACGAATTATTTCTAGCAGTCTGCACGGATCAGTCAGATCCGTGCAGGCTGCAGTGTGTAAAAAAAATAGAAAATTAAATAAATATAAAAAAAAAAAACGGCGTGGGGTCCCCCCCACAGCCGAAACCAGCACCAGGCTGACAGAGCCTGGAGCCGGTAATTAAAAATCAGGGAACCCGACAAATAGGGGTTCCCTGATTTTTAACAACCAGCCCCAGGCTCCTGCTCTGGGGCTGGTTCCCAAAATACGGGGGACAAAATGACTAGGGGTCCCCCGTACTTTAAGAACCAGCCCCAGGCAAAACCAGCCAGCAGGGTAATGCCACAGCCGGGGGGAGACTTTTTATGCAAGTCCCCCCGGCCAAAGCATTCATCCCTACCGACCAGTCAGCTTGGCCAGGGGCCCTGGGGGAGTGGGGACCCCCCCCAATGAAGGGGTCCCCCCCTCCAGGACTTACCTGACCAGGCTGAAGCCTGGTACTGTCCCCGATGCCCCTGGGCGGTGGGCATCGGGCTGATTATGGTGTAAAAAAAAGATAAAACTATTGTTTTTTACTGTGGCACTACAAGTGCCAGCAAGCCTCCCCAGCAAGCTGGGACTTGGAGAACCACAAGTCCCAGCCTGATGGGCATTAAAGGGCCCGCTGGCTCTTGTAGTTCCACAGTTAAAAAAATAGTGCACAAAACACACTGACACACATTTGAAATAAAAGTTTAATACACACATCACAAACACACTGATACTTACCTATCTTGATCCCGTCGGTAGGTCGCTGGCTCCGGTGTCGGCGGCTCCGGGTCGGCGGCTCCGAGGTCGGCGTCCTGTCTGAAGAAAATCCATGTTGGACCTGTGGAAGTAAATCCTACTCACCAGGTCCTCCATGGATGGTCTTCTGTCTTCTCTCTTCTTTTCCAGGACTTTATTCTTTCTCTACTGTCTTCTTCTTTGTTTACGCTGCCGGCTGTCGGGACTTTCAGAGCTGGAGAGATGTTGCCTCCTCGACGTCTGGACTAAGAATGAATTCTAGCCAATCAGGAGCCGACTTTACTGGCTCCTGATTGGCCACTAGGCGGCTCCCGATTGGCTAAAATTCATTCTTAGTCCAGACGTCGATTAGGCAACATCTCTCCAGCTCTGAAAGTCCCGACAGCCGGCAGCGTAAACAAAGAAGAAGACAGAAGACAGAAGAGAAAGAATAAAGTCCTGGAAAAGAAGAGAGAAGACAGAAGACCATCCATGGAGGACCTGGTGAGTAGGATTTACTTCCACAGGTGCAACATGGATTTTCTTCAGACAGGACACCGACCTCGGAGCCGCCGACCTCGGAGCCGCCGACACTGGAGCCGCCGACACCGGAGCCAGCGACCTACCGACGGGATCAAGATAGGTAAGTATCAGTGTGTTTGTGATGTGTGTATTAAACTTTTATTTCAAATGTGTGTCAGTGTGTTTTGTGCACTATTTTTTTAACTGTGGAACTACAAGTGCCAGCGGGCCCTTTAATGCCCAGCAGGCTGGGACTTGTGGTTCTCCAAGTCCCAGCTTGCTGGGGAGGCTTGCTGGCACTTGTAGTGCCACAGTAAAAAACAATAGTTTTATCTTTTTTTTACACCATAATCAGCCCGATGCCCACCGCCCAGGGGCATCGGGGACAGTACCAGGCTTCAGCCTGGTCAGGTAAGTCCTGGAGAGGGGGGATCCCTTCATTGGGGGGGTCCCCACTCCCCCAGGGCCCCTGGCCAGGCTGACTGGTCGGTAGGGTTAATGTTTTGGCCGCGGGACCTTATATTATAAGTGTCCCCCGGCTGTGACATTACCCTGCTGGCTGGTTGTGCCTGGGGCTGGTTCTTAAAATACGGGGGACCCCTAGTCATTTTGTCCCCCGTATTTTGGGAACCAGCCCCGGACCTGGAGCCTGGGGCTGGTTGTTAAAAATCGGGGAACCCCTATTTGTCGGGTTCCCTGACTTTTAATTACCGGCCCCGGCTCCTTCAGCCTGGTGCTGGTTTCGGCTGTGGGGGGGACCCCACGCCGTTTTTTTTAAAAATTTATTTAATTTTTCGGTACTTGTGAGTTATCCGGACGCCCGATTTCAAAATCGGGTCGGATCGGGCACATCGCATCGCATCGCATGCGACCATCGGATGCGATGCGATGCGATGCGATGCGATGACCCGATTTTTCCATAGGAATCAATGTTAAAATGGACTGAGTCCATTTTAACATGGAATTCAATGGGAAAAAGGGGTCCTTTTCATACCCCTACTATCCAAGTGGGCATGGAGTTGGATATAAACCTGTGGCGAGCGTAGCGAGCCACCGAGCCCGAAGCGTGGCGAGCGTAGCGAGCCCCGCGAGGGGACACGGAATACCGTCCCCTCGCGGGGCTCGCTTCGCTCGCCACGCTTCGGGCTCGGTGGCTCGCTACGCTCGCCACAGGTTTATATCCAACTCCATGCCCACTTGGATAGTAGGGGTATGAAAAGGACCCCTTTTTCCATAGGAATCATTTTAACATTGATTCCTATGGAAAAATCGGGTCATCGCATCCGATGGTCGCATGCGATGCGATGCGATGCGATATCGCATCGCATCGCATCTGATTGTATGCCTTAACTTAAGGCATACAATCAAAAAATCGGGCGTCCAGATAACTCACAAGTACCAATTTTTCTATTTTTTTACACTGAAGCCGGCACGGATCTGACTGATCCGTGCAGGCTAAAACGCAAATAGAACAGGAAAATGGTGTTCTATTTTCCTGTCGTATTTGCGTGGGTGTTTTACACCACTAAGCAGCCGTATTGTCAGTACGGCTGCTTAGTAAATCAGGAACCACCATTCTTTTGAATGGTGATTTCTGTCGTATCCTATCGATGGTGTAGGACATTCGTATTTGTAAATACAAATATGAATGTTCCATCTTTAGGACTACGAATTGTTGTATTTTTGGGATTGTAAATCCCGAAAATACAAATTCTTAAAAAAAAGGTGTATTTCTCCCTACGAATACACCTTTTTTCTACGAATCCATTTTGGTAAATGTCCCCTATATGTCATCAGTTGGGGTTGCACGCATTGCTACTGTGTACTGTATCTGCCGAAATCATGAGGATATTGACCATAAGGGTAAGAGGTGATTGGGATAAAAATGCCAGTGAGGCAAAATAGTTTTCAGTGGGTGAACCCTTGGGATTTGTTCACAAATGTACAACATTTTTTGTGTAGTGTATATTAATAATAAACGGCAGCGAATTTCTCGCACTCTTTGCTAGGTGATTATTTTATGTGCCTCAAGATTCCAGAAGGCTATGGTCAGGAGGTATCAAAAAAGGGTATCAATGTCTGAATGTCTGTGTCAATAATATTTATTTCATCTATTTTTATATTTTATCTGTTTAATTAACACATTTTTGTTTTGTTGTTTTTGTTTTGCAAACTTGTGTTCGCTCTAAATAACACCTTTTTTGATCTTATCATTTCCTTTAGCAAGAAATTTCATTAAAGCTGTTGTCTCCATGGCCCTTATTCTGATCGGTGCGGCCGGAGCCGATTATGCGGCCAGGACCGTGCGTGCGAAACCCCGCCTTCCATACGGATCGCCAACTCCGTCCGTATGCGGTAAGAAGCTGTCCGAACGGACCGCACGTGTATTTTTCACGGAATACGCCTCCTCCATCTAAGGGAACCTCCCCCATCATTCGATGGTCGCAGACCATCGAATGCAGGACCGAGTGCTCCACCAGCACCCGCAACCTCAGACCACACGGACATTTTTCCGTGCAAAAGCAGGGATCTGGGCGGGCAGCTGACATCCGGCGATGTCATATGTCCGCCCCCTACACGTGCGTCACGGCCGCATTACCATACGTACGCCCAGCGTTTTCATGGGAACTCCCATGAAACGCGGGGCGTATGCATATGGTAATGAGCCCAAATAGCCCTTTACGCCCCTCTCCACCCCCTGTTCGGAGTGTTCACATATCATGCGGAATTTGGCCGTACGCCCCGCTCGAACATGCGCAGAGACGCCTCTGCACATGCGCAGACACAAAACATCGGCGGACCGAACGCACGCGGATATATCCGCACCGATCAGAATAAGGGCCCATATGAGAATGTCGAATTCTGTGCATCGTCCAGGACGCCTCGTGCGTAGCCGGTTTTCATTTGAACACAATCTCCCCCACTCAGTGTGGGTTATGTTTGATGCAAACGCATGCCTGATAGCTTCCTGCAGCCGAATATTTCACGGATAGGTGTTTGAACAGGAGATAAGGGCTTAGAGGAGGAAAAGAGTGAGATATTAAAGACTTATACAGAATCAAATGATTCCTAACTGCACGGAAACAAACAGAAACATTGTTAGCTTTACAAAAAGGAAACATCTGTAATTTACAGCTTTAATTGAAATGCTCCAAATGCTTTTTAGTGTAGCTATATGATAACGTGTTATCAGGGCCGGCAACAGAAATCTTAGGGGCCCGGTACACTGATATATCTAATGGGCCCCCCTTAACCCCGCCCCCTTGAGCAAAACATTTTTCGTATACTGCATATTGAATGTGTTTTATTGTTACAAAAGAAACATTATAAATTTACACTAATACCAGAGGAGGATCAGAGTAAGTACCCTTACAGAAACAAGGGGGGTGCCTTTATAAACCATTGCTCGGCACTGCACTGCCGCAGATATGCTTACAGCCCCTGAGCCCATCAGAACCTTGGGGCCCCTAACAAGCTTGAGGCCCGGTACAGGTGTCCCCTTTGACCCCCCCTGTCGCCTGCCCTGCGTGTTATAAGAAACTTGTGTATATGGGGACAGCGTGTCACAGAGCCCTGGAGTGTGTCTGGGCCTTTAGACTAGGAATGTGAAACTCACTTTTTGGTCAGAGAGCTAACAGAAGATACAAAGAGGTCACAATTAGACTTGTAGAGGATTTTCTGCAGTAATTCCCTGATACATTCTTTGTTTCCAAAGGCATAGTTATCATAGGTGCAAGGGGTCCAGGTGCTATAGAGCCCAAAACTTAGAAGGCCCACCTTGTGTTATATACAGGGCTGAAGCTACCATAGGTGCGGGGGGTGCAGCTGCTATGGGGCCCAGAGCTGAGAGGGGCCACCTTCCCTGTCACAGTTACATGCGTTATATACAGGGGTGTAACTACCATAGGTGCAGGGAGTGCAGTTGCTATGGGGACCAGAGCTGAGAGGGGCCACCTTCCCTGTCACAGTTACATGTGTTATATACAGGGGTGTAACTACCATAGGTGCAGGGAGTGCAGCTGCTATGGGGCCCAGAGCTGAGAGGGGCCACCTTCCCTGTCACAGTTACATGTGTTATATACAGGGTGTAGCTACCATAGAAGCAGGGAGTGCAGCTGCTATGGGGCCCAGAGCTGAGAGGGGCCACCTTCCCTGTCACAGTTACATGTGTTATATACAGGGTGTAGCTACCATAGGTGCGGGGGTGCAGCTGCTATGGGGCCCAGAGCTGAGAGGGGCCACCTTCCCTGTCACAGTACATGTGTTATATACAGGGGTGTAGCTACCATAGGTGCAGGGAGTACAGCTGATTTGGGGCTCAGAGCTGAGAGGGGCCACCTTCCCTGTCACATTTACATGTGTTATATACAGGGTGTAGCTACCATAGGTGCAAGGAGTGCAGCTGCTATGGGGCCAGAGCTGAGAGGGGCCACCTTTCCTGTCACAGTTGCATGTGTTATATGCAGGGGTGTAGCTACCATAGGTGCAGGGAGTGCAGCTGCTATAGGGCCCAGAGCTGAGAGGGGCCACCTTCCCTGTCACAGTTACATGTGTTATATACAGGGGTGTAGCTACCATAGGTGCAGGGAGTGCAGCTGCTATAGGGCCCAGAGCTGAGAGGGGCCACCTTCCCTGTCACAGTTACATGTGTTATATACAGGGGTGTAGCTACCATAGGTGCAGGGGGTGCAGCTGCTATTGGGCCCAGAGCTGAGAGGGGCCACCTTCCCTGTCACAGTTACATGTGTTATATACAGGGGTGTAGCTACCATAGGTGCAGGGAGTGCAGCTGCTATGGGACCCAGAGCTGAAAGGGGCCACCTTCCCTGTCACAGTTACATGTGTTATATACAGGGTGTAGCTACCATAGGTGCAGGGAGTGCAGCTGCTATGGGGCCCAGAGCTGAGAGGGGCCACCTTCCTTGTCACAGTTACATGTGTTATATACAGAGATGTAGCTACCATAGGTGCAGGGAGTGCAGCTGCTATGGGCCCAGAGCTGAGAGGGGCCACTTTCCCTGTCACAGTTACATGTGTTATATACAGGGGTGTAGCTACCATAGGTGCAGGGGGTGCAGCTGCTATGGGCCCAGAGCTGAGAGGGGCCACCTTCCCTGCCACAGTTACATGTGTTATATACAGGGGTGTAGCTACCCTAGGTGCAGGGAGTGCAGCTGCTATGGGGCCCAGAGCTGGGAGGGGCCACCTTCCATGTCACAGTTACATTTCTTATATACAGGGTGTAGCTACCATAGGTGCAGGGAGTGCAGCTGCTATGGGGCCCAGAGCTGAGAGGGGCCACCTTCCCTGTCACAGTTACATGTGTTAAATACAGGGGTGTAGCTACCATAGGTGCAGGGAGTGCAGCTGCTATGGGGCCCAGAGCTGAGAGGGGCCACCTTCCCTGCCACAGTTACATTTGTTATATAGAGGGTGGAGCTACCATAGGTGCAGGGGGTTCAGCTGCTATGGGGCCCAGAGCTGAGAGGGGCCACCTTCCCTGTCACAGTTGCATGTGTTATATACAGGGTGTAGCTGCCATAGGTGCAGGGAGTGCAGCTGCTATGGGGCCCAGAGCTGAGAGGGGCCACTTTCCCTGTCACAGTTACATGTGTTATATACAGGGGTGTAGCTACCATAGGTGCAGGGGGTGCAGCTGCTATGGGCCCAGAGCTGAGAGGGGCCACCTTCCCTGCCACAGTTACATGTGTTATATACAGGGGTGTAGCTACCCTAGGTGCAGGGAGTGCAGCTGCTATGGGGCCCAGAGCTGGGAGGGGCCACCTTCCATGTCACAGTTACATTTCTTATATACAGGGTGTAGCTACCATAGGTGCAGGGAGTGCAGCTGCTATGGGGCCCAGAGCTGAGAGGGGCCACCTTCCCTGTCACAGTTACATTTCTTATATACAGGGTCTAGCTACCATAGGTGCAGGGAGTGTAGCTGCTATGGGGCCCAGAGCTGAGAGGGGCCACCTTCCCTGTCACAGTTACATGTGTTATATACAGGGTGTAGCTACCATAGGTGCAGGGAGTGCGCTGCTATGGGGCCATGAGCTGAGAGGGGCCACCTTCCCTGCCACAGTTACATGTGTTATATACAGAGATGTAGCTACCATAGGTGCAGGGAGTGCAGCTGCTATGGGGCCCAGAGCTGAGAGGGGCCACCTTCCCTGCCACAGTTACATTTGTTATATAGAGGGTGGAGCTACCATAGGTGCAGGGGGTGCAGCTGCTATGGGGCCCAGAGCTGAGAGGGGCCACCTTCCCTGTCACAGTTGCATGTGTTATATACAGGGTGTAGCTGCCATAGGTGCAGGGAGTGCAGCTGCTATGGGGCCCAGAGCTGAGAGGGGCCACTTTCCCTGTCACAGTTACATGTGTTATATACAGGGGTGTAGCTACCATAGGTGCAGGGGGTGCAGCTGCTATGGGCCCAGAGCTGAGAGGGACAACCTTCCCTGCCACAGTTACATGTGTTATATACAGGGGTGTAACTACTATAGGTGCAGGGGGTGCAGCTGCTATGAGGCCAGAGCTGAGAAGGGCCACCTTACCTGTCACAATTACATGTGTTATATACAGGGGTGTAGCTACCATAGGTGCAGGGGGTGCAGCTGCTATGGGGCCCAGCGCTGAGAGGGGCCACCTTCCCTGTCATAGTTACATGTGTTAAGGGCCCCATACATCAGCAATTAATTGTGACAATTTTCAGATATGGAGATGATTGCCACAATTAATTTTAGATGTGTGGGCTCCCCCTTTTGGCAATCCCAATCAAAATCGCCAATCGATTGCTTAATCAGGTTTTTAAACATGTTTAATAATCTGGTATTATCTGCAGATCTTTTTTATATGTGTGGGCATTCCCAATTCGTCTTCTTCATCTATTTACATTATGAACAGCTGAAATGACAATCGATTGGGCAATTTCCAGATATGAAGATGCAATCTTTAGATGGAAAAATCTGCCGATCACTGAAATAAATCTGTAATGTGTGGGCAAAGTCAGATAGATTGTAAAATCCATTTATCTGGCCAAAAAATCCCTGTATCTGGAAATCCATAAATTGTGATTGCTGATGTATGGGGCCCATTATACACAGGGGCGTATTCACTATAGGTACAGGGAGTGCAGCTGCTATGGGGCCCAGAGCTGAGAGGGGCCACCTTCCCTGTCACAGTTACATGTGTTATATACAGGGGCGTAGTCACTATAGGTACAGGGAGTGCAGCTGCTATGGGGCCCAGAGCTGAGATGGGCCACCTTCCCTGTCACAGATACATGTGTTATATACAGGGGTGTAACTACCATAGGTGCGGGGGTGCAGCTGCTATGGGGCCCAGAGCTGAGGGGGGCCACCTTCCCTGTCACAGATACATGTGTTATATACAGGGGTGTAACTACCATAGGTGCAGGGAGTACAGCTGCTATGGGGCCCAGAGCTGAGAGGGGCCACCTTCCCTGTCACAGTTACATGTGTTATATACAGGGGTGTAGCTACCATAGGTGCTGGGGGCGCAGCTGCTATGGGGCTCAGAGCTGAGAGGGGCCACCTTCCCTGTCACAGTTACATGTGTTATATACAGGGTGTAGCTACCATAGGTGCAGGGAGTGCAGCTGCTATGGGGCCAGAGCTGAGAGGGGCCACCTTCCCTGTCACAGTTACGTGTTATATACAGGGGTGTAGCTACCATAGGTGCAGGGGGCGCAGCTGCTATGGGGCTCAGAGCTGAGAGGGGCCACCTTCACTGTCACAGTTACATGTGTTATATACAGGGGTGTAGCTACCATAGGTGCAGGGAGTGCAGCTGCTATGGGGCTCAGAGCTGAGAGGGGCCACCTTCCCTGTCACAGTTACATGTGTTATATACAGGGTGTAGCTACCATAGGTGCAGGGAGTGCAGCTGCTATGGGGCTCAGAGCTGAGAGGGGCCACCTTCCCTGTCACAGTTACATGTGTTATATACAGGGTGTAGCTACCATAGGTGCAGGGGGTGCAGCTGCTATGGGGCCCAGAGCTGAGAGGGGCCACCTTCCCTGTCACAGTTACATGTGTTATATACAGGGTGTAGCTACCATAGGTGCAGGGAGTGCAGCTGCTATGGGGCCAGAGCTGAGAGGGGCCACCTTCCCTGTCACAGTTACATGTGTTATATACAGGGGTGTAGTTACCATAGGTGCAGGGAGTGCAGCTGCTATGGGGCCAGAGCTGAGAGGGGCCACCTTCCCTGTCACAGTTACATGTGTTATATACAGGGGTGTAGTTACCATAGGTGCAGGGAGTGCAGCTGCTATGGGGCCAGAGCTGAGAGGGGGCACCTACCCTGTCACAGTTACATGTATTATATACAGGGCGTAACTACCATAGGTGCAGGGAGTGCAGCTGCTATCGGGCCCAGAGCTGAGAGGGGCCACCTTCCCTGTCACAGTTATATGTGTTATATACAGGGGTGTAGCTACCATAGGTGCAGGGAGTGCAGCTGCTTTGGGGCCCAGAGCTGAGAGGGGTCACCTTCCCTGTCACAGTTACATGTGTTATATACAGGTGTGTAGCTACCATAGGTGCAGGGAGTACAGCTGCTATGGGGCCCAGAGCTGAGAGGGGCCACCTTCCCTGTCACAGTTACATGTGTTATATACAGGGGTGTAGCTACCATAAGTGCAGGGGGTGCAGCTGCTATGGGCCCAGAGCTGAGAGGGGCCACCTTCCCTGTCACAGTTACATGTATTATATACAGGGCGTAACTACCATAGGTGCAGGGAGTGCAGCTGCTATGGGGCCATGAGCTGAAAGGGGCCACCTTCCCTGTCAGAGTTACATGTGTTATATACAGGGGTGTAGCTACCATAGGTGCAGGGAGTGCAGCTGCTTTGGGGCCCAGAGCTGAGAGGGGCCACCTTCCCTGTCACAGTTACATGTGTTATATACAGGGTGTAGCTACCATAGGTGCAGGGGGTGCAGCTGCTATGGGGCCCAGAGCTGAGATGGGCCACCTTCCCTGTCACAGTTACATGTGTTATATACAGGGGTGTAGCTACCATAGGTGCAGGGAGTGCAGCTGCTATGGGGCCGCCAGAGCTGAGAGGGGCCACCTTCCCTGTCACAGTTACATGTGTTATATACAGGTTTGTAGCTACCATAGGTGCAGGGAGTACAGCTGCTTTGGGGCCCAGAGCTAAGAGGGGCCACCTTCCCTGTCACAGTTACATGTGTTATATACAGGGGTGTAGCTACCATAGGTGCAGGGAATGCGGCTGCTATGGGGCCCAGAGCTGAGAGGGGCCACCTTCCCTGTCACAGTTACATGTGTGATATATACAGGGGTGTAGCTACCATAGGTGCAGGGGGTGCAGCTGCTATGGGGCCCAGAGCTGAGAGGGGCCACCTTCCCTGTCACAGTTACATGTGTTATATACAGGTTTGTAGCTACCATAGGTGCAGGGAGTACAGCTGCTTTGGGGCCCAGAGCTGAGTGGGGCCACCTTCCCTGTCACAGTGACATGTGTTATATACAGGGATGTAGTTACCATAGGTGCAGGGAATGCGGCTGCTATGTGTCCCAGAGCTGAGAGGGGCCACCTTCCCTGTCACAGTTACATGTGTTATATACAGGGGTGTAACTACCGTAGGTGCAGGGAGTGCAGCTGCTATGGGGCCCAGAGCTGAGAGGGGCCACCTTCCCTGTCACAGTTACATGTGTTATATACAGGGGTGTAACTACCGTAGGTGCAGGGGGTAAGAGCTGCTATGGGGCCCAGAGCTGAGAGGGGCCACCTTCCCTGTCACAGTTACATGTGTTATATACAGGGGTGTAGCTACCGTAGGTGCAGGGAGTGCAGTTATGGGTCCCGTCACAGTTTAATTTTTATTTACAAGGGTGTAGCTACATAGATGTTGAAGCTGCTATGATGCCCAGAGGTGGCATCACCTCCACAGTACTGGTTGAGGTATCCAATATGGATACCTCCCAGCATGCCCCTCAGAGGGACTCTTTGGCCATAAACCTGAAATTCCATTTACGTCGAGCATCGCAAAAGATGTCTCTTATCATAAGAGCTGCAATTTGCGGGTCCAATCAATATTGTGATACCCTTGGGGTGAGCGTCGGAATGCACTGGTGATGTTTAGTGAATCCCACCCATGAAGAGATAGTGAAAAATGTGGAGGTAATAGCCAGAGATCTATGGAGAAGCATGGAGATACATATGGAAGGGCAGTGAGATATACAGTATTGTACTAGGGACGACGACATTGAAGATATAAGGAAGGGGCTGCGGGAGAATTGGAAGGGACGGTGACAGAAATAGATAAGGGCATTTACAGTTGACAGATAACTTTTTGACCCGTTATGCCCGCATCAAACGGAAGATCAGACACTTGGCTGCACACCTGTCTCTTGTGAGCATACCCTACCACAGTCAATCCTGTGCACAGTCAAATTTCAGTACACGGACTACAATTGACCAACCTAACCTTAGCTATTGTGTATATTGTAATCATGGTGTTGGCTGTCCCGAACCTATGACAACTCTTACACGTTTCGTCTCGGTTTATCAATAACGTGGGACATGATCTGGTCATGAAAGGGTAAAACGCTAGCGAGCAATGAAGGCGTTAAAAGTAATCTGCAGAAATGCTCTGTTGTTCTAGTTACGCGCTGAAAAGGCTCGCGTTAATTAGTCTGGAGTTAGACTTCTATGGCGACATTATTAGATTCATTTTATTCTTTTAATCTTGGTATGATTAAATACACTAAGCAATCTTTTTATAGAATTCCTAATTGTCAGTGCAATCACACGCCGCTGAGACAAAAAAAAAAAAAGAAAAAAAGAAAAGAGAGCAGAAATTAATTTTTTGAAATGTGCAATTAATATGCAGCGCAAATTATCTGATTATAGCATAATTGTACAATTCCCAAGGTCAATACACAGATATGAAAGTATTTAAACATATTTAGCAAGTTTTGATCTTTGCATTTCTTTTAAACAACGTCATTATTGCTTTAATATATTCTGAAAAACATTTGCCGCAGGGGTCATTAAGGAGCGAATTCATCACTCGTCAGCGGAATATATCTCTGGCTTCCCCGGTGACTGGAGGTGAGGAGCAGCAGACCTCGTCGGACATGGGTAAACATTCTAATTTATCATTAAACGGTTCGCTCTGTAAATAAGCCTATGTAGATTTCGCGTTACTTGACTCTGTTCTTGTATTTTCTCTGCTAGTTTCTGACCTGTGGGTCCCCTGGCAGAAACCATTGTACTGTATAAACCTCTGAGCGTCTGATGCTCCCGCCATTCTTTTAACCCTAACAGACTAAGAAACCCACCCTTGATACCGCCCCTCCCTTTTCCCTTCACCTGGAATAATCAAACTGAGTCATTTATTTTGGCGAATTAAAGGTCACATTTATTAATCAGATTACAAATATAATCTTACTCGCTTAGGTGGCAAAGATAGCACTGCGGTCCACCAGCCCTCCAACGTAACTGAATCAAGCCGCCCAGGGAGGGGGGCCCCTTCTCGCAACTGAAACCTGTACCCGCCCGGGGCCCCCCAATTGCCCCCCTCGACGCCAGGCCTTGGATCTTGCACCCCCTCTTCTGGGGTGCCTCCGTTTCCTGGCGCCAAACTTTGGCTGGCCCGCAGTACTTCCGCCTCTGTTAAGACAATCTCTGCTGTATCTAGCACCGCCCAGGGTCCCCCAATTTCCCCCTCCGATGCCAGGCCTTGGATCTTGCACCCCCTCTTCTGGGGTGCCTCCGTTTCCTGGCGCCAAACTTTGGCTGGCCCGCAGTACTTCCGTTTCTGTTAAGACAATCTCTACTGTAACTAGATGCTGTTTGGATGTTGCTCCTTCTTCGTCCGAGGGTGGGTGGGTGGGACAATCCTTACTGCATGCCCTCTTGCTCTCTCTGATCCTCCCCCATACCTGTCCTGTCCTTAAGTATGGGTCGACTCCCATGGGGAGGCGCCTACTACCTGATTCTATCTTTCATTCCCCCTATACTGTTCCTGCTACCTCCCTGCCCCCATCCTGATAACAGCTAGACAATGGCCTTGGTAGCACAGACTTATAGTTTATGGTCTCTCCTGGCTATTCGCCGTTCGCTCCTTTTAAACCTCTGAGCGTCTGATGCTCCCGCCATTCTTTTAACCCTAACAGACTAAGAAACCCACCCTTGATACTGCCCCTCCCTTTTCCCTTCACCTGGAATAATCAAACTGAGTCATTTATTTTGGCGAATTAAAGGTCACATTTATTAATCAGATTACAAATATAATCTTACTTGCTTAGGTGGCAAAGATAGCACTGCGGTCCACCAGCCCTCCAACGTAACTGAATCAAGCCGCCCAGGGAGGGGGGCCCCTTCTCGCAACTGAAACCTGTACCCGCCCGGGGCCCCCCAATTGCCCCCTCGACGCCAGGCCTTGGATCTTGCACCCCCTCTTCTGGGGTGCCTCCGTTTCCTGGCGCCAAACTTTGGCTGGCCCGCAGTACTTCCGCCAACGCTAGGTTCCTAGAACCATAGCCCGCCACCTCACCGTGACCTTCCCTCGCCCTATTAATCTAGAACCTACATAGTAACCATCTGCAAGCTCTTCTCTGCTCCTGAACTGAAATGCTTCCCCACCGTATCTCACCCTTGGACCCTGTTCTGGGAGTCCTCATTTTCCTCCTGTAAAACAGACCGCTGGAGACCCCTGTTCCTGAAGGGTGTTGTGAATGCCTCTCTGAGCATCGCTGCCTTGACAAGCTCTTTGCATGCGCCCTTTACTGCCGCCATGTGCTGCAGCTTCTCCCTGCAGCAGGCACTAACGAGTCTTTCACCAGCTTGTTCACGCCATCTTGACAACCTTCCATAAATGAGGTGGACATGTTAAACCTTGCGGCTGTGCATGTGGTGCTGCTTCCCTAAAGGCTTTTAACTTTCCCCTTGAGAAGGCATCCGCTCTGATGTTATCTACCCCTGGGATGTGCTTGGCGCGAAAGTTAATGTTGTGCCGCAGGCAAACCAATACCAAATACCTGATCAGATTGATCGCTAGTGGGGAGAAGGCACTCTGCCTGTTGACTGCTTGAACCACCCCCATGTTGTCACACCAGAAGGTTATTTCCTTGTTGGCTAACCTGTTACCCCACAACTCCAACACTACTATGATCGGGAACAGCTCTAGCAGCAGCATGTTCCTTGTCAGCCCTGCTCTGACCCAGCTCTGCGGCCACTGGGATGCGCACCATTCTGCCACAAAATATGCCCCAAAACCACAAGACCCTGCTGCATCGGTGTACAGCTGCAGCCTCTTTCTCGCCACAGGCGGTGCCGGAGAGATGCGAATACCATTAAATTCCCTTAGAAATGTTTCCCACATCAACTTTCCTTCTCTGATTTCTGTTGTCAGCTTAATCAAATGATGCATCTTTCTTACCCCTGCTGTGGCCCTTTCCAGTTGTCGGCAGCAGGGCAGGCGACAGGGGGGGTCAAGGGGGTCACATGTACCGGGTCCCAAGCTTGTGAGGGACCCCAAGGTTCTGAGGGACTCAGGGGCTATAAGCATGGCTGTGTCAGTGCAGTGCCTAGCAATGGTTTAAAAGGCACCTGCCCGGATTCCTGGGTACTTGACTGGAACCTCCCTCCGATATTAGTGAATATTAATTCTATTTCCTTTGTAACAATAAAAAACATGTTTAATATGCATAATACTAACAATGTTCTGCTCAAGGGGGCGGGGTATTGGGCCCCATAGATATATCAGTGTACCAGGCCCCAAGATTTCTGTTGCCAGCCCTGGTCGGCAGAAGATTCTGCTCATTGGGATAACCCTGCATGTGAAATTCAGTGACCCCAGCAATGATTGGAGATGTTTTAGTGTAATCTTGTCTGCTCTGGCATGCTCCCCAATCTGCCTCATAATGCCAGCAATCTTGTCCTCTGGTAACCTACACAGCCTGTCGGTGGTATCTATTTCTATTCCCAGATACAACAGTTTGTTCATAGGCCCCTCTGTTTTCTCCGTTGCTATGGGAACCCCAAAAGTGCGGAACAGCGCCTACGTGGATTTTAACAGACGCTTGCATGTGTCAGTGTTCGCCTGGCCGACCCTTAGAAAGTCATCCAGATGGTGCGCAAATGTCCTGCAGCCTGTCCCCACCTCATTGCACCAGTGCAGGAACATGCTGAATTTTTCAAAAATGGCGCCATCCATGGGTAAGCATAGATCCACATAATAACTGCCCTTGAACTTTAGTCCCATGAATCCGTGACTATGTGGGTAAAGGGGGAGGAGCCTAAATGCTGATTCGATATCTTCCCCAAATGGGCCCGTACCCCGCAGCTGCGCACTATTTTGAGCGCCTCTTGAAAAGACTGGTAAGCGACGCTGCACTGTTGCTTTCTTCGCTATGGCAAATGTAAGGCTCTTGCTACTTTATGCACATACAATGTATGGGGCATTGGAACCTGGTTATACCATCATTTTGCCACCACAATAGAACTCATTCCTGTAAGAAAGAGTCCGTTTGCATACTACGCTTTCGGCATTGCCGTAGCTCAGCGTCCGTCAGGGTCATCAGCCTGCCCACCTCCTCCGATCATTAGGCATCTGCATGTGGAAGAGGAAGGGTTGCACTGCGAGGTGACATAAAACATGTTAGTTTGTTCTGTGTGTAAATACGTTGCATCATGCAGTCTCCCAAACCTGAGCAATAATCCTATAATGCCAGCTTCCTGCATTCTCCTTTTTCCCTTTCCTGCCCTGCCTCTATCCGTATACAAGTGACTGAATAGCTACCCCCATGGAAATTTGTAACATCCCATGAAGCCCCGTTGGCATTGGACATTTCACTAAGCTGTTTACCACCCATGTTACACAAAATGACTTTCATTTTATTGTGATTATTCTGCTTTGCTTATTCCTTTTCCGAATTTCCAGCACATTCCGCCTAATTGGCAAGCTAACATGCACTGAGCGGTTACCTGTACTGTGCAGTTATGTGTGCACCCATTTTATTTTTTTAATGTATAATCTGCTAAAGGGCCCATCTACTTTGCACCCAGCGTCAGCAGTATTACTTCCCTTCTAAGGCCAAGCATGTACCCCTTAAAAACTTAACTTGCAAACTTAGTTGCTGTGAGAACTATGGTTCCACCCCTGTGCCCTAATTATATTCATTACTTCTTATACATTAATTGACTTAACAAAACTCTAAACAGCAACAGATTTTGTATACAGCAGCAGATTAACCCAGCGCTTTTCATGAAATAACAGTAAGTTTGGATCTGCCAAAGATATAAAAGTCTAATATGAAGTAAAATGCTTATGCACAACCGTAATGAATTCACTTATTGATCTCCTGTACTATTATTATTATTATACATACACGCATGTAACAATGAATTTACTAATTTGTATGTGACACCATATTATATTACTGACTGCAGCTTAATGTAACCTGTTACCATTTATCATTCCCCCAATCATCAACATCTTTATCATACTGTCTATTATACCCCTATGATGCCTTGCACGCTGAAAATTGCACCACATAATGAATTTTATTGCCTTATATTGCATTATATTAACTTCAAAAACAAAACCATGTGTTCCCATATTTGCATTCTGCCTATCTAAACTTATGCTTTGCCATATCCTAATAACAGTGCTGCACAATATTATATTATGGATTCTTTTTTTCAACATCCGGGGCGTGGCCACGGCAGGACGTGAGTGAGGGCACGGGATCGAGCTCCCCTGTGTCTGCTGCTGCATATGACGCCTTCCCCGATGCTCGGTTGAGCTTCCCCGACTTCAAGTGACCCAGCCTGGGGAATATTCCCCTTACCTCTCCCATGAGTTCCGTGGAGAAGCAGCATCCTGTGTGAGCCAGGACGGGCGTGCTGTTAGAGACGCTGCATGCAGGGTGGTCTGGGGGTGATTGAGGCTCCGTTGGACGTGAAGACCGGCAGTGACGAAGTGCGCTCCTTCAGTCCCTCCACTATCTGTTTCCTCGGGCGCGGGTGAGTGACGCGGTCCGGGTGCTACATCACAGACGGAGTGCCGAGAGCGTCAGACGAGAGGTTGCCGGACATCACGCGGGCAAGTACCGGGCGCGTGTGAGAGACGCGGACCGGGTGTTACAGCACAGTTGGTGCATTGAGAGCGTCTGCCGCGTGGTGCCCGGACACAACGCCGAAATACAGCACAGACCCCTGCAGCCGGACACAACGTCGCTATACAGCACAGACCCCTGCAGCCGATTACTCCCCCCCTCCCCGTCTTCACCAGCTCGCCCGGACACGGGTGTGAGACGTGTGCCGAGGCGGACGGGGTAAGAGCAGGCAAGGAGTGGACAAACTGCATAAAGCTTCAAGATTTTCAGTGCCGCACCTGCAATACAAGGTGGATGTGAAGGAACTGAGTTACGGCGGGTCAAGGTAAAGGCTAATAACGTTCTCAACTCTTTAGACTGCATATATATAAAAGGAAAAAAAAAGTCTGTGGTGCACAGTTGAGTGGACTGTGGTGAGGCGCTTGCTGGAGATTCAGTTTAGCCTTAGAGGCATTGTGGTGGCCAGGTGTAGCATTGGTCTCTTGCACAGGTCTATTCGTTGCTATCACTGGTGGGGCTCGTGCAGATAGCCTGCCTGAAAAAAAAAAAAAATATAAAAAAAAATCTTTCTCTTTTATTCTGTGACTTTTATATCTGAAGATGGGCAAAACGGGACAAAGTGCGGTGGCCACACGGCTAGAGAAATATGCCAGGCAGCAGGCAGGCAGTAGCTCACAAACTAGTACCCCGCTTACCACTCCTGTGAAAGAGAGCAAATCCCAGCAGCCCCCCGAGGTGACTCTGCAGCAGGTGCTGGAGGCTGTAAATAATTGTGAGACTCGTCTATTGGAACAGATCAATAAAGTGCAAAGTGACATTATGCTGCTAAGGGACGATGCAAAAAAAATTCGTGAGAGAGTCACGGAGACGGAAACCAGGATAGGGGCATTGGAAGACACGGTCACACCCTTACTGTCACAAGTCAAAGTTCTAACAGGACAAATGTCTGACATGCGCCACAAAATGTCCGACATTGAAGGCAGGCTCAGGCGTAATAATGTGCGCTTTATCGGTTTTGAGGAAAAAGCAGAGGGGAATGCCCCAGAAAAATTTCTGGAGGGATGGCTGAAACAAAAATTTGGGGATAAGGCCTTTTCGGCACAATTTGCTATAGAAAGAGCACATCGTATCCCAGCTCGGCCGTATCCCCCCGGGGGTCCCCCACGTACCCTGATAG
The DNA here is from genome assembly GCF_055691185.1 of Crinia signifera. Classification (NCBI taxonomy): domain Eukaryota; kingdom Metazoa; phylum Chordata; class Amphibia; order Anura; family Myobatrachidae; genus Crinia; species Crinia signifera. The sequence goes on from NC_139217.1 coordinate 29,529,660, forward strand.
CAAAATTTTTGCATTTTAAAGACCGGGACTCAATCCTTAGGATGGCAAGGGACAAAGAAGATCTCGAATATAATGGCAAGAGGGTGTCGACATATCCGGACTTCCCGATTGAAGTGCAAAAGGATCGAGCCAAGTTCAGAGACATTAAGACCCGCTTAAGAGAACTCGACCTTAAGTACTCAATGTTATACCCTTCAAAATTAAGGGTCATCTCAGATGGTGCTACAAAGTTTTTCTTTTCTCCAGAAGAGGTCGCACAGTGGCTGGATAATGTATATCCGGGCAGAAAACAAATATTAGCTAATGTGGCCTGATAGTTTTTCTGTTGGGGCTATATGTTTATTGATCTAGTGGCTGCTAAGGGGGGTAATGGGGTATGATATACTTGTTTAATATCATGTTCAATGAAAGGCTGTCGTACCTGAGTCGGGGGGAGGGGGGGACGGGGTAAAATAAGTAAAATGTGATAAGTGAAAATAGAGAAGTAGACACAGGGGGGCAAGAACGGGCCTCGGTGGTGGCCATTAGTTTTTTGCCTCTGGTATCTCAATAACGGGATAAGGTGGTGGGTGGGGGATAGGTATGCCTAGGGGGAGAGGTTATACAGGGTGGGGGAGGGGGGGGGGTAAGTGTTTGTGTAAATTTATGTATGTTCCTGGAGTTTCCTGGCCCGGTCCAAGGCCCCCAAGGGGTCATACGAAGTGTAATATGCCTAAAAAGTCCTTGATGAATCCCTATAAGTTAGAAAATAATGTATATAGATCTCTGAAGTATCGATGCGGAGCAAAAGTAACCATAGGGATCCCTATTTTTCTAAGTTTAAGCTTTTACGAATCAAAATACTATGGTATATATAACGTAACAGTGTGTCATGGTTAAGATACTGACCTGGAACGTCAGGGGGCTAAATGAGAAAGTAAAAAGAGCTCTTGTACTTAAACAATGTAAAACAATGCAGGCAGATATTATTTGCCTGCAAGAAACTCATTTAATTAAAGAAAGGACGGGATCCTTAAGGCGGCCATGGATTGGCTCATCATACCATGCTACCTTTTCCTCAGGCTCAAGAGGGGTAACAATTATGGTTAGGAAAGCCTTGGTATTTGAATGTAGAAGGGTGAAGATTGACGCAGGGGGAAGATACATATTCCTGGAGTGTAGTATAGAACAAGTACGTATGTGTCTTCTCGCCGTGTACATCCCCCCCCCTTTCTCATATGAAGTGTTAAAAGAGGCGGTCGAATTTGCGGCACAGTGCCCTGTCAACATGGTATTATGCTTAGGAGATTTCAATAAAGTCATGGCACCTAGACTCGACAGGTGGAATAAATCGGAGGGTGAGATCTCCAGGGAGGGAACTAGGTTCGCAGAATTTATGAATGAAGTGGGCTGGAGGGATCCGTGGCGGCTCAGAAACCCAGAGCTTCAACAATTTTCTTGTTACTCCTCAGCACATAAAGTATTCTCTAGAATAGATATGGTCTTAGTGTCGGACGGGCTTCTTAACAAAATCACCCAAGTAGAATATAAACCGCGTGGGATCTCTGATCACTCCCCTATTGTTGTCGAACTAAATCTGAATATTCAGGTAGGCTTCCGGTATTGGAAACTTCAGCCCTTTTGGTTAGCCCAGATGGGAGAACAGGAGGAATTAGGAAAAATTATTGAGAGTTTTATGAAGGATAACAAGGGGTCAACTCAAGTAGGGCTTGTTTGGGACGCATGTAAGGCCTTTTTACGAGGGGTCTTTATAAAAAAAATCGCTTTTTTGAAAAAAACACATAGAGCTAGGATCTTAGCTTTGGAAGGAAGGATGACAGTTCGTGAGAATGATTTCCTTCTAAGTAAGTCGGATGAGGATAGATCGGAATGGTTGAGGGCGCAGAATGAATGGCTGGTGTATTTGCAAGAAATAGCCTGCCGTAAGATGGCAATTGGGGCCCATAGATGGTACTTAGAATCAGACCGGGCGGGGAAATTTATGTCATACTTAGTCAAACAGGACAAACCCTCTAATACCATCCTTACAATTAGAAACGACGCCGGAGTAATACTGACAGAAACCCCAAAAATTGTAGCAGAATTTGTGTCATATTTTAAAGAAATTTATCAATCTAAGCTAAGTTGTAGCGATGAAGAAATTGAGGACTACTTGGGCAAAATAGTTATGCCGCGATTGGCACCAGAAGCCAGGGAATATTTGGACTCACCATTAACCCAGGAGGAAGTGGATTTTGCTATAAAAACTCTTAAGGGTAGTAAAGCGCCAGGGCTTGATGGGTTCCCGGGAGAAGTGTACCAGAGATACATTAAAATTTTAGGTCCCCAATTGTTGGAGGTATTTCAAGATACACCAACAACAGGAACAATCCCCCCTTCAATGGTAGAGGCTACAATAATTATGATTCCAAAGGACGGTAAAGACCTTGCTCGGGTTGACTCCTTTAGACCAATCTCACTTATAACATCAGATGCCAAAATATATGCGAAGATCCTTGCGAGTAGACTTAATCACGTGATCAGTCAGATTATCCATCCTGATCAGACGGGCTTCATGGAGGGTAAGTCCACCATGATTAACCTGCGCAGGGTCTTCACATATATTCAAAGCATAGAGCAGAGGAAAATAGACGCTGTCATTGCCTCCTTTGATGCGCATAAAGCGTTTGATTCGGTGGAGTGGAAGTTTTTATGGGGGGTAATGAAGGCTTTTGGGATCGGGGAGGGGTTTATTGATCGTGTTGCCCGGCTGTATAGGAATCCAAGTGCTCGGATGACGATTAATGGATTCACATCCGATCCATTTCCTCTATCCAGGGGTACACGCCAGGGGTGTCCTTTGTCCCCTCTGCTGTTTGCAGTGGCGATGGAACCCCTGGCGTGTTTGTTGAGATATGCTTTGGAGGGAGGAGGGATGGAGGGGGGTAGAGGTGACAATTTGATATCGCTGTACGCGGACGACCTATTGGTCGGGCTGGCGAACCCTCAGGAAAATCTTCCGGTAATCGCTGAGATTATTAAAGTGTATGGGGATTATTCGGGTCTAAGAATGAACTGGTCTAAATCCCACCTTTTGCAGTTATGTAAAAATAGCCAAGGTGAATCGCGAATTAGCACTCAGCTGCAGATAGTTGACAGGTTTAAGTATCTGGGGATTTGGGTAGCAAGGGCACCTTGGGATTTCATTCAAGATAATATTGTGCCGTTTATGGAAGAACTAAGGGTTAAGTGTAGATGTTGGGCTAGGCTTCCAATTTCCCAAATGGGACGTGTGAACCTAGTAAAAATGGTCATATTGCCCAAATATACATATATCATTCAGCAGTCTCCAGTATTTATCAGGGACGAATATTTTAGGAAAATAAACAATTTGGTGTCCTCATTAATATGGCGGGATAAGAGGCCAAGAGTCAGGTTGGAGACTCTCTGCAGGGATGTGGATAAGGGGGGCCTCGCCCTGCCGGATTTTAAGACCTATTATATGGCTGCACAATCGGTCCATCTTTGTACGTGGATCAGACATGAGGAAGCCTCAAAGGAATTGTTACATCTTATTGAAATTGTGGACCCAGGAATCACACCCCTGCAGAGACTAATGGTGAAGGGTCTCCCCCGTAAAACCCCACCTATAATAATACAGGCCATTAAAGTCTGGAAATGGGTGGGCAAAATAAGCAAGGCGGAGGGACTCGATCCAGACACGTCAGTGTTATCCATACAGACAGTTAAGGTTATACAAGAACAACAAGGAAGAAGGCTATGGAGTGAATATGGGATAGAAACATTGGGACAGCTCTATTATGAGGGAATTTTGAAGTCCTTTGCCCAGTTACAAAGTGAATATGAGATCCCTAGAGAAATGTTTTTCAGGTTTTTACAACTTCGGAGTGCCCTGAACCAATTTAGCAGTGGCACAAGGGCGTATATTGCGGAGTCGCCAGCTAAAAAATTTATTAAACTTCTAGGACCTGGTAAGCGACTATCTAAACTGTACAAGTTTTTACACTCATTTGCCCAAATGGAAGAATTGGAGGGGGTACGGGATAAATGGAACGGGGATATCCCACAGTTGGATGAGTTAAGTTGGAAAGGGGCTCTCTCTGCTATTAAATCAGCTACTAATTCTATAAGGGTACGGCAGGTACAGTTCAATATAATGCACCGGATATATATTACCCCTGTGAAGTTAAAAAGATTTAATGGGACAAAAACGGATAACTGCCCCAAATGTGGGGAATGTGAGGCGGCTTTCTGGCACCTAATATGGAGGTGTCAAGTGGTGGCCAGCTTCTGGGACAAGGTAATCCAAATTATGGTTCAGTTGGGCATCCCTAGAGGCCAACTAAACGAAATGAACTTACTCTTAGGGGTTTGGAGGGAGGGAGCTATGTCACGGGATATGACGCAAATGGTTAGGAATCTAGCCGCCCTAGCTAAAGTCATTGTGGCCAGATATTGGATGGCAGTTAACGGTCCTGAGGTGGCTGAATGGGTGAATTTGGTAAATTCTACACACGATCACGAAAAATTTGTGTATGCATCGCGGGGGATTCGTCAGAAATTTCAAAACGTATGGGGACATTGGCAAAGTTCAATACACTACAAAGTGACAAAAGGTAACTAACTAAAAGAGATAGGAACTATGGGTAAAGTAAGCCATAGTGAGAGGGATAGAAGGGAGAGGTGCAAGGGGAAAGTTATAAGATAACAATAATGAGAGAATCACGATATGTACAACAATACACTGAATTAGCAGTCTAGTGGGAAGAATTAATAATTATTAGGTATTATGTGTGTTAAAAATATGTGAGTCATACAGTATGGATGTTCACAAAAGGGTAAAATTTAAATTTTTTTTTTTTTTTTTGTGGGTCGTGGGTAAGGAGGGACCGGGCAGGGTGGGCTGGGGAGGGATGGGGGGGGGGGTATGGGTTGGGTTCACAATGTATGTTAACTGGTAAACTGGTACGGTGCATACTTTACAAAGAAATACACGAGTGGAGATATATTGTACAGATTGATAGGGTACACATATGTGGGACGATATGAGTCTCACTCCAAGTTTTTCAGCAATGTTTTTTTTTTTTTTTTTTTTTTTTTTTTTTATATATATTTATTTGGTCTCCCTTAATCTATTCTCTTGACACACTAAAATAAAAGACGTATCTCTGTATATTAGAATAAGGTGTATAAAGAATGATGGCATTGGTCTACAGGTAGTTTGGCTAATTTGGGGCTATTGAGCTGGGCGGGGGGGGGGGGTAAACTCAGGAACATGAATGTTATGTATTGTTGTGTTTTGTAATGTTAAGAATATGCTTGCGATAAATAATTGAAAATAATTGAAATTTTTTTATATGTTTATTGATGGAAAATATAAATAAAGACTAAATTAAAAAAAAACAATATTATATTATGTTACTTAAAACTATGTAATTCCCCCATACATGTGATCTGAAATAACTCAGCTCTGTAATCATACATTTCATGTTTGTACGGCGCTGCAAAACACTTGTGGCGCCTTATAAATAATACTATAATAATAATATGTTTTACATTGCTGGGCAGCCAATGCATGCTCTGCCTGGTGGGCGGGGTAGATTAAGGTATTGTCATGATCTCTGCATGCTATGCTATGTAAACAAGCCCTCAGTAATTTAATTAGGGGGAGGGGGGAAAGGGGACATTGTTTGCAACTTGCCTGAATTCTTTGGGCCTAATTCTTTGCTGTTTTTCTAAAGGCTGCAGCAAGTATAATAATAATAATAATTGTTTGGCCTTAAACTACTGTGCATTGATTTAGGTGCATTTATTCCTTAGGGGAAAGTTACCCGGCATAATATAAACATGTGATAAAATTCTTGCTGCATTAAAGATTGAATTCATAAAGTAACAGAGACATTGGGAGTTTGTAGCAGGGTAGCAGGGTGCCTAATATGGAATTAAGTAAAAGAATAAGAAGGAATACAATTGCAAATAAATATCCCCAGATATACCCCAAATAACTAACCCCAGATACTTATCCTAATATTTCTGGTTCACTATCTGGGATTCTGGATGTTCTTGCTGGATAAAGACAATCCTTACTGCATGCCCTCTTGCTCTCTCTGATCCTCCCCCATACCTGTCCTGTCCTTAAGTATGGGTCGACTCCCATGGGGAGGCGCCTACTACCTGATTCTATCTTTCATTCCCCCTATACTGTTCCTGCTACCTCCCTGCCCCCATCCTGATAACAGCTAGACAATGGCCTTGGTAGCACAGACTTATAGTTTATGGTCTCTCCTGGCTATTCGCCGTTCGCTCCTTTTTAATGGTGCGTTTCTTCTCGTTCCTAATTCATTATCCATTCCAGCTATCCACTCTATTACACAATCCTCCCATGCCTAGGGTGTCAAAAAACATTAGCCCCCAGAAGTCCCGCCTATTTATTATGATGTCATGACACCACACATTCAGAGGGAGGAGCCAGCACATAGCAGACGACAGGCCTTTTAAAATCTTATGTTGATGGACTGCTTTCGTTTATAACTCTTTTATAATTTCACTGTCCCCTGTCAAAATACAGAAGAGTATTTTGACAGGGGACAGTGAAATTATAAAAGAGTTATAAGCGTAAGCAGTCCAGCAACATCATATTTTAAAAGGCCTGTCGTCTGCTATGTGCTGGCTCCTCCCTCTGAATGTGTGGCATTATGACATCATAATAAATGGGCCGGACTTCTGGGGGCTAATGTTTTTTGACACCCTAGCCAAAACTTCAGCTTGCTCCCACCACTACCCACACACCAATCCCGGCTTTCCAGAACCTCAGGTGAACATGTGGAGGTGACGTCTTAGAAGTTGCATTAAGTTTGCATTAAGTTCAACAAGGATGCCTCTCTCAGAGTCCATCCTTAATTTTGTGATAGTCAGACTCAGGGACTAAAGCAGCTTTTAGAGACGGTGCCAAGAAGGGAAATTAACATGATACATGGCCTACACCATAAGACTTGATGGGAAAGGGCATGGTAGAGACTGCCACATACAGTATATCAATAGTTTTAACATGTCCAGGAGGGAAACATTCTGCATAGGAAGAAAAGTATTAGAACATGAGGAAATGCACTGACACTGGGGGGAGGGAGGTTCAGGGGACATCTGAGGAAAAATTTCTTCACAGAAAGGGTAGTGGATAAGTGGAATAGCCTCCCATCAGAGGTGGTAGAGGCTAAAGGCCCCCATACACTAGCCGATTTTGGTCAGATTTCAGCCAGATCAGTCGGATCTGGCCGAAATCGGACCAAAATCGGCTAGTTTTGATGTCCCCTCAGATCCGATGCGCGGTCCCGTGCGCATCGGATCTGCGTCGGGTGGTCGGACCTGCTGCACGTCCGACCACCCGACTTGGGACCTAGTGGGGCGGCGCGGCGGTGGAGGGAGCAGGGGGGGCTGGGGACGCGGCGCGGCTGCGGGGGACACAGGCGGCATAGAGCCGGGCAGGGGAAGCCGGCCGGGAGCTGTCAGTAATGAATAAAAAAAAAAAAGCCCATACAATGAATGGGCGGCCTGTGATTGGCTGAGCGCTCTCTCAGCCAGTCAGCAATTGGCTGAGAGAGCGCTCAGCAGCCAATCACAGGCTGCCCATTCATTGTATGGGCTTTTTTTTTTTATTCATTACTGACAGCTCCCGGCCGGCTCCCCCTGCCCGGCTCTATGCCGCCTGTGTCCCCCGCAGCGTCCCCAGCCCCCCCTGCTCCCTCTACCGCCTCGCACAGACGCTGTCCCCCGCAGCGTCCCCAGCAGCGGGGGACACAGACGTGTCGCCCGCAGCGTCCCCAGCCCCCCTGCTCCCACCTCTGTAGCCCCCCCCCCCCCCTGCTCCCCGGGTTTTTTACATGTGATAAATCGAGACGATTTATCACATGTAAAAAATGGCACATCAAGTGCCAATCTAATCAAGCTCCCCCGGGGAGCAGCCGGGGAAGTTCAGGGGGAAGTCGGGGGCGACTTGTCCTAAGGACAAGTCGCCCTAGTGTATGGGGGCCTTAAGACAGTAGAACAATTTATACATGCTTGGGATAGACATAAGGATATTGGGCATTAGGTTAAAAAAAAGGGCAGACTAGATGGGGAAAATGGTTGTTATCTGCCTTCACATTCTATGAGACAGAGGTGGGCCCCTTTTCTGTCTGGGCCCGCGTGTACACAACCTGCCTCACTTTGCTAGGCACCCGCCTCACCCGGACTCCGCTCCCCGCCTGCCCCCCTCACCCCCTACCCTGTCTGCTGCACTACAATGTGCCACTGTGCACCGGATCTGATCAGATGTCAAACACCTGCGATGTGGCCCGATTTCACCCGCTTTTCTCAGAATCGGGCCCCAATCGCGTAGTGTATGGGGGCTTTACAATCTCATTTCCACACTTACATTTTAAGATGTTAAACGTTGCTTTTAAAAGTGGAACAGCCTGTACTGTGTCAGGTGCAAGACCACGCTCAATACAAAATCCTGCTTTGATAATACACAGCACACAAAAAGCACCTAAACATTGAGCTAAAGTGCATACTAACACACACACACGGTGGTTTTATTTTTCCTACAACCAAAAATACTGCACATGGTGCATAAAAATGAACCATTACCCACTGGAGATATTTCTGGTCCTGACACTGCTATTAGTCTCCTATATTGGAAACACAGAGTTCATTTTGCGATAATATAAAACACATGTATTTGTCATAAGTCTGCTTCACTCAGGAAAATGTACTGATCCATAAATCACCCGAAATACCTCCATGAAAACCACTTTTCTTCATTGCCACCCAAGCACAGGATCATAACTCATATTGAATAAGACTTCCTTAAATACAGTATGACCTTAATGGGGAAAGTGGAAACATGTGTAGGGTTTTTTTTTTTTACCCTTCTTCTAGATTTCCTTGAAAGTAACAAACACAAAAATATTACATGTCAGCAAAAACTGAGCGTAACAGAAACACAGCGTACAGCATGAATCAGCATTGGTAGGTACTGTACAATACCCTACCCAAACAATTCCCTTCAATCAGTGGCGTAAGTTCATACCAGGTGCCCGGAGGCAACAAAGATTGCAGTGCCCCCCCCCCCCCCCCAGCATCTATTAACCGCTAACATGGGGACAGTAAGCAGTAGCTGAGACTAGGATCTCTGTCACCCACCAGCACACAACCTCCCCCCGGTCCCCGTCAGCCTGTCTGCATGTGTGCAACTGCGTACACAATATACATAAAATCACACATATATAGTCCCACATATGCATACATACACCTATGCATACATTCAGTCATATATACATAGTCAAACACCAGTATGCATACATATACAGTCACACTCCTATTCACAGACAGTCACACCCATGCACATATACAGTCACACACCTATTCACAGCCAGTCACACCAATGCACATATACAGTCACACACCTATTCACAGCCAGTCACACACCTATTCACAGACAGTCACACCCATGCACATATACAGTCACACACCTATTCACAGCCAGTCACACCAATGCACATATACAGTCACACACCTATTCACAGTCACACCCATGCACATATACAGTCACACACCTATTCACAGCCAGTCACACCCATGCACATATACAGTCACACACCTATTCACAGCCAGTCACACCCATGCACATATACAGTCACACTCCTATTCACAGACAGTCACACCCATGCACATATACAGTCACACACCTATTCACAGCCAGTCACACCCATGCACATATACAGTCACACACCTATTCACAGCCAGTCACACCCATGCACATATACAGTCACACACCTATTCACAGACAGTCACACCCATGCACATATACAGTCACACACCTATTCACAGCCAGTCACACCAATGCACATATACAGTCACACACCTATTCACAGACAGTCACACCCATGCACATATACAGTCACACACCTATTCACAGACAGTCACACCCATGCACATATACAGTCACACACCTATTCACAGACAGTCACACCCATGCACATATACAGTCACACACCTATTCACAGCCAGTCACACCCATGCACATATACAGTCACACACCTATTCACAGCCAGTCACACCCATGCACATATACAGTCACACACCTATTCACAGACAGTCACACCCATGCACATATACAGTCACACACCTATTCACAGCCAGTCACACCAATGCACATATACAGTCACACACCTATTCACAGACAGTCACACCCATGCACATATACAGTCACACACCTATTCACAGCCAGTCACACCCATGCACATATACAGTCACACACCTATTCACAGACAGTCACACCCATGCACATATACAGTCACACACCTATTCACAGCCAGTCACACCAATGCACATATACTGTATAATACAATAGTTACACAGATAAATAAATACATAGAGTGCACCTTGTCACACTCACCATTCATCCTGAGGGCCTGCCGTTTGGCCCTGCCCCCTTTTCGGACTGTCCAGCTCCTCCAGAGCCTCAGCCTGCTGACTGGTTTATTAAACCCTGTGGAAAGGCTGGTGAGGGGTGTCAGGGGCTGAGAATACTAGCCCCATCTTCATCTGGCTGCCGGGTGCACGGACAGCACTACAGGGAAGAAACTGAAAGTAAATGATATTGTGTTTACTTTCAGTTTCATGCCTGCAGTGAGTGCACACAGGACCCGGCTGCCGTAGCAGCAGTGACTGTAAGTGCTGCTGACTTTGATCTGGCTGGGCTCCCACAGTTTTGCCCCCCTAATTTTTGCACTTGCTCCTTCTTTCCTGCTGTGACTGCTCTGCGTTGCAGCTCACTGCAGAAGCAGAAGGACAGGAGATGCCTGGTTCTGGCTCCTCTGTGCCCCCCCTAGTGGCTAACGCCCGGCGGCCAATGTCTCCATTGCCTCCGGGAGTTACGCCACTGCCTTCAATACCGGGTGAACGATATACAGTAGTGCATACACACTGAATAATACCCTTAACGATATCGTTCAGTGACGTCATCGAGTCCCCTCTCCGTACATGTAGTTATTAATGATACAGGCAAATTGAGCCGCATGCACAGTTGACAGGGACGGGTGCTATCGACCCGCGGGATCTCTTATCGTTTGTAGCGTACAAACTGGGCGATATATTAAACGCTGTTGCTCAGAAGGGCCAAAATATAATTTCAAATATCGCATAGTGCGTATGCACCTTTTGGCTCACGTCCAACTATTGCAATTGATGAGGTCACATCTTCAGGGTCTCCCATACTTCGGGAGATACTACATGGGTCTGTCTACGTATGAAGCAGTGATGAGAGCGAAGTGAAACAGGGAAGGAGTTGCTCCTGGCAGCCAATCAGCTTTGGAGTAACATTTATAAAATGACATGTAGCAGCTGATTGGTTGCCATGCAGATAACTGAGCCTGCGCACTACAGGTTGCTGAGATCCACAATATCTGCGTTTCCACATGTGTGCAACAGACCACGGAGCACACACAGTATGACATACCCAGATTTATCTGACAGGCTGCCGGATGGTGGAGTGAGATTCACTGCTATACAGCACTGATCTGCTTGTCACCACTAGGTAGGGCCATTGGTGCAGTCGCCATCAATGATTGCCATCGATGGCAACCGATAGTAATAAATTATGTGATGGATGACCATCAACAGTTTTATCTATTGATCCCATGGTCATCCATTTTCTTCGGCTGATTGGTCGGTGGATCGTCGGTGTATGTCAGTGTATATCAGGGGCGGAGTTATGCTCCGTGTCCCTGGTCACGTCTCCCACCAATGTTCGGCATTGTGTATGAGAATATGTGTCCTGTGTGTGGCTACTCAGACGCGGACACCCAATATATGACTCCTGGCTAACAGTGTACCAACGTTGCTTCTAGAAGCAGCTTTTACAACACAGGAGCACTCAACAGTCTGCTCTATGGGGTATTCGATGGTCGGGCTGTGCGTATGTGCAGGGTGCCTGTACCCACTGCGAATTGTGGAATTGCTGGGTGCACGTACCCAGGACATCGGCCGGGGGCGGAGAGGGGCATGGGGCGACGGGCAGCCCTATTAACATATGGGAATGCCCAGTGTTTCATGGGCGTTCCCATGAGAATGCTGGGAGTTCTCATGGTAATAATGAGCCCATGACTCGGAGGGGGGGGGGTCGACATCACCGGGTGTCATCTGCCCACCCATATCCTCCCGAGGGTGCACGCCTTTGTAAGGTTGGGTGGTATGGGTGGGGAGGAGGTGCTTAGGGGTGGTGTGGGTGGGGGAGTGGTGGGTGAGGGGATACTGTGTGTGGTGGAGTTGCAGTGGCGGGGTTGGGCCGTCTGGGTGGTGTAGTTGGTTAGGTGCAGGGCCGCATGTGGATGTTGTGGATGGGGGTGCTGTAGTTGGGTTGAGGATGGAGGGGGCAGCAACAGTTGGAGGGGTAGGCGTGGGTGAGGGATGAGGTTTGTGCGTGTTGTGGATGGGGGAGAGTGTGGCGTGCCGTGGGGGAGGGGCGGGTGTTAGTGTACTGTGGGTGGTGGAGGTGTGGTTGTGGTGTTTTGCAAGTGGATGCTGTTGTGCTGTGGATGGTTGAGTAGTGGGTGGCGTGTGAGTGTGGTGTGCGAGGGTGACGTGGGTGGGGGAGGGTGTTTGGGTGTGGTGCGGGTGGGGTAGTCACAGGTGTGAGGATACTGCGGGTGTTGGATCTCTACATGCGGGGTGTTTCCAGATGGGTGGTTTGGGTTGGAGAGGTGCAGGGTTGGACTGGTTGAGTGACGGGCAGTTGGGGAGTGGTGAGGGTGCCGGATGGATGGGTGTGTGGGTACCGTGGATGGTGCATTTGCCTGCAAAATCATGCTTGGGATGCTGCCGTGGGATGTGAGGAGGGTCTGAGGACACTGGCAGGCAGGGGCTGGCTGGCAACTTTCAGCCTGGGGGGCAAAACAAGCAAGTGGCCCATCACCATCGCCATCATTTCACCACCCTACCCTCTTCCCTCTAGTATGCAGCAAGGATTAAACAATCCTTCCCCCACACACACACATACAATAGAATTTGGGAAAGTACGTGCCGCAGGTGCGTTGCAAAAATTTACACTGTAATGCCCATTACACATAATGCCACACACCGTAATGCCCCTTACACATAAAGCCATCACTGTAATGCTAATTAAACATAATGCCACACACCGTAATGCCCACTACACATAATGCCATCACCGTAATGCCCACTACACATAATGCCATCACCGTAATGCCCATTACACATAATACCAACAACGTAATGCCCATAAAACATAATGCCACATGCTATAAAGCCCATTACACATAATGCCATCACCGTAATGCCCATTACACATAATACCAACAACTTAATGCCCATAAAACATAATGCCACATGCTATAAAGCCCATTACACATAATGCCAATACCGTAATGCCCATTAAACATAATAAAGCCAATTACATATTATACCATATAACTGATGCTTACCTACATGTTCATTTTCAGAAGTATATCACTTGTTGCCAGGGGTTACATGCTTCTTGCCGCCAGGTGTTTCATTCTTGTTGCCATGGGGATTTTTTGCCAGGGGGGAGCCAGGGTACATGCTCATTGCCAAGGGGTTCTATTTAAATAGCGCGCCAGCGCTACCCGAATCCGCAGTTCTGGGTAGCGCTAGCCACGCTGTTCTCTTCTGACAGACACTAGAGGTATGGCAGTACCTCTAGTGTCGGTCTCCTACAAGGCGGCGGCCATTTTTGGAGAGGCCATCATCTTACATTTGTGCGGCCAGGAAGCCAGGGATGAGCTGGAATGACACAGATGCACACAGTGGCCCGGCCTGCACATAGTCATACCGGCCTGGGGAGCCTGTGGCACCCTGCCCCCCGGCCCAGCCCACCCCTGCTGGCAGGAGATTGCAGGAGGTGGGGGGCTAGCATCCTGTTGGGGGAGTGAGGAGGTGTGCGGGGGGAGGGGGTCTGCGGTACCTGCTGGGGGATTGAGGAGGTGTGCTATGAACACGGGCAAGAGGGTTGTTGGGGGGGGGGGGGGGGGGGTTTGAACCCAGTAGGGAATGAGGAGGTGGCCTAGTGAAGCTGGGGATGGTGGCGGGGGTTTGTGGGTAGGGGAGGCTGGGGAACCCGCCAGGAGAAAGAGGAGGTGCGGCGGTGAGACTGCCGGAAGATGGCAGGGGGGGGGGAGCTGGGGCTGGGGATGCTGCACGGGGATTGTGGAGGGGCTGGGGACCTTGTCGGGGGGGGGGGGGGGGGGGGGCTGGGAACCCTGTGGGGGGGAGAGGGGGGAGGGGGCAGGGGGGGGGGGGAACGTAGGTCCCATGGGGATAGGGGGAGTGTGAGCGTCTTTTGCTTACAGAGAACGGTAGCAGTGAAGCAGATATACAGGGTATACAGCACATAGTGTTCTGAGCAAGCGGCTGAATGTGTACAGTAGGTGGCAGTGCCTGATCACTGGAGGCGATGCCTTCTGCTTATTACACAGGTTGTCACACATTTTTATGGATGAAAATGAATCTTCCATGGTACTGCAGAATACTACCCAGGCCGATGATGTCACCATATAACACCCGGCTGCTGCAATCACTGCTTGGCTGGAAGGAAAGTTCACAAATCTTGGCAATACATTTTCCATTATCCCCCGGTTTTATTCCCCTTATCATTACGATGTAGCTGGTTTCCACAAAGAAAAACCCTTAAAAGATGAAAGCAATACGTTTTAAAAGTTCAAAAGTCTATTAATGCATGTGACCGCTATACTGAAATAAAGGCTATGGGCCACGTAACAAGATACATACTCAGGATATACTGTACCACAAAAATACCCACTTTGGGTAATTTCCACTAACTTAAAGTATCCCCGTGTTGTATCTACTGTGACAGGGAATCACATACACTGGATCAAGAAGAAGTCTTGGTCTTTATTTTTGGAGCAGGTCACAGCATAGGCAAGTATAGTTAATGGAAGCAGTGTACAGGTAATTACAGCATAGTTGAAACTCTTCAGAATGCTCTAGGTTTCCCTACTGTAGCCCACTCTATCACTTGGAGTAATGACCTCCAGCCCTGGAAACAATTTAATTAGGAAGCCCCAGGTGCTGCTAATCAGCCCAACCTTGGGGGAGTCATTTTGTTTCTGTGCAGGGTAAATACTGGATGCGTTATTTTTACACTGCAATTTCGATTTCACTTTCAACACACCCCACCCAAATTTAACTCTCTCTGCCCATGTTACATCTGCCCCACCTGTACAGCCACCACCGCCAGCTCATCAATTATTCTCTGGTCTCTTGTTTTCATGTGAGAACCAATGTATTTTATTTTTGTTACCTGTAGGGACTGGTGTGATTGCTTTTTCATATGGGGCCAATTTTTTTTTTTTTTCCTGTGAGGTCCAATGTGTTTTTTCCTGTGAGGGTCTGGTGGTGTGCCTTGGCAATTTAAAAATCATGCTTGGTGCCCCCCCCCCCCCCCCGAGTTGAAAAGGTTAAAAAGCAATGGGGTACACACTAATAATTAAACACAACGGCAGTATTTTGAGTGAATTCTCTAGCTCTGTATCAATAAGCGGTATATAATGCCAGAGCTTTGCAATAATTAATGATCAAAATAACTGTCAACAGAACAGCGCCACCTAATGGATACATTCATAAAACAATCATTTAAAAAAAAATTACTGACAGTAAAATACTATTTTTTTTGAATAATTGTATTTTTAGAGAGAGGTGAACAAGCTGAGGCTTGCTAACTTTTAATTATCTACGACGAGGAACTCTGCCTACCTGTTGCCTTTAATAACAGAAGACACCAGCGGTGGGGATAGCAGGTGTGATACACTTAGTATTGCTTGAGTGAAGGTATAGTTGACTTGATGCTATGGAGAATCAGGTAGCCCATGGAGGGAACAGATGCTGACTTGTGTCTCGTGCTGTTCATTTGTACGACAGCCTTGCATAGAAATTCTAGACACTCAACAATCATAAATACCAATCTACCCCTCAGACTTGAAAATCGAAATACATTTGCATTTGGTGGTTTGTGACCAGAATGTTTTTAGGATTGGGAAGGCGAAGGTACCATTTTGGTGCCCTCAAATCAGCAAAGGTCACCCCCTTAGTGGCACCTGTAGTTCCACATCCGCTTGCGTGCAGCCGCACAGTGGAAAAATCATTGAGACTTTTATGCTGGCCGTTCTTCTGTGAATTGTGAAGTCATGTGATGTCATCAATCTCTCCCGAGGGGCCCGCATGTGTTCGCAGGGCTCCGTCCAGAGATTCTATGGACACGCCCACCATTTATTTGGGCGTGCCCATGAAACACTGGGCAGACCCCAGCAACCGCCCCCTGCCTGTCACTCAATTTGCAAATGCTCCAGCAAATGAAAAACTTGCTGAAGGCGTTTGCTCCGGGGGTTTGCACATCAGTGACTATGCACATGTGCACATCCCCACCATCGGAGACGGGGACGAATTTGGATCTGTACAAACAGGCCTGGATCGGCCCCAGTGGCGTAACAATAGCGGCGCAGTCTCCACGGTGGCGGGGAGGCACTGAGTAAGTGTGGGAGCTGGGGTCTGCGGGGGCTATTGTTACGCTGCTGCCTGCCAGGACCTGCCTTACACCGCCACTGCATCTGTGGCCGGGAATCAGGACCCTCAGATCTACTTGTTTGCGTCCTGGTGCTCCTCCTGGTTCGGTATGAAAAATGTCCCTCACAAAATGGCCGACCCTTACCGCAGACTTTTTGAGGAAGCTAGAGGAGGTGGCGGGGGAGGGGTTTCTTAACTTTACTAGAGGAGGGGGTGCTGAAATTTTATGGTGGGGGGGCCCAATATTTTGGGCCCTTACTGTCCCATGATCCCTCACAGATTGAGATCTGATCGCAGTACAAATTTGTTCTCAAAATGTGCAAAACCATGTGCACTGCAGGTGGGGCAGATTTTAACATGTAGTAGAGAGAGTTAGATTTCTTTGAGTTATTTTGTTTCTGTGCAGGGTAAATACTGGCTGCATTATTTTTACACTGCAATTTAGATTTCGGTTTCAAAACACCCCACCCAAATTTAACTCTCTCTGCACATGTTACATCTGCCCCACCTGCAGTGCACATGGTTTTGCCCACTTTGAGAACAAATTTGTACTGCGATCAGATCTGAATAAGGGCCATTGTCTTGTTCGCTGATGTATGGGCCAGTTCGCCTTACGAAATAAGCCCCTTAATTTCTAATATGACTATTCAGTTGAAGGGAGACCAATTCCTGTAGAAGGCCCACTGAGAGAATTCCGCCTGTGGATTAATCAGTTTGCTCGCTCCTCCGGAGGTATTCTGCAATACAGCATTTTGTGGGTCATTTACATTTGTAATAAATTGAATTTGAAGTGTACATTCAGTAATATCACTTATTGAGGAATAAACCTTCTCAGCTGTGTAACCGATGACGATGCGGAACATGGTCTGACAGTGCGCAATTTCCCCATCGCTCATTTTATTTGCAGTTTTTCTCCAAGTATGAAATAAGCTTCCGAGAAGTTTCAGCTCCACACAGCGCACTGTCAGCACAATCCGAGAACAGGGATGGTGATTAATGTAACTAGGCCCAGCACCTCACGTTTCCAAAGATATCAAGCCAATTTTTAGACAATTTCAATTCCCAGTGACCTAAAATACTTCCCTACTGCGAATCATCTACAGATCAGGCATTATCTTGTAAGTTCTTCAACAGCCCGGAAATGCTGAATACAGAAAATACTATACTGTATATCCCAGAGGCCCTTATTCAGATCTGATCGCAGTACAAATTTGTTCGGAAAATGGGCTAAACCATGTGCACGGCAGGTGGGGCAGATGTAACATGTATAGAGAGAGTTAGATTTGTGTGAGTTATTTTGTTTCTGTGCAGGGTAAATACTGGCTGCATTATTTTGACACTGCAATTAAGATTTCAGTTTCAACACACCCCACCCAAATTTAACACTCTCTGCACATGTTACATCTGCCCCACCTGCAGTGAACATGGTTTTGCCCATTTCCCGAACACATTTGTACTGCGATCAGATCTGAATAAGGGCCTTAACCCCTTCAGTGGCAATCCAGAGAATTTTCTGGGCTGTGCCTCTGTGCCCAGTCTGGCAAGCCCTTAAAATTCTAGGGATTGCCACTGTTTACAGCCGGGCAGCGCTGCTGAGTTCAATCACTGAACTCAGGCAGCTTCGTGCTGCCCGGCTCCCTCCCCTCTGCAGCACCGCCTACTCCCTCCTCCTTCCCCCTCCCCTCCGGGTTTTTTATTGAAGTCCCCGGCGCCGGCTTATGACAAGCCAGCTGCCGGGGACAGGTACACAGTGCGGGGGGCGCAGGTCCTGGCAGCCGCTGATTGACAGTGCAACGGCGCTGCCCGGACTCAGGGAGGTATTGGTGTTTTTTTTTTAAGGGAGCTCTCCCCATAAAAAACTCGCCCACTGGGGAGCGCTCCCCCCCCAAAAAAACACCACTGAAGGGGTTAATAAAGTCTCCTGGCTGTCTGTAGAACTAAATATGCAGAAAAATTATCTCATTTATAATATTTCACTTGCTTACACTCTTTATGAGGCTGATCATTAGATTGTTAGCTCTGTTGATCAAATTAAAAACATAGAGGGGAAATTTACTAAGCTGAGGGAATATGGGAGTTCCGTGGTACGAATGGATATGACTGGGATAGGCCATATTCCAGCGAAAATACAAACTGTATTTCCCGATGGTGTAGACATTCATTTTTGGACAAATTACTGGCAGTCAAATGCGAACACTGCGGCAGCAGCGCACTGATCTGTCAGATCTGTGCAACTTTTTATATAAGCTCCCTGGCCAAAGCATTAACCCCTGGCTGGTCGGGCCAGGACCCTGGAGGAGTGGGGACCACCCAATAAAGGGGTGCTCCTCACTAGGGCACCCTCAGCCCAGGCTGAAGCCTGGGGCTGTCCCATGTACCCCTGGGCGGTGGGCACTGTGCTGATAACCATAAAGTGTAAAAAAATAGAATGAATAACTATCGGGTTAAGTTATGGAACTACAAACACATGTGCTTGGGTGGAGATCCCTCTACTTATTACATCCATACACCAGTGGACGTCACCCCACCGCAGTACAGAACCGGGGTCCAAAGCAGGATGTAAAGAGATTGGATAGGCAATCACTTTACTTAGTAATTGCTGGGGAGGGTTCCTCACTCTTCCCATCTAATGGTACATTTAGGCAATAAAAAAGGTTTCCTTATTGCCTCAACTTGTGGGGGACAAGGAATCCTTATTTTTTTGGGGACAGTCTGCAAATTAGAATAAATATACCCCTAAGTGTTTTGGAGTATTAGCTGTCAACAGGGCCGGCGCCACCACTAGGCAAATCTAGGCATTTGCCTAGGGCGCCGGCCACTGGAGGGCAGCATTTCGCCCCCCCCCCCCACGTGCCCCGGGGGTACATGTCCTGCGGCTGTAATATAAATCTTGCGGCGGCAGCGGGGGGTCCCTGCAAGAAATAACGAGCGCTATCCGCCTGGCTACGCTTCTGTTGTGGAAACACTGGCCGCACGCTGATTGGCTGAGATTCAGCCAATCAGCGTGCGCCGTGCGGCCAGTGTTTTCACAACAGAAGCGCTTCCGCGTAGCCAGGCGGATAGCGCTCGTTATTTCTTGACTGCAGGGACCCCCCGCTGCCGCCGCCGCAAGCTTTATATACACAGCCGCAGGACAGGTACACCCCCCCCCCCCTGGCACCGGGGCGCCCCCACCCCGACTCGCCTGGGGCGCTCCGGTGCCTTGCACCGGCCCTGGCTGTCAACACGGAAGCCCCTACATATGCTTTATGTATTGTATATACTGTATACTGTTGTAAGCCATACAGTATATTTTTCATGATGTTGAATTTACTAAAATAAACTCATTGATGCCTCTAATTCTACGGTTGGAATGAAAATTCCTTGTCGTCTTCTCTTCAACGTCTGATAGATGAGAAGAATAAAACAATTGCATCCAGTAGTGAGTCTCCCACGGGGATGGCGGAAGAACAGAGACTGGCTGGAGAATGAATGTTCAGTGTGCCATAAGGTATCATTGTTTTATCACACCCTCGGAAGCACTCGCTGGTTTTCTTTAAGATGTAAAATAAAATCTAACACATCGCTAGTGCTACGTCTATGCTACGGTATAAATGGATAAGTACAAACTGCAAACAGCAATGCCCAAAACAAGTACTGTAATTCGATTACATGCAAGCTGCGGAAAACTCTAGTAACGCAACAGAAAATGGATTATATTGTAGAATGGAAATAATGTCAGCTATTTGCAGTGAGTCATGGTTCCATGGTGCCCGGAGCAAGGGCCTAACATTATACCACACCGTAATGCCCGTTGCACATTTGTCACATAAGTGCCACTTACCTACATGCTCATTGCTAGGAACTTCATACTTTATGCCAGGGGCTTCATGCTCGTTGCCAAGGGGGAATGTCCTTGCTCGTTGCCAAGGGGGACTGTCCTTGCTCATTGCTAAAAGGACTGACCTTGCTCATTGCCAAGCGCGCTCACCCGCCCAGCTTCCCGCTGTGCCCGCCTGAGCCAGAGCTCAAGTCTCATGCTGGACCGCTAACCAATAGGCGCTCGCAGTCCAGCAGCCAATGCTGCTTCTGATTGGCTGCTGGACCGCAAGCGCCTATTGGCGAGCGGTCCAGCGAGTAACTTTAATTACAGAAGTTACAAGTAGGGGTGTAAAAATATCCAAGTGATAACAGTAGAAGAACTTAAAATAAAATGAAAAGCTGAAAAAACACTGATTTCTTTTGCAGACCGTGTACTGTCACAGACAGCGGTGCACACATTACAAAAAATGGCAGAAATAACGGTACTTGTTTCCTAGCACGGCCACAAATCTTGGCCATCGGGGGTAATTTGAGTGGCCTGCGACGCGACCGACGCGATGCCCCCGATTTTTCCATTGAAATGCATTGAAAACAGTGAAAAATCAGGTCGGTCGCGTCGTGTGCACCTAAAAATGCTTAAATGGTCCAGACGCGATGCCCCCGATTTCCCCATAGGAAACAATGTTAAATGGATCAATTTACCCAAATCAGCATAGGAACAATAGTAAATGGGGCAAAAACACCCCTGAACATTGAAATGTCCCCCCAAAAGTAGTTGACGCCACCCCGCCATCAACGTGAACCCGAAGCGTGGCGATCGCAGCGAGCCCGCGAGGGGCGGCGGTACGTGTCCTCCGACCTTTTCATGCCCTACTATCCACTAGGGCGTGGAGTGAGAATAGAATAGTGTGGCGAGCGCAGCGAGCCACCGAGCCCGAAGCGTGGCTAACGCAGCGAGCCCCGCGAGGGGACGCGGATACCTTCACAGGTAAACGCGTCCCTTCGCGGGCTTCCCAGGTGTCCGCATCGCCATGGACACCTGGGAAGCCCGCGAGGGGACGCGTATAACTGTGAAGGTATCCGCGTCCCCTCGCGGGGCTCGCTGCGCTCGCCGCGCTTCGGGCTCGGTGGCTCGCTGCGCTCGCCACACTATTCTATTCTCGCTCCACGCCCTAGTGGATAGTAGGGCATGAAAAGGTCGGAGGACGCGTACCGCCGCCCCTCGCGGGCTCGCTGCGCTCGCCACGCTTCGGGTTCACGTTGATGGCGGGGTGGTGTCAACTACTTTTGGGGGGACATTTCAATGTTCAGGGGTGTTTTTGGCCCATTTACTATTGTTCCTATGATAATTTGGCTAAATTTAGCTATTTCACATTGTTTCCTATGGGAAATCGTGGTCATCGCGGGTAAATTGAGGCATTTAACATTGTTCTCTATGGGGAAATCGCGGGCATCGCGTCTGGCCCATCGCACCCGATTTTTTAGCGGCCGCGATGCCCGCGATGGCCCCGATTTTACCCCCGATGACCGCGATTATGATCGTTGTGGCCGTGCTAGGAAACAAGTACCGAAATAACTTTACCTCTGAAGCCCGATACTTGGCTGCTCTATGAACACAGCTGCATCTTTGTACGCAGCAGCTAGCCTAGAACACGCAAAGCCCCCGGCTCCCCCGCTCCCCGCTGTGCCCGGCATCAGTCTCAATGGGAATAGTAAAAATCCGGCGAGCGCTCTCTCTGCGCATGCGCCGGTTTGGGACGCCGGAGGGAGGGATGCTGCGCCATGACGTCATGGCGCCGCATCCCTGCCTCCGGCGTCCCAAACCGGCGCATGCACAGTGAGAGCGCTCGCTGGATTTTTATTTACCTTACCCTACTGAGACTGATGCCGGGCACAGCGGGCGAGCAGGGCGCCTATGATCGCGGCTGTCGCACCTCTTGTGTGGAGGGGCGGAGACAGAGCAGGTAACAAGAAAGATTATAGGAATTGGCCACCTTCTGGCGCTATTGCAGCCTCGAGTCTGTACTATCCCACAGTTATCACCCAATAACAATTTACAAAACCATATAATACAACGAAATTGGGGTTCCGGACTTCTGAGGCGCAGGGATTTCGGCGGGAATGTCAAACGCCGACGTCTCCCTAGATCTTATCACCACCTTGGATGTTCACTCTTGGTGTATTCCCAATATGAGAAAAAAAACAATAAGAGAAAACCAACTGTTACATATCATTCCATATGACTTGGAAAGCTCAAGATGGATACGGGAAAGGAAGAGGTAGATGGGCGTACCCCTCTTACAGTATCTATGGCGGAGTATAGGCACGTAGCGTTATCTTTTTAATAACCCTCTGGTTCCTGTTTATCGGATCAACCTTTTATTCTCCCGGTATGTGTACATAAGAATAATAAAAAAGAGGTATATTTGTGTAAATGTGTATCCTTTGCTCTGATCTCGAACAAGGACACCTTTCAAGAATACAGAGCAGGATTTTCCTTTCTATGGGTGTACCTCACTCACCAACTGAAAGGTGGGGGTACACCTATAAAGGTTTCTTTGTGAAGAAAAGTGATAGTGTGTTCAAATAGGATGGGCGTACCCCACTCACGGTATTTCTGATGGTATGTAAGCCCGTAGCGGGTTCTTTTCCTTACGTCTTCTGTTATTCAGAAGATTTCGGATTTCCTCATCCAGTCGAAATATACAAAGTAAAAAAAGAGCAGGTAACATCTACATGAAACAAATGAAACACATGAAACACAGGTGCTTAATCAGTGACTAATGCATTCTGATAGATCTTCAGTACACATACTTAACCCTTTGAATGCCAACATTTCTGCGGGAGATGTGCAAAAAATTCGCTCACATTTGTTATATAAATTCAAATAAAAAATGTTGTGTAAAAAAAAGGATTGTGTTTCCTATATGCAATTAGGTCAACATTACAGGTCATTATGATGAAAAATTTTTTTTTTTTGTTGTTTCACACATATTTTGATAAATTCACTTGGCAGTCAAAGGGTTAATGACTTCCTACTGGCAACTTGTGAGGACAACTAGAGAACTTACATTGGGCCTGATTTATACCAGACGGGGATGGATT
The DNA here is from genome assembly GCF_055691185.1 of Crinia signifera. Lineage (NCBI taxonomy): Eukaryota > Metazoa > Chordata > Amphibia > Anura > Myobatrachidae > Crinia > Crinia signifera. The sequence goes on from NC_139217.1 coordinate 29,553,162, forward strand.
TGGCCCCGTTTTCATTGTTGTGGGCGAGGATGGGCATGTGCAGACTCGCTGTATGAATGCCTTCAGGGATGATCACACTTGCAGAGGTGCTCGCACAGGCAGGGAAGTGGACAAGTAAACCGGAGGCCGCGCCTGATTGGCTGCGAGATGGCCAATCCCCCAATTAGTAGGATCAGCCTTAAATGTAAAAAAACAATTACGGCTTCTCCTGTAAAATGGTGCGCTAGAGATGGAGTGAGTTTAATCTTTTCCCCACAAGCCTTCGGAAGGGGCCGTAAACGCACGAGATGCTCGTGTGCCCTGTTCCGACGGAGCTCTCCCCGGGTCCCCGTCGCCTCGCCACCAGCCACCAAAGCCTGCTCTCACCTCCCCGCACCCCCCCCCCCAATACTGCCCATCTCCCTGAAGCGGAGAAGGGCAGGGCCCCGCCGCCCAGCAACCGGGACGTGCGCGCGTCCCAGTCTGATGGAGTCCTTCTCCACTAGCGCTCGCCAACAGGCACGTTCTGACGAGCGCCGGCAAAGGAAGAGAGGGGCTCCATCTGAGTTTTCTTATTGTAACCCCCAGGATGCCTTCTAAAGACCTGAAGAGGACGCGATCTACGCCGGAGGCTTCAGTACGTATAATTACCTTCCACAGGTACAGTACCCACTTGGATTCTACTGGACAAGGGGATGGGCCAGCGTTGGAATCCATGGGTGAGTATCTAATGTATGGTTGATTCTAGTACGTATTAAAGTTTAATTTCTCTAATGTGTGTGCGTGTCTTTTATTTCACTATTTGTTTTAATAGTACCAGTGGGCCCTTTAATGCACCGCATGCTGGGACTTGTTGTTCTCCAAGTCTTTTCATACGTGGCAGGCTTGCTGGGTCTTGTTGTTCCACAACAAAACACAATAGTTTATTTTCTTTTCAGGGGGTGTCGAGCGGCGCGGACCTGTTTGCTAGCCTATGGGTATACGCAGTTTGGCGGACATGTCTGAATAAGGCCCTTTGTGTGTGCACCTTTAGCACACAATGTTTCCCACTGCCTGACATTCCCCTGCATCCTTCCTCATGTGTAATAGGCAGCAATGAGACGTACGCAGCCTATAGGAAGCGCACAATGCATTCCTGCGACAGCAACACATCACGTATAGTGCTTGGTGATTTCATAGTAAAATGAAGATAATAGCCAGCGTTTTACCCCAGTGATCCCCTGCTGGTTCTCTTTCAGTCGTCACCTGTGCATTATACATAGACTGATGGGCACAGTACGCCACACAAAGCAATTGAAATACCAGAGTGCACAATCAATACCGCCGCTTCGTCCCACCGTCATTAGTGTTTCTCTTCTGCATTTTTATGTTGCACACGTGACGTGAGACACATCATTGCTGCGTAGTCCTCCCTGCCTTGCTGTTCTGTGCTGTCTCCGCGTACATGTGTACCTAGGATCTCACCGCGCCCTCTTTCTGTGTCCACCACTGTGTACATGTGGGCACCATGGCGGTGAACCTATAACCTCGCCAACCCGCATTTTATTTTACTCTAAGCGGGGGTTTATGAGAACTGAGATTTGTGCAGAACAGCTAAAGAAAAGCCTGGCAGTCAGATGTGCTCTAGATTCCCAGAGAATAACGTCCATTAGTTGCTGTGGGTTATACACATACAAAATTTTTCTGTACATCTGTGTTCCTGATACCCCTTCCAGGTTACAAAATGCCTAAACCGACTCGGGATTTTGGACACGGATTCAACCAGAGTCAGACCCAGCTCAGACCACTTTCACACCTGTGGTTGGACCCTTGTGGTTCCCAGGTTGGCCACGCTTACACTGCACACTGGTGCAGTGCTGGGTACTTGTGTATTATCACGGCGCCCATCGCATACCATAAGGCATACAATGGTATGCGATGCAATGCGATATCACGCGATGTTGTACAATGGCATACAATTTTAAAATTGTATGACATTGTATATGGCATACGATGCCATACAATATGATGGGATGCGATTAAAAATTGTATAAGCACCCTAATTGGTGCTTACAATGTTAAATGCACCCCCACGTCACACCCCACTATAAACGTGAACCGGAAGCGTGGCGAGCGCAGCAAGCCTGCGAGGGGCGGCCGTACGCGTCCTACGACCTTTTCATACCCCCACTATCCACGTCGGCGTGGAGTTGATTTTATAAAGTGTGGCGAGCGCAGCGAGGGGACGCGCATAACTTCACAGGTATACACGTCCCCTCGCGGGGCTCGCTGCGCTCGCACAGCTTCGGGCTCGGTGGCTCGCTGCACTCGCCACACTATATAAAATCAACTCCACGCCGACATGGATAGTGGGGGTATGAAAAGGTCGTAGGACGCGTACCGCCGCCGCGCTTCGGGTTCATGTTTATAGTGGGGGGTGGCGTGGGGGTGCATTTTGCATTGTAAGCACTTATTAGGGTGCTTAAAACCACCCATTGGGGTGCTTGTACAATTTTTAATCGAATAGTGGTGTAAAATCGTGTCGCATCGCATGCCATCGGGTGTATGGCATGCAATGCGATAAAAACATTGCACAACCAACATCGGGGGCGCCGTTATAATACACAAGTACCCAGTGCTGGAACAGTGAGCTAGCTGTAAAAGGGTCCCGGGTCAGATGACCCGAGTTACCTGTTTACACTGCACCCGGCTCGGGTCTAACCCTGGTCGCTAGCCAAGATATTTTTCCTGGCCCCTTTCAGAGTGAGCAAATCCCTGGTTTCTGCATGTTCACCTGTGATAACCCGGGACTTTGCTGCTAATCTGAAAGGGGTACAAGCAGGGGCATAGCATAGAGCCGTGGCACCTGAAACAAGCCCATTTCACGGTGCCCAACCCATATACTGTATCATGTTGTACAAAAAAAAAAGTTGATTCCTATAGGGTAAAAAAAAACCAAGCAATAGACCCCACAGGGAAAAAAGCACACAATAGGCCCTATTCTGACCTGTTCACACCCACGTATTGCTGTGTGCATGCGTGATGTATGTACCCTGGGAGTGCGGCCTAAAAACACAGCCGGGCCCGGCTGTGGGGAGGAAGGGCCACTGACACCATCAGTGGCCTCGATCTCCCCACAGTTATCGCAGACAAGACTTACTCCGCGGCTGCGAACATGGGTAATACTATTCCATGTGACTGATTGAATGCGAATTTTCAGGCGTACACGGTTATCTGATTGCTGGGCTGTGAACATTTGCAGCCCAGCGATCTGGTCTGAATCGGGCCCAATGTCCCCTACAGGAAAAAAAAAACACATACATTGGGTTCCACAGGGAAAAAACACGCATATTGGACAACACAAAAAATGAGACAACCAGATTCCATAATTGCTCCCACATGAAAAAAAAGCACATTGATTCATTGCCCCCTGCATGGCACCCTCTAAGGATTTGGGAGCTTGTGCTCAACCAGGACCCCTCCTCGCTACACGCCTGGTCTCCCATACAGTGTACAGAATCTCTAGCTTTTAGAGTTACAGCAGAGGCCGGGGCCCGGGACAGCTGTACCCACAGCACCCCCTGTCAGCGGCCCTGGTCCAGCGATTCTGTGGGCACACCCATGCAACACCGGGTGTCCAACCGGGAATGCCCCCCTGCTGCCGATCAGTCTGCGAGCACCCGTGAAAATAAAATTTCACTGAAGGCACTTGCAGTCCCCCACCATTGGAGATGGGGCCGAATTGAATTGTTCTGAATCGGCCCCTTATTAGAGGCAGTGACATTAGAATAGCCATAGACTGTTATACACACCCCATATGTATGATACCGTGGTCCCTGATGTCATGTGATACAGTTAATAAGCCCCTATTAGGGCAATCCTATACAGTAAGTAATCATATACATCATATACTGTAAGTAAGCACTGCCATCTATTCATATAATTAATACGTCTTCTAGGTTGCCTAGGAATAATTAGATGTGGCCAATCATGCTGAAAATAAACTTGTCATTGTCAGGGGATGATGAGATGATGACCTGTATTTGGCGTCTAGTAACAAAAGTGATTAATTGCGGGAAAGTAATGATTAAAGGCCCTGGATTAAATGAAAGGCACCAGATAGAACATTCGTACTGAGCTGTGACCGGCAGGTACTGTACACCATCATCTCTACAGTACTGTACATGTGAGTATTACAGGCACCAAATAGAACATTCGTACTGAGCTGTGACCGGCAGGTACTGTACACCATCATCTCTACAGTACTGTACATGTGAGTATTACAGGCACCAAATATAATATTCGTACTGAGCTGTGACCGGCAGGGACTGTCCACCATCATCTCTACAGTACTGTACATGTGAGTATTACAGGCACCAAATAGAACATTCGTACTGAGCTGTGACCGGCAGGTACTGTACACCATCATGTCTACAGTACTGTACATGTGAGTATTACAGGCACCAAATATAATATTCGTACTGAGCTGTGACCGGCAGGGACTGTCCACCATCATCTCTACAGTACTGTACATGTGAGTATTACAGGCACCAAATAGAACATTCGTACTGAGCTGTGACCGGCAGGTACTGTACACCATCATCTTTACAGTACTGTACGTGTGAGTATTACAGGCACCAAATATAATATTCGTACTGAGCTGTGACCGGCAGGTACTGTACACCATCATGTCTACAGTACTGTACATGTGAGTATTACAGGCACCAAATATAATATTCGTACTGAGCTGTGACCGGCAGGGACTGTCCACCATCATCTCTACAGTACTGTACATGTGAGTATTACAGGCACCAAATAGAACATTCGTACTGAGCTGTGACCGGCAGGTACTGTACACCATCATCTCTACAGTACTGTACATGTGAGTATTACAGGCACCAAATATAATATTCGTACTGAGCTGTGAACGGCAGGTACAGTACACCATCATCTCTACAGTACTGTACATGTGAATATTACAGGCACCAAACAGAACATTCGTACTGAGCTGTGACCGGCAGGTACTGTACACCATCATCTCTACAGTACTGTACATGTGAGTATTACAGGCACCAAACAGAACATTCGTACTGAGCTGTGACCGGCAGGTACTGTACACCATCATCTCTACAGTACTGTACATATGAGTATTACAGGCACCAAATATAATATTCGTACTGAGCTGTGACCGGCAGGTACTGTACACCATCATGTCTACAGTACTGTACATGTGAGTATTACAGGCACCAAATAGAATATTCGTACTGAGCTGTGACCGGCAGGGACTGTCCACCATCATCTCTACAGTACTGTACATGTGAGTATTACAGGCACCAAATAGAACATTCGTACTGAGCTGTGACCGGCAGGTACTGTACACCATCATGTCTACAGTACTGTACATGTGAGTATTACAGGCACCAGATAGAACATTCGTACTGAGCTGTGACCGGCAGGTACTGTACAACACCATGTCTACAGTACTGTACGTGTGAGTATTACAGGCACCAAATAGAACATTCATACTGAGCTGTGACCGGGAGGTACTGTACACCATCATCTCTACAGTACTGTACATGTGAGTATTACAGGCACCAAATAGAACATTCGTACTGAGCTGTGACTGGCAGGTACTGTACACCATCATCTCTACAGCACTGTACATGTGAGTATTACAGGCACCAAATAGAACATTCGTTCTGAGCTGTGACCGGCAGGTACTGTACACCATCATGTCTACAGTACTGTACATGTGGCAGGGCTGAAATGACGCAAAACACATCATTTAGTAACACCCTCTCCCCGAAGAGCAGCAAATCACAACATTTACAGGAAAGAGGGCAGCTGCAGAGTCTCCTCTCCGGGCTTCTCCTGGAGAGTTGACACTAAGGGCCTTATTTTGGTTCATTCTTTCTGACAAAATCCTTCTTAGATGGACAAAACCATGTGCACTGCAGGGGGGGGCAGATGTAACATGTGCAGAGAGAATTAGATTTGGGTGAGTAATTTTGTTTCTGTGCAGGGAAAATACTGACTGCTTTATTTTTACACTGCAATATAGATCTCACTTTGAAGTAAAACCCCACCCAAATCTAATTCTCTCTGCACAAGTAACACCTGCCCCACCTGCAGTTCACATGGTTTTGCCCATCTAAGAAGGATTTTGTCAGAAAGAATGAACCAAAATAAGGCCCTAAGGGCAGTATTCAATGAGAATACTGACGACGTGCAGCGAATCCTGTTTAGGATTCGCTGCACATTCGCCACTGCCCGCCGCGTTCCGGAGCCTCGCCGGCTCCAGTATTCAACGAGTCAGCGGCTCGCTGCCCCTGACCGGCGAATTTGAGCTCCTGCGGCGGACACCGCAAGGAGCCTGAGGACGGTGGCAGGCAGGGAGATGGAATTCTCCCTGCCTGCCCCAGAATGTTTGTGGGGGGGAGGTGGGCTCCCCGGGTGCAAGGCAGCACAGGCTGCTCCCCCGGGGGTGCTAGCAGGGGACCGCGTATATTCACTACACCCGATCATGCATATGTAATGATCGGGTGCAGTGAATATATGAATATCTAATGAGCGGCTCGGCTCCGGCCCCCTGCTGGCTGGTCTGTGTAAAAAATAAATAAAATAAAAATATATATTTTTTTTATTAAATATATATTCATGTGCTTACAACACATGAATAAAAATAGCATGCCCCTCCTCAGAATAAAATTCCTGATTTTTTTACACCAAATGTAAAAAACAAAACACTTTATTTTAAAAGTTCACCTTCCACTTCACCATAAAAAGATAGCGATTGCTACTCGGTGAATCATGGCGAAAAAAACCTTGAAATGTATTTGCCATCTGGTCATTGAATAGGGTGATTCACCGTTTTAGTCAGAAATTCGCCTTACAGCACAAAATCGCCATTAAAACCTGGCGAATCAGCCTCATTGAATACCGCCCTAAAAGTAGTGTGGGACAAATGCTCTATGATACCGCCCTGTGATTACCAGAGTAAAATAATAAAAACTCATTTGCAGCAATTAATCATCCTTCATGTGCCAGGAGAGCTCGTCTGATAACTGTGCTGAGAGCAGGAAACAGCCAAGCTAGCCAGTAATTCTGTGAGGAATGGCAGCGATAGTGCAGATACTCCATGCAGTTGATGGCAAATTTGTATAATTAATATTAATTACTCTGACGGCTTTGAAGAATGATATCGTTTAGCATTTAGCCTGCATTCTGAGTAACGATGGGTTTTATTTCCAGGAAATATTAACCATTTAGGCAGGGGCATGGTATGAGTGGTGCAGGTAGGCACCAGGCACATGAGTCCCTTCCTCCTACCAAACAGCTGAGGACCATTTCCTAATCCCCCCATAGGAACAGAAGAGAGATAACAAGGACAATGGTGGGAGTTAGGGATTCAACAGCATCAATGGTCTATGACCAATGTTGAATACTTTTGCCATCGATAGAGGGGAATCGGATGGTTTCCCACCAGCGATGATGCTGAAGCAATGACAATTTTTTTTAAAAAGGCGCCGAACCGCGGAGAGTAGCTCCGCCACGACACTCCTGTGAAGCTCCGCCCCCAAGTTCTTATTGGCTCTCAACCTTCTGTACTCCTTTGGCTTCCAATATCACCTCTATGCAGATGACACCCAAATCTACCTCTCCTCTCCTGATCTGTCCCCCACTGTTTTCTCTCAAGTTTCCAACTGCCTCTCTGCCATCTCCACCTGGATGTCTGAGCGATTTCTGAAGCTGAATATGGACAAAACCGAACTTAGTATCTTTCCCCCACCCAGAGCTATGCCCCCTACTAATATCTCTATCACTGTTAACAACACCATCATCTCCCCTGTTCCCCAACTCCGCTGCCTGGGTGTCACTCTTGACTCCTCCCTCTCCTTTGCACCCCACATCCAAGCCCTGGCCCATTCTTGCCGGTTCCAGTTACGCAACATTGCTCGCATCAGGCCCTTTCTCTCACAGAGTGCAACTAAGCTGATCATCCACTCATTGGTTATCTCACGGCTTGACTACTGTAATGCTCTTCTCACTGGCCTCGCTCAATCCAAACTAGCTCCTCTCCAATCTGTCCTCAATGCTGCAGCCAGGCTTATCTTCCTCTCCCGCCGCTCTAATTCTGCCACTCCCCTTCAACAAAATCTGCACTGGCTTTCATTCCCCTACAGAATCCTCTTCAAACACCTCACACTCACATACAGGGCCATCTCTAATTCCATTGCTCCATATATCTCTAACCTCATCTCCATTCATACACCCTCCCGCCCCCTACGGTCAGCTGACGACTGTCGTCTCTCCTCCACCCTGATCACTGCTTCCCATGCTAGAGTACAGGACTTTGCTCGTGCTGCACCCCTTCAGTGGAACGCACTCCCTCGCTCCATTAGACTCTCCCCGACCTTGCAAAGCTTCAAACGGGCACTGAAAACTCACCTATTCATCAAAGCGTACCCTTCCACTGCATAAACCAGCTGGTTCTCAGACCCATTGCCTGTTTACATCCTGCTATCTAACCACCACCCCCTCGCTTGCACCTCTTGTAATCTGTCTGTCTCCCCTTCCTACTAGATTGTAAGCTCCTCCGAGTAGGGCCCTCTTCCCTCCTGTTGTCAAAGCCCACTTCTCTTCAAATTTCACTCACAGCTCTCCTTTACTCCAACACTCAGTGACCATCTTCATACTCATCTCCATCATTGGCCTCAAGCCTCTAGTTGTATGTTGATTGGGTCCTCACTACTTACATTTAAGCTGTAATGTGTATTGAACTGTGGTGCTCTTTATTTGTACTGTATTTTTGTTATGCCAAGTTTTGTCTCCCTGTATTGTTCCTTTGTACGGCGCTGCGAAACACTTGGGGCGCCTTATAAATAAAATTATAATAATAATAATAATAATAATACTGCGGGCCAGTAAAGCAGGGGTGATCCTCAGTGGGTGAAACCATCCATGGTTACTGGGCAGATGGTTTCACAACATTGAGTTTACCCATTAATGGTACCATCGATGCAACCATCGACTGGTGACCCACTGATGGTCATTCCTAGTGTGAATACCCCCGATATTTTGCAAAGTGTTATCCTAAAGCTGTAGCGTATGTTCTCTCTGATTCATTAAGGGTTGCAAGTTTTAAGAGATCCAATTCACATGCTGCATCATACTGAACACTACGCCCTAGTACTGCCAGCTGCTAATCAGAAGTTACATGGGCACAAATGGGGACAGCAGGTAAGTGCAAACACATACCACCCAACTTTCATGAAACGAAGGCGTGGCTTCATGGGAAATGCAAGCTACACCCACTTCTCTTGTCATACTACGGTAAGGCCCAGGGCCCTGGAACCTATTCACTGATTGCTCCACTAAGTACAGCAGTGCGTAGGTTTTCAAGCACGTAGGGCCTGATTCAGAACCTACAGTAGCAAACAGGTATAAGCCACCCGCCGCCCCACCGAACGCGCGCCCCCCCTCGCTCGCGTCACTCGCCATTAAATTATTTTTTTCCCGTTCGCAGATAAGTCAGTCTAGACTCTAGACTGACTGTCATCTTGGCTAGAGATGTCCGAATTCGGGGCGAGCTCTGAGGTGTTGTGTCATCAGCTGCCCGCCCCCAAGAAGGCACTGTCACACCTGCATTCCCAGGCGAATGCCCAGCCTATGGGAGTTCATCTGCTGCCAGCCACTTCCCTCCCCACCCTGAGCCAACGTCTCGGCGAGTGAGTGATACTAGCCGAAGACATTCGCACAGAGGGAATGCACATACGCATATTCACGCATGCACAGACGCCCACCATCAACTGGGGGACCAAATTGGGCCCTCTATGAGTGGGTCTGAATCAGCCCATTAGCCTTCGAATAAACAAATGTTATTTTTTTAAACTATTTTTTTTTTATTAATTATTTCTAGTATTTCTCCTATTTATATACATGCTTCATCATAATCACATTAAAGTAGCTTTTGACCTACTGTGGCCACCATAGCCCTACGCGACTTCCACTTATACCATACGTGCCCTCCACTCTGCCAGCCGTGCTGCTACAGAATCTGATGCAAAACACTGTGGGCGGTATCTAATTACCTGCAATGAATTTCCCATTGTCGACCTAATGCTTGTGTCGACCATCCGACCGTGTCAACCTATATCAGGTGTCGATCTTCAGTGGTTGACCCAATGCATGTCGACTTTAATAATGACCGTATCCCATAGTTATTATGTTAGGATTAAGAATGTCAATACTAGAATGTCAACGTATTCTTTAGGTCGACATTCAGAATGTTGATGTGGTGAGTAAAAATGCTGCAAAGTGTTGACATGAACATAATGTTATCACACTCACTATGTCAACATTGTGAATGTTAGTATTTTTTATTTTTTATTTGAGCATTTTTGAATTATTTTTTATTTTTTATTTTATATTTTTAGCTGCTGTGCCCGCTTAGTAATTTATAGTGTTTGATAACAATATTTTTATTTATTTTTTAATTTTTAATTTTTATTATTTGTTTATTTTAAGTTTTTTATGTTGTCTTCTAATTAAAAAGAATTAGGGTACACACTTTAATGTATAAGGTTACACCTTAGATTGTAGCTGGGTGAATAGATTTTATACAAACATCCTGCGAATATATGTGGTAAATTTATTCAGGAACTGGTATTAAATAACAATTTTTTGATATTGATCGATGTTATATCAATGAATAATTGATTACAAATAAAATAAACAAATAATAAAAATTAAAAAATTAAAAAATAAATAAAAATATTGTTATCAAACACTATAAATTACTAAGCGGGCACAGCAGCTAAAAATATAAAATATAAAATAAAAAATAATTCAAAAATGCTCAAATAAAAAATACTAACTGAATAGCTTTATTTGGAGGACCTAGAGTGCACCCCACTCGAGTTTCTTTTTTCTTTTATGTGTAATATGACATGTTTTGACTCGGGGGTGCACCACTGAACATCATGATTGTGACATTTGCCTGAGGGACAAGTCACAGAGTGATGTGCATCATAAAATTGTTTAACCAATTATAATCAGTTATGTCCTCCAATTTGTAACTTTAGTGAAATAAATCCCCTACGTATAGTGCAGCTCCCCTAAAAAAACTTTCCTCTACCAACATTGTGAATGTTGACAGTCACATGTCAGGGCTAGGGTTAGGCTGTGGTTAATATTAGTTGTCAAACAATTCAAAAGTGCCAACTGTCGACGTGAAGTGTCAACATAACATGAAGTGTCAACATATGTGCCAACATATGTGCCATATGCTATACATGTCTACCCCTGTGTAGTGTATATTTTAAGCATAAATATATATTTATTTCCTGTTAAGCCTCTATAACACATTTTAACAATTCATTTCTTGCCTTTCTTTTCTAAAACCAATGAAGGTTTGCCCGAAGTGTTGCGATGTGTCTTATTTGTCACCACGGAGCGCCTGTATCTCACGGGCTTATCCTAAACATGACCAGTTGCTTTTAAGGCAGCTTAGCTCTTAAGAACACTTCTATTGAATTCTATAAAATCCTTATTCCAGATGATTTGGTTGATTTTGACAGTGACACCAATTTCACGCCTGTCTCTTCCCTGATCACAATTCCTTGAGATGTCCCCTTCGCTCATAACTCATCTGCTTGAGCAACAATGTGACTTTAAAGAGATAAAAGCTATATTGAAGCTTACGGTAATAAATTTGAAGCCAAAATGTATTTGCACGAATGTAGATAAACTCAAGCATATTTGACAGCGTTCCGGTCGGCTAACGCAACCCCTCAATGTACCATGCTAATCTCCTTGCCCGTGAGATTGCGCATCTTTTATGTAAGTTCTTACACCTTTAACTCTGACATGCAAGAGGTTTCTGCTAAAGACTGGGGTGCAGTAATATTTTATATCCCAAATCTGTTTCTCTTTTTTGTGGACACACAATCCGGTATTATTAAACTTATTTAAACAACCAAAATTCAGTGTAGCATTGTTCTAAGAGCATTAGATGAAATCAGTACTTGGTGATCCTTAGGCCGGTTTCACACACTCCGGCTCCTGCCGGACGGTGAAATCCTGCACGGCCAGGGAGCCGTGCCGCACACAGTAGTTGTGAATGGACACTATTGTGTCCATTCACACGGGACGGCCACGGCCCGGCCGCACGGTTGCAGCCGGATCCCGCCACTGGAAGGGACGGCTGCCGGGCTGTGCCCATCCCCTCCATGATAGTCTACTGTGTGTGGCACGGCCCCCCGGCCGTGCGGGATTTCACCGTCCGGCAGGAGCCGGAGTGTGAGAAACCTGCCTTAGGGTGCCATATTGGAGGATCTTATGGTGCCTCCCAGTAAATTGTCTCTCAATGCTATAAAATCTATAAATGGTAGTCTTACAAAATAATAAAGCTTGTCTGCACTTCGTTTGATGTAATGACTAATTAAATAAAAGTTTATGTTTTGATTATTATTATTGTGTTTTGATTATTATTTATGCAATGGTTCCGGTTTTGCAGAACCGGCCTCTAGTGTTTTGGTTCGGAATTTAAAATCCAAATTTTGGGATTTGATGAAAATGTATAAAAACAGCTAAAATAATGTAACTTCAAATCAAAAACCCTAAATTTGTATTTAAAATTTGAATTTCAAACGATGTGAAGAACAGAACTGGCACTTATTTCAGATGCACAAAATTGTGGCGGGATCGGATTTAGAAAGAACCCTATTGCACATTTCTACTAATCAGACCAAGTTAGAACAGGTTCCGGATAGCTGACAGACAGTCGGGATCCCGACTAATGGCCACTGGTTATTCTCCCTTGTTGGGGTCCACTACCCCCATAGAGGGAGAATAGAATAGGTGGCGAGCGCAGAGAGCCCGCAAGTGGCTTTGTTGCGCTCCCCCCCAGGGGTGGTGCAAGGGTTTTTAGCACCCTAGGCAAAACCTCTGCCAACTCCCCCCCCCCCCCCCCCCCTTTACCCCTTCGGAAAACTTAAACACACACACATATATACATACACACATATATATATATGTGTATATATATATATATATATATATATATATATATATATATACAAATACATTATATATATATATATATACACACACACACACACACACACACACACACACACACACACACACATATATATATACTGTATATATACAGACACAGCCATGTAATGCACATATGCATTATAACCCCCTCCCCCAGGCAGCCACTACTGCAGGTACCAGACACCTCATCACAGAGCAGCTTACTGTGTGTGGGGGGATACTGCTCAGCTTGATGAGATGCCACTTCTGCCGGCAAGGAGGCACCGCTATTGGTTCTGCGGGGAGCCTCCACAGCACCGATGTTGTTGGACACTGCTGACTGTAATGAGAGGCAGGGGCGGTCGGTGTGGTGAGGGAAGGCTTGACGGGCGGCTGTTGTCTGCCGTGGGAGTGCTGTTACAGAGCTGCGGGTCTTCCCTCCTGCCTTCCGGAAACCGCGGTAGCCGCGGAAACACTTTTTTTAATGCTGGTGAGAGAAAAGAGGCTGCCGCTCATGGGACCTGCGGCGCAGCTACATTTAAATGATAAATAAGGAGCGCCCTCTAGTGGCCAGCGCCCTAGGCAGCTGCCTAAAGCTGCCTAGTGGTAGCTCCGGCCCTGATCCCCCCACTGTCTGAGTCTGGCCAGTCAGGATCCCGGCGTCGGGCTAATGACTGTCGGGATCCCAACTGTCGGGGTCATATACCACACCCGTTAGAACAATTTATTATGTTTACCCTTGAAATAATATTCCTAATATGTATCCATACAATCCATATATAATGCCAATGATGTTACAAATGGAAATATTCAGTAACATAGAATCTGTGGACATGACCATGCCAATAGGAACTTATTTGCAATGAACAGTGGTCCTGAAATTCCTCTGTACAATCACAAGTACAATACTAATCATTACCTCAGGATCCAGATGATAGGTCAACTGTCGACCTGTCTAGGACAACATTCAATATGTCGACGCAATATAGTTGACATGCACTAAATCAACATAAAGTAAATGTTGAAAAAAAGCACAAAGTCGACATGGCGATGGTCGATGCTTGAAAAAAAAATTATCTGTTTATGTGTCAACCTTTTCCGTGTTGACGTTTTGCTTGTGTCAACCTTTTCCAGTGTCGATCTTGTGAATATTGACCTTTTGGTGTCGACCTTATTTATTTATTTACAGTTTTTTATATAGGGCAGCAGATACTGTTGCACTTTACAATTGGAAACAACAGTGATTAAACAAACTGGGTAGATACAAACCGACATAGAGGTAGGAGGGCCCTGCTCGCAGGCTTACAGTATGATCCATACTCCACTGCCTGTACGCGATAGGATTCCATCCTGGAAAAGCTTTGAACTCCCAATTGCCCACATTTAGGGAGGGATCGCTAGTGGTCGGGTACCGGGAGAGTGGGTTATGCGGCCGACGTGTCAACATTTTCTAGCTTAACACAAATGGTCAACAGTGACTATGTCGACAGCTGAGAATGGTCAACAGACACTATGTTGGCATTGACAGGAGGTCAACACAAGCAAAAGATCAACAAGAACATGGTCGACGGGAAAAGGTTGACACAAGTTTTTCATGTGCTTTGTTTATACTGTACCATTCCAGTGGAGGAGGAATACAATAGTGTGAGTGCAGCAAGCCACGTGCGAGGGTGCAGGACACTCTTATGGTTTCCATACTGTATATCGACATAGACACCCAAAAACATGAAACTGCATGTCAACCTTTTCCCTTACCGACCATATCCATGTTGATCTTTTGCTTGTGTTGACCTTCTGTCAATGTCGACCTAGTGTCTGTCGAGCATTCTCAGATGTCTACTTAGTCAGTGTCGACCATTATTGGTCAACCTAGTCACTGTCGACCTAGACATTGCCGACCATCTATACCAGGGGTGGCCAAACCGGTCCTTGAGATCTACCAATGGTCCATGTTTTCAAAATCCCCCGGCTGGTGCACAGGTGTAGTCATTATTACAGGTGCCCATGCACTAATCCGATTTGGGCCAATTCCCCCTGATCCCGAATCAGCTGTGCTTGACGTCCCTCTCAGGTCCAACGCGTGGTGTTGTGCGCATCTGACCTCAGCCGGAGGTCGGAACTGCTGCCTGTCCCACCTCCAACTCGGCCCTCCTCCCAGCGACTGGGAACGGGGTCGCATGCGTTCCTGCAGCCCCGGAAGGTCACAGGATGGCCAAACACTGATGCGATACATCGCAGCACAGTATGACCACCTAGGGGGTTATTCTGGTGGATTCGCAGACTTGCCGGTGCACCAAACCCTGCCTTGCGAATGTTTGGTTGGTGTCACCAATTCGCAAGGGCGACTCGCATGCAGGGATTTGCGAATGGGTGTTACTGTGTGCAGGGCGGGCGACCAGCGAAAGATGTGGAAGGTGCACAAATATAAAAGTCACTTCCAAGTCACTGACATGCAGTATGCGTGCATGCTGGGAAGGAAATGGGCGGGCGGTGATGTCAGCTGCCCGTCACCTGCGCCCGGACTCATAGTAACGACCATAAAACGCTGGGCATTTCCATATGCTAATGGAGCCACCCCACGCCACTCTCCGCTCCCGGGATGCGGTCATTTGGTCTACAGCAAGATGGTCGACAGTCATTAGGTCGACACCATTAGATCGACATGGGGAAATGGGACATGGGAAAATGGTACCTTTCGACCGATAACCATGTCAACCTTTTCCCATGTCGACCTAGACCCATGTCGACATGTCCCATGTCGACCCAATGGTGTCGACCTAATGACTGTAAACCGTCATGCTGTAGACCAAATGATCCCAACTCCCACCCCCTGCCCGCTGTCCTGGGTGCGTGCCCCCAGCGAACAGTCTGCACATGTGCAGAATTGTGCATGCAGAGAACAAAAACATCGGTCCCCGTGGGAATGCAGCGCTGCTGCGAACGGTCCGGAAAAAGGTCCCTAAACTCACTCTTTCACACCTGCTGCTTTCATTCCTACTATAAATCCACAGGTTGTCTGAGATACACGAGCTGTTAGAAGTAAAACAAAGACCCAAAGCACAACGTTCGGCAGCGTATTCCATTCTATAACCCTTCTTATTCCATCTCCTGTTTTCCATTTTGCATGTTAACTTAAGACTCTTTAAACCGCCGAAGTCCAGCAAATTAGAAAACAGATCACATGATTCCGTTCACCTATGGAAATCTCCCTAACGTTATCCGGTTCATCTCAGAAATACTTTCCTGCAATTAAATTTGTAAATAAAAAGTAGTCAATGAAGAAGATAACTCATTTAATATTTATATGAGTCCAGGATGATCTTATACGACTGCCAGACATCCACAGCGTCCTCCAAATTAAATTGGCATGCGATTTATGTAGATACTAATCACCACATTCTCAGAACGAGTGAAAAAGGCTAAAATAAACATAAAAGACGGAAATAAATCAAGATATTATTAATCATTAAACAGCGGACATTGGCCTTTTTTTTTTTTTGGTCTATAATTCCAAAAACCTATTGCATACAGGAGAATTTAATGTCCCCATCTAGACCTGGGTATAATTAACATTGCCCAAAACACGACCTGGCGTGAAATAAGGAGGAAAGGTTTATCAACACTGAAATTCATCATATTGAATGATTCCGAAATCTTTAACCTTTCATAAGATATGAATGAATGGGCAATTAATTTGCCACATAAATCCATTTATTGGAACTGTAAAACAGCATTCCAAATCACAGCACCAAATGGAGGTTCCCCAGGGGAGTCATTTATGTTTTACAGGCCTGAATATATCAATGTGCCGATCACAAAGATATTGCGATACCAAAAACAAAAAGCGGACTCTCCAGTGTTTAATTATTTTGACCCAAATCCTGACAAATGTTTTTAATGACATCTGCTCCTTCCAGGAACTTCCTTCATGTCATTGTGGTGAGTTCAAGAAATTTTAGAAGACTAATTAATACCCTCATCAGTAACCTCATTAGTGATCGGTGGTAGTCCTTCAAAAAAAACTATCTTGTGCCTGTCCTTTTTAATGTTCAACACAAAGGCGGATGGGATCGCCCAAGCACAATTACTGTACATCTTGCACCACTTTTTATTTCTGCCACTGCTACGGATGGAGCCGACCTCCGTATTGCAGAGCTGCTGCCAGATCTTTCTAGCTGGCAATTGCCGGCAGAGTGCGGTGGTAGGCGAGCAGGCAGATCGGCTCACTTGTTTGCTCGTGCAAATCGGCAAGGCAGCAGGCAGCAGGGACCAGCTGCTTGACTGCCCGTCTCCGTTTCAGGGGAGACAGGCAGGGAGCGGGCATGGAGTGGTGGAGATGGACAGCCAGGTGCAGGGTGCGCGTCATGCGCGCATGCCCCATTCTGTCGGACTCTGGTGGCTCCAGCTGTAGATATGCAAACAACGACAGTGTGTTTGTGCCGATGCTCTGTCGCTTAGTAACCAGCCAGCTCGCTGCAGCATTTGACCTGGATGAAAACAATATTGTGAGGTGGTCAAAACTGAGTGGAAACTAGTAGAAATGAACGGTATTGAGGTTAATAATACTGTAGGAATACAAAAAGGCCCAAATTATATTAAGTTGCATTTTTTTTTAAAACTGGGGCCTTTATTCTGATTGATGCGTACTTTTCCGCATACTTTCGGATAGCGTCTTTACGGCGTCTGCGCATGCGTGGAGAACGCCACGCGCATGTGCCACGCATTGACTCCGTACCTGTTCGTGCAAATCCCGTACAAAACTGTGCCCCGCAATCAGTCTTGAAATATGGGCGTATTATGGGCGTCATGCGGAATGAGACATGGGCGTAGTTTCAAAGTGGGAAAAACTGGGAGGAAACATGGGCGGACACGGGGGAGTACACTTATGTTGGGGGGCGTACATTCGGATAGCACTCCGAATGCACGCGACCAAAACCGATAGAAATGTGCTGTGTCCATAAGTCAAGTATTGCTTTGCGGAAACCACTCGGTCTTGCGGTAGCCGAACGGAACGCCTAATGACTACAAGCATTAACACCTGAACCCAATACAATCGACTCCTTTACTCATTACTCACTAATAGGACGCTTGTCAGTGCTTTAATTGAAACCATTGCTGCTTCAAGGAACCTTTACTAAACACACACATATGCTGTACTTGTCCCACACTTTTAAACTGCTAAGAATGGACATCACTGAATATTAATCCTATCAATACACATGTGTATTCTACATGTACTAATTAAACCACACAATTTTGATAAAGTAAAGAAATTTATTTAAAGACATTTCACACACAATGAAACTGTGAAGCAATTAAAAACAAAAAAAAAAAATAATACCAAAAACCATGGCAGGAATGTACCAAAATAACTTATAATCCAAAAAAAATATAATTGCACACATTCATAGCCACAGCAGAATCATTTGGAACACAACCGTGGACTTAGCAACATCACTTCAAGTACAGCTGACAGTAATGGCAGGCAAAAGAGGGCAACAGGGGAACCAAAAATGACATATGAAGCAAGGGCTCATCTGGTTACCCTCAGCACGTGATTGGACACAAGAAGCTGACACACACAGCACAATGAAAGAGTTGGGACCACATAACGGTGGAGATTAATGCAGCCACAAGTTCATTTGCGAGCACGTTTGCCCTTGGTAGGCTCCTTGGCCTGTGCAGCAGCTCTTCGGCCACGGCCAGATGCTGGGGCAGGTGGAGCAGATGCTGGCGAGGGGGTGGATGGTCTACCCCTCCTGCCAGCAGGGAGTGTTGCAGGTGGTAATGCACCAGAAACAGATGACATTAGGACCCTATTGCTGTTAACTAGCTCCACCATAAGCTCATTATGGTGGAGGAGGAGATCATTTTGACGCGTGGCTTGCTCGGCCAGCACCTGAGCACTTGCAGCCATGGCCTGATGCGCCTGAACCATGGCCTGATGCGCCTCAGCCATGGACTGCATGCTCCCAGCGATGGACTGCTGGGTGCTGACCAAGCTCGCCATGATCTCCTCGGTCCTACGCATCTGTTCTGATGCCAACTCTCCCTGCTGGTTAATGTCCCCAAGCATCTGGGCCAAGCTGGCATAATCGGCTTGGGCCGATGGCTGCTGCTGCACACGGCTACCACTGGGGCCAGGTGGCACGGACTCCTCCACCTCCTGAGAAGACTGTTCACCAAGCAGTGGGGTGTCTGTTGAAAATGAGAAACACAATTAGGACACATTCTAAGATAATTACTTGCACAAGCTTATGGCATGACAAATATTTACCTTCCAGAAAAGACGCAAACACTTCAGCTGGGGCCTCGCTATCCATCGTGCTCACCCCCCTGACCTCCTCAACTGCTACACAGCTCTCGGCCATCAACTCCAGGGGGGTGAACTCTAGCCCTGATGGCATGGGCCCGGCCCCAGATCTCTGGCTGTGTTCCCACCGCTTGGTCATCTTCCTCTTCAGGTTGGTTTTGAAGTCGTGCCACCTGCAATGTAAGTTGACATATTAATACATGTCACTCCAGATGTTTGATGTTGCAGCCATTGCTCTGTGCTACATATTACGACATGTGCTTCATGTCAAAAACATGACATTACATTCAACTATGATATCAACCGTTACAATACACATTCACACTCACCCTACTCTAACTCTCAACTAAATAACATGGCAATCATGTCTGTGTATCGTACCAACCTCACCGGCCATTTGCCAAATCCATCTGAGCATTAATTCAAACATTACTTGTCTATTACTGGGCACATGTATCACAAAACAACTTGCCTCTTCTTGACATGCTCCGCCTCACAAACTTGTGGCGCCACTTCATTAATCTCTGCCGTTATGTCTTCCCAAATCTTCCATCTGCGTGTGTGTGTCAGCCTCTCCGGTGGACACTCAATCCAATCACGTGCTCGCGGAACCAGGATGGCAAGCTCCTGTGCTTCATATGCCTTATTTCGGGAACTTGGTTCCTCTGTTGGCCTCTTTTTCCCCTTGCCACGTCCATGCCCACGCCCACTGGCACGTGGCGCTGTACTTGAAGTGCTGCCCATGGTAGTATCTTGTGAAGTCCCCGGTTGTGTTCCAAAGGATTCTGCTGAGGCTGCATATGAGGCAGCTGCAGGTTGCCCTGCTGTAGAAGGGCCAGGTGCAGGTTGCCCTGCTGGAGAAGGGCCAGGTGCAGGTTGCCCTGCTGGAGAAGGGCCAGGTGCAGGTTGCCCTGCTGGAGAAGGGCCAGCAGCCTCAGCATTTCCCACTGCCTGCATGTGCAGTGGCACATAGGAGGTGCTGGAGTCCATCTTGTCAAAAAGTAGCTGCAACTCTTGGTCCACCTCTGATTGGGATCCAGACATGTTAGCAGCAACTTTGTCACATTCTAATACACCTTTATATACTGTTTGTGTATCCTGTTTGGCGTACATCAGCGGCAGCTGCGTTCCGTGCTCGAGCATAACGGCCGCCTGCGTACGGCGTGGTTTTTTCGCGCCGCATACGTTGCGGAAATTCCATTGTGTAAAACCTGGCGAAACTTCTACATGAAATATTGGTCACCAATTCTAACATTGCATAGAATCTTCGGATACACCTGTGACTATCGCACAATATACATGCTATTTGGTAGCATGACATGACATTTGGTTCATGACTACTGTGGTATTGTTGATTTTGATTGCAATCTAAAAGTAGCCCAATCCCTTAGAAAATCCAGGCCACAAGTCATGCAATACTCATCACTACTGTTATAGACAACACATGTGAGAGGCCTATAAATAGTGAATTGCTGCTAGAATCATTTGTCTCCAGATCTGTACTTGTCAGGGTCTAAGGTAAGCTCTTCCATGGTCCTTGTAGATATGATATCCATTAACAATGTAAGTGTATGAATGTATGCACCATTGCCTCACTGACTACAGATTGTTGGGCCAGCAAAGTGTTTGTAGCATTATAGCAACATGTCACATGTTCACTATTTCAATCACAGGTCTTAAACCTGTGTGTGTCCATCTATTGCAGGACAACATGTCCCAGCAATAGGTGAAATGTGTCAGAGTACATGATGTCGGCAACAAATGCAGACACCTTTGATACTGAAGTAGTGTTTAGTAGTTCGATGTTGTAAGCATCTGTGTGTTTAGGACGGTGTGTATTGAGTTCATATTATTGTTACATCATTATAGAGTCAAATGGATCTTCGCTATTTGACGGGGCGGCCATCTATTGTACGTATTGAAGCCTACAAATCTATTTGTTGTCGGATATGGCCATTATGTGCATAGGTGCATCATTATTTATGTTCATTTCTTTCTAGGTTGCTGAAGCAATGATGGCATTCATGGAAAGGAGGCTAAGGGCACTTGCGGCTCTCCCCACTCGTCGCCCAAGGAGGCCAGGACGTGCTAGAATCTATCGCACACGGGTGACTCTGTTTGGTATGCCCGATGATGAGGTACTTACTAGGTACCGGTTACCGCCACATGTCATTCTGGATCTGCTCTCGTTAATTGAGAGTGATCTGGAACCTCTACACGGGATCACGACAGCAATTCCGCCTCACACACAGCTGCTGGCGGTGTTGCATTTCTGCGCCTCAGGATCATTCCAACAAGTAGTGGCAGTACTTGCTGGAATATCTCAGCCGGCCTTCTGCCGAATCCTGAGGCGTGTGACGTTGGCCATGTTCAGGCGCAAGGGGCACTTCATGGCCATGACATTTGCCACCGAGACCCTGCGCAGAAGCCAGCAGGCCTTCCATCAAATTGCTGGCTTCCCTAATGTGATAGGGGCTGTGGATGGCACCCATGTACCATTTGTGCCTCCATCTCGAAGTGAGAAGATATATAGGAACCGCAAATTGTTCCACTCACTGAACGTGATGGTGGTATGTGGCCCATCCATGGAAATTCTCGCCTTCAACTCGAAGTTTCCCGGAAGTGCCCATGACTCTCATGTCATCCGACAAACCGGGATATGGCAAAGACTACAAGAGCTGGAAGGCCGTGATGCGTGGGTTCTGGGTGACTCCGGTTACCCATGTACGCCCTGGCTACTTACGCCGTACAGCTCCCCAGCACCGGGCCCACAGGAGGCATTCAATGGGGCGCATGTTGCCACCAGGCAAGTGGTGGAGCGCTCAATTGGCCTTTTAAAGGGTCGATTTAGAGTGCTCCACCGCACTGGTGGGGACTTACAGTATGCGCCTGAAATGGTGTCGAGGATCGTGGGCCTGTGTGTATTTTTCCATAACATTGCTGTGCGGCGTGAGATACCCTTTGATGAGTGGGAGGTTCCATCTGAGCCGCAAGATCCGCCCATGCGCCCATCCCGCGCCCCTGAATGCCGGAGGGGATACCAGCTGCGGGACTCTGTGGCGCAAAGATTCTTCAGGTACATTTTATATAGTTGACCAGAACACACCAATTGTTGTAAAAATCACCCCTTCAAATAAGTACAGTGTGTTAGTTGTCAGTGTTACAAAACGACAATTAGCCAGCCTGCCCTCCTAATGGCAAAGAAATTGTAGATATTTATCATATGTGCTTAGTTTTGGTGGAAGTACAATATAGGTGCTCATTATTATACCTTGTGCAAGGGATCTTATGTGTTTGTTATATCTTCATTATTGTAGTTGATACTATCCCTGATGTCTGGTGAGTACATTGATTTATTCTCTAATGTGGTGGGGACTTTTTTCTGTGTTGATGTATGATTTGTTTGCAGATATATATATATATATATATATATATATATATATGATATTGGAATTTATGAACATGTTTAAAAATTTCAAGGAGCAGCCAGGCAGGCAGGCAGGCAGGCAGGCAGCCAGGCAGCCAGGCAGGCAGGCAGGCAGGCAGCCAGCCAGCGCTGGTGTATAATGCTGGACTCAGGATACCTGCAAGTATGTGTATGTGTCTTTTAAACATAAATGTACGCATACACATAGATGCATAGAGTAAGTAATGCTAAGTACAGCTATGCGTTGCTAAGCTATAGCACGCGTTGCTTGGCGGAGCGAGGCGTTATTGGATTTGCAAAGTGCATACACACTGTGTTTTATATATATCAGATTTGTTCATTGCCATACATCAGCACTACCGTTTTGAAGGCATGCGAATTTGTCACCATTTGTGTTGGCGCAGAGACGCTGTTCATGTCAAGATGAACAATAAAGTTATTAACAGAAATAACTGTGATAAACCAATGCCACCACATGATTGGTTGATTGATGCCATTGTTAACATGGCGGAGACACGCAGGGCAGAGCCGTTTTCGCCTGCGGAACTGAGGGCTCTGGTCTCCGTCATGGAGACAAGGCTGGGCCGTGCAGGGCCGTTCATAACAAATGGCCAGAAGCGGCGGGCCTATGCTGCGGCAGGGCGCCGCATTTTCGCCCGCACTCGGGTGCGGAGGACCATCGGCCAGCTAGAGAGGCGGTGGTCAGACCTCCGCAGGCGCCAGCCCCAGCTTCTCCACCAGATTAGGAGGGAGATAGCTGATTGTGAGTATTTTAGCTATGAAATTTCACACTGACATCATAGCATATATAAACTATAACAATTGTCTCATGATAAGTGGGTGTCCATGGGTTTAAAAGTCCATAGACTGTTATGTGTGCTTCTTCCTGGTTAACATGCAGTCATGTGCCTTTTATATGTAATTACATAGCATTCATGATTCTGATGCATACAATGTGCCAGATCTAATATGTGTTAAACATTGATAAATGCCAGGGTTGTAATGATTGAACAAATTACTAACAATCACATAATAACTTAAATGTCACACTTTGGAGTCCATTAACAGTAAGGAGCTACTTTTAAACATCGTTTGCCAACATTATCACCCTTCCATGTATGTCTTGTTATGGATTAATACATGTGCCCCAATGACCCTACATTGACCATGATTTTGGTTTCTTCCACACAGCACGAGCCAGAGCACGACAGGCACGTGAACAGGCCGAGGCAGGCCAGGCCGAGGAGGAGGGGCAAGAGCCTGATGAGGAGGTGCCGCCGATGGTGGAGGAGGAGCAAGTGGAGGAGGAGGAGGAGCAGATGGTGGAGGAGGTGGAGGAGATGGTGGAGGAGGTGGAGGAGATGGTGGAGGAGGAGTATGTGGTGGAGGAGGTGGTGGAGGAGGAGGAGGTGCCTGAGGAGGTGGTGGTGGAGGAGGTGGAAGAGGAGTTGGTGGCGGAGGAGGAGGTGGAGGAGGTGTTGGTGGCGGAGGAGGAGGTGGAGGAGGTGGAGGAGGTGGTGGTGGTGGAGGAGGTGGTGGTGGCGGAGGAGGAGGTGGAGGAGCTGATGGTGGCGGAGGAGGTGGCGGAGGAGGGGGCTGAGGAGGCCACGGTTGCCCCGGAGTTGGCCGAATCCGAGGGGGAGGAGGCGTGTGAGGCGCCGGAGGCCCAACAAATCGGTATGTATACATAATGCATCATTCATGAAGTAGTTGTACTGGTATTTGTTATGTAGCACTGGTGATGGTAAATTTTGTTAGAATACTATTAATACAGAACCCAAAGTGGGTAGCTACAGATACAGGTACGGGTTAGATGGGGTGTCCAAGGCATCCCTTTCATCCAGGACACCTCTGAATTACACAGGTTTGTGGGATGGCTTGGAGCTCCATTTTGACTGCCACATAACCGTTGTAGTTAAACAGGATCCTGGACTAAAGGGATGAGTGTATCATTTGTGGATTAAATTCACCTGCTGCAAGCGTCGATTCAGACCCATCATATAGTGGAATGTATCTTTTTGTTGAATGTTATTTATAAACTATATGATGTATGCTATAAATGGAGTATGGGCCGGCCTACCTTGGAATGGAGTCACAAATTGCCAGTGTCCCTGGAGCCTCCTCTACCTAAACACCCCCTGTAGTTCAGATTGTTTTTTTGCCCTCACAGAATTGTAGGTTGGTTTAGACTGAATTATGATTTGGAGGATGTGTACTGTGCATTCCTGACATTTGCATAACTCCCATGCCACGAACCATCACTGAACTTAGACTGAGGAGATTGTGACAAGTTCTTATTGACGGAGGCCATGACATGCTTGTCATTGGTTAGTCATGGGTGGGTTGTGAATGAGAAGAAACACTATGACTGTTATGTCTTCTGCAGAGTAAAGGGTAGAGGGACAAAAACACAGTATGTAGTAAATAAGTTTGCATGTATGTATGTATATATGTATGTGTCATATCTATTTATCTATGTGTGTCTCTATCTCTCTACATATATATATATATATATATATATATAAGGTGACCAGGGTGGCGGCATACAAACGAACACTTATATATATATATATATATATATATATATATATATATATATATATACATACATGTCACCTTGCATTTCTTTGATTTATGTAGAAGTATGTGAAATGTATGCATGAATATCATGACTAATTTTTGCCCCTTTCACATGCCCACAGATGCCACAACACCGGCAGATGAGGGGGTTCGTGGGGCCCTCCTGCGGATGGGCCACCATTTGCGGCTCCTAATAGCCGACCTACAGGACCTCCGAGATTTACTGTTATAATTTATTATTTTTTCCTTTTATATTTAAATGTTAAATTTTCAAATCAATAAATGTTTTATGCAAGGTCAAAGTTGTTGGTTTTATTTGCACATTAAACAGTATATGTGTAGATTGTTTATAATATTTTACACAGGGTCTAATACAAACCATTGCACTTCAATTGCTGGAAGGGTTAATGTGTGCAATGCATGTGTTAGGCATGCTTGTAAGGATATATTGTCATCTAATTGATTCCAATTCCAAACAGGCATTTTTGTATGAGGATAGGTAATTGAATAAGTGGGTCATGTGATGTATTGCAGAATAGACATAATAGTTTGTAGTTTGGCGTAAATACACCGCTTCCGTGCGGAAGCACCGCTTGCCACCCGTTTGGATGCGGGATTCCCGTGCATACTCTGTAATACCGTGCAGAATCGGAGTGTTTCACCCGCACACGTATGGTTTGTATTTCGTCCGTAAACACGCCCTGTTCTTAAAGAGTGAGTCCGTCCGAATGCGGAGGACACGTGGGCGTTTCTACGGACGATGGCCGCACGCGGCAGCACACCGTGGCGTGCGGACCGCACCGTAAGAATTCGGGAATATCCGCACCGATCAGAATAAGGGCCTGGATGATGAATTACAACCAAAATAATCAAAATTGGTCCAGCACATATCTCCTGTTGCAGGTAATTGTTCTAGCTTGTACAGAAGCAATGATACAGTAAATCATACTGTACATGATCAAATGATACAATGAATTGTTCAGTCCTATTCAATATTGTACAGGATACGGTCACTAGGTCAACAAGGGGAAGGTCCACCAGCATTAGAATGATCACTGAAGGTCGACATGCATGAAGGTCGACATGACTGGAGGTTGACATGGGTTAGGTCGGCAGGAACATTAGGTCGACACATGCGTTAGATCGATTTGGGTATGGTCGACAGTCAAAAAGGTCGACATGGGTTTTTTTCACATTGTTCGAGTCGACATGTCCCGACAAGCGGTATTTCATGCCCTACCATCCACTAGGGCGTGGTGGCCAAATAAAATAGTGCCCAAAATATGGTCAGCGCAGTGAGCCATGTGAGAGGACGGGTGCACATTTTTAGTGTTCATGTCCACTGTGTCGACATTCGGTTAAAAAAAAGAAAAAAAAAAAAACACATCTACCTTCAGTCATGTCCACCTTCATGCATGTCGACCTGCAGTGGTCGACCTAAGGCTTGTAGACCTAATGCTTGTAGACCTAATGCTTGTAGACCTAATGCTTGTCTATCCTATGATCCTTAGCCGATTGTACAGTGTGTATGCTCAATATATTGTTCTGGCCTCAAGGGAAATTGGGTGAAGAATCATTCCCATTAAATGTCATTCTGGTGTTTATCAGGGGGGACTTGGTATTAGACATGGCCATCAACCATCGATGATTTGTAATCCTCCATGGTTTCTGGTCAATGCAGAATAGTTTTGCCGTCGGTAGGGGAGAACCAGATGGTTTCCCTCCATAGAATTCAAACATGGATCATAGCTCCGCCCATGACACCTGTAAAGCCCCGCCCCCATGTTTGATTGGCCCGCAGGCCAATCAGTCAAAGAAAATGGATGACCATCGATAGGTAAAAACCATCGTTGGTCATCCATTGCATAGTATGCCACTATCGATGACCAGTTGCACCATTGACATCGATGGCAACTATCAATGGCAATGGCTTCAATACCGAGATTGCTAGAATTGTCCTGACATGTTCTGTGATTAATGTGTAAAGAGCATCACAAATGTCATTCTCTGGACACATTTCCTTCCCCACCTGTAGCACGAATGTTAAAAGATCATCCAACATATGGCATACAGCACAAAGCAGACATAAACCGCGTAATAAACACAGACCAGGAGGAGACGAAGCGGCGGGGGAACACAGCACAGATGATTTTTATCTTTTCGTCTTGTTCTTTAATTTTTATTACAAGGCATTACACTGTAAGGGTTGTGATGGAAATGTAAAAAACTCAATGAGCCATTAAATAGGTGACAATAATCTGGATAGAATTTAGAATATTTAATTAGCAGTAAAATACACAAAGAATAGTTCAGCTGCTTAAGTCATATGGCACCGGAAAAGATCAGCCGTATATGTAATGCTCTAACACTGTCTGGGTCTGTTCCTCACTCCAAGGAAATTCTAGAAAAGATATCAATCCACCTTGGGCCGGATGTGGACAGATCTTGCAGGTTTCGATAACATCCATCCTCCGGAGCTGAGCGTACGCAATTACTGTTGGATCTCCGATGGCTTCTAACTTTGAATGAGCCCCCAGATTTCTAACCAGTGTTGCTTGGAAACAAGCATTAATAATCACTGAAAAACCATATTGGAATATGTCCCTTGTCCGTTCTTAACTTGGACCTTTGTATACAACGGTTTCCAGGCCAATCTCTCAAAGCAAGGGCAGATTTGGTGCACATCAGTTAGCGATCACAGTTTCCAATTGGGGGTGGCGACAATACGACAGTGGGCAATGAAGGGGATGGCAAAGGACCATTGGGCCTGAACAGTTTCTGGGAGTGGCCTGGTTAAGGGAGGCGGTGGCTGCATGACGTCAAACACGTCTGCATCGACCCTACACATGGCCGGCCTGCTTCTGTCTTCGCAGCCGGTGTTGTGCAGGTGCTTTAATGTGGAGTGAAGCGCTTGCATTGTGGTGATTTGCCCACTGAGGGGGTAATTCTACTTTTACAAAGTCTCACAAAAATGCAAATTAATCTGAATCGGGTCCATAGTTCTTAGATCAGGTCCAACGAAGTCCAACTCTGTATCGCCCCCTATGTGTTTACAGTTAACTAATAATAACCTAAATGCTTCACAATGTCAATTATTAGACTCTTTCAAAAATATGTTCTGGATTGCAGAGGGTTCTCTGTCTAGTGTAGAGGTGTTGCCTGCCCGCATAGAGGTCTGCTGCTATTATTTAGATTTTGCCTGCTAGAGTAGAGGTGTCACCAGCTAATGTTGTCTCCAGCTGCTGCTACCATAGAGGTATCTCCAGCTAGTATAGAGTTGTCTCCTGCTACCATAGAGGTATCTCCAGCTAGTATAGAGTTGTTTCCTGCTACCATAGAGGTGTCTCCAGCTAGTGTAGAGTTGTCTCATGCTATCATAGAGGTGTCTCCAGTTAGTATAGTGTTGTCTCCTGCTACCATAGAGGTGTCTCGAGCTAGTATGGAGTAGTCTTCTGCTATCATAGAGGTGTCTCCAGTTAGTTTAGTGTTGTCTCCTGCTACCATAGAGGTGTCTCGAGCTAGTATGGAGTAGTCTTCTGCTATCAAAGAGGTGTCTCCAGTTAGTTTAGTGTTGTCTCCTGCTATCATAGAGGTGTCTCCAGTTAGTATAGTGTAGTCTACTGCTATCCTAGAGGGGTATCCCGCTAGCAGAGAGCAGGCCTGTACATCAAGGAGGTCACGATGGATCATTTGATACGTTATACAGCATATATTAAATATTAATATATATGTAAATATTATACCGATCACCTTTTCTAACTTTAATCAACCAGAAAAAGTTGGTGACACACTCATTAGCCATCTATTGTACAGTGATGCACTTAGCATTAATGGGCTGCATACTGTATACCGTAATGTGGATGCCTGCTTAGGCAATGAGAGACAATGCACCTCAAAATATTAATATTGCTGTGGGATATTAGGGTTAGGCTGTGGGAAGGGAGGGCTAAGGTTGGGCAGCGGGAGGGGAGGGATGGTTACAGTATATTAATGTTTTAGGCTGCAGGAGGGGAGGGTTATGGTTGGGCTGCAGGAGGGGAGGGTTATGGTTGGGCTGCAGGAGGGGTGAGTTATGGTTGGGCTGCAGGAGGGGAGAGTTACGGTTAGGCTGCAGGAGGGGAGGGTTATGGTTAGGCTGCAGGAGGGGAGGGTTATGGTTAGGCTGCAGGAGGGGAGGGTCATGGTTGGGCTGCAGGAGGGGAGGGTTATGGTTGGGCTGCAGGAGGGGAGAGTTATGGTTAGGCTGCAGGAGGGGAGAGTTATGGTTGGGCTGCAGGAGGGGAGGGTTATGGTTAGGCTGCAGGAGGGGAGAGTTATGGTTAGGCTGCAGGAGGGGAGGGTTATGGTTAGGCTGCAAGAGGGGAGGGTTATGGTTAGGCTGCAGGAGGGGAGGGTTATGGTTGGGCTGCAGGAGGGGAGGGTTATGGTTAGGCTGCAAGAGGGGAGGGTTATGGTTAGGCTACAGGAGGGGAGGGTTATGGTTGGGCTGCAGGAGGGGAGGGTTATGGTTAGGCTGCAAGAGGGGAGGGTTATGGTTAGGCTACAGGAGGGGAGGGTTATGGTTAGGCTGCAGGAGGGGAGGGTTATAGTTGGGCTGCAGGAGGGGAGGGTTACGTTAGGCTGCAGGAGGGGAGGGTTATGGTTAGGCTGCAGGAGGGGAGAGTTATGGTTAGGCTGCAAGAGGGGAGGTTTATGGTTAGGCTGCAGGAGGGGAGGGTTATGGTTGGGCTGCAGGAGGGGAGAGTTATGGTTGGGCTGCAGGAGGGAAGAGTTATGGTTAGGCTGCAGGAGGGGGGGTTATGGTTAGGCTGCAGGAGGGGAGGGTTATGGTTAGGCTGCAGGGGGGGGGTTAGGGTTAGGCTGCAGGAGGGGTGAGTTATGGTTGGGCTGCAGGAGGGGAGAGTTATTGTTAGGCTGCAGGAGGGGAGGGTTATGGTTAGGCTGCAGGAGGGGAGGGTTATGGTTAGGCTGCAGGAGGGGAGAGTTATAGTTAGGCTGCAGGACGAGAGGGTTATGGTTAGGCTGCAGGAGGGGAGGGTTATGGTTGGGCTGCAGGAGGGGAGAGTTATTGTTAGGCTGCAGGAGGGGAGAGTTATTGTTAGGCTGCAGGAGGGGAGGGTTATGGTTAGGCTGCAGAAGGGGAGGGTTAGGATTAGGCTGCAGGAGGGGAGGGTTACGATTAGGCTGCAGGAGGGGAGGGTTAGGGTTAGGCTGCAGGAAGCGAGGGTTAGGATTAGGCTGCAGGAGGGGAGGGTTACGAATAGGCTGCAGGAGGGGAGGGTTTGGGTTAGGCTGCAGGAGGCGAGGGTTAGGATTAGGCTGCAGGAGGGGAGGGTTATGCTTATGCTGAGGCGAAATGGTTATGTTTAGGCTGCAGAGAGGAGGAGTTAAGGTGAGTACCCGGAGGAAACCCATGCAAGCACGGGGAGAATATACAAACTCCGCACAGTTAGGGCCATGGTGGGAATTGATCCCATAACCTCAGTGCTGTGAGGCAGTAATGCTAAGCAGCAGCAGCAGCCTCCATCTCCCCACGGTAATGGCAGCGCTGAGTAAGTCTAGACTTACTTGGCAGCTGTGATCAGAGGGAAAGCCATAAAATGTGGGCCATTGCTGCTGGAAATGAGTCTATGGAACATAAGGGGCAGAGTTTTGTTACAGTATAGGACGGACTGCAGTGGCGTAACAATAGCCCCGCAGACCCCGTGGTGGCAGGGAGGCGCTGAGAAAGTGGGGGCACCGGGGTCTGCGGGGCTATTGTTACCCGATGCCGCCTGCTCGGACCTGCCGCTGCCGCATCTGTCTGCGGTCCCGTCCCGGCTCTCCTGCTGCTAATGAAAGCGACACACACAAAATGGCTACATAAAGCAGACAGTTTTTGAGGATGCTAGAGGCGGTCTGCTGTATGGGGGCAGCCATTTTGTGAGTGCCACTTTTTATTATACAGTAGGAGCCAGGAGAGCCGGGACATGACCGTAGACAAGAACGGCGGTGGACGCGGGAGAGGTAGGGGGGTTAACTCTTCTTTGGGGGGCGCTGCCAATATTTTTGTAAAATAAAATGTAATAGTTACGCCACTGACGGTATGTCTTACAAAAGTGGAGTGTTATTGCATCAGTGCGGCAGGAAATGTGTTATTACTTCATACTGTAGGTCAGGCAGGTCCAAACTGTGGCCCTCCAGCTGTTGTGAAACTACACATCTCAGCATGCCTTGCCATAGTTTTAACATTCCCTGTGGCAAGGCATGATGGGACTTGTAGTTTCAAAACAGCTGGAAGGCCATAGCTTGGACATGCTTGCTGTAGGGGAACATTTATTCCTCCCTCACCATTGCAATACAATCTGGATTTGCCAGTGTGCATTATGGTTGCCTAGTAATTCCCATGCCTCCATTACGTCAGATAAAAGTTCTGCCTACAATTGCATTTTGACCTGTCCTCCCAATAATTGTAACTGTGTTTTATTCTCCTACAATATGCATTGTGTGTAGTTATTTATTGCTCGCTGGTTGCTCGGGCAATGATAATCTGTACAATAGCACACACGCACACAGCAGACACCTCTGCACTCTGTGATCCATTGTGAGTGGGTTAGATTCATTTTCTTTAGTCTTTTTCCATATAATTGAATCAATGAAAGTGACATTTACTTGTGGCAATTCCTAATGAAACGGCAGTAATAGAAGCAATGAACTTTGGATGGACTTTTATGAAGCGTGCACCATCCCGGTGACCCTCTGCTGCGCAGGTCGTTCATCACTGCTATAAAAATGACAGAGAGAAAAAGCTTATGTCAGAAACAAAGTGTAAATTTAAGACTCTTGTTCAGCAGTTTTTCCTTCTCTGGCTCTCTGTGATCGCTTTACTGTGTCTGCACCGCACAGCGAGCGAGTACTACAGAGCGCAGAATATTTCATGTCCAATTACCATACTGTGTGACCAATATATAATTACATTATTATTATTATTATTATAATTGTTAATTTGTTATTATGCATGATTACTAGGACCATGACTACAACCACCGCAAACCAGCTTTGTATTGATATGTAGATAAATAGTTAAACATTACAAGCTATCTATTCTCTGAATGTTGTTGAGCATCATTCATCAGATACAATAATATCACGTCTGAGTCACCAAACTTAAAAGTCATATCTGTAGGATTCCCTTAGTGGCCAGTTTTGATTTAAATTCATTATCAGTAGTTGCTGTAGCCACCCCCACTGGCAATGAGTTCCAGAATGTTACTGCTCTAATGGTGAAGAATCCTCTTCAGTACGGAATTTCTTTTCCTCGAGCCTCAGTACATGCCGCGTGTCCTAAGTATAGGCCTGTTAGTGACCAATCATCTCCCAGTTCCATATGATTCCCAATCCTGTAATTGAACATACTAATCATATCACCTCTCAGCCTCCGTTTCTCCAGTGATCACATATTCTGCCTGGTTAACCTATCTATGTATTCTAGTGATTCCAGACCTTTTACTAGCTTAGTCGCCCTTCTCCAGGGGCGTAACTATAGCACCGCAGCCCCCGCCACCGCGGGGGGGGGGGGGGCGCTGTGCATGTGGGGGCGCCGGGGGCTGCGGTGCTATAGTTAAACCCCCCCTCAATCCCCCGCAGACTTACCTATCGCGCTGGTCCCGGCGGCTCCGTTCTTCTGCTGAGGACCACCACAAAATGGCCGCCCCCATATAGCACACAGTTCTCTGAAACTGTCTGCTGTATGGGGGTGGCCATTTTCTGGTGGTCCTCAGCAGAACAACGGAGCAGCCGGGACCAGCGCGATAGGTAAGGCTGTGGGGGATTGAGGGGGGGTTTGCATGGGCGGCGGGGCGGAGGGGTAGGGGTGCTCGGCGGGGCGGCAACGGGGGGGCGCCCCCCCTAACGGCGGGGGGGCGCCCAAAACGTAGCTACGCCACTGCCCTTCTCTGTACCGGTTCCAATTCATTTGTCTTTTTTAAGGGGCGGTGCCCAGAACTGAGCACAATATTCCAAGTGTGGTCTCACCAATGCCTTGAAAAGAGACACTATCACATTGGCATCCCTTGAATCCATTCCCCTTTTAATGCATGCAAGTGTCCGGTTTGCTTTTGTTGCTGCACTTCAACAATGTGTACTATTACACAATTTTACATCTATGATTCCCTAAATTAACTCCATTTAGCCTATAAGTAGTTTGTTCATTTTCATTCCCACAAAGAATTACATTTATTAACGTTTAACTGCATTTTACACCTTTCCACCCACCTTTCCAGTTTATTTAAGTCACTTTGTAGTGTGTACAGAACCTCTCCTGAGTTAATTACCTTACTCAATTTAGTTTTGTCCGAAAATATTACAATCTTGCTCACTACAGTATGTCCAGACCTATATCATTATTGAATATATTAACAAGGTGGGTCCCAATATTGAACCTTGTGGGACTCCACTTTGAACCTTACCCCAGATGGAATGTATGCTATTTACCAACTCTCTCTGTCCCTGATTGTGCAACCAGTTTGTAAACCAATTACAAATTTTATCTCCTAACCCCAAGTTACCTAGTTTTATCAATAATCTTTTATGAGGCAATCTGTCAAATGCTCCTCCCCTCCGCTCCCTTCTCCTCTCTGTACTCCTTCCTCCTCTTTGATCCGTCCTCTTTTCCCTTACTTACTGTACAGTACTCCTCTCTACTCCATTTTACATTTCTTAGTTTTTTGAATGCTAAAAACATTGTAATCACTTTTTCTCCCACGTTTTCTCACTGAGATATGCAATTGGTCTGTCTGCTATCATTAGCGTTTCTTCTAAGTTTCAAGCATTCATTTTCATTGCAGTCGGCAATCAAAAAGTTGGGATAATAGAATATATTTGATTATAGACATGTTATTGCTTAACTCATTTTAAACAATCTCTAAACCTACATACTGTAAGCTTTTTTATAAATTGTTCAATCAACTCTTCTTACAGTAGCTCATTTCTAAAATGGTCAAGACGCTGAACATCGGTATGTCATCCAGGGCTGTGGAGTCGGTAGATAAATGTTCCGACTCCGACCCTGACTCCGACCCCTCGTACTTCTGACCCCAACTCCTCGACTCCGACTCCTCTGTATTAATATGCAAATGTATTTGATACATTCCTTGCACCACACTTAAAAACCTAGGATAGACAGTTTCTTCCAGAAACATGTACACATGTCTACCCTCATACAGACAAGCAGGCATGCAGGTTTTAAAATAAATATAAACACTAACAGTTGAATCCAAGAAGCTGTTCCATCAAGTCCTTCTAAGCTCTTCTAGCTATAGAGAAGAATCTTCACTCAATAGGAAAGGTTCAGAAGTGTGGAGCATGAGTTCCGCATGCTTTGTGACGACAACAAAAATCAACGAGCCACAATCTCCGCTGGTTTGCTTGCTCGTCACCGTTCAATTTATGGACACAAGGAATGATTTCTTTACCGAATCGTTACTGGCGACGAAAAATGGTGCCTGTACATCAATATGAACCAGCGTAAGGAATGGCTTAGCCAAGGTAAACAAACGACCCCGCGCATGAAACAAGATCTTCATCCGCGTAAAAAGATGTTGTGCGTATGGTGGGAGAGCTTGGTTGAATTAATTTTTCGAGTCTACACCAGGTGATTTGTACCAACGAGGTATTGAAAACCTTATTGAACGTTGGAAATAAGTTGTAAACTACAAGGGAGAATACAATTATAAGTATTGGTGCTCCGAATTGTGCGTTGCGTGCCATATAGTGAAGCACATGAAAAGCATGCTTTTTCACGGTCACTTAACATGCATTGGTCTTTATTCTTACAGTAGAGAAGTCATTAATTATAATTTTCGGAGTCGGTGCATTGTTTGCCGACCCCGACTCTGACTCCAGGTACTCGAAATTTCCTCAGACTCCGACTCCTCGACTCCGACCCCGACTCCACAGCCCTGATGTCATCTGGAAGTAAATAAATGCATTTGGTGACAAATATATGGTCACGGGAGGGCTGCTGCGCATGCACGACAGTGCACAGCACCCATGGGCCTTCGGTAACCCGCTTACCTCTAATGCGTTTTTATATTCCATTTGCAACAATTATAGTGCTCAAAATTACTGTATGTGTATCGGGCACTCAGGGGTATGCAGGCTAAAGAACTAGTTGTCAAACCAATACATTTTCTGTAGGGATCATCATAGGGATTCTTGCCTTTTGGTCTTTGTTTTTGGATTTGTATATCTAAGGGGGTTATTCAGACTTGATCACTGCTGTGTGAATTTACAGAGCCTTGCAAAGTGAAAACCCGCCTTGTGGAAATTTGCGAATGGTTTGCAAAAGTATTGCTGATCATCGTACAGCTGCAAATCTGTACCCAACTCACTCACCATCAATGATTTTCCAGTATGTGCAGTCTGTGCTTAACCCATAGCTGCCTACCCTCCTGCATTCTGCAGGAGACTCCCTGAAATAGCAGCAATCTCCCTCTCTCCCTCATTAGTCTAGCAATCTCCCTCATGTCACCTAGAACACATTACACTGTTACATCATAGTTACCTCCCCTCCTGCATTCTGCAGGAGACTCCCTGAAATAGCAGCAATCTCCCTCTCTCCCTCATTAGTCTAGCAATCTCCCTCATGTCACCTAGCCCACATTACACTGTTACATCATAGTTACCTCCCCTCCTGCATTCTGCAGGAGACTCCCTGAAATAGCAGCAATCTCCCTCTCTCCCTCATTAGTCTAGCAATCTCCCTCATGTCACCTAGAACACATTACACTGTTACATCATAGTTACCTCCCCTCCTGCATTCTGCAGGAGACTCCCTGAAATAGCAGCAATCTCCCTCTCTCCCTCATTAGTCTAGCAATCTCCCTCATGTCACCTAGCCCACATTACACTGTTACATCATAGTTACCTCCCCTCCTGCATTCTGCAGGAGACTCCCTGAAATAGCAGCAATCTCCCTCTCTCCCTCATTAGTCTAGCAATCTCCCTCATGTCACCAAGCTCACATTACACTGTTACATCATAGTTACCTCCACCTGAAATAGCAGCAATCTCCCTCTCTCCCTCATTAGTCTAGCAATCTCCCTCATGTCACCTAGCCCACGTTACACTGTTACATTTTTTCTGGGAAAAAAGGAATGAGAGATAGATACATAGTTACATAGTAGGTAAGGCTGAAAAAAGACTTGCGTCCATCTAGTTCAACCTGGTACAACCTGGTATTGATTTACATTGAATCATCAGCACCATTTCCCAGCACATTACCAAGTACAGTATCTCTTACTAACTGCTTTGGGGCTCATCTACATTTGGATATAAGTCATTTTACAAGATTCCTCTCAGATGTAGCAGTACACACCCACGCTTCTAGGTGCCATGTTCACAATCTCTATTCACAATCTCTCCATATATGGAACTAGACACGCCCTTTGGGTGGGGCATGACACGCCCCCTCAATACAGTGTTTTGCCCCCCTTTGCAAAATTCTGCTACCAACTATAATCTCCCTGAAACTAGTTTTCAAAAGTAGGCAAGTAAGGCGTAACCCTTTGGGCTGGTTGGGCACTTTGCCCAAATACAAAATGGCCACGAGAGGGCTGCTGCGCATGCACGACAGTGCACAGCACCTCCCATGGGCCTTCAAGTGCAGCGGCAGCAGGCTCACAGCCCCCGCTCCCCCTCCACCCGGCTGCAGAAGATCCGCCCCCCTCCGCCCGGCATCTGGAGCCAGCAGCAGGTGAGATCCCCCGCATTACATACACCACCGCCGAAGCCACCCCCCGCGCATTACATACACCACCGCATACCGTGCACATGTGTGGTTGATCAATAATCATTAATGCTACGGATTGACAGCACACCGTAGGTCTGAATAGAGTCCTTTGTGTCATCTTACTATGGTATAAATACCCTTTGCCGATAACTGTTACTCCGACCAGGTTCTGTACGGAAATAGCTATTTCCTTATTTTAAATGAACTTTTATCTTCCCACGTTTTGTAGAAAATAATTTGTTAGCTGTTTTTTTTCTTTCTCGTAAAGCATTAATGGAGCATCTGTGATCTTCACAGGTAAGTATCTTCTACTTTACAGGTAAGTATCGCTTTGTTTTTACAGGTTATTCAGCTATACACTTATGGACAGTTCATTACAATAAAACACACAAATAAAACAATAAGGTCGCTTTTATTAAACTGGAACTCTGCTTTCGATGAAAGCCTGTTTGAAATCAAGGTTATTATTGGGCATGAAATATCAACATGCCAATACAAACATTTACTCACATAACATTAGTGAGCTGTTACTATCTAACAACTAGTTGACAGCAGAATAAATAAAGATTTAACACTTCACTTACAAACTATGGTGACACGTTACAATGCCAAATAATGCGAATAAATACTACACTGACCTCTAGAGATCGCTGTCTAAACCGTTACACTAGATTGTTATTACTTTGATAAACAGGCAAAATAATTGCTGGTAAAACATTTCCTAAATATCAATTACATTAAAATGTTAAACATTTCCACAGTACCCTTTGTTTCCTATAAGGCCTTTAATTACACAAATGGGTTATTATTGCGCAATAATCCTTCCTTCTTATAATAACCTAGAGTTAACTCTTTTTATGACTATAGTCAACTGTTATACAAGCGCTTTTTAATAACTGTCTATTCCTTTGTTGCAGGCTTTCAGGTCCCACGTCGCAATGTCTATTCCCTGAACAGAATATTTGTAATCCAAAATTTGGGAAGAAGTAGGTAAGTGTCGCTTGGCGGGGTCCTGATGTAGTCTATGCATTAAAGGGAAGAATAGGCTAATGGGCGTTAAACCGAAGAATGGTCTATAAATTACAACAGTCCCCAGCTGTCTGGCACTTCCAAATTATTGCTCCTCTGTGCTGAGATTATACTGCAAAATTGGTTTTGTTGTTATCCTGAGCCCCTTGCTATGTGAACTGTCCCTGCTATTGCTGGGATAGGCTTCTTATTACGATGAAGCACCGCTGCTAGTAAATCAGTCTCCAAATACAATGTCCTAGAAAAATCTTAGTTTAACTGGCAGTTGTAGTCTAAACCTCCCAAGTATGATAGTCTATTAGCTATTTCTGAAGCAAGCCTGGATTAGTTATAAGGTCCCTCTCTCTCTGTAACATCGACAGCTTCAGTAAGGATTGCTGGCAAGGAGCGTACGTCTTGAAGTCTATGACTACTCCTAATGTGCTGAGATAACCTTATAGCCAGACTCGGGGGGTGCAGACTACACTGGGAGATGATGTAGCATCGTCTCTTTACTTTATGCAGCTCTTACAGCTCTGTATGCAGTTTTATATAGCTCTTACTGAGCAAAGCAGTCTGATTGATGCGTGTGATACAAGTCCCTGGGACTTGCTAGAACAGCTGAGTGTATGATGCAGGAGGCAGGGCTGAGGGCATAGTGGGCGGCCCTTTTGGGCTGGATAGTCACTCACCGCGCCCCTTTATTGTTCCTTATCTGCTGCAGGATCGACTGGACACTCCCTCCGGTGCCGCCTCCACCGCCTAGTCACCGCCCGGAATGACGCAGACACCGCCTTCCTATGACGCTGCGGCCCGCCCAGGAACACCACGTCTGGGTTTGCAGGGGAGAAGTCGCCGGATCTCTGCTGCCTGTCACCGCTGAAGGGAAGAAGCTCTGCCGTCGTCTCTGGAGCCCCTGGTGAGTGTGCTCCGTGTCTCAGCACCGCTCTCTGCTTCCTCTCCAGCTGCGTAGCTCTGCTTGCTTTCACAATCTCTGGGGAACTGCTCAACAGCCGTTAACGGCTGTCAGTTTTTTACCCAGGCTCTCCTGGCTCACGGTGCCCGTCATGTGCACGGGCTGAATAACTTTATCGACACAGGGGTTTTCTGCCAGCAGTTCGTTGCTCCCTGTCTAATGTCTCTCTGGCGGGGAGCACAGTGTAAAACCATTAAAAGAACAGTCTCTTGCCTTCTGTGGAGGCATGCCCATAGACATACATTTAATGTCCCCTATAGGGTTTAATTATTACACAAAACATAAAGTATTCTCTATGAGACTTGTAGTATGACATTAACTGTACATTCATAACATATACATATCTACAACAAGGGTATATATCTACCCCTAACGTGGCGGCTACCACACACCTCCCCGTAGAACCTTGCATGTCCCCATGCAACAAATTTTAAAAATAAACGGAATCTTTCCTACTTAGAATAAGATTCAAAAGGAAAAAATAAACAATACTGCATTGCATTTGACCATGTCAGTAACACATTAAAAACTTTCTCTTTCTACTCTCTATACCTGAGAGGTAAGACGCCTTGTGTACTTCTGTTCGAACGTCTTAACTCTGAGGTATCCTGGGCCACTTCATCATGTGGAATGACAGAAACATTACTTTCAGGGAATACAGGAATTTCATTACCAAGGTTAACAACATTTGGATTTTCAGAAACATTCATAAAGCAGTAAGGCATGCCATTGGCTAACCCTGGCCAGAATAGCTTTAACATTTCAGGGAATGAGCCGCTGCTGTCCGTATCTGTAGGCTCCGAGACAGGAAGCTTAGGAATTGACACTGAATCATGACATTTCTTGAGTTGGTTTCGGTGTATTACTACTGAGTTTTCTTCGCCCAATTTTGAGATTTGGTAAATGTCCATTCCAGGGTTTGGTATTTCTTTGATGATGAACAGCTGTTCCTCCCAAAATGAATCCAGTTTGCTCTGTCGTTGGTTCTTTTTCTTCCAGACAACATCTCCCACTGCCAAGGGCTCTGCCAGTGCGGTTTCATTATAATACTCAGTCTGTTGTTGATGTAATTTATCCCTTCTTTGGTCAACAAGTTTGTAGGCATCACGGATTCTTTTTTGATGAGTTTGTACCCATTCTGTTTTTGGATTCTCCACTGAGGACATTTCCTGGGGCACTTCCAACTTTAGATCTGCAGGCAACCTGCCATTCCTTCCGAACAACAGATAGTATGGAGTGAATCCGGTAGCTCCATGCTCCGTGTTATTGTAGACAAAAGAAATCTCAGGTAGCAATTCAGGCCAATCTTGCCTTTCTGACTTGGGTAGGGCTCTTAGAATGTTAATTAGAGACTGATTGAGTCTTTCGCAGGCCCCGTTACACTGGGGATGATAGGCCGTAGTGTGTGTCTTTTTACAGCCATACCATTTGCACAGTTCTTGGAACAAGGTTGATTCGAATGCAGCCCCTTGGTCGGTGAGGATTCTTTCGGGATAACCGTACTGTTTTACAAAGGCTCTCCAAATTATTTCAGCAGTGGTTCGGGCCGTAAGATCCTTCACAGGCATGATGACAGCAAATTTGGAGAAGTGATCTATGATCGTGATGGCGTATTGGTAACCTTGGCGACTCGGTTCTAATTTCACATGGTCTATGAGAACCAGCTCCAGGGGATGATGACTAACAATAGGATGTAGTGGAGCTCTTTGTGACGTTGCCGGTTTCTTTTTAAGTATACATCTCGTGCAATTCTTGCACCATTCTTCCATATCTTTCCGCATCTCTACCCAAAAGAAACGTTGCCGCACAGTGGATTCTAACTTCTCAGCTCCATAATGCCCGGAGTCATTGTGATAAGCTTGGAGCACTCTGTCCTTCTGACATCTGGGTATCACTATCTGACGGATTAAAGCGTGTGTTTTGGGGTTGATGATCGCACGCACCAGTAGGTTCCCTTGGAAACGGAATTTGCTCCTCTGTTTGTATAATCGGATGAGCTCAGGATCCGCTTCTGGTTCGCATTCATACTTCCACCTTTTCTTAGCAGTTATCAATGTCTTCAATTTGGTCAACAGTGGACTTTCCCCCTGAATCTGCTCCCAATAATCTCTGTTTTCAGGGCTCGAAGTATCGGTTTCAGCTTGAGCGGCTAGCTGTTTCTTCTCCTTAGAAACGGTGGTTTTACCAAGGAAGATGTCTTGGAAAGCTGGCATTTCTATCTCTTCCCACTTGTCCGCATCTTCTTGAATAAACTGCTCTTGAGAGACACGAGAGAGAGCATCGGCGTTGCCATTGCTTTTCCCAGATCGATATCTGATGACAAATTGGAAGTTGGCTAACCGGGAATACCACCGCTGTTCCAGGGCTCCCAACTGAGCCGTTGCTAAGTGAGCTAACGGGTTGTTATCCGTGAATGCGACAAACGGGGTTGCAAGCAAATAATTTCTGAACTTTTCCGTGACTGCCCAAACGAGGGCTAACAGTTCAAGTTTAAAGGCACTGTAATTACTATCATTCCTTTCACTTTTTTTTAGGTTTCGACTAGCAAAGGCAATGATACGCTCTTGATCATGTTGCTTTTGAGACAGCACGGCCCCAAGCCCTTGAAAGCTGGCGTCAGTATATAGATGAAAGGGCTGACTATAATCAGGGTAGGCGAGGATGGGCGTAGTGGTCATTAACTCCTTAAGGGTATCGAAAGCTTCCTGCTGGGTCTCAGTCCAATTAATGGGAGTCTGTTTGTTCTGCTGTTGTCTATTGATCCCTCGTAGTAATTCGTGTAATGGGGCAGCCACACGGGAAAAGTTCTTTATGAATCTACGATAGTAGCCTATAAACCCCAGAAAGCTGCGAACGTCTTTAATGGTCTTTGGCACGGGCCAGTCTCGGATAGCTGAAATCTTATCTGGATCAGGGACAATTCCTTGGGCGCTTACAACATGCCCCAGATATTTGACACTGCTCTGAAGAAGGAAACACTTGGAGGGCTTGACCTTCAAGCCGAATTCTGCCAGTCTTTGAAACACCTCATGTAGATGTTGGAGGTGATCATGGTACGTGCTGGAGTACACTATCACATCATCGAGGTATAGTAAGACGATTTCAAAATTTCGATGCCCCAGGCAGTGCTCCATTAGTCGTTGAAATGTTCCAGGAGCATTACAAAGCCCAAAGGGCATCCTATCAAACTCGTAAAGTCCCATGGGGGTGGTGAAGGCGGTTTTCTCACGATCCCCAGTGGCTACCTGGATCTGCCAGTAGCCACTGGTGAGATCTAGGGTGGAGAAGTACGATGCGGACTTTAGGGCGGTCAGGGATTCCTCAATTCTGGGCAAAGGATAAGCGTCCTTATGAGTAACCTGATTCAGTTTTCTATAGTCGACGCAGAATCTCAAACTTCCGTCTTTCTTTTTCACGATGACAATGGGTGCCGCCCATGGGCTATAGCTTTCATGAATCACCCCACTCGCCTTCATGTCCTCTAACATCTTTTTCACCGGCTGATATAAGGCAGGAGCCAGCGTTCTGTATCTTTCTTTTATGGGTGGTGCGTTCCCAGTTGGAATGAAATGTCTTATGGTCTCAACTTTTCCGAAGTCGGAGGGGTATTTACTGAACGTTTGGGCGTTTTCCTGCACCACTCTCAGAACGCCTTCTATGAGTTCCTCCGGGGTGTTTTCCTCCCCGATGTGTATCTCTTTCCACCAGGGCTTATCTTCTGTACTTTCAGCTGTAGCGGTGGAGGATTGATGGAAGCTCACTACGTCATGGACATCTTGGAAAGCTATCCAGCTCAATTTCGCCAATGTCTGGTGATGTGCTACTCGGATGGGATAGTCATGCGGATTGAGCACTCTGACAGGTATCCTTCCATTGCTTACAGTGACAAGGGTTCGAGCAACGACTAGGTCGAGTCGGGATTGTGTTCTGCTCGGTTCCACCAATGCCTGATAGGATCTTCCCATTGGGCCACACCGGGCTTTGCACCATAGGATAACTTCCGTATTTGGTTTAACCACAAAGGCTCTCTGATCCGTGAACTTAACTCTTCCGATTTCTCCAGTTTCTTTCACAAACTGTTCTTGGCTACGCAACACTTTTATCACTTGACATAAGGCTTTTTGGTGACAGGAAGGCACGTGGGGTAATTCTGACTGTAAGGCATTAATCAGTTCATTGGGGCAACTTTGCAGGATGTTCATCCCGATGATTATTGCAGGGATAGACGAATCTTCAGTATGCGTGATAAGACACCCTTGCCGAGTTAACAGTGTCTGTCCTATTTTTACATTGACCTCACAATATCCTTCACAGGGGATGGCCAGGCCATTACTGGCTAGGAGTCTAAGCCATGTGGGGGGCGGTGGGAGTGTCTCCTTTCTATCCCAGAGCTGGCAAAAAAGTTTATAGTCTATGGTGGTGACTTGTGACCCAGTATCTAGAGTGGCGAGGACTTGGACATCATCGATATATACAGGTATTACAGGGCATCGCCCCGTATATCGAGAGCACCACTCTTCTGGGGACGGACCTATTGAGGGTAATCTCCCCGGGGATCGGCCTCTGTCCCCGGGGCATTCAAGTTTAAAGGTCTTTCCTGACGACACATTCGCTCAATATGACCACCGCGGCCACATCTCCTGCAGATGGGACGACCTTGGGCGTCGAATTGATCCGTTGGCCTTCGGCCTCTTCCTTGACTAGGGCCCCACCATCCGCCTCGTGAAGAACGGTCTCTAGTATGCCAATCAAAATCTGGTCTTTCGTTGGGTCGACTGTTTGCTAACCTCTGAATCTCTTTCTTCATGTCAGCCATTCCTGTAACTAGATCCTCTATCTGTCCTTTTAGGATGTAGTTTAGATCTCCAGCAGCCGACTGTGCATTCTGAGCATTCACTTGTTGTGTCTTAACCTCCTTTGCTGCCCCCAAAAGTTCATCTGGACTTGAAAATGAATGTTCCTGATACCCTGGGAGTTCCGGGAATCCAGCTCCAGTGTTACGCTTAACCCCAATTAGTTTAATGGCCGCATCTTTGAAATCTAGGAATGAGGCTTCGTCTTTTTGCAGACGCAAGAGTTTCAATTGGGTCCGGACACTGTCTTGGTGTACTCCTTCGATTAATCTGTTGATAAGAGCCTCATTTTCGTCTGGAATCTGGGCATCTTCTGCATCGAATTCTTGTATATCCTTCAGCATTTCCTGAAGACTCAGGGCGAAATCTCTCAAAGTCTCATCCAACCTTTGCTTTCTTGCATAAAACTGTGACTTTAACTCTGATAGAGTGGCAATATGGAAGGTTGTTGCTAGTCTCTGAAAAATCTGATCTGCCGTCTGCTTTTCTCTTGCTGGCCAGGACCAAACTTCCCTTAGTGCTGGTCCTTTCAGCTGCCCTATAACTATTTCCACTTGTTGCTGTGGACTTAATGGATGAAGTATAAATATAGAGTTCAGTTTCTTTTTAAATGCTTTCAATGAAA
Organism: Crinia signifera; assembly: GCF_055691185.1. Taxonomy (NCBI): domain Eukaryota; kingdom Metazoa; phylum Chordata; class Amphibia; order Anura; family Myobatrachidae; genus Crinia; species Crinia signifera. The sequence goes on from NC_139217.1 coordinate 29,597,713, forward strand.
CGCCATCCTTTCCTGTTTCTTCGCCAGAATAGCATGGAATCCATGGCGCTCCAAAATGATATGGCAAGGTAATTGGGTTAGGGGTGGCCATGGCTGGTTGCAGGGTTCCTTCAGCTGAATCTCCGCTGGACATTTTGCTGTTTTTCTTGTACGAATCCTGTTCGTGCGACGCCAATTCTGTGATCTTCACAGGTAAGTATCTTCTACTTTACAGGTAAGTATCGCTTTGTTTTTACAGGTTATTCAGCTATACACTTATGGACAGTTCATTACAATAAAACACACAAATAAAACAATAAGGTCGCTTTTATTAAACTGGAACTCTGCTTTCGATGAAAGCCTGTTTGAAATCAAGGTTATTATTGGGCATGAAATATCAACATGCCAATACAAACATTTACTCACATAACATTAGTGAGCTGTTACTATCTAACAACTAGTTGACAGCAGAATAAATAAAGATTTAACACTTCACTTACAAACTATGGTGACACGTTACAATGCCAAATAATGCGAATAAATACTACACTGACCTCTAGAGATCGCTGTCTAAACCGTTACACTAGATTGTTATTACTTTGATAAACAGGCAAAATAATTGCTGGTAAAACATTTCCTAAATATCAATTACATTAAAATGTTAAACATTTCCACAGTACCCTTTGTTTCCTATAAGGCCTTTAATTACACAAATGGGTTATTATTGCGCAATAATCCTTCCTTCTTATAATAACCTAGAGTTAACTCTTTTTATGACTATAGTCAACTGTTATACAAGCGCTTTTTAATAACTGTCTATTCCTTTGTTGCAGGCTTTCAGGTCCCACGTCGCAATGTCTATTCCCTGAACAGAATATTTGTAATCCAAAATTTGGGAAGAAGTAGGTAAGTGTCGCTTGGCGGGGTCCTGATGTAGTCTATGCATTAAAGGGAAGAATAGGCTAATGGGCGTTAAACCGAAGAATGGTCTATAAATTACAACAGTCCCCAGCTGTCTGGCACTTCCAAATTATTGCTCCTCTGTGCTGAGATTATACTGCAAAATTGGTTTTGTTGTTATCCTGAGCCCCTTGCTATGTGAACTGTCCCTGCTATTGCTGGGATAGGCTTCTTATTACGATGAAGCACCGCTGCTAGTAAATCAGTCTCCAAATACAATGTCCTAGAAAAATCTTAGTTTAACTGGCAGTTGTAGTCTAAACCTCCCAAGTATGATAGTCTATTAGCTATTTCTGAAGCAAGCCTGGATTAGTTATAAGGTCCCTCTCTCTCTGTAACATCGACAGCTTCAGTAAGGATTGCTGGCAAGGAGCGTACGTCTTGAAGTCTATGACTACTCCTAATGTGCTGAGATAACCTTATAGCCAGACTCGGGGGGTGCAGACTACACTGGGAGATGATGTAGCATCGTCTCTTTACTTTATGCAGCTCTTACAGCTCTGTATGCAGTTTTATATAGCTCTTACTGAGCAAAGCAGTCTGATTGATGCGTGTGATACAAGTCCCTGGGACTTGCTAGAACAGCTGAGTGTATGATGCAGGAGGCAGGGCTGAGGGCATAGTGGGCGGCCCTTTTGGGCTGGATAGTCACTCACCGCGCCCCTTTATTGTTCCTTATCTGCTGCAGGATCGACTGGACACTCCCTCCGGTGCCGCCTCCACCGCCTAGTCACCGCCCGGAATGACGCAGACACCGCCTTCCTATGACGCTGCGGCCCGCCCAGGAACACCACGTCTGGGTTTGCAGGGGAGAAGTCGCCGGATCTCTGCTGCCTGTCACCGCTGAAGGGAAGAAGCTCTGCCGTCGTCTCTGGAGCCCCTGGTGAGTGTGCTCCGTGTCTCAGCACCGCTCTCTGCTTCCTCTCCAGCTGCGTAGCTCTGCTTGCTTTCACAATCTCTGGGGAACTGCTCAACAGCCGTTAACGGCTGTCAGTTTTTTACCCAGGCTCTCCTGGCTCACGGTGCCCGTCATGTGCACGGGCTGAATAACTTTATCGACACAGGGGTTTTCTGCCAGCAGTTCGTTGCTCCCTGTCTAATGTCTCTCTGGCGGGGAGCACAGTGTAAAACCATTAAAAGAACAGTCTCTTGCCTTCTGTGGAGGCATGCCCATAGACATACATTTAATGTCCCCTATAGGGTTTAATTATTACACAAAACATAAAGTATTCTCTATGAGACTTGTAGTATGACATTAACTGTACATTCATAACATATACATATCTACAACAAGGGTATATATCTACCCCTAACGTGGCGGCTACCACACATCTATATGTCTGTAATCAGCTAGAGGGTTCCATTTCCAGTGATCTTTACCCCCCTCGCCTTATAGAACCTCAGATCATTAAAGTTTCATATTTTTTTAATGAATTCCCATACAATCCGGGAGCCAATTACATTTGTAAGCCACTTTTGCAATCTGTGTCCTGAAACATGCTATTTCCCATTCGTGGTCTAATAGTTTAGTAGTTAATAGTTGTTTTGTGTTGAAAGTGGTTTAAGTAGTTGACGTGTTATTAGCGATGCCGTTTGAAAAGTCATTATTTGCAATACCATTACGCCTACGCAAGGTCATTAAGGTTCATCTACCCGCGCACAGCTCCGGCCTTGGCTATTTAAATAGATAGTATGGCTCCATGGGCCAGATGTACTAATCTTAAAAAGTAATAACATGGACAGCCAGACAATCAGCTCCTCACTACCAGCGGCGTAGCTACGTTTTGGGCGCCCCCCCCCCCCCCCGCCGCCCATTCAAACCCCCCCAATCCCCCGCAGCCTTACCTTTCGCGCTGGTCCCGGCGGCTCCGTTCTTCTGCTGAGGACCACCACAAAATGGCCACCCCATACAGCAGACAGTTTCAGAGAACTGTGTGCTATATGGGGGCGGCCATTTTGTGGTGGTCCTCAGCAGAAGAACGGAGCCGCCGGGACCAGCGAAATAGGTAAGCCTGCGGGGGATTGGGGGGAGGTGTAACTATAGCACCGCAGCCCCCGGCGCCCCCATATGCACAGCGCCCCCCCCCCCCGCGGTGGCGGGGGCTGCGGTGCTATAGTTACGCCAGTGCTCACTACCATGTCACAGGCTGTGTTTGAAAAATGGCTGCTGGTTTATCCCTCTCCATTTTATCCCTCTCCATTTTATCCCATTTTATCCCTCTCCATTTTATCACTTTTTAAGCTTAGTGCATCTGGCCAATTATCTTAAGGAACAACAGGTGCACGCAATAAAATGAATCCAGCTTAAAAGAGCAGAATTTTTAAAATAATATTGGGTAAATAAATCTTGAGATGTACAGCAATTTCGTTGGAACCAGAGCCAGATCCAAGAAGGGGCAACAAGGGTGGTCGTCCCAAGGCCACAAAACATTAGGGGCCCCCACACTCTGCCCAGGGCACTTTAGACACTTCCCACTTGTCATTACTGGCCGCAAACTGCACGGGATAATATTACACTGTCAAAACACAGAGTAAATGCAGTATAAACTTGGTCAATGGGTAACTGCAGAGAGGGGGGGGGGGCTGTATATATATTTAATCTTTATGTCCATAATCACTGCCATTTATATATGTATTTATATATACATCTTTATTGTGGTTTTTATATGATTGTTTCTTCATGATTTAGTTGACAGTGTTACTATGGTGATCAGATATACAAACCCACGCATCAGCCCACACACGTCATAGGACTGCGCCGTCGGGATCTCCGTGCAGCAGTAACCGGCGTGTGTGATGAAGTCCGCGCAGGTGTAGGGTGAGTAATCTGATGAGGGTGAGGTATCTGTTGGGTATTGTGTGTGCACCATTTTGTAGTATGTTGTCCCTGATGACGAGCATAACAGCTCGAAACATGTTGAAGGAATAAAACAACATCGCTTTTTTTCACGTCTCCTGAGTGCCGCTTTTTTGCCGACACCCCAGGTAGGGAACAGGAACTGCATGGGTTTTCAAAGATGGCGGCGGGTGCTAGAATGAACACTAATACCATATGAAAAGCCTCTGTTTGTCCCTTTGTACCTTACTCTGTAGGAGACCTCATAGGCTCAGAGCTGTCTCTGATTAAAACCCTCCCATGATGAGCCTGCTGTTGCTGCTGTCCTCCTTGGATGAAGCATGTGATGAGCTCCACCAAGCAAAGCTCAGCACAATCCTCTCAGCCTCTGATCGCTTGTGCAAAGTGTCATGGGACTTAGTCAACTCCCAGTAATGCAGTGTGCTTTGGGTCCCGATGCTCAGCACCATTAATCATTGTCACATTGGCAGATAGGTGAAGCTGCAGCACTACCCCACTGCCATGCACAAAACCTTTAGCTAAAAAAAAAATACATGCCAACCACAGCCCTAGATAGAGGGGGGCCAGGGGTACTGACCCCCTGTGTCCCCCCCCCCCTTAATCCGGCCCTGACTCTACCCCTGAATCACACATGCTGCATGATTCAGCTGTGTGTTAGATTTCCCCATGATGGCACCACCCACGGAGGAGCTGCTGAAGTCAGTGCCAGCCTTTAGTGGGATTTTACAGTCACCGCCGTGGCCGATGGGATTTCGGTGACGTCCAGGAGCTGACTCAGTCAGCGCCAGTTCCCCCAAGCCACAGCTTGGACTGCAGTACCATTGTTGCTCCACTGCGTGGCATCCTGCATTAGCTTACTGTACATGAATAACCGCTGTCATAAAATTTAACTGTATTACAGGGTGTGACGTGTTAATTACCTTTGATATAAATGAGAGGACGAGAAGCAACAATTATACTGAGACCAGGGCTGACAAAAGAGATCCCCACTTTGTTCAGAACCAATTGGCCACCCCCTAAATGACTAATATAGGGGCAGTGGGCTAATAGCTGGCAGCTCAAAGCACAAAGCACTCTGCTAGCCAGTCACACACTTTAATAGGCCGATAGTGAGATGTGTGTTTACAAGTTATGGGACAGATATATTGGGGTGTTTTATAAGTAGGACATGTGTTTTTAGGCTTGCAGCTGGGAGTAATCAGTTGTTTTTGCAACTTTTTTTTTTTTTAAAGTGCCTTTAAATGACCCAAATATGTAGTTAAAGTATGCCCATTTTCATGTACCCCAACGTTTGCTAGAGCATTTATTTTACACAATAAAAACCCTGCTTTCATTATTTAAAAAAAATAAAGTTTTTAAAAAACGCAAATTGGATCCATTTAACACATTTAAATCTTTTTATTGTGCCCTATACCTCTATACTGTTATCCTAAGTTACTTTGTCATTTTGGGGGTACAGGCTGATTTGTAACACATTGTTAAAAAGAAAACTCTTGTTGTACATTCTCTGGGCTATTGAAGATTTGGGGTTGCCCATAGCAACCAATCAAATTCTACTTCTTATTTAATCAGCACCTTGTAGAAGATAATAGATATAATCTGGTACCATGTGCAACATCCCATCTTCAATAGAACTCCCATCTTAGTAAATGAACCCCTCTGTGTCCCTTCTCGCCCGTGTGCCCATCTCTTGTGTTGGCCACCCATCACCTGTGTACATATAGGTTCTAAGCTGTCATTGTGCATTAATATCGTCCTTATGTGACAGTAGGTACAGACCAGATCCCCACCAGTACGTACCAATGCTCTGCCTATAGGGATATCTAGCTACGGTCACCGCTAATCACCGTCTCTTCCCTAACAGTGCACAAGTAGCAACACTGGCCCAAATCACAGCACATTGCTGTCAATGACTGACAAGCCCCCTAGCAGCTGGCATTAAATACATTCTGCTTTGTGCTTGGTTTTATGTCTGACATTTCCCGGCAAGTGAAGCATCTAATGTATGTTCCACACTCTGACATGGGATCATCGACCAGCAGCGAGGAGAACGTTACACAGTTGTATATATATATACCTTAATGGACACGTGTTAGAATTATTATTTTTTCTTAAATGTACTTTTGAAGTGACAATGGTCACATGACTCCGGTCAGTGGCGTAGCACCAATTTTTGCGCCCCCCCCCCCCCCACCGGAAAATATCGGCGGCCCCCTCCCTAAATTTAAAGCTGCCTCCCCCGCCCTGTGTTACCCTGCCTCCCCCGCCGCTTCTGTATTCGGCCGGGAGTCGGGACCGCAGATCTACTAATCTGCGTCCTGGCGCCTGGCTCCTTATGAGTCAAATGTCCATCACAAAATGGCTGCCTCCTTAGAGCAGAGGATTTGTAAGAGGAGGCCGCCGCTGCCTCTTCTAGCATCTTAAAAAACTGTCTGTTCTAAGGGGGGGGGGGGAGGATACTGACTTATATTGACTACCTGATTATATAAATCCAATAAATGTCATTGGCTTTTGCCTTAAAATGTCATAATGTGTACTGGGCATAACAGATTGTGTCATAATCTGTAATGGGTAATACAGTGTGCGGCAATGTGTAGTAGGCATAACGGTGTGTTCCATAATGTGTAATGCCTGCTTTTGGTGATGCCACGCCTCCTTTCAATGAGGTCACGCCCACTTTTCGCCACGCAAGGGTCCCGCCTACTTCCGGTGGCCCTGTGTGCTCAAAATGCCAGGGCCGATTTCTGGTCCCAGTCCGGCCCTGGGGTGAAATGTGATAGGATGAGAGATTCAGAAAGTGAGAGATTTGGTAAGAAATCTCCAGTTTTTTTAAAGCAGCAATCATTCACACTGCAAAATCAAACTGGTTTTGCCGTGTAAATGATTGCCGCTTTAAAAAAACACCGCTTGAGGGTTGGGGGGGGGGGTGCGAGGAGGTGGTGGGACAGTGACAAGAAGGCGGCAGGTAAGCTCTGTCAGAAAGGGACGCGCAAGCAACTCGTACGCGCACGTCCCCTTCCGGCAGCTGCCGGTTTTCGATCTGACCGCCAGACACCCGCTGAATGAGCTTGGCTCCATCTGTAATTGTATGTCGACATGGAAACTGTATATAGGAATGGTTGTGAGGGGATATGGCGATGGGGCGGGCTATCTGGGACTCTGTAAGTTGACCAGAATCAGACCCAAAATGCTGACCCCTTGTACTGTGCACAGATCACTGACATACCTGTAATGTAACGGATGGATGCTAGGTGTTGTAGTATCAGTCTGTGTTGTGTTGTTAGGTGATAAGAAAAAGTCAATTAAATGTCAGTAGGGCTAAGAGACGGATGGAAGACTGTATCCTGTATCCACGACTGTATCCTGTATCCATGACTGTATCCTGTATCCATGACTGTATCCTGTATCCATGACTGTATCATGTATCCAGGACTGTATCCTGTTTCCACGACTGTATCCTGTATCCATGACTGTATCCTGTATCCATGACTGTATCCTGTATCCAGGACTGTATCCTGTATCCACGAATGTATCCTGTATCCATGACTGTATCCTGTATCCATGACTGTATCCTGTATCCACGAATGTATCCTGTATCCACGAATGTATCCTGTATCCATGACTGTATCCTGTATCCACGACTGTATCCTGTATCCACGACTGTATCCTGTATCCATGACTGTATCATGTATCCAGGACTGTATCCTGTATCCAGGACTGTATCCTGTATCCAGGACTGTATCCTGTATCCATGACTGTATCCTGTATCCACGACTGTATCCTGTATCCACGACTGTATCATGTATCCACGACTGTATCCTGTATCCATGACTGTATCCTGTATCCATGACTGTATCCTGTATCCACAACTGTATCCTGTATCCACGACTGTATCCTGTATCCACGACTGTATCCTGTATCCACGAATGTATCCTGTATCCACGAATGTATCCTGTATCCATGACTGTATCCTGTATCCATGACTGTATCCTGTATCCACAAATGTATCCTGTATCCATGACTGTATCCTGTATTCATGACTGTATCCTGTATCCACGACTGTATCCTGTATCCACGACTGTATCCTGTATCCACGAATGTATCCTGTATCCACGAATGTATCCTGTATCCACGAATGTATCCTGTATCCATGACTGTATCCTGTATCCACGACTGTATCCTGTATCCACGAATGTATCCTGTATCCACGAATGTATCCTGTATCCATGACTGTATCCTGTATCCATGACTGTATCCTGTATCCACGAATGTATCCTGTATCCATGACTGTATCCTGTATTCACGACTGTATCCTGTATCCACGACTGTATCCTGTATCCACGAATGTATCCTGTATCCACGAATGTATCCTGTATCCACGAATGTATCCTGTATCCATGAATGTATCCTGTATCCATGACTGTATCCTGTATCCACGAATGTATCCTGTATCCATGACTGTATCCTGTATCCATGACTGTATCCTGTATCCACGAATGTATCCTGTATCCATGACTGTATCCTGTATCCATGACTTCCCTCAAATATGTGACTAGCGCTCTACCTGTATTCGCCGCCTAGCGAGCAGGTAAACGCCAACGACCACCTGGCCGAATGTCTGCCCCCCCACGGCCGAATCCACTCCCTAGAGTACATGCGGATTAATTTCTCATACACATACGCTTTCATGCCCCTGAATGGGGAGAATTAATTTAGTGGTCTCTCACCATCAAATGATATATCCACTGTTTGCAAAGAAAAGTCAGACTGGACTGGCATTTGTAGCGTACGCTTCCAGACGAATTCAGGGTGGGCACTGACGTCATGTGGCCACGGGCTGGGCATTCCCATGGAATTGCCGGTGGGACTGGGCATGCCGGGGATGGGGGTCTGTAAGCTGCGAGCTCCGCAGCTTACCGATTCAACCAGAATGAGGGCCTTAGTGAGAGATGAGAGGGAACAAACTGCTTTAATATCGCAGACTGCTGCTGGGATGTAAAGGAATAAACAGAGAGTACAGAATTTAGCAATTTCCTGTAATTGCCGGTAAATAATAAAAAATAAAAAAGAATTACAGGCAAAGAAAGGTAATAGAGTTAATAAAGAAGCGACAGCTGGTGCGCTACTTCTTAATAATGACGCATTGGCAGAGGTAGGGATTTCTGGCATGTTGGCCACTTTAAAGAGAAAGTTGCTGGATATATAAATATTAATGAATGCGCTGACTAATTGGCGGCAGAACACTTGGGTTTATGTGTTATATAGTCGTCTCTGCATCTTACTACACCAATTCAGGATCATTTACTCTGCATTACGTCATTTATTTCGGGAAGGAGGCGGTTCTGGCTCCATAGCATTGCCTGTCCCATTGTTACTTGCAGGGATGGATTAAGGCTTTGGGAGGCGGGTGCTGTACGCGGTCCAGACAGTCGGGATACCGACGGCCACCGGCTATTCTCCCTCATAGGGGTGCACGACCCCCATAGAGGGAGAATAGAATAGGTGGCGAGCGCAGCGAGTCACCGTGCCCGCAAGGGGCTTTGTTGCGCTCACCATGCTGTCTGAGTCCGGGCAGTCGGGATCCCGATGTCGGGCTAATGACTGTCGGGATCCCGACTGTCGGTACCCTATACCACACCCTTGGGAGGCACGGGGCAATTAAGACATGGGGCCCTCGAGTCTTCTGTTTTAAAGTAACCAGTCATTTTGCTTCCAAACATATCTACATGATGTCCAATTCTAATCTACCTATATCTGCAAATGCATGCATTGATTCAGTAATGCATCATGTCTCTGCCCCTCCGGCGATAGTGGGGGTCTGCCCATGCACATTGTCACCAATGCTCATGTGCATGCCCCAGCTGCAAGCACCTTTTGCCATCGCCGTTTCATTGATGTGCCCACAAAAACAGTGAGCACGCCCATAGAAACCATGGGGGCGACCCCGAGGGAACGCAGGCATTCCCCTGTCTGCTCGGGTGATGCCTGGGTCACGCGGCGGCTGCGGGCGCCGGCCACAGGAGGAGATATCATTCGATGGTAAGTAGAGAGCAGGTCTGAATTGGGCTCCGAGTACAGTGCCATCTGGCGATGCCCGGTGGGGGATGCTTAGAGCATCCCAAAATGCGGCAAAAACACGATAATGGGGTTTTTACCGCATTTTTAGTTTAAAGAAAAGGGAGCAGAAACAACATGAAAAGTAAAAATGTCTACAATACACTTTAGTAAAATGCCATGTAAGCCGTTCTAATAAATAACACAATTCACGACAATAGGACACATGGACAACGGCTTCATAAGTTTCGTTTAAGCCCCCCCCCCCAGTGCACCAGCATTTCCTTTGCAAGATTTTTATCAGCAGTATTTCATATGAACTGACACATAAATGAGAATGTAAATTCCTCTTTTCATTGTAAAATCAATGCAGTCGTTCGCCTGCTATTCACTAGACTTCTTCATCTCTGATAGCTGCATTTTTTAGTAACTGCGCTGTTCATTTTTTAAAAGAGACAAATATGCAGCGAAAGAAAATAAAAATAAATGTTATTCCTGACAGGACCGACCTTTTTAAAATTCCGCGTGCCAGTAATACCATTCTATTCCCATAAAAAGTGTAATTTGTACAACTTCGAAACTTCACTTTTCAGCTTATTTTTTTTCTTTGATTTTTTTTTTTAAAATCCGTTCTAGGACCTTATTCGAAGTTGTTCGCTATGCCAATATTTATGGTGTTGAGAGATTGTTGGCCAACTGCGAATGCTTAAGCATCATGGTTCCTCACAGTGACCATTGGGGCAAAGGGGTGCGGATTAGCTCATTGGCAATGGGGGGGGATTCGATCCTCTATTTTGGCTGTCGGAATGTTCCGACAGTCGGAATTCTGGCCCTTTTTTGCCTGGCTCAGCAGTATATGGACAGGCGGAATTCAATGTTCTCCCTGGCCACTGTTGGTGAAAAATCCGTGTGTAAAGTCAACAATCCATGGAACGTTTTCGGCAAAACAGATCCGACTGGTTTAAAAAGACGAATCCGTTTTGTCTAATCCGCCTTCAATGCTGTCTGAAACGGCAGCATTGAATAGGCATCGGCATTGACACAAACAAAATCTTATGTAGACATTTTCACGTGTCGAATATTTTCACGTCAAAGTTTTGCTTGTTTTGACCTTAAGTCTGGGTCAACCTATCCTTGGTGACCATTTCTGGTCAACCTAAACAGTTTCTACCTTTAGACTTTCGACACGTTATACCATAAGCCCCAACATGTACAGTAATGGTGCATAGTAAGAGACCTTATTTAAAAAAAAAGTCTAATTTTCCGTTAAACAAATCTTTCAGAATTATTTTTAATGAATTAAATTTTACTTTCATAGCAGCTGATGATTGTCACACCTTGGCACTATAGCATACCTCCCAACTTTTCATACAAGTAAAGCGGGATAGCCGCGTGTGAACAAAATTAGGGTGTGGCTTAGTAGCAATGGCGTGGCCTACAAATCGCATCATTCATTTGAGGCCACGCCCCATTTTCGCCACTGTGGGCCTGACCAGCAGCTCTGTAAGCTGCTGACCAGCCCCTAGCCTCTCTGCTGGCCAGCCCCCAGCCGCATTGCATCTATTCACTGGATTACAGGTGAAACTCCCAACTGCCCCCACCTGCTGCGAGACACTGCCGGCCCTGCGGGGGGCGGGAACATCCCCAAAAACGTGACGTTCCCACAGAGTGTGGGACAGTTGGGAGGTATTCTATATGCATCCATGTGACTGGCCTTAACAAGTTGACCATTTGCAGACTCATTTTTGTACATCCACAGAGCGGGCGGCTCTGCTATGTATACTGTACATCATGAATGCGGTGTGAAGCGTAACAAAATCTAAGGATGGAACGCAATCTACCTGTTTGATGGTTTCCTGCTATAATTATTTCACACTGAAACTTCTCCCTCAACAAAAAAAAACACAATAAAAAACACACAAAAAATCCTGATCTGGGTTGGCAAAAAAAATTGATCTGGTTAAGCTGATGGTTGCGATTAAATAGTATTGCTACGCCTGGACAATAAACATTAAAAAAAAAGTTGTGAGCTCACTTTACTAATACCCCTTTCAGACCGCCAAAGCAACCCGGGTCGAGAAACCCGGCATTTCAACCCTGGTCATAATATGGTTCAGATCCGGTTCTGCCCCAGAACCAGAATCTGTAACAGTGAGTACAGCTAAACATCCACTACTGTAAAATAAAGTAGACTGCTTAAGCATATCTAAGTGGCCAGTACTGTAACCTCTGGTGTATACAGTACTCAAGGCTGCACACACACGATACATCTCCACCAACCTCTGATCGATACTCACGCCTGCTATGAAATAACTAATCCCTTGGCCCCTGCTATTCATCTCACATTGACATAATGATCGGCTGGCCTCTTGGATGAAAGCTTGTCCCTCAGGGCATGTCTCTCTTTGATCTCCTCCTCTCTATGATACTATAATTCACGCTTAGCATTTTAACCACTTGGACCACTTGGCATTCAGCTGGTAGAACTCTCTAGTTTCTTATTCATGGATCCAGGGGGCACTTCAAACTTAACTGACACGTGAGTGGACAGTGGCAGACAAAATGAAGGAGGGCCGCAATAACCTTCACCAGTCTCAGGGCTGGATCTACTATGAAACTAATGGAGCTTAAACTTCAGGGCCCCCGAATCCCAGAGGGGCCCTGAAGCAACTTTTGTTAATGAGTGAATTTTTCAAGAAAATCAATGGAGTTTTTAAGTGTGTTATTAAAAGAAGGTTATTTAAGTAATAGTCATCACTCCTCTCGCTTGTGCATTTTAACACCAAAAATAATTTTGACCTCTTGTTTTTGGTATCCTGATGGCTCACAGATAATGTCTAGGTCGACAGTCACACCGAAAATTCAACATGCACCACAGACGGAGCTGCTCTCATTGGAGCGGCTCCTGGCGATAGAATCGCCATGCGTCGTGTCCCGCCACTCCGCCAGAGTCCAACAGAATGGAGCACGCTTGCGCGCTGCATTCTGCAGCCGGCTGCTCATCTTCCCTGAAGCAGAGACGGGCAGGGAAGCAACCGGTCCACCCTCCCTGCCGCCAACTGAGTGGGACGTGTAAGCAAGTGAGCCGCTCGCACATCCTAGGCCACCGGCCAGGCCCCCTGCCAACCTCCACCAGCACCCGCCAGCACTATGGATATGTCACACTGGCGGGATGGTTGAGGCTGACTCCAGCTGTAGCTCAACTTTGGCAAGAGATGTACATGCACTAGGGACCTTATTCTGGTCCATACGCAGCACTGCAAATTTTGCAACGCTGCGTGTGGTTTTAATGACACCCGCTGCTCGTACAGCTGCCTGCCCCCTCTCTCGTTCCTCGAACGCCTGCGAATGTATGTCTTGCATAAACATCCATTTGCAGCCTTAGGTGTGGGAACCAAATCATTAAATGGTCGCGGACCATTAAATGATGTGGAACGTACACGCTAAACGAAGGCACTCTCAGGAGCCTTAGCTGTGCGTGTTCCCTGTACGTGAACAGGGCGAGCAGCTGCCCCCGGCAGCCGGAACACCTATAAAACACTGGGCATTCCCATGGGCGCCTCTCCTCGCCGCCGCCCAAAACCTCCCGCCCGCAGTGGTAGGTGCAAACAGGATGGCGAACTAGCAGTTCACCGTGCCCGCTCGCATCCGGCGTTTTCACATGGGCATTACCAAAACATTGGCCCCCATGCAAACGCGCGGGGGCCTTAGTGAACCAGAATAACCACAAGATCGACATTGACACAAGATCGACATTTTAAAAAAGGTTGAATCAATGGTGGGTCGGTGCATGAAATTATTGACATGGTTTTTTTGCCAATTTTTTCTGAATTTTTTGGGGACTTTTTCATTCTTCACTACCCACATGGACTAGAACTGAGAATGGTAAAGAGAACAGAGCACAATGGCGAGCGAAGTTGTTGAAATGGCAAAAAGATAACTACAGGTTGAGTATCCCGTATCCAAAATGCTCGGGACCAGGAGAATTTTGGATAACGGATTATTCCGTATTTCGAAATATTTTAATATTTCAATGATGTATTTTGAAGTATCTTGCATTTATGTTGTATAAACACATCAAACACATGAAATGCACACAAATATATTTTATTTGTTCAAAAAACAAGGTTTCAAAACATGAAACAAAATGTGTGTACTATCTCAGCACTGAATTTGAATGCCAAGCAATCATTGTCTTGCACATACAGTATATAGTGCCAGTTACATATCATGTCACCAGTAGTGCTGTTACAAATGTCCCCAGTGAGTTTTTTAGCAAAAAAAATTTTACTTTCTGGAATGTATGGTTTTCAGAATAATTCGGATAACGGATATTCGGATACGGGATACTCAACCTGTAATAGCCTAAGGCTAGTAGTGAACAGGCGCCTAATAGGGTGGTTTGTCAAGCAGCTCCTCTAGGGGGCGTCAAACCCCTATATAATATATATGGAAAAAGCAAAAATGTTGTTGAAATTGACATAAAAAAGTGAAAAAGTAATGTCAATCATGTATCCAACCCACACTATATCCTGCACTGTATCTGAGGCACACTGTATCTAACCTGCGCTGTATCCAAGCACATCTATACCCTGCGCTGTATCCGAACCACACTGTAATCAACACTGTGTGTGTGATCCACAGGGCATCTTGCAATGTATCTTATACACACTGTATCTAGCACATTATCCAACAGACAGTGTATCCTGCACTGTATCCGACACCAGAGGCGGAACTACCATTGGTGCAGCAGGTGCCCTGCACCGGGGTCCCAAAGTACTAAGGGGCCCGTTGCTGCTCAGACCAGCAATGACTTCTTGGGTCTGGGTAGAGAAGGGGGCGCAAATTATATTTTTGCACCTGGTCCGCCACTCACAAGTTTCGGCCACTGTCCAACACACTGTGGGCCTTATTCTGCTTGGAGCGTCCGGGCCGTACGCGTACGTCCCGGGGTTTTTCACGATCTGCGCATGTGCAAATACGCTAATGCGCCGGCGCGAGCACTCCACAACGCTTACGGCCGGTGTCTCAACGTGCGAAAAAACCTGTACGCGAGCGTACGGGTAATGGGGCGGCATAGGGGCGTGCTGATGGGAGCGGCCGAAATAATGAGGGAAAATGGGCGTAAATATGGGCGTACACGAGGGTGTGCACCAGAAATGAGCGGTGCTACTACCGCACGATCGACTGAGGCACCGTTCGTTTCGGACACCAAACAGGCGGCCGCCAACCGCCAGCTAAAACCACTCCTACAGATACCGCTTGCCAGCGTGCGCCTGAGTTGGCTAATTAACGCTGATTAGTACTTAAACACATACACCTGAATGTAATAAGCAATGCTGCAGTCTATTAAGTCCAAACCATGATTTCACTGCCTGCAAGCCACACATACAGCACGCAAACACATTGGAAGCTTATGTTTCTATACTTCTCCACATTTAAAGGTTTGTTTAATTTAAGGTAAGAATCTTTTTATACGCTAAGGTAGGTATTTGATAAACAGACACATTCACTACGTGCTTTCATAGACTTTACGCAGTAGCACACTCAATCTACACAAGTCGACATGTGTCAACGTGTTCACTCTAATACTAACATAGGTTTTGTATTTAGGATACAATAACATAAACCACATCTAACACCTACAAAGGATGTTTCAGCAATGTTTGAAGCCCATGACCACTATTTTCCACACAATCTTTGTATAGTACCCCAAATTATGACCTGTACCACTATCTCATCTGCTATGATTTGGATTTCACTACACTCTGGATGTAAGATGCCACCAATCACATTATTGCACTCTCATCTCTCTAACAAAGGATTCCTACATCTGCTTATGACACTGTCAAATCATATATATTTTAAAAGTTATGCATGTTTGTTCACAAGCTAATTTATCATGTTTGGCCCATTCACACATCTTTTTTTAGGGAGGACACATATGAATTCCTACACAAATGTACCTTTTCACCCTTGTTTGTCTGCCTCACCCACTCCATGAGGAAAGCATTGTTCTGGACCTGCTTTTACCTACTACTGTAGGAGCTACCTCACCTGCACACAAACTGCTTTCTCACCTATTAAGTTGCTCTGCACATGTGCTGACACAAACTAATTAGCAGGGAAAAGTTGGATAGGAACATGGGAATGGCCATGGAGAGGGTTACACATGGGAAACTTCCACCACACTTCAACAAATGTTCAAAAATACCCTGGTCAGTAAGTACACATAAATCTAGTATTTGTTTCACACAAGAAATGACACATACCACAATTTAGATGTAATTTGTAAAATAAATTTATTTGCTGTTCAGCATCACAGCTTGACACTTTAATGTGAGAAATCAAAAAAACAAATAAAATAGACACACAAATAATAAAACAGCCAGAACAAGAGGTTGCATATCTCCAAACATGTGTTACCCTGCAAATGCAATGGTGAAAGAAATGGGGACACCAGAATACGTACTGCAACTACCAGGGTGAATACTAAGCAAGATACACACCACCAAAAAAAAAAATCCTGCATTTGTAGAGGTCAAAATACGAACTTTCATGCCCATGGCACGCAAATGGATCGATGGGCAACTCAGGAAGCGGATGTCCAGTGCAATTTAAACCTTTGGCCTCCAACCACAGAGGAAGTGAACCAGGTCTCATTTGGGCCCTTTTTTGCCCCTTTTAGATGGGGCCTTGGGGACAGGGGCCTTTGGGTCAGCTGGCTTTCGGCGTCTTCCCCTAGTCGCCACAGGAGGGTCAGCCGAGGTGGAAGGTTGGGGAGCAGCTTGGGGTGGGGCAGCAGATGGGGGATTGTCCCTTAGGGACCTGGCGGTGGACAGCTGCTCCGCAATAAGTTCATTCTGGCGGCTGAGGTGTTGGCTAATGCTTAGCATGCCAGCCGCCAGAGTTTCATTAATGCGGTTCAAGGCCTCAACCTGCAGCTGGTTTGTGGCCTTCCACTCCGCCAGAAAATCCGCCACCTGCTGCTGACGGATCGCAGCATCCACCCCTTGCTGCTCGATCCTGTCCAGCGTCACCAACAGGCTCTCACTCAATGTCTCCTGTGGCTGGGGCTGGGGGCGACGTCTTGCTGTAGGCTGGACCACCTGCTCCACCTGTGGCTCTGCAGAGGAAGATGCTGCCGGTACATCCTGACTTTCTGCTTCTGCTAGGATAAGAATTGAAAACAATGTCACCATCACATACGCAATAAAAAATATCTTTCTAAATACAATGCATTACTGTGACTTACCATCAAAAGCAGCAGCAAAGACCTCCGCCGGGAGCTCACTGTCCATATTGGAGATCCCCCTGATCTCCCCCACATCGATGACATCACAGGAGTCCAGCTCCAGGGGGGTAAACTCCAAATGGTCAGGCATAGGACCGCTCCCGGTGGACATGCTGTGGTTGTACCGGTCAGTCATCTTCCTCTTCAGGGCACTTTTGAAGTCAGTCCACCTACAAGTTTAAAAATACAAATATCACCATGAGATATGTGCACCACTGTGCTACGTGTAGGCTTACCACCTAGTCCCTTTAATTCCGGACACATGTTACTTACACAGGTTCTGTGGCAGTTTAAAATTAGGTGAAGTGGAGTCTTGAAGTCAGCCAGCCACAGAACCTGTGTAATTAATATGTGTCCGGAATTAAAGGGACTAGGTGGTACCCGTAGCTACGTGACATTTCCTAGTGTGGGTGATCTTCTGTTTTTTTGCCATGTGTGGCCAAATAATTCTTTGATGGACAAAACCATGTGCACTGCAGGTGAGGCAGGTGTAAAACCCCACCCAAATCGGATTATCTCTGCACAAGTAACACCTGCCTCACCTGCAGTGCACATGGTTTTGTCCATCTAAGAAATATTTGGCCAGAAAGAGTGAACTAGAATAAGGGCCTCAGTTCCTGCTGGAGACTGCTGAAAAATTGCCCTGACAAACACACTAACCTTTTCTTCACCGCGTCCCAAGTTCTGACCACTGGTGCCACCTGGTTCACTTCCTCTGTGATCTTGTCCCAAAGGTTTCGCCTTGCACTGGCACCCGGCCTCCTGGTTGCCAATTCAATCCATTCGCGTGCCCTGGGCACGAGAATTCGCATTTCGGCCTCTACAAATGCAGGGTTTCTCCTTCTGGTGGTGGTATCCTGCTCAGTCATCACCCTAGATGTTGCAGCACGTTTTCTGGTGGCCCCAGTTCTCTCACCATGCACCTGCTGGGTCACACCTGTTTGGAGAGATGCAACCTCTTGTTCTGGCTGGTTGCTTGGCCCTTGTGGAGCTGGTGGAGGTTCACCAGGGCCTGTTACTGAGGGGCCCGCTTGATCTTGCAGGCGACTCCTCTCTTGGGCCCTCCTTCTCCGCTCCTCTTCCCTCTTCTGTAATGCTTCAAGCATGGATTCTGCTTGTGCTCTCTGCAGAGCGTCCTCTGCTGCTGAATCGTCAGAGTCAGACATGTTTGCAGCAATTGTGGGCTGCATCTGACTGAATATTTATATGTTAATCTCCCGCCACGAACAAGGGGGCGTATATTTTTCCCCGCAAGGTAGATGCAAATTTACGCCGATATTTCCCGCCGATAATTGCCGCTTAAATTACGCAGGTCTCAATGCACCTGATTAATCACCCGTATATGTATATACACAGGTTGTGGAGCATTGTGGGCTACATCGTGAAATGTGTGCACCTGTCATTCCAATGATGAGTGTTGTCACCTGGTATCTGTTGGAGTTCGTGTATGCTTTGTGAGTCACATTTCAAAACATCACGTTATCATGCTTGCCTTGCATATGTAATGTGTATGAAATTGTCATACAGCAACATGTTGCATTGTGGCCCTTTAAGCAGCGTAGTTATAAGTTGAGGGTTGCGTGTATTATTTTCCGCCTACTGTATATACAGTACTCCTCCCCATGCATATCGGTGTATCGTGCCCCCTTTAAGCAGCGTAGTTATAAGTTGAGGGTTGCGTGTATTATTTTCCGCCTACTGTATATACAGGACTCCTCCCCATGCATATCGGTGTATCGTGCCCCCTTTAAGCAGCGTAGTTATAAGTAGAGGGTTGCGTTTATTATTTTCCGCACACTGTAAATACAGTACTTCTCTCTTCATTGAATGCATGCTGTTGGTTGTGGTGTGTGTATATCGGAACGGTCCGCGTAAGTTTCTATTCGCATCCAGTTTGTTAATATAAGAGGGATTAATAAAGTTAATACCAAACAAACAATTTTTTCGACCAATCAGCAAGCACCAAAAGTGATATATGTACCTGCAATTAATAACTGCGCCATTGCCAATATGACTTCTACAAGAGCCAGGCCCTTTTCTACATCAGAGCTTTTGGCCCTGGTGGAAGTGATGGATCGTCACCTGGGGCCCAGGGGCCCATATGTATCTAATGCGGACAAGCGGCGGGCTTATAATGCTGCCCGCCGCCTGATATTTTCCACAACCGGCGTCCGCAGAAGCCTGGGCCAGGTTGAGCGGCGCTGGTCCGACCTGCGCCGGCGGCAGCCGGTTCTACTCAGCAGCCTTCGCCGCCATATTGCCCGATGTAAGTTTTGATTACTAGTATGTCAGCGTTTTTTAGCAATGTTTGGTGTACTTTTTATAAATATGTTCCTGAGTATGGGGGTGTATATGGGTGTATAGGGGGTGTATATGGGTGTATAGGGGGTGTATATGGGGGGTATATGGGGTGTATATGGGGGGTATATGGGGTGTATAGGGGGGGTATATGGGGTGTATAGGGGGTGTATATGGGTGTATATGGGGTGTATATGGGTGTATAGGGGGTGTATATGGGGTGTATATGGGGGGTATATGGGGTTATAGGGGGTGTATATGGGTGTATAGGGGGTGTATATGGGGTGTATATGGGGGGTATATGGGGTGTATAGGGGTGTATATGGGGTGTATATGGGTGTATATGGGGTGTATATGGGGGGTATATGGGGGGTATATGGGGGGTATATGGGTGTATAGGGGGTGTATAGGGGGGGTTTAAGTAGTTGATCAGTTTTTGGGTGTAGGATATCAAATAGTTTGCATCATAAATGTCTGAAATTTCACAGCAATGATAATTGTGAAGGTTATGAGCATGACTAATGTGAATTTTGCTTTCCCCCTTTTTTATGAAACCCAATCTTCGATTTCTATGCCATCAACATGAACATTTCAGCACGGGCAAGGGCACGCATTCAAGCCCGGGAGCAGGCAGCCCGGGACCAGGCAGCCGAGGAGGAGGAGGAAGAGGAGGAGGAAGAAGAGGAAGAGGAAGAGGAGGAGGAGGAAGAGGAGGAGGAGGAGGAGGAAGAGGAGGAGGAGGAAGAAGAGGAGGAGGAAGAAGAGGAGGAGGAACAAGAGGAGACCCAGGGTGCAGTTTGGACCCACACCATTTCCCCATCCCCTTCCCCCTCCACAACCCCCACCCCCTCCACAACCCCCCCCCCCTCCACAACCCCCCCCCCCTCCACAACCCCCACCCCCTCCCCAACCCCCACCCCCCCCCTCCCCACCCCATTTCCAACCCCCCTACACCTCTCCACCACCCACCCCCAAACCTCTCCACTCCCCAGTCACACCCACTACCTCGGTCCAAACACCAGGACCATCCTCCTTGCTCCTGCCCCCCCCAACCACTCCACAGCCAACCAGCGGCGCCCAGGATGGCTCAAGTAGCCGTAAGTAAATAATGTGTCTAATGTTGACCTACACATTTCTACACATAAACAATCACAACAACCACATATGTGTATCCAACATCAACATTAGTTGCAACATATCACTGCAGGCCGACCATGAGGTGTGTCCTGTCCTTCTCCAGGAACAAGGCTCCCCTTGGTGGTTTTTTGGAGTGTGGCCATGCCTCACCCCTTGAATAATTGACATAACAGTACATCCAATGAGATATCCGACATTAGTGGTGTGGTAGTTATGTGGCTCCAGGTGTTGGGTAACTCCAGTTCCCAGCATGATGTGCAACACAGGGCCAGATTATAATGGAGGCGCAAGGGGTCAGTGCCCCTGGGACCCCCTCTAGCTAGGGGCCCCCTGTGGTTGTCATTTTTTTTTGTAAAAATAAAATGTTTAAGTTATGTTTTTTTATTTAGCTAAATGTTTTGTGCATGGGTGGGGTAGTGCTGCAGCTTCACCTATCTGCCAATGTGACAATGATTTATGGTGCTGAGCATCGGGAGGCAAGGCACACTGATTGCACAAGTGTGCAGTGCATTTCTGGGAGTTGACTAAGTCCCATGACACTTTGCACCAGAGGACAGAGGCTGAGAAGTTTGTGCTGAGCTCTGATTGGTGGAGCTCATTACATGCTTCTAAGGTCCATGGAGAACAGCAGCAGCAGCTTAGTCATAGGAGGGTTTTTAATCAGAGGCAGCACTAGGACTGTGAGGTCTCCTCCAGAGTGAGGGCAAGAGGGACAAACACAGGCTTTTCATGTGGTATGGTGTCTATTATTATTCCGAGTGCCGCCAACCCCCTGTCTATATATATATATATATATATATATATATATATATATATATATATATATATATATATATATATATATATCCCCTGCAGGTAACCATTGACCAAGTTTATTCTGCCTTTACTCTATGTTTTGACAGTATAATATTCGCCCATGCAGTGTGCGGCCAGTAATGACAAGTGCAAGGGGGCCCCCCGCTCTAAAGTACCCCGGGCCCCCCAAAGGCTTAATCTGCCACTGGTGCAACTTAAATGTAGAGATTGTTTTGGTAATAGTGTGTGAGGCCATGCGGATGCATGCTTTACAAACATAGCTGTAGGCCTATAATTTGTACAGCAATGTCCTAAATTTAAAATAGTAAGGAGTGCTTAAGCCACAACAATGTCATAACCCTTAAATAGCACAGGCTAATTGTGAGGTTAGAGGAGAGTCCCCCCAAAACCAAAGTACCAATTGGGATACAGCAATTGATGAAGGAGTAATTGAATTAATGTTATTTACTATGTACAGTATGTGTGTGTTAACATATTATTTTTTAGTACTGTGTTTACAGCAGACCCATCTTCAATGTAGTTTACAAATGTATGTGGCCTTCACACATAACTCTGAACTTTTTATTATGTACAAATACAACAAACATTTGTGTATGTTATATATTATTTTTTTTTTTTTTATCCCTTCACTACAGACACTGAACAGCAACAGGAGGAGGTCGCCAGAATAATGAGGGAAATGTTCCTGACCCTCCTCTATTTATTGATTCTTTTTGGGCAACTGGAGGCCCTCATTTAATTTATTTTTATCCCCCCCCCCCTTATTATGTTTGTTACAAATAAAAGTTTCAATTCTGTTATAAATTGCCTGTGTTTTTACTAATAAATATGTTAGAGGGCTTGTAAGGGTAGGTACATACAGATGTGTACTGTACGTTATACTTGTAATTTGAGGTGAGGGGTAATGATTGATGTGTGAATGTGTGTGTTTTTGAGTAAAATAACACATAGTGAAAATGCATGAATGTTTAATGTTGTTCGATTAAAACATCACACATAACATCAGGGTAGGTATACATGTTACACATTTTGGACAAAGTAATTACGTACATAATTTTGTACATATACAGAAACACCAACATAACTTGATTTAAAAGTAACAGCAATATGGGGACACATAGATAGTGATTAAAATGCCACATTAGAACATAACAAATATACATGTAATGAGGGTTAAAATGTAGTTTTATTAGGTCTTTATTAAGGTAGACAATTGAGTTAATAGAAAACAATAAGTGAATAACAAATAGATTAATTAATCAATTGTCAGATTAGTAGTTGAGAGGCAAGATTTGCAGGTCCATATATGTGAAGGGTATGCCAGCGTGCACGGACGTACGCTCACTCTCACGAGCGGTGACATAAGCTGAGTTTTCCATTGAAAACAATAGGGACCCGTCCGTGCAAACTGGCGTACGCTCAGATCTCCGCAAGAAGGCGGTGGTGAGACGGAGGAAAGACGGCCGTAGACGGCGCCGTACGCTCAGTTGTACGCCTGTTGTAGGAGTGCAAGGGCTGGGCCGTCCGCGTACGTTGCCGTACGCTCATTTGTACGGCACTCCCCTTCTACGGTATTTCTGGCCGTACGTAAGCGGCTGATTTGTGGGTGGACTTAACCCTAACGGCCGCGTACGGCTAGCGTGCGGTAATGGCGAACGTACGCACGTTTGGCCGCTCCGATCAGAATAAGGCCCTGTATCCAGCACTGTATCAAACACACACTGTATCCTTCCTGCACCTGTGTGCTTGCTGCAGCAGTGTGGTGTAACCCTGCTGTGTGTGCCAGTGCCGTGTGGTGTTACCATGTGTGTGCTGCTGCAGTGCGGTGTGACCTTGGGGGGGTCACCAGCACAGCACCAAAATGTCTGGTGATGGTCCGATACAACAGTCCCTCAGGTGACAGCGATAGCCCATGATCGTGACCGTTTAGTCTCCAGCCTCCGTCTACCCTCACAGTGTAATCTGTACCATTTCCTATTGATTGTGTATTGATAAGATTTCGGTCTGTAAACGGTAACAATGCCCTTTCAATGTGAAAAGTGATTATTCCTAGGAGCGCGGAGTGTTTATGTCGGGAATTACAGGGTTGCGCTTCGCTGTTTCTTCACTGTCAGAAAGTGAAAGGTACGAAATTGCTGTGGATGGTAAAAGACGTTCTTGAAACTCAATAATCTGCAGCACTTTATGATAACTCGCGGCTGATGAAGGGAGTTAGGACGAGTCTCTAAAACTAGATTTCTGGAGAAAAATGAGTCATTTACTCATATCATCACACAGGGTATGATTAAATATGACATCAGAGCAAATAGTGTTTCTTCTTATAAATCTAGGAGAAATCTTTCTGCAGCTTTTCAAAGTCTGTCAGTGCAGCCAAAAACATTGCCTGCCCTCTGCTGCTCCTTATAATATCACTTTAATGTGATGTACAGTATAAGAAGAGATGGCAACGGAGAATGTTGTTATAGTAATTCTCATCAAAGTACAGCTTATTAAAAGGGGCGGGTATAACATCATGAGGGGTGTGGTTATGCATCAGAGGTTCAAAAATGTATTGTCAAACGGGCACTGAAAACTCACCTATTCATCAAAGCATACCCTTCCACTGCATAAACTAGTCCTGCAGAAACTAGCTGGTTCTCCGACCCCTTGCCTGTTTACATCCTGCTATCTAGCCACCACCCACTCGCTTGCACCTCTTGTAATCTGTCTGTTTCCCCTTCCTACTAGTTTGTAAGCTCCTCTGAGCAGGGCCCTCTTCCCTCCTGTTGTCAAAGCCCTCTTCTCTTCACATGTCACTCACAGCTCTCCTATACTCAAACACTCAGTGACCATCTTCGTCCGCATACTCATCTCCATGATTGACCTGAAGCCTATTATAGTATGTAGGTCGAGCCCTCACTACTTATATCAGGGTTGCCTACCCTCTTGGAATGGCCGGGAGGGTCCCGAAAATCGGGTCACCCTCCAGGCCCCCCGGAAAGGTGGCCAACCCTCCCGGATTCTGGGAGACCCCCGCTCCCCTCCCCCTGATTGCGACCCCTAACCACGGCGTTTAAATTACCTTATGTCTGCAGATCTCCAGGGAGGGGACGGGGCTAAAGCATCATAATCGCGTCATTTAGCCCCGCCCCCTCCACGGAGATAGGCAAACTAAGTAACTTTCCTTCATGGGGCGGGTCTTAACAATGTCACATTTAAGCCCCGCCCCCAAGCTCCTGCTGAAAGTCTCCTCTTCGGGCTTCTCCCGGAGAGGAGCTTTTAAAAGTCGGCAACCCTGACTTATATTTAAGCTGTAATGTGTATTGAACTGTGGCGCTCTTTATTTGTACTCTACAGTATTTTTGTTATTTATTCTATGTTATGCCAAGTTTTCTCTGTACTGTTCCTTTGTACGGCACTGCGAAACACTTGTGGTGCCTTATAAATAAAATTATAATAATAATATAATAATTGTCCCAGTTAAGCAAAAATCTTAATATATCACACTCTCTGTGGTTGATGAATCAAGCAGTAGAACAAACGAGGGGCCGATTAGGCATGAGAGGGGTTAAGACTCCTATGTTTTTTTCCTGTTAAGGTCATGTGACAAACTTGTCACAAGGCATACCTCCATGGGGTGACCTATCAGTCACCCTTAGGGGCCAATTATGTCAGGAGGAGGGTCCCATGGGGGCTAGCTTAAATAGTGGGGGAGGAGCTGCACGCTCTCCTGAAGTTTTTTTCTGAATCCCGCCCACCTGCCCAAAACCTATTATCTGTTTTTCTTGATTGTCACTGCTTTTTGTGTGTTGAGGCGCAGCAGGGTGGGAGAACGCTGCATTTTCATGGATTTAGAACGTATGCATTCATGGTGGGGCACCTTCCCTCCGAACATCTGGCGAGTTTGTCCTGCTCTGTGCGAGGGGACCTGGGCGTTGCTTGTGCCGTTCTGCGGTTCACATCCAGACTGGCCCATGAGGGTTAGGTGAGCCCCTACGATGATAGTATCTGTCAATAGATGGGGACATCTCAGTTGACTCCCAGAGCTGAGCTCAGGTTACAAAGCTGGAGCGGAAATGCCTTGTTTCTTGGCCACCTTTTTTTCTCGTTAGGTCAATTAGTGATTGGAATAAAAAGCTGTGACCTTTTAGCCAAGCCGTATTGTGCCCGTGTCTTTATTAGATGAGGGTTTAAGATAAGGCTTATGTATATTGTATGTTACTGGTTAATGAGTTTTACAATGTTTAGTTATGTGTTAGAGTACGGATGGTGTAATGGTTACATTACTGCCTCACAGCGCTGAGGTCATGGGTTCTATTCCCACCATGTGTTATATATACAGGGCAGTACGGATGGTGTAATGGTTAGCATTACTGCCTCACAGCGCTGAGGTCATGGGTTCTATCCCCACCATGTGTTATATATACAGGGCAGTACGGACGGTGTAATGGTTACATTACTGCCTCACAGCGCTGAGGTCATGGGTTCTATCCCCACCATGTGTTATATATACGGGCAGTACGGATGGTGTAATGGTTATAGCATTACTGCCTCACAGCGCTGAGGTCATGGGTTCTATCCCCATCATGTGTTATATATACGGGCAGTACGGATGGTGTAATGGTTAGCATTACTGCCTCACAGCTCTGAGGTCATGGGTTCTATCCCCACCATGTGTTATATATACGGGGCAGTACGGATGGTGTAATGGTTAGCATTACTGCCTCACAGTGCTGAGGTCATGGGTTCTATCCCCACCATGTGTTATATATACGGGGCAGTACGGATGGTGTAATGGTTAGCATTACTGCCTCACAGCGCTGAGGTCATGGGTTCTATTCCCACCATGGCTCTAACTGTGCGGAGTTTGTATATTCTCCCCGTACTTGCGCGGGTTTCCTCCGGGTACTCCGGTTTCCTCCCACAATCTAAAAATATACTGGTAGGCTAATTGGTTTCCAACAAGTATTAACCTTAGAATGTCTATGTGTGCGAGTACATGTGGTAGGGAATATAGATTGTAAGCTCCACTGGGGCAGTGAATGTTCAAATATTCTCTGTAAAGCTCTGCAGAATATGTGTGCGCTGTATAAGAAACTGGTAATAAAAAAAATAATACATTTTGGTATTGAGATACTCACAATATAAACTAACTCTTATGATGCCATTGGAAAGGGGTGCGGAGTGCGACGAGGCGGGAATATTTAATGAAACTCTTAATTATTGGGCCAGGGCTAGTAGGAGGTGCTCCAATCAGCTTCATTGGGTGACAAAAATACCCATTTAGGAGGGTGGTACAGTAAATATGTCCCTTTCATATGTGTGATGATTTCTATTTTGTTCTATTTTCCTGCCAGACCAGAGCAGGTATACAACAGCTTCCCCTCTTGGCCATTATACTGCGCCTCATGTCAGCCATATTATCCCAACATCAGATGTAAGATGGCGGCGGGGCTGGCAGACACGTGGTCAGACAGAGAGGAGCGTAGTGTGATCAGATTTCTGCACCTAAAGGTCACATCAGCAGCTGAAATTCATCGGCAGTATTCACTGCTGAAAGAGAGGGGAAGGGGCCACAGTTAAGTTGCAAGTATAGTCAGAAAACTGAGGGAGAGACAAGTACATTTACAGAGGAGAAAGTCCTCACAGAACTCTCAAAACTGAAAGTGGATAAATCAATGGGGCCAGATGGGATACATCCAAGGATACTAAAAGAGCTTAAAGGGGAGCTGGTAAAACCAATAACAGAATTATTCAACCAGTCACTAGCTACAGTACTGGAGTAATCCCAGAGGACTGGAAAACAGCAAAGGTAGTCCCACTGCACAAAAGTGGAAGCAAGGAAGAGGTAAGCAACTATTGACCAGTGAGCCTTACACCAGTATTAGGGAAATTGATGGAAACACTCTTAAAACAAAGAGTTGTAGAATATCTCAAAACCAGAAATTTACAGGACCAGCATGGGTTTACTGGGGGAAGATCATGTCAAACAAATCTTATTTACTTTTTTGACTGGGTGACTAAAGTAATAAATCAAGGTGGGGCTGTAGATGTAGCTTATCTAGACTTTAGTAAAGCTTTTGACACTGTCCCACATCGCAGACTGTTAAATAAACTTGAAAGCTTGGGATTGGATTCTAAGATAGTTGAATGGATACGAGCATGGTTGCAGGACAGAAAACAGAGAGTTGTAGTAAACGGAGTACAGTCAAAGGAGGGAAAGGTTACAAGTGGAGTACCCCAGGGATCTGTACTTGGACCGGTGCTTTTTAATATCTTTTATCTTTATTGGTGATATTGCAAATGGAATTGAGGGTAAAATGTGCCTTTTTGCAGATGACACGAAGGTATGCAACAGGGTAGACACACCAGGAGGGGTAAAACAATGATTGAGGATCTAGGTAGATTAGAGAAATGGTAAAGAGAATGGCAACTACAGTTTAATGCCAAAAAATGCAAAATCATGCAATTGGGTCTCAGAAATCCAAAGACTAAATATAGTATAAACTAGGTGATTCATCGCGCCCTACGGGCGCTCTTCACACCGTCGTAAGGGGCTGCGCCCCCTTAATTTGTGAACGTTTGTATATGAGAAATATGGTTAGAATTGTATGAAAGATGCCCTGTATTGAAACTTAGGTGTCCGCGAATCGCGGGAGGGGGGGTCGCGGAGGGTGCCGCGAATTGCAGGAGGGGGGGTCGCGGGGGGTGGATGCTGCGAATCGCGGGAGGGGAGGGATTGCAGAGAATCGCGGGAGGGGGGTCGCGGGGTGGGTTGCCGCAAATCGCGGGAGGGGGGTTACGGGGGCGGGGGTTGCGGCGAATCATGGTAGGGGGGGTTGCGGGGGATGTGCCGTGAATCACGGGAGGGGGGGTCACGGGGTGGGGTGCAGAGAATCGCGGGGGGGTGTGTGTGTGCCGTGAATCGCGGGAGTGGGGGTTGCGGGGGGGTGGGGGTGGGGGTGTGACGCAAATCGCCACAAGAAAAAATCAACACAGAAAGGTCAACACATGTAAATGTTGACATAAGTGTGGCACTTCATTGGTGTCCATGTCGACACATGAGAATGAATATGAAAACATTCAAAAAATGAAAAAAAAAAATTCAAAAACTCATGTCAACCTTTTTCATTGTCGACCATAGCCATGTCAGTGTTTTCTATGTGCAATTTAATTCTGGAGCTGCCGCGAATCACGGGGGGTGCCGCGAATTGCGGGAGGGGGGGGGTCGCGGGGTTGGGTGCCGCGAATCGCGGGAGGGCGGGGTTCACAGAGGTTCCGGTGGGGGGTTGCCGCGAATTGCGGGAGGTGGGGGGTCACGGGGGGTGCCGCGAATCGCGGGAGGGGGGTTTGCGGGGGGGTGTGACGCGAATCGCCACAAGAAAAACTCAACACAGAAAGGTCAACACATGTAAATGTTGACATAAGTGTGCCACTTCATTGGTGTCCATGTTGACACATGACAATAAATATGAAAACATTCAAAAAATGAAATAAATCTTCAAAAACTCATGTCAACCTTTTTCATTGTCGACCATAGCCGTGCCAGTGTTTTGCATGTGCCATTTAATCCTGGGGCTGCCGCGAATCGCGGGGGGTGCCGCGGTTTGCGGGAGGGGGGGGGGGGTTGCGGGGGGTGGGTGCCGCGAATCGCGGGAGAGCGGGGTTCATGGGGGTTCCGGTGGGGGGTTGCCGCGAATTGCGGGAGGTGGGGGGTCACGGGGGGTGCCGCGAATCGCGGGAGGGGGGGTTGCGGGGGGTGTGATGCGAATCGCCACAAGAAAAAATCAACACAGAAAGGTCAACACATGTAAATGTTGACATAAGTGTGCCACTTCATTGGTGTCCATGTCGACACATGACAATGAATATGAAAAAATTAAAAAAATTAAAAATAAATCTTCAAAAACTCATGTCAACCTTTTTCATTGTCGACCATAGCCATGTCGCCATGTCAGTGTTTTGCATGTGCCATTTAATCCTGGGGCTGCTGCGAATTGCGGGGGGGGGTGCCGCGAATCGCGGGAGGGGGGTCGCAGGGGGGGTGCCGGCAATCGTGCAAGGGGGGGTCGCGGGGGGGGTCTTTTTGCCGCGAATCGCGGGAGAGAGGTCGCGGGGGGGGGGTTCCGCGAATCGGGGGCGGTCACGGGGAGGATTTGCCGCGATTCACGGGAGGGGGGGGTCGCGGTGTGGTGGTTATGCCGCGAATTGCGGGAGGGGTCGTGGGGGGGTTCTTTTTGCAGCGAATCGCGGGAGGGGGGGTCGTGGGGGTGTTTTTGCTGCGAATCGCGGTAGGGGGGGTCGCGGGGGAGCGGGTATTTTTGCCGCAAATCGCGGGAGGGGGGGGGGGGCGCGCAGGGGGGAGGTTTTGCCGCAAATCGCGGGAGGGGGGCGCTCACCTGGTGGCTGTGGAGTAGCAGTGCTGGGCAACATGGGAAGGCAGTGGGTGTCTGGCACTGTCTGTGGGCTCACTGGGCTGGTTCTCTGTCACATACCTCCCAACATGACCCTCTCCAGGAGGGACACAATGCTCTGTTTCTAGACTTCCCCTTAATGTATGATTGCCATCACCTGTTTTAATCAGGTTAATTTCTCAGAAAGGTGTTCAGCACAGATGAAGGCAATCACACATTAAGAGGAAAGTCCAGGAACAGAGCGTTATAGACACAGACACCCACTTTGAGTGACAGATGTAGCCAAATATATAGGAGATGGCACTATAATGGAAACTACTGAGGAAGAGAGGGATCTAGGTGTCACTATTTCAGGGGACTTAAAAGCAGGTAGGCAATGTAACAAAGCAATAAAGAAGGCAAGTCAGATGCTTGGTTGCATAGGGAGAGGTATCAGCAGTAGAAAGAAAGAAGTAATAATGCCACTGTATAGGTCATTGGTACGACCTCACCTAGAGTATTGTGTTCAGTTCTGGACGCCATAACTCCAGAAGGATATAAATACATTAGAGACTGTACAAAGAAGAGCAACTAAAATGGAGCATGGCCTACATCACAAAACGTACCAGGAAAGACTAAAAGATCTTAATATGTATACTTTAGAGCAGAGAAGGGAAAGGGGGGACATGATAGAAACTTTCACATATATCAAGGGTTTTAACAAGGTACAGGTGGGAGACATTCTTCACAGGAAGAGGAGCAGCAGAACACGGGGACATGCACTGACACTAGGGGGAGGAAGGTACAGGTGGGAGACATTCTTCACAGGAAGAGGAGCAGCAGAACACGAGGACATGCACTGACACTGGGGGGAGGAAGATTCAGGGGAAATGTGAGGAAGAATTACTTCACAGAAAGAGTAGTAGATAAATGGAATAGCCTACCATCAGAGGTGGTAGATGCAAATACAGTAGTACAATGTAAACATGCTTGGGATAGGCATATTGATATCCTTACAAAAAATAAGGATCAAATATGGTTTGAGGTAACATGTTTAAAAAAAGGGGCAGACTAGATGGGCCAAGTGGTTCTTATCTGCCGTCAAATTCTATGTTTCTATGGGTGAGATTTAATGGGATGAGAAATTCAGAAAATGAGAGATTTGGTGAGAAATCTCCATTTTTTTTTAAAGCAGCAATCATTTACACTGCTAAACCAGTTTGATTTTGCAGTGTAAATGATTGCCGCTTTAAAAAAACTGGAGATTTCTCACCAAATCTCTCATTTTCTGAATCTCTCATCCCATTAAATCTCACCCTATGGGTGACATTCTATGGGATGAGATCTGTTTTTTTTGGCGTTAATTAGACCACAAAATGGCGATATCGCATTTTTCCCTGAAATCGCCAATTTAATGGGATGCGCTAAGGGGCTGAAATCGCATAATATGTGCGTTAAGGTATGCGGAACAAAAGTGCGAGATTATTTCGCATTTATATCGCATCCAGATGTTTTCGTATAGGAAAGTATACAAATCGCTTATTTAATGCAATGCGTTTTCGCAAATCGCACTTTTTAGGTGTCTAATTATCGCACTTATTTCAGACCAGGTTCTGTTTGGCGAATTTGCACAGAACTCATTTTGGTCAAGTGCACACATGGTTAATTTCAACACAGGTGCCCTCATTTTCACTCACAAACACCCCTACATAAACCCCAACAGCATTTAGGACACCTGTGAGGGTTTGAAACATGGAGATTTTGCAGAGTGGTTTGGAGTTGATGATTTGTGATGTGGCCCATTTGGAGGAGCTGCGCAGGAGGGAGGAAGCTGCGCGCCAGATCCAGGTAGCCCCCCGACTACTGCGTACCCCACGTATGTATCGTGCTCGGCTCTACCTGGACTCCCTCTCGGATCAGCAGGTTGTGGGGATGTTTAGGCTGAACCGCATTAACCTGTTGGACTTATATGAGCAGGTGAGAGAGGATTTGGACCCTTTTGGGGAAGGCAACTATGCAGTGTCTGGGCTGCACAAATTAATGTGTGCCCTCTACTATTTGGCCACAGGCTCCACTCAGTCTGTGACCTCATGGGCCTTGGGGGTATCACAGGCCACTTTCTCTAAGCATTTCACTCAAGTGTTACTTGCTTTAAAGAAGTTGTGGCGGACATACATCAGATTCCCCAGTTCTGAGCAGGAGTGGCAGGACCACAAGTTGGCTTTCTATAGACTCTCAGCATTCCCTCGCGTGCTGGGAGCTATAGACTGCACACACATTGGGATTAGGGCACCGCACGTGCGGGGACACGTCTACGTCAATAGGCGTGGGCGGCACTCCCTGAACGTGCAGGTTGTATCCAATGCAAATTTGAAAATCCTGAGTGTTGTTGCAGGCTTTCCGGGAAACTGCCATGACGCCTATATTCTGAGACACTCAGCCCTCTGGAACAGATTTACCAACCACCAAATGCCAGAGGGCTGGCTACTAGGTAAGTACCTTTTAACATAATACCCTGTCTGTCCCTAATTGTACCTGCTGCAATGTGTGTGTTTCCTCTTTCACAAGCATATTGCTCTTCTACCATTGTGTCCTGTTTGAAATCAACACATACATTACCATATAAGGCAATCACTTCCTATCTGTGTTTTAGGTGACTCAGGATATGGTTGTGTTTCCTGGCTCATGACACCTTTGCGCACCCCAGAGGGCCCTGCACAGCACCGGTATAATGAAGCCCACATTGCAACCCGCAATGTGGTGGAGCGCACATTTGGCGTCTTGAAGAGTCGCTTCCGGTGTTTGGACAGGTCGTCGGGTACACTGCTTTACCACCCTGGCAAAGTAGTCATGATTATCCAGGCTTGCTGCATGCTGCACAACATAGCCCTGTCTCAACCTGCCTATGTGGAGGAGGAGCATGCAGCAGTCGTTGAGGAAGCCCAACCTACCACACCTCCGGTAGTGAGGGGTACGCAGAGGGGGAATCTGGTGCGCACACACATCATCAGCCGATACTTTTCTGGTAAGCACATGTGCCCTGTACTGCAAAATGTACCTGTGCTGTAAGTGTACTCATTAACTAATGTGTGACCAATACCATCTGCTTCCACCCACATTTAGCCTAATACACAGAGCCCAACGGATGCAGATGGTGGTGCTGACCTATCCCTTGCTGATATCTAGCTTGTAAGTACTTTTCAGACATGTATGAATGATGTATGCAGTCAAACATGTCTCACTGGTGGTGTGGAACTACACGTGCCAGCATGCCCTGACACACTCTAAGCATTACAGTCCAAACCATGAGTGTCAGAGCCTGCTGGAATATGTAGATGCACAACCTTTGCCAGCCAAGGAGATACCCCACACTACTTTAGTGCAATCCCATTGTCATATACCATTGCAATATTTTAGACTGCACACAATAATTGCTTAAAAAATAATACACAAACACAATGGTATGCGGCTAGACATTTTTACTTCTGTATACTTTCTCAGACGCAATCTGCATTTTTGCAGGTGAAAAATAACAACTCTGGGGGCATGTTACAAGATGATTGGGAATGGGAAAAATAATGAAACATATGTAGGAGCTACCTTCTCCCAGCATCAGGCACCCCTACACCACTTCTAGACCCTGTACCAAGCCCACCACGGGTCCTAACACTCCGACGGGGTGGGGAAGTGGGGGAGCCACTTATTGGGGTGCTGGATACACTGCTGAGGGTGGATGCTGTGCCACCTCCCACATTGGCTTCCAGCTGCTGGATTTGGGCCTGCATAGCTAGTAAGGCATTAGTCTGCGCTGTGCATGATTGGGTGAGTGCAGCAATACTTTGCGCCAGGCTGCCAATATGCCTATTCTGCTCCCTTACAGCAGCAGTTAGCTCAGCAAGACGGGTGTCAATGCTGTTAGCAATGCGCACATGAGTGCCTACACCTACCCGTACACTACGTGCCATTTTCCGTAACTGAAGGAAGGTGTCACGCATGTACCCCTGGATATTACCTATTTGGAGGCTTTGGGAGGCCATGAATTCTATCTGTTTTTCCTTGAAATTAACCAAGGAGTTAGCTACTTGGGAAGCCGAAGCGGCTGTATGGGGTGTGTTGGTGGGTGGGGGTGGGTTGGGAGACACCCCACTTGGGGGAAGATCACTCTGTGACGAGGTCTGTATTTCTTCCTCTGCCGCAAAGGTGTCGACTGGTTCAAGAATGATGTCCATTTCGTCTAGCACCATCATTGAAGAATCTGTTTGGTTTGACCCTAGTTGTATAGCACCTGTGGATACAGAGAAGAGGTAAGTACTCATGCATATATAGGCCACACTGTCCTCTATACTGTTTTACATAGGGCTTGAGATGCTGGACGCAAATACCTAGGGGTGTTATGTACTTACACATGTACCCCGATACAGCATGTAACATTCACATTAATAATATGTCACATGCGTAGCTCAGATGACATTCATTTCCGTTGCAATGTAGCAACAGGAGTTGAATGTGGTATGAGATATTGTTGAGGTGACATGGGTGTGTGTACTGTATGTGTAATGGTGTGTTTTTTGTTCATTTACCTGCTTCCGCAGATTCTGCAGCAACGGGCCTTCTGGTCTTGGATGCGTGAGCACTTCGGGATTGACAATCTGTAGAAGGAAAGATGGCCAGGCATTATGGACCTTGCAATGGGGAAGCATTTTGTGCAAACAGGCATTGAGATGACAATAATGGACAATACCCTTTGGACAAGGACTGCTTTATTTCTTTGGCACCATTTTGTTTTGGAACCCACAGATTTTTCTGTGACATTAATAAAATTACACTATTGTACACATGACAACTATTGTATAATCTTTGCTATGTAGGCATGGCAGCTAAACCACCAGTACACCTCTGGGTTTTTGTCCACATACATGTTAGGCTGCTAGAAAGAATGTTACAGTGTTAATCAATGTGAGCAGTTGTGGAACAACAAGGCCCAGCATTATCAGCAATTTTAAAGGAGTAGCAGGCAATTTCTTGTGCATGACCTTGCTGGGCTATGTAGTTCCACAGCAGCACTTTACTTAGCATAACAATACAAGTGAACATTATAGTTATAATACATTAGCATGTATGTTTAGGATTGCATGTGGTCACACTTACCAGCTCTAGATGGCGTTTGTGGCCTATCGGTATCCGCCACGTGCATGCCAGGCAGGACCTCAGGGGGGATGATGCGCTTCAGCTTCACCTCATACGAATTGTAGCACACAGTGGTGGGGCTTCCTCCTCCAGTCTTGGTGGCCTCCTCCAACTCCATGGCCATTTTATTCTTCAACTGCCTTTTGATGTCGTTGAATCTCTTTTTCACATTGCGGACCAGGCGCTTGTGCTGACTCACAGCGTTCACCGCCTGGGTGATGTCCTTCCACATAGCCCTTTTGCGCTGTGCAGTGGTCTTGTGGTGAGATTTGCCAAGCAAACGCTCAAACACTGGCAGGATAGCCCGGACAAGTGCTGCATTTTCTTCATAGGAAAAACGCACCTTTCTGCCACTTTTGGTGCGGCCAGCTTCAACCTCCTCCTCCTCCTCCTCATTTTCAACACCAGCCATGTAGCCCTCCTCCTCCATGGCAGTGTCTTCCTCCTCCTTACCACCATCTGCCTCCACCTCTGACATGTGGCCCTCCTGCAGCTGGTGTGGGGTATGATCAAGGTCTTGGCTGTAGGATGGGGATGTCAGGGGATCCTCCACCTCCTCCTGCTGGGGCTGGACGCCCAGGGCCTGGTGTGAGGCTGCCCTTGCTGTGGCCATGCTGCCTGCCACACTGCTGCCTCTCACACTTGTCTGGCTGCTGCCACTGGTCCCTCTGCCACTGCTCCCTCTGCCACTGGTCCCTCTGCCACTGGTCCCTCTGCCACTGCTCCCTCTGCCACTGCTCCCTCTGCCACTGCTCCCTCTGCCACTGCTCCCTCTGCCACTCCTCACTCTGCCACCAACACCTGTTCCTGAACGCACACTGCCACTGCTCCTCTCCATGCTCCTTACTTCCTATCAAAGAGTGAAATGGCGCCAATGACCCTTTATATAGGGGGTGTGATGCATAATGGAGGGGACACAGGTGGGCCAATAGGTTGGGGGGTTCTTACTCATGCGGAGACAGTTTTGTATATCGCACTCCGGTTGGTCCAAAAATCGCACATGACCGGCGGAAGAATTCGCACTATTTTGTTACTTAAAAGCGCACCACTTCGCCGCAAATCGCACCTATTCGCACTTTTCAGCCTCCAAAACGCATCACATTAAATATGCGAATTATGACTGAAAAGTGCGATTTGCAAAAGTGCGATTTGCGGCGATGTGGTGCGCTAAAAAAACATGCGCATTTATGTGCAAGCATAGAATGTCACCCTATGTTTCTAACTTGTCTGTGTTTATGGTGATGATGTAATGTCACACAAACAGGTCTAATGGCTGTGAGGGGAATCAGTGGTCTGCCCGCTCTGGTCTGGCTGGACATTAGATGATGGGGGTAATTCAGACCATAGTTAAGCGTCCGCCTCGTTAGAGTGAAATTTCGCCTTGTGAATCAATGTGCTCGCTATGTGAATGGATGTGTGCCGCTACAAATCTCCGGCACCAGAGACAGAGCATTACTCCGGCACCAGAGACAGAGCATCACTCCGGCACCAGAGACAGAGCATTACTCCGGCACCAGAGACAGAGCATCACTCCGGCACCAGAGACAGAGCATTACTCCGGCACCAGAGACAGAGCATCACTCCGGCACCAGAGACAGAGCATTACTCCGGCACCAGAGACAGAGCATCACTCCGGCACCAGGGACAGAGCATTATTCCGGCACCAGAGACAGAGCATTACTCCGGCACCAGAGACAGAGCATTATTCCGGCACCAGAGACAGAGCATTACTCCGGCACCAGAGACAGAGCATCACTCCGGCACCAGAGACAGAGCATCACTCCGGCACCAGAGACAGAGCATCACTCCGGCACCAGAGACAGAGCATCACTCCGGCACCAGAGACAGAGCATCACTCCGGCACCAGAGACAGAGCATTACTCCGGCACCAGAGACAGAGCATTACTCCGGCACCAGAGACAGAGCATTACTCCGGCACCAGGGACAGAGCATTACTCCGGCACCAGAGACAGAGCATCACTCCGGCACCAGAGACAGAGCAATACTCCGGCACCAGGGAGAGCATTACTCCAGCACCAGAGACAGAGCATTACTCCGGCACCAGAGACAGAGCATTACTCCGGCACCAGAGACAGAGCATTACTCCGGCACCAGAGACAGAGCATTACTCCGGCACCAGAGACAGAGCATCACTCCGGCACCAGAGACAGAGCATCACTCCGGCACCAGAGACAGAGCATCACTCCGGCACCAGAGACAGAGCATCACTCCGGCACCAGAGACAGAGCATTACTCCGGCACCAGAGACAGAGCATCACTCCGGCACCAGAGACAGAGCATCACTCCGGCACCAGAGACAGAGCATCACTCCGGCACCAGAGACAGAGCATTACTCCGGCACCAGAGACAGAGCATCACTCCGGCACCAGAGACAGAGCATCTCTCCGGCACCAGAGACAGAGCATCTCTCCGGCACCAGAGACAGAGCATTACTCCGGCACCAGAGACAGAGCATTACTCCGGCACCAGAGACAGAGCATCACTCCGGCACCAGAGACAGAGCATCACTCCGGCACCAGAGACAGAGCATCTCTCCGGCACCAGAGACAGAGCATCTCTCCGGCACCAGAGACAGAGCATTACTCCGGCACCAGAGACAGAGCATTACTCCGGCACCAGAGACAGAGCATTACTCCGGCACCAGAGACAGAGCATTACTCCGGCACCAGAGACAGAGCATTACTCCGGCACCAGAGACAGAGCATTACTCCGGCACCAGAGACAGAGCATTACTCCGGCACCAGAGACAGAGCATTACTCCGGCACCAGAGACAGAGCATCACTCCGGCACCAGAGACAGAGCATTACTCCGGTACCAGAGACAGAGCATCACCCCTAAATCTGCCCCTTAGTTCCTTTCAATCACCTTGTGAATGGGGTGCATATAGAAAAGCTAGCCGGTTTGCATCGGTGCATGGCCTCGCACATTGGTACTACTGGACGTATGCAGGTGCAATGTATCGATAATAAGGTCAAGTCTGAATTACCCCCAATGTTAGAAGTCTTGCCACCTTATTAAACCACCCTTGTGTGTGTACTGTATACACACATACACAAACACACGCACACAGACACACACTGCAGGGAGAACCAGTTCCAGAGGTGCGCCTGCTGACGGGGGGATAAACAGCCATCCCATTCTTCATGTAACACTGGAATAGCTGATCGTCAAGTTCTCATTTAGATGCTGAACTCAGCAGAAAGGTAAATAGGGCCACTGTGACGGTAATAGCTTCCAACTACCAAGATTCATGAAAATGAGGACGTTTCTACTCAATGGAGTATTTACAGTACAGAAAGCACTAACTCTTCCCATTACCTTTTAAAAATGAAATGTGGCTTACAGTACAGTATACACCAGTATAACCTGTACCACCTATTCCGGAAAACCACTGCAGGTATTAATGGCCATTATACTAACTGACTGAATAAATCTAAAAGTTATATAGTAGTTTTGCCAAATTAGCAGTCTGATATTCAGAAACTCTAATACTACATGTTCAAAGTGGTGATTTGTCAAGTTAATACACTAAGATAATTGATTCTGCTCCATAGTATAGAAAGGAATAACTACAGCAAATTAATCATTAATTAGAATCTCAGACTTCGCTGATCGGGATGAGCTGAATGTAGTTTCCTCCCTGTAAAGTTAGACCAATCACGGGAGTTTTGTACCGGAAGGAGCCAATAGCAACACGTTTCACAATCCAATAGTTTCCTATTTATTTCAGTAAGCGGGCTTGCCTCTTCCGGTCATAGTAGTGCCCGAATCTCACTCCCCCCCCCCCCCCCCCACTGCCAGCGGGGTTTAGGGTGAGCTGTAGAAAGGGAGGGCTAAGGGAGGCAGAGAGAAGGTTTACTTACCATACCCCAACAGCGCATACAAAATTTTACCCCATTTTCACTTTAGAGCAGGCATGTCCAACCTGCGGCCCTCCAGCTGTTGTGAAACTACACATCCCAGCATGCCTTGCAATAGTTTTAGCATTCCCTAATAGCAATATTTTGGCAATGCATGCTGGGATGTGTTGTTTCACAACATCTGGAGGGCCGCAGGTTGGACATGCCTGCTTTAGAGCATCCCGCCTTATGTCCTTTAATTTTAACAAATATATTAAAATTCCCATTTTCTTCCCATTTTTGCTAAGCCATTACTTACGTTATTTGCATTTTCTTAGAATTAATACACCAAAGATTCATTAGTGCATTCCAAGAAAATACTTATAACGTACTGTGGGGTATATCCAATGGATGCTGGATCCATTCCGAAATTCTTTTGTCGGGATGGATACGTCATGAATTATCCAATGCAGCGGGGCGGGGACTGGGTGAGTGCGGCGGTGGGAGGCAGCGGGAGCCGGGACGAGGACGGTTAAGCTGCTCTCACTCGGCCCGTTGGCGGCACAGGTGAGTGCAGAAGGTGGGTACGTGAGATTGAAGGGAGGCAGCGGGAGGGTACTGGAGGTGGCAGACAGGAGGACGGCACCATGTAAGCTGCTGCTGCTCGACCGGCGCCGTCCTCCCTGCCTCAATCTGACATCTTTTCATATCTTTTCATTTTGTCAAGTGCGATTTGCATTTTGGTTTTCAAATAAATACTATGGTATATGACCAAGTTTGATTTTGCAGAGTAAATGATCGCCGCTTTAAAAAAACTGGAGATTTCTTACCCAGGGCCAGATGTTTCAAGCTTCACAAAGACATAAAATGGAGAGTGATAAACAACCAGCCAATCAGCTCTTACCTGACATTTTTGAAACCCAGCCTGTAACATAACAGGTAGGAGCTGATTGGCTGGCTGTTTATCACTCTCCATTTTATCACTTTTTGAAGCTTGATACATCTGGTCCCAAATCTCTGAATTATTATTTTTAAATTTTGCTATTCTCTCCAATCGGCGTCTCATATTATCAACTTTGTTAAGAAACAAGAAAAATCCTGAAGCTTGCTTGCGAATCCTCTTACTCAGCAAGAAAAGCCCTCGGATGTATAATATGTGTAAGTGGTATCTTTCCTTTAACAGTCCTGTGCTAGGGAAGCCATTACACAGCTGCTGGATTCCGCCACGCGGCATTCTGTCACTGTAACTAAGTGTGCTATTTCCACTCTGCTCCCCCCTGTCCCCAAATACACAGCCTAACAAAACAAATCAACGTTATGCATATAAATAGTAGCGGAATATACTTTATGGCCCTCTTCTTCAAATAAATTGTTCGGAGAGCAATTTAGTCAAAAGGCACCCTGAGTTTGGCAGCGATCATAAAAATAAATGAGTCACAAAAATAAGCTATCTTCAAATTTTTTTTTTCCTCTTTCTTCTGTCTATATAGCAGTTTATTCAGATTTGTTTATAGGCGATTGCTGCAATTTAAAATGTCGCGCTGTCAACGTTCATATCCCGCTAGATTTTTAACTTGAGTGGCAAAGGCTTGAAATTAGATAACTGAAATTCTCTGAAATTGCTCCTGATTTTTATCTCAGGCTAAACAGCCAGCTAGACAGAGGGAAAAAAAAGAACCGGCAAAGCTTTTGTCTGACGGCGAGACCGCTATTATTTCACCTTATCTTATCGTCGCAGTATCTCACGGGAAGGCAAATAAGGAAATCCACTCCGATATAATTCGCTTGCCCTTTTGCCTATAAACATTCATTTATTCACAATCTAGTCTTATGAGAAAATAATAGCCCAGGGATGTTTTTTTTTTTTTTTTTATTATGTTTTATTTTGAACAGTATTTTAATTACTTAATAGGCCCTCATTAGTCCTGGGAAAATGAATTGTTACCTTTCAAATCTCACTATAATTAGCAGCGGTTTAATTAACGTTTTCGCTGCTGGAGGACGTTGTCCAATTAAAGGGCCCTTTGGAGTTAAAAGGGTTCGAAATGTCAAGTAACAGAAATGATTACGGAAAATTAGCACCGGCAGTCACAGGCGCCGATACAGGGAGCTTAAGCAACCGGCCTGCGCTGTGCTAATCGCGGCCTATTTCTCCGGAAGCTATTTTTACATTTCTTCTGTTCATTTGGCATTCAGGTCTGCATCAGGAGCCCCCTGGTGACAACCATTTCATCTAGCTGTATTAGTGTGAGACTGGACAGACTTAATGTAGCTGAGCTCGAGGATCTGATGTTTTCCCAGTGGTTTGCACATGCCCGGTAGAGAAGTCCCCGGGAACAAAGTCAGAACTTGCTGCGTGTCAAGGGGATGCGGTCATTTGGTCTACAGCTTGATGGTCGAAAGTCATTAGGTTGACACCAGTAGGTCGACATGGGTCTAGGTCGAAAGGTTGTTAGTTCGACAGGTCATTAGTTCGACAGTGTCTAGGTCGACAGTCAAAAGGTCGACATGGGGTTTTTCACTGTTTTTTGAGCCAACATGTGCCGGCAGGCGATATTTCATGTCCTACCATCCACTAGGGCGTGGTGGGAGAACAAAATAGTGTGCTGAGCGCAGCGAGGCACCGTGCCCGACGCATTGCGAGCGCAGCGAGAGATGCGAGGGCATACAGTGCACTTTAAACTGTGTCCAAGTCGACTGTGTTGACATTCAGGTAAAAAAACAGTGAAAAACCTCATGTCGACCTTTTCACTGTCGACCTAGACAGTCGAACTAATGACCTGTCGAACTAACAACCTTTCAAACTAATGAACTTTCGACCTAGACCCATGTTGACTTTTTCCCATGTCGACCTAATGGTGTCGACCTAATGATTGTCAATTTTAATAATGTAGACCAAATGATCCCAACCCGTGTCAAGGCTGAGGTCAATTGTGCACCCTGACTAGGACGAGCTGACAGTGTGCTAGAGTAACGAGGACAGAAGTTGATGGGTTTAACATAAGACTTGCTCACCAGACTTGACGGTTGAAGGAGTCTATGGATTGGAAGCCGGGAGTACGAGCAATGCAGGATAGTCTTTATGACTGGATGCTGGGGACACCAGCAATGCAGGCATGCTGGAATAGGTCAAGCTGGATATCAGCAGAGCAGGATTTCCTGATGAGTGGAGCTGGTGATACCAGCAATGCAGGAAGACTGGAAGACGTGTAGCTAGATATCAGCAGAGCAGGATTCCAGATGAGTGGAGCTGGTGATACCAGCAATGCAGGAATACTGGAAGATGTGAGGCTGTGCATACACTTAGCAGAATGTGAGTATTGGCTAGACTCCTTGGCGAGGGCGCAGAGTCCAACTGATGACCGGTATTCAACTGGGACCCCTACAAAGAGGTTTGGACTTACAAATGAAGCTATCTTCATCTTTGCAGGGGCTGGTGATACATTCACCAGCCCCTGCCAGCCGCCGGCTTCCACCAGGGGGCGCGCGCGCATGAGACGCTTGTGTGCCCCGTGGCAACGGAGCTTGCCCCGGGTCCCCGCCGCCTCCCCCGCCGCCGGTCCCTCTCACCGCCCCGACCCCTCCAACCCTGCCCATCTCCCTGAAGCGGAGACGGGCAGGATCCCGCTGTCTCGCCGACGGAGGATTGGGATGCGCGGGAGCGTGAGACGCACGCGCGTCCCATTTCAGTGTAGCCCCTGTCCGCCGAGCGCTCACCAGAAAGGGAGCCCCTGCTAAAGATGATCAGCAGATCGCGGCCCCTCGCTATAAGCTCTCACATTAGGGCTAAGAGGAGTGGCTGAGGATGGCTTGATACTGTATGCACCAGTGGGACAGGATAGCTGGATAGCTTGAGGCTGGGGATGGCAGCAGTGTAGGTAGCCGGATGGCTGGAAGCTGGGGATGGCAGCAGTGCAGGTAGCTGGATGGCTGGAAGCTGGGGATGGCAGCAGTGCAGGTAGCTAGATGGCTGGAGGCTAGTGGTGTCAGCAGTGCAGGGAATCCGGATAGCTGGAAGTCAGGTAGTGCTGGAGATGGAAACTGCACCGTGGCTTTAAGAAGCTGGGAGTAGCAGGAGCATTCCATAACAATAACCTGGAGGTCAGAAAGTGCTGAGAGTAAAGCAGGAGCTCTCTACAGGCTGTAAGACAACAAAGCACTGACAGGTCTCTGTTCCCTCAGCTGGGCTTTATATCTTCTGCTCAGTGCTGATTGGCTGGAGTGGAACTCTGCCTGGGATCTGTTTCCTGACTTGCTGCAGCGCTGGAACAGAACCAGGAAGTGTCATGGCGCTAGGGTGACCAACACATCCCTTTAATCCGAGACACATATTAATTACACAGGTCCTGTGGCAGTTTAAAACCAGGTGAAATGGAGTCTTGAGATATGTGAAAGCCAGCCACAGAACCTGTGTAATTAATATGTGTCCCGGATTAAAGGGATGAGTTAGTCACCCTACATGGCGCTGTCCATAGCGGGGAACAGGCGCGTGGAGTGGCCTGCAATGATGTGCAGGGACTGGCCAGGTATCTGAGGCAAAATGCTGCAACAATGGAGCGCCAGCTGGCACAGAGGATGACAGACATCGCTTAGTGTAGCGCCGCAGGTATGGCAATGCGCAGCTGGGGAGGTCTGTGAACCTCAGTTTTGTGACACTGTGCCGCCAGAGGTGCCTGGACGGAGGCAGCACACATACACTCTCCTCTGCTAAACTGCCCAGCGGCCGCAGCCATACAGTCTACTTTGCTGCTCCCTCCTCAGCAAGGCAGCAGTGTGGTAGGCTCATAGGGGGTATGGCTGGCAGCAAGGTGGGCTGCCCGGGGGGGGAGGGGGCATCGCAACACGATCGCATCGTTGTGCTGAAAAAGTTGGCACTGTATAGGAGATACAATGATGAGACTCATTGGGACCTTACCCATGGGAACACCCAGC
This sequence comes from Crinia signifera, assembly GCF_055691185.1. Lineage (NCBI taxonomy): Eukaryota > Metazoa > Chordata > Amphibia > Anura > Myobatrachidae > Crinia > Crinia signifera. The sequence goes on from NC_139217.1 coordinate 29,641,460, forward strand.
GTTTCACAGGCGTTCCCATGAAAACTATGGGTGTTCCCATGGATATCGTTGGGTGATGTAGGCGGGCATCTGACATCACTTGATGATGTCAGCATATCTAAGCTGACCTCATAGCAACCTTAGATGTGCGTGTGCCTTCCACATCATTTGATGGTCGGTGAGATATAGTGCACAGATGAAGGATGGTAGTGATATAGTGCAGAGATGTAGCGTGGGGAGGTAGTGCAGGGATATAGTGCTCAGATGAAGTATAGTAGTGATATAGTGCAGAGATGTAGCGTGGGGAGGTAGTGCAGGGATATAGTGCACAGATGAAGGATGGTAGTAATATAGTGCAGAGATGTAGCGTGGGGAGGTAGTGCAGGGATATAGTGCACAGATGAAGTAGAGTAGTGATATAGTGCAGAGATGTAGCGTGGGGAGGTAGTGCAGGGATATAGTGCACAGATGAAGGATGGTAGTAATATAGTGCAGAGATGTAGCGTGGGGAGGTAGTGCAGGGATATAATGCACAGATGAAGTAGAGTAGTGATATAGTGCAGAGATGTAGCGTGGGGAGGTAGTGCAGGGATATAGTACTCAGATGAAGTATAGCAGTGATATAGTGCAGAGATGTAGCGTGGGGAGGTAGTGCAGGGATATAGTGCACAGAAGAAGTATAGTAGTGATATAGTGCAGAGATGTAGCGTGGGGAGGTAGTGCAGGGATATAGTGCACAGATGAAGGATGGTAGTAATATAGTGCAGAGATGTAGCGTGGGGAGGTAGTGCAGGGATATAATGCACAGATGAAGTAGAGTAGTGATATAGTGCAGAGATGTAGCGTGGGGAGGTAGTGCAGGGATATAGTGCTCAGATGAAGTATAGTAGTGATATAGTGCAGAGATGTAGCGTGGGGAGGTAGTGCAGGGATATAGTACTCAGATGAAGTATAGCAGTGATATAGTGCAGAGATGTAGCGTGGGGAGGTAGTGCAGGGATATAATGCACAGATGAAGGATGGTAGTAATATAGTGCAGAGATGTAGCGTGGGGAGGTAGTGCAGGGATATAGTGCACAGATGAAGGATGGTAGTAATATAGTGCAGAGATGTAGCGTGGGGAGGTAGTGCAGGGATATAATGCACAGATGAAGTAGAGTAGTGATATAGTGCAGAGATGTAGCGTGGGGAGGTAGTGCAGGGATATAGTGCTCAGATGAAGTATAGTAGTGATATAGTGCAGAGATGTAGCGTGGGGAGGTAGTGCAGGGATATAGTGCACAGATGAAGTATGGTAGTGATATAGTGCAGAGATGTAGCGTGGGGAGGTAGTGCAGGGATATAGTGCACAGATGAAGTATAGTAGTGATATAGTGCAGAGATGTAGCATGGGGAGGTAGTGCAGGGATATAGTGCTCAGATGAAGTATAGTAGTGATATAGTGCAGAGATGTAGCATGGGGAGGTAGTGCAGTGATATAGTTCACAGATGAAGTAGAGTAGTGATATAGTGCAGAGATGTAGCGTGGGGAGGTAGTGCAGGGATATAGTGCACAGATTAAGTATAGTAGTGATATAGTGCAGATATGTAGTGTAGTGAGGTGGAGCAGGGATATAGTGCACAGATGAAGTATAGTAGTGATATAGCGCAGAGATGTACAGTAGCGTGGGGAGGTAGTGCAGGGATATAGTCCACAGATGAAGTATACTGTAGTAGTGATATAGTGCAGAGATGTAGTGTAGTGAGGTAGAGCAGGGATATAGTGCACAGATGAAGTATAGTAGTGATATAGCGCAGAGATGTACAGTAGCGTGGGGAGGTAGTGCAGGTATATACTGCACAGATGAAGTAGAGTAGTGATATAGTGCAGAGATGGGGATGCAGTTAAAATCCCGGCGGTCAGGATCCCGGCGTTCAGAATCCCGACGCCGGAATCCCGACCGCCGACACATTCTCCCTCCTGGGGTGTCCACGACACCCCTGGAGGGAGAATAAATTAGTGTGCCGAGCGTAGCGAGGCACCGGGCCCGCTGCGTGGCGAGCGCAGCGAGCCCGCAAGGGGGGGCGATCCACGTCCCCCCCTTGTCGGCATTTCGGCTGTCGGGATTCCGGCGTCGGGATGCTGAACGCCGGGATCCCGACCGCCGGGATTCAATACTGAATCCCAGAGATGTAGCGTGGGGAGGTAGTGCAGGGATATAGTGCACAGATGAAGTATAGTAGTGATATAGTGCAGAGATGTAGCGTGGGGAGGTAGTGCAGGGATATAGTGCACAGATGAAGTAGAGTAGTGATATAGTGCAGAGATGTAGCGTGGGGAGGTAGTGCAGGGATATAGTGCACAGAAGAAGTATAGTAGTGATATAGTGCAGAGATGTAGCGTGGGGAGGTAGTGCAGGGATATAGTGCTCAGATGAAGTATAGTAGTGATATAGTGCAGAGATGTAGCGTGGGGAGGTAGTGCAGGGATATAGTGCACAGATGAAGGATGGTAGTAATATAGTGCAGAGATGTAGCGTGGGGAGGTAGTGCAGGGATATAGTGCACAGATGAAGTAGAGTAGTGATATAGTGCAGAGATGTAGCGCAGGGATATAGTGCACAGATGAAGGATGGTAGTAATATAGTGCAGAGATGTAGCGTGGGGAGGTAGTGCAGGGATATAATGCACAGATGAAGTAGAGTAGTGATATAGTGCAGAGATGTAGCGTGGGGAGGTAGTGCAGGGATATAGTACTCAGATGAAGTATAGCAGTGATATAGTGCAGAGATGTAGCGTGGGGAGGTAGTGCAGGGATATAGTGCACAGAAGAAGTATAGTAGTGATATAGTGCAGAGATGTAGCGTGGGGAGGTAGTGCAGGGATATAGTGCACAGATGAAGGATGGTAGTAATATAGTGCAGAGATGTAGCGTGGGGAGGTAGTGCAGGGATATAATGCACAGATGAAGTAGAGTAGTGATATAGTGCAGAGATGTAGCGTGGGGAGGTAGTGCAGGGATATAGTGCTCAGATGAAGTATAGTAGTGATATAGTGCAGAGATGTAGCGTGGGGAGGTAGTGCAGGGATATAGTACTCAGATGAAGTATAGCAGTGATATAGTGCAGAGATGTAGCGTGGGGAGGTAGTGCAGGGATATAATGCACAGATGAAGGATGGTAGTAATATAGTGCAGAGATGTAGCGTGGGGAGGTAGTGCAGGGATATAGTGCACAGATGAAGGATGGTAGTAATATAGTGCAGAGATGTAGCGTGGGGAGGTAGTGCAGGGATATAATGCACAGATGAAGTAGAGTAGTGATATAGTGCAGAGATGTAGCGTGGGGAGGTAGTGCAGGGATATAGTGCTCAGATGAAGTATAGTAGTGATATAGTGCAGAGATGTAGCGTGGGGAGGTAGTGCAGGGATATAGTGCACAGATGAAGTATGGTAGTGATATAGTGCAGAGATGTAGCGTGGGGAGGTAGTGCAGGGATATAGTGCACAGATGAAGTATAGTAGTGATATAGTGCAGAGATGTAGCATGGGGAGGTAGTGCAGGGATATAGTGCTCAGATGAAGTATAGTAGTGATATAGTGCAGAGATGTAGCATGGGGAGGTAGTGCAGGGATATAGTTCACAGATGAAGTAGAGTAGTGATATAGTGCAGAGATGTAGCGTGGGGAGGTAGTGCAGGGATATAGTGCACAGATTAAGTATAGTAGTGATATAGTGCAGATATGTAGTGTAGTGAGGTGGAGCAGGGATATAGTGCACAGATGAAGTATAGTAGTGATATAGCGCAGAGATGTACAGTAGCGTGGGGAGGTAGTGCAGGGATATAGTCCACAGATGAAGTATACTGTAGTAGTGATATAGTGCAGAGATGTAGTGTAGTGAGGTAGAGCAGGGATATAGTGCACAGATGAAGTATAGTAGTGATATAGCGCAGAGATGTACAGTAGCGTGGGGAGGTAGTGCAGGTATATACTGCACAGATGAAGTAGAGTAGTGATATAGTGCAGAGATGGGGATGCAGTTAAAATCCCGGCGGTCAGGATCCCGGCGTTCAGAATCCCGACGCCGGAATCCCGACCGCCGACACATTCTCCCTCCTGGGGTGTCCACGACACCCCTGGAGGGAGAATAAATTAGTGTGCCGAGCGTAGCGAGGCACCGGGCCCGCTGCGTGGCGAGCGCAGCGAGCCCGCAAGGGGGGGCGATCCACGTCCCCCCCTTGTCGGCATTTCGGCTGTCGGGATTCCGGCGTCGGGATGCTGAACGCCGGGATCCCGACCGCCGGGATTCAATACTGAATCCCAGAGATGTAGCGTGGGGAGGTAGTGCAGGGATATAGTGCACAGATGAAGTATAGTAGTGATATAGTGCAGAGATGTAGCGTGGGGAGGTAGTGCAGGGATATAGTGCACAGATGAAGTAGAGTAGTGATATAGTGCAGAGATGTAGCGTGGGGAGGTAGTGCAGGGATATAGTGCACAGAAGAAGTATAGTAGTGATATAGTGCAGAGATGTAGCGTGGGGAGGTAGTGCAGGGATATAGTGCTCAGATGAAGTATAGCAGTGATATAGTGCAGAGATGTAGCGTGGGGAGGTAGTGCAGGGATATAGTGCACAGATGAAGTATAGCAGTGATATAGTGCAGAGATGTAGCGTGGGGAGGTAGTGCAGGGATATAATGCACAGATGAAGTATAGCAGTGATATAGTGCAGAGATGTAGCGTGGGGAGGTAGTACAGGGATATAGTGCACAGATGAAGGATGGTAGTAATATAGTGCAGAGATGCAGCGTGGGGAGGTAGTGCAGGGATATAGTGCACAGATGAAGTATAGCAGTGATATAGTGCAGAGATGTAGCGTGGGGAGGTAGTGCAGGGATATACAGTAGTGCACAGATGAAGGATGGTAGTGATATAGTGCAGAGATGTAGCGTGGGGAGGTAGTGCAGGGATACAGTGCACAGATGAAGGATGGTAGTGATATAGTGCAGAGATGTAGCGTGGGGAGGTAGTGGAGGGATATAGTGCACAGATTAAGTATGGTAGTGATATAGTGCAGAGATGTAGCGTGGGGAGGTAGTACAGGGATATAGTGCTCAGATGAAGTATGGTAGTGATATAGTGCAGAGATGTAGCGTGGGGAGGTAGTGCAGGGATATAGTGCACAGATGAAGTATAGCAGTGATATAGTGCAGAGATGTAGCGTGGGGAGGTAGTACAGGGATATAGTGCACAGATGAAGGATGGTAGTGATATAGTGCAGAGATGTAGCGTGGGGAGGTAGTGCAGGGATATAGTGCACAGAAGAAGTATAGTAGTGATATAGTGCAGAGATTGTCACACCAGGGGGCTTAGTCGACGAGACTGAGACCTCTGGTGGGGACCTGGACCGGTACCTGGACCGGGAAGGTTGGAGAGGACCCTTGCGCATGGAGTGCGCGACAGTGCACCCAGAGCCAATAAGCAGTCAGAGGTAAAATACAACCGGAGTTTATTTGCAGATGGTTGTAATATTAACAGACAGTAAAGTATGCAGGAGAAATGACAGTTTATGCAGATTGCAATACTTTACAGATGTGATGATATGTGGGATCGATGATGGAACATCGGATGTGGAGACTGTGGGTCCGGAATGACGGACGGAAGCTTGGCTTGGAGATCCGGAATATCGGACTATCGATGATGATGTGGGAACATCGGATTCAGGTATCGGATATGGAAGATGACTGTGGGTCCGGAATGACGGACGGGAGATGACTGTGGGTCCGGAATGACGGACGGAAGCAGGAGATCCGGAATATCGGACTAGCGATGAAACATCGATGGTGGATGATGCTGGAGCATCGGAAGGACCAGAGTCCCGGAGCTAGGCTTGGTCGCTGGGCTGAGAGGCAGGATCACAGGAGATGGAACAACCTGGAACACACTGCAGCATGGAAAACAACACCAGCAGAGAAATACACTTGCACGGAGACAAGGACAGCTGACCATACACTGGAGACAACTGAAGCACTAGCAATGGTTCTGAGAGCTCCCAGCATACTTATCCCCACTGGGTGGCCAGGATTGGCCGAGGAAGTATGACAGGGAGATCAGAACCAACAGGATTGGACAGCACAGACATGTGACTGGAAAGAACATGGCAGCCCCCATGTCTGCTATGGCGGGAAAGTGTGTTTGTGCACACCATGCTGGATACTGGGAGCAATGGCGGCGGACAGGTGGATTGCCGTGCACTGGGGACTGTCACTGGGAGACAGGAGGCCGGCAGAGATGACGTCTGGACCGCAAGCTGAACCTGCGGAGGCACTTAGCCGGTAAGAAAGTCTGTCTGACAGCTCGGATCGTGACAGAGATGCAGCGTGGGGAGGTAGTACAGGGATATAGTGCACAGAAGAAGTATAGTAGTGATATAGTGCAGAGATATAGCGTGGGGAGGTAGTACAGGGATATAGTGCACAGAAGAAGTATAGTAGTGATATAGTGCAGAGATGTAGCGTGGGGAGGTAGTACAGGGATATAGTGCACAGAAGAAGTATAGTAGTGATATAGTGCAGAGATGTAGCGTGGGGAGGTAGTACAGGGATATAATGCACAGAAGAAGTATAGTAGTGATATAGTGCAGAGATGTAGCGTGGGGAGGTAGTGCAGGGATATAGTGCACAGATGAAGGATGGTAGTGATATAGTGCAGAGATGTAGCGTGGGGAGGTAGTACAGGGATATAGTGCACAGAAGAAGTATAGTAGTGATATAGTGCAGAGATTTAGCGTGGGGAGGTAGTACAGGGATATAGTGCACAGAAGAAGTATAGTAGTGATATAGTGCAGAGATGTAGCGTGGGGAGGTAGTGCAGGGATATAGTGCACAGATGAAGGATGGTAGTGATATAGTGCAGAGATGTTGCGTGGGGAGGTAGTGCAGGGATATAGTGCACAGAAGAAGTATAGTAGTGATATAGTGCAGAGATGTAGCGTGGGGAGGTAGTGCAGGGATATAGTGCACAGATGAAGGATGGTAGTGATATAGTGCAGAGATGTAGCGTGGGGAGGTAGTACAGGGATATAGTGCACAGAAGAAGTATAGTAGTGATATAGTGCAGAGATGTAGCGTGGGGAGGTAGTGCAGGGATATAGTGCACAGATGAAGGATGGTAGTGATATAGTGCAGAGATGTAGCGTGGGGAGGTAGTGCAGGGATATAGTGCACAGGTGAAGGATGGTAGTGATATAGTGCAGAGATGTAGCGTGGGGAGGTAGTGCAGGGATATAGTGCACAGATGAAGTATAGTAGTGATATAGTGCAGAGATGTAGCGTGGGGAGGTAGTGCAGGGATATAGTGCACAGGTGAAGGATGGTAGTGATATAGTGCAGAGATGTAGCATGGGGAGGTAGTGCAGGGATATAGTGCACAGGTGAAGGATGGTAGTGATATAGTGCAGAGATGTAGCGTGGGGAGGTAGTGCAGGGATATAGTGCACAGGTGAAGGATGGTAGTGATATAGTGCAGAGATGTAGCGTGGGGAGGTAGTGCAGGGATATAGTGCACAGATGAAGTATAGTAGTGATATAGTGCAGAGATGTAGCGTGGGGAGGTAGTGCAGGGATATAGTGCACAGGTGAAGGATGGTAGTGATATAGTGCAGAGATGTAGCGTGGGGAGGTAGTGCAGGGATATAGTGCAGAGATGTAGCGTGGGGAGGTAGTGCAGGGATATAGTGCACAGATGAAGGATGGTAGTGATATAGTGCAGAGATGTAGCGTGGGGAGGTAGTGCAGGGATATAGTGCACAGATCATAGGTGCCGAAACCGTGGGTGCTCCGAGCACCCACGGAAAGTGAGAAGCACCCACGGGCCACGGCAGCGGGGTCCCTGCAGCGGATATGCTGTCAGCAGCGGGGTCCCTGCGGCGGATGGGAACTAGCAGCGGTATTAATACCGCTGCTAGTTCCCATATTGCGCAGGGACTATATGCTGCCCACGGCATATCCGCTGCTGGGACCCCGCTGCGGCGCTGCCACTGCCAGGATCCACGATGGCGAGCAACGGGTGAGTCCCGGGGGGCGTCTGTGGGAGCACCCACCGGAGAAAAAATAAATTGTCGGCCCTGGCACAGATGACATATAGTAGGGATATAGGCCCTTATTCTGGTTGACTCACAAGACTGCTAATTCGCAGCCTTGCAAGTCCACCAATCCCTATCCAGTGAATGCCTGGGGGTTGGGATCGTTTGGTCTACAGCTTGTTGGTCGACAAGCATTAGGTTGACATCATTAGGTCGACATGGGGACTCGTTGACATGGTTCTCGGTCAACATGGTTCTAGGTTGACATGGCTTTAGGTCGACATGGCATTAGGTTGACACAACCATTATGATGACATGGTCTAGGTCGACAGTCAAAAGGTCGACATGGGGATTTTCACTGTGTTTTTTTTACTCGAATGTCGACACCGTCGACATGGACACAGTTTGAAGTGTACCATATCCCCTCGCATTGCTCGCTGCACTCGCAGTGCGCTTGGCACAATATTTTATTCTCCCACCATGTCCCAGTGGCATGAAATACCACCAGCATATGTCGACTCAAAAAACAGTGAAAAACCCCATGTCGACCTTTTGACTGTTGACCTGTCGACATAAAGCCATGTCGACCTCGAACCATGTTGACCTTGACCCATGTCGACCTAGAACCATGTCGATCTATCTCCATGTCGACCTAATGGTGTTGACCCAATTACCCTAACCCATGCCCGGCCACCTGCACCGCCCCCCTGCAGCGCGGATTCGCCCTAACTGTCTGCAAATGGATATTTAACATAAACATCCATCCGCATGCTGCAGGGAACACCCACATCTCTCAATGTGCAAGGTGCACACATATAAAAGTAACTTTCAAGTCACTTACATACAAGTATTCGTGCACGCTGGGACGGAAATGGGCAGGCAGCTGAGATCCGATGATGTCAGCTGCCCGCACCACCCCCCCACCCCTCCTGCGTCACAGCCTCATTACCATAAAAACGCCCATGAAACGCTGGGCATTCCCATATGGTAATAGGGCACGCCTGCGTTCGCACATGCGCAGAAATGCGTCTGCACATGCTCAGACACACACCACCGTTCTCACGGAGGACCGAATCAATTAGACTAAGGTCCTCAATGCATTTTTCATTGATTTGGTGTGGTTACCATGTTGTAGGATGTTCCTGCGACCTCTAGGTGTCACTAGCGCTATTCCCCAAGTGGTCCAGTACAGCCTATGACTAAAAACTCAACAGACAAAAATGATAGACGAATATAATGAAAAGAACGTGAGGATAAAGGTGAAGCTGGATGGGTAATGAAAACTGTACCCAGATCTGTGATGTTTCCTCTTCACCTTAATCTTTCACTATTGTGTAAGTTCTCTGTAGCCGGAGACATATCTGTCTTCAGCATTGAACATCTAGCATTGTATAAACTGAGCCCGGTACTGGGATTTATTACTGAAGGAATGGTACAGTCTTTCTATGTTATCAATCCGAGTCAGGATATAAGACGCGCACATATCAATTCTACATCTCCCCTGTTGTGCCAGCGGGAGCACTGAAAATCAGCAGGGGCAATTTAAAGGGGTCACCAAAGTTCCCCCCATTTATTCCCTTATGGGACTTGAAGGTTATTCTATGTATTATGGCCCAGTGTCTTTCCTATATAACGTTCACCCCTAATTAGCATCAATGTCTCGCTCACATTTCTAAATACTTTTAGTAGGTTCCGTTTCCCTTTTATTAGTTTTTAGATAAGTGCCAAAAACTTTTAGAAACTTACGGCCAATGAGAAATACAGACCAGACTTTATACACAATAGGAAATATATGTGTGTCATACATAATGCAACACTGTACGGTATCAACCCAAAAAATGTGGACTAAAAATAGGGAGCGTAGGACACTTTGATTCAATTCTGTATCCGCCGCAGGAAGATAACCTCGTTATTGTCATTGTCAACGTTTAAACTTATATTTTGTCATATGCACCGTTGGCCTTTTGGGATGCAGACAATTTACCGTCAGTCAAAAGACCAACAGTCAAAATACCAACTACCAATGGCAGACAGTCAAAACACGTTCAAAATGCTGACATTATTTATGCCGCCATGGTCAAAATACCGATTGTCGACATGTGTTTTACATGGTTTTTTTCTTTGAAACCGATTTGTTTTTGCTTTACACGATCCAAGGGGGCATATAGTTAGGTTATTTAACCCCTTGAGTGGTGGGTTTTCCTGGAAAAACTTACAGTACCAGGCAGGTTTGTTCTTCCCTTATGTTCTGCTGCAGCCCTTGCTCCCCTGGGACTGTTGCTGGCTTTGGCTGTTCACGGCTGCTTGGGGAGGATCAAAGCAGCCGGTAGGGCTCAGGCGCACTCGGGCCTTCTTATGTGTCCGGGTGCCCGAACTCCCCAGCGCTCCCAAACGGCCCCGAAGTTCCACTTGCGGGACCTGGTGTGAATGGCGGTGGGGGAAGGGCAGCGGCAGGGAAGCTCCAGCGATCAGGCATACGATCGCTAGGGTGGCGATGATTGCCGGGGAGGTGAGCGTTGGGGGGGAGGGGAAGCGATGCAGGGGGTGTGTGCTCACAGATGGTGGTGCACAGCTGGAGGCACCACTGGCGCACCTACTTATCAGTGGCATGCCCAGAAATTTTCCAGGAGAGCCTGCTCCTGCAGCACTTTTGACTTTTTGACATGTTGACAATTTAAATTTCGGCATTTTTATAGTGTCGGCATTTAGACCATGTTGGCATAATGAATGTCGACATTTTGAACATGTCGGTATTTTGACCGTTGCTTGACCTTATTTTGGCCGTTGGAATTTTGAATGTCGGCTAATCATACTGAACACAGTCATGTTGATATGCAGTAAATGGGCTGTTAAAGGGGCAACTTTGAGCTGATATTTTAAATGTGTCTTTTGTAAATGTGTTCTTTTTTATTTTTTATAATTGTATAATCTCTTAGTCCTGAAAGGGGTGTTGCGGGTCTTGTTATGTCTGCTGTACCTCTCGACTCTCGCCTCTTTGAGCGCAGTGGTTTCCAGTCAAATTTTCTTTCACTTTGTTGACTTGCCGACTTCCATCTTGGGATAATGTAACAAAAACATTGTACAATATTACCAAGCTTATAGCAATAATTCCACTTTCAGAAACTCATTTGAAATGAACTACCTTGCAGAACGTAACAGCATTATTCCCGGTTGGGTACCGATGGTGCAAACCCGACGGTAACACAAGTTTCATAAATTATAGTGATATCAATACAGCCAATGGGGTAAATTTACTAAGATGGGAGTTCTATTGAAGACATCATGTTGCCCCTATCAACCCATAGCAACCAATCAGACTGTTCTTTTTTTATTTAGCACTTTCTAGAAGATGATATATAGAATCTGATTGGTTGCTATGGGCAACATGTAATTTTAAATGGAACTCCCATCTCAGTAAATTTACCTTAATGTTTCTAGGTTTTGGGGTTGGTGAAGCCGGCGAGCATAAACAAACCATAGACAGTTAGTTTAGATAGTTTATTTAGACAATGCTCTTGGAAATATCATGTGTAACTTGGACCAGTTTATCACCATACTTACCTACCCTCAGGATCTGTGATCGCTTAGTAATGACTACCTCAGTGCTCCATGTTGGTGGTCTGGAAAACATGAACTGTTGGTAGATTTTGAGGACTTGTTCAGTCAGTCCTGGTCTATAATCTGTGACATATTCATTAAGGATGCCTTCAAATGGAAACTTGCCTGGTGATATGATAGAAGCTCAGGAACATGCAAGAAATGAGGCTTCTTGTCGCTTATTTTTCCTTACTACCAAAATGCATTTCACCAAGGGTGAAGTCTAGATCCTAGTGGGAAAAAGGGGGAGGAGCAAGATCCAAATATGAGAAGCTACTAAAAGCAAAATAGAAGGATGTGGATGGGTACAGTGCTAGCCCACCAACCATGCTCCTCCCCCTGGTGTCACTTGATTGGCCATCCGAGGTCCTTTAGCCCACTAGGATTTAGCAACTACTGTTTGAGGGCTAGGAGTCTCACATTAAATGCCCAAAGACATATATTTACAGGGCTCACCTTGTGGGTCACTGGATATGGACATCACCTCCAGGGTTATCAATGGGAACTTCTACTTTAATTGTTCTTGAAGAAACGTCCTTTTGAAGTGAAGGGAAGATATCTTCTCTCCACTGTTTACTGTGCCCCCCTCCAGAGATGAATATAGACCACATGGGGCCCTAGGCAAGATACCAATTTGGGGCCCTCCTCTCATCAACAATCCATAGCACTATAGTTTTGCTGCTGATTGTAGGCGGCACCGATACAGTATCTTGGCGCGTGCGCAGTCTACGGATAAATGCTCAGCTGCGTGACCATCGGCATTGCCTACAAATCTGAATCAGGCTCTAGGTCAGGGGTGTCAAACTCAAATTCATCGGGGGCCGCATCAGCAGTTTGGTCACCCTCAAAGGGCCGCTGTATAATAATAATGCAATGACACCACAGGCTAATCCCGCTGTATAATAATAATGCAAATACACCACAGGCTAATCCCGCTGTATAATAATAATGCAATGACACCACAGGCTGCTCCCGCTGTATAATAATAATGCAATGACAGCACAGGCTGCTCCCGCTGTATAATATAACAATAGTAATGCCATGACACAAATTATTATAAAGGCGGAGCAGCCTGTGGTGTCATTGCATTATTATTATTATACAGAGGGAGCAGCCTGTGGTGTCATGGCATTACTTTTATATTATACAGGGGGAGCAGCCTGTGGTGTCATGGCATTATTATTATACAGGGGGAGCAGCTTGTGGTGTCATGGCATAATGCCATGACACCACAGGCTGCTCCCCCTGTACAATAATAATGACACCACAGGCTGCTCCCCCTGTATAATATGAAAGTAATGCCATGACACCACCACCAGATATATTGTTTTTTTATGTAACTTACTGTATTTTATCCCTCAGGCTCCTTTACTGCTGCTGCGGCTCCAGTAATTTCAATTCCACTCTCTGCGCCGCGGCCTGTCCTGCTGCGGCCCCCCGACTCGGCCTGCCTTCCTTCCTCTCTGCAGACGCGTGGGTGGGAGGCGTCATCGTCATGACGTCCCCACCCAGCGTCTGCCACTGCCTCGATAAGAGGGAACAGGCTGCCGGGCCCTCCTCCACATGGCCGCAGACATCTTAAAAGACCACAGGAACATGGCCGCTGGCAGTGCAAAAAAAACCTCTCAAAAAAGATCTAAAAAAAGAGAATAAAAGGTGAAGGCTGGCGGCGGCTGCGCGGGCCACATGACAAGGTCTGTCGGGCCGGATTTGGCCCGCGGGCCTTGTGTTTGACACCCGTGCTCTAGGTCCTTTGGAAGTAGGTTTAATGTCTGTGTCACATTTACAGTAACCTGGCCGCCCGCATACAGGGGATGAGACCATTGTGTGTGTGTCCAAACATTCTTTATCCTATCAAAGAATATCAAAGGAACTTTGGGAGTGTGGGCGGGACCATGTGACGTCCTGACATAACGCGTTAGTTGTGCAAAACAACTCTGGGAACTTTTTGGAGGGCCAGGATATCCTTATGAGGCTCCTTGGGACCTCCTGGGCCCTAGGCTTGTGCCTAGTTTGCCTTATGGAATATCCGCCTCTACCCCTAATCCATCCTGCTTAATATCTCTGCTACCCTATTTAGCCATATTTCAGCTCTCAAGATACAGTATGTGGTCTTATGTTTGTAGAGTCATTTTGTCCCTTTATTTTTATTTTTATTTATTTAATGATTACTGTAACCGATATTTATGTTGGCGGATTCCCCACTGATGGTCCGACCTTCCTGGAACATCACCCAGTAGCCAGTATTTCCAATACAGACCAGATTGCGCTGGAAGCACCAAAGTAGAGAGCGACACCACAGGTAGAAAAGAGGGACTGCACGGTTTGTAACATGGGGCCTGCTTCAGACCTGATCGCTGGGCTGTGAGAGTTCCAGAGTCCAGTGATCAGGTAAATGCCGACTCGCCGTCGCAGCTTCCTCATTCCCCCTTGCCCATGTGCACAGCGGTGAATGCGATTCCAATTCCTTTTACCATCGAATAGTTTTCCACTCTCCGCGCTGCGCCAAGTAAGTATTGACTTACTCAGCTCTGCGATGGCCATGGAGGCCTCCCTCCCAACGGCCGGGTTACTGCCCCCAAATGCCCACAGGTTGTCAATCACCCTGCGGGGAGCTTGTGGTGGCTAGCTATCGCAAGCTCCAGTCGCATGAATTCCTCGCACATGCATGCTGCGTACCGTATGCATGCCCGGTCATTCGATAATACCACAGCATACTGTATTACCTTTGTTTAAGTTCTACAGAAGTGTATAGCTTGGACAGAATAAACTGTACACATACATACTTTTAGCCTTTTTTTTATATCTTTTTCGGTTTTGCTTTGTTTTTTTGCTCAGCAATTATTGATATTGTTTTTTTGACATTTTTGTTTATTTGATTTTAATCTCTGGTCTCTGTACAGTATGTCTAGAGATATCGGCGTCTGACAGGAGGCGGCTGCTCGGTAAATATTAATAAACATTAACCCCTTCCTGACAGAGCTAGTTTTGGCGTTCCTGACAGAGCCATTTTTTTCAAATCTGACATGTCTCACTTAAGTGGGGATAACTTTTTTTTGCTTTTACTTATCCCAGTGATTTTGAGATTGTTTTTTCGTGACACATTGTACTTCAAATTAGTGGTAAATTTGGGTCGATACAGTCTGTGTTTTTTTGTGAAAAATACCAAAATGTCGTGAAAAAATGGAAAATTTAGCGATTTGCAAAATGTAAAATTTTCTGCTTGTGAGACAAATAATCATACCACTCAAAATAGTTAATAACTAACATAGACCATATGTCTACTTTATATTTCCATCATTATTTCAACTTCCTTTTAATTTTTTTGGACACTAGGAGGCTTACAATATGAATAGCAAATTCTCAAATTTTCAAGAAAATTTCAAACACTGATTTTTTTAGGGACCAGTTCAGTTCTGATGTGACTTTGAGGGACTTGTATGTGAGACACCCCCATAAATGATGCCATTTCAAAAACTGCACCCCTCACAGTATTCAAAACAGCATTTTGGAAGTTTGTTAACCCTTTAGGTGTTTCACAGGAATTAAAACAAAGTGTAGGTGAAATTTCAAAATTTCATTTTTTTTGCAGATTTGCAAATTTAATACATTTTTCTAAGGAACACAGTAGATTTTACTAGAGAAATGTGACTAAAAATTGATTCCCCCAATTCTTTGGTTTTCATAAATATCCTATATGTGGCCCTAGTATGCACGGTGACCAAACCACAGGCTTCATAATAGAAGGAGCACCTACTTGATTTTGGAGCCTCCTTTTTATGAGATTATTTTTTAGGCACCATGTAGGTTTCTAGGCACCATAAGATGCTAAAAGTTAGGTACCCCCCCACAAATGACCCCATTTTGCAAACTACACCCTTCAGGGAATTCATCTAGGGGTATAGTGTACATTTCAAACCCCCAGGGGTTTCACCAATTGTGGTACAACTGGGCAGTGAAAATGAAAAAAATTAATTTTTCATTTTCACAGCTCAGTTGTATCAAAATTGGTGAAACCCCGGGGGGTTTGAAATGTACACTATACCCCTAGATGAATTCCCTGAAGGGTGTAGTTTGCAAAATGGGGTCACTTGTGGGGGGGTTCCACTGTATGGGTGTTTCGGGGGTCATTCAACCAGAATCTGTGCTGCAAAATCCAAAAATCATTCCTTCCCTTCTGAGTCCTGCCATGCACCCAACTGGTATTTTTTGGTCACACATGAGGCATTGCCGGACTCGGGAGAAATTGGGGCACAGATTTTGGGGTGCTTTGTCTCCTTCATTCCTTGTGAAAATGAAAAATTTTGAGCCAGATCTGCATTTTTGTGTAAAAAAATGTAATTTTTTACACAAAAATGCAGTTCTGGCTCAAAATATTTTATTTTCACAAGGAATGAAGGAGACAAAGCACCCCAAAATCTGTGCCCCAATTTCTCCCGAGTACGGCAATGCCTCACGTGTGACCAAAAAATACCAGTTGGGTGCATGGCAGGACTCAGAAGGGAAGGAGTGATTTTTGGTGGTGGAATGAATGGTGGGTGCTATGTCGCATTAGCAAGACCCCCGAAGCACCAATACAGTGGAACCCCCCCACAAGTGACCCCATTTTAGTCACCAGCTTTGGGAGGGGGGCTGGCGCTGCGGCTGGCGGGGGGGTGGGAGGGGTGCTGGCGCTGCGGCAGCCGGGTGGGTGGGAGGGAGGGGGGCTGCCGGGTGGGAGGGGGGGGGGCTGGCGATCGGTGGTAAATGGTGCGGTATATACACACACACACACACACATATATATATATATGTGTGTATATATATGTATATATATATATATATATATATTTATATATATACATATATATACACACACACACACACACACACATATATATATATATATATATATATATATGTGTGTGTATATATATATATATATATATATATATATAAATATATTTTTTCAGTGCTTATATTGATTTTTATTACTTTTCCTGCAGCTTGATGCTGCTGCTGCTGCTGCGGGGGGAGGGGGGAGGAGGGAGGAGGGAGGAGGGCAGCGCTGCTGCGCTGAGCTGCCGGGATAGCCGGGGAAGCTGCTGCTGCTGCCGCCGGGTGAGTGCCCGGCGGGTGCTAGGGGGTGGCTGCACATCGGTGGTGATCGGTGCTGTACTTGACAGCACCGATCACCACCGATCCCTGTGTTACCGAGCGGCTTAGCCGCCGGTAACACAGGAAACGCTGTGAATGGCTGTTCAGATTTGAACAGCCAATCACAGCGATCGCCGACCGGGGGGGGCACCCCTGCCCCCCCTGGGCGGCGAGGGGGGATGTCTGCTGTCAGGGACAGCAGACATCACCTAACTGTCACTGCGTCTCTAGACGCAGTGACAGTTTGAAGTCATGACGTACATGTACGTCAAATGTCGGGAAGTACTTCCCGACCATGGCCCTTATTCTGGTTGGTGCGGTCAGAGCCGCACACGGGGCTCCGACCGCACAAACCAAGGGCCGCCCACCGGACGGATCGCCACGGCCGTCCATACACGGACGGCTGGCGATCCGCACAAAAATGGTGGAGGCTACGCCTCCACCATGGTGGGAGCTGCCCCCTGCCTTCGATGGTCGACGACCATCGAAGGCAGGCCCGCACGCCGCGGCAGCTCCCGCAAGCTCAGACCACACGGACAATCGTCCGTGTGGGAGCTTGTAAGAGGGCTGAAAGCTGACATCCGGCGACGTCAGCTTTCCGCCCCCATGTCATGGTAATGAGGGCGTCATGCCCTCATTACCATGCATACGCCCCGCGTTTTCATGGGAACGCCCATGAAACGCGGGGCGTACACATAGGGAAATGAGGGGCTGAAGCCCCTCACGCCCCTATACGCCCCCTTTGCGGCGGACGAAATCCGTCTGCGGCGAAGGGGGCTGCACATGCGCAGAATGACCTCTGCGCATGTGCAGACAAAAAACATCGGCGGTACGGCCGCACGCGGGCCGTACCGTGCCGATCAAAATAAGGGCCCATGACGTACATGTACGTCAAATGTCGGGAAGGGGTTAAGATGCAGAGACTGCGTGGGGAATGGTAAACCAGGTCAGCACCGTGTGGTTTTACTGTATGATAATACTATTTTTATATTACCATTTTTAGGCTTTCTAATAACCTGGATATCAAAAGTGAACTGGACAAAATGGTTTTAATAGATTTATTCTAATTCTTTCATTTGAATGCAGCTGATATAATTAAAAATCTTCTGATTCCTGCCTTTATTATGACAAGCAATAATGTGAAATTTAAGCCGTCTCAATCTTGCTATGGATTACATGGATTATACGTCACGGCAGAGAGAAAATAATAATATCTTTAAAGAGATGCTTTCAGGCCAGATGCTCCTCATTTGAATTCCGTTGAACTTGTGGTTGGAAGTTTTCGAAAATGTAAATGCAGTGGATGGATCTGAGGAATGTCACGTAGCCCAACACCTTCTTCTATCTCATGTCATAGCTACTGTAGGTAGCATTTCATGCCCAGAACATTAACCCTTCCACCAGCGGTATAACTATAGTACCAGTCCAAGCACGGCGCCCATCGCATCGCATACCATAAGCCTTACAATGGCATGCGATGCGACGCGATGGGCACCCGATGGTATACAATTGTATACCATTGTATATGGCATACAATGCCATACAATGCGATGCGATTTTAAATTGAATAATCACCCTAATGGCTGCTTACAATGTTAAATGCACCCCCCACTATGAACGTCAACCCGAAGCGTGGCGAGTGCAGCAAGCCCGTGAGGGGCGGCGGTACGCGTCCTCCGACCTTTTAATACCCCCACCATCCACGTCGGCGTGGAGTTGATTTCAGATAGTGTGGCGAGCGCAGCGAGCCACCGAGCCCGAAGCGGACGCGGAATACATCTAATACGCGGAATACATCTAAAGTAATACGCGTCCCCTCGCAGGGCTCGCTGCGCTCACCACGCTTCGGGCTTGGTGGTTCGATGCGCTCACCACACTATATAAAACGCCGACGTGGATAGTGGGGGTATGAAAAGGTCGGAGGGCGCTTACTGCCGCCCCTCGCGGGCTCGCTCTGCTCGCCACGCTTCGGGTTGACGTTCATAGTGGGGGTGGCGTGGGGGTACATTTAACATTGTAAGCACCCATTAGGGTGCTTATACAATTTAAAATCGGATTTGGGTGACATTTAACATTGAATAAACCCATTAGGGGGCTTATACAATTTAAAATTGCATCGCATACGGGCATATGGCATGCGATGAGATGCGATGAAAAAAATGCCATGCGACTGAATATCGTGGGCGCCGCACTAGGAAACAAGTACTGAAAAATGCGCCGGGTGTCCTTTATGTGTTTGCAATATGTGTGCGGTACGGTAATGTCAGTAAAACCAATAAAAATGAATGGAGAAAAAGAGACAATACAGTAGCTTAAAAGAAGAGACAAGAAAAGGGGAGTAAAGAGAAGAAAGAGAAAGCAGCTCAACATGCAATAATTGCTTACAGTCCATTTTTTTTTTTTTTCTGTGGATCTCGTAAGTCCTGCCACATTTTCCAAAGGAGTTAGTAAATGTGGGGATGTGTGGTGCCTGAGGCTGTGCTGGAGCACTCTCGGGTATGGTAGGATTAGGGCACTAACTATGAAATTAACATTGACTCCTATGGTGGGATCCAAGTTGATAACATAAAGTTTATGGAGCCGCCTACACCCAATCAGCCGCAGAGCTCAACTGAAGCTCAGCCCTGATTGGCCGACGGGAGTCCCAGTGATTGACGTGTCTGTAATTCCCTTCATTCTCGTGAAGGAGATGCACGTATTGACACACATGTGGATCCTCAGTTTGTGTGGACCTGCAATTTTTTTAACGCTTGGATGCCTACATGGAGAAGAGTGTTAGGCGCCGAGCAGCCTCCGGCCTCCTGAACGGCCAAAGGCCGCAAAGGAGGGTCAGTGTCACAGACTGCATTTGAAAAATGTCAGGCAGGAGCTGATTGGTTCATTGTTTTACACTCTCCATTTTATCACATTTAAAGCTTAGTGCATCTGGCCCCCAGCCCGGTCAGAGATAAATGCTTCTACCACCTCTTGCATTATATCTGCCAATATTATATTGTGTATCTGTGTGGAGTTATATGGTCTCTCTTTCATATAGATTTTTTGTCATCCAGCACCACATGCATTGTTGCATTTCTAGAGTCTAGCTTGGATATATTATTCTTATGATTAACACCTTTATGCATTGTTGCAAACTTGCATTTACGTTAGTTCAGTGGGAAACTGTACTCCTATTTCCTACCTCACTACCTTTCTGAAATCAACCCACTCAGGGGTTAAATGTTGGTAAAGATTGTATGTTGGATTGCTGGAGGATTCCCTCCCGTGGAGGACAGCTGTGTCTCATTTTGTTTTGTTTCACATTTTATGCATTTTAGTTAGTATCCCTCTTATCCGCTCTGTAGGTGTTGGGCACCTTGTCCCCTTGAAAGGCCTGGTGGCACCGGAGTTGGGGTAGACCTAATTTTCCCCTTCAAACGGAGCTGTTATAGGTGAAGTCTTAGCTCTGCAATTGCCCACGACCTCTGGAGGGATTAACAGAATTAAGGTTGGGATTGTGGCCTGTACATTTTGGTCAACCTCTTGCCTGGGATTCTCTGGGAGTCGGAACAAAGAGGATGTGATCTACACTGGACTAAGGTAAGTATTACATTTTTATTTACAGGTCCCATTTGGATTATTATACTGGAGAAGAGGACCAAAGCTATGTGTCAAGATAGGTGAGTATATGTTTGTATGTTGTATGTATGGTGTACGCATTTATGATAATAAAAGTCTACTTTTAACGGTGTGCGTGTCTATATTTTATTGGTCCTGTTGTGGGACTTCAAGTCCCAGCAGGCCCTTTAATGCCCCGAATGCTGGAACTTTTGGTTCTCTGAGTCCCTGCATGCGGGGAGGCCTGCTGGGACTTGTTGTTCCACAGCAGAAACCAATATTATTTTATTAAATCTATTTTTTACACAAATTATCAACCCGGCACACACCGCCCAGGGGTTCCGGTGATAGCCCCGGGCTTCACGCTGTTATTTTTTTAAATTTAATTTTACTTTAAGACCCTTTTGGGAAATCGCACCCTATTACATTTGCGATTTTGATGTTTTCTATGAAAAAACATTTGGATGCGATTTTTGAAGTGCAGTTTTTTTTTTATCCTGTTCCGCATCTTTTTCTTTATGTCTTCCTATAAACAACAGAATATCCACACCCTCAGGAATAAGGCAAAGTTGAAATACATCTTAATTTCAGCAATTGCAGACAGTTAAAAATACAAACTGCATAATGCATATTAACGCCCACTGTATTGTGCCCACGTGAACGGAATTGATATTGGCTCTCCAGTGGCGCCAACAATAGTAAGCTTAAGACGACTATTCGGAGGCTACGGGCTAAAACTAGGCTGTTTAGGGATTCCTCCTCCAGTAACTGCTTAATTCTCTTACGTCTGTAATAGATAATCCATTTGTGACACAGAGATGAAGGATGAGTGATAAACATATTACTTTTCTTTGCAAATTTGAGTTAATTTTGACATCATTCATCATTAAATCCCTCGCAGCTGGTTCCCAACATTCCTGAAGGCCAGGAAAGTCAATGATAACCGTATTCATCTCCGTCTACCTTTCCTAGTGTCTCTATACAGGTCAATGCCATAATTCATAAGCACTGACATTTATTGACTAAGAAGAGTAAGTAATTTGCTCTCACAGTCGTCTCATGCATTGTTGCTATAATCGCACAGACCGTTTGGAACACTTGGAACATAAATCTAATTTGGTAAAAATCAGATAGTTGTTTTCTTTTTAGTTGGAAGCTAATGGTTGGATGTGAGCTCTTGTGTGAATCAATACAAATATGTCCCATTAAGAGATACACATACAAAGTCACGTGATTTAATGATCTAAGCTATTCTCTTATAACATCTCTGTTATCAGGCTGGACATTGACAAGTGACAACGCATTTATGTGACATGTTAATAGTTGTTATTGCTAAGAATCACTGGCTCATATTTGTACCATAAACATACACTTTGCACACGTTTATCCGATACACATGTTGTGCAATTGATTAGTGTGGTTGTATATTATGACCAATTTCCATTTTTTTATTTTGTTTCTCTTTTATTATTATTGTGTACATACCATTCTCTGACTTTATTATACTTTGCGTAATATTCTGTTTTAAATATGCTATGTGTTTGATGCCCATATGTCTTCTTTATTATTTTACAATTAATGTTACGTTTTAATAAATTACTAATAAAAATGACTGTAAGTGAATTCTCACTGACACTAACGGGAGAGCATCGAGTTCTTATTAACTGTCAGTAACTGCCAATTGATGATTTGTATCACTCATAAAAATGAATCAATGCTGGCTGCCTTACCCGGTGATCAGCATCCGCCTCAGCATTATATAATTACAACACTAGGTGTCGTGTCCTTATTGTTACATGTGCCAGTTGGCCCCATATGTCCAGGCATGCTGGCACTTGTGGTTCTCCAAGTGACAGCATTCTGGGGCTGGCCTGCTGGTCACCTACTGTATAAAAAACACTCTTAATGTACCATGAACCCTTCACCTATCTCCACCAGGGGGCAGGCTATAAAATTTTTTTTTTTCTGAAGTAGCACTTTATAAACAGCCTGATCTGGATTCTGATCTGCTGAGGATTGGACAACTGCTTCAGAATATAAATCTCCCCCAGGAATTGTGGGAGAAGTGGTGCCTGCTGGGATTGCCGACGTCACCAAGGCCGGGACGCCGGAAAGACGAGATCCTATAATTGGCTGCTGGAACCATTAATCAGGCCCTGAATATAAATCTGTACCTATCAGAGGTTACTTTATTCCGCTCTTTTCTTTTACCCTGAAACTACATTAGATTTATTTTTAAACAAACCTTAAGGACTGGAGAAATATATACGGAAAACTCTGTCCATATACATTTAACATTTTCTCCGGTATTCTAACAGATATTAACTGACAATACAATGAAGCAGTCAGCCTTTATATGGCAATTGACATTTATTCTGATTTCAGAACTGAAATGCCACAAAGGGAATAAATTGTTCTTTGAAGTAAGCTGGTTACATTCGGCCTCTAGGAAAGTTATTTTCAATATTCCGAGGTGGAAATAATCTTACTTTATAAACGAGGCTTTCTAAAAAATAATCTGCCACCACAAACGATATAGGATATTAAAAAATAAATTACAGATATGCGCACTTCCGGTTTAGTTTTGGATTCATCATCGTTTTTTTTGGCTTTTGGCTTCGGTTTTTGGTTTGGTTAAATAACTCATTAAAAACAGAACGATAATCGTTGATGAAAAACTGATAAAATCGATAAGTACGGCTAAAATAATGTCATTGTTGGAATCTAAAAACCGAATTTGGATTTAAGATACAAAATCTGAACCATGGGAAGATTTTGGGGGGACTTAGTGCTAAATTTACTAAAATGAGAGTTCTACTGGAGATGGGATGTTGCTCGTAGCAATTAGATTCTGCTTCTTTTCTATTTGGCACCTTCTAAAAGATAATCAATAGAATATGATTGGTTGTTTCTGGCGACGGGCACGCATACATTTTTTCAGCTCGCTACCCCTAACTAAACAAGAAAAGTCACACGTTTGGGTGCCCAAAAGGGATTTTTTTCGTTGTACCAATTAGTTTGGTCGGGTTTAGGCACTTTGCACACCTAAGGAAAACAAAGGATCACAACGCTAATTGAGAGGAGGAATTTAAAAAAAATACTGTACCATGGGATAATAGAATAAATCAATTTATTAAGGGAAATACCATGTATTAAAAAATAATAAAAATATCTCTTATATATTTAGCCAGATCTGTCACTCATCCCCTGTGTATATAACGTTCCCGCCCAGCGGGATACACAACCCCCCCCCCCCCCCCTAGGAAAAAGACCAGTGTTCTATGTGTATAACATTCTTCCAGCGGGATACACAAACACGCCCCCCCCTAGGGAAAAGACCAGTGTTCTACAAACCACCACCCCATTGACATCACCTCCCCCACCATCCACCATTACTCCACAGCCACCAGGTGAGCGGCAGGTCCCCCCTCTGCTAGCACCCCCCCGGACCCCCGCAACCCCCCTCCCACGATTCAGGGCACCCCCTGCGACCCCCCGCGATTCACGACACCCCCTGCGAGCCCCTCCTGCGATTCACGGCTCCCCCATGCACCCCCTCTCCCCCCTCCCACCATCCACCATTACTCCACAGCCACCAGGTGAGCGGCAGGTCTGCCCGCACCCCCCTCTGCCATCACCCCCCCCAGACCCTGCGCCCCCCTCCCGCGATTCGCGGCACCCCCCACGGCCCACCCCTGCGATTTGCGACCCCCCGCGATTCACGGCACCCACACACCCCGCAACCCCCCTCCTGCGATTCATGCGCCTCCCCCCACGATTCACGGCACCCCCCACGCCCCCCCTCCCGTGATTCGCTGCCCCCGCGCCCCCTCCCGTGATTTGGAGACCCCTGCCCTCTCCCGGGATTCGCGGACCTCCGTGACCCCCCTTGCGCGATTTATAGCCCCCCCCCCATGATTCACGGCAACCCCCGTGCCCCCTCCCACGATTCCCGCCCCCCCCTGAGCCCCCCTCCCACGATTTGCGGACCCCCGCCTCCTCCCGTAATTTGCGCCCCCCCCTGCTCCCCCTCCCGCGATTCACGGCACCCCCCGTGACCCTCTTCCCTCAATTCACACCCCCCGCGAACCCCCCTCCCGCGATTCACCCCCAGCCCACCTCCCGCAATTTTCGGACCCCGCCCCCTTCCACGAATCGCGGACACCCGTGCCCCCCTCCCGCGATTCTAGACACACACACACACACAAACCCCCGCGCGCTACCCCTCCCTTGATTCACAGCACCCTCTGCGCCCCTCCCACGATTCACGGCATCACCGTGCCTCCTCCTACGATTCACAGACCCCCATAACCCCCCCTTCCGTGATTCATGGACCCCCGCAACCCCCCTTCCGCAATTCACTGACTCCCACAACCCCCATCCCGCAATTTGCGGACCCCCCTTCATGCGATTCACGCCTTCCCTCCCGAGATTTGCAGACCCCTGCCCCCTCCCATAATTGGTGGACCCCCGCGCCTCCCACAATTTGCATACCCCCTTCCGGCAATTCCATCCCCCAGCGGACCCCCGCGACCCCGCTCCCGCATTTCACGTACCCCCGTGAGATTGGGGGATCCTGTACTGCCACAAGCAGGTTATGACTGCTAATCGCTGAATGTCTTTGACACGGATGTCCCATTAGTCAAGCAACCAACCAGAAGCCATTTCTGATACTAGCTCCTTGTGATTGGGTATTATCTAAGGAGAACACTGGTTCATTAAAGGACAAGTGGTGAAGAAGAATTTTCTTTCATTCAATTAGGTACCTTCATAGAGCAACTGGTTGATAGGTCTACCACGTCTAGGTCAACAGCCAATTGGTCAACACCAAAATGTTGACATTCTAAAGGTCGACGATGAAAAATGTCAACATGACAAAAAGTGACAAAAGGTCGACATTAAAAAGGTAGACAGATTGAAATGTCAACATGCGTTTTTCCATGTTTTTTTTTATACCTGAACATCCATTTACATTCGTGGAAGCATAGTGAGGGATGCGAGTGATTGATTTGTTGAACTGCCAGCCACTGTGAAGAGATCCAAGGACTGTGGAATTGAATCAGCCCCCTATAACATAGAGATAGTAGCGGGTACTTTGTAACAGGAACAGGAAGTGGATTGACAGTCAAGAACATTGATCGGGTTCCGGATCAGTTCCCGAATCAGAAGGGTTTACTTGCAAACAAAATCACTTCGGGTTTTTTTTCAAAGTATTTGCCGTACAGAATCAACATTACTACCGGTCTAGCTGCATTAGCTGGTGTTTGCATAAATTGTCTGCGCTGGATATTATTGGACAGCAGCCCGGTTCCCAGAAAACATTAGCAAAGAACTATAATATTTTCTGAATTGCAATTATTAAGTCATGGGTCATGTTCGAGTGGTTTGTGTGCATTATTAGACTGTATTCCACTTGAATAACACAAAAACATGAAAATATAAAACAGCTGCCCGGTAGATGTAATAAATAATGTATGAGATTGTGTCCAATGTATTCACTAACTGTGAGCTTGATTTTCAAACTCAGCTTGCAGCGTGTTATTGCTGTATGTCAATGGAGGGTTGAAAGAGAACACGGCTTCCTTATTAGAAAACAGACAAAGGGGCTAAAGTTATACTCAGCTGGGTGTCTCGGCAATAGTCACTTCCAGGGGACAGGGGAACATGGATTCTGCACATTAGGAAATGATCAATAGTCTGATCTGTAAGTTATTATGTTTTCACATTGCCAGTGAATCTACAATGAAAGGGAATGCGATACATATATTCACATCTAGCTGATGCTTGAAACAATTTCCTGCTTACAGAAAGCTTTGCTTTCTGAATATAAGAAAACGTCTTAAGGGATCAAGGATACACAGCAGGTAAAAGATAACCAAAAAAACCCCCATAAACTTAAAAAAAAAAAAAAGTTTTCCAACACTAAACTAAGTAGAAAGGAAAAATGTTTTTACCCAGTGTGCACTCTGGCCAAAATTTACTAATCTGACCGATTCACGGCTGAGCCGCTGGACGAATGAATGTGTACTTGCGGCTTCGGTCGTATTTTCGACTTAAGAACTCGGCACATTTACTGTACCAAGCTGACGAGTTCTCAGGATTCGTATTTACAGCCAAGTTCAGTCAAACGAATGTAAATTTGCCGACCCCATAGAACTCTATGGCTTTACGCAGCCGAGTTCTATCAATGGTCTACATATTCGTAATGCCGAATTCGGCTGAGCTTGCCGTTCGTTAAAACAGCAACTCTGAACAAATTCGGCACTTAGTAAATGTGCAGAGCAGGGGATCCCAGCCTTGATGAAGATCCAGTGGGTATGAATGCGTGCATTCAGTGGTGGATCCAGATGTGGGCTGCAGCACAGTTCAAAATTCAAATAGGGGAGCCACACCCACTGTCACCAACTGCCATTCCAAACTGGCTCCCTGGCAGTGAGTGCTGCAGCTGGCAGTGATGTGCATCCCATAACCAGACCATAACATGATTAAGGCTAATCCTCACCTCAGGCATTGCCTAGATCAGCGGTGGGGAACCTCCGCTCCGCAGGCCGTATACTGCCCCGGAGCCGGTCCCTGTGCCCCGCCCGACGGCTGTACAGTGTGTCAAGTACAGGGAAAATCTCACGAGAGCTACCGACCTCTCACGAGATTCCCCCTGTATGAGACTCCCTGCACAGACACCGGACCACACAGACTCGTAACCTGCAGTAGCTGCCTGGGCGTGGGACGGCTGCTGCAGGACGATTTGTATGGTTTATTTTTTTAAATGGCCCCAATGCAAAAGGCCCTTGGACCCTAAAAGGTCACCCACCCCTGGCCTAGATAAAGGTCACTAGAGGATAGAAGAAATGCCTCACATCCGCGCCCCCTTACCGCCCCCTATCGCCGGCTACCGCATTCATAATTATCGCATATGCTTTAACATATGCGATAATTATGGCAAAGGACAGCACTTGCATTAAGAGCTCTCCTTTGCGGTGAGTCAGCGGGTCCTGGCAGGTCCCATCGGCTCCCCCCCTCCCTCCCTTACCCGGCTGCTGGCTGCTGCTGTGGGGGGGCTGGCTCGTCTCCTCCCTGCACCCGGAAGAGGATCAGTGCAGGGAGGAGGAGGTCACAGGTTCGGGCAGCACAGCTCTGTGCTAGCCGGACACAGGTAAGGGGGGGGTGAGATGCAGGGTGGCGGTCCATGTGGGGTGGCGGGGGGGGGGGGGTTTCTGCCGATGCCCCCCCGCGGTAACCCTTAGTGCATCCCAAAATGTGGTAAAAACCAAGATAACGGGGTTTTAACTAGAGATGAGCGGGTTCGGATCCTAGAGATCCGAACCCCCACGAACTTACCTAACCCGAAAAGTGGCCGGTGCACATCCCTAGTTTTAACGCATTTATTGAATTTCCCCCTTTGTTATTTGTCAGGTAACAGACTCTGAGCAAAGGGGACTGGGCATGAATTTGGATAATGGGTAGGGCTGAAAGAATGTCCTCCCACACAGTGACGTAAATAAAAGTTTTACAACCTCCATGCCACAAAAGCTTCTGACACCCCCATACCATACTCAAATTTTTTTTTACCAACATGCTCGTTGCCAGGGTTTTCTTGCTTGTTGCCAGGGGTTATATGCTCATTGTCAGAGGTTTAATACTCGCTGTTAGGGGTTTCTTGCTCTTGCATATCCAAAAGGGGAAAAAGTATTTTCTGTTTTGCCCATCTCTGTTTAGCCCACAGGTGCATGAACTCACCAAAGTTCTGCCTATTCGAAAATGTAAATGTGAATGAAATTATTATGGCTGCATCCCCCACTTGTGCTGTGGGTGCCTTTTTATGACGCAAAGAACAGTCTATGTTCATGTAAAAAACAGGCAATGTTCATGTAAAAAAAGGCAATGTTTATGTAAAAAACAGGCAATGTTCATGTAAAAAACAGGCAATGTTTATGTAAAAAACAGTCTATGTTCATGTAAAAAACAGGCAATGTTCATGTAAAAACAGGCAATGTTCATGTAAAAAACAGGCAATGTTTATGTAAAAAACAGGCAATGTTCATGTAAAAAAAGGCAATGTTTATGTAAAAAACAGGATATGTTCATGTAAAAAAAACCACTATGTTCATGCAAAAAAAAGGCAATGTTCATGTAAAAAACAGGCAATGTTCATGCAAAAAACAGGCTACAGTACGTTCATGCAATATCCGGGCTATTTTCATCTCTGCGTCAGCCCTTTCTTGTGCATCAAACAACATTATAAAAAACTTTATTCAATACAACACTGCTGTTTAATTTACAGACACCGGCATAATAGCTTCTAACAATATTTGCCATTTTAATGAAAATGTTATTTAGAAATCCGGAAGCTGGTAATTAGCATGTTAAGCTCAATAATCATTTGTCAGCCAAAGTGAAAATGAAAATGCATTTACTAATAAATCTAAGGCAGATGTAACCAAGTTCGTAGTATCTAATTAATAAATTGGTGTGTATAAGAATACTGAATATGGTGTTTGCAGTGAAATAAACCCACACATAAATATGTAAAAGAAATTATGGGCAAAAATTAAATTTATCGAAGTTATTTTTTTTCTATTATTAATCACATAGTTTATATTAACCACTTAGGGGGGTATTCAACCACCCGCAGCCATCTCCCGACGGGGGAGATGGCTGCGGGGCCCTATTCAATGCCTTCACCGACAGCATTGAGCAGGGGATCTCACAGAACGAGCCTGAGCGAAAAACAGGAAAATAAGGAATTACAGTTAAAGGCAATTTAAGACCGGTACATTGTAAAAAAGACTGTTGCATCATGGGACAGGACACTGACACATTTATCAGGGTGGCAGAGATATAAGAAAAGCACATGATGAGAGAGGGCCCTGTATAGCTGTGAACACAAGGTGTGATTTGCACTATCGAGTTTGATTATATAGTCAACATCACGTAGCACATACTGTAGTGCAAATCGCAGTGTACTATGTAGCACCCGATCCTGATTGTGTGGCCCATCGGCATCGGAATCGAATGTAGAAATAGATGATGAAGCACAGACAATTTCTACTATCTCAGATAGAGGACCCTTGCTCCCAATGCACCCTCCCTCCATGCCAGCCGACGCCGGCACCACGCCAATATTGAATGGATATCGGCAGCATAACACAGGGGCACTATGCTATATTTGTTGCAAGAGTGTGCCAGTAAGCAGACTCCAGTCTTCCTTTCCTCCGGGGAGGTTTTCCTATCATACAGAGCCATCTTGGAACTGTGCGAAGAGTGACCTGGTGAGACACACAGCTCCTATGAGAAACCTGTGATTACCTGCATGTTCCAGCATCACTGCACTAGCACCTATTTGTAGCATACACTCTCCGTCTGGTAAGCTATACAAAACCCAAATCCACTCAAGCTCTTCTCCATCACCAGTGTGCATGTAACAGTGAGTACGGCTCTAAATTATAATATTTATTGTAGAACTAATTAAAGAAATAATAAGCATAAGAAAACATTATTGTGTCTTTCCCCAGATACACCTTCTTCAATATCTAATATAAGCTCTTTAATATATTTGTTTCAGGCATAAATGTATTCATTATTCCCCTTTATTCCTTACATTTTATTTGCACTCACCCTACATAAGACTGGTCTATACTAGAGATGAGTGCCGGGGCTGAAGATTTGGATTATTTTCCGGGATTTGGATTTGTCAAGCAGCGGTGAAAAGCTTTGGATTTGGATTTTTTCCAAATACGCCCAAATAAGTAATTTTTTGTGGGTTTTTTTTGTCTCTAGAGTAATATTAACCTCAATAACATTCATTTCCAGCCCTTTCCAGACAATTTTGACCACTTTACAGCTCACCATGTTGTTTTCATTCAATTTAGGCCAAAGTCTGCAGCAAGCTGGCTTGTTATTAATACACAGAACTACTGACAGTATCAGTATGGTGTATTGGGGTGCAGTACACACAAAAAATAAAGAAGAGCAAAATATTTTTTTGGTTTTATTATTTTTTTTATGCACAGCTTGTATAACACTGCGTGGAGGCAGAACAATCACACACATAACATTTGACAGTATAGTATGGGGGCAGTACACACAAACAATAAAGACATTTTTTTTTTAAATACTGTTTTTTTTTTAATGTGCAGCTTGTATAACACTTCATGGATGCAGAACAATCACACATGGAACTTATGGTGTATACTATTGGGGTGCAGTACACACCAAAAAAAATAAATAAAGAAAAGCAAAATGTATTTTTATATTGTATTTTTTTTATGGACGGGGCTTGTATAACACTGCGTGGAGGCAGAACAATCACACATGGAACTTGTTCTGAGAGTAGTATATGGTATATTGGATTGGAGTGCAGCACAGCACCACAATGAAAAAAAAAATATTAAAAGCTGACTGACAGCCTGCCTTTGTAATGTACCCCACTAGACTGACTGACAGCCTACCAGGCAGGGCTGGTTCAATGCACTGGAGCACCCCAGGGGGGAGGGGGGGCACCCCGGCGCTCACGCTCCACGGGGGTGTGTGTGATGCAGCCGTGTCACTCCACAAGGGGGGGTCTGATGCGGCCGCGCCGCTCCACAAGGGGGTGTGTGTGTGATGCGGCCGTGTTGCTCCACGAGGGGGGGGGGATGGTGCTGGGTGACGCTGCAGTTGCTGGGTCGGATTACCGCTGACCAGCACGAGGTGGGGCAGCGGGAGCCAGCCACAGATTACCGCTTGCTGAACAGCACAGTGGACTCCAGGGGGGATTGCCGCTGATGATCAGGGGAGGGTGTTGGTTTGTGGGCAGCCGGTGCCACCCGCAGATTAGCGCTAATCCATGTCCAGGCTCCAAGGGGGGGGGGATTATGACTCACCTGCTGTTCCCTGCTGGGAGCATGAATAGTACTTGGGCTTGTGGGTACTTTCTTCTTCCTCCTCTGCTCTCCTCTGGTGGGAGCTTTCCTGCTTCTACTGCCCAGTACCGCCCTCTAGTGGCCCTACTTCTAGGCTTCCAGGGAATCCGGGCCGCTTATCTCTAGTCTATACAGTAATATTTGGCATTTGATAATGTTATTATGAGTAGTCTAAATCCATTGGTGTGCAATATTGCTAAAAATATATGCTGTACTTTTTTTATTTTACCCATTTTAAATCTTAAGATGACTTTCAGACAGGTTTATTTTTATTTACTTTAGGTGGTATTCAATTCCGGATTCCAACTAACGGAACGTCCCAACAGTCGGAATCCCGAGCTGTTTCCGTTCAGCTCGCCAGGAACTCGCCAGCTGGAATTTGGGTACTTCTTTACTTTCACGGCGCCACTAGATTAGGACAGATAGGAAATCGCGGTCATCGCGGGCATTGAATGCACTAAAAATCGGGTGCGACGCGATGCCCGCGATGCCCGCGATTTCCCATAGGGACCAATGTTAAATTTCTCAATGGACACGATTTTCTGTTCAATGCCTCAATTGACACGATTTTTCCATAGGAAACAATGTTAAATGGCCCACAGAGGCCAAATAGGCACCCACAAGTGTGAAATGACCCCCACAATTGTTAACGCCACCCCACGATCAACGTCAACCCGAAGCGTGGCGAGCGCAGCGAGCCCGCGAGGGGCGGCGGTACGCGTCCTCCGACCTTTTCATGCCCTACTATCCACTAGGGCGTGGAGTGAGAATAGAATAGTGTGGCGAGCGCAGCGAGCCACCGAGCCCGAAGCGTGGCGAGCGTAGCGAGCCCCGCGAGGGGACGCGGATACCTTCACAGGTAAACGCGTCCCTTCGCGGGCTTCACAGGTATCCGCGTCCCCTCGCGGGGCTCGCTGCGCTCGCCACGCTTCGGGCTCGGTGGCTCGCTGCGCTCGCCACACTATTCTATTCTCACTCCACGCCCTAGTGGATAGTAGGGCATGAAAAGGTCGGAGGACGCGTACCGCCGCCCCTCGCGGGCTCGCTGCGCTCGCCACGCTTCGGGTTGACGTTGATCGTGGGGTGGCGTTAACAACTTGAGGGTGCCTATTTGGCCTCTGTGGGCCATTTAACATTGTTTCCTATGGAAAAATCGTGTCAATTGAGGCATTCAACAGAAAATCGTGTCCATTGAGAAATTTAACATTGGTCCCTATGGGAAATCGCGGGCATCGCGGGCATCGCGTCGCACCCGATTTTTTAGTGCATTCAATGCCCGCGATGACCGCGATTTCCTATCTGTCCTAATCTAGTGGCGCCGTGAAAGTAAAGAAGTACCGAATTTGAGTGTGGGAAAGTGGACGTCGGTGAAAACGGACGCGGATTGTCAAAAACGGACGTGATTTCGACAATCCGCGGCCGTTTCCGACAAAAAAGATCTGACTTGTTTTAAAGTCGGATCTGTTTTGTTAGATTCCGCGTTCAATGCTGTCGAAAATGGCGGCTGTGGAAATAGCATCCAAGAGTGAACACCCCCCCCCCCCTTTCGTTGTATATGGAAACTTTTTAGATGATTTTATATTATTTTATTTTTAGATAATACAGTATACAGGTTCTAGGTTTTGAAAACTGTTTGTATTACAACGCTCTGTACACCACGGTGTTCTCGTTCGTTCTGTGAGCTTTTCTAATAATACTTCTCTGATCTCCCTGCAGCCTCTAAGTCATCTTTCGATTCTTTTACGTAGTTATAAAACTGAGTACTGTCAAATATGAATTTAACTTTGACTTGAAGCTCTGCTATCAGCAAACCTGAGTCTTGTGTGATGACATGAACCTAAATATACTCTCCACAGAAGTTTTTGACCATGGAATACTTAGGATATTGCTTCGTTCATACTGTTTCTGATGGATAACTTGCACCTACAGTAGTGCATATGGAGCAGCTCACATTGGAGCTGCTCCTGGTGATTTTATGGCCATTTGCCAGCCATCGCCAGAAGGGGGCGCGCACACGAGACAATCGCGTGCCCCGTTCTGATGGAGTCCGCTGCCACCCTCCACCGGATCCCCGTCCTCCCCCGTAGCTGCCCGCAGCCTCCATTCACCCTGCCCGTCTCCTTGACGCGGGGATGGGCAGGGCAGTGGCATAACTATAGCACCGCAGCCCCCGCCACCGCGGGGGGGGGGGGGGGGGGGGGGCGGGGGCTGCGGTGCTATAGTTACACCCCCCCCCCCCCGAATCCCCCGCAGACTTACCTATCTCGCTGGTCCCGACTGCTCCGTTCTTCTGCTGAGGACCACCACAAAATGGCCGCCCCCATATAGCAGACAGTTCTCTGAAACTGTCTGCTGTATGGGGGGGGCCATTTTGTGGTGGTCCTCAGCAGAAGAAGAACGGAGCCGCCGGGACCAGCGCCATAGGTAAGGCTGCAGGGGATTGGGGGGGGGGGGGGTTTGCATGAGCGGCGGGGCGGCGGGGGATTGGGGGTGCTTGCCGCGGTGGCGGCAGCGGGGGGGGGGGGCAAAACTTAGTTACGCCACTGGGGCAGGGAATCCACTCCCTGCTGACGGGGACGTGCGAGCGTGTGAGATGCTTGCATGCTCCTGTCCGCCAGCCTGTGCTAGCTCATGAGATCTGGCGATTGCTGAGACTGGCTGACAAGCGCTCCATCTGTATGTGCAGATGCTGATACTGATGGTGTTTGGCACTACAATAAATGTGCGGTACAGGGCTTTGCTTGCAGTCGCACTACAGATTCTTGTATTAGCATAAGGTAGTAAATTAGACTCCAATGTCTGCCCGTAACTACAGCCGCATCAGAGATGGCCGCTTTCTCTCAAAGTTTGTCTCAATAGACCAGTTGATTGTCAGTCAGGCTCTTTACATCTTTTTGTTCATCCCATTGGCTGTTCAAAAGGGCTGTGATCAGGGTGGTGCAGCCGGTGCAGCTGCATAGTGCGCGGGTGCCTTCTGGGTGGCATTGGTCACCAGCTCACACAAAAGCCGCTAAGAGAAGATTCACTTCACCAAACTCCAGAAAAGCCAGGAAAAAAAAGGCCAGTCACCAACCAGCACCACAGGAGAGGGAGATGGCGGAACCCCAGAGGCAGTAAAGAGATTCCACTGACAGTGGAACTAGAGGGTCTGGGAAGTGACAGCTGTTGGAAGAGGGAGAGATGCTACCACCAGGAGAGAGTGCAGCTGTCTGCTTGTCTGCCGGGCTTGGAGTCTGTGGAGAGCCAGAGTTGGGCTGTTGGCTGTGTGTCTTAATGTGTAATGGCATCATGTATGGTGTAATATGTAAGGGGCATTACTGTGTGGAATAATGTGGATAAGGGCACTACTAATGTATAGCATGGTATAGCATGTATGAATGAGCATATTGTCAGAGGCATTATTATGGGCTGCATTGCGATAT
Source organism: Crinia signifera (assembly GCF_055691185.1). NCBI lineage: Eukaryota > Metazoa > Chordata > Amphibia > Anura > Myobatrachidae > Crinia > Crinia signifera. The sequence goes on from NC_139217.1 coordinate 29,676,152, forward strand.
GTATAATGGGAACTACTGTGTGACACAACATGAATATCGTTGCTCTACTGTGTGGTGTAATTTGAATCGAAGGCACTATTGTGTGACCATGCCCCTTCCCCGCCAAACCGGTGCACATTACCACTACTTACAGAATGGGGAGGGGGGGGGGGGGTTAGAATGCAGTGTGCAGTGTGTGTCCACCCTCCAGTGTCAGCCGCTGGTAGTGCTCTTACCAAAATGTCTTATTGGAGTACAGCTTTGGCTGTCCGTATAGTATAATTAATGGTACCTTTATTATTGAGAATATATATACACTTGGATGATAGGGGCTGCGTATTGTGCTAGACACGCAGGATGATGTTCTGGTCATATTACATGTGTATATAACACGGAGAGCTATTGTCACCTCTTAGTTCTTTGCTAACAGTACAGTACGTGGACAATGGGATAATTGCCAGAACTTTACCTGCGGCTCTGCACCGGCCCCTGAGGCTGTGATAATGGGGCTTTTTCCATCTTTGCTCCTGTATTTTGTTAAATACGCTATGGGGCCAGTTCACAGCGGGCCGAGGCCCGCCCTTTCCCGATGGTCGGGCTTTGCGCTTGCACGGATATGAGTTTCACACTCGCTGGGCTGTTATCTCACTGTGAAGCGGGCAGGAGGGTTATGGGCACGCCCATGAAAACGCTGGGCAGACACCTGCGAAAGTAAGCTCGTCTATGCCTGCTTGCGGTGGGCACCTGACATCAAATGACTTCAGAGCCCGCCCCCAATTAGGCAGATAGCGAGCGCTGGAAAAGTCAGTCCAGGCTGACTTTTCTTAGGGAAAGCAGGACAAATCATTGGACGGCGAGAGTGCATGATTTCTCCTCCTTTTTGGGAACGGCCAGCATTTCATGCCCACAAAAACAGTGGCTGCACCCAAAAAACGCTGGGCGTCCCCATGTGAACGCAGGCGGGTTGAAGCCTGCACATGGCGGTCATCTGACATCACATGACGTCAGCACCCACCCCCAAATTCGGACATCTCTGAGCCAAATAAAAGTCAGCCTAGTCCAGGCATGTCCAAACTGTGTCCCTCCAGCTGTTGTGAAACTACACATCCCAGCATGCCTTGCCAGGGCCGGTGCTAGGGTGTCCGGCGCCCTCCTGCAAACTATATATTTGCGCCCTCCCATATTCAATAAAGGGACAGTGCACACAAATAAAGAGTGTGGTATCATAAGGAAGGGGCATAGATGCACTTTAGTACCACCAATTGAATTACACCATAAAGTAGCACAATTCAATTTACTTCACACATGGTGCCTCTGATTCACAATACACCACATGGTAGTGTCCCTTATACACAATGACCACATAAGTAGTGCCCCTTAAACGTGATACCAACAGCGCTGCCACTTAAAACACCCACAGTAGTATTGTCCCTTATACATAACTCCCAGTAGTGTTAGTTAGTGCAGATGGGCATATGATGGGCAAAAAGAGGGGGACAGATCTGGGGAGAGAGGGGCAGATGCTAGGGAGAGAGAGAAGGGCTATAGATGTGGGGAGATGGGGTACAGATGCTGGGCAGGGAGAGGGGGGAGATACTGCACAAGAGGGGGGGAAAGATAATGGGCAGGGAGAGGGGGCAGATACTGGGCAGCGAGAGGGATGACAGATGTTGGGCAGGGAGAGGGTGGCAGATACTGGGCGGGAGGGGGGGATATATGATGGGAAGGGAGATGGGGGATGGATGTTGGGCAGGGATAGGAGAGCAGATACTGGGAAGGGAGATGAGTGACAGATGCTGGCCAAGGAGAGGGGGCCAATACTGGGCAGGGAGAGAGGGAGAGATGCTGAGCAGGGAGAGGGGGGGCAGATACAAGGCAGGAAGGGGACAGGTGCTGGGCATGGAGGGGGAGCATATGTGGGCAGGGTAAGGGGGGCAGATACTGGGCAGGAGGAGGGACAGGTTCTGAGAAGGGAGAGGAAGGCAGATACTGGGCAGGGATAGGGGGGCAGATACTGGGCAGGGAGAGGGGGGACAGATGCTGGGCAGGGAGAGGTGGGACAGATGCTGAGCAGCGAGAGGGGGGCAGATGCAGGGTAGGAGGGGGGACAGGTGCTGGGCATGGAGGGGGAGACAGATGCTGGACAGGAGGGGGAGCATATGTGGGCAGAGTGAGGGGGGCAGAGTAGGAGGACGAACAGGTTCTGAGCAGGGAGAGGAAGGCAGATACTGGGCAGGCTAGGGGGGCAGATACTGGGCAGGAAGGGGGACAACTGCAGGGCAGGGAAGGTGGAAACAGATGCTGGGCAGGAGGGGGGCATATGTGGGCAGGGAGAGGGGGGCAGATACTGGGCAGGAGGAGGGACAGGTGCTGAGCAGGGAGGGGGGGACAGGTACTGGGTAGTAATAGGGACAGGTGCTGGGCAGGGAGAGGCGGGGGACAGATACTGGGCAGGGATGGGGAGACAGAGGCTGGGCATTGAGAGGGGGGACAAATGCTGGGCAGGGAGAGGGGGGTACTGGCTAGGGAGAGGGGGACAGATGCTGGGTAAGGAGGGGGTAGGACAGATGAGGAGGGAGAGAGAGGGAGAGGCTGCAGAGAGGCAGTAGCTACAGAGACAGAGGAGGCAAGGTGCTGGGTGTAGTAACTTACAGAGGAAGCCATGTGCTGTGGGATCCTCAGTGTTTCAGGGTCAGTGGAGAATGATAGGCTCCACCAATTAGGGGCTCTCTTCTAATCAGCATGTGCCGAGCTCCTCCAATCACAGCTCGGCACATGCTGTCCTGACCGCTATGCAGGAGATCAGGGGGAGGGGCTCAGCACCGCAGTGAGGAAGGAAGGAAGGTGTAGACCAGGACTTCCCCTGCTGGTGCTGCTGTCCTCTCCGAGGTAAGCCCTCCTGAGTGTCCCGACCCACTGCTGCTGCTGCTCTCATCCCTCCCTCCCCTCTGCTGCCAGCGCTGCTGCCTGGCTGTCACACACTGTGACAGGCGCAGCAGCGCACATCCCATTCTGTGCACACAGTGCAGTGGCAGACTCAGCAGAGTCGCAGAGCAGGGAAGAGCGCCTATGGAACACAGCGCCTCCCTGCTTTGCAGGCTCTGCTGAGTGGGTAGCGCCGGCCCTGTGCCTTGCCATAGATTTAGCATTCCATTATAACAAAACTATGGCAAGGCATGATGGGACTTGTAGTTTCACAACAGCCGGAGGGCCATAGTTTGGACATGCCTGCCCTAGTCTGACTGTTATATGCAAACAGGGAAAAAATGATGCGATTTGCATAATTTTGCATCATTTTAGCCTCGCCGACCATCCACGGACCCGCGAAATTCGGAGCTTTAAACCGCATCCACGGACCTGCAAATTGATGTGGCTGCCTGTCATGGGGCGGGGCTTAGTTACATCAGCCTCGCTCCGCCCCCACAACGTAGCCTCTTCCCACCCCCCTTTCACTCCCCTCCGGGCTTCTCCTGGAGAAGAGTTTTAAAAAGTCGGCAAGTATGAGGTGCCGTGTGTTCATTCACATGCCGACACGGACATTCGTTCGGCGAAGGGGAGCTGCTCTTCGCTCTACCGGCATATGGCATTACCCACCCAATAAGCAGTGAAAGAAGTGAGCAGGTATGAATCGGTCCCAAAATCACAAGTTCATTTCTTAAATGTAACTAGACAAATATTCCGTTTGTATTGCTTTTGCAACTAGAAAATAATTTCCGATATTTCCAGATGATCAAATGTTTTCCTAACAGCGTGCTGCTGCCTCTGCCCGATTTTGGGAAAGATCACCAATGGTGCAGAGCGGTGTCCCGGAAGATTGGCGGGAGTTGGTATTAGTTTTGGCATTGTAAGCTACACCCAGCTGTACAGTGTGAGAAATTACATTTAGCTCAGTGTTCACGGCATAACACAACAAGGCATCATACAAAACCCTTAAGGCGCTCTGCTGACATGCCTCGGAGATACACCCCTTCCTGCCATTTCAGGGAAGCTATCACTCTTGTCTTGGCATGTCCTTTCAAGCAGACTGTGTGGTGAAAGTAAGAAGAGGCGGCAGATTGAGCAAATCAAATAAAACAGCCAGACGAACGAAATATATCACAATAAGCTGTTCTCCAAATCCACAGGGAGATCGCTGAAGATAATTTCATTTTACATACTTTATGTATATTTTAAAGCAATTCTTTTTGTTGTTGTTGTTGCAAGAGGTCAAGACTGTAAACAGAAAACAGATGCTGTGGATTTTTCCCAATAACTGATAAGCGCAAATTGTGGAATTCTTACTTAGACGACCTTTCTGACCTACAAAAAATGCAAAAAAAAAAATGCCCCCCAAAAAAACTGAGTGCAACTCTACGGTAATAATGTAAGCAAGCTTTGTACTTTTTGACCTTCTGTTTTTTTTTTTTATATTTTGGTGTTTGGCTTATTTTTTGTTGTTGTTTTTCTGTTCTTGCTTTTTTTTTTAGTTTCTTTTTCCAACATATATATGTATGTATGCACTAGTGAGCCCGTGCGAAGCAAATGCTTTGAAAGCTAGTACTGTAGGTGTAGTTTCAATTGCTGCCTATATATATATATATATATATATATATATATATATATATATACATATATATATATATATGCAAGGATGCTCACAATGGAGAGGAGGCCGGCACTCACGGAGACTCTTCAACAGAAATAAATCAGCAACACCAAAGTGTGGTCAGGACATCAAAATATAATACACATACAAAACATTTAAATACCTTACCAGACGGCCCACAGGAAGCTCTTGCACGCTGCACCCGACGGGGAGTTGCGATGACGTCACTGGGGCGCGCCACGCACCGGCACCACGACAGACCACCCAGGGGGCGTGTGCATGGAACAACAACATACAATCACCATGGGAACTGTCAGGAGAAGCCGGAATACACAGTTATCAATGGCAATATAAATGAATACACAGCGATCGGACATTCAATATAGAGCAGGATGGCAACAAATACCAGAATGAAAAGCACAGAATACAAAACACTTGTTGCATTAAAGAGGAGGCAAGACTAAGGAGAAAGCAAGTTATAGAATGCAATATTATCACTTAATTAATTACTATAAAAAACAATATAAGCTTTGCTTTTCATTAAGCCCTAAGGGGGCAACAGTCTGCAATTTATCAATCCAACGTGCCTCTCTTTGCAAAAATGCTTCGTTACGATCACCTCCTCTAACTGAAGGGGGAACCCAATCAATCATTTTACATTTTAAAGAGGCCATGGAGTGATTCATTTGGATGCAATGCCTGGCAACAGGCTGCTCATTGCTTTTGCCCTCCATGGCTTTTCTAATGTTAGACCGGTGTAAGGCCATTCGCTCTTTGAAAGTGCGAATGGTCTTCCCCACATACAATTTACCACACGGGCATTTGATGTAATAGACCACGTGTGTACTTGAACAAGTTAGTGGAAATCGGATACGATATTTTTTACCTGATCTGGCATGGGAAAAGCTGTCTCCAGGCTCCAGGGCATTGCACGTAGTGCAGCCCAAACATCTGTAATTGCCTGGTTTTCTGGTCAAAAAATGAGGGATCTGAGTACTCTTAAAGGATGAGATATCATTATGGACTACCCACTGTTTGATATTCTTACCCCTCCTGTATCCTGGCATGATAGTTTTGTTTTTAAGCATAAGGAGGTGTCGAGAAACACTTTGTTGCAGGCGCAGAGTCATCATCCGCCGGCCTTAAAAAGAGGCCTGCCATTCTCTCAACTCCTTAGGATTTGGCGGATATGTACCAATGAATGTGATGCCTTGGTTGAAATGGATACTTTGATGAGTACATTTTTAAAAAGAGGATATAGTTGGGCTAGCTTATAGGAAGCTAAACTTAAGGTTTTGAATACCCCTAGAGCAGATACCCTACATCCTCGAGCGAGAGAAAATCTCTCTGATAGGATGATTTTTCCTATGGATTATTCCACCACATCCACTGGCATTGTACAAAAGGCAAAATCTATATGGCCAGTGGTAAGCAATGACTCCTCCCTCAGTGTGAACCTGCTTTCATCTGTGAAGAGCACAGGGCGCCGTTGGCGAATTTTGCAATCTTGGTGTTCTCTGGCAAATGCCAAATGTCTTCCACGGTGTTGGGCTGTAAGCACAACTCCCACCTGTGGACGTTGGGCCCTCATACTACCCTCATGGAGTCTGTTTCTGACCGTTTGAGTAGACCCATGCACATTTTTGGCCTGCAGGAGTTCATTTTGCAGGGCTCTGGCAGTGTTCCCCCTGTTCCTCCTTGCACAAAGGCGGAGGTAGCGGTCCTGCTGCATGGTTGTTGCCCTCCTGCGGCCTCCTCCATGTCTCCTGATGTACTAGCCTGTCTCATGGTAGCGCCTCCATGCTCTGGACACTATGCTGACAAACACAGCAAGCCTTCTTGCCACAGCTCGCGTTGATGTGCCATCCTGGATAAGCTGCACTACCTGAGCCACTCTGTCTCATGCTACCACTAGAGTGAAAGCACCGCCAGCATTCAAAAGTGACCAAAACATCAGCCAGAAAGCATCGGAGCGGAGAAGTGGTCTGTGGTCACCACCTGCAGAACATCTCCTTTATTGGGGGTGTCCAGCTAATTGCCTATAATTCCACTGTTGAAGCACTGGTGTCCAGCAGGAGATGAGCTGGGTGAATGTATCCCAAAGGATCCCTTTTTGCAACCCAGACCTCCTTCCCACATAGGGAAGGAGCATGAATCAATAATCAGCATCATCTCAAGATGGCAATGGTTCCTGCTGTCAAGCTTCGGGAAAATGGGCTATAACCCGAGCTTGAAGTATTATGTCCCCATACAATAGTATGGAGATAGCAGGCCAGGTTTAGTAAGAGATAAGAGGAAGATATCTGTGGTATCTCCTGCTGGTGGTAGCAGTGGTGGTGGTGGTGGTAGGGGTGGGGGGTGTTGTAGATCCAGATGGGAAAAACAATATAATTCTTATAATTAAACAAAAAGGGGTTGGACCCGAAATAAAACAGACTGAGATGACTGCTTATACTAGGAATAACATGGAGCCTTTATGGTATAATAAATGCATTTACACTAGGCATACAGTAGGATGAGAGTTTGTCCCATGTCACTGGCTGAACACAGGTTTTCAGTGTCAGTTGAAAACGGAAGGCAATGACAGTAGGTGTTTGCAGGTCTAAAGGTGCCCATACACAGTGCGGTGATCACAATCGTTATGGGCTGGATAGCATCGCAACGCATGCGTTTTGCATGTGATTTGCATGCAATGCGATCAGCAGGCAGTACAAAAAGTATGTGCAGCACATACATTTTGTACTGTGCGATGAGATGCCCGGGGGAGCGCACATCGCACGGTGTACGGGCACCTTTAGTGCCACCGCTTTCGATCTATCAGCCTAAAATCATCGGCAAAGCACCAACTCGGCTGCCCTCAGTGGGTGGAATGAGGGGGACACGTTTTCATGATTCGGTCACGCCCCGTGACTGGCTCACCTTCCTGACACCCCGCCCTCTATATGCCACCAGTTTTGGAAACGACTAAAGTATGCATATGAAAACTTGAAACTGAAGCATGCTTGCTACCCTTTTGGAATGGTAGCGAAAATTTGGATGGTCTCCCAGTTCCCCAGAAAGTTGGCAATGTCTCCTGCTTTCCCCTGGACTCCCCCTTCATCCACCCACTTACAGAACAAAAGTTGGCAGTCTGAGTGGGACTTGCTGGTGCGATTCACGCTGAATCTCATCATCATCGTACAACTTCTGTTGAGGGGCGGTTCCATGATGATGTGATCACTCAGTCCCGCCCCAACCTGGCCCATATTCCTGCCGGCCACACCCACTGTGCATGAACAGGTAATGTAGGTACAAGTATATTTTTTCTGAGTACCGGTACTTATTCATAGGCTATAGCAATGACCAGTGAAATAAAAATAAAAAACTGCTTGAGGTGGCGGCTGACACCAGATCACATGACATCAGGTCCCGCACCCAATTCGGACGACAAAGTGCAGCAGAAAAGTAAGTCCTGGGTTCATTCTGAGAACAGAGGAAAAGTCATTCGATGGGGAGAAACCATAAAATGATTTTTCCTCTGTGCAGGCGCTTGCAAGCGAATGTGGCACGTGCATTTGGCGGGGCGGTGATAATCGGCTCCCTGGGCTCCTATTATACGCGGCCGAGCAAGCAAGTCTGAATTACCCCCTTAGTGTATGAAACAAAGCAGCGCCATACAGGAGAATTGAGAGGTAAAAACTGGCATATTCTAAGAAATAATATAGGTGTTAATAGAGATGAGGACATAGGTTGCCCAGAAACCCCCATAGTCTTGGCAAGTGGTTCAAATTATGACATTAGCAATGGTTTATTATATGATTATTGGAGTTGTCACCACATCATGCAGTGTAAGGGACATAGCAGAAGTCCTGCACGTGCCCAGTGCTAGTAATTTCTTCTACCAAGTTTGCTGTGTTCTCAATCAGTGCACTGGACCAGAGAGCAGCTGCCAGGAAGAAGATACAGGAGCCTTACCATGAGGTGGGGGAATGTGAGCTTTGAAAGTGCAGTACTGGGTCTATTAAGTTTGTGTATTTATTCATTATGGTATGTTTAACCTTTTCCTGACAACTTAGTTATATTATTTAAAAGTTACAGTATCCAGTGTATAAAAAGACTAGTGTATACATTAATGTTAAGGGTCGTAAGTAGGTTCAGTACTTGTTTAGTTTCACGGCGGCAGCGTGTCAGCCGCTGCAGCATCTCGCCCACGCTATGGGCTCGGTGGCTCGCTACGCTCACCACGCTATCTGAAATCAACTCCATGCCAACTTGGATAGTGGGGGTGTGAACTATTCACGTTGGCATGGACTTTATTTTAGAAAGTTTGCCGAGCGCTGAACCTGGAAGTAGCGGGCGGCCATGCTGCCGCCGTGAAACTAAACAAGAACCGTAAATTTGTGGACTGCATTTGGAAACCCCTCCCTAGAAATCCTGCGTTTCCCACTGGAGGGAGTCTTCGTCTTCGACTTTACCAATTAGTTTATTTCATAAGTTGATTTGCAAATCCTGGTACTTATGTGGTATCTGGGCAACCGATTTTCTGATTGTATGCCTTACCTTAAAGCATACAATCAGATGCGATTCGACGCGATTTTCTGCAAAATCGCATCGAATCGCATGCGATATCGCATACGATTTGTTGCGATTCGATGCAATTTTGCATAGGATTCAATGTTAAAATGGTCCTGTACCTTTCCCCACTATCCAAGTGGGCTTAAAGTTGATTTTATAAAGCGTGGCGAGCGCAGCGAGCCCCGCGTAGGGATGTGGAAAACAGTTGGTACTTGTGTAGTTTCACGGCGCCAGCATGGCGCTGTGCTACTTCCGGATTCTACGCTCGCCACAAACTATGTTTAAAAAAGTAACTTAACTCCATGCCAACATGGATAGTTCATACTGTACCTCCACTATCCATGTTGGCATGGAGTTGATTTTAAATAGCGTGGCGAGCGCAGCGAGCCACCAAGCCCGCAGCGTGGGCGAGCGAAGCGAGCCCCGCAAGGGGACTCATACTGGCGCCGTGAAACTACACAAGTACCAAACATTTGAAGTAATCCGCGTCCCCACGCGGGGCTCGCTGCGCTCGCCACGCTTTATAAAATCAACTCTATGCCCACTTGGATAGTGAGGAAATGAACAGGACTATGTTAACATTGAATCCTATGGAAAATCGCATCAGATCGCATGCGATATCGGATGCGATTCAATGCGATTTTTCCGACCCAATTTTAAAATCGGGCGCCCAGATACTACATAAGTACCCAAATCCTTACTGTTGCCTTCAGAAAATTATTTTTATTTTATATATTTGTTTCTCATGACATTTTTAGTCTTTTACTTTTCATATAATAGTCGAAAAGGTGGCCGAGGGCCCCAGGCAGATTACAATCTTGAACTACACTATGCAGAATTATTTTGCTCATCTGTGTAAGAATTGTTGAATTACACAAAGGTTTAATAATGAAATTCCGGTCTTAACGGTCTAACACTGATTGGAAGATTGTAGAAAGAAATTCCTTTATTGTCATTAGTGCATTTCACAATATCCTGAGATTCCAGGTTTACAAAGTGAAGCTTCAGTGAGATTTGTTTTATGTAATAACTTTTTTTTTTTGTATAAATATCTACAACTCAAAGTAACAACATGATGTGAGTTTAAAAGACGCTGTAAATGTGACTTGTAAAGGAAGGCTTTTAAGTGTTCGCTTTTAATCTACAGAAGTTTGGAGGGCATCTAAAGCAAAGTCATTAGGTCCAAAGCAAAATCATGTTCTATCAAAACAGGTATTAAAATGAGATGCTATAGATTCTGTACACGTCTCTCTAGAGTTCCAATTTATTTCATTAGGCAATTATGTATGACCTGTTATATTATATACAGTATTGGACAGTATGGGTGGTGTAATGGTTACAGCGCTGAGGTCATGGGTTCGACTCCCACCATGGCCCTAACTGTGCAGAGTTTGTATATTCTCCCCGTGCTTGCGTGGGTTTCCTCCGGGTACTCCGGTTTCCTCCCACTATCCAAAAATATACGGGTAGGCTAATTGGCTCCCAACAAATTAACCCTAGAATGTCTGTGTGCGCGTGTACATGTGGTAGGGAATATAGATTGTAAGCTCCACTGGGGCAGGGACTGATGTGAATGTTCCAATATTCTCTGTACATTGCTGCGGAATATGTATGCGCTATATATGAAACTGGTAACAAATAAATAATAAATAATAATATACAGAATATCTTGTGTTATCCTGATGAAAGTGCAATGTAGGAGCTGAAACGCTGGAAGGAAGAGAGTGCCTACTAGTGGGGTGCGGTGTAGCTGACGGACAAGGGGTCTGATTCGGCAAAGCTCACTAAGCAGCAGTTGTTTATCAGCCGTTCGCCCGCGTACCCATGGGAACGCCCTTCATTTTCATGGGGGCGACAATCAAACACTGGGTGTTTTAGGTTTTCCATGGGGACGCCCAACAAACACTGGGTGTTCCCCCTCTCCAGCACCGCTTCCACCCACATCCACCCCCGGCCCTCCCTCACCGCAATGAAGGAACCGGCAAGTGCGTAACTCGCCAAAGCCGTTAGGTGCTGGGGTTTGCATAAATGCGTATGAGCGTGCCAAAACTGTCAATCATCGGGGCTGGGGTTGAATTCAGTTCGCCACCCAGCCTCCTGCAGAACACGCAGTCATAGACGTCTTAGTGCAATTTTGACTAAATGTTAAGATGACAGGGGGGCTTGTTAATGACCCACAGGAGTGTGCATTGTTAATGATATAGTGAGTACACACTATAGCGACGCTACCTCCCAACGGCCGGGGGAATACCTGCACTTTCTGGGACATTCCCAGAAAACGCTAAGTGTCTTGCCCCAAATGTCCACAGGGTGTCAATCACCCTACAACAAAGGCTTCGGTCAAATGGCTTGTGCATGGACACAAGTTAACATGTGCATGCATTGTCATTTAGTAATTCGCAGCCAAGCGAGCGGGTCTGAATAGGCCCATAGTGTATACCGGGGGTGGCCAAACCTGTCCTCAAGATCTACCAACTGTGCATGTTTTCCAGGAAACCTGTGGATCTATAGTAGGAATGAATGCAGCATGTTTTAAAATGTGACAGTTAGTAATGACTACAGCTGTGCACAAGCTAGGTGGTCTGGGGAATGTGACAGTTAGTAATGACTACAGCTGTGCACAAGCTAGATGACCTGGGGAATGTGACAGTTAGTAATGACTACAGCTGTGCACCAGCTAGGTGGTCTGGGAAATGTGACAGTTAGTAATGACTACAGCTGTGCACCAGCTAGGTGACCTGGGAAACGTGGACCGTTGGTAGATCTCGAGGACCGGTTTGGCCACCCCTGCTGTATACTGTTTTACCAATATAACTGGTATTAGTTATACTAGATGTATTGGAAAGCTGGCGTTAGTACAGACCACTTCATTAGGAACCACATATAGCAGACAGATGGGTAGGAAAACATTATACTTCAGAAGACATTTATTATAAAATTCTAGATAAAATATATTTCATTTAAAGTTTACCCATCATTGATATTTCACGACAATCCCTGCAGAGCATTCTGTAAATGTGTTAACATTCCATTATATGAGCGGACATGTCACAAGGTATGATCCCCTTCCGCTGATCTCTACCTGCTCATCTTGGTACAGATCCATCAGTGAAGATTACATATATCAGGCACGGCTATAGTCCGGAAACTATAACCATTATTCTCATTCAGACTGAATTGATATTTCAGTGATATTATGTTGTAAAACATGATTGTTCTGATAGTGTGTTATTTCCTCAGAGTGACCATCTTGGTCATTTCTGTTAATGCCTTCCCTTGGCTGGAATGTAAAACGCTGACTGCACCTTCATGTACCCAAGCTAGTCAGTTATTCCATATCGTGTGCAGCAAAAGTCTACGACATCTCCAAGGGTTACACAGAATAGATCTGAAGAAGGGCACGAGGAACAAGGGTTGGGCCAATTGTTTGCCTTGGAAAGTAGAAATATATACATACTGTATGCTTGCAATGCAAAAGTATTTCTGCCACGCACACACAGTTGCATGTATAAATAAAAGTGAGGGACTCATGTTGACTGTTTGACTTACCATTGTCGACCTAATGCTTGTGTCGAACGTCCAACCCTGTCAACCTATTTTGTGTGTCAACCTAAAGCATGTCGACTGTCAATAGTTGACCCAAAGCATTTCGACCTAAATAGGTTCAATTCAATGACCCATCGTGGTGATATCATGTATGTACATCTGCTGTTTGTACTGAACTGGCAAACTGCTGACACAAATGCTGGCTGCAGGTACTGCCAACAATGACATCACTACCAGTTCCTGTGGCCGGGCATATCGGGAGACTGATGGGTAAGTGCGCATGCACAAAATCATTTGTGGATAAACTCTACCTATGGTTAGATCGGGCGGCGATGGCCGTTCCGTTGCCTAAGCTTTATATTGAACATTTAATTCTTCCGAGACATATTGAGATATCCAGTGTCCACGCAAGTGATGCGATGCTGCGTCTTTTTGGACTGAGCAGCGGATCACACAAGCCTGCAATGGGCATCTATACACACAAGATTCCTCCAGCTGCTTCTGCTGTACCACCTCTGAGTCCAGTGAACAGGTAAGCGCGGCCCGCAGAACTCCCAAATCTCCTCGCTACCATATGAGGCTATGTATACAAGTATCCCGCACGAAAAATCATTCGATGGCCGCTGACTATCGAATGATTATTTTCTCTGCATGTGGATAAAAGTAAAAGTCTATACAATTATCCTGGACGGAGATGTCACCCACCCCACGCAGGCAACGACACACCTGCGTTCCCAGGGGGTGCGATCACAGGCAAAGACACGCCCAGATGACATCAATAAAACGATGAGGGTTCTCATGCTGCCCCCCTGGAGCTCCATGTCCGAAGCAAATGGCTCCCCGAATGTACAACATTCGCCAAAAACGTACACACCTTGGGTATGCTCATGTGCATAATGGCGCATACACCTGCAAAGACCCCAAACATCGGAGCAGGCTCCGAATTCGGACCCCAATGAAAGGGTCTGAATCGGACCTTAAATTCCCATAACTAGATGCATGGTGGAAATAAAGGAAAATTCGATTTAAATGTGCAAACACTTGAACTATACAGTATATGCTATATATAATCTGTAGTTCACAAGGAGTATCTAACACTTATATGTCCCTATGTTCCTGTCATTGTCACTCTACACTAATGAGCCCTCTGGCAATGCCGCCCCCCTCCTCTGCATCATCGCATATTATCAAAGTGGCAGAAAAATCTATTTGTGTCATTCAGTTTATTTTATCCGATGATGTTCACCTTGCCATGCTGTAGAGGGGGTCAGCTGTAGACAGAGAACGATGGCAGCACATATAATAATCAGATCATGTGCACTAGAATCAGGATGTTTATTGTTCAAATTATCTACAAGAAGAAATCATAAAGTAAAACATTGAAATGATTGAATACACAAACGGTACATGTGTAATAGCACGATGCCCGGCTACGCTACGTTTTTAGCATAGGCTAAGCTACGCTGCCAGCGTAGCCCAATGGCTGCCTAGCGTAGTTAGCGTAGTGACTCCGCGGCAGCCCAGCTCTGACCACGGCGTTCATGGCTCTGTCCCGCAGCAGTCCGACTCTGTCCCTGGCATCCATGACCAGATCCCCTGCGCTGGCAGACGCCGGTGGAGAGGGGATCATGCGGGCGCCGGTGGATAGGCGCTCCATCTGTTTGAGACACAGGTACGTCTCAGATGCACCTGCGCCTCAGTAATTATTGCGGCAGGGTACGGCAACCCTGCCCGTGTCCATTTCAGGGAGACGGGGTTAGGGGTTCAGTAGCATGTGCGTCTCGTGCACAAAACGGGTATGCGGGCGCAAGGGCGTCTTATGCACAATAAAGGAGGCATTTGCCAGTGCTCCATCTTACATACTGGCAAATGCCTCCTTTCCAAACCCCCACTATCCACGCCAGGCCAAAGCGTAGTGTTACGCTTCCCCCAGTCCTGTTCATACCCCCACTATCCACGTCGGCGTGGAGTTACATAGTTACATAGTAGGTAAGGTTGAAAAAAGACTTGCGTCCATCTAGTTCAACCTGGTATAGATATCCATTGCTGATTTGGTAGGTTCTGGTATTTTACAGACAAATTATATTTCTTATTTGTACCCATGGATGTTTTTCTCCAGTAAATGTCTGTCCAACTTTGCCTTGAACGCATTTAATGAGCCAGCCGTTACCACCTCTCTGGGAAGAGAGTTCCAGAGTTTGACTGTTCTGACCGTAAAGAAATTCTTTCTACTAGCTGAATGAAATCTTTTTTCTTCTAATCTATACTCATGCCCTCGCGTCCTAGATTCCTTTCTAGTAGAAAATAGGGTGTGTGACAGTTCCTTATATTGGCCCTTGATATACTTGTACATGTTGAGCATGTCCCCCCTTAAACGTCTCTTTTCTAATGTAAATAGTCCCAAATTGCTTAATCTCTCCCCGTAGCTTAAATTCTCCATTCCCCTAATAAGCTTTGTTGCTCGCCTTTGGACTTTTTCTAATTCTATGATGTCCTTTTTATAGTGTGGGGCCCAGAACTGTACTCCGTACTCTAGGTGATGTCTCACCAATGCTTTATATAGTGGCATAATTACCCTTGAGTTCCTAGTTTCCATTCCCTCTTAATACATGCCAGAATTTTGTTGGCCTTTTTTGTAGCTACATTACAATGGGCACTACATCCTAGATTGCTGTCTATTTGGACTCCTAGATCCTTTTCAAGTATGGAATTACCCAGTTCCTCTCCGCTAAGGTTGTAACTTGCACACTGGTTGTGTCTCCCAAGGTGCATAACCTTACATTTATCTACATTGAACCTCATCTTCCATTTTTTTGCCCACTCATCTAGAATTGCAAGATCATTTTGAAGCATGGTGACATCTTCTGGTGATTTGATGACTTTGCTAAGTTTTGTATCGTCCGCAAAGATGGATACATTGCTGAGTAACCCTATCCCAATATCGTTAATAAAAATGTTAAACAAAATGGGCCCCAAAACCGAACCCTGGGGCACTCCACTTAGTACCGGTATCATATCTGATACGGCACCATTCACAACCACTCTTTGTTCTCTATTACATAGCCAATTCCCTACCCATCTGCAGATATTTTCACCCAATCCTAGGTTCTCCATTTTATTAATCAATCTCTTGTGTGGGACAGTATCAAATGCTTTAGCGAAATCTAGGAAAATCACATCTACAGCATTTCCATTATCGAGGTTTTTGCTAACCTCTTCATAGAACCCTAGTAGATTAGTTTGGCATGAACGATTTTTCACGAACCCATGTTGGTTAGTACTGAGTAGACGGTGATGATCTAAATATTCCTGGATACCATCCCTTAAAAATCCTTCAAATAGTTTACCCACAATTGATGTTAAACTAACGGGTCTGTAATTAGCGGGATCTTCCTTTTTTCCTTTTTTGAATATTGGCACTACCTCTGCTATTCTCCAATCTTTTGGTACTATACCTGACGATAGTGACTTGCTAAAGATATAATGTAGGGGGGTAGCTAGTTCATCCCTTAATTCCATTAATACCCTCGGATGAATCCCATCTGGCCCTGGTGACTTATTTGTTTTGAGTTTGCTTAGCCTCAGTATTATTTCCTTTGGCGTGAAATCCACAATGAGTTGATTTTATAAAGTGTGGCGAGCACAGCGAGCCACTGAGCCTGAAGCGTGGCGAGCGCAGCGAGCCCCGCAAGGGGACGCGGATTACTTTACATGTATTCCGCGTCCGCTCGCCATGCTTCGGGCTTGGTGGCTCGCTGCGCTTGCCACACTTTATAAAATCAAGTCCACACCAAAATGGATAGTGGGGGTATGAACAGGTCAGGGGGACGCGCAACACATCCGCTCGCCACGCCTCGGGCTGTCATGGATGGTGGGGGTGCCATATCATCATCTGAGACAGTAATGACGACATGTGATAACTGATAACTGGATTTTAGTTTTAGTTTTTAGATTTTAGAAGAAAAACAACTTAACAAAGTACAATAATATGAAATAACAAGACAAATAAAATAATAAAACAGTTATTCTTCAGCTTCTGCATTCACAGAAACTGCAGCTGAAGTTGACACAGTTGTGTCTGCATCTGTGTTGTCTGCTTTGTCAGCCTTTGGGAGCAGAGTTAGGGCATATAGAATCCACTGGAAAGCGTTTTCTGCGCCGACAGTTTTTCGCCAAATAAATTCCTGAAGATAGGAGTCCAGATTTTGGCGCTCAGTGCCCCTTTGACGTTTGTTACTCCACTTACAAGATCCCCAAAGGTGTTCAATGTTTTGGGTATGAATCCCAGTCTCCGGATCAACAAAATTATACCGGTGATTTACCCGTGCATGGTGGTACCCTGCCTGCTCCAGCTGTTGAGTGTTATATGCACGCCAGCAATCCGGATATATAGTCTTCCCCGGTTCTATATATTTGTTGAAAGCAGCCATCAGGGTTCTGGCGTCAAGTCTGTCCACAGGCGTTACGAAACACTCACTGGTGTCTCTGGATATGCCTCCAAACAACCACTGTGGAGGCGGGTGTGGTATGGGACTCTGACAGTCGGGATCTTGACAGTCATTCTCCCAACGTCGATCCCGACTGCCCGGAGTCAGACAGCATGGCGAGCACAAAAAAGCGCCTTGCGTGCTTGCTGCGCTCGCCACGCTGCGGGCATGGTGGCTCGCTACTCGAGCCACCTATTCTATTTTCCTCTATGGGGTTCGTGGACCCCCACGAGGGAAAATAGCGGGTGGCCATCAGGCACCTGGCTGTCGGCGTTTTGACAGTCGGGATCCCGACATCGGATAAATGACTGTCGGGATCCCGACTGTTGGGAACCCGTCCGGCACCCGTTGAGGCAGCACGCGTCCAACATGACTTTTTTCTCTGTACAAAGAGACTCTCGTCCACCTCAACTATTTTTCCCAGATCGCCAATCCGGCGTTGGGGCTGCAACATTAAATCCTCGGTGCAGGCCTCCGCATAAGGTTATTATACAGCACGGTGGTTTTGTTCGACAAGTTTAGTTGTCGCTCACAAAAAGATATGCTTGTGAGATCCTCTGCCCAGGAAAATATAAAATGAACGAGGGTAAGAAATGGGATACGACAGCCCGGAAACCAATGTGCCGTTAGGCTAGTTTCACACACTCTGGTTTTGACCGTACGGCAAAAAGCCGGACACACTTTGTCCGGCTTTTTGCCTGACAGTTGTCTCTTTCACATGCTCCGGCTCCGTGAGCCGGTGCTGTGTAAATTTGAGGGTAGAAACTGAAGTGACGTCAGTTTTGTGGCGGTGGAGAGCAAAAACCGGACACCAAATGACCGGTGTGTGTGAAAGGCGCCCATCGCCCTCAGCACACACTAAGGCTGGTTTCACACACTCCGGCTCTTGCCGGACGGTGAAATCCCGCACGGCCAGGGAGCCGTGCCGCACACATTAGTTGTGAATGGACACTATTGTGTCCATTCACACGGGACGGCCACGACCCGGCCGCACGGTTGCAGCCGGATCCCGCCACTGGAAGGGACGGCTGCCGGGCTGTGGCCATCCCTTCCATGATAAACTAGTGTGTGCGGCACGGCTCCCTGGCCGTGCAGGATTTCACCGTCCGGCAAGAGCCGGAGTGTGTGAAACCAGCCTGACCTGTGAGGACGGGATGGCCACGGCACGGCAGCCAGACACTGCAGTGGTAAGATCCGGCTGCTACCCGGCAGCCATGCCGTGACCGTCCCGTGTGAATGGACACATAGCAGTCCATTACTGTAGGGACGGCACAGCTTTTAAACCGTGTGGGATTTCGCCATCCGGCAGGAGCCGGACAGTGTGAAATAGCCCTCTCAGTGAAATCCCGCACGGCCAGGAAGCCGTGCCTCACACACTAGTGGTGAATGGACACTATTGTGTGCATTCACATGGGATGACCACGGCCCGGCCGCACGGTTGCAGCCTGATCCCGGGCTGTGGCCATCCCCTCCATGATAAACTACTGTGTGCGGCACGGCTCCCTGGCTGTACGGGTTTTCATTGCCCGGCAGGAGCCGGAGTGTGTGAAACCGGCCTAAGGAGACTGACCTTCTTTCGGCACGTTTCAATGTGGCAGCGCCATATTATATTCTTCATATTCAAGCGCATTGGGTGGCCATTAACACAGGTTTGTGTCAGTGGCAGCAAATGGTGCTTTTGGAAAAATGCCACCGACTCCTCCTCTGTCTGTGGCAGGTTAAACATCGTGAGAGGTTCTGCAGCCATTGCTAATTAACAAGGAGCTTATACGAGCATCAGAAATAATACAGCCGCAGTCACTTCACCTTCACATCTGACCGACTACGGTAACTGCGTAATGCTGACTGACTACGCTGGCTGCGGGAACACTACACTGAATCTGACAGGGACGCTGACTACGCTGGCTGCGGGAACACTACGCTGATTCTGTCAGGGACACTACGCTAACTACGGAATGGGCGCCATACTATTACACAAGTACCCACAAACACAACAACTATAAAATCGCAGATACAAAATCCCCTTCAACCACCTACACACCCTTACAACTGTAGGAGGAGTGGGGTGAGGTTGGTTCCCCTTCCATGTGACAACCATGACCATCGGTGTATGTAACCATCCTGTAGCCAGATCTCCTACACAAGTATACCCTTGAGACCTCCCCGATGTTCCCCTTCGCAGCCTCTCTGATCAGCGTCCTGATGTGATGAGGTGTTAGGAGGCTGTGTTCCACGTTGTGACACACTATTACAGACTTGTGTCATTCTCTGTACTGATTTCACTCTCTCCATCATACCTAATTGTGACATGGTAAAGAAGGATCAATAATGGACTAGAAATAATTTGACCCTTTCAGTTTATCTTGGCAAATTATAAAATACACATGTACTAAGGTATTCTACATAAACAGCACAATTCTAAAATGTATCTTAAATAATATATACAGTATGGATGTTTGCATTGTCAAATTGCAATAGAGCCAATGCATTTTCAGACCACAGTATCTTTATTGAGACATGGAGGTGAAATGCTTCAAGTCCGAATTAAATAGGGCAGGTATGTCCAAGCTATGGCCCTCCAGCTGTTGTGAAACTACACCTCCCAGCATGCCTTGCCATAGTTTTAACATTCCCTGTGGCAGGGGATGATGGGACTTGTAGTTTCACAACAGCTGGAGGGCAATAGTTTGGACATGTATGAAATAGGGTCTCATCGCTTATTCTCCAGCTTTCAGTGGCCACCATGCCAATATAGGTTGGCCTCCAAGGCTCTCCCCCACCAGGCACACTCAATGCCCTTTCTCCGTGCAGTTGCATCCCCAGACTGCCCAAGTAAATGGCCATGGGAAACCTTATTTAAAATGCATGTAGCCATAGGGATCATGGAGCTTTATAACCAATGCAGAAAAATGACACTGATGACCCCACTTGAATGTATATACTGTATATCTCTGATTTCTTTGTTCCCCGGAAAATGTAACAGCTGCATAATGTGGGTTAGGGGAAATAAGGGAGAATGCTAGACTCTGCTGGGAGTCAGGGAGATCACTACTATGTTAGGGAGTCTCCTGCAGAATGCTGGAAGGGAGGTAACTTTGCTTAC
This sequence comes from Crinia signifera, assembly GCF_055691185.1. NCBI lineage: Eukaryota > Metazoa > Chordata > Amphibia > Anura > Myobatrachidae > Crinia > Crinia signifera. The sequence goes on from NC_139217.1 coordinate 29,696,406, forward strand.
ATCATATTGTCACCTATGCTTTCTTTCAGCCCTCAATGAGTAGCATGTACCTATTCTCATTGTAGAGACATTGGTGTTATTTAGACCTGATCGCAAAGCTGCCTTTTAAGCATGGGCAAAACCATGCTGCACTGCATGTGGGGCAGATGTTCCATGTGCAGAGAGAGTAATATTTGGGTGAGTTATTATGTTTCTGTGCAGGGTAAATACTGGCTGCTTTATACTTACATTGAAATATAGATATCAGTTTGAGCACACCCCACCCAAATCTAAAGGACCCCAAACACTACCGCGATTTGGCCTGTTTTCACCTGATTCCAATGGACCAGGTAATCGGATCCGATGTGCATTCCTGTGCTCATTGGATTGGAGTCGGAGCAGAGGCGTAACTGCTTTTTTTGCGCCCCCCCCCCCCCCCGCCGGACATTTCGGGCGCCCCCCCCGAAATATTAACCCCCTCCTTACCGTCCCCATTGCCGCCGGCGCTTCTGCCTCTAACCCAACACGCAGATCTGTGTCGGGTGACGGGTGGTCCCCGGCTCCGGCTGCAGTGCTAATATAATAACAGACACTCGGAAAATGGCTGCCCCCATACAGCATTATGGGGGCAGCCATTTTCCGAGTGTCTCTTATTATATTAGCACTGCAGCCGGAGCTGGGGACCGCCCGTCACCCGACACAGATCTGCGTGTCGGGTTAGAGGCAGCGGCGCCGGCGGCAATGGGGTAAGGAGGGGGAGGGCAGGAGTCGGGAGCCGGGACCAGGTGGCAACTATAGTCCCGCAGACCCCCCAGGTGCCCACACCTGCCCAGCGCCTCCCCGCCACCGTGGGGGCTGCGGGACTATAGTTACGCTACTGAGTCGGAGGTCGTATGTGCAGAACATAGGTTAAATCGGAATCCAGACCCAGCAGCAGCACATCGACTTTTAGTACCTACGATCTATCGCATCTGATTTCTCCGACTGCCCCAGCATGTAATAAATGGCACATTAAGTCAGAGGCGTAGCTACCGTAAGGCAGCCACCGCGGCTGCTTGAGGGAGCAAGCGCCAGCGGGGCGCCCCCGGTGCCCGGGCACTCTGGTCAGACCCCTCCCTTACCCCTCCGCATGCCGCCGCCACCGCATTCAGTCCGGCACCGCAGATAGCCTCCGGGCTCCGTCTCCTGCAGTAATGAAAAATGTCACGACAAAATGGCTGCCCCCTAATAGCAGCCAATTTTTACGGATGCTAGAGGAGGCTGCCGCCTCCTCTAACATCCCTAAAAAAACTGTCTGCTGTACGGGGGCAGCCATTTTGTCGTGTCATTTTTCATTACTGCAGGAGACGGAGCCCGGAGGCTCTCTGCGGTGCCGGACTGAATACGGGGCCGGCGGCTGCATGCGGAGGGGTAAGGTAATTTTTTGGCGGGGGGGGGGGGGGGCGCCACAATATTAGTTACGCCTCTGCATCAAGTGTCAAATCATATGCAAGCCTGTTGGAGTTCACAGGAAATCATGTCTGACCTGCCCTTCAGACAAGTCGGACTAGTGTATGGGGGCCTTAACTCTCTCGGTTACTTCTGCCCCACCTGCAGCGCAGCATGGTTTTGTAAATTTTTGAAAAAAAAAAACATCCGATCCGAAAAGCACACATTATCTTTCCTTTCAGGAGCCAGAATTGCAATAAAGCTATTTACCTTAATTCATGTTAAGTCGGCTATTTATCCTGATTTATTTTCACCTACCGCAGAGCCCAATGTGGGGAGAGGTCCCGGCTGCGTTCTTACACAGGCTCCCAGGCAGCAGGAGTGATGTGTATGTAAAAAACACACGATTGCTTATTAAAGCTCTGTCGGCTCATATAAAAAGTCACCCATTTGTGACACCTTATCCTCGGATTAAAAACTGCCGGCTGGGAATGAAAAGTGATCTTTTGCCAGCAACAGAAAAGAATAATGCCAGCTCCCCTAGGTATGCAAATGCCAGGGAGATAAATACTACGTGTGAGATTCAACCTGACTCCGAGTAGCAGTCTACCTGCATTCCAAACACCACGGATTCCTACCTCTGCATATCTGCAGAATAAATAAATAATTGTCTCGCTGGAAAGCAGAAAATCCTCTGCAGCAAAAAGTACATTTAAACGGTTCTACGGATGTGTCCACACTGGTCGTTGGTCCCACCAACTTTTCGCAGGTATGTTTGCAGGGCATGCCAATGAGTTGCGTTTGCGATAGTGGCGTAAGTTTGTCTCAGTTGCCCGGAGGCAAGATTAATATTGGTGCCCCCCTCCCCCTCACACACACAACCTTAATTTTACATTACAGGTTGAGTATCCCCTATCCGAAATGCTCGGGACCACGAGCATTCCGGATAGGGGAATTTTCCGGTTTTTGGAATAAATTTTTGTAGCCATACTTACCTGTCCCCTGATGGTGTTCGGTGGTCCCTCGGCGTCCGCGCAGTCCCCGGGCGTCCACAGCAGGCCTCCGGCATCTTCTCCTGGTCTTCAGCGGTCCCAGGAATGCATTGCGCGAGTGTGCGCGCGCACTGGTGACGTCACCGGCGCGCGCGCACACTCGCACAATGCATTCCTGGGACCGCTGGAGACCAGGAGAAGATGCCGGAGGCCTGCTGTGGACGCCCGGGGACTTGGTAAGTATGAAAAGAGGGTTAGGGGGTTAAAAAAAAAAAAAAAATTTGAATAATTCCAAAAACCACGGTTTTTGGAATAATTCGGATAAGGGATGTCCGGATACCGGATACTCAACCTGTATATATATATTTTTTTCTGAAATGTATGTGCTTTCCAATGTCCTCCTGGCACTCCTGCCCCCCCACAGGAGGGCACCGGAGCAGGGGATATCCGTCATTTTAGGCGATCGCGTCATTTTAGTCCCACCCCCTCTCCACGGACATGCAATTTCTGGTAATTAAACCAGGTGGCAAGGGGGAAGCGGGGGCAATTACCAGAATGCGGGAGACTTGCCCACCTTCCCGGGGGGGCGGGAGGCGGACCCGATTTCCTGGAGGCTCCCGGCCATTCCGGGTGGGTAGGCAAGCCTGTCTCATCTATAATTTACCATTGTGTTTTGGTTTTGGCATGCACATCGAAGGTTACCTGAGAGCATACTTGCCTACCTGACACTCTCCATGGGGCCAGATGCACTAAGCTTCAAAAGTGATAAAACAGAGAGTGATAAACAACCAGCCAATCAGCTCCTACCTGCCATGTCACAGACTGAGTTTGAAAAATGTCAGACAGGAGCTGATTGGCTGGTTGTTTACCACTCTCCATTTTATCACGTTTTGGAGCTTAGCGCATCCCCGATAACGGGGTTTTTACCGCATTTTTAGTTTAGAGAATCTTCCCCTCAGTCACTAGTTTAACGCAGTGGGATGGAGTCATTCAGGAGATACGGCAGCTGAACCCGAGGCCTTTCTTGGTCCACCTCTAGCAAGAGTGATTGTCTTCCGAATCTTTGTTCAGGAGACGCTCGTGTCGTGTTCTTCATTACACTGATGGACATAAAGGGGGGATTTTATTAAGAATTTACTAAGATGGGAGTTCTTTTTCAGATGGGATGTTGCTATGGGCAACCAATAAGATTCTATCTATTATCCTCTAAATAAATAAGAAGTAGATTCTGATTGGTTGCCAATAGCAACATCCAATGTGAAATAGAATCCCCATCTTAGTACATTTCCCCAAAAGTGTGATGTGCATATATCAATGAAGTGGATGCATTTGGCGTCCCAGCGGCGGGGGTTGCCACTATATCAATGCCAGCATCCTGACTACTGCTAGGAGACCAGTGCTGGAATGCCGACATCTATTGGAATGCTGACGCCAACTGCCAGGATGGTGAATGGTGAGTAGATGGGGCGGTAACCTTTAAGGAAGGGGTGGGGATGGGTAAGGTTTAGGCAATCCTCCATATACTGTATATAGTTATCCCCAAAATAGAAATAATTTATACCCTCATTTTCATTTCATTTTTTTTTTCACAATGCATTCTACAAAAGTGTAAATGTAACATTTCCTATATAAAAAGAAACAAAAGGAAATGTTGGGCTGTGCTGAAATCTAACTTTTCCATTTTTAATAAAACCACATTTATATTTAAATATTTAATGCTACACACTGTAGGAAGAGAAGTGGCACGGGTAAGTTATAGTACCTGGGATGCCGGCAGCGGCGGCGGCGGCGGGCTGGTAGGAATGATTGAACCAGACTATTTCATATTCAGCTGCAAACCTTCTCCTCTGACTCGCGGTATTCCATAAAGCAGACACTAAAATGTCACAATGACTTATACGCGTTATAGAAAATATCCCTGCGAGAGGAGAACACGGTCAGGGAGTGAGAGAAATATTCCTGCAGCCGGGAAATGCCCACCTGCCGCGTTGTCTGTGTTTCATGCTATTGCAGTGTCATTAGGCCTTATTCTGATCGGTGCGTACTTTCCCGAATTCGTACGCTGTGCGGACATCGTCCGTAGAAACGCCCACCGGTCCTCCGCATTCGGACGGACTCACTCTTTAAGAACAGGGCGTGTGTACGGACAACATACAAACCTTGCGTGTGCGGTGGACCCGTACAGATTCTGCACGGTCTTACAGCATAAGCACGGTCTTACCGCGTCAGAACGTACGGGAACCTGTCCGTACGCACCGATGCGGAGTATTTACGCTAAATACAACACTATTTATCTGAGCACAGACAGCGATCACATGACCCACTTAGGCAATTAGGCAACCTCATTAAAAAGGGATTGTTTTCTATTGGAATCAAATAAATCCTAATACATACTGAACCACATTACTACTACATTCATTACACACATTAACTCTTACATCATGTGAACATAACATACATCTATCTACAGTATGTACATTTTGCTAATTTAAAAGAGTATAAACAAGTTACACATATACTGTTCCATGTAAACCAAACACACAGACAACTTCGAACTGTAAGAAACTATTTATTAAATTTACAACTTTTTTTTGAAAATATTAATTTAAAAAATTATCACGCTACATGGAGCAGCTGGTCCAACTCGGCCATGACCTGGCGCATGTGCTCCCTTATTCTTAAAAGGGCCCCACGTAGACCCTCTTCTGCTTGGGCTGGCTCATCTGTGGACATATTAAAAAGGGTCAAATTACTAATGATATTCATGCATACATTTAACATAGTCATACCTAAATTTTACAAATGCAAGGTGACAGGTGTGTGTGTGTATATATATATATATATATATATATATATATATATATATATATATAGACACATATATAACTATATATATGACACATACAGCTACACATACATGCATACATACTACATGGAAAGCCTGTTTTTTTCCCCTCTACCCTTTACTCTGTAGAACACCTCACAGTCATAGTGCTCCTTCTGAATCCAAACCCACCCATGACTAAGCTCTGAGAAGCATGTCATGCGCTGCACCAATCCCAACTCACCAAAAAGCGCTCAGTGTCTGTTATATGATGGAGCGTGGCTTGGGACTTAGTCAACGCTCAGGAATGCTCAGTACATTTGTGCAATCAAGCATGGCTTGCCTGCTGATGGTCTGCTCCATAAATCATTGTCATAATGCCAGTTAGGTGAAGCTGCAGCACTAACCCACTCCCATGCACAAAATCATTACTAAGACCAAATCAACACACAATTATGGTGCCAACCATACATGCAGACCGCAGGGGGGGTTTAGCTAGAGAAGGGCACAGGGGCACTGACCACTTGTTACTCCATTCTAAGCCACGCCTGTCCATACTCCATTTATGTCATACTTAATCTAGTTTAGAAAGATCAATCACCAGTAAACTCTACTCACCTATATGAGGCTACAGATTGTATGCTTGCAGCAGGGACATGTAACCCTTACATGAGCAAGTCATCCCTTTCTTCCAGGATACAGATTAACTACACAGGTTCAGTGGCACTTAAAATCGACCTGAAAGCCATCCTCACAACCTGTGTCATTAATATGTGTCTTGGATGAAAGGGATGGTTTGCCCACCCTATCTAACCCCTAAGTGTGTCTGTTGGTACCCAGTTTGTTATATGAATTTATAGTTTTTAAAAACACAATTGAATCACCAGTGCTACATAGCAAATAGTAGATGAGAAAAGGAATAATTAATCCTTATGTATACATACCAATTCCGGGCGCCTGCACCACCTCACAGGCCTCCACCTCCTCCTCTTCTTCCGGGGCCTCCTCTGCTGGCACCTCCGCCTCCACTGCCCACACCTCCTCCTCCACTTCCTCCCTTTCCTCTGCCACCTCCTCCGCCTCCACTTCCTCCGCCATCCCTTCCTCCAACACCACCTCCTCGGCCCTTGCTTCTGCGACCTCCTCCTGGGCCGCCTCTGCCTCCTCCCGGGCCTGTCTTGCTTGATCCCGTGCTGTGTTTGAGACAAAAAAAATGCCAATTAGGGGTCATTTGGACAGATGTATTAAGCCTTAACAAACAATAAATCCAAAGGTTATAAGTTGAGATAAATGTACAGCCAATCAGCTCCTTAGTGTCTTTTACAAAACACAGCCTGTAACATGGCAGTTATGATGTGACATTTGGGCCATTGTAAGCATCACAATCAATAATCCTACACAATGACATATTTTATCACCATTACAGGGTGTCAAACAGGAAGTAGCAAACATATAGTGTATGCCATGTTTAACTCATGATCAGGCTGGTGACCTTATTGGCTTAAATAATGTCATGTAAGCAATCATGTACAAATGGCCATTTAATGTGTAAACACTCACATCTCGCAATCCTGGCCCTGATTTGCTGGAGCAAATCCGGCTGCCGACGCCTCAGGTCTGACCACCGCCGCTCCAGCTGAGCGATGGTCCGCCGCACCTGTGTGCGTGCGTATATGCGCTGGCGGGCCACTGCATACGCATTCCGCTTCTGGCGGTTAGTAATAAATGGGCCCGCCCGCCCCAGCCTGGTCTCCATAACGGAGACCAGTGTCCTCAGCTCCGCTGGTGAGAATGTGGCTGCTCTTCCATAGGCCGCCATCTTAGCAATGGCACAGTTGAAGCAATCATGTCCTGTCATTGGTTGATCAGAGTGATATTTGGTATTAACTTTATTGTTCATTTTGACAGTAACAGCGTGTATGCGCCACAACAGACGGCTAACCCATTGCATCGCATACCCACACTTGCTGTACCTTTGCATAGTTGAGCAGACCATGCCATTACTTACTATCTCCTAAACAGACAGTGTAAAATAAGTTGGGAACCCATCTCCTATATATTTGGCTACATCTGTCACTCAAAGTGGGTGTCTGTGTCTATAACGCTCTGTTCCTGGACTTTCCTCTTAATGTGTGATTGCCTTCATCTGTGCTGAACACCTTTCTGAGAAATTAACCTGTTTAAAACAGGTGATGGCAATCATACATTAAGGGGAAGTCTAGAAACAGAGCATTGTGTCCCTCCTGGAGAGGGTCATGTTGGGAGGTATGTGACAGAGAACCAGCCCAGTGAGCCCACAGACAGTGCCAGACACCCACTGCCTTCCCATGTTGCCCAGCACTGCTACTCCACAGCCACCAGGTGAGCGCCCCCCTTTTGCGGCAAAACCTCCCCCCCCGCGCGCCCCCCCCCCCTCCCGCGATTTGCGGCAAAAATACCCGCTCCCCCGCGACCCCCCCCTACCGCGATTCGCAGCAAAAACACCCCCGCGACCCCCCCTCCCGCGATTCGCTGCAAAAAGAACCCCCCCACGACCCCTCCCGCAATTCGCGGCATAACCACCACCCCGCGACCCCCCCTCCCGCGAATCGCTGTAAACCCTCCCCCCTGACCCCCCCCCGATTCGCGGAAAAAACACCCCCCCGCGACCTCCATCCCGCGATTCGCGGCAAAAAGGACCCCCCCGCGACCCCACCTTGCACGATTGGCGGCACCCCCCCTGCGACCCCCCTCCCGCGATTCGCGGCACCCTCCCCCCCCCCCACAATTCGCAGCAGCCCCAGGATTAAATGGCACATGCAAAACACTGACATGGCTATGGTCGACAATGAAAAAGGTTGACATGAGTTTTTGAAGATTTATTTTTAATTTTTTCAATTTTTTCATATTCATTGTCATGTGTCGACATGGACACCAATGAAGTGGCACACTTATGTCAACATTTACATGTGTTGACCTTTCTGTGTTGATTTTTTCTTGTGGCGATTCGCGTCACACCCCCCACAACCCCCCCTCCCGCGATTCGCGGCACCCCCCGTGACCCCCCACCTCCCGCAATTCGCGGCAACCCCCCACCGGAACCCCTGGGAACTCCGCCCTCCCGCGATTCACGGCACCCACCCCCGCGACCCCCCCTCCCGCAATTCGCGGCACCCCCCCGTGATTCGCGGCAGCTCCAGAATTAAATTGCACATGGAAAACACTGACATGGCTATGGTCGACAATGAAAAAGGTTGACATGAGTTTTTGAAGTTTTTTTGTCATTTTTTTAATATTTTCATATTCATTCTCATATGTCGACATGGACACCAATGAAGTGCCACACTTATGTCAACATTTACATGTGTTGACCTTTCTGTGTTGATTTTTTTCTTGTGGCGATTCGCGTCACACCCCCCGCAACCCCCCCTCCGGCGATTCGCGGCACCCCGGCACCCCCCCGAGACCCCCCCCCTCCCGCAATTCGCGGCAACCCCCCACCGGAACCCCCATGAACCCCGCTCTCCCGCGATTCGCGGCACCCACCCCCCGCAACCCCCCCCCCTCCCGCAAATCGCGGCACCCCCCGCGATTCGCGGCAGCCCCAGGATTAAATGGCACATGCAAAACACTGGCACGGCTATGGTCGACAATGAAAAAGGTTGACATGAGTTTTTGAAGATTTATTTCATTTTTTGAATGTTTTCATATTCATTGTCATGTGTCAACATGGACACCAATGAAGTGGCACAGTTATGTCAACATTTACATGTGTTGACCTTTCTGTGTTGAGTTTTTCTTGTGGCGATTCGCGTCACACCCCCCCGCAAACCCACCTCCCTCAATTCGCGGCAACCCCCCACCGGAACCCCTGTGAACCCCGCCCTCCCGCGATTCGCGGCACCCAACCCCGCGACCCCCCCCTCCCGCAATTCGCGGCACCCCCCGTGATTCGCGGCAGCTCCAGAATTAAATTGCACATGGAAAACACTGACATGGCTATGGTCGACAATGAAAAAGGTTGACATGAGTTTTTGAAGTTTTTTTTTTCATTTTTTGAATGTTTTCATATTCATTCTCATGTGTCGACATGGACACCAATGAAGTGCCACACTTATGTCAACATTTACATGTGTTGACCTTTCTGTGTTGATTTTTTCTTGTGGCGATTCGCGTCACACCCCCCCACCCCCCCGCAACCCCCACTCCCGCGATTCACGGCACACACACACACCCCCGCGATTCTCGGCACCCCACCCCGTGACCCCCCCTCCCGTGATTCACGGCACATCCCCCGCGACCCCCCCTACCATGATTCGCCGCAACCCCCGCCCCCGTAAACCCCCTCCCGCGATTTGCGGCAACCCACCCCGCGACCCCCCTCCCGCGATTCTCTGCAATCCCTCCCGCGATTCGCAGCATCCACCCCCCGACAACCCCCCCCTCCTGCAATTCGCGGCACCCCCCGCGACCCCCCCCTCCTGCAATTCGCGGCACCCTCCGCGACCCCCCCTCCCGCGATTCGCGGACACCTAAGTTTCAATACAGGGCATCTTTCATACAATTGAAACATTCACAAATTAAGGGGGCGCAGCCCCTTACGACGGTGTGAAGAGCGCCCGTAGGGCGCGATGAATCACCTAGTTATATATAATCTATTACATTCACCAAACATGGGTATAAGCAACAGGTGAAATAGTCTGCATCACTAGCCAGTTACACCTAACTCTACAAGGTACTAAACTGCTTTATTATAGTGAAAGCTATACAGCAGAAACATAGCAAATAGTGCCAGTCCTTTTCCCAATATTAGGCCATGATGCCATGTGTACACTTACCTTCTACCGGGCCACACTAGAGATGTGGAATGAAAAGTACTGTAGCTAGCATCAAGGCTGAATTTGGAGACCTTTCACATGTGATTTGGATGCTAGCACTGATTACTATTGCCTAAGTGGTGGACTGGATTTACATATGGAATGGGTTAGTGTAATTTGTAGTACATACCAAACAAGTGCACAGTAAAAATGTACATTCACATATACATTTCATGTCTGACCTCAGTTGTTTTTGGTCATTGGAGTACAAATCTGCAATTACCTACTAAATCAGACTTACTAAGTTTGCCAGGTTTTAATTTTTTTTTCCGCAGCTAGGGGCGTGGCCTATGCACCGCACGGTCGACGCTGCCGTACGGAACGCGGCCGTACGGAACGCAGGGTGTCGCTGATGTACGCCAATTACAGAAATAGGATATAAAGGTGTGTTAGACAAATGCAATGTTGTTGCAAACATGGCTGGCTCAGATTCCGAGGAAGACCAGGTGTTGCAGGACCTGTTTGGCAACATGGACTCCAGCACCACCTATGTCCCCATCAACCCAGACCAGCCATTGGGAGAACAGCAGCCAGATGGGCCATCTACATCAGGCCAATCCGCAGCTGGCCCATCTTCAGCCTCAGCAGAATCATTGGGAACACAGCAGGTGGCTTCCCAACAGAGTAGCCAGCCCAGCACTTCGAGTACAGCGACAGGTGGCCGTGGCTGTGGCAGTGGCCGTGGCCGAAATAGGGCAACAGAGGAACCAACCACCAGAAACATGGCATTCGAAGCGCAGGAGCTTGCCATCCTGGTGCCCCGTGCACGGGATTGGATCGAGTGTCCACAGGACCGGTTGACACACACAAGGAGATGGAAGATCTGGGAGGACATAACGGCGGAGATTAATGCGGTGGCTCCACAAGTTCGTGAGACGGAGCACGTTAAGAAGAGGCAAGTTCATGTGTGTTACATTTGAGCAGTACAAGACCAGTAATGTTTACATTAGATATTAGATGGAGTTGGTCAATGGGTGGTCACGTTGCTTGGAGGCACAGACATGTTTGCCATGTCATTTATTAATAGTTATTGGAGGGTGAGTGTGAGTATATCTTCTAAGGGTTGGTTTTCAAGTTTAATATAATGTAAGTTTGGTGTCATGAGGCACATGCTGTAATATGTTGCAGATTGCAATAGGTGCTACAGCAAACATGAGGAGTGACATGTATTAATATGTAAACTTTTATTGCAGGTGGCACGACTTCAAAATGAACCTCAAGAAGAAATTGACTCAGCGGTGGGAACACAGCCACACCTCTGGGGCTGGCCCCATGCCATCAAAGCTGAAGCTCACCCCCTGGAAGAGATGGCAGAGTGTTGCATTGCAGTCGAGGAGGTCCGGGGGGTGAGCACCATGGACAGCGAGTCCCCATCGGAAGTCATGGCTTCTTTGCTTGAAGGTTATTATTTGCCATGCCATAAGTAGCTGGTTCTAATTTTGCATGGAATGTGTTGTAATTGGAATGTTCTCTTTCACCAGCATCCCCACCGCTTGGTCAAGAATCTCTTGAGGAGGTGGAGGAGTCTGTGCCACCTGCCACCAGTACCAGGCCCGTGCAGCAGCAGCCACTGACCGAGGCTGAATTGACCAGGTGGGTGCAGGTGCTTTCCCATATTCAGCAGCAGGGAGAGTCGGCATCAGAGCGGGTGCGAAGGACCGAGGAGGTCTTGCAGGGTTTGGTCAGCAGCCACCAGAGTATCGCTGGGAGCCTGCAGGCAATGGCTGCCACCCAGCAATCAATTGCTGCTAGCCTGCAGGTGCTGGCTGATCAAGCCCTGCGGAAAAATGACCTCCTCCTCCACCATAATGAGCTTATGGTGGAGCTAGTTGCCAGCAATAGGGTCCTAATGTCATCCGTTTCTGGTGCATTCCTACCATCAGCACTCCCTGCTGCCAGAAGAGGGAACACCATCCATCCCCTCACCAGCATCTGCTCCACCTGGGCCACTATCTGACCGTGGCCGTGGCCATGGCCGAAGAGCTGCTGCACGTGGCAAGGAGCCTGCCAGGGGCAAACGTGCCCGCAAATGAACTTGTGTCCGCATTAATCTCCACCCTTATGTCTTCCCAAATCTTTCATTGAGCTGTGTGTAACCTTCCTGTGTCCAATTCCGTGCAGAGGGTACCCACATTTGCCCTCGTTTCGAATGTCATGTTTGGTTCCCCTGTTGCCCTGTTTCGGCTACCATTACTGTGTGCTGTACTTGAAGTGTTGGTGCTATACTTTTGTTGTGAAGCCACCTGATGTGTTCCTAATGATTCTGCTGTGGCTATGTATGTCTACAATACATGTATTTATTATATATTATTTACTTTTATTCCTGCAATGGTACCTTTTAATTTGTGACGGTTTCTAATTTATTTTATAAGTTCATTTAATAAATGTTTTTTTGTTTCCCCCAAATGTGTGGTTTAATTGATACATGTAGAAGTGACATGTGTATTTCTATTATTAATATTAAGTTGTGTTCATTATTTGCAGTGTAAAAGTGTGTGAAAAGTGCAGCATATATGTGTGTGCTTACTAATGGTCCATTTAAGCTGCAATGGTTCCAATTGAAGCAGTGACAAGCGTGTAATTAACAAGTAATGAGTAAAGGAGTGGATTGTATTGTGTTCAGCTGACAATGGTTTTAGTGATTAGGCGTTCCGATTGCCTAGCGCATGACCGAGTGGTGTCCGCAAAGCAATACTTGCTTATGGACACCGCATATTTCTTGCCTTTTTGTTCGCGTGCATTCGGTGTGCTGTCCGAATGCACGCCTACCAAAATAAGTGCAATCCCCCGTGTCCGCCCATGTTTCCGCCCTGTTTAGCCCACTTTGAAAGTACGCCCCTGTGTATTTCCGAATGACGCCCATAATACGCCCATATTTCCCGAGTGATTGCGGTGCACATTTCTGTACGGTATTAGTGAGAACAAGTACGGAGACCATGCGTGGCACATGCGCATAGCGTTCCCCACGCATGCGCAGACGGCTAAAAAACGCCATCCGTAAGAATGCGGAAATATACGCACCAACCAGAATAAGGCCCATTGTGAGAAGCAGAAGCATAACATACACATGTAATCTATACCAATTAGGTACAGGGGGAAGAATTGGGACTCTCTTGTTGTCTTTCTCCATCTCTTCAATCTAGGTCGTCAACAATCAAGGGTCCATTGCTCATACAGCCCCCCTATCGCTCAACCTTGAGGCTTACTAGCTGATCCTGAGCATAGTTGCCTACTTTTGAAAACTAGTTTCAGGGAGATTATAGTTGGTAGTAGAATTTTGCACAGCGCCCCATTGAGGGGGTGTGGCATGCTCCACCCAATGGGGCGTGTCTAGTTCCATATATGGAGAGATTGTGAAAAGAGATTGTGAACGTGGCACCTAGAAGCGTGGGTGTGTACTGCTACATCTGAGAGGATTCTTATAAACTGACTTATATCCAAATGTAGATGAGCCCAAAGCAGTTAGTAAGAGATACTATACTTGGTAAAGTGCTGGGGAATGGTGCTGATGATTCCATGTAAATGTATCTATATCTCATTCCTTTAATCCCCAATGTAACAGTGTACTGTGGGCTAGGTGACATGAGGGAGATTGCTGGACTAATGAGGGGGAGAGGGAGATTGCTGCTATGTCAGGAAGTTTCCTGAAGAATGCAGGAGGGGAGGTAACTATGATGTAACAGTGTAATGTGAGCTAGGTGACATGAGGGAGATTGCTAGACTAATGAGGGAGAAAGGGAGATTGCTGCTATGTCAGGGAGTCTCCTGCAGAATGCAGGAGGGGAGGTAACTGTGATGTAACAGTGTAATGTAGGCTAGGTGACATGTGGGAGATTGCTAGAATAATGAGGGAGAGAGGGAGATTGCTGCTATGTCAGGGAGTCTCCTGCAGAATGCAGGGGTGTAGGTAACTATGATGTAACAGTGTAATGTGGGCTAGGTGACGAGGGAGATTGCTAGACTAATGAGGGAGAGAAGGAGATTGCTGCTATTTCAGGGAGTCTCCTGCAGAATGCAGGAGGGGAGGTAACTATGATGTAACGGTGTTATGTGGGCTAGGTGACATGAGGGAGATTTCTATACTAATGAGGGAGAGTGGGAGATTGCTGCTATTTTAGGGAGTCTCCTGCAGAATGCAGGAGGGGAGGTAACTATGATGTAACAGTGTAATGGGGCTAGGTGACATGAGGGAGATTGCTAGACTAATGAGGGAGAGTGGGAGATTGCTGCTTTGTCAGGGAGTCTCCTGAAGAATGCAGGAGGGGAGGTAACTATCATGTAACAGTGTAATGTGGGATAGGTGACATGAGGGAGATTGCTAAAATAATGAGGGAGATAGGGAGATTGCTGCTATGTCAGGGAGTCTCCTGCGGAATGCAGGGGGGGGAGGTAACTATGATGTAACAGTGTAATGTGGGCTAGGTGACATAAGGGAGATTGCTAGACTAATGAGGGAGAGAAGGAGATTGCTGCTATTTCATGGAGTCTCCTGCATAATGCAGGAGGGGAGGTAACTATGATGTAACAGTGTTAACAATGTTAAATGCACCCCAATTGGCAATGCTACCCCCACTATCAACGCCAACCCGAAGCGTGGCGAGCGCAGCGAGCCAGCGTGGGGTGGCTGTACACGTCCTCCGACCTTTTAATACCCCCCTCTATCCACGTCCGCGTGAAGCTGATTTTAGATAGCGTGGCGAGTGCAGCGAGCCCCCGAGCCCAAAGTGTGGTGAGGGCAGTGAGCGGACGCAAATTACTTAACATGTATTCCGTGTCCCCTCGCGGGGCTCGCTTTGCTCGCCACGCTTCTGGATTGGTGGCTCGCTGCGCTCGCCACACTATCTAAAATTGACTCCACGCTGACGTGGATAGTGGGGGTATGAAAAGGTCGAAGGACGTGTACCGCATTGTGGCGGTTGGGATTCCGGCGTCGGTATTTCGACCGTCGAGATTCCGACCGCTGGAATTTCATACTGAAAAACACGTCCAAAATACACTCATACCTTACACAAGACACTGCTAATCCTCTAATACATGCACTCATTATATCCCACATTGATTATTGCAATAGTCTCCTTACTGGTCTTTTATTTTTATTTATTTAATAACCGTTTCTTATACAGGTTGAGTATCCCGTATCCGAACATCCGTTATCCGAATTATTCCGAAAATCATACATTCCAGAAAGTGAACAAACATTTTTTGGGGGCTAAAAACTTACTGGGGACATCTGTAACAGCACAACTGAGGGAATGATGTGTAACTGCCATTATATATGTGCAAGACAATGATTGCTTGGCATTTAAATTCAGTGGCTGAGATTGTACACAAACTTTGTTTCATGTTTTGAAACATTGTTTTATGCACAAATAAAATATATTTGTGTTTATTTCAAGTGTTTGATGTATATGTACAACATAAATGCAAGATACCTCAAGATACATCATTAAAATATTAAAATATTCCGAAATACAGAATAATCTCCTGGTCCCGAGCATTTTGGATAAGGGATACTCAACCTGTATAGCGCACACATATTCCGCAGCGCTGTACAGAGAATATTTGGACATTCACATCAGTCCCTGCCTAAGTGGAGCTTACAATCTATAGTCCCTACCACATGTACACGCACACACAGACATTCAAGGGTTCATTTGTTGGGAATCAATTAGCCTATCAGTATATTTTTGGATTGTGGGAGGAAACCGGAGTACCCGGAGTAAACCCACACATGTACAGGAAGAATATACAAATTCCGCACAGTTAGGGCCATGGTGGGAATTGAACCCATGACCTCAGCGCTGTGAGACAGTAATGCTGCTAACCAGAACACCATCTGTGCTTCCCCAATACAGCAAAACCCTATGTCAGGGGAAGGATCTCCGTCCAGGCCCCCTGTGGTTAAGCATCTGTGTAGACCTGTGTAGAGGAGTACAATCACTGTGTTGAGCATCAGGCCAAGCGTGAGAACCAGCATCCGGTCCATAAACTAACAGTATACAAAACACTAACAAACAATTTTCAAAACCTACAAACAAGCTATACATCTTTGCAATCAATAAACC
This sequence comes from Crinia signifera, assembly GCF_055691185.1. Taxonomy (NCBI): domain Eukaryota; kingdom Metazoa; phylum Chordata; class Amphibia; order Anura; family Myobatrachidae; genus Crinia; species Crinia signifera. The sequence goes on from NC_139217.1 coordinate 29,712,550, forward strand.
TTCATCACAATCCCTGTCATGAAACACATTGAAAGAAAATAATTTTTTAAGTCCAGAAACAGTACACAGCGCTAAAATTAAATATGATTATAAAAAATATATAAAATATATATATAAAAAAATTATACGATAAGGTGAATATATAGTGAACAAAAATTAATGTGCACAGAGTATAAGGTCAGGAGTACTTCCCTTTCATATGTCTCAATGGGAGAGGTAAGTATATCGGTCCTTTTGAAGAATTCTTTTGGGTGTGAGATCCGTATTTTTCATGCGTCTCTCAAAAAGTCATAAAATGAAAAAAATATGCATTGTGTGAACAAGTGAAAATACAATAAAGTGTAATAAAGTTCAAGGTATATTTGAAGAGTTGGTTTCTCCCAGATTCTATGTTTATCCCGAAGTCTACTCCAGGGGCGTACCTCTACTCACTTAAACGTTATATGTTTTAATCCCATAAAGGTATCTTTCTCAACACACTTTTATTTGCTGACAGGAAGGATAAATAAGCGTACCCCCACTCACTGGTTACTCGGTGGGTTAAATCACATCAAGGTATCTTTCAAGGAGTTTATCCCAAAATTATATATCAGGGAATGAATATGTGTTGGCGTACCCCCACTCACATCCAAGATGGTAGATGAAATCACATCAAGGTATCTTTTTATATATAAATCAAGGTCTAGAGAAGATAGCGTACCACACTCACGGAGTTTTAGACTGGAGCCAAACGCATCAAGGTTTCTTTGTAATACCAGAAAGGCCTTTGTGTTTTTTCACAAAAAATCCTCTCAATATGGATATTAGTGACCCCCAAAAAAAAGGAAAATAATGGGTAGACTGGAAGGTTTTAGTTACATTGAGTTACTCAGTACACTATGTCAGGGACTATGAATACATATACTCCTCACAGTGCTACACAGTGTTGGTTTGCTATAACAAAAAGGATAGTCGTGATAACACTGAAGGCTTAAAGGTACAGAATCATCTTGTGTGACGATAGAACCCTGCCAAAAACAGGCCAATAAATGACCATTAAAAATCTGTAAAGTGTATGGAGTAATTCAGACCTGTTTGGACAGCTGCACATTTGCTGGAATGATTTTCCCTGTGTGTGCGTAGCCCCAGGGCTGGCTCTACCACTAGGCAGCTTTAGGCAGCTGCCTAGGGCGCTGGGATCCAGGGGGGGTGCCACCAAGTCTGAAAATATAAAAATCAAGGCTATCTATGAGGAATCTTATTGTACTTAATGCAGATAAGGGCTGTGAAACTTCTAAGACCTCACCTCCATACTTTCTCTTGAGACATACTGTACTCCCCTACTTTGCTGCCACCTCCTTCTTGTACTCTGTTGTGGGTGGCACATGATTTAGTTATTTTTTTGATGTGGGGGTCGGGAGGGGGGGGGGGTAGGTTAAAGTATTGTCTTAGGGTGCTGAGAAGCCTTACACCGGCCCTGCGTAGCCCAGGACTTTCTCGGCGGCTGGAGTGGACGTCACATGATTTCCCTTCAAACCAGTGGCGTAGCTACGTTTTGGGCCCCCCCGCCGTTAGGGGGCCCCCCGTCGCCGCCCCGCCGAGCACCCCTACCCCGCCGCCCATGCAAACCCCCCTTCAATCCCCCGCAGACTTGCCAATAGCGCTGGTACCAGCGGCTCCGTTCTTCTGCTAAGGACCACCAGAAAATGGCCGCCCCCATACAGCAGACAGTTTCAGAGAACTGTGTGCTATATGGGGGCGGCCATTTTCTGGTGGTCCTCAGCAGAAGAACGGAGCCGCCGGGACCAGCGCTATAGGTAAGTCTGCGGGGGATTGAGGGGGGGTTTAACTATAGCACCGCAGCCCCTGGCGCCCCCACATACACAGCGCCCCCCCCCGCGGTGGCGGGGGCTGCGGTGCTATAGTTACGCCGCTGCTTCAAACGCCCGGGCGTGCCTGCACTCCCAGAAAACATCCGGTTACCACTCACAAATTCCGGCGTTAGGCCAGCGATAAAAAAAATGTGCTGGATTTCATTTAGGAATGGCCTTGCACATTTACAGTATACTATGAGCAGTCTATCAATTATTGACCTACCCACGAATTTGCAGCTGTGTTGTCAGCTCTGAATAACCCCCTATATTCTCAGCTCCAGAGAACTATTTATACAGTATGAAGTTTTAGTTTTGTTTTTTAACTGCAGACGCAGCACAGGCACAGTCAATTGAGAAAACATCAGCTTGTTCTGATTGGCTAAGCGTGTCTTTGCCCCTCCCACAAATACTGTCAGTGATATATCTATTCCTCCTACAACCTGTAAAGATGATTTAGTTTAGATTTCTAATTGCTCAGTGGAACTAACATGGTTTTCTGTGAATATTTTTTCTGCATATGTGTCTGTGGAGAAACCACCCCCCCCCCCCCCCCCCATGGCTCCCAAACACCGGTAAGTATGTGCAGTATGCACCCTTTTCGTGTGATATGAATGGCAGTGGGGATCACCTATTGTATATGAGGCTTATAGATCTGATTTCACATTTAATATCTTACAAGTTTTCTTCATATACAACACTTAAATATACTGTACTAGTAAGCCCACTCGAAAGAAAAGCTTCGAAAGCTAGTCTGCTACCTTCTGTGTTTGTGCATGTGTGAGAAAGAGATGTAGTTTCACTCTCTGCCAGCAGATGGCAGTGTTTCGGAGACTCAGGGACATATACTGTATACAGATGATATTGATCTTCTTAGAACCAACCATGTTGTCTTTGGTTTACGTCTTGTGGCTTTAACCCTTTGAGTGGAGGGATTTGCTGGTGCAGGACAAACCTACCTGGGCAGGTTTCTCCTGCCCCAGCAATTCTCACCACTCAAGGGCTGCAGCCAATCCCGATGCACCCAATTTGTCGCTCCCCCCACCACCCCTCTTGTTCCTGACCTCCACCCTCCTGCGATCTTACGCCGGAGCTCCCCGCCGCCATTCGGATTGCAGCAGTGACCAGGTGGCAGGCCACGCTCGGGGAGGTTCGGGGCGGCTTGGGGGGAATCGGGCACCTGAACTACAATCACTAGAGCATGGAGGTCAGAGGGTGAGCGACAGGAGGGGGAGCAAAGGGAGGGTGCCGCTAGAGGCACAGCTAGGAGCACCACTGGCACACTCCTGGTGATATGCTTGCCAATTTCCGGGCATACCACTGCCACTGGTTAAGGAAAATTCATAGCAAAATATATTATACAGTATACAGTACTGTATATCCCAACAACTCCAAAACAATACCGGACTCTTCATCCCTAAATAGAACGCCGGCAATTATTGATGTTTGTCATGTCCTGCAATCGTTTCTCTACATACATTTGTTTCTATTCATGTCCGCGGTAAATACCAAACAAACTAATTCCGAGTCTTTGAAAAGAGCGATTTTATTAATTGTTTAGCTGCCGTTATACGGAGTAATCACAGTGTTTTGTACAACTAAATCTTTCTTCCAGGATTCTTTTGTTTGCTGTTTCCATCAATAATGAACTTGCTAAATGTGAGGCCTCCTTCTATATGACAGACAGCAGAGAACAGTATGATATTTATTTAATACGGTATAATAATAGGTTATTACTTTATTATAGCATCTTGAACACAATGTACTATATTAAATCTGCTAACAAAAATGGTTATTAAATAGCGTGGAATGCTTGGCATTTCCTTCTGTATGAAACAAGGTACAAAATACCAGTCATCCAGCCTTTTCGGGGGGGCTCGACTGCCAAAAAAATTTCTTGGAAACAGCTCCACGCACACACAGACACACACACACACGTACGCATACAGAAGGAGCGCCTCTCTTCCTTGGCCGGGGATCTCCAGAATGTCCTCGCTGGTGATCGCCGGCGCTCCATCTGACTGGGGCGCGCATCCACTTCAGGGAGATGGGGAGGGATAGGGGGGTTAGCGTGGCGATGAGAGGCACTGGAGGAGGCGGCGGGGACCCGTAGACAGCTCCGTAGCCACGGGGCGCACGAGTATCTCGTGTGCGCGCGCCCCGGGCAGGAGCCGGCCACTGGCGGGGGCTGGCGATACTATCGCTAGCCCCTGCAAGAATGAGGCCGGCTCCATCTGTACTGTGACACACAGACACACACACGCAAGCAAGCACACACACTTGCCAGAAATACTTGTGTTAAGCTGCACAATTTGGGGTAAATTTACTAAGATGGGGGTTCTATTGAAGATAAGACCTTGCCCATAGTACAGAATCAGATTATATTTATTAACTTCTAGAAGGTGCTTAATAAATAAAAATGGTTGGTTGCTATGGGCAACCTCACATCTTCAATAGAACTCCAATCTTAGTAAATGTATCCCATCTTTTTAAGAGGGACTGTTAGGCTTAAGAACTGTAGGGGTGGAAACCTGGATATTGGGTTCCTTTGACCCCTTGAAAAAGCTGTATAGATGACAGCGAAATGCGTCGGTTGAGAGGCGCTATCTGCTGTGACAATCTTCACCCGTCCAAAAGTTACAGACTGTTTGGGTATATTTCGCCATTTTGGTACCACTGCGAAAAGGTGGGACTTATACTGAAAAATTGGCAGTAAGGGAGATAGGCATATACAGCCTGGTGACACCACACAGCCATCTGCCGTCTTATCGTAGGAAAGCCACCTTCGCCATCAGCATTCCTTTAGAATACCCGGACCCCTCCATCTCATTGAAAACAAAGGATATCACTTCAAACGGCGCCACAAGAAAGGATGGTGTAATGGTTAGCATTACTGCCTCAGCACTGATGTCATGGGTTTGATCCTTACCATGGCCCTATCTGTGCGGAGTTTGTATATTCTCCCCGTGCTTGCCTGGGTTTTCTCTGGGTACTCCGGTTTCCTCCCACAATCCAAAAAATATACAGGTAGGTTAACTGGCTTTCAACAAAAAATTAACCCTAGAATGTCTGTGTGCGTGTACATGTGGTAGGGAATATAGATTGTCAGCTCCACTGGGGCAGGGACTGATGTGAATGTTCAAAAATATTCTCTGTAAAGCGCTGCGGAATATGTATGCGCTATATAAGTAACTGGTAATAAAAAATTAATGGTCAGATGCTAGATATACAGTACAGCAAAATAATGAAATATACTGTACTTCCATTATCATGAAAAATATTCCATCCTGCTTCAGAATTTTCTTATCCAATGGATGGATTTCTCACCCAAATTCAGTTCATATACAGGAGGAAAGAAAGGCTTATTTGTGTAAATATAGTCACCAGTCCAATGCCCGGGTGAAAGAACTGGGACAAGAAGTACAGCTGCCGTGTAAGATGTCGTTAGGTCCTCCTCGTAACGATCATAAATGCCACAGGTCCTCCCGGAATTTGTGCAGGTTTTAATCAAAGCATGCATTCTTTCATTATATTTAAGTAATATGAATTACAATTGTTTTATTTTGCTTATTATAATATATTGTATAATTATTAGCATAGTGTCAAGAGGGGGGTACTATTACGAGCCACCTCTGGCTGGTCCGTGTAACTGCAGCCTTACTGTATGTGTTGTCTGTGCATTCTCACCTGTCACATAATAAGGAAATGACCTTGTGTTTGGCTGTCCAGGTGCAATAAGTCTGTGTATCAGGAGGCTTGTCCATTCTAGGCTGTCCTGATGTGGTATTGCTTCTTATATTACCCAGCCTGCCCTAGATTAATTGCTGGTTATGTTCAGTGCAAGCCTGTGTCTACCCTGACAAACTCTGATCCTGTCTGGCATGCATTTCCTGACCAAGCCTGTGTTATCCTGAACAGATTCTGTCACGTCCAGATATCACCTGGCTTTATCCTTTTTCCCAGAGATTGCTGTATCCCTTCATTTGCCTTGTGCTGTGTCAGGTCCTGTTTATCGCAGCCGATACTTGCTCCATTGGAGCTTCTGTTTTTGTCCTGTTCAATACCCGTGTCCGGTCTGTAACCGGGTCTATAGAAGGGTACTTATTGAACTTGGGTATTCATCCTGTGGTGATCCAGTCATCTTGGCACATGCTTCTCCCTGACTGGCACCGTTCCGGATTAGAGGTTGGACTAGGAATATCATCATCCTTCTGCCATTCCATCTGCAGCTGTTCTGCCATTTCATATGTCTCCACTTTGTAAGTGCATTTGTATATTAAATTATTCTTGTTTAACCCCTTCCTGACGCAGCATGTTTTTGCCTTCCTGACAGAGCCCTTTTTTTCAAATCTGACATGTATCACTTAAGTGGGGATAACTTTTTTTTGCTTTTACTTATCCCAGTGATTTTGAGATTGTTTTCTCGTGACACATTGTACTTCAAGTTAGTGGTAAATTTGGGTCGATACAGTCTGTGTTTTTTTGTGAAAAATAACAAAATGTCGTAAAAAAATGGAAAATTTAGCAATTTTCAAAATGTTAAATTTTCTGCTTGTGAGACAAATAATCATACCACTCAAAATAGTTAATAACTAACATAGACCATATGTCTACTTTATGTTTCCATCATTATTTCAGCCTCCTTTTAATTTTTTTGGACACTAGGAGGCTTAAAATATGAATAGCAAATTCTCAAATTTTCAAGAAAATTTCAAACACTGATTTTTTTAGGGACCAGTTCAGTTCTGATGTGACTTTGAGGGACTTGTATGTGAGACACCCCCATAAATGATGCCATTTCAAAAACTGCACCCCTCACAGTATTCAAAACAGCATTTTGGAAGTTTGTTAACCCTTTAGGTGTTTCACAGGAATTAAAACAAAGTGTAGGTGAAATTTCAAAATTTAATTTTTTTTGCAGATTTGCAATTTTAATACATTTTTCTAAGGAACACAGTAGATTTTACTAGAGAAATGTGACTAAAAATTGATTCCCCCAATTCTTTTGTTTTCATAAATATCCTATATGTGGCCCTAGTGTGCACGTTGACCAAACCACAGGCTTCATAATAGAAGGAGCACCTACTTGATTTTGGAGCCTCCTTTTTATGAGATTATTTTTTAGGCACCATGTAGGTTTCTAGGCACCATAAGATGCTAAAAGTTAGGAACCCCCCCACAAGTGACCCCATTTTGCAAACTACACCCCTCAGGGAATTCATCTAGGGGTATAGTGTACATTTCAAACCCCCAGGGGTTTCACCAATTGTGGTACAACTGGGCTGTGAAAATGAAAAATTAAATTTTTTACACAAAAATGCAGTTCTGGCTCAAAATTTTTCATTTTCACAAGGAATGAAGGAGACAAAGCACCCCAAAATCTGTGCCCCAATTTCTCCCGAGTACGGCAATGCCTCACATGTGACCAAAAAATACCATTTGGGTGCATGGCAGGACTCAGAAGGGAAGGAGTGATTTTTGGATTTTGCAGCTCAGATTCTGGTGGAATGTTGGTGGGTGCTATGTCGCATTAGCAAGACCCCCGAAGCACCAATACAGTGGAACCCCCCCACAAGTGACCCCATTTTGCAAACTACACCCCTCAGGGAATTCATCTAGGGGTATAGTGTACATTTCAAACCCCCAGGGGTTTCACCAATTTTGATACAACTGGGCTGTGCAAATGAAAAATTACATTTTTTACACAAAAATGCAGTTATGGCTCAAAATTTTTCATTTTCACAAGGAATGAAGGAGACAAAGCACCACAAAATCTGTGCCCCAATTTCTCCCGAGTACGGCAATGCCTCACATGTGACCAAAAATACCATTTGGGTGCATGGCAGGACTCAGAAGGGAAGGAGTGATTTTTGGATTTTGCAGCTCAGATTCTGGTGGAATGTTGGTGGGTGCTATGTCGCATTAGCAAGACCCCCGAAGCACCAATACAGTGGAACCCCCCCACAAGTGACCCCATTTTGCAAACTACACCCCTCAGGGAATTCATCTAGGGGTATAGTGTACATTTCAAACCCCCAGGGGTTTCACCAATTTTGATACAACTGGGCTGTGCAAATGAAAAATTACATTTTTTACACAAAAATGCAGTTCTGGCTCAAAATTGTTCATTTTCACAAGGAATGAAGGAGACAAAGCACCCCAAAATCTGTGCCCCAATTTCTCCCGAGTACGGCAATGCCTCACATGTGACCAAAAATACCATTTGGGTGCATGGCAGGACTCAGAAGGGAAGGAGTGATTTTTGGATTTTGCAGCTCAGATTCTGGTGGAATGTTGGTGGGTGCTATGTCGCATTAGCAAGACCCCCGAAGCACCAATACAGTGGAACCCCCCCACAAGTGACCCCATTTTGCAAACTACACCCCTCAGGGAATTCATCTAGGGGTATAGTGTACATTTCAAACCCTCAGGGGTTTCACCAATTGTGGTACAACTGGGCAGTGAAAATGAAAAATTAAATTTTTTACACAAAAATGCAGTTCTGGCTCAAAATTTTTCATTTTCACAAGGAATGAAGGAGACAAAGCACCCCCAAATCTGTGCCCCAATTTCTCCCGAGTACGGCAATGCCTCACATGTGACCAAAAAATACCATTTGGGTGCATGGCAGGACTCAGAAGGGAAGGAGTGATTTTTGGATTTTGCAGCTCAGATTCTGGTGGAATGTTGGTGGGTGCTATGTCGCATTAGCAAGACCCCCGAAGCACCAATACAGTGGAACCCCCCCACAAGTGACCCCATTTTGCAAACTACACCCCTCAGGGAATTCATCTAGGGGTATAGTGTACATTTCAAACCCCCAGGGGTTTCACCAATTTTGATACAACTGGGCTGTGCAAATGAAAAATTACATTTTTTACACAAAAATGCAGTTCTGGCTCAAAATTTTTCATTTTCACAAGGAATGAAGGAGACAAAGCACCCCAAAATCTGTGCCCCAATTTCTCCCGAGTACGGCAATGCCTCACATGTGACCAAAAAATACCATTTGGGTGCATGGCAGGACTCAGAAGGGAAGGAGTGATTTTTGGATTTTGCAGCACAGATTCTGGTGGAATGTTGGTGGGTGCTATGTCGCATTAGCAAGACCCCCGAAGCACCAATACAGTGGAACCCCCCCACAAGTGACCCCATTTTGCAAACTACACCCCTCAGGGAATTCATCTAGGGGTATAGTGTACATTTCAAACCCCCAGGGGTTTCACCAATTGTGGTACAACTGGGCAGTGAAAATGAAAAATTAAATTTTTTACACAAAAATGCAGTTCTGGCTCAAAATTTTTCATTTTCACAAGGAATGAAGGAGACAAAGCACCCCAAAATCTGTGCCCCAATTTCTCCCGAGTACGGCAATGCCTCATGTGTGACCAAAAAATGGCAGGACTCAGAAGGGAAGGAGTGATATTTGGATTTTGCAGCACAGATTCTGGTGGAATGTTGGTGGGTGCTATGTCGCATTAGCAAGACCCCCGAAGCACCAGTACAGTGGAACCCCCCCACAAGTGACCCCATTTTGCAAACTACACCCCTCAGGGAATTCATCTAGGGGTATAGTGTACATTTCAAACCCCCAGGGGTTTCACCAATTTTGATACAACTGGGCTGTGCAAATGAAAAATTACATTTTTTACACAAAAATGCAGTTCTGGCTCAAAATTTTTCATTTTCACAAGGAATGAAGGAGACAAAGCACCCCAAAATCTGTGCCCCAATTTCTCCCGAGTACGGCAATGCCTCACATGTGACCAAAAAATACCATTTGGGTGCATGGCAGGACTCAGAAGGGAAGGAGTGATTTTGGGATTTTGCAGCTCAGATTCTGGTGGAATGAATGGTGGGTGCTATGTGGCATTAGCAAGACCCCCGAAGCACGGTGAAATGATGAACCTAATAATCCATAGATGTGTGGTATATTTTAAAACACTCCTTTATACATAGGCCGGGTTTGTCGGGGCAAGTTTCACAGTGGAAAATAGTATCCTTTCTTATTCCCTTTTTATAGCAAACTTTGCACCTTTTTTGTGTCCTGCCCTTTCTTGCAGTGGAGGGGATTTCGTTAGGAAAATGCTGCCCTGGTACAATACGGGGGCCAGTACTAGAAGTACTGGGGCCCTCTGCCTGCTGGTTCCCAAATATTAGGCCCTTTATGACTTCCTCTTGAAAGTGCATAAATGTCCCCCTCTGGCTGTTAGAACGGAATAGCACGTAAGCGTTATACAGTGCCATCTGGATGATATACACGGCCAGCTTCTTGTACCAGATTTTTGTTTTCCGCAGGGGACTGTACGGCTTCAGTACCTGATCTGAAAGATCCACTCCGCCCATGTACTTATTGTAATCTAGGATACAATTAGGTTTTGAGGTGTGGGTACTGGTACCTCGTACAGGGATGGAGGTGGTACTGTCTCCATGAATTGTTGTCAGTATAAGGACATCCCTCTTGTCCTTATATTTGACCAACAACTTATTTTCGGTGGATTGTGCCCTGCTTTCACCCCTTCTCAGTACTTGGGCAATGTGCGTTTTTGGGAGGCCTCTTTGGTTCTTGCGCACAGTACCGCAAGCTGCTGTACCTCTTGAACCAAGGGCCTTAAACAGGGGGATGCTAGTGTAAAAGTTATCCACATAGAGGTGATAACCTTTATCCAGGAAAGGGTGCACTAAATCCCAGACAATTTTTCCACTAACACCTACGAGGGAGGGGGGGCATTCTGGCGGTTCAATTCTTGAATCCTTCCCTTCATATACCCTAAACCTGTGGGTGTACCCTGAGGTGCTTTCACACAGTTTATACATTTTTATGCCATACCTTGCCCTCTTACTGGGAAGGTACTGGCGGAATTTAACCCTTCCTTTAAAATGTATAAGGGACTCGTCGATACAAATAAATTTTTCAGGGATGTACATCTCTGCAAATTTGGCACTGAAATGATCAATGACCGGCCTGACTTTGAATAGCCGGTCAAAGGTGGGATCATCTCTGGGTGGGCACTGTGCATTATCGGTGTAATGTAAAAATTTAAGGATTGTCTCAAAACGAGTCCGAGTCATGGCCATACGGTAAAATGGGGTGCTGTACAGAACATCTGTACTCCAATATTGCCTAATTTCTGGCTTTTTTACTATGCCCATATGTAACACCAGACCCCAAAACGTCATCATCTCTACTGCATCTACAGGGGTCCACCTAGCAAATGATGACGTGGGGTTTTGAGCAATAAACTGCTGGGCATATAAATTACTTTGGTCCACCATTAAATTTATAAAATCATCAGAGAAAAATAATTTGAAAAAGTCAATTTCTCTGAGACCTGTTGAATCAAATTGGATTCCTGGGATGGCCAAAAACTCAGGAACCTGGGGCTCAAAATTGTCTGGTGATGGGGTCCATACGGGATCAATCATTTGGGGGGGGGGTCTCAGCTGCTCTACGGGGGCGTCTTTGAGGGGGTCCCTCATCACTAGAGGAGGAAGAGGAGCTTAAGACGAATCCTTTAAACTCCCCGCTTGCATCACTGGCTGTGTCAGAGTCAGAGGCAAGCATGGCATATGCCTCCTCCGCTGAATACATTCTTCTGGATGACTGGGATGACATTTGGGATGACATTTGGGATGACATTTGGGATGCCATTTTTATTTTTGTGTTTCTGTAAGTGTAATGTTTCAACACGTGTATAGTGTAGGGGGGGTACAAACTTTATTTCAACACAGGGGGTATGTAGTGTGTAGTGTGTATGTAGTGCAGAAAAAAAAATACTTTATACAGGAATTTGATCCCAATAAAAAAAAAAAAAATTGAAGGGGTTAAAAAAAAAAAAAAGGTCCTGCGCCAAAAATTGAGCACAGATGTTGGTCAGTAACGTCCGTCACTGAACAGCGCTCAAAGGCAACAGGACACCCACAAAAGCAACGTGGGTGTAAAAACAATAAAAAAAAAAAAAAAATACCACAGCACTCTCCAAAAAAAATAACAATTTAAAAAAACTGCAGAAAAAAAATTATATCAACCCTGTGCCAAAAATGCTGTTCAGTGATGTACGTCACTGATCAGCGGCCACAGGACACCCACAAAAGCACCCACAAAAGCAACGTGGGTGTAAAAACAAAACCCCACTGCACTCTCCAAAAAAAAAAAAAAAACCTGCAGATCAGTGATGCAGTGATGCAACACTGATTAGCAGTGAGGGGCAGCAGGCAGACAACTATGGGTGCAACCTGACAGGGTATATATAAAAAAAAAAACCTGGACCCCCAAAAAGTTGCTGATCAGTTAATTAATTTAAACTGATCAGCACAGATATACTGATCAGCACAAAAGGGGTGCAGCAGACACAAAATATAGCACTCTCTATCACTCTCTATCACTCTCTGTCACTCTCTGTCACTATCTGTCACTATCTCTCACTATCTGTGACTCTATGACACTGCAGCAGCAGCACACAGGAAGTCACAAGATCCAGGAAGCATCCAGCTGCTGGCAGCACGCTACCAGCGGTGATCAGCGGTGATCAGGTAAGTATCAGGCAAGGTTCAGGTATGTATAGCACAACAGAGTGGCCGGTGACCGCTCTGCACGCAATTCCAGACCGGAATGGCGTCTGCAGCGCAGTCACCGTTAGTTTAAATGACGCGCCTTGGCTGTGATTGGTACGTCGGTCCGACGGACCAATCACAGCCTTGGGGGCAGGTGGGGTGAGGTGGGGTGAGGTGTGGTCATCACCGGTGACCCCCTCATGCCCCCTCACACCCGGCGGTGATTGACACCTGTGTTACCGAGCGTCTGATTCGCCGGTAACACAGGAAAACGTTGCGACTGGCTGTTCACATTGAACAGCCAATCACAGCGATCGCCGACGGGGGGGAGGCATCGCCACCCCCCCTGGGCATGCAGGGACATGTCTGCTGTCAGGGACAGCAGACATGTTTAAACTGTCACCGCGTCTATAGACGCGGGGACAGTTTAAAGTCATGACGTATATATACGTCATGTGTCGGGAAGTACATCCCGGCCATGACGTATATATACGTCAAATGTCGGGAAGGGGTTAAGGAGTTTTTGCATTATTTGCTTTCTTTCTCTTGCCTCCCAATACCACGCTGCCATGTGTTATGGGAGATCACCTATATAGCTATCATCATCTATGTTGCATTATTACTTGGACCCTGAGGATTGAATCTTAAGGATTCCTCAGAATTTTGGTGACATTTATTTTAATTATTTATGAGTTATACAGTATATTCTCCAGTTTATCTCTTCTCCAGGCTTAATACACCTGCTCCAGGTATTGTAACAGCCATACAGCCCCTAACTTTCATTTTACAGTATGTATACAATGGCAGTTGGAAGCTTATTGGTTGATAGATTATCTGTCTACACTTTCTCTTTATCTTTGACGCACCTCCTCTATACTGCGGTTTGGTGCATTTCCATCTGAGGCGGCCAAATGAACACAGAGGAGTGTATTTAGTCCAAGGGACATTTAGAGAGCGAGCCGATTCCGTACAGCTGCTATGATCCATGGTTTGGGAAGAAAACTTTATTCTTGACTTTTAATTTCTTCAATAAATAACGTTAGATTTAAAAAAATTAACGCCATTCTGACTAAATCCTGTGGTAATTTGAGTATTCATATCCTTGGAATTAATAAAAAGACAAGATGTAATGCCTCTAGACGGCCTTTCCAGATGACTCAGCAGTTGTCAATATATATTTTTCACCCAATTAAATTCACATTAAGAGAAAGAAGTTTCTATAGAAAAGTTTTTTTCCCGTAAGACCATAAATAAGTTATGGCTGGCGGCGCGCATATTCGCCCACACCTCCAAGCCGGTGACCTGCAAATAATAACAGCGTCCCATCTATAAAATAATGATGTGTTAATGTTAATTCCCTACAATTTAACACGAATAGTGTTCTTATTGTGACAGTAGACTTTTCCTTAAATCATTTTTTAAATGAAAAGCCTATAAAAATTCACATTAACATTTTGATTCAGCCGTTGCACACTGGTGGCATCTTATGATGAAGCAGCCACTGTTGTCTGGAAACGGTGTGGTTTTCAATACAAATCCAGTGATGTGATTTAGTCAGCTGGTGGTTATCAGTCCACACATGGTATAGCTTAACCATGCCTCTCTATTATACGTGATATAAGGTTCTTGTGGTATACAGTAGGCCAGGGGTGGCCGGATTTTTGTAACCAGAGATCAACTTTTTGTACACTACACTTACTTATCTACTGGCGTCTCCCCCTGTGCCATATATTCTCTTCCCCGCTGCCGCTGAGTCTACTGTCTGCCTGCCGCCGATCAGCCTTCCCGCCTCTGCCGCTTCGCTTTTGCAGCAGAAGCCAACAGGATGTAACTGGCTAACAAGCTCCTCTGTCCTTGCGGTACGCGGTGACATCACCCATGCACCCGTGCAATGATATGCTGAGAATGGAATGCTTCCGAAGGAATTTTGTGTTAACGGGGCTTTATACTTCAAGAACAGATCGTGATCTACCAGTGGAAGGTTAGCAATCGACCAGTAGATCGCAATCGACTATTTGGCCACCCTTGCAGTAGGCTATATAGCCATCATCAGGGTCTTGAATCTCAGGAGGTCCATGGAAGTTGGGGAGGAAGGTCTTGCCTAAAGGGTGAAATCATAGTACAGGAGTACATTCAGGAGCTAACTAATTTGTTAACTCCTGACTTTGGGTTTCTTGACCGGGGCTTGAACTATGCTTCATTTGCCCTGGGCCAGTAATGCATGCCTAAAAGTGGATTGTTGGGAAAAGAAGCCCAAAAGCCCAAAGACATCTACAGCCAATACCATCTACAGACAGTGTTGGCTAGAAGACACATGCTCCAGGAATTTACGATTTCCAATTCTTGAAGTAAACCTAAATTGACCAAGTTATAATCCAACAAACATAAGAACCTGTAATAATATTTTGAACTGGTCCAAGCATCTTTGCTAGTCAATGAGAACTTATTCGCACCAAAAAGGTTGCCACAAATGCCAAGAAATGAACTGGAATTCCGAATTCCTCAGCCTAGACATGTTGAGAAGCACTTTTGCCCTTTTTTCCATCCATGGTGCAGACAGGTAACTGAGCCACCAGCCTCTAGGACCTTCCAGAGCACAGCAGGAGGCCTGATCTTAAACATGCCCTACAATTTTTTGACCAATTTCATTCAAAGACACTGATGATAAATTTCCCTTGAACCCAGTGTCCTGGACGAAAGATGTTGACGAAAGACGAAAGATCTAGCTACAGTTTATAGGCTCTTTTCAAAACCTTGATGAACAACTGGCGAGTATCATCATTCACCGTTCGTCGCATTCACACCGAAAGATATTTTTACCAATTTCGTTCAGAATTGGGCAAAATGAACAAAATTGGTAAAAAAAAATTGTTCAATTTTTTTTTACAGTGTGTATGCGCCTTAACTCATTCTTTAAGTGTTAACATTCTCTTATACTCACATTTTATACTCCAGACAACCGTATTACTCTACCTACAGCATCCATTGTGAATCAATCTTTATCATTGAGCTAGACCTGTCCGTCCCGAGCTCTTGGAGAAGAGCTTGCAAGTGTTTCTAGTGAGTGCACATCATTTCTCGTAAATATGAGTTATGGGAGCGAAGGCTTCCACTGAGAAAACAGAGCATAACAAATTGCTATAGCTGGATTTTAGTGCTGTACCATGGGCTCAGTAAAAGAGTTACTGATGGAAAGCTGCAATCTGCAGCAACAGTAAATATCCTTGTGGGAATGGGGACAGACAGGCGCAGGCCAGAAACTCGTATGGTTGCAGAATGTGTTCGGGAAGGTATTTAAAAGCCAAAGTAAAAGAAAAATTATTGACCCTTGAATGTGATGGTATTAAACCCACCTGTTAGGCTGTAATTTTTAAAAAACTAGTCATGAAAATTTTGTTGGCGTCAGCATAAAGAGATGGAGTCAGAATGGGTTCGAAGATAAATAAAAGTTCTGTAAACAGTGAATGGGACTTTTACAGTTATTAGCTGCTGCTTCTGGTGATCACTTATTTCCAGGCAGGTAAGAGACGCACACAAGTTCATAATAAAAAGTAGATATAAATGTAAAATAAATGACTCTGTTTAAAGTAAAATAAACCGGGAAAACAATGGCTTTAACTTGTGTGAAAAATGTGCATATGTTATGTATATAAACCGTTACCCTGGGATATGGCTACAGAGAGGGGGTGCTGTACAGCACACATACAATGGCCCTTATTCCGGTACTTGTTTCCTAGCACGGCACCAGCGATAAAAATTGTATCCATCGGGACCCCCGGAAATCGCGTTGATCGCATCGCGTGCAAGCAAATTGCAGGCGATGCGAATGACGCAATTTTTACATTGGAATCAATGTAAAATGGTCCCTGAGACCCGATTTTACATTGGCCCCAAAGTTAAATGGCCCCCAGACCCTAATTTTTATTGTTTCCCAACCCTGATGGGTGAAATGCCCCCCCCCATTGTTAACGCCACCCCACGTTCAACGCCAATCGAAGCGTGGCGAGCGCAGCGAGCCTGCGAGGGGCGGCGGTATGTATCCTCCGACCTTTTCATACCCCCACTATCCACGTCGGCGTGGAGTTGATTGTATATAGTGTGGCGAGCGCAGCGAGCCACCGAGCCCGAAGCGTGGCGAGCGCAGTGAGCCCTGCGTGGGGATGCGCATTACTTCACAGGTATTACGCATCCGCTCGCCACACTATATAAAATCAACTCCGCGCCGATGTGGATAGTGGGGGTATGAAAAGGTCGGAGGACGCGTACCGCCGCCCCTCTTGGGCTCGCTGCGCTCGCCACGCTTCGGGTTGCTGTTCATCGTGGTGTGGCGTTAACAATGGGGGGGGGGCAGGGCCGGCGCTGCGGCCACTGGGGGGCGGTAGTTGGGAGCAGGGTTGCCCAGAAGGTAGTTGAGAGCAGCCTCCCTTCCCCCCTGGATCAGCGGGACGGCCGGCGGCACATGTTAATGTTAACCCCGCCCGCTGAGCTATCCAGCTCGCCCACACGCTGCGCCCCCCCCCCCCAAAGCAGCACAGCGGCCGCATTAACCCTCCACCCACCCGTGGAGCGGGTGAGCGCCGGGGCGCCCCCCTGCCTGGGGCGCTCCGGTGCCTGGCACCAACACGGGGGGGGGGGGGGGGGGGCATTTGTCATGTAAAATACCCATAAGGGTGGGTATACAATGAAAAATTGGGTCCATTGGCCCATTTAACATTGTTCCCTATGTAAAATCACGTCCATCGCATCGGTCGCATCGCATGCCTTAACTTAAGGCATGCGATGGACGCGATTTTTTAACTGTCGGGGAAAAGGCTATAAAAAAATAGCCCTGTAATCGCGTTGGTCGCGTCCATCGCATACCTTAACTTAAGGTATGCGATCATCTACGACGGGCGCCGTGCTAGGAAACAAGTACCCACATTCCTTCTCAAATGGACAAAACCATATGCGCTGCAGGTGGGGCAGATGTAACTAGTGCAGAGAGAGTTAGATTTGGGTGGGGTTTTACTTCAAAGTGAGATCTATACTGCAGTGTAAAAATAAAGCAGCCAGTATTTACTCTGCACAGAAACAAATAACACACCACAATCTAAATCTCTCTGCACATGTTATATCTGCCCCCCCCCCCTTCAGTGCACATGGTTTTGTCCATTTGAGAAGGAATTTGCCTTTACGAGTGAACCAGAATAACCCCCAATGTTTGTTTTAACAGTCAATAGTTTGATCCCAAAAGGTCAACTTGCACAAAGTTGACATGCATATGGTCGACACTAAAAAAAGTCAACACATGCATCAACATTAATAAAAGTTTACACATGAAAAGGTCGACCTGAGTTTTTCAAATTTTTTGGTGTCAATGTCGAGACCTCAAAGTTAGCCCTCAAATAGTGCACCGAGTCCTCACCTACGTGGGCCATTTGCTTTGCTCCGCTATCAATGTGCTCGGTACATTTTACCACTCCTAATTGGAGTATACCTATCTCTTGTTTTGACCTTTTGACGATGTCGACCATATGTATAACAACCAAGTCCGTGGGGAACCGCTGATTGGCATGACAGACGGCTCTCTCAGCAAATCAATGGCCGCCCTTTGATTTCAATGGGAATTTGGAAAAGTGGCGCCAGATTCAAAACTGCAATATCCGACATGGGGATCTCGGATCGCCCCAGATTCCTAAATTTCAGGGCAGTTCAGATTTACTAAAATTCCAACTGCTCTTCCCTACTTTTCTTTAGTAAACTTTGCCCTTCCATCAAATCCAACCGCATGGCCACTCGCCCCTGTGCACTGCTGCGAATGCCCCCATCCCTGTGAACGGCTGCTCGTAGCTAAGAGTAAGCTCTTGACTTACTCAGCAATGCCATGGCCGCGGAGAGAAGGAGACCGCTGATGAAGTCAACGGCCGGAGAATACCTGCGTTTTCTGGGATACTCCAGATAAACACTGTGTTACCAACCCCAAATGTCTGCAGGGTGTCAGTCACCCTGCGGGCAGCCTGCGGTGGCTAACCATGGCAGGATTCCATTGCATGAACGGCTCGTGCATGTAAACAGTGTACCGTGTGCATTCACGGTCATTGGATAATGGGCAGGTGGCGGCCGGCTGGCGGTGGAGAATGGTGCTCGGGAAAACGGGGAGACTTGTTGCCCCATTTCCCAGGCATGGCGAGGCCAAGTACTGCTTCCTTAATCTATTTTAGTCAAATTGGAATTAAGAAAATCTGCTAAATAATCTAGAGTTACAGGCTGAATTGTTTAGTAAAAACACTTATGGGTTATACTCTCATAGATTTAAAAGGATACGTTTCCCCGTCATATTCCATCAAATTGAATACAAATCAGAATGAAACCAGTGAATATCAATATTAAGCTTATAAGTCCTTGTAGAAAGTTATACTGTATTTCTAGCTACAGTAAGTACAAGATTCCCTAATTCTGAATGATGGTGATTGACATTAATCTTACTGCTGGTGCTTCATCTACTTGCCATTATGACCAGCATGCTCGAGTTCTGTTAGAACCATCTATGACCCTAGAGCAGTGGTTATTAGTCACTGTCCCCAATGGGGCCCCCTTGGTGGCCCATTTTCATTGTTGGGCCCCCAACAGCCACAAAAAATACATTTGCTGTTAGTTAAAATGTTTAGGAGTAGCTACAACAAGTATATACAGTACTGAGAGCAATAAATACATAATACATAACCAATAAGATGCACAATTATGACCATAAAAGCTGTTGGTCCCGGCCAAATTCTCACCATCAACTGGTGCCCTGAAAGGTGCTTTTTGGTGCGACTTCAGCAACAGTAACTGTAAGTTATGCCTTATGTTCTGCCCATCTCTGTCTAATAACAGTGTCTTGATTTCCTTCTTGTTTGCGGACATGTAGATTTCCTGGAAACTCTATGATGTATTATTCAAATCCGACAGGATGAGCTGAGAAATGCTCTATTGACATCGACGTGTCATCCTCCATCATCTGTGTATTAGACATAACATACAACAAATAGGCTGCTGATTTCAGAGGCTGGAGGATGTCTGAGAAATGACTGAATGACTTTTAATGACCTCTAAAGTAGAGGATTGACCCTGCAGCATCTGCAGGAGGGTCCCCGCCCAATATAATACTGGCATTTTCCTTTTTTGTCATCTGATGAGCCTGCGTCCATATGTACTGTAGATGTGTCAGACAACAATGATCGCTGGTCTGAGACCGAGGACTGGGATGCCCAATATCAGCATCCACGAGTGAAGTGCTGAAATACCGATTGGCAAGTGCTTAGAATGGATGCCCCGCCAGTTGCACCCATAAAATTTGCCCTATGACCGATGCAATTTCCCTGTCTGAGTATGGCCTTTCAAACTATCTCGGGGGGGGGGGGGGGGGGTAAATAAATAATCACCCACTATAGAGGGTTATGGTATAAAACATCTCCAGTGTCTAGGTCTACAATCAAGTGGTCGACAGTCACAAGGTCGACAGGGTTAATGGTTGACAGGGTCTAAGGACATTGAAACGGTAAAGAGGGTCCAAAGGTCGACAGTCAAAACTAAAGGTTGACAGGGTTCAAAAGGTCGACATCAAAAGGGTCAACATGGTCAAAAGGTTGACATCAAAAGGTGGACATGAGTTTTTAATGTTTTTAGGGTGACTGTCGACATAGGTCGACATGGACACTATCTAAGTACCACGTCCCCTCGCATGGCTCGCTGCGCTCGGCACACTATTTTATTCTCCCTCCATGCCCTAGTGGATGGTAGGGCAGGAAATACCACCTGTCGGCGCATGTCGGCTCAAAATGTGTAAAAATAAAAATAAAATGCATGTCGACTTTTTGACCATGTCGAACTTTAAGCTGTCGACCTATTGACCCTGTCAATCAGTTGTCTGTCAACCTTTAAACCCTGTCGACCTATTGTCTGTTGAACCATTAACCCTGTCGACCTTTTGACTGTCATACAATAGTGGTCGACCTTATGACTGTCTACCTAGAGTCATTCTATGATCTGTCTGGATACCCTGTAGAGAGGCTGGAGTTGGGTGCAGGGTGGATGAAGGCCCTGGAAGTGGTCATAGAAGGACTGTAGAAGGGATTAGGTAACGCAGATTAACTCCATCATCTCCACAATACAGGAAATTACTGTAACTGGTGCCTCTCAAACGTTTTTTGGGAGTGGTGAGCCGCCACCTTGACCCTCCGCCCCCTCCAAACCGTTCCAATGCCTCAGGATGGTTGTACCACTATCATGAATAAACACTAATGCTGGGTGCACACCAGGACGACTAGGGCCCGATCCCCACAATCTAGAGCCAATTCCGACCAATTGGATGTAGATTGTAGGTAGATTGGGCCCTTTTTTCCCCTGTTCTAGTCCGACCCCGATCCGATGCGCGGCCCCGCAGGTCGGTCGGTCGTTATTCAGATCCTACCTGCTGCAGGTAGGATCTGAAGAACGACCATACAGCCGGGTGCGGGTCGCTATCGGATCGGACCCGCTCACGGTGCACATCGTGAGCGGGTCGTGCCCCCCCGTGTCACCATGAGCGGGTTGGACAAGACACTGACGACCCGCTCACGATGTGCATCGTGAGCGGGTTGTCGTGGTGTGTACCCTACATTAAACTATAACATGGATGTCTAATTCTGCAAATTGGAACATTGCAATAAATTTGTAAAAACAAACAAACACTTTAACAAGTACAAAGTTACAAATGGCAGACATTACATTTTGTCACAAAGTTGTTGCTATGTGTTCTCTCCCTGCGGTGATTATACAGCTTTCAATGTGAGTCGGTGATTAAACTGAGACATGTCAGGGACTGTTTAACTTGGAATTAATATGCCCCCGGTGTGCGGTGATGTTAAATGTACACTGCTGACAGTCGCGGTCATTAGAGAAGTGCTGATTTATGAGAGAAAAGTTTTAGTAAGCTGTCCAAGATGTCATCGACGTAACATATTGTCCTGATTTTTACTTTTACCGTTTGTTGAAGTGGAGTTTAACACCATTAACCCGTCATCGGTTCTTTGTTCCATATTCAGATTTTTTGAAAAAAAAATTTTTAAGTATAGTTTATACTGTAGCTACATTGCTACTGTAGCTACAAGCTTGTTTGTAATATGTTATTAGAAACTAACAGACAGTGAGTGGTCAGGCAATGGGGAACAACTGCTGTGGCTTGACACATTAAATTAAGAAAGGAACAAGCGGCTCTAACACAGGGGTGGCCAAACCTGTCCTCAAGATCTACCAATGGTGCATGTATCTCAGGCAACCTGTGGATCTATAGTAGGAATGAATGAGCAGGTTTGAAAATGTGACAATTAGTAATGACTACACTTGTGCACCAGCTAGGGAGACTGGGAAATGTGACAGTTAGTAATGACTACAGCTGTGCACCAGCTAGGTGGTCTGGGAAATGTGACAGTTAGTAATGACTACACCTGTGCACCAGCTAGGGAGTCTGGGAAATGTGACAGTTAGTAATGACTACACCTGTGCACCAGCTAGGAGGTCTGGGAAAAGTGACAGTTAGTAATGACTACAGCTGTGCACCGGCTAGGTGGTCTGGGAAATGTGACAGTTAGTAATGACTACAGCTGTGCACCGGCTAGGAAGTCTGGGAAATGTGACAGTTAGTAATGACTACAGCTGTGCACCATCTAGGTGGTCTTGGAAATGTGATAGTTTGTAATGACTACACCTGTGCACCAGCTACGGGCTCTGGGAAATGTGACAGTTAGTAGTGACTGCACCTGTGCACCAGCTAGGTGGTCTGGGGAATGTGACAGTTAGTAATGACTACACCTGTGCACCAACTAGGTGGTCTGGGAAACGTGGACCGTTGGTAGATCTCCAGGACCGGTTTGGCCACCCATGATCTAACACATGACTATCTTCTGTAATCATTGGGCCTTACTATAATCTGCTATTTGCCAAAAGGGGGTAAATTATTTTAAAAAAAGGTATACACTACGAGATGGACATCGGTAGTCAGAACTCCGGCATCCTGAAGAGCAGCCAGAAGATTGGCACTGGTATGCTAACGTTGATGATGATGCTGACGCTGGAATCTGGACTGCCGGCATCCTGATTGTAGGTATACGGGGCAGGTTAGCATTAGGTGTGTGGGGTGGGGGATAGATTTAGGCATTGGCGGGGGACTTAGGGTTAGGCTGCAAGGAGGAAGGGTTGGGGATAGGCACCTAGGAGGAGGGTTACAATTAGGCAGGAAGGGTTAGGGTCAGAGGCGTAAGTTCATCCGAATATGAATATACTGTATGTATCTATGTTATGAAAATTATGTTTAAAATAAAGAGAATATGACATCTATGTCCTGCCAGGAGGGGGAGTCAGCCACAGAAGCGATATTGATGGCTTTTAATTAACTGATTCAAACTTGCAGGGGAGGAAAGGTTCCCCCTTGGAAGCAGGAGCCCTGTGGCACATAACTCCATTGCCTTCCAGAGTTACGTATCTGGTTAAGCAGGGGGAAGGTAAGTATTCTTACTGGAACCCTGTCAGGATTCCCTCTTTTAGGATGTCAGCATCGGCATGGTCTGATTAATCAATAGGCTTGTCAGGCCGCAGCCTTAAGCGCTGGGTCCCTGGGGGGGGTGCCGGTACAACAGATTGTGCTGGGATGGGATTGCTTCCTGGTTCTGGTGGAGTTGGGTCGAGCAAGGTCTTGTGAGATCTCCCCTGGGAACTATGGGAGCAGAGGTGCCTGCTGGAATTACCAGAATCACGGAGGCAGGGATCCCGGGAAGAGGAAATCCCGAGAGAGACGCAGCTTGCTCCGCTGCTGAGGCTGTGATTGATACCACTGCCACCATTGCCAGTGGCAATATGAATGGAGTTGAGTCCCCGAGACAGAGATGACGGCATGAGGATATCCTGCAAGTACCGTGGCTTCCTCCGCGTGGAGGACAAACATACAGTACGCCTGCGCTCGCTTAGTGATGTCACGCAAGTTCTGTGACCTGACTTGATCATTGATATTACCAATTGGGGTGCTCACAATGGGGATACAACCCCTATGGGAAGTGAGGCCACAGGATGCCAGGTTATTGGTATCCATGGGTTCACAGAGAACAGTGGTAATGCAGGGGTTAATGTCGGTATCCATCGGCCACGCAGCTAGAACAGCGGCATGCGGTCTAAGCTATGGGAGCTTAGTGCTGTACATCTGCACTGTACACAGTAAAGGCGTTGTCAGCTGCACAGGCTCAGTGGCCCGCCAGTGATGTCATCGGGTTGGAGGTGATGCGATACATAGTGAAAATGAACACTCGCCGCAACGCCAAGTAGAAGAATAAAACTGTCAGAAATGAATACCAAGCATTCCCCATTATTTTATAATCCGTATTGATAGCAGAGTACAGTAAATATTTTGTTGCTTAGATACGATAATATAGCCAAATTGCAGTATTATGGGGCATCAAAT
This sequence comes from Crinia signifera, assembly GCF_055691185.1. Classification (NCBI taxonomy): domain Eukaryota; kingdom Metazoa; phylum Chordata; class Amphibia; order Anura; family Myobatrachidae; genus Crinia; species Crinia signifera. Next base: position 29,736,403 of record NC_139217.1, read on the forward strand.
ATTTATTTTATATCTTACTGTTCTCTGCTGCCTATGTCATATTTTAGTAGTTCATTATTGATGGAAAAAGCAAACAAAGAAATCCAAGAAGAAAGACGTTGTTTTACAAAACCCTGTGATTACTCCTTAGAACGGCAGCGAAACAATGAAACCGCTCATTTCAAGGACTCGGAATTTGTTTGTTTGGTATTTACCGAGGAATTGAATGGAAACAAATGTATGTAGAGAAATGATTGCAGGACATGACAAACATCAATAATTGCCGGCGTTCTATTTAGGGATGAAGCCTTTGTTTATGTCTACGAGTTGTTAGACTATAATAATATAATTTGATATATATATATATATATATATATATATGTTTTAAACCACATAAAGTACATCACAGACAATGCAGAATGACGCCGCGCACCCTTCCTTCAGACGCCTGGACACGCCTGCATTTTCCCTGACACTCGGCTAATTACCACCCCCAAATGCCGGCTTCCTGTCAATCAATTCGCAAATGGACAGTGATTTAAAAATTAGCAGGATTTTATCACAGGACGACGCCATGTGTGCGTACTGTGATCCAAAGGCATACGCAGTCTATCGATACTCGACCTGCTCTCAAACATAGGGCACTACAATGTTTGCAATGACTACAATAACTGCTGCACAACCTATGCAATCCAGGCTCCAGGTCACATGACACTCACAGCAAATCTGCAGCCTCCACCCCCTATGAATGTCTAGTTCCTGGCAGGGTTATTGGTTGCCAATGCAATGTAGCTCATAGCCTCTTCTTTGTGCTCCTCATTGCGCACACTGTACACTATTTCTATACTAGCACCTACCGCTTTCAGTCTGGCTCTCAGCATCACCGGTTCCAGTCCAGTTTTCAGCACTGCTGGTTCCAGTCTGGCTCTGGGTAACGTGGATCATAGTCCAGTTCTAAGGGACCCGGTCCCAGTCTGGTTCAGTGTCACTGGTTCCAGTCCGATTCTAAGTGCCATTCTCATTACCACCAGCCACAGACCAATTCCCAATGCCATTGGTACTGTACCAGTCTTTTTCCGATTAACACCAGTCACAATCCATGTACTGATGGTGTAATGGTTAGCATTACTGCCTCACAGCGCTGAGGTCATGGGTTCTATCCCCCCATGTGTTATATATACGGGGCAGTACGGATGGTGTAATGGTTAGCATTACTGCCTCACAGCACTGAGGTCATGGGTTCTATCCCCACCATGTATTATATATACGGGGCAGTACGGATGGTGTAATGGTTATAGCATTACTGCCTCACAGCGCTGAGGTCATGGGTTCTATCCCCACCATGTGTTATATATACGGGGCAGTACGGATGGTGTAATGGTTAGTATTACTGCCTCACAGCGCTGAGGTCATGGGTTCTATCCCCACCATGTGTTATATATACGGGGCAGTACGGACGGTGTAATGGTTATATTACTGCCTCACAGAGCTGAGGTCATGGGTTCTATCCCCACCATGTGTTATATATACGGGGCAGTACGGACGGTGTAATGGTTAGCATTACTGCCTCACAGCACTGAGGTCATGGGTTCTATCCCCACCATGTGTTATATATACGGAGCAGTACGGATGGTGTAATGGTTAGCATTACCGCCTCACAGCGCTGAGGTCATGGGTTCTATCCCCACCATGTGTTATATATACAGGGCAGTACGGATGGTGTAATGGTTAGCATTACTGCCTCACAGCACTGAGGTCATGTGTTCTATCCTCACCATGGCCCTTATTCTGGTTGGTGCGGTCGAGCCGCATATGCGGCTCCGACCGCACCAGACGAATCCCCGCCCACCATACGGTTCGCCACGGCCGTCCGTACACGGACGGCTGGCGAACCGCACGAAAATGGTGGAGGCGTACGCCTCCACCATGCTGGGAGCTGCCCCCTGCATTCGATGGTCGACGACCATCGAAGGCAGGACCGCACGCCGCGGCAGCTCCCGCAAGCTGAGACCACACGGACAATCGTCCGTGTGGTAGCTTGTATGGGGGCTGAAAGCTGACATCCGGCGACGTCAGCTTTCCGCCCCCATGAGTGGCGTCATGCCCTCATTACCATGCGTACGCCCCGCGTTTGCATGGGAACGCCCATGAAACGCGGGGCGTACACATAGGGAAATGAGGGGATGAAGCCCCTCACGCCCCTATACGCCCCCTTTGCGGCGTCTAAATTTTTAACACGGAGAATTCCCCTGCACATTCCCCTGACCTCTGCGCATGTGCAGAGAGAAAACATCGGCGGTACGGCCGCACGCGGGCCGTACCGAGCCGATTAGAATAAGGGCCCATGTGTTATATATACCGGGCAGTACGGATGGTGTAATGGTTAGCATTACTTCCTCACAGCACTGAGGTCATGGGTTCTATCCCCACCATGTGTTATATATACGGGGCAGTACGGATGGTGTAATGGTTACATTACCGCCTCACAGCGCTGAGGTCATGGGTTCTATCCCCACCATGTGTTATATATATGGGGCAGTACGGATGGTGTAATGGTTAGCATTACTGCCTCACAGCACTGAGGTCATGGGTTCTATCCCCACCATGTGTTATATATACAGGACAGCATGGATGGTGTAATGGTTAGCATTACTGTCTCACAGCACTGAGGTCATGGGTTCTATTCCCACCATGTGTTATATATACGGGGCAGTACGGATGGTGTAATGGTTAGCATTCCTGCCTCACAGCACTGAGGCCATGGGTTCTATCCCCACCATGTGTTATATATACAGGGCAGTCTGGATGGTGTAATGGTTACCATTACTGCCTCACAGCACTGAGGTCATGGGTTCTATTCCCACCATGTGTTCTATATACGGGGCAGTACGGACGGTGTAATGGTTAGCAATACTGCCTCACAGCACTGAGGTCATGGGTTCAATTCCCACCATGTGTTATATATACGGGGCAGTACGGATAGTGTAATGGTTAGTATTACTGCCTCACAGCACTGAGGTCATGGGTTCTATTCCCACCATGTGTTATATATACAGGGCAGTATGGACAGTGTAATGGTTAGCATTGTTGCCTCACAGCACTGAGGTCATGGGTTCTATTCCCACCATGTGTTATATATACGGGGCAGTACGGATAGTGTAATGGTTAGTATTACTGCCTCACAGCACTGAGGTCATGGGTTCTATTCCCACCATGTGTTATATATACAGGGCAGTATGGACAGTGTAATGGTTAGCATTACTGCCTCACAGCACTGAGGTCATGGGTTCTATTCCCCCGTACTTGCGTGGGTTTCCTCTGGGTACTCCGGTTTTCTCCCACAGGCCAAGAATATACTGGTAGGCTAATTGGCTCCACACAAAATTATGTCTGTGTGCATGTATATGTGATAGGGAATATAGAGTGTAAGCTCCACTGGGGCAGGGACTGATGCAAATGTTCAACTATACTCTGTAAAGCGCTGCTGAATGTGTGTGCGCCCGGGACAAACGCAGGATTTTCAGAAGGGGGTTTCCAGGTAATATCCCGTTTAAGAGATGCGGTGTGAAAGGGGTTTTACCTGGCAGACCCGTTTTTAGAAACATTTCAAAATACCTGGTCAAAGACAGTTTTGCGGTCTAAAAGCAGCATAAGAGTTGGTGAGTTAAAAGAAGCACCCTTTGAACATGTCTCTGTTTAGTGCATGTGCATGGCAATGATGGCATGGATAGTTACAATGTTCTAGATGCATAGATGGATCAAGAGGCACCTTGAGGAAAGAAGGGGGAGGGGCTTGGGTTTCCTGGGGGACCCAGGTGGGGCCCATGTCAGTCCAAGGTCCCCATTGTATGTACATGCCACCATAAAGAATAACATTGAAGTCATATACATTCCAGTTCTTGAATCCCGGTAGGACACCAAATAGAAGTATATGGTCTTTGTTTTCCACCTTGCGCTGGTATAATCCAATTAAATCCCTCCACCTGTCTGCTGTGGTGCATGCACCATGGAACACATGGTCATAAACTCGGAAGTCCAAAGCTGTCCTTTGCTTTCATTTTTAAGCATATGGCATTACTGAATGCCGATATGCATATCATTAGTGATTAGATGATGATTAATGTTTATTACCCAAAATGAACTATGCTCAGACTATAACGATAGGTATGTTCATTTCTAGCGTAAGCCCTTGTTGAAGTTGATGTCTGACCAAAACTATTTTGAGCAAATGTATACTTAAAAGAAACAATGGCCTTAAAGAAAAGGGTGCTTTAACAAAATCTCTTGGAGACCATTGTTGAGGGTACTGGGTAATATTTTTTATTACACCTTATGCATCACATATTGCTTGCCCAATAAATTGGCTTAAGGTAAATGAAACCTTCCACTCTTCTTCTACGGCTTTCCACAATATTTTGGGGTGTTTCTGTGGGATTTTGTGCCCCAGGTAATAGAAGGAAAAGAAAAAGCCGAATTATTCAATTCCTTTTTTGCTTTGGTATTTACAAGGGTAGAGTCTTCAGATTTTAATCTCCCACAGATTAAATGCTCGGCTCTTGATTGCTCCCAAACTGTAGGTTTGAGTGAGGAAATATGGTGTCAAAAATAGAGATTACAGAACATAAATTGTAACAAATCTCCTGGCCCGGATGAAATACACCCTAGGATACTAAAATAATTGAGTTCTATTATAGCACTATTTTATCTGATATTTTAGGAATCAATAAACTCATGGACGGTGCCAAGGGACTGGCGCATAGCTAACGTAGTACAGATATGGAAAAGGTAGCAAAACAAACCCTGAAAATTGTATACCGGCCAGCTTTACATCCATTGTGGGGAAATATTAAAAGTACTGTAGTAATAAAAGATAGTATCCAAAATTTCTTAGAACAGGAGAAGGTGATAAATAAGGCTCAACATGGGTTCGTCAAAAACAGATCATATCAGACTAATTTAATTAGCTTCTATGAGAAAATCAGTAGGGGGCTGGACTTAGGGAAATCTGTTGATGTAATACTTCTTGATTTTGCTAAAGCTTTTGACACGGTGCCTCATAAAAGGTTATTAATAAAACTAGGTAATTTAGGGATAGGAGATAAAATGTGTAATTGGATTAAAAACTGGTTGCACAATCGGGGACAGAGAGTGGTGGTAAATGGCATACATTCCAGCTGGAGTAAGGTCCAAACTTCACAGTTGGCATAATGCAGTCAGGCAGGTAATGTTCTTCCAGCATCTGCCAAACCCAGACTGCCAAACAAAGAAGTATAACTTGTTGCTCCACTGAACACATTTCCCTGGCTTCACAGTCTAGTATCTGTACGTGTTACACCACTCCATCCAATGCTTTGCATATGAGGCAACTGATTGGCCATGGAAACCCATTCCATTAAGCTCCTGTTGCACAGTTTTTGTGCTTACATTAATGTCAGTGGAAATTCAGAACTCTTCAGCTATGAAATCGGCAGAACCTTTGTGATGTTTAATCCAGCCAACCAGCTCCTCATTTTCAAGCACAGACTGTAACATGGCAGTTAGGAGCTGTCTGGCTGCTACTTTACCACTCTCCACTTTATAACTTTTTGAACCTTAGTACAGATAGAGCCATCCTATTCTATCCCTACTGTATTGTTCTATGTATTGTATTGCAGCTGAGAACAATAGGACTTGGCTCACCATGGCTATCCAGAGAAGGTTAGCTGAAGAAGGTTCCATCTGACCAAAAGAGGGGGGGGGGGGGGGTAGGCTGCAGGTAGGGACAGTTAGAGTTAGGAAGGAAGGGAGGAAGGTCAGAATACTAACCACCCTGTTACAAAACAGAAAATTTACTGATTAATAATATTTGATTCTTTTATAATATTCAAAATTATTCAAAAGAATATTGTACATCGTGTATCTAGGTTTGGCCGTAAATGACATCACACAAAAGTATTGTAAACCGCGCATCTGTATTAAACACAAACACTAATAATGACATATAAAAAGTTTTTTACCGTCATTCTCCTGCCATACGTATAAAACCCCTACCGTTTTTTTTTTTAATGTATAGAGGATAAGAAGTCACCTTGCAGTGGTCATCCATTCAGATTTATGGCAATTACTCCGAAATTAAACTTTATATCTGGATTATTAATGGCCTCAAACAATCCTTCGTTCTTTAGTGACACATTTTCTATGACCTATACCAAACAATAAAACATTTCTTTTTCTTTAGGCATACAGCACCTAAACGGTAAACCAGTAATATTTTATTTGCCGTATTTAATAGGTCATAAGAGCATATTTAATATACAGCTAGCTAAAATGAGAATTACAGTGATTTACACTAGTATTAAAATTATATTAACAAAAGATATATCATAAATTAAAGAAAGGTTTCACAGCCTAGCACATCCTTAAAGCGCTTCAACATTTTATTACGTTGTACATTAACATAAAGAAAGTTCAGCGAATCGTTTGGTTCTGCATCTGTTAAATGCGGAGTTTTTTTGTTTAAACTTTTAGAATGATTTTATTTATAACATTTTGTTATGTGCGACATTATAAACGTCTTTGTCTCTTCGTTACTTCTGTAGCGACATTTCGAGTTTATTTGATATAAACCCGTTTTAATGGACTGTTCCGTTATACCTACCTGCTTTGAGTTAATAAACTGCCTATAATAAACATTTTTTATTATCAATAGTCAATATTGATTACTGAATATAAATGATATATGCTTATGCCAGCAGCGTTGAAAGAAGACGTATTTTGCTGAAGTACGAATCATCTTGACAGTGAAGGAATAGGTCAATATTAATTTAGAAATGACTGAGGGATTTTATTATAAAATTATATAGTACAGAGATAAACATACAGCTGAGCATTTATATGTTTATATTTAATAAAAGAGATTTTTCAATCGGCGTGTTTGTCATGTCTACAGACTTTACATGTAGCATTTACAGTACGATGGCATTTAAAATACTTGGAATTACTGTGTATGTACTGTAACTTTGTACAGTATCTAAAAAAGGAGGTAGGATGAGATTAACATCCCAGAAGATGGGATTTGTGGTCACAAGACCGGTGCCGGAACCTGACATGCCAACATCCTGAACGAAAGTATGCGGGATGTGTTAGCATTAGTCCGGGGAGAGGGATACATTTAGGTTTAGGCACTAACAGGGAACCTAGGGTTAGGCTGCGTGGAGGGAAGGTAAAGATTAGGCACTGAGAATGGGGACTAAGGATTACATAGGGACACACATAGGAGCTTATTCTGATCGGAGCGGCCAAACGTGCGTACGTTCGCCATTACCGCACGCTAGCCGTACGCGGCCGTTAGGGTTAGGTCCACCCACAAATCAGCCGCTTACGTACGGGCAGAAATACTGTAGAAGGGGAGTGGCGTACAGATGAGCGTACGGCAACGTACGCGGACGGCCCAGCCCTTACACTCCGACAACTGGCGTACAACTGAGCGTACAGCGCCGTTTACGGACGTCTTTCGTCCGTCTTCCCAGCGACTTCTTGCGGAGATCTGAGCGTACGCCAGCTTGCACGGACGGGTCCCTATTGTTTTCAATGGAAAACTCAGCTTATGTCACCGCACGCTGGCATACCCTTCACATATATGGACCTGCAAATGTTGCCTTTCAACTCTAATTATAAAAAAAATAATTAATTAATTGATTGAATTAATTAATGTGCAAAATAGTGGACATGGGCTTAAAACATTGCTGAAACATCCTTTGTAGCTGTTAGATGTGGTTTATGTTATTGTATCATAAATACAAAACCTATGTTTGTATTAGAGTGAACACGTTGACACATGTCGACTTGTGTAGATTGAGTGTGCTACTGTGTAAAGTCTATGAAAGCACGTAGTGAATGTGTCGACCTGTTTAACAAATACCTACCTTAGCATATATAAGCAGGTCTTACAAAGATTCTTACCTTAAATTAAACAAACCTTTAAATGTAGAGAAGTATAGAAAGATAACCTTCCAATGTGTTAGAGTGCTGTGTGTGGCTTGCAGGTAGTGAATTCATGGTTTTGACTTAATAGACTGCAGCATTGCTTATTACATTCAGGTGTATGTGTTTGAGTAGTAATCCGCGTAAATTAGCTAACCCAGGCGCACGCTGGCATGCGGTATCTGTAGGGGTGGTTTGAGATGGCGGTTGGCGGCCGCCTGTTTTGTGTCCGAAATGAACGGTGCTTTAGTCGATCGTGCGGTAGTAGCACCGCTCATTTTTGGTGCACACCCCCGTGTACGCCCATATTTACGCCCATTTTCCCTCATTATTTCGGCCGCACCCCTCTTCACGCCCCTGTGCCGCCCCCAATACCCGTACACTCGCGTACAGGTTTTTTCGCACGTAGAGACCCGTCCGTAAGCGTTGGTGAGTGGTCGCGCCTGCGCATTAGCGAATGTACGCATGCGCAGATCATAAAAAATCCCGGGACGTCCGCGTACGGCCCGGCCGCTCCAACCAGAATAAGGCCCATAGTATTTTTGTAAGGAGGCACAAAGTATCTACATAAGAGGGCACAAAGTATGTACATAAGGAGGCACATAGTATGTACAAATGAGGCACATAGTAGGTGCATAAGGAGGCACATAGTAGCTACATAAGGAGGCACATAGGGCGAAATTTAATAGGGTGTGGTTGTTTTTTTTTGCAATTTTTTTTCGCAAAAACTGCCGTTTTCAGACATTTTCCGAAAATCGCATATTTTATAGGGTGCGATTTTTAAAGGTGCGATTTTTAGTAAAACTAAAAATCGCATCCAGATGTTTTTCCATTAAAAAGTATACAAATCGCCTATTTAATGAGATGCGATTTTTAGTAAAGGTTACTAAAAATCCCAAAATAAATAGACCAGGTTCTGACTGGCGAATTTGTCAGAAACATGCACAGATCATTGAGATCTGTGCATGGTTCTGGTGTAAAAAAAAGAGTTAAAACAAAAAAAGTAAAAAAAAAAAGGTGTGGGGTCCCCAATCCAGAGCATAACCAGCCCAGGGCTGAAAGAGCCAGTCCTGGTTTCATAAAATCACGGGGCAGAACAAATAGAGTTCCTCTGGATTTTACAAAACCAGCACCAGGCTCAAGGGCTGGTCTTGGTTCCCAAAATACGGGGACAAAATGAGTAGGGGTCCCCCGTATTTCAAGAACCAGCACCGGGCCCAACCAGCCAGCAGGGTAATGCCACAGCCGGGGAGAGACTTTTTATACAAGTCCCTCCGGCCAAAGCATTCATCCCCCTGACCTGTCAGCATGGGCAGGGGTCCTGGGGAAGTGGGGACCCCCCAAAGAAGGGGCCCCCCCCTCCAGAACTTACCTGCCCATGCTGAAGCCCGGGGCTGTCCTCGATGCCCCTGGGCGGTGGGCATCGAGCTGATAAATGGTGTAAAATAGATTAATAAACTAGATTATAAACTATTATCCTTTACCGTGGAACTATGAGTCCCAGCAAGCCTCCCCCGCATGCTGGGACTTGGAGAACCACAAGTCCCAGCATGCGGGGCAGTAAAGGCCCGCTGGCACTTGTAGTTCCACAGTAAAATAAATAGTTAAATAAACACACTGACACCCAGTAAAAATAAAACTTTAATACATACAATGCCCACACATACTGATACTTACCCATCTTGAGCCCGTCGGTATGTCCCTGGGTCCGGTCCGGGGGCTTGGTTCCGGGGCTGATCCAGGGCTCCAGGGCTGAAGAGTCCGGGGTCCTGGATCCGAAGAAATCCATGGGGGACCTATGGAAAGAAATCCTACTCACCCAGGTCCCCTGGCGAAGATCCCGACATCTTCTCCATCTTCTCCGTCTCCGCCGCCGGTACACGATTGGAATGAAAGGCGCAGAGATGTTTCATTTTCAGCTCCTCTCATCCAAATGAATCTATTGGCCACCTAGTGGCCAATCAGGAGCCGAGAAATTCTGGAGGGGGGACCCCACACAGTTTTTTTTTTCACTTTTTGGTTAAACCAAAATCGCACATTTTCATGACTTAAAAATCGCAATATATCGCATGTTATAGTGCTATTTTGCAGCGAATTCGCATCTCATTAAATATGCGAAAATCGGCCCAATAATGCGATTTTAAAATATGCGATTTTGAGCGATTTTTAAACATGCCTAAAAATCGCCCCCCTATTAAATTTCGCCCATAGTACCTACATAAGGAGGTACATAGGGTGAAATTAAATAAGATGAGAGATTCCGAAAGTGAGAGATTTGGTAAGAAATCTCCAGGGTTTTTTTAAAGCGGTAATCATTTACACTGCAAAATCAAACTGGTTTTGCAGTGTAAATGATTGCCGCTTTAAAAAAAACCTGGAGATTTCTTACCAAATCTCTCACTTTTGGAATCTCACATCCTATTAAATTTCCCCCATAGTATCTACATGAGGAGGCACATAGGGTACTTGTTTCCTATCTGGGCGCCCAGGTTTTCTACGTACGGCACCGTAATGAAATCGTTTCGCATCGCATCGGATTCGGTACTCGATGATGTACGATGGCATACGATGCTATCCGATCCGATCCGATTTCATTTTAAATCGGATCGCATCGCATGCGGTGACGCGATCAACCCCGATTTTTACATTGGAATCAATGTTAAATGGTCCCTGAGACCCGATTTTACATTGATTTCAATGTAATAACCCCGCAAACCCACGATTTGTATAGGAAACCCCCCCTGATGGTTTAAAATGCGCCTCCATTGTTAACGCCACCCCAGTATTGACGTCAACCCGAAGCGTGGCGAGCGGCGGCGGTACGCGTCCTCCGACTTTTTCATACCCCCAATATCCACGTCGGCGTGGAGTTGAGAATAGAATAGTGTGGCGAGCGCAGCGAGCCACCGAGCCCGAAGCGTGGCGAGTGCAGCGAGCCCCGCGAGGGGACGCGGATACCTGTGAAGCCCGCGAGGGGACACGGATACCTGTGAAGTATCCGCGTCCCCTCGCGGGGCTCGCTGCGCTCGCCACGGTTCGGGCTCGGTGGCTCGCTGCGCTCGCCACACTATTCTATTCTCAGCTCCACGCCGACGTGGATAGTGGGGGTATGAAAAAGTCGGAGGACGCGTACCGCCGCCGCTCGCCACGCTTCGGGTTGACGTCAATACTGGGGTGGCGTTAACAATGGAGGCGCATTTTAAACCATCAGGGGGGGTTTCCTATATATCCTATGGGCCAACCATAAAAGCGGGAACGAAATCGGATCGCATCGCATCGTTCAATATCGTGTATGTGCATTTGTGGTATCCGATGCGATCCGATTTCTATACGGAGAATAGCATGGTGCGCAATTAACGTAGCGGGCGCCCAGATAGGAAACAAGTACCGCACATAGTATGTACATAAGGAGGCACATAGGGGGAAATTTACTAAGATTTGTATTCGACTTCACATGTGATGTTGCTATGGGAAACCACTCAGATCCTGTCTACTCCGTCTAGAGCATGGGTCTTCAAGCTGTGGCCCTCCAGATGTTGTGAAACTACAAATCCCAGCATGCCTTGCCACAGTTTTGCTATAAGGGAGTGTTAAAACTGTGGCAAGGCGTGCTGGGATTTGTAGTTTCACAACATCTGGAGGGCCACAGTTTGAAGACCCTTGGTCTAGAGGGTGCTAAATAAATAAGAAGTAACTTCTGATTGGTTGCCCATAGCAACATCACATGTGAAGTAGAATACACATCAGTAAATTCCCCCCATAGTATCTACATGAGGAGGCACATAGTATATTCATAAGGAGGCACATAGTATATACATAAGGAGGCCAGTGGCGTAGCTACGTTTTGGGCGCCCCCCCACCGTTAGGGGGGGGCGCCCATACCCACCCCCCGCCGCCGACGCCCCGTCAAGCACCCACCACCCCCCTCGCCGCCTCGCTGCCCCGCCGCCCATGCTAACCCCCTCCCCCTCCGTCTTACCTATCGCGCTGGTCCCGGCGGCTCCGTTCTTCTGCTGAGGACCACCACAAAATGGCCGCCCCCATACAGCAGACAGTTTCAGAGAACAGTGTGCTATATGGGGGCGGCCATTTTGTGGTGGTCCTCATCAGAAGAACGGAGCCGCCGGGACCAGCAAGAAATGTAAGTCTGCGGGGGATTGGGGGGTAACTATAGCACCGCAGCCCCCGGCGCCCCACATGCACAGCGCCCCCCCCCCCCGCGGTGGCGGGGGCTGCGATGCTATAGTTACGCCCCTGAAGGAGGCATATAGTATATAGGTAAGGAGGCACATAGTATCTACATGAGGAGGCATATAGTATATTTTGTAAGGAGGCACATAGTATCTACATGAGGAGGCACATAGTATGTACATAAGGAGGCACATAGTATGTTCATAAGGAGGCACATACAGTAGTATCTACACAAGGAGGCACATAGGGTGACATTTAATCACATTTTTTGCCTTAATTTGCATATTTAATGAGATTTGAATTTGTGGCAAAAAAATGCGATATGATTTGATTTTTAGTCATGAAAATGTGTGATTTTGAGCCGGACCTGGTTCCAAAAGTACAGGGGACAAAAAGCATAGGGGCTCCCCGAATTTCTGAAACCAGACCCAGACTCTTGGACCGATCCTGGTTCCAAAAATCCAGGGGACAAAAAAACTGGGGGTTGTCCATATTTTGGAATCAGCACCGGGCTCCAACAGCCCGCGGTGTCATGCCACAGCCGGGGGACACTTTTAACATAAGGTCCCTTGGCCGTATTATGCTCACTGTGGCTGGTCAGCCTTGGACGGGGTACCTGGAGGAGTGGTGCCCCCCCCCCAATAAAGGGGTCCCCCCAGGCTTCACCAGTCCAGGGCTATGGATGCCAGGCTTATACGTGTAAAAGTGTAAAAACATTGCTTTCTCAAGGGGGACTTGTGGTTTGACAAGTCCCAGCAGGCCTCTCCCAAATGCTGGGACTTTGCCCCCTTGGGCTTGTAGTTCACCTCTAAAAAGAATGTTTAAATAAAAACACAGACATAGACAAAAGTAAAACTTTAATACGCATACACAAATTTAACACCAGCATACATTACCATTCCAGGTTCCAGCGTTGACTGTCTCTCTTGTAGCAGCTCACCCCACACTGACTGCAGGGCGAGCCGGCTCCGCTTCCACTGACTGCATGGTGAGCCGTCTCCCCTTCCACTGACTGCGTGGTGAGCCGGCTCCCCTTCCACTGACTGCGGAGTGAGCCGGCTTCCTCCTAGCCCGCTGTCGCTGCGCTATAGGTGCTCTCAGCTCCATTGGCTGTATGCGTCTTCATGGAGACTGCTGGAGTGAATTTTATACCATAGTGATGTAATACTTCAGGGTCCACTGCGGGGATCACTTCCGATTTACTAATTTAGTATATAAATAGATTTTAGCTTCAGCCGACTTATATAGTTAAGGTTGACATGTACAGATGTAGCACTTGTGATCTATGCAGGGGCTGGTGGTGGATTCGCCAGCCGCCAGAAGGGGATGCGCGCACGAGACACACGCACATTCCCTCCAACCCGAGCTCCTCCCGGGTCCCTGCTGCCTCGTCGCCGGTTCCCATGCTGTCCCCCCCCCCCCCTAACCCTGCCCATCTCCTTGAAGCGGAGATGGGCAGGGTTCGTGCCCCCCACCGTGCATCCCAGTCAGATTGATCACCATCTTGCCAGAGGGGGTGCTCTGGCGAGCCCCATCGCTAAATGAAGGGCGCTCCGTCTGTAGTGCTATTACAGCCGGCTGGTAAGACGTTAAGTGCGCGTTACATATAGTATATATTTTATTTATTTATTTACAGTTTCTTATATAGAGCAGCAGATTGAGTTGCACTTTACAAATGTTGACAACACTGAAAGAACTAGGTAAAACAGACAGAAATAGAGGTTTTTGCTGCAAGCTTACAATCTATAGGGACATAGGAGGGGAACACAAGGACAGGCACCAGTAATAGCATAGCTTGTAGGTCCAGAAGGGAAGCTATATAATACATACAGTAAGTGCCTCAGAGGGTTATGTGTATGGTACTTAAATATGATAGGCTTGCCTGAAGAGGTGAGTTTTCCGGGAACGCTTGAAAGTTTGGAGGCTAGCGGAGACTCTTATTGTGCGTGGAAGGACATTCCATAGGATGGGAGCAGCCCGATGAAAGTCCTGTAATAGTGAATGTGAGCTGGTGATCCGTGCAGAAGAGAGACGCAGATCTTGTGTAGAGTGGAGTGGTGGAGATGGGAGGTATTTTGTGATAAGTGGAGAGCTATCGGTTGGTGTGGTTTGGTTAATAGCTTTATATGTGAGTAGAAGTATTTTGTATTGACTACGGTAGAATACGGGCAACCAGTGGAGGGACTGGCAGAGCGGATCAGCAGACGATGAGCGTCTTGCTGGGAAGATCAGCCTAGCAGCAGCATTTTGAATGGATTGCAGTGGTGAGAGTCTGTTCTTGGGAAGACCAGTTAGGAGACTATTGCAATAATCAATGTGGGATATACAGTAATGAGTGCATGGATAAGAGATTTAGTAGTGTCTTGTGTAAGATAGTACCTTGATATGTTTTTTAGATACGTGTAACATGATTTTGAGACAGACTGAAAGTGAGGAACAAAGGACAGTTCAGAGTCCAGGGTGATCCCCTAGGCAGAGAACTTTGGGAGTAGGGTAGAATGTCACGTTTTGACATGTTATGGAGAAATCAGGATGGTAACTGCTCCTGGCTGGTGGGTATAAAATTAATTCAGTTTTGGACCTCGACCTCCATATCAAGGCAATCGCGATTATGACTTCCGTCCTATGGAACACCGCGGCACTTCCGGAACACCAAATGCGTTCCATAGATATGTATGTGTCCCAGATGACAGAAGAGCTGAAGTTATGTAGAAGGAGGTGGTGGTCAATTATATCAAATGCCTTGTGGTCAATACAGGGTACTTGTTTCCTAGAACGGAGCCACCGATTTTGATTGTATGCATCGGGTCGGAAAAATCGGGTCGATTGCATCGCATGCCAACCAAATCGCATGCGATGCGATCGACGCGATCGACCCGATTTTTACATTGGAATCAATGTAAAATGGTCCCTGAGACCCAATTTTACATTGATTTCAATGTAAAAAGCCCCAAAACCCCCCATTTTAATACTAAACCCACCCCTTATGTTTTATATAGTGTGGCGAGCGCAGCGAGCCACCGATCCCGAAGCGTGGCGAGCGCAGCGAGCCCCGCGAAGGGACGCGGATACCTTCACAGGCATCCGCGTCCCCTCGCGGGCTTCATAGGTATCCGCGTCCCCTCGCGGAGCTCGCTGCTCTCGCCACGCTTCGGGCTCGGTGGCTCGCTGCGCTCGCCACACTATATAAGATCAACTCCACGCCGACGTGGATAGTAGGGGTATGAAAAGGTCGGAGGACGCGTATCGCTGCCCCTCGCGGGCTCGCTATGCTCGCCACGCTTCGGGTTGGCGTCAATAGTGGGGTGGCGTTAACAATGGGGGGGGGGGCATTAAACATAATTTTTAACCATATTCAATGTGAAATGGGCCATATTGGCCCATTTCACATTGTCACCTATGTAAAATCGTGTTGATCGGGTTGATCGCTTCGCGGCCCATTATAATGGGCTGCGACCGACGCGATCAACCCAATTTTCACTTAAAAAAAAAAAAAATCGGGTTGATCGCGTCGGTCGCATCGCGGCCCCTTTTTAGGATGCGATCAACCCGATTTTGTCTTTCACCGGCAAATTAGCTGGTGATTGATACAAAATCGGGTCCATCGCGTTGATTGTATGCCTTAAGTGCCTTAAACTTAAGGCAAAAAGGGGATTTGTGTATATGGGCGCTTAGGTGATACAAATGAATAGAGATACAGCCCAATCTCTGGTCTGGGCAGTGCCCGGGTTTTATGCTGTGTGGGAAGAAAAGATGATTGGCTGCTGACAGCAATACATACTTAAAAGGTGAAAGGTCTTTTAATTAGACCCTGAGTCAAACAGGCGGATTCTACATTAATTTGTATGTATTATATCTCTATTCATTTGTATCACCTAAGCGCCCATATACACAAATCCCCTTTTTGCAACTCATTTGATTTTAGGCCTGTGGTGACGGTCCTGTGTGTGAGGTGGGCTGCACTGGTGTAATATCAGCGCCATCTTTGAACTAAACCATTGAACTTTTAAACTTAAGGCATACAATACAACGAGATGGGCGCCGTGCTAGGAAACAAGTACCCAATACAGTTTAGAATTGAGAATTCACTCCTGGATTTTACTTATAATTTGATTAATGCCAAAGAATAACACAGTCAGATTTGAAGACTCAGTGATGCCACTTGGGACTTTCACCTTCCCGGTCTGTTGTCAGAATATCTGAGTAGAGGACTTCTTCTGGCCACATTGCCCATCCCCCCCCCCCCCCCCCCCCCACTGTGGAAAAGCTTAATTAAAATATGTGAATGTCCTTTCATTAAAATCACAGGTACAGTAAAAAACTGTTTTAATACATTTTTTTATACACTGACAGCATCAGATGCAAATGATGTGTGATGACTAATTACTTACCAGGCAGTCAGGAAATAATGCAAATGAATCACCATCTGTCACAACAATAAACCCACTTCATTCTCCGCAAAGTCCATCGCCGACCATCGAATGATTGTGCAAGGGCTCACAGATCTAAGACACCTCTGTGGTGTCTTAGATCTGTGGGTCCCTGTACGGGAAGCAGGGGGGCAGCTTATATCCACTGACATCAGCTGCCCCCCCCCTCCCCCCGCGCACCTGCGTCGCTGGCGAATTTCCATGGGAATGCCCATGGGCGCGACCACAGAAATAATCAATTTGCCGTGGCTTCTGGCATAATGCGGCCGCACATGCGCATTAAAAGTTTATGCGCATGTTCTCGATGTATATAAATCAGCGGGAAAGTAGCAATATATCTCTGTGCGTGTATCGTCCGTATATTAGTATTTCCAATCTGATTCTGTATTAATACGTTAGGGATTTTACTTAACCCTTTGAGAGAGAGATCCTCAAAATATCCGCTAAAAAATGCCAGCGCCGCTCACAGCGAATGTTTTGGGTGCAATATTTAACTAAACTTCAATGAACTGACTCGCCCGTATTTGTATTTACTTCTACTAATAGAAGAGTCGCTGTGAGCGGCGCTGGCAATATTAGCGCATATTTTG
Source organism: Crinia signifera (assembly GCF_055691185.1). NCBI lineage: Eukaryota > Metazoa > Chordata > Amphibia > Anura > Myobatrachidae > Crinia > Crinia signifera. The sequence continues at coordinate 29,753,555 of NC_139217.1, forward strand.
AGCATCTCTCACAGCGGCGTTGGCCCTCTAAGGGTTAAATATTAATGAATCTGCGTATTGAAATTCTGCAAAAGTAACATCATGTTTTTTGCATACAAAACAAATTGTTTTTCAAGAAAATTTACATTCACCACAAAACGGTTCCCCTTATTTTGTAGAACAGTAATTAGTAATAATTACCGTCATGCACTCGTTAAACTGTTTTCATTCAGCGTTTTGCACGAGTCTCCCATTTACATAATTATATTGCCCCGGCAAAGAGACAATCTATCGCTTTCTGGTAATATATCCTCATTGGCATTGACAGCACCCCCATTTCTTGATTGTATAAACATATTAATATTCAATTGGGGTTCACAACTGGGGTACAGTCAGGCATGATGCTGTGTTTTCCCTGTGAAAGATTTGACATCAGATTTTGACTATATAGTCAAAATCACATCGGGATCACATGCAGATCGCACAGGTTTTTTACCTTGCGCTCCCGATGCAGGCTCCCGTGACAGCACAGATCAAAACCCAGATAGACAGGGCAGCAATGACTATATAGTGGAAACCTAATGCAGATACTGTAGCATGAATTCTCAGTTATGTACATGTGCAGGGCTTCTGTCAGGGCTGCAGTGTCGGCATGTCGGCTTTGCAGCTTAAAGAGCTAATTAGAATCAGGGCCAATATGTAATGTAATAAAAAAAAAAATCCACTGCTTGAGGGGCCCAACAGATATATCAGTGAACCGGGCCCCAAGGCTTCTGTTACCGGCCCTGTATATGAATTCGTTACATCTGCATAAAACAGGAGGCATGGAATACAAAAACAATTGTAGATAAGCGCGCTGTCTTTCATCACCTCGTCAGTCACACGATGCCCAAATATCACTTTATAAAAATGTATCTGCATTTAGGCAATGCATACTTGCCTACTTTTGAAATATAGTTTCAGGGAGATTATAATTGGAAATAGAATTTTGCAAAGAGCCCCATTGAGGGGTTGTGGCATGCTCCACCCAAAGGGCGTGTCTAGTTCCATATTTGGAGAGATTGTGAAATGAGATTGTGACCGTGGCACCTAGAAGCGTGGGTGTGTACTGCTACAGCTGAGAGGAATTTTGTAAAATGACTTATATCCAAATGTAGATGAGCCCCAAAGCAGTTAGTAAGAGCTACTATACTTGGTAAAGTGCTGGGAAATGGCACTGATGATTCAATGTAAATGTATCTCTCTCTCATTCCTTTTTTCCCAAAACATGTAACAGTGTAATGTGGGTTAGGTGACATGAGGGAGATTGCTAGACTAATGAGGGAGAGAGGGAGATTGCTGCTATGTCAGGGAGTCTCCTGCAGAATGCAGGGGGGGAGGTAACTATGACGTAACAGTGTAATGTGGGCTAGGTGACATGAGGGAGATTGCTAGACTAATGAGGGAGAGAGGGAGATTGCTGCTATGTCAGGGAGTCTCCTGCAGAATGCAGGAGGGGAGGTAACTATGATGTAACAGTGTAATGTGGGCTAGGGAACATGAGGGAGATTGCTAGACTAATAAGGGAGAGAGGGAGATTGCTGCTATTTCATGGAGTCTCCTGTAGAATGCAGGAGGGGAGGCAACTATGAAGCAATGTCTCACATTAAATGCAAGATATGTCATGTCATGTCAGTCAGGATATTAATGGCTGGAGCTGCTGTTTAATTGTATTAATGGAGATGGTAAGTTGTGCTCTGGTCTGCTGACTACAACAATCATGTGATGCTTCTTTTGAGAAATCAATAATACGAGACTGGAAATCACTGAGCCGGGAGCCTTGTGCTGGTTATTTTATATATCTCTTGGGAATAAAATCTGCTGCAGGGATTTTTTTGTGCTCTGTCAGAAAGCTGAAATGACAAGGTAATATTATATGGGGTTGTGCTCAGAGCAGGATGGCAGGAATAAAAACCCCTGTGATTGTGGGTTGTTTGGTTAGTCCTTATAAAAGCGTCAAGATCATTAGTCCAATTATTAGATTTAATTAAATATTATACTATAAGTTAATATAAATGATATCAACTCATCTCCTATATATTTGGCTACATCTGTCACTCAAAGTGGGTGTCTGTGTCTATAACGCTCTGTTCCTGGACTTTCCTCTTAATGTGTGATTGCCTTCATCTGTGCTGAACACCTTTCTGAGAAATTAACCTGTTTAAAACAGGTGATGGCAATCATACATTAAGGGGAAGTCTAGAAACAAAGCATTGTGTCCCTCCTGGAGAGGGTCATGTTGGGAGGTATGTGACAGAGAACCAGCCCAGTGAGCCCACAGACAGAGCCAGACACCCACTGCCTTCCCATGTTGCCCAGCACTGCTACTCCACAGCCACCAGGTGAGCGCCCCCCTCCCGCGATTTGCGGCAAAACCTCCCCCCCCCCCGCGCTCCCTCCCGCGATTCGCGGCAAAAACACCCGCTCCCCCGCGACCCCCCCTACCGCGATTCGCAGCAAAAACACCCCCGCGACCCCCCCTCCCGCGATTCGCTGCAAAAAGAACCCCCCCACGACCCCTCCCGCAATTCGCGGCATAACCACCACCCCGCGACCCCCCCCTCCCGCGAATCGCGGCAAACCCTCCCCCGCGACCTCCCTCCCGCGATTCGCGGCAAAAAGAACCCCCCCGCGACCCCCCCTTGCACGATTGGCGGCACCCCCCTGCGACCCCCCTCCCGCGATTCGCGGCACCCCCCCCGCAATTCGCAGCAGCCCCAGGATTAAAGGGCACATGCAAAACACTGACATGGCTATGGTCGACAATGAAAAAGGTTGACATGAGTTTTTGAAGATTTTTTTTTTTTTATTTTTTCATATTCATTGTCATGTGTCGACATGGACACCAATGAAGTGGCACACTTATGTCAACATTTACATGTGTTGACCTTTCTGTGTTGATTTTTTCTTGTGGCGATTCGCGTCACACCCCCCGCAACCCCCCCTCCGGCGATTCGCGGCACCCCGGCACCCCCCCGCGACCCCCCCCCCCCCCGCAATTCGCGGCAACCCCCCACCGGAACCCCCATGAACCCCGCTCTCCCGCGATTCGCGGCACCCACCCCCCGCAACCCCCCCTCCCGCAAATCGCGGCACCCCCCGCGATTCGCGGCAGCCCCAGGATTAAATGGCACATGGAAAACACTGGCACGGCTATGGTCGACAATGAAAAAGGTTGACATGAGTTTTTGAAGATTTATTTCATTTTTTAAATGTTTTCATATTCATTGTCATGTGTCAACATGGACACCAATGAAGTGGCACACTTATGTCAACATTTACATGTGTTGACCTTTCTGTGTTGATTTTTTCTTGTGGCGATTCGCGTCACACACCCCCGCAACCCCCCCTCCCGCGATTCGCGGCACCCCCCGTGACCCCCCACCTCCCGCAATTCGCGGCAACCCCCCACCGGAACCCCTGTGAACCCCGCCCTCCCGCGATTCGCGGCACCCAACCCCGCAACCCCCCCTCCCGCAATTCGCGGCACCCCCCGTGATTCGCGGCAGCTCCAGAATTAAATTGCACATGGAAAACACTGACATGGCTATGGTCGACAATGAAAAAGGTTGACATGAGTTTTTGAAGTTTTTTTTTTCATTTTTTGAATATTTTCATATTCATTCTCATGTGTCGACATGGACACCAATGAAGTGCCACACTTATGTCAACATTTACATGTGTTGACCTTTCTGTGTTGATTTTTTCTTGTGGCGATTTGCGTCACCCCCCCCACAACCCCCACTCCCGCGATTCACGGCACACACACACACACACCTCCCCCGCGATTCTCGGCACCCCACCCCGTGACCCCCCCTCTCGTGATTCACGGCACACCCCCGCGACCCCCCCTCCCATGATTCGCCGCAACCCCCGCCCCGTAACCCCCCCTCCCGCGATTCGCGGCACCCACCCACGCGACCCCCCCTCCCGCAATTCACGGCATCCCCCCCCCGCGATTCGCGGCAGCTCCAGAATTAAATTGCACATGGAAAACACTGACATGGCTATGGTCGACAATGAAAAAGGTTGACATGAGTTTTTGAAGTTTTTTTTTCCATTTTTTGAATGTTTTCATATTCATTCTCATGTGTCGACATGGACACCAATGAAGTGCCACACTTATGTCAACATTTACATGTGTTGACATTTCTGTGTTGATTTCTTCTTGTGGCGATTCGCGTCACATCCCCCCACCCCCCCGCAACCCCCACTCCCGCGAATCACGGCACACACACACCCCCCCGCGATTCTCGGCACCCCACCCCGTGACCCCCCCCTCCTGTGATTCACGGCACACCCCCCACGACCCCCCCTACCATAATTTGCCGCAACCCCCGCCCCCGTAACCCCCCTCCCGCAATTTGCGGCAACCCACCCCGCGACCCCCCTCCCGCGATTCTCTGCAATCCCTCCCCTCCCGCGATTCGCAGCATCCACCCCCCCACAACCCCCCCTCCTGCAATTCGCGGCACCCCCCGCGACCCCCCCTCCTGCAATTCGCGGCACCCTCCGCGACCCCCCCTCCCGCGATTCGCGGACACCTAAGTTGCAATACAGGGCATCTTTCATACAATTCTAACCATATTTCTCATATACAAACGTTCACAAATTAAGGGGGCGCAGCCCCTTACGACGGTGTGAAGAGCGCCCGTAGGGCGCGATGAATCACCTAGTCTATATATAAAAGGCTAACTCCTCCTCTCCTCTATGAGTTAAAGTACCGCCAGCGACCATGAGGGCCACTCAACAGACCTAATTACTGCTTGGTGTGCTAAAATATGTTATGACAGAAATTGAAAGCAATTTTTGCAGGGACACTGATCTGTTTAAACTTGCTGGATATTGAAAGAGGGAGCTGTGAACACTGGTGGTAGGAGACTTCCATATTCGTTCACATGAGTGGTCAAGGGTCAGTGGTGCACACAGGCCCCCTGAGTCCCAGGGGGTCCACACACCACGCATGCTGATGCCGGCAGTAGTCGGACCATTTTGTTCCAGAGACTTGCACATGCGTAATAGGGTCTCAGACCCTACGACACAGCGCTGCTCCTTCAGGGGGCCCAGTCTGAGCAGGCTGCAAACGGGCCTCCTCCTTTCTAAAAATGCCCCTGCCAAGGGTCTTCTACTGAGATGAGTTTTTAGAATGGACACTATTCCATACTTGCCAGGAGGGGGACCCGATTTCCGGGGGGCCATTCTGGGAGGGTAGGCAACCCTGCACTATTCATCAGAAAGGTCTTAATGACGAAATCCATTGGAATAGTCTGACATAATGTGATTCTGTCACATGTTGGATCTATAATTCAATAGGTCCGCATAGATCTGTAGATGCATATGTTAACATGTATATTGAAAATTGTCTTTTTATATGTGTTTTATATTTTCACATTATTATGTTTGTATTTATGTTTTATGCATTCGTATATCGATGTTAGATGTTTGCTCTCCTGTGTTGCTTATGTTATTGTATTTTGCTTAAAATGTATGTTCATAGAATACAGCAGGAGAAAGCACGTCCCATTTGTGCCGCACTTTGAACTTGCTTCTTTCACTAGATTGTGCTCTGCTGCAATCAAGGTATTGGAACAGGTACTCTGAAGTCGTCAGAAGAGGATGATTACCGGGCATTGATTGGAGAGATTGAGGCAACAATTATGTAACAGTGGAAATTGATTGTTTTCAGTATTTCAATTGTGATTTCAGTAATGTTATTTTTTTAAAATCCTTTATCAGGAAAAAATCATTCCTACACTGGAATTCACATAACTATGATGCATAGACCTTCACAATAAGAATATATTGGTGGATCGGTACATGGGGTACCAATGACATTAGGAATAGGGTAACTGGACAACTAATAATACATGTATATAAAAACAACAATAATTAGTGGATATTAGTGTAGCATTCCAACTAATGATTATTAATAAACCAATTACTTAGTATGTCTCAGTAGTAATTTCCAGTGGCAGAGTAGACACCGGCTATGGGGCCCGTGCGTTTTAGGGGCCCCACAACAACGGTTCAAAATAATATTGATATGATCGATCTTGCAAGACAATTGCAACCAAACTTTCTTACATTGTATTATTTAGGTCGACACTGGGTTGATCACTGAAGGTCGAAAGGGCTTAAAGTGATACCTGAAATAGGGCGACATGGTTAAGTTCGACAAAGTGGGAAGGTTGACACATGATTAGGTCGACAATGGCAAGATCTACAGTCAAAAGGTTGATGAGTTTTAACTTTTTTTGAGCTGACATGTGCCGACAGGGGGCACTTCATGCCCTACCATCCATTGGGACGTGGTGAGAGAATAAAATAGTGTGCCGAGCGCAGCGAGGCACCGTGCCCGAAGTGAGTGGGACTCGGTACACTTAGGGCAGTATTCAGTGAGGCTGATTGGCCATGTTCTATGGCGAATGCACGCTATTTTCATGCTCTAAGGTGAATCTTTTTACTAAAAAAGTGAATCTCCCTATTCAACGTGCAATATTCGCCGACGGCAAACAGTGAATGACGGACAATTCACCGTCTGATAGTCTCCACAATTCACTGTGGTTTTTCAATGGGCTTTTCAATGTGATTCGCCGTGAGTGTATTCAATGATTTGTATTCAAGTGATTTTCGCCGTGTGTCACCGTTTAGCAATCGCCATCTTTTTATGGTGAACTGGAATGTGAACTTTTAAAAGAAAGTTTTTTTCTTTTACATTTGGTGTAAAAAAAATCAGGAATTTTATTATGTGAAGGGGCTGCTATTTTTATTATTATTTATTATTTATGCTTACAGCACATGAATATATATTTAATTAAAAAATATATATTTTTTTGGTACTTATGTAGTATCTGGGCGCCCGATTTAGAAATCGGGTCGGATCGGGCACATCGCATCGCATGCGACCATCGGATGCGATGTGATGCGATGACCCGATTTTTCCATAGGAATCAATGTTAAAATGGACTGAGTCCATTTTAACATGGAATTCAATGGGAAAAAGGGGTCCTTTTCATACCCCTACTATCCAAGTGGGCATGGAGTTGGATATAAACCTGTGGTGAGCGTAGCGAGCCACCGAGCCCGAAGCGTGGCGAGCGTAGCGAGCCCCGTGAGGGGACACAGAATACGCTCGCCACAGGTTTATATCCAACTCTATGCCCACTTGGATAGTAGGGGTATGAAAAGGACCCCTTTTTCCCATTGAATTCCATGTTAAAATGGACTCAGTCCATTTTAACATTGATTCCTATGGAAAAATCAGGTCATCGCTTCGCATCCGATGGTCGCATGCGATGCGATGCGATATCGCATCGCATCTGATTGTATGCCTTAACTTAAGGCATACAATCAAAAAATCAGGCGCCCAGATACTACATAAGTACCATTTTTTTACACATAACAGCCAGCAGGGGGCCGGGAGCAGCTCATTAGATATTCATATATTCACTGCACCCAATCTTTACATACAGTATACACGATCGGGAGCAGTTCTAGTGGCTCCCTACCCGGTCCCCTGCTACCTCGCTTGGGGGCAGCTTGTGCTGCCTGGGTCCCGGGGAGCCCTCCTCTCACCCACATAAATTCTGGGGCAGGCAGGGAGGCTTCCATCTCCCTCCCTGCCGCCGTCCCGACTCCCAGTGAGCCCCTGCGGCATTGAATACTGTGAGAGCGAGGGCTAGCAGCGAAGGCTCCAGCCCTCCGGAACACGGTGACTGTGCAGCAAATCCTAAACAGGATTCGCTGCACATGCCGATAAATGTCATTGAATACTGCCCTTAGACGTGTCCATGTTGACAATCTTGACATTCGGGACAAAAAAACAAACAAACCTTAAAGTTTCTCTGCACCCTTGGATGCTTCCACTGTGTCAGCCAATCACTGCTGAATGTGGTATATAACAGAAAAAACGCAAACAAAATGAACCAAAGCAGTGGTCTGGACCGACGGTGAAAAGAGTGAGTTTAATTAATATGTCTTTGATCGAGCTGCAGAGAGTGTGAGTGTGACATTGTTTGTATATTAAGCATGTGAGTGTGTGTGTATAATGTAAGAGAGTGTGAAAGTGGGTGTGTATTATTCAAGGGAGTGTGACAGTGTGTGTACAAATATGCATGCGAGTGTGACAGAGAGTGTGTATAATGTATGAGAGTGTAAAAGTGTGTGTAGATTATGCATGAGAGTGTGACATTGTGTATATATAATTATGAGAGTGACAGTGTGTGTGCTGTATATTAGGCATGAGAGTGCGACAGTGTGTGCATATATAATGTATGAGTGTGAGTATATCATACTTGCCTATTTTTAAAGTCTCATCTATGAACCCCAGAGAGAAGACTGTCAGCAGCACTTCTGGGGGCGTGGCCTGATGTAGACGTCATTAAGCCCCACCCCCAGTAATGCAAATCACATAATTTGCGGGTCTTCGAGGAGGGGATGGGGCTAAAAGGGCACAATTTGCATATTTAGCCCTGCCCTCTCCCCCAAAAAGCCATGAATCACTGTAATTTTATAATGTTGCCAGGGAGATGCGTGGTGGGGTGGGGTAGGAGCCTACTGCCCATTCCGGGAAGGTAAGAAACCCTGGTGTACATTAAGTATGACAGTATGACATTGTGTGTATATAATGTATGACAGTGTGACAGTTTGTAGCTTTGACAAAGTTCAAACCTAGGCCAAAACCTTATCCCGGTCACCCTACACCTACATTGCAAAGTACAAAACTACCCCACGTATAAAGACCACACAGACAGATTCACCTTCTCCCATATTATATAGATAAAAGTTTTCAAAGGACAGCCTCATTTACCTACCTACTGAGCATCTGTAAACAAGACCTGCTAAATTATTTAGATATATACTTCTAAATATTCTGATAATAGATTCAGTATGAATAAAAAAAAAAATGCTCCCATCAGGCGCCTGCATAAAAAGTCAATTCTCATGAAATAGAATTCATTGGAAATATCACCCAGAGCCGTGGGCAGTATTTTATAACAGACAGCGAAGGCTCCAGATTGGCAGAAGGTGTAAAAATGAACAACAAAAGGTACTTTGAGTAAGCTGTAAACACATTTGCATAGCAGAAAAGGTTAGTGATTCGGTGCCAGCGCCATTTGACAATCTTCTCCTCACTCTTGACTTTGAAGCTGACCTCGTTCTCCACGTAGACCATATTTTTATGACAAGAAAGAGTTCTAACATGTAGAATTTATAGCGCTGCATATAAATAACGGCATTGCATTTCTTTGCCTTTGTTGTGTAAGGTCAGTGGCTGCTTCTGTATAGAACAGTCCTCACGGTATATGTGCTTTCACCGCGGGTACGGTACTACTACTAACGCAATCTGGGTCGGTAATATGCACAATGAGTCATTACTTAACTAACTTATATTTTATTTAAATTAGAATATGATTTTCAAAAAGGTTCTGCAAAAATGTTGGCTCTGCGTCCGGCCAAGAATTCTGCGCGTCATTGGCGGAATTTCAATTCAAGGAGGATCAAATCTTGGAGAGAGGTAAAGTCTGGTTGCTTATAGCAACCAATGAAAAATGAGCAACTAACTTCTGTTCCTCCAAAACTTGATATATCTCCCCCCATATCCAGATGATAGGTCGACCCCCCAAAAAAAGATCAACATATACAAGATTGAGATTATCAAAAAGTCAATATGCATAATGATGACATTGTCAAAATGTTGACCAAATAAAAAGTGACCTTTTACATGTTGACCCTTTGCCAGTGTCCACCTTATACACGTTGACCTTTTGCCAGTGTCCACCTTGTACAGGTTGACCTTTTCGTCACTGCTGCATGAGGATCTTTTGGTGTAGACTAAAGGTGCCCATACATGGTACAATGGCGCTCCCGCGGGCATCCCATTGTCCAGCACATAAAGTCTGTGCAGCCTGTGCTTTTTGAACTAGGTCCCGATTGAATCGCATGCGCATCAATTGCAAATCGCATGCGATTTGATTGTATACGATGTGATCTAGTTCAAAATGCACCGGGAACATTGTACCGTGTATGGGCACCTTTAGTGACTGTAACCATCTCACCCATAGTGTTTAAAGTCCTACCACAGCCACACCACACAGAATGTGTATAGAACTTTACCCTTTAGAAAAGAGCGTCAAAGTGGAACATGGTCACCATGACTGAAACTAGGAATTTTGTGGCCTGAGACTGATTTCCAGTCCGGGCCCCCTCACCCCCCCCCCCTTCTTCACTTAGTGCCCAACTCCTACTCCCTCAGCAGGTCCCAGCTGGCTTCTTCAATGCAGGACACCTGTGGCCAATTAAAATGCAGCACCGGCTAGTGAGCCAATCAGAGGTCTGATTGCCTAAAAAGCCGGTGCAGCATTTTATTTGGCCGCCGGCATCCTGCTTTGAAGATGATTGTGCAGCGGAGGCAGTCGAGGGGAGGGGGGGGGGGGGGGTATGCAGCGGGCAAAATTAGCTGCCCGGGCCTTTCCAGGGGGACAGCTGTACCCACAGCATCCTCCTATCAGTGGCCATGATGGTAACTGCAAACTGTGTGCCTTTAATACTATGCCACATACATATTATACTATGCTCTTTAATTTGGTTTGTCATTTCTTTAACTTTTCTGATCATTTTAAAAAGAATCTGTGTATTGAAGTGACCGTCACAAGTTATGTTGTTGGCTGAATCAGCGCGATGTCACTGCTGATGTTTTCTCTTACTCTGTGGAACTTATTGTGACAGGGAAAGTAGTCTGTCATCTCCATGACAATATGCGACAGGGAAATGCAATGTAAGGGAAAATGAGGTCCCACCAGCCCTGGGTTAATTCTGTTGCATGCCATCAGTAAGTTCTGCCACATGTCTTGTCAAACATGTCACTTTAATAGCAGAAATCCCATATAAAGGATAAGCGTTCACAATGGTTTGGATTGGCTTTTATTGGGTTGTGAACGCAAAACGTAGGACAACTTTGTTCTAAGTATAATCATTTAAAAAATGTTAATAGACAATGGGTGAGATGTACTAAGAGCCTTATTCTAGTTCACTCTTAGAGGCAAATTCCTTCTCAGATGGACAAAACCATGTGCACTGCAGGGGGGCAGATGTAACATGTGCAGAGAGAGTTAGATTTGGGTGAGATATTTTGTTTCTGTGCAGGGTAAATACTGGCTGCTTTATTTCTGCACTGCAATATAGAGCTCACTTTGAAGAAAAACCACACCCAAATCTACAGTAATTCTCTCTGCACATTTTGGGGGAAATTTACTAAAGGAAATTTGTAAAAAATAGGTGAATTTGTATCCAGAAATACACTCATTTTTGACATTTACTATCCCGACAATGGGTAGGGGGGTGACCAATAGCAGCTCCAGAGGAGGGGCTGCAGAACAGTGCAAAATAGGGGAGCCACACCCACTGCCAGTCTGTTTGGAATGGCAGATGGTGGCAGTTGCTGGGCCTCCCATGGCGGCAATGCTTCTCTGCCCGACCCGGCTGTTACAAGTAAATGCAGGCATTGATTATCGGCCTGTGTTTACCATGCGACATCGCCTGCGTCACCACAATGCTTTTAGCATGGGGAAATGCATTATTAGACTTAAATGTAACAGCGAAATAATATGTGGCAATCACACGGTGCTTACATAGACGAGGCTAAAAGCAGCAAGATTATAGAAGAACATTATAAAGTGTTATCAAGGGACTAATCCAACAGCGATAATAAGATGTTGAAGTGATGTTTTGTATTCCGATGCTGTGCACACTGTGCTGTACTATTTGGGAGTTTGATCTGTAAAGCTGAGAAAGTGCATTCAGAGCATTCGCCCAGGTGCACGTCCCAAACAGTGTGATGTATAGGGTGATGCTCTACACAGCTGGGATTATTATACAGTGTGATGTATAGGGTGATGCTCTACACAGCTGGGATTATTATACAGTGTGATGTATAGGGTGATGCTCTACACAGCTGGGATTATTATACAGTGTGATGTATAGGGTGATGCTCTACACAGCCGGGATTATTATACAGTGTGATGTATAGGGTGATGCTCTACACAGCTGGGATTATTATACAGTGTTATGTATAGGGTGATGTTCTACAAAGCCGGGATTATTATACAGTGTGATGTATACGGTGATGCTCTACACAGCCGGGATTATTATACAGTGTGATGTATAGGGTGATGCTCTACACAGCCGGAATTATTATACAGTGTGATGTATAGGGTGATGCTCTACACAGCCGGAATTATTATACAGTGTGATGTATAGGGTGATGCTCTACACAGCCGGAATTATTATACAGTGTGATGTATAGGGTGATGCTCTACACAGCTGGGATTATTATACAGTGTGATGTATAGGGTGATGCTCTACACAGCTGGGATTAGTATACAGTGTGATTTATAGGGTGATACTCTACACAGCCGGGATTATTATACAGTGTGATGTATAGGGTGATGTTCTACACAGCCGGGATTATTATACAGTGTGATGTATAGGGTGATGCTCTACACAGCTGGGATTATTATACAGTGTTATGTATAGGGTGATGCTCTACACAGCCGGGATTATTATACAGTGTGATTTATAGGGTGATTCTCTACACAGCCGGGATTATTATACAGTGTGATGTATAGGGTGATGTTCTACACAGCCGGGATTATTATACAGTGTGATGTATAGGGTGATGCTCTACACAGCTGGGATTATTAAACAGTGTGATGTATAGGGTGATGTTCTACACAGCTGGGATTATTATACAGTGTGATGTATAGGGTGATGCTCTACACAGCCGGGATTATTATACAGTGTGTTGTATAGGGTGATGCTCTACACAGCTGGGATTATTATACAGTGTGATGTATAGGGTGATGTTCTACACAGCCGGGATTATTATACAGTGTGATGTATAGGGTGATGCTCTACACAGCCGGGATTATTATACAGTGTGATGTAGAGGGTGATGCTCTACACAGCCGGGATTATTATACAGTGTGATGTATAGGGTGATGCTCTACACAGCTGGGATTATTATACAGTGTGACGTATAGGGTGATGCTCTACACAGCCGGGATTATTATACAGTGTGATGTATAGGGTGATGCTCTACACAGCTGGGATTATTATACAGTGTGATGTAGAGGGTGATGCTCTACACAGCCGGGATTATTATACGGTGTGATGTATAGGGTGATGCTCTACACAGCTTGGATTATTATACAGTGTGATGTATAGGGTGATGCTCTACACAGCCGGGATTATTATACAGTGTGATGTATAGGATGATGCTCTACACAGCCGGGATTATTATACAGTGTGATGTATAGGATGATGCTCTACACAGCCGGGATTATTATACAGTGTGATGTATAGGGTGATGCTCTACACAGCCGGGATTATTATACGGTGTGATGTATAGGGTGATGCTCTACACAGCTGGGATTATTATACGGTGTGATGTATAGGGTGATGCTCTACACAGCCGGGATTATTATACGGTGTGATGTATAGGGTGATGCTCTACACAGCCGGGATTATTATACAGTGTGATGTATAGGATGATGCTCTACACAGCCGGGATTATTATACAGTGTGATGTATAGGGTGATGCTCTACACAGCCGGGATTATTATACAGTGTAATGTATAGGATGATGCTCTACACAGCTGGGATTATTATACAGTGTGATGTATAGGGTGATGCTCTACACAGCTGGGTTTATTATACAGTGTGATGTATAGGGTGATGCTCTACACAGCCGGGATTATTATACAGTGTGATGTATAGGGTGATGCTCTACACAGCTGGGATTATTATACAGTGTGATGTATAGGGTGATGCTCTACACAGCCGGGATTATTATACAGTGTGATGTATAGGATGATGCTCTACACAGCCGGGATTATTATACAGTGTGATGTATAGGGTGATGCTCTACACAGCCGGGATTATTATACAGTGTGATGTATAGGGTGATGCTCTACACAGCCGGGATTATGTTACAGTGTGATGTATAGGGTGATGTTCTACACAGCCGGGATTATTATACAGTGTGATGTATAGGGTGATGCTCTACACAGCTGGGATTATTATACAGTGTGTTGTATAGGGTGATGCTCTACACAGCCGAGATTATTATACAGTGTGATGTATAGGGTGATGCTCTACACAGCCGGGATTATTATACAGCGTGATGTATAGGGTGATGCTCTACACAGCCGGGATTATTATACAGTGTTATGGATAGGGTGATGCTCTACACAGCCGGGATTATTATACAGTGTGATGTATAGGGTGATGCTCTACACAGCCGGGATTATTATACAGTGTGATGTAGAGGGTGATGCTCTACACAGCCGGGATTATTATACAGTGTGATGTATAGGGTGATGCTCTACACAGCTGGGATTATTATACAGTGTGATGTATAGGGTGATGCTCTACACAGCTGGGATTATTATACAGTGTGATGTATAGGGTGATGCTCTACACAGCCGGGATTATTATACAGTGTGATGTAGAGGGTGATGCTCTACACAGCCGGGATTATTTTACGGTGTGATGTATAGGGTGATGCTCTACACAGCCGGGATTATTATACAGTGTAATGTATAGGATGATGCTCTACACAGCCGGGATTATTATACAGTGTAATGTATAGGGTGATGCTCTACACAGCCGGGATTATTATACAGTGTGATGTATAGGGTGATGCTCTACACAGCCGGGATTATTATACAGTGTGATGTATAGGGTGATGCTCTACACAGCCGGAATTATTATACAGTGTGATGTATAGGGTGATGCTCTACACAGCCGGAATTATCATACAGTGTGATGTATAGGGTGATGCTCTACACAGCCGGAATTATTATACAGTGTGATGTATAGGGTGATGCTCTACACAGCCGGGATTATTATACAGTGTGATGTATAGGGTGATGCTCTACACAGCCGGGATTATTATACAGTGTTATGGATAGGGTGATGCTCTACACAGCTGGAATTATTATACAGTGTGATGTATAGGGCGATGCTCTACACAGCTGGGATTATTATACAGTGTGATGTATAGGGTGATGCTCTACACAACCGGGATTATTATACAGTGTGATGTATAGGGTGATGTTCTACACAGCCGGGATTATTATACAGTGTTATGGATAGGGTGATGCTCTACACAGCCGGGATTATTATACAGTGTGATGTATAGGGTGATGCTCTACACAGCTGGGATTATTATACAGTGTGATGTATAGGGTGATGCTCTACACAACCGGGATTATTATACAGTGTGATGTATAGGGTGATGTTCTACACAACCGGGATTATTATACAGTGTGATGTATAGGGTGATGCTCTACAAAATACATGTGTAATATGTATCCTACAGTATAAGTAAGGGGCATAAACCTCTGTCTGCTGATTACAGTCAGGCTCGGACTGGCCCAGCCAGGATTCCCTGGTAGACTCCATTCATTTATGACCCCACCCACCTTTAAAAAAACTTTTAATGTCACTGGGCAGTCAGTAGCGGATTACTGACCTGAAGGCTACAAGATGCTTTTGTTATCGCCGCCAGGCCAGTCATCAGATACTGACTGCTCTGCGTCAACTGCAGGCTTTGAGGATGAAGAGGAGCCATCAGGGCATTTTGCCCACGGCAACCCCCCCCCCCCCCCCCATCCCGACTGCCTCCACTGTGTTGCCTGCTTGTTCAATGCAGGATGCAGGTGGACAATTAAAATGCTGCACCAGCTTTTGAACCAATCAGAGCTTGTGTATCGTTAGCCAATCAAAGTAGCTGTCGTTACACGAGCTCTTTTTGACTCACCAGCCGATGCTGCATTTTAATTGGCTGCCATTATCCTGCATTGAAGAAGCCTGTGCTTCGGGACCTGCAGCAGGAGTCTGGCGGTAAGTGAAGGGAGGGGGGGGGGGGCAGAAGGAATCAGTCCCAGGCCCCAAAATTCCTAGTGGCAGCCCTGGGAGCCATGGGCGGACGTGTGGGCTTACATCATGACATCCGTCACCACCACATCACACATCAGGCCCATCCTGTGTTGTAACGTCACATGTCAGACACGACCCGCATCCATGATAAAATTGGGAACGATAAACAGCCAGCCAATCAGCTTCCAACTGTCATGTCATAGGCTGAGTATGAAACATGACAGTAAGGAGCTGAGTGGCTGTTTTTTTATCACTCTCCACTTTATCACTTTTTGAAGCTTGATACATCTGGCCCAAAGTCTCATTATCGTAATAATAATAATACAATATGTAATAACGTATACCAACAACTATTAATAAATAAAGTAATACAGAGTCAGAGAATATACTAATTTCTATTATAGAGGTGCACCCCTGTATTTTGGTTTTGGTTCCAATTCATTAGCATGCTTTGGTTTTGACCATCAAGGGTTTCCGTTCAGTTTAAAATCGATCAACATTGATAAAAAAAAATCTTTAATAGCAACTAAAATCTTGTAATTTTTACACTCCAAAATCCAACTTTCTGATTTAAAAAATTTCCGAACCACAAATAGATCCGAAATAGGATTTGTTTCAGATTGGATCTCTTCTGGAAATCTGGACCGGATTTTGGTTCAGTTGAGATCTACAAAATTCAGGTAGATTCTGATTTCTGGAGAACATAACTGCACTTCTCTAGTTCCCATCCTAATGGATTCGGCTTCACCTAGGGTCTCCTTGTTACATTTGGAATTCACTGGGTCACTGGATTCCATCCATGGAATCCATCAGGGCTCAAGTCTAGAAATATTACCCTCTTGTTTAAAAAAAAACAATTATTTAATGAAAATAAAGCAAATAATGATGGAAAAGGTTTTGGTGATCGATTTTGCATCCATGCAATACATATTGCCACCACTGGCCAAGAGTTGGGCGCATTCTAATGTATGTATGAGATGCTTGTGCACTCTGATTTCCGTGAACATCGCTGCAGCTCCAGCTGTATTGTGCAATACAAGCAAATGGGCCGTGTTCCAGTCCCCTAGCAAGTAAAAACTGTGGCCTACAGTTCACATAGCCAATGCTGAATATTGTGAATACAAAACCTTGGACAGTCTCATTCTCGGCAAACGGCATTACGGCTCAGTCTTTACATAGACTTATGAGCAATGGCTGCTAGTGGATAACTGCGGTGCTCTAAACGCTAGAAACCCGTGTTCGATTACAGTGTCAAATTTTTTTCATAATTTATTTTTTCATTGAAACATCTATGAAAGTTATATTTAATAAAACTAGGCACGCACACACACACAAAAAAAACTTTTCATAAAAGTATTTTTGTGCGACTTCATGCACCAGAACCATAGAGCATGCTGTGTAATGTCTAAGGTGCCCATACACTAGTAAGATTTATCTTCAGATCTGGCTGGTTGGAACAAAAACATGGTTATGGATGAGTGACAGTTTGTCAGTTTCCAATGGTCAACTGTCATGTGCTCTCATCCATAACCATGTTTTTGTTCCAACCAGACAGATCTGCAGATAAATCTGCGTGTGTATGGCCACCTTTAGTACTATGCATTACGCACGGTGTCCGTAGAGTGCCTTCCCCCATAGCACCTTATAGCATCATTTGGTTTAGACATTTAGGGGGAAATTTACTAAAGGAAATTTGCAAAAAATAGGTGTATTTATATCCAGAAATACGAAAATACGGCAATTCGTATTGATAGCACATCAATATGACTACGAATTGCCGTATTTTCGGGATAGTAAATGTCAAAAATAAGTGTATTTCTGGATAGAAATACACCTATTTTTTTTTTACAAATTTCCTTTAGTAAATTTCCCCCTTACTTTGGGGTGCTCTGCAGTGGGGGTCGCGCAGGTGGTTGCAGGTGGGAAATGCCCAATCGGAGATGGTATCTTGGTGCTTCAATGCATTTTTGCCTATTAGGGCCTTCTTCTAGGGAGTTGTACAATTCCTGAGTAAAAACTTAACTTTTTTTTTTTTTTAATAATGTTTTTCTTTTATTTTCCACTCAGAACTCATTGTAATGGACATCAGTGATTATGAGGATGGTAAGTACAGTACTGTAGTATACTGTAATCTACAGAACTGTACATGTAATGAACAGTGCACTGTGCTCTACTGTACCAACCTGTTTGGTTTGTGTGACCAGCGGACAGGAGACTGACAGCAGATAAATGTATCCAGTTTTGATTTACAATCATTAACGGTAGTTGCTACAACCACCCCCACCGGCAATGAGTTGCAGAATTTCACTGCTCTAATGGTGATGAATCTGTTTCTATAGGGAAAACATACTGTACAGTATTCAGCCTGGTTAGCCTATCTTTGTATTCTAGTGATTCAAGACCTGTTACTAGCTTAGTCGCCCTTCTCTGTACTGGTTCCAATTCATTTATGTCCTTTTTAAGGTGCGGCGCCCAGAACGGAGAACAATATTCCAAGTGTGGTCTCACCAATGCCTTGTAAAGAGGCACTATCACATTGGCATCCCTTGAATCCATGCCCCTTTTAATGCATGCCAGTGTCCTTTTTGCTGCTGCACTTGAGCAGTGTGCACTATTACCCAATTTATCATCTACGATGACCCCTAAGTACTTCTCCATTCAAGAATTCCCTATAGTAACTGCATTTAGCCTCTAAGTACTGTACTGTAGCTTGTTCATTAAACCCATCTCCACAACCCTCAGACCATAATCCTCCGATGGTAGTCGGATTCTGTACCCAGTATTCATAATGCCGAGGATCCAGGGGGGAATGCTCTAACATCCACACCCCAGCTCCGACCCCTATCGCCGCACTTCACATTCAAAATTATCGCATATGCACTAACATATGCGATAATTATGGCAAAGGACAGCCATAATTGGGACCCGGCGGCTCTCCCCTCCCTCCCTTACCCGGCGCTGCTGCTGCACCGGGCTCTCCTCCTCCCTGCACCCGGAAGTGGATCAGTATGGGGAGGAGGAGGTCACAGGTCCGGGCAGCACAGCTCTGTGCTGCCCGTACACAGGTGAGGGGGGGGGAGATGCGGGGCAGCGGGTGTCCGTGCGGGGCGGCAGTGAGTCAGTGCGGGGTGGCGGAGGGTTGTGATAGAAGCCCATAGGCTATGGGGCATCACCAGATTTTTCTGGCGATGCCCCCCCACCACAGTAACCTGGCGGGGGACGCTTACAGCATCCCAAAATGCGGTAAAAACCCCGATAACTGGGTTTTTACCGCATTTTTAGCTTAGAGAATCTCTCCCCCAGACTGGCAGTATTTTTAAAACAGGCACTGTACTGTACGTGCTGTTCATACTGTGTTCAGGGTTTGCTAACTGTAAATAGTATAAAGCTTTATAGGAAAGCAGGGTTTTTTATGTGGGCCTAGTTATATGACATATAGCTTACCTAAATGTGTTCATAAAATAAAAAAATAAAAATGTATCCTTTTAGGAATCAAACTGGGGCCTACAATATCCAGAGCATCGCACTTATCCACTAGCCTACGACACTTGAACACTTGAAAGAAAATTTGTTTTTTATCTATTATTAGTGTTTTGGGGATATTTCATTTCAATTTTTGACACCCAACATGATGTCTATAAGAGGTGCAGCCAGGCGAAGGAACCCTATAAAACTTTAATGCAGGCCTTGTAAACCTGTGATTTTCCAGCTGTTTTATGAAACTACAACTCCCAGCATGCCCTGCCAAAGTTTGGCTAAAATTGGGGCATTGTATGCTGGGATGTGTACAGCTGGAGATCTACAGGTTGGCCTGGCCTACTCTTATACCGTATCTCTATTACAGTACTGTGCTTGTGCTGTTCATGGGATTTTTAGAACCAGCTCTGTGTGCCAACTTTGGCCATACAAGCAGAACACCTGCACCTGCCACCTCTCTTGGGCCTGCAATTTAAGCATTTAATGGTGGGGAAACACTGAATGATATACTCTCCATCATTCATCGTCGTAATTATAAGTCATTAACATTCCCACAGCAAAAAATAGTTTTATGCTCCAGAAAGGGATTTTCATATTACAGAGTTGAATTCAGTGGTGTAACTACAAAATGTGCGCCCACCCCTCAGAATTTCTGCAGACAGCCCCCCAGTAAATGTAAACCCCCCTCTGTGTCCTGATGATGAGCTAGGCTCGAAACGGCGCTGATCGACAACCAGTAAAACTTGACGTGTTATTCACAAGTCCTGGAGTGACGTTTGCATGCATATAGTAACATAGGCCCTTATTCTAGTTCACTCTTTCTGACAAAAACCTTCTTAGATGGACAAAACCATGTGCACTGCAGGGGGGCAGATGTTACTTGTGCCGAGAGAATTAGATTTGGGTAGGGTTTTACTTTAAAGTGAGATCTATATTGCAGTGTAAAAATAAAGCAGTCAGTAGTTACCCTGCACAGAAACAAAATAACTCACCCAAATCTAATTCTCTCTGCACATTTTACATCTGCCCTCCTGCAGTGCACATGGTTTTGTCCATCTAAGAAAGATTTAGTCAGAAAGAGTGAAATAGAATAAGGCCCATAGTGACATAGTAGTTAAGGTTGAAAAAAGACGTTAGTCCATCGAGTTCAACCTATCTGACTTGTAACTACTGACTTGAGTAAGTCATATCTATAGGATTCCCTTAGTGGCCAAAAATGTATCCAGTTTTGATGTAACTTCATTAACAGTAGTTGCTGTAAAACCCTACACAACACAACTCCCACACTATCCGCCCCCTCCTCGCCCAACACTCCCCATGTCCGCCCAAGTTCCTGCCCACACTCACGTACAAGGGCCATCCCCCCACACCCGAGTGATTGACAGACTGTCTTACACACATACACAGATCCGGCCCCCCGCACAGTGTTACCACCCCAGCCACAACCACTCCCCCTGCCCAGTACCCGAGCAGCCGGAAATCCAGCGGGACCTCCCGGAGACTAGCCGGAGTACATGCCCTGACAGCAGGGAGCACCGCGCCTGATCTTCCTGCAGACCATCTGCCTGCATACCTCCCAACTCTTCTATTTGCTGAAGAGTGACACCCGCGAGAGCGCCCAAAATAGGGGTGTGGCTTATGCTAATTAGGCGTGACTTATGCAAATGAGGCCACGCACCTTTTACGTTCAGTTTGCCTCTGATTTGGCACTCCCCACTGCCCCCCCCCCCCCCCCCTACAGTGGAACACTGCTGGACACTGGAGGGACGTTTCCATAATGTTTCCAGGGGTATGCGCCTTCCAGGTAACACACACACACACACATACACTACAGTACATATCATACATACATACATACCATACACACACACACACCTACCTACATACATACAACACACACACACACACTGTGCAATACCTACACATACAGCTGTGTGTATATCCACCACCAGCTACCACAGTCCCTCATCAATCCACCAACAGCACCCCCACCCCCCCCTGTCCCCAGCAGACCCTCAATCCACCATCAGCATCCATAGCCGCTAGCCCCCCCCCCCAACTCCCGGCATTGTCCCCAGCCCCTCGTTAATCCCCCAACAGCATCCCCAGAAGTACACTCCCGAGCCTTCACTTCTTCCCTCCTGCCCCACCCCCACCACCGCCAGTGTCCCTAGCACCTCATCCTCTGCAGCAATCACCATACTGCCACACAGCCCCATAAACAGCACCCGTCCCACACTGCCCGCTACAGCCACAGTCCGCCCCTGCTGCCTGCTGACACTCACCCCCTGGAAGCGGCAGCGAACACCCACATCCCTGCCGCACCATCCTCTCACCTGCCAGTGCAGTGAGCCTGCGCTACACAGCCCGCCTCTCCTCACTGCTGCCACAACAAGACCAAGCGCCACCCCGCACCGCCTGCAGGAAACAAAAGGCAACACCATCCTGCATTTACATGTGTTGACCTTTCTGTGTTGATTTTTTCTTGTGGCTATTTTTTTCCAGTGACAACTATGTGCACGTCAACCTAGACATCATCAACCAATTCTTTGTATAATATATAACACCTGTTCTGTTTTACTGTAGGTGTTTTAAGTCAGATCTTTTACTGCTACTATTACTGTTTATGTAAATGCATTCTGAATGACAGCAACATCCTAACCATCCTTTTACAAGAATATATAACCAACTAGGTGATTCATCGTGCCCCATGCCCCCCCTCCTGCAATTCGCAGACCCTCCGCGCACCCCCCCTCCCGCGATTCACACCCCCTCCCACGATTCACGTCACCCCCCGCGCACCCCCCCTCCCGCAATTTGCAACCCCCCCTCGCGCGATTCACGCACCCTCCCATGCTTTGCAGACCCCCGCCCTCTCCCACGATTCGCAGACACCTGCGCCCCCTCCCTCCCTTGATTCACGGCACCACGCTGTTTTGCCCACATGCCCCTATCATGCCTCAGAGCCCAGCCTCCTGCTCTCATGCACCCTAACTCCCACCCAGTAGGAGGAGACACTGACTCAGGGTCACCGTTCTGTACTCCTGTGCTGCCACGCTGGATCCTCACCCACTGGCAGAAGCTGCACAGTGTCCCCCACCCTCCTCTTTAGTCCCCCGTATGCCCACACACCCCTATCACTACCCAGCCTCCTGCTCTCCTGTGTCGTGACCTCGCCGCTACCCGGACTTTGTTCTGCGGTCCCCGCACCCCGCCTGCCACTACATCTCCAGTCCTGCCACTAGCCCACTACCCCTGCAGCTGGACCGGACCTCGCCACCTCTCTACCCCTTCTGCAGCTCCCACAGACCGGACCCCAGTCTCTGATCCCCGCCTGCCGCTATCTCTCCAGTCCTGCTGCTAGCTCACTACCCCTGTAGCTGGACCCCGCTCCCCGCCACCTGACGCCACTCGTCCTGTAAGCTCCCCCAGACCCTGCTGTCCTGCAGCTCCCCCGGATTTACATGTGATAAATCGTCACAAACTTTTTGGCAGGGGGGGAGCAAAATTTATAGTTACGCCACTGAGTACCCATTCTTATGTGCCATAACCCTAAATACAGTACACCTTAAATGCACTATGAAACATACTACACACTTATGGTGGAATACTTAGACATTTCTCATTTTCCACAGGATCACCACAACTAGTGGTGCAACCAACAGAAACAACAGAGATGACGGAAGAAACAGAAATAATTCTTTAACCAGTTGGGGCATTCTCACCTGAGGAGGAAAACACAGCAACAACTGTCACTCAAAGGCCTCAACTGTGCTGGCACCCCAGCAAACAACATCCACCCAACCACTCCCTACACCATCTACAGCAGATTAGGCAGCACGCTCATTAGAATCATTTAAACATAAACAAATAGCGTTCATGGAGATGCAAAGCCATCAAATGGGCAACATGCAAGGATACAGATGGGGCAGGCCTCTTCCTGGCTGGCGAATCGCCAGAATGTCCCCGATGGCGATCCGCCAGCAGCCTCGCCAGCCATCAGACTGAGACACGTGTGCGTCTCACGCGCACGCACGTCTCAATCTCCGTCGGCGGGGCGACGGGAACCCTGTCCGTCTCCAGCCTCAGGGAGACGGACAGGGTTATGGGGGGGTTAGAGGGGGGTGCGGGCAGGCGGCGGGGACCCCAGGGGACGCCGGGGGAGCAGCTGGAAGCGCCGTCAGAAGGGGACGCGCGCGCCGCTCGTGCGCGCGCGTCCTCTTCTCGCAATCGATATGGCGCTGGCGGGGGATGGCGGCTGGCGTCGCCATCCCCTGCCAAGATGGGACCTGCCCCATCTGTACCTTAGAAATATCTTTCAGCAACTTAAAAAAGTGGGCAACAGTGTCCGTGTAAGTGTTGGACACACAAGTAAGAATGGCTGCCACCGTGGACACACATCTGGGCGAGATCGGCCAGGCCCTACGGGTCCAAAATAATAATGTAGCCATACTAAATGAGAGTGTACATGGTCAAACACAAGCAATACCAGCACAAACTACTGCATTGGTCGCCCTGCAGACACAATTAAATAAGCCTATCATCTTATAACTGCCATGTTGCAGGCTGCGGGGTAGATGCATGTATGTGCGCTATTTGGGAGACGGGTTATTAGTGCACGATATGTGCACTACTACCGCTTTTCTCCCATGTATGAAGGAGGTGCGCTAAATGACAGGGGCGCTGCTAACTAAATGTTCAGTACTGACCGTTCCACCCCCTGTCACTATGCAATTCAACAGCTAGATGGCTGTAGCGCTGTCCCTGCTGTTGGCTCCGGGCTGGGCTGGAAATCCCGCATGAGTAACAAGATCTTGCGCATGCCCAGTACAGCCCGCCGGGGGAAAGAGACATCACGTCAGTGTGACGTCAGCTGATGCGCTGTATCCGCAAAGGGACATCGCCGGAGGGGGAATTTTGCACTCCCCCGCTTCTGCAGACAAAATGTTAATACGTCTTGTCGATGTTAATGAGGCAAAGCAGGAAGTGTACATCTGGCCCTGTGTTTGAAAAATAACAGTTAGGATCGGATTGGTTGGTACACAATAAATCATTCAACAAAATGTATCACAAGGAGAAAGCAAACTTTGATTTTAGCCAGTGTTAGAATGAGATTTTTGAAATGACAACCAAGAGCAATAATTGCAATATCCAATCTTCATGTGAATCAAAGAATCAAATGTTTTTTTTTATCAATATCTATAAAATGGTCTATTCAACAAGGCATACTGTAACTCCAGAACCTACATCAGTTATCTAAAACATTTGGGAATCTTAAAATGAAATTAAGAAAGTCTTAGAGTATCCAAAGAATATATCAATTAGAAATGATAACCAATATCCTTACAGGTAGCAGAGAACTACAGTCATCATTGGAAGAGGCAAATTTATTGGAAAAGCTGTTTTCCTTGGAGGTAAGTGAATCTTAACACCAATTTTAATGAATTCAAACCCATGACCTTCTAAATTGCAATCAGACACCTTACTTTGCTCCTGTATGGGAAGTCTGAGAGTATTTTGAAATGTGTGCCTTAAATAAAGGCGTGTATGACTGAATGTGCTTAGGGACATGATGGGGAGAGGGAAGTAGACAGGTAATCCCCGGGAAGTTGCAAGTGAGTAAATTGAACATGTGTGGGCAAATGTATTAGCCCTGGAGTTTGCCAGCTTTGCAGGATGTCGGCCCAATGTGAAAGTTTTTTTTAAAGGGGCAATCATTTAGAAGGCATGGTTTTGCTTGTAAGTGATTGCCTCTTTAAAAAAATAAATAAATAAATTTGGAATTCGGAGTTCATTACATCTCGCCCTGTTTCTGTATCGTTTACTCATAGTAAGGCAAATATACAACATTTCACAGTACAGTTAATATAATGAATTTTGCCGATCAAGTAAATGACCTTAGAAATGCAGAACAAGTAATAACTTGCTCCACAGACCAGATTGCTGCATATTTCATGTATTTGTAACACACTCTAGAATGACTTGGAGGTCACATTTGTAGCAATCTTTTATTTTCCTTGGATGAATAAATCCATTGATATTATTTTGGAATATGTATAATCTGTTAATTTAACCAGTAAGCCTCTTATAACCTTTCTTAGCTGGGAGTTAAGGATGAACTATTCGCAGCGCTTTCTGTTTCCATTATTACACTTTTTCTCCGTAATTATTGATTCCCTAAAAAAAAAAAAATGCTATTTTTCATTAGACATTTCACAAGTGAACGGGCACAAAACAAGAGCAAGAAAAACAATTATACGTGCATTGTTGGCGGGACAGAATTTTATTAATGTGTCAAATTGTATTTATTCATATTGGAATGAACTTGCGAGAGTTCAGAAAAATCCATTGTACCTCTGAGGGGAGAAATGATGTGTTTCATTGGCGGTTATCTGGCGAAAGAAAATAGTTTTGTGCTTTTAATGTACCGTACGAGTCACAAAAGGAGCCCAGTTATAGCTCATGTGGATATTATACACTTCAACTCGCCCAGACCCTGAAAAAAAATGTATTATTTTGTAATTGGTTTTGGTTTATTTCTTCAAGTACTTAAGACAGTGCCCTTGTAGTCCATTATCCGTACTGTAGAAGTCAAACTTATTATTGTTGGGATATCTGGCCGTTGGTTGGCCATTTATGCTACAAGTGGGTGCAGGACTTATTCTGACCCTTGTAATGCAGGTCCTCATAAATGTGTCTACCCCTGCCCATCTCAACTAAAGTAATAAAAGTAATTATAGGTTATAACATCACATGTAATGAGGTTCCGTGGCTCACATCTTACTGTGGAATTGTGTTTCATATTGTAAGCTCACAGAAACCGCTGTAACCATATACGGTAAAACAGGATTGGGTTTATACCTGTATATTGTAAATGAGAGGCTCACCCCCTATTGCCAAAGAGATTATCATGAAGGTTAGGGTACATTGGTGTACAGGTGGGAGTAGGGGAGGTGTGAGGGTGTGTTAGTGTGGGTAGTACAGGTGGGAGTAGGGTAGGTGTGAGTGTGTGGGAAGTACAGGTGGGTGTAGGGTCAGGTGTGAGTGTGTATGAGTGTGGGTAGTGTAGGTGGGAGTAGGGTAGGTGTGCGGGTGTATTAGTGTGGGTAGTGTAGGTGGGAGTAGGGTAGGTGAGAGGCCATGGTGTATTAGTGTGGGTAGTACAGGTGGGAGTAGGGGAGGTGTGAGGGTGTATTAATATGGGTAGTACAGGTGGGAGTAGGTGTGGTGTGAGTGTGTATTAGTGTTGGTAGTATAGGTGGGAGTAGGGGAGGTGTGAGGGTAGTATAGGTAGGAGTAGGGGAGGTGTGAGGGTGTATTAGTGTGGGTAATATAGGAGTAGGATCAGGTGGGTAAATGCGTCGGGGGGGGGGGAGGATTACTATATATACACCACATGAAAAGCCTGTGTTTGTCACTCTGTACATTACTCTGTAGGAGACCTAACATGCTCAACGCTGCCTCTGATTAAACCCCCCCCTCCCCCCATGACAAGGCCGCTGCTTTCCTCCATGGGCCTGAGAAGCATGTAACAAGCTCCACCAATCAGACCTCAGCACAAGCCTCAGCCTCTGAACTCTTGTGCAAAGTATCATGGGACTTAGACAACTCCCAGTAATGCACTGCACACTTGTGCAGTCAGTGTGCATTGGCTCCTGATGATCAGCACCATTAATCATTGTCACATTGGCAGATAGGTGAAGCTGCAGCACTACCCCACTGCCATGCACAAAACCTGTAGCTAAAAAAACTATTTTTTAGGGGAAAAATTTGTGCCAACCACTGCCCCCCCTAGATACAGGGGTACTGACCCCCTTGAGCCCCCCATTAATCCGACCCTGGTCAGCGGTAACTTATGTTATACACATGAACCCATCTTCAATTGTGACACCTCCATTCCTGTGCAATTTTAATAGCTAGGAGTTCTTGATTGCCAATAAAAA
Source organism: Crinia signifera (assembly GCF_055691185.1). Lineage (NCBI taxonomy): Eukaryota > Metazoa > Chordata > Amphibia > Anura > Myobatrachidae > Crinia > Crinia signifera. The sequence continues at coordinate 29,780,935 of NC_139217.1, forward strand.
ATTTTAGGGCAGTATTCAATGAGGCTGATTCGCCATGTTCTATGGCAAATGTGTGCTATTTTCATGCTCTAATGTGAATCGTTTTACTGAAAAATTGATTCACCCTATTCAACGTGCAATATTCGCCGAGGGCAAACAGTGAATGACGGACAATTCACCGTCTGATAGTCTCCGCAATTCGCTGTGGTTTTTCAATGGGTTTTTCAATGTGATTCGCTGTGAGTGTATTAAATGATCAGATGGTGAATTGCTTTCTAAATGATTTTCGCTGTGTGTCACCGTGTAGCAATCGCCATCTTTTTATGGTGAACTGGAATGTGAACTTTTAAAATACATTTTTTTTTTAAATTTGGTTTAAAAAAAAACATCAGGAATATTATTCTGTGAAGGGGCATGCTATTTTTATTCATGTGCTTACAGCACATGAATATATATTTAATTAAAAATATATATATATTTTTTACACATAACAGCCAGCAGGGGGCCGAGAGCTGAGAGCAGCTCATTAGATATTCATATATTCACTGCTCCCGATCATTACATATGCACAATCGGGAGCAGTGCAAGCGGCTCCCTACACGCGTCCCCTGCTAGCTCTCCTGGGGGGGGGCAGCTTCTGGTGTCTGATGTCCCCAGGAGCCCTGCTTCTGCCCCACAGTGTCTGGTGCAGGCAGGGAGACTTCCATCTCCCTGCCTGCCACCATCCCCCAGCTCGGTTAAGAACCGCCGTCAGGGGCAGCGAGCCCCTGCGGCATTGAATACAGTGACAGCGAGGGCTGGCAGCAAAGGCTCCAGCCCTCCGGAACACGGCGACTGTGAAGCGAATTCTAAACAGGATTCGCTGCACATGCCGAGTATTGTCATTGAATACTGCCCTTAGTATTTGAAAACGCCTGGGAGAGAAACTAGCAAGTACAGTATGGACTTTCCCATGTTCTGCATTAATACTGCCCCTGCACCTACTGAAGAATAATCAACCTCAAAGTTAAATTACTGTACTTCATGAAGGATTGAAAGTTAAAGCTTATTTAAGAGCTTAACAAGTACAACTCACTTTTGAGGTGTCACATCTGCTTATTTCGTTGCTATGGCTTTTATAAGCAACACTAATGTTGAAAATGTCTTAATACATTGTCGAAAATAGTTAGGGAAGTCTATAAATGGTCGTACTGCTTCCGGATCCAGGGTATAACCTAGAAATGGTACTGGGCTGTAATTGGGGCATTCTATCGCCATCACCCCACCATAGATGCACCCCACAGAGACATCGCCACTTGGGACCCCCGCTAGGACAGTGCAGCCATGCGGTGAGTACTCACACACTGCAGATCATATCCTGACAGTGCTCCCTCTCCTGAAAGTGTTCCCTCTTTAGGCTTTGGGGAAATGTTATTATGGAAGGTTTTAATAAGTTGTAATGCATGAACATTCATGTAAATGATATTTACTCTTTCTCCTAGTCTGTCAGTTTGAGAATAAATGAGATATTGGAGTCGGTCAGGACAGTGCAGTGGTGAGAACGAAATCTGTCATATAATCTATGTGAGCAGTAAGGATTTTAATAAGTCTGATGATCAATAGGTGAGTTTATGCTTCATGGCTACAAAATGCTTGGCCACCGGTTGGTCCACCACTTTGTCCTCAAGTGCGTTTTTTATGGCCGAGCGGTGAAGAGCCATCCTTTCCCTTACTGTCCTTATGTCCAAAGCCATAAGGACAGTAAGGGAAAGGATGGCTCTTCACCGCTCGGCCATAAAAAACGCACTTGAGGGCAAAGTGGTGGACCAACCGGTGGCCAAGCATTTTGTAGTCATGAAGCATAAACTCTCAGAACTCAAACACATTGTCATAGACCATGTTCCCTGGAATCGTAGAGGCGGAGACAGAGAGGGAATTCTGCTACGTAAAGAAACTAAATGGATCTTCATGTTGGAAACCTGCATCCCCCAGGGCCTCAATGAGAGACTCTCCTTAAATATCTTTTTATAAGACAACGGGAACATCACATCTCCTTGAGGACCGTATCCAGAAAAACCGATGGACCCAGACACTCCGTACACCCATGTCTTCCTTTCGCCTCTCTCTTCTTTCCCTTTTTCTCTCTCTCCCTCTCTCCCCCCCTTTTATGCCCCTTTTTTTTCCCTTTCGCCTACAGAGAGAGCTAACTGCCCCATCAAGTGATGACAACCACTCGATACCTCTAGCAATGGCGGCACACGATACCCCTAGCAATGGCGACCGCAAAAAATTACCGTTGTAAAAGCGCCCACAGGACTGAAATCGCTGGCTTGATCCCGTGCCCAAACAGAAAAGTCGTCCAATCGGAACACAGATGATCAGCCTGTCCCTCATCTAGTTTTTAGATTTTTATAAAAATTTTTACAACCACTTTGTCACAGGTGTCCAGCACGGACATTACTCAGAGCCCTCTATAGGCCATAATCCACGTAAAGCACCATTAAGCTATGTTCACCATGTATGTTTGTAATGCACGCATTTTTGACACCTGTTATTCCCCCATGCAGGCGCAGGCGCCGGCGCCGGATCACCTTGGCAACCAGCAGACGCCAGAAGCGTCACTAGGCAACGGACGCTGTGGACCAGCTCCCCCGCCCCTGGTGACGCCAGCGGAAGTCAGCGGAAGCCGGGTGGAACACCGGGCGCAGACGCTGAGAGGAGGGCTTCACCTTTCTTCACACACTATTTAAGGTACTTCTTTTCCTTATCATATTGATTGTACACCTTGAAAACGGGGAGTGTTAGCCCCTAAACGTCGGTCACCATTGTGCAATAAAATTTTCTGTCACAAGCCCGTTGGAGTGCCGCTGATTGTACCACAGCCGAGACCTATATATATATATATATATATATATATATATATATATATATATATATATATATATATATATAGACATTGGATGGGCTCTGCACACACTAAATTAACTGATAATAAATAGTGGAGATTTGGTTCATGAATTGATCAATGCATTTAAGCCTGCAGCCCCCGTCAAGGGACCCCACTGTTCTGCAGGTCCTACCACTATCGCTGAAAATGGCTGCAATACACATAGCTATCACATCAATGTTTGATTCCAGGCATGCTATCAGGTCTGAAGCTCACAGCAGACTTTGCTTTTATAGGTGAGCAGCTACCAACACACCTGTCACTAATCATCTAGGGAAATGGCTAACACAAGCTATGGAATCTTAGTTAAAAACAGGGTGCATGAGAGAATGTGACCACAATAAGACTAATTAAAAAAATTAATCTAATAAACAATATATACACTTAACATCGGCACTCACCTTTCCTAGTTTTGGGGTGCCCTATGGCTTGTGACCACACACTAAATTAACTGATAATAAATAGTGGAGATTTGGTTCATGAATTGATCAATGCATTTAAGCCTATCAGGTCCCGTCAAGGGACCCCACTGTTCTGCAGGTCCTACCACTATCGCTGAAAATGGCTGCAATACACATAGCTATCACATCAATGTTTGATACCAGGCATGCTATCTGGTCTGAAGCTCACAGCAGACTTTGCTTTTATAGGTGAGCAGCTACCAACACACATTTATTATCAGTTAATTTAGTGTGTGCAGAGCCCATCCAATGTCTGTTTAAACAATGTGGTCACAAGCCATAGGGCACCCCAAAACTAGGAAAGGTGAGTGCCGATGTTAAGTGTATATATTGTTTATTAGATTCATTTTTTAAATTAGTCTTATTGCGGTCACATTCTCTCTTGCACCCTGTTTTTAACTAAGATTCCATAGCTTGTGTTAGCCATTTCCCTAGATGATTAGTGACAGGTGTGTTGGTAGCTGCTCACCTATAAAAGCAAAGTCTGCTGTGAGCTTCAGACCTGATAGCATGCCTGGTATCAAACATTGATGTGATAGCTATGTGTATTGCAGCCATTTTCAGCGATAGTGGTAGGACCTGCAGAACAGTGGGGTCCCTTGACGGGGGCTGCAGGCTTAAATGCATTGATCAATTCATGAACCAAATCTCCACTATTTATTATCAGTTAATTTAGTGTGTGCAGAGCCCATCCAATGTCTGTTTAAACAATGTGGTCACAAGCCATAGGGCACCCCAAAACTAGGAAAGGTGAGTGCCGATGTTAAGTGTATATATTATATATATATATATATATATATATATATATATATATATATATATATATATATACAAAGTATCATGAAGTGGAAAATGAAATACTTGTCTACTAAGTTTGCTGTAAATAATTACACGTTGCGATGCAGTCCACATTAATCATTTATTGCGGCGACTCTGTGTAATATATTTATAACTTCGGAGCTAATTATCTTAGTTGGAAAACTGAAGCAATTGGCTGGAAAATGTGTTTTCATCTGACACATGCAGTTTCTCTATTCTGCTCCTGCAATTCTTCATATACGATATGAGCACAGCAGGATTTTCTTATGAAGCAAATGATGTAAAATTGGTGTGATTAATGCATATGTTTACACACAGTAATTGAAACAAGTAATGTGAATTGCAATAAAGCTAGTTCATGTAGAGCGTTTTATACTGATTGTAGGAGAGAGAAACGCAGACGCGGTGGAGGAGAGGCGAGGCTACGGCACAGTTTGCAGGGTGAACACATTGTTCATAACAAGGAGCTGGATGGATTGGGGTTTTACAAAGCAGGAACGTAGTAACTAGAGGGATTAGACATGATCACTATTGTGCAAAATCTCAGTCCTATCGGTTGTCGAAGGTGCACCTGTACGCCAGCCGAAATAACGACAGAAATAGTGCAAATATAGAATATAGAACGTTTCTAATAAAAGATTTCTCAAAGGGACCTCTCTTTCATGGTCCTCTAAGCAAAGTTGTTCCGCTGAATTCAAGCAGAAGAAACTCAACTTACAGTATGATTCTGGCAGGTGTACACGTAATAGTTTCTTTCAAATCAGCATAGGATCTTATGTCAGCATAGGATCTTATGTCAGCATGAACTCAACTTACTTGTGGTTTCAATCACGCGTTCACATAAAGGTATCTTTTCCAACACCTCAAGAGTCAGCGATCAGGTAGAAAAGGATTTATTCCAACACACAACGGTACAGGTATAGGTACAGGTAGACAGGTTAAAAGCCAAACTTGGTTAATGAGCGGGTGAGCGAGTTCCAGCAGCCTAAGGAATCCGTGCTGCAGACACAAGAACTCAGGCGGGAAGCGTGGAAGCTGGAAGTTGATCTCCGTCAGACGGCAGTGTAGACGGGATGCCGGACCTTCCGTCACTCACTTCACTCACTACTTGCGGCGGTTCTGTTTCAGGTTCATCAACGCGTTTCGGATATCTTGTGTATCCTTTTTCAAGTAAGTTGAGTTCATGCTGACATAAGACCCTATGCTGACATAAGATCCTATGCTGATTTGAAAGAAACTATTACCTGCCAGAATCATACTGTAAGTTGAGTTTTTTCTGCTTGAATTCAGCGGAACAACTTTGCTTAGAGGACCATGAAAGAGAGGTCCCTTTGAGAAATCTTTTATTAGAAACGTTCTCAGCGCAAGGCTCCTCAAATCTACCTTTTGTACAATTGTTCTCTGGGGTTGGGCGTTAACCCTAATTAAGGAGACTTGCTGCACACAGTCAGCGCAAGGTTCAGAAATTTTCTTTTTTCTGTATACATCTACAGATCGATTGTCAGATCTGGCTGGTTGGAACAAACACCTGGTAATATCTGAATGACAGTTTTTGGCAGTTTTCCAGCATTTCAAAGCAAATGGTCAACTGTCATTTACCATCCATTACCGGGTTTTTGTTCCAACCAGCCCAATCTGACAACCGATCTGTTGTTGTATGGCCAGCTTTACTCATTCGATGGTGGGTGAAGTGCGCATGGATATGTGACAGGATAGCAGATTGCTGAAATTTACCGGCAGATTTGCACGGGTCGGGTTTTCACTCTGTCTGGGTGGCGGCTTACAACTCGCAGTCGTCTGCAAATTGCGGCTCCAGTGCATTTACGATCCATACTTAGTTCCAGTCACTGTATCCTATCGTTTTCTCTATTTAGCGGTCCAAACTGTGGGGCAGATGTAACATGTGCAGAGAGAGATAGAATACTCAAGAGTTTAATTATCATATTTTTCGCACCATAAGATGCACTTTTTCTCCCAAAAAGAGTGGGGGGAGAAGTGTGTGCGTCTTATGGAGCGAATACTGAAAAAAAACTTGCAAAAAACTCCTGGATGCAAGTTGCCTGTACGTCGCTTCTGTTGAAAACCTCACAAAGTGGACTCCAGTCTGGCATGAACGTCATTGTAGATCCAGTCCAGTTGAATCTATATTCAGGATCTGGTCTGCCGCCAACTCATTTCCGGTTCCAGTCTGTTTCAAGCTTCTTTCTCGATCCAGTCCGGCTCCAACTACATTCCTGTTCCAGTATGGTTCAAGCTCTATTCCAGTTCCAGTCCGGCTCCAACTCCATTACAGATCCAGTTCGGCTCTCACTGTAATCTGACTACAGTCCAGTTCCAGTAATTTTGTGAGGGGCTGTCAGTCTCAGCATTGATCCAGTCTCAGCGACTTCTCCAGAATCTATTCCTGTACAATAAAGTCCACCTTCAGACAGGTAGACACCACCCGTAATGGTGAAATCCCACCTTGCGAATTGATGTATGAATAGATGTTTATGGCTAGCAAAGAATTCGCCAAAAAGTTCAAATCCTGTCGTAATCCGCTCACCATCGAATTTCGCACTGGGCACCCGGCATTACAAGCTAGGAGTAGCCAGAGACTTACTTCGTGGTTGTAATGAATACAGGCATATCCGGCCTGGGGCTGACGTCAAACACCTGATCCTAAAATGCTTGGTCACACCTGCATTTTCCTAAGCGCGCCCATCTGTGTTTTTCTTAGCACTCCCACTAAAGGTCCGGTTACCAGCTGCCGACGCCTACTTCCTGTCATCACCTTGTGAACGGTCAGCGAAGGAAGGAAGTAGCAGGATATCTACCCTAGCAGGCATCGCGCATTCTCATTGCGAATTTGCACAGCAGCCATCAGGTCTGTTCCGGGCCCAATATTTGCTGTCCTTATTGGTCATATTGTTCTTATGCCAAATACTTTAACTGTAATGTATTTTACTGTGTGCATAATTAGCTGATGAAAGAAGCGAATGAAATGACCTGAGACGTTGAAATTAATGAGTGTCACAGGTGGTATAATTTTTACTGAAATCTGTGGAGTGCACTTCCATAAAATACTGGCATCTGCTCTATTGCCTACATAGGTAACCTCAGCCAGAGGCTCCGACACATATGGACCTAAAGGCAGAACTGCAATGAAAGTTGGAGGCAGTTGCTGTTCCACCCCTATTTTAATTTTGAACTGTGCTGCAGCCTTTCCTCTGGAGCCTCCTCTGCATATATACATATTATAGTTTATAACACATACACATATATCATGCACATGCATCTATTACATACAGTATACTCACTTCCCTATTGCAGCACAGGTAAAGGATCAGCACTGAGGTATGGGGTCAATTCCTACTATAGTTCTAACTGTGTGGAGTTTGCACATGCTCTGTGTGCTTTAATGGGTTTCCTCCAGGTGTTCTGGTTTCTTCCCGCAATCTAAAAATATACTGGTTCCAAACAAAAATTACCCTAGTGTGTATGCGTTTGCATGTGGTAGGGAATATAGATTGGAAGCTCCACTGGGCAGGGACTGATGTGAATGTTCAAATATTCTTTGTATAGCGTTGCGGAATATGTGTGCGATGTATAAATAATTGGTCATAAAAAGGGGGGGAGCAATTCTGGTTCTATGAAAACTCCCCCCCAGGGAGACGCAGGGAGAAGGGAGACGCAGATCTTGTGCAGAGCGGTGTGGGAGATATTTTGTGATAATTAGAGAGATATATGCTGGTGCAGTATGGTTAATAGCTGTATATGTGAGTAGAAGGGTTTTATATTGAATACGGTAAGATACAGGTAACCAATGGAGGGACTGGCAGAGCGGATCAGCAGACGATGAGCGTCCTGCTATTAAGATCAGCCTAGCAGCAGCATTTAGAATGGATTGCAGTGGTGAGAGTCTGTTCTTGGGAAGACAAGTTAAGGGACTATTGCAATAATCAATGCGGGATATAATGAGTGCATGGATAAGAGATTTGGTAGTGTTTTGTGTGAGAGAGGGTCGTATTTTGGATATGTTTTTAGATGCAGGTAACATGATTTGCGGACAGATTGAATGTGGGTAACAAAGAACAGTTCAGAGTCAAGGATTACCCCTTGTCAACGTGCTTATGCAGTAGGGTAGATTGTCAAGTTGTCAACAGTTATGGAGATATCAGGATAGTAACTGTTCTTGGCTGGTGGGAATATAATTAATTCCGGTTTGGAAATATTTAGTTTGAGGTAGCGAGAAGACATCCAGGATGAGATGACAGAGAGGCATTCAGAGACTTGGCCCAAAACCACTGGTGATAGATAGATAAATAGATAGATAGATAGATAGATAGATAGATAGATAGATAGATAGATAGATAGATAGATAGATAGATATAGAGTATTGTCTGCATACAAGTGATACTGAAATTAGAAAGAGCTGAAGAGTTTGCCAAGAGATGAGGTATAGACTGAGAGGCCCAGAGGACCGAAAACTGAGCCTTTGCGGAACTCCGACTGACAGAGGTAGTGAAGAGGAGGTAGAGTCAGAGAAGCAAACACTGAAAGAGCGATCAGATAGGTAAAATGAGAAACAGGAAAGGGCTGTGTCATTAAGACCTAGGGAGCACAGTGTTTGTACAGTATGTGAAGAGTGCGATCAACAGTTTCAAACCCAGCAAAAAGATCTAGAACAATGAGTAGCGAGTAATGCCTTTAGACTAGGCAGTTACCAGCTCGTTCACCACTTTAGTCAGTGCTGTCTCAGTGGAGTGTTGGGAACGAAAGCCTGACTGAAGTGGGTCTAATAGGGTGTGAGAGTTAAGAAAGTCTGTGAGGCGAGAGTAGACAATTATCTTGAGTAGCTTGGAGAGACATGGGAGCTGAGAGATAGGACAATAGCTAGAGAGAAAGAGTTAGTGTCAGAATTGTGTTTTTTCAGAATGGGAGTAATCACTGCATGTTTGAGCAGAGAAGGAAAAGTACCAGTAGCAAGAGAGAGAGTGTAGATTTTAGTTAAGGTTGGGATAAGCACAGGAGATTGAGTTTTAATGACTTGTTCAGGTATAGGATCAAGAGGAGAGGTAGTAGAGTAAGAGGATAAGAAGAGTGCGGATACTTCCTTTTCATTTGTGGGCTCAAATGAAGAGAAAGTGCCAGAGGGTTCAGGTGGGGAAGTAAGAAGATTAGAGGCTGCAGAAGAGCATACCATTTCATCTCGGATGTTATCAATGTTGTCCTTGAAGTAGGAGGCAAGTTCTTGTGCACTAATGGTAGGTGGTGGTGAAGGAGGTGGAGGGTACAGAAGAGACTTAAGTGTGTTAAAAAGTCGCTTATGTTTGGTGGCACGAGAAGAGATGAGAGATTGGAAATATGTTTGTTTGGCAGTGTCCAATGCATTGCAATAGGAGTGGTTGATAGTCTTATATGTGAGGAAATCACTCAGATTACGAGATTTACGCCATTGGCGTTTTACTTTTCATGACTGATTTTGTCGTTGCCGCAGTGCCTCTCCTAGATGGGCCACAAGTTTGTGATGAGTTACTGGGTACTCAGAAGCCCCCCCCCCCACATGCATCATTGACTATAGTAGTATAAATATTGAATAACTTTTTATTTTATTTATTTATAATGAGTTTTTACCATTATATGTTTTTTATTACTGATTTGTGTGGTTCCTTTTCTCCTGTTTTATATTTAATACATATTGCTATTGCTCTGTCATCCCCATTGTCTTAGCAGCTTTGGTTGCATAGGTGTCTATTGATTAGCACCGCCGTATCTATTCCCTCGGTTTTCTGAATGTCAGGGTAACACTGAGCAATTTATTTTACCGTCACGCTTCATATGTAAAAAATTCAATTTTGGGGTTCAGTGGTGCCTTAATTATTAATCTGATGCTTCCAAGTGCAATGGAAGTGGAAAACCACAACGAGGTCAGCAACGAGGAGCTGTAATTGTGATCTTGGTATTTATTTGCTGTGTTCTAGAGTGTATCCCAACAAGGTCATCCATTAACACGTTGGTGTAAGCTGGTACACCACTCCTGGAAAATGGTCCCATTTCACAGAAAAGAAGACCCTTATTTCCATAAACATTGACATTTAATATCCCATATACACATGTCAAAAGGGATGTATTATAATTTCAACTCTTTTACTCCTGGTTCCGTAATAATGTGCTTTCAGAAGCATTTAGGAAATGAAAGGACATTCTTATCTGTGATTGCGTTTGAACTGTCAGTTCACTGTCAGTTTTAATAGCCTGTATTAGGAAGACAATTGTGGCACATTGTGGTCACTGGCTTATTAGTATATGTATAAGCCTCCATTAAATCAGCAGAATTTTATCCTGAAATATCCTTTCCCTTCAAATTGTGTTATGCTCGACGTGTAGGAAGCCATGCTAAATTATTTGTGTCAAACAAGCCCCGGTGTTCAGCCTGCCGTTGTGTTGGAGAGCGGCCGTACAATTTACAAAGATTATCATTACACTGTCAAATAGTGAGGATTAGAGTTTTGCTGGAAAAGGACACAAATTAGTTACAAGGTGACCAATTCTTCCTATGGAAAAAATGTCAGTAATGCGGGTTGATAGGAATTTAGGTATTGCGGAGAGCAATAGTCTGCAGTCAATTCTTTTTTGTTGTTTTATTGAACCTTATAATAGGATCCACATGGAATAAATACAATAAAATAGAGTTCATTCTTGCACCCTGCACCTTTTAAAGCTCTGTACAGTTCCTTTGTCCTGCCTGGGTTGTCACTATCTGCGGTGGTGCTTGTAGCACAGTTTGGTCTGTATCTCTCTTCTGAAATACAGATCAGGGTGTGCTAGAAGCACCGCAGTAAAGAGTGACGCTCCATGCAGGAAAGAGGAACTGCACAGGTTTTGAAAGGTGTAGTGGTGTGGTCTGTATGCAACAGCGTATGAATTAGATTAACCAGCTGATTGGTTTCCTGAGGACACATGAGATACAGCCGTACTCACTGTTATACACACTGGTTTTGGTTGAAGCAGTGCTTGAGCGAAGCAGAGTGCATACAGCTCACCATACAGAGAATGTGCGCAGGGTGCGGGTAATGATGCAGGATCACTAAAATAGCGAGTGGAGCAGAAATATTGCAGATCTTACCAGAACTAAGTGGTGCACAGCCGTATACTGCCATGCCACTTTTAACAGTGAGAAGATGGCACTTTGCATGCACAGTGCTAAGGCTGGTGGCCATCTTGGTACAGAGAATGAAGCCTCCGTGGAGGAACAGCAATGTGGAGGGCGCTTCATAAATGATCCATTTACCAAGATCCAAGAACCTTAGCTTTTCAGAGCTTGTCCCTGTCAGCCAATGTCATCTTTAGATGGCACTTGCCCACTGCAGCTCATGGGCTACATTTTTCAGTTTTTCCAATAGGACCAGTGTGGCAGCAATGAGGAGTAAATGTTAGTACTGTAAGTATACACTACCACCTCAAATGGATATTAAAAGGAATTTTTATTTTCAATCAACAGAGGAGATTAAAGACCTGAAAATGTGGGTTTTATTTTTACCCAACTTACTTAATCAGCCTAAAATAACATACCTACTTTTTCATTGCAGTTCCTTTGAAATCATAAGAACAGGTCCAGGTTCTTCCAGACTGACTAGCTACTGTAATCGTGAAGGCTCTGTATAGAGCTGGTGCATGGTATTGGAACCCCCTTTACCCATAAGTGCTAACCTGCAGATCCCCAAATAAGTATAAGTATTCGGACCCATGTGTTATTGCGGCTCTAAGGGCAGATTATCGGGGATGAACTGTCGGCAAATCCATTATTCATGGTAAACTGTGTGCATGAGAAAGCTGGGAAATCCCGCTGAGCGCCAGACCACAGACCCCAAAACTCATTACTACAATCCCCAAATATCACAAATATCATCATTCCTCCTCCAGTGAAGCCCAGAAACACCTCAGAAATTTTTTCACCCCCAGATAGCCCCCACTCCTGTCATTTAACAAGGCATATAGATGGGTGTGAGCCTTAAATGGGTATTTGCAGCATTTTGTACTCTGCTCTGTGAAGGTGGTTTATGTCAAGACCGGAGAGGAGCCACTACTATGGGCAGGGCCACATCTAAAATAAAATAATAATAATGGCTGACATGTGACCTCATGGCAGGCTACTGGGAATTTTCCTCGTATGTCTTATACCCAAACTGCCCCTGGGAGTGGCTTTGCTTTTAATTCACACAGTACTATACTTTCTGAATCCAGTCCAATGGTGTTTAGTACCTCACAGAGCACACAGTCCTACATGAAGGCCACAGTCCCACTTGTCACTGGTGTCCTGTGCAGTGCTGACTAAAAGGGGTACATTTACTAAGACATGGGTTCTATTTAGTGGTGGGATGTTGCCCATAACAACTAATACGATTCTAGTTCTTATTTATTTTGCACCTTCTTGAAGCTATAATCTTCGATAGAACTCCCACCTTAGTAAATTTACCCCCAAGAGTCCACATTCCCACTCTCTTTCCCTGTGGTCACTGGTGCCCTGTGCATTTTTTATTGGCTCACAGAGTACATAGTCCACTGTCCCACACTGCAGATTTGCTCAGAATACAGAAGTTCAGTGGGGGTCAGTCTCCAGGAAACCGATCCTGCTCATCTCTAATTGAAAGTGTTTTAATGCTAACAATCTCATATATCAATATCCTGTGGCATGACACCGCTGGATGTTTCCAAAAATATGGGGGACCCCTACTCCTTTTGTCCCCCGGATTTTGGGAAGCAGGACAAGCCACATCGAATGGGTACGTATACAGGACGTGCATTCGTACCCATTCAATCTTAGTAAATGTCCCCTTAGGTCAGGGGTGGGGAACCTTTTTGGGGACAAGGGCCGTTTGTATAGGGAAAAAAAAACACTTACAAGTTCACCTGCGGCAGCCGTCCCATGCTCCGGCGGCTGCCGCAGTTTAAGAATTGCCGGTCTATGTGGTCCGACGGCTGTGCAGGGAGTCAAGTATAGGGTAAATCTCAAGAGAGGTTGGTAGTTCTCGCAGGATTTCCCCTGTACTTGACTCCCTCCGCAGCCGCCGGGCGGGTGGGTGGTCCGGACAGAACGGCTGCGGGGGCCGTATACAGCCCGCGGGCCGGAGGTTCCCCACCGCTGCCTTAGGTGTAGGTTACACAATCCCCCATTTTCTGGACATAAAATATTTCTGCTGCATTGTCTTAAAAACAAGTTGACAAAAAGCTTTTAATCTCAGTATGTTCCAGAGTTTATGAAAAATTAAAGCTGGGAACATGGTTCTATTGCTTTGTGAATGTCAGGGGAATGTTATCTATCCTTGTGCACAAAGAGACGCTCTCGCGCCTTGTAATGAGCAATAACCGAACAGCTAATGCAAAATCATTTGCTTGTGGCATTTAATATAATATGCAAATGTAGGAAATAGTTTGAAAAATTCTAGTGAAAAAAAATAGTCAGTTAGGAATCTCTATTCAATTTCCTCACTTTAAACCGTGTTTTGTTCGAATAGAATTAATTCCGTAGTACAGTAGTTTTATATGATGTTTTTGTCTTTGTTTTATACTTCGCAGATTTGATGCTCTCATGATGAAGAGTCATATTTCCTAATGAGATCACATCACTAATTATCTTTTTGTCTTATTAACATGTTGAATAAGACTTTTCCACTGGGAACAAGTTGAATAATCATCTGCCATTGCTGAGCCTGAGTCACCTTTAATACATAGGGAGACACTGGGAAATCAAACAGCAAGACAATAATTAGCAAGTTTCAAATATTTATATGCAGAAACTGGAAACACAAGAGTAATAAGACAAGGGGCCTTATTTTGGTTCATTCTTTCTGACAAAATCCTTCTTAGATGGACAAAACCATGTGCACTGCAGGGGGGCAGATGTAACATGTGCAGAGAGAATTAGATTTGGGTGAGTAATTTTGTTTCTGTGCAGGGAAAATACTGACTGCTTTATTTTTACACTGCAATATAGATCTCACTTTGAAGTAAAACCCCACCCAAATCTAATTCTCTCTGCACAAGTAACACCTGCCCCACCTGCAGTGCACATGGTTTTGCCCATCTAAGAAGGATTTTGTCAGAAAGAATGAACCAAAATAAGGCCCCTTTAAGATGGCGTAATAGCACACAGGCAGAGGTTAAGAGGGCTTATAATGTATAGAGAAATTGCAATTTCATACATGAAAATCATAGGCGTGCGCAGCACATTTTATTAGGGGGTGCACTGTCAAAGGGGTGTGTGTAGCTCCACCTATTGGGTGTGGGTAACACCGCCAATCAGGCATGTCTTCTGTCAACTATTGGCACTCGCTATAATATCTGGCCTATTTCAGTTTTAATCGAATTACCATATATACTCGAGTATAAGCCTACTTTTTCAGAACATTTTTTATGCTGAAAAGGCCCACCTCGGCTTATACTCGAGTGAGGGTCCCACTTGAGACAATAAGTTTTCCCAGTTTTACGTTGTAAAATTAAAATTATAATCGGGTCGAGTACTGTATATATGGTACTCTGTATAACAGTACATGCCAATACAATCATAAACATATATGGATGACGCAGGTATGTAGTGATAAGACAATGGCCTAGTACAGTTAACAATGAAAATACACATAATTGATTGATGGGCGCTTCTTTAAATGGAATACAGTTCTAAAAAGCAAAAGTCTTTGGTTAAAGGTATTGCTGGCATTGCTAGCGGCAGAGGTGTTCATAAGGGTGGGCACAGCATAAGGGGGTGCCTTTTCCCCCCTTAATACTCAATGTGCACACACCTATGATCATAGGCAAATCTAAGGGGTGGTCCGGGGGTGCACTGGAATCACCACCGTTGCCTGTTTTATCACACCAAAAACATGGCCACGGAAGGGCTGTGCGCATGCCCGACTGCACACAGCTCCTCACATGGTCCTTTGCGGAGCGTGAGCACCGGGCGGCTCCCTCCTTCTCTGTCCTCTTCCTCATGTTGCTGCAGCAGGCTAGAGTGTGCAGCGCGCAGGGTCCGGGTCGCACGCGGCGGTGGCAGAGATTGACAGTCCTTGGCGCCGGGCAGCACAGAAAACATTAAGGGGGATATTCAATCTTCAGGTCACGGCAGGCGAGCTTGCTCGCCCGTCGTGACCCAGTCCCGTTCTTGGTCAGCTCGACCGAGAACACGCAGGCGGGATTCAATGTCCCGCCTGCCGGGGAGCGAAAAGGGGGCATGGCCGCGAGTTGCGGCCGGGAAGTGACGAGATGCAGCCGGCAGCTCGTCACTTCCCGGCTGTTCTCGGCAGAACGAGCCCGACAGCTAGAGCTGTCGGGCTCGTTCTGCCAGGAAACCCTGTTCAATGCTGTCTGGGAAGACAGCATTGAATAGGGCCCGTCGAGCATCTCCCCCACGGGAGATGCTCGACGGAGATTGAATATCCCCCTAAGTGAAAGTGCCTCAGCCAGCAGCCTGTCTCCCTCCACATTGCAGCATGCCTTGCCCTGCCCAGTGCCCTGCCTTAAATAAATAAAAAAAACAAGATAATCTGTCCCCCCCTGGCCCTGTGGGGGTGGATAGTGGGAGCCCTTGTTTTTAACCCATGGCATGTTGTCACCCAGGTTGGGAACTGCGCGCTCCCATCGCTCCCGTTGCTCTGCATGCTCCCGTCACCCACTCATAACAAGGGACGGGGCCACACAATTCCTCTATAATCTTGTGGGTTCAGTACCTGACATGTTGTGGTGACAGATGGGCGTGGTCAAGTACGGGGAGGGGTGAGGCACCAGGTACCTCGTGTAGCAACGCAGAGTGATGTCCTCACAATGCTAGTCACTCATTTCTTCTGATTTACTTTATTGTCATTTAGGTGAGCGCTGCACAGTGAGGTGTAGCTGATGTATAATGTATTGTCTAACCTGCATTAAACTACACATGATGCTTATAGTTCATGACTGTAACCACTGCATACTCTAATTATTACTCTAATAAGCCACGCCCCTCAAATTAGACCACCCCCCCTTTTTTGGCACGCGCGGCTTTGCAGCGTGATAATCTATTGTGTGTAGTCTGGAACCAGCCATTAGCTTATTTCTAGATTCGCCTATGATGAGAATACATATTACAGCCAGAATGTATTAGTTCCTGCTCATACCTCCAGACTGTCCTGCTTTTCGTAGGAACATCATTGATTTTTGGGACGTTTCTGTGTCCTACCCGGGGTCGCCAGTGTCTCGTGGTAGGGAGGGGGCAGAGGGGAGTCCCCTCCTGTCACCCGTGTATAGGGGCGAGGGGCATGGCCAGCAGCTCACAGACCCGCTGGCCATGCCCCCACAGCGGTGAACAATAACGGAACAGCTAATGCAAAATCATTTGCTTGTGGCATTTAATATAATATGCAAATGTAGGAAATAGTTTGAAAAATTCTAGTGAAAAAAAATAGTCAGTTAGGAATCTCTATTCAATTTCCTCACTTTAAACTGTGTTTTGTTCGAATAGAATTAATTCCGTAGTACAGTAGTTTTATATGATGTTTTTGTCTTTGTTTTATACTTCGCAGATTTGATGCTCTCATGATGAAGAGTCATATTTCCTAATGAGATCACATCACTAATTATCTTTTTGTCTTATTAACATGTTGAATAAGACTTTTCCACTGGGAACAAGTTGAATAATCAACTGCCAATGCTGAGCCTGAGTCACCTTTAATACATAGGGAGACACTGGGAAATCAAACAGCAAAACAATAATTAGCAAGTTTCAAATATTTATATGCAGAAACTGGAAACACAAGAGTAATAAGACAAGGGGCCTTATTTTGGTTCATTCTTTCTAACAAAATCCTTCTTAGATGGACAAAACCATGTGCACTGCAGGGGGGGCAGATGTAACATGTGCAGAGAGAATTAGATTTGGGTGAGTAATTTTGTTTCTGTGCAGGGAAAATACTGACTGCTTTATTTTTACACTGCAATATAGATCTCACTTTGAAGTAAAACCCCACCCAAATCTAATTCTCTCTGCACAAGTAACACCTGCCCCACCTGCAGTCAGGGCCGTTTCTAGAGGCGGACAAGCCGTGCAGCAGCCCGGGGCGCCGCACGGCTTGTCCGCCTCTGTTAAACAGCTGGGGCGCCAGGCAGCTCCCCTAACACCGCTGCCGCAGCCTTCTCCCTTCTCCTCCTCCGCTCTCCCCGGCGTCTGTCCAGTGTGTCCACACATAAGCAGAGGTGCAGCAAACAGTCCCTAGAGAGATAGGCGCCCCAAGCATTTTTGCGCGCTGTCACTTTGTAGGTGACAGCGCATTCAGCCAATAGCAGCGCAGCGCGTCCTTATCAGCCAGTCAGTACGCGGCTTACTTTGTAGTAGCGCAGGAGTAGTGACTCTGTCCAGCGCCCGCCGCCTAGTGTCCCGGCACTAGTGTGTGACTGTGTGCCTCTCAGCAAGTACCCTCTGTGTGTTCCGCCGCTGAAAGGCGACAAGGCCGGCGCTGTGTTTGCCAGAGAAACTGTCAATCACCGCCCTGCTCTGCCGGAGTTTCCCTGCACACAGCTCCTGCAGCGCTAGAGCCCCGCGGCCCTCATGAAACCCCCAAGTTCAATTCTGCACCCTGTACAGAGCTCCAAGCCTTTACAGGGTGCTTTACTGTCCATTACATAAAGCTGCAGGACCAGATAAGTATCTGCACCAATACACCTACTGAATATATTGTTATACACTTGCCTGTAACTGTGATATATGTACATCAGTTATTCTGCATATATGGAAGTTAACCCTGTGCATACTGTTCAAAATAAACCACAACTCATATAACAGACCTAAGCTAACACTGGTGGTCCACGGGGCATCCGATGTAAGCGCTGCTGCTGACACCTGTAAGCCGCCAATATGGCCGCTGGTCCCGGAGGAGGACTGCTATGCATTCCCAGTAGCAGCAGCTCCTCCTCCCATGGGAGGCATGGTAGCATTGGACAGGGGCAGATAGGACCACTGGGATGTCCCATAGCCCCCTTGGTGTCTCTCACGCTTATCGCTGGAAGCCGCCACCGCTGCTACAGCTAGCGAGCACTTCCTGGTTCCTGAGCTGTAGCAGCATGTGTAGTGAGACTGGAAGTCGCCAGAGTAGAGGACAGAGGCCAGTGATGGGAGTAGCCTCAACTCCCATGGGCTGCAGCCTGTCGAAGAGGAGAAAATACCTCTGCTGCGCTGTGCCAGACCTGCATGTGGACCCTCTGTTAGGGAGTCCTGCCGCTGTGATATTATGGTGAGCTCACTGTCAAGGAGCCTGGTTGGGTCTGGTTGCTGTGTGTAAGAAGAAGGGGTTGTCAGTGTCATGTGGACGGAGTGGAGGATGTCTGCATATAGTATGTGTTCTGTCAGCTGTCAGTGTGAGATGTCAGCAGGGAATACATACAGCGTTCAGGGTGCTGGCGGTCAAAAGACCGACCCTGGCATCGCAATACTAAGAATACCATATGGGGTTCCATAGGTGCACTAACCTACCCCCTAATCCTTCCTTGCAGCAGTAATGTAGTGTAGGGTATAGACATGTCAGTCGTGTAGGGTGTAGAGGGGTCAGTAATATAGGGTAGGGTATAGATGGGTCAGTCGTGTAGACTAAAGATGGGTCAGTCATGTAGGGTATGTAGGGGTCAGTAGTGTAGTGGCAGGTATGTAGGGGTCAGTAGTGTAGGCTATAGAGAGGTTGGTAGTGTAGTGGCAGGTATGTAGGGTTCATTAGTGTAGAGACAGGTATAGAGGGGACAGTAGCGTAGGGTACAGAGGGGCCAGTATTGTAGTTGTGTGTATAGTGGTGTTAGCAGTGTAGAGGTGGCTATAGATGGGTCAGTAAAGTAGAAGCAGATATATAGGGGTCAGTATTGTAGTTGTGTGCATGATCGCAGCTGACTGCATGACACGCCGGCATCTTTGTAGCTACTCCCTGTTTAAACGTCCACATAATCACTTCATTACAATCACTTTTCTATGAAAAATATCATTATGAGCAGGATTGCAGTGGCACCTTGGTGCATGTGCTTGGTCAGTAGTGTAGGGTACAGAGGGGTTAGTAGTATAGATGGGTCAGTAGAGTAGAGGAGGGTATAGAGGGGTCAGTAATGTGGTGATGATTATAGAGGGGTCAATAATGTAGTGATGATTATAGAGGGGTTAGTAATGTAGTTGCGGTTATAACAGGGTCAGTAGTGTAGAGTAGAACTAACGTCGGTGCTAGGGGCACCAACCAAAATCTTGCCTAGGGCATCAAATTGTCTAGAGCCGGCTCTGTGTTAGCCTATCAGAGCTTGCGGGCCGGCAGCCAATCAGGAGCCAGCACGCGAGGTATGAATGGCTGACGGCTCAGGTACACAGTGAAGGGGAAGGAGAGAGGCGCGATGCCCTCATCTCCCCTCCTCAAGGAAGCAGCAACAGAGGCGATGGCAGCAGGGGGAGACCCAGAGGCAGTGAGTTTGGCACTGTGGGGGAATATATGTGTGGCGCTGTGGGGGCATATTTGGCACATTGGGGGCATATCTGGCACATTGGGGGCATATATCTGTGGCACTGTGGGGTCATATTTGGCACTGTGGGGGCATATTAGTAAATGGCATCAGTTGTGCGTCAGCGGCGCGTGGGGCATAATGTGTAATGGGCATTATGGTGTGGGTAGTATTGTGTAATTGCCATCACAGTGTGGGGTCTAATGGGCATCACGGTGTGCGACATAATGTGTAATTGTCATCACGTGTGCGACATCATGTGTAATTGTCATCACGGTGTGCGACATAATTTGTAATTGTCATCACGGTGTGTGACATAATGTGTAATTGTCATCACGGAGTGTGACATAATGTGTAATTGTCATCACGGTGTGACATAATGTGTAACTGTCATCACGGTGTGCGGCATAATGTGTAACTGTCATCACGGTATGCGGCGTAATATGTAATTGTCATCACGGTGTGCGGCGTAATGTGTAATTGTCATCACGGTGTGCAACATAATGTGTAATTGTCATCACGGAGTGCGACATAATGTGTAATTGTCATCACGGTGTGCGACATAATGTGTAATTGTCATCACGGTGTGCGGCATAATGTGTAACTGTCATCATGGTATGCGGCGTAATATGTAATTGTCATCACAGTGTGCGGCGTAATGTGTAATTGTCATCACGGATAAATAGTGTATAATGATTTAAGTAGCCTGTCATTGTTTGGCCTTGATCTCTGAGGTGTACTAGGTAACTGTGTGGTCTTCAGCCCGCCAACTTAAGTGCGGGAGGACAATGACAATTCCTGCGGTAACCAATGTCTGGTCATGCAGGTTGCAAAAGTGTGATGTAAGGTAATTGTTTACCTGCTAGACCACGCCCTTATATTAAGCCACGCCCCCTTTTAAAATTAAGCCACACCCCCTATTTCTGCCGTACCATGTTATGTATTTGGGGGGGGGGTGGGGGGCGCATTTTTATTTCTTCGCCCTGGGAGCTAAATTGGCTAGAAACGGCCCTGCCTGCAGTGCACATGGTTTTGCCCATCTAAGAAGGATTTTGTCAGAAAGAATGAACCAAAATAAGGCCCCTTTAAGATGGCGTAATAGCACACAGGCAGAGGTTAAGAGGGCTTATAATGTATAGAGAAATTGCAATTTCATACATGAAAATCATAGGCGTGCGCAGCACATTTTATTAGGGGGTGCACTGTCAAAGGGGTGTGTGTAGCTCCACCTATTGGGTGTGGGTAACACCGCCAATCAGGCATGTCTTCTGTCAACTATTGGCACTCGCTATAATATCTGGCCTATTTCAGTTTTAATCGAATTACCATATATACTCGAGTATAAGCCTACTTTTTCAGAACATTTTTTATGCTGAAAAGGCCCACCTCGGCTTATACTCGAGTGAGGGTCCCACTTGAGACAATAAGTTTTCCCAGTTTTACGTTGTAAAATTAAAATTATAATCGGGTCGAGTACTGTATATATGGTACTCTGTATAACAGTACATGCCAATACAATCATAAACATATATGGATGACACAGGTATGTAGTGATAAGACAATGGCCTAGTACAGTTAACAATGAAAATACACATAATTGATTGATGGGCGCTTCTTTAAATGGAATACAGTTCTAAAAAGCAAAAGTCTTTGGTTAAAGGTATTGCTGGCATTGCTAGCGGCAGAGGTGTTCATAAGGGTGGGCACAGCATAAGGGGGTGCCTGTGCACCCCTAATACTCAATGTGCACACACCTATGATCATAGGCAAATCTAAGGGGTGGTCCGGGGGTGCACTGGAATCACCACCGTTGCCTGTTTTATCACACCAAAAACATGGCCACGGAAGGGCTGTGCGCATGCCCGACTGCACACAGCTCCTCACATGGTCCTTTGCGGAGCGTGAGCACCGGGCGGCTCCCTCCTTCTCTGTCCTCCTCCTCATGTTGCTGCAGCAGGCTAGAGTGTGCAGCGCGCAGGGTCCGGGTCGCACGCGGCGGTGGCAGAGATTGACAGTCCTTGGCGCCGGGCAGCACAGAAAACATTAAGGGGGATATTCAATCTTCAGGTCACGGCAGGCGAGCTTGCTCGCCCGTCGTGACCCAGTCCCGTTCTTGGTCAGCTCGACCGAGAACACGCAGGCGGGATTCAATGTCCCGCCTGCCGGGGAGCGAAAAGGGGGCGTGGCCGCGAGTTGCGGCCGGGAAGTGACGAGATGCAGCCGGCAGCTCGTCACTTCCCGGCTGTTCTCGGCAGAACGAGCCCGACAGCTAGAGCTGTCGGGCTCGTTCTGCCAGGAAACCCTGTTCAATGCTGTCGGGGAAGACAGCATTGAATAGGGCCCGTCGAGCATCTCCCCCACGGGAGATGCTCGACGGAGATTGAATATCCCCCTAAGTGAAAGTGCCTCAGCCAGCAGCCTGTCTCCCTCCACATTGCAGCATGCCTTGCCCTGCCCAGTGCCCTGCCTTAAATAAATAAAAAAAACAAGATAATCTGTCCCCCCCTGGCCCTGTGGGGGTGGATAGTGGGATCCCTTGTTTTTAACCCATGGCATGTTGTCACCCAGGTTGGGAACTGCGCGCTCCCATCGCTCCCGTTGCTCTGCATGCTCCCGTCACCCACTCATAACAAGGGACGGGGCCACACAATTCCTCTATAATCTTGTGGGTTCAGTACCTGACATGTTGTGGTGACAGATGGGCGTGGTCAAGTACGGGGAGGGGTGAGGCACCAGGTACCTCGTGTAGCAACGCAGAGTGATGTCCTCACAATGCTAGTCACTCATTTCTTCTGATTTACTTTATTGTCATTTAGGTGAGCGCTGCACAGTGAGGTGTAGCTGATGTATAATGTATTGTCTAACCTGCATTAAACTACACATGATGCTTATAGTTCATGACTGTAACCACTGCATACTCTAATTATTACTCTAATAAGCCACGCCCCTCAAATTAGACCACCCCCCCTTTTTTGGCGCGCGCGGCTTTGCAGCGTGATAATCTATTGTGTGTAGTCTGGAACCAGCCATTAGCTTATTTCTAGATTCGCCTATGATGAGAATACATATTACAGCCAGAATGTATTAGTTCCTGCTCATACCTCCAGACTGTCCCGCTTTTCGTAGGAACATCATTGATTTTTGGGACGTTTCTGTGTCCTACCTGGGGTCGCCAGTGTCTCGTGGTAGGGAGGGGGGCAGAGGGGAGTCCCCTCCTGTCACCCGTGTATAGGGGCGAGGGGCATGGCCAGCAGCTCACAGACCCGCTGGCCATGCCCCCACAGCGGTGAACATGGGGCATGGCCTTATGTGAGCATAGCACGTATAAGCCATGCCCCCTTGCTTTTTTGGGTGCGTGCCTTTGTCGTGCGCAGTGTCCATCTTTCTATCACTCCAATGTTGGGAGGTGTCTTACTAGAGATGAGCGGGTTCGGCTTTCTGAGATCCGAGCCCCCCCAAACTTCACGAGGTGGGATCTGAGCCTGGCTTGGGTTTTCCTGCCAGACTCAGATCCCAGATTGAGGCAAAACGTAAACATCCCGCTGAAGCCCTTGCCGATTGGCGCCATCTTCACTCCAGCCTTGGAGAGAGTAGTGGAAGGAGTCTGCAAAATGCTATCTATAGGTCCAGTGGTTCCGCAGTATAAGTCCAGCGGGGAGGGGAACCTCAGCCGTACTGCACTATACTGTTGTATAGGTCCAGCGATGGAGTCCTGCGCTATCCTGCCATATCAGTGCCGTGGTGGTGTCCTGAGCTACCGTATAAGTCCAGCGGTGACACCGTACAAGTCCAATGCTGGTGTCCTGTGATGCCATATAAGTCCAGCAGTGGTGTCCTGTGCTATGCTTCCGTATCAGTGCAGCGGTGGTGTCCTGTGCTGCCGTATAAGTCTGTCAGTGACACCGTATTAGTCCAGCAGTGACACCGTATTAGTCCAACGCTGGTGTCCTGTGATGCCATATAAGTCCAGCGGTGGTGTGGTATAATTCCTCATCACCTCTTGATCAGAGAGGGAGCCCAGGCACACCCTCATACGGTAGGTCCGTGGAGCATGGTTCCTGCACCCTACTCCTGTGCAGCTCCTCCAAACGTGACAAATCACAGACACACAGCTCAAATCCTGACTGCTGCAACTCTTTTGCAAACACCCTCACAAGTGTCATTGATGAGGGTGAGCTATAAGTAGGGGTGGTCCTGATTATTATAGGGTTCACCTGTGTTGTTTTTAACACATACTTTATTTGTGTGTGTGTGTGTGTGGTCAAAGTCGCCAGCCTCCCCCTGGTCTATTTTGTGTATGGTTTAGGGTAAAGTTTGGAACATCACCCTATACAAAATTTGCTATTTTTATACTTAATTTTATGACTTCACTCAAAAATGCTATTTAACCCGCAAGCCACACCATATTACATGTCCGAGTTATGAAATATATGCGATTCGGACCATTATTTTTACTTAAACCCACCACACAAGTCTAATAATCGCATCATAGTACATTTGGCCCAGATAGTACATTTTGGTTCAGATTCAGATTTTGATTGGTTTAAAACCAAACCACGATGACATGTAGCCTTGCTGTAAAACACTGCTAATGATAAGAACACATACAACAGCCTCTGGTCATCCATGTGTGTTTGCCCACTACAGGACTCACCCCTGGGAGGCGGAATTGAGAATTTGGGTCTGGGCTACAATATACTGTATGATTAACATTTGTCTCACAACATTTTTGCTGCCTTCACATCCTACTGTAGCATAAATTCCCTGTTCACAAATATCTGCGCAGTACACTGAGGGCAGTCTCCATTGAGCTAGAGCATCTGAGGGGCAAACTCAAGATTTCTAGAGGGGCTTTCAAAATGGAGTCCGAAATCTCCCACTCCCACTAGAAGAACCTAGTAACAACCCTAAATATTAATGTACGCATTCTTTATGGAATACAAAATTATTATTTAACACAATAGATGTTCTATAGTATAGTGTGTATCAAAAAATATTTAACTAATATAAATAAAATAAGTGGTACGGAAAAAAGCATACCATAATAAATAAATACACAAACATAACAGAACCAGTACTGCACTATCTAAGCCAGCGGCGTAGCTACGTTTTGGGTGCCCCTCCCCCCCGCCGTTAGGGGGGGGGGCGCGCCCATTCAAACCCCCCCAATCCCCCGCAGCCGTACCTTTCGCGCTGGTCCCGGCGGCTCCGTTCTTCTGCTGAGGACCACCACAAAATGGCCGCCCCCATACAGCAGACAGTTTCAGATGGGGGCGGCCATTTTGTGGTGTTCCTCATCAGAAGAATGGAGCCGCCGGGACCAGCGAAATAGGTAAGCCTGCGGGGGATTGGGGGGAGGTGTAACTATAGCACCGCAGCCCCCGGCGCCCCCATATGCACAGCGCCCCCCCCGAGGTGGCGGGGGCTGCGGTGCTATAGTTACGCCAGTGATCTAAGCTTACATTCTCCCACCTCATGCTAAGGCTCCAGTCTCTTCTTCCTGGTAGCTGCTCTCTTGTACAGTAAACATGGCAGAAGAAGATGCTACCACTGGTCATGTGCAGCAGCTCTGCTCTGTCCCTAACACTGTATGATGCAGCTTTCATAATCATAATATATACTATTGCCTTAATTTAACCTCCGGCCAAGAGGAGGCAACCAGAACCCCCCCCCCCCCCCCCCAGCCCCCCTCTACATTTTCTTATGCAGCACAATATTTAGATTACTACTTGTTCTGGATGCTCACATCTACACAAATATACAGTCATTTTCATCTCATATTTGATTCATTTCACTGTTCTAATAAAAAAAAGGAGCCGGTGACATTTATTTCCCGCACAGATCTGGAGAAAAATAAAAAACAAATTATTGGGATTTTCATCTTTTCCGCTTAGGTTCCTATTTGTTCCTTCAATCAGTATTAGCAAACACAGAAAGGACCATAGGCTCATCGCTAGACTGACAGTCACATTATCTGTCAGGATAATCACTGCCCCCTGTACTGGAAGATGCTAAGGACCAGTAACATGTTTTTTACATCTGTGCATTGTCATAGACTATTATATTACATAGGAATTACACAGGTCCGTTTATTCTGTTATAATGCCTATCACTAAGTGTAACTGTACGGTGTATTACAGTATATATAATATGTCTGTGCAAACTTGGGATTCTATCTTTAAGATAGCACACCGGTATGTGGAGCAATGTATGTACGGTCAGTAGCACTGACCATTCCCACAGTCTCAATTTGGACAACTGCAGGTGTCATTGTCCTATTGAAAGCCACTGTAGTCGCTGCTGGCCGCAGGCTGGAGATAGGAAAACATCCACCTGAACACGGAGATTGAAAAAATGTCTGCTGGGTACATATTATGCAATTTATTCAACGATATGTATGATAACGATATCAGTGTTGTCAGTGAATGATGTCATTAACGATATTGTTCAGTATTTAAGCGCTAGATTGTTGATTCGACTGCACCGCCGATATTACTAGGAATTTTGCTAAAATGAACTTTTCTATATTTTTTTAACGTAAGACCTCTTACACATTGGATTATTGCTGCATTTGCTTTTAAAACTTCTATTAAAGTTGAATGGCTTATTGTGACAGAGTCACTGGTATAGTAATGGAAAGCAGGTATATTGCCCCCAGGTTTCTGAAATATGAGTTTTAAATCCCCAGTTCGGTTCAGGCACCAATGAGTACTGCAGCCTCGTCGGAGGATGGACAACTGATGACCTGTGTGTGTGCAGTCTGTTAACAGAAGAAGTGAGAAAAATGATGCCAGTATTGAACCAGGCTCAGGGTAATTGACTGACTTAATCTTGATCATCCCACTGGCAGTGAAGTCTTGCATCAAAACTAGAACTTTAGCAAGAAAATAATTCTACTTTCGGTACTTGTTTCCTATCTGGGCGCCCGCTACGTTAATTGCGCACCATGCTATTCTCCGTATAAAAATCGGATCGCATCGCATCGGATACCACAAATGCACATACACGATATTGAACGATGCGATGCGATCCGACTTCGTTCCCGCTTTTATGGTTGGCCCATAGGATATATAGGAAACCCCCCTGATGGTTTAAAATGCGCCTCCATTGTTAACGCCACCCCAGTATTGACGTCAACCCGAAGCGTGGCGAGCGCAGCGAGCCCC
The DNA here is from genome assembly GCF_055691185.1 of Crinia signifera. Lineage (NCBI taxonomy): Eukaryota > Metazoa > Chordata > Amphibia > Anura > Myobatrachidae > Crinia > Crinia signifera. Next base: position 29,807,757 of record NC_139217.1, read on the forward strand.
GCGAGGGGCGGCGGTACGCGTCCTCCGACTTTTTCATACCCCCACTATCCACGTCGGCGTGCAGTGGCAAACGCAGGATTTTCAGAAGGGGGTTTCCAGAGGGGCGGAACAAAGCACAGAGATGGACACTTAGGTGACCCAGTATATGCCGGGTCAGTTAAAGTATTATAGATAGACCAATATATATATATATATATATATATATATATATATATATATATATATATATATATATACATATACAGGGGCGTCAACAGCAGTGTAGACCCTTGGGCATAGCAATGTATTGGGGCCACTACTGATCCTCCAGCGGTAGGGGTGGGGGAAGCTTTGATGTCCCCCGGGTGGTAGGGGGTATTATATCAACTGCTCAGCATGTAGGGCCTGGATCAGTAATTTCCAGTGGCGGATTCAGGGGGGGGGGCACCCGGGCACGTGCCCCCCCTTTCATTTTATTTTGTAGCTGAGGACCAGGGCTTTCCAACGAGCCCAGCCCTGTGTCTCTAGCCCCCCGGGAACCAGAGATATCGCCTGGCAAAGCTGTAACGTTTTTTTCCCCATATTATAATATGTGACCCGTCAATTCCGACCCCCACCCGGTTCCGACGGCTGCCAGTTCCCCCCCTGGCATCACAGAAGCTTGTGGTTGATCTCATTCAATTCCAAATCGCTGGGCCTTCAATATGATACCAGGCTGGTCCATATCGGTCAATCGGTTCCAGAGATATTACGTGTAAACTAATTTTTTTATTTTTGAAATGTAATTTCATGGCTGTTCATGTTCTTTGAGGGCAGATTACTCTGGAACCAAACGTTCCAGTTTCACTGGACCAAAATCATTCAAAGCCCACTCAAAGGTTCTTCAATATGATACTTGTCTCATGTAAATGGGTCAGTTGGTTCCGAAGATATAGCTGGTTAAATGAGATAACTGGTTAAAGGGGAGGGGTGGTTTTCTCTCCCCCTCACACCAGAAAATGCAGGGACTACGCTGGTGTAAAAGGGGCCAACCTGGGAATTCATTTTCTGGTGTGAAAGGGGTATTATTTCAAATAGCCGGATCCTGCAGTGCTCTGAATACAGCCAGGCTCTGCCACTGTCAGTGGCTATCACTTCTGCCTGGCGGCTGTCCCCCATTTACCGCGAGCATGTATTCCCCTTGGCAATGAGCATGTAATCCCACATGGCAATGAGCATGGAACCTCTGGCAATGAGCATGGAACCCTTGGCAATGAGCATGTAGATAAGCAACACTTATGTAGCATAATTTTTTATAGGCATTATGGTGTTTGACATAATACATAATGGACATAATGGCGTGTAACTTAACGTGTAATGGACATTATGGTGTAAATGTTTAATGCGCGCCTTTGGTGGACAATGTTCCTGTTTATGAAACGTATTGTGAATTTTGGCTTAATCTGTGTGGCATTATGTGAATTCTGGCTCAATCCGTGTGGCATTATGTGAATTTTGTCACAATCCGTGTGGCATTATGTGAATTTTGGCTCAATACGTGTAGCATTATGTGAATTTTGTCTCAATACGTGTGGCATTATGTGAATTTTGGCTCAATCCGTGTGGCATTATGTGAATTTTGACACAATCCATATGGCATTATGTTTATTTTGGCTTAATCCATTTGGCATTATGTGAATTTTGGCTCAATCCGTGTGTTATTATGTAAATTTTGGCTCAATCCATGTGGCATTATGTGAATTTTGACACAATCCATGTGGCACTATTTGAATTTTGGCTCAATCCATGTGGCATTATGTGAATTTTGGCTCAATCCGTGTGGCTTGATGTGATTTTTGACACAATCCATGTGGTATTATTTGAATTTTGGCTCAATCCGTGTGGCATTATGTGAATTTTGGCTCATTCCATTTGGCATCATGTGTAAGGGGCAAGTATAATGGGGTCTAGTATTTTGTTGCATAATGTATAGAAGTTGTATATGGTGTTGTACACTACACTCAAGGACATGCCCCCTGTTGAATGGCCACACCCCATTTTCCGGAGCGCGCCTTCGGCACGCATACAACTACATCCTTCACTTTTGTCATCATGGTGGGCCTGCATACTTTAAATGCCAGGGCCTATTTTTAATCCCATTCCCACCCTCTCTCTGCCGCTCTCTTAGCATGTACAATGGCACCACTAACACTGCCCCTCCCCCACCTAAACCCTCTTTTATCATGGTGCCCCCCCTGTCATTTAATCCTGGATCCGCCCCTGGTAATTTCCATTAATTACTCCTTTACTGCACAGATGGTGGGAGATGGGGTGGGAGAAGGGGGCATTGGGCTGAATGAAGGGGCCCTGACACATAACTTCCAGGGTGGTAGAGAATGTTTAATATGCAGAGGAGGGGTGTATAGTGGAGTGGGCTTACTATTCATAATTTTCTGGTGGGAGGACAGCTTGCTTGACTGCAGATATCTCCAGTTCCCAGAAATACATTTATTAGATTTTAATGGATTTAAAAACGAGTTAATCCCACCTACCAAATGGTATTGAGGACTATGGTATCAGAGTTCAGGAGGCAGAGCAATCTGCCAACGAGTATATAAAACTACATACCAGATGTGTGAAGCTGGAGCAGTAACCAGCTGCTGGAAGGCTGATATCCCTGGTTCTGGGAAAAGTAGAGAAAAGCTACTAGTGTCCCCCAATGGGGGAGAGTCCCAGCTTTTGGAATATACCCTCAGAGAAACTCTGAGTCAGACAGAACTTGAAATATCTGACTTGGAAGAGCAATTAACAGGCTTGGATGGCCACTGCTTTGAAGTCAGATATCTCCGGTTCCCAAGGGCCGATTTTTAAAATTCTTGTACCCATGGAAAGAGGGGACCCTCAGCTTTCAGCATAGGGCCCTTAGACTCCTGGGGGGGTTTCTGGGTACCCATAAACCCCCCCTGCGTGCGCTACTGGCGTGGAGTTGAGAATAGAATAGTGTGGCGAGCGCAGCGAGCCACCGAGCCCGAAGCGTGGCGAGCGCAGCGAGCCCCGCGAGGGGACGCGGATACTTCACAGGTATCCGTGTCCCCTCGCGGGCTTCACAGGTAACCGCGTCCCCTCGCAGGGCTCGCTGCGCTCGCCACGCTTTGGGCTCGGTGGCTCGCTGCGCTCGCCACACTATTCTATTCTCAACTCCACGCCGACGTGGATAGTGGGGGTATGAAAAAGTCGGAGGACGCGTACCGCCGCCCCTCGCGGGGCTCGCAGCGCTCGCCATGCTTCGGGTTGACGTCAATACTGGGGTGGCGTTAACAATGGAGGCGCATTTTAAACCATCAGGGGGGGGGGTTTCCTATACAAATCGTGGGTTTGCGGGGTTATTACATTGAAATCAATGTAAAATCGGGTCTCAGGGACCATTTAACATTGATTCCAATGTAAAAATCGGGGTTGATCGCGTCACCGCATGCGATGCGATCCGATTTAAAATGAAATCGGATCGGATCGGATAGCATCGTATGCCATCGTACATCATCGAGTACCGAATCCGATGCGATACGATTTCATTACGGTGCCATACGTTGAAAACCTGGGCGCCCAGATAGGAAACAAGTACCCTACTTTCTGTTCTTCACATTTCAAATTTCCTTCAAGCTAAGTGAAGATATAGGGGCGAATTAGATTTGTTCACACGGCTGCAAATTCTCAGTGTCCGATTATCGATACTGTAGTATGTGCATGAATACGGCCCGTAGCACGCACAAGTCCATCCTGCGATTAAATCCTGCTACTTTTTCTGTTCCGATTGCAAGGTGATTGACAGGAAGTAGGCACAGGGCCATCTCAACAGCAGTGTGGGCCCCTGGGCAAAGCAATGCACTGGGGCCCTTACCCATTCTCTCCTCCTAGGGGTGTGGGGTGCTATCAGCAGCAGTTGTGATGTCCCACGGGTGGCAGGGGGTGCTCTATCTTCCATTCAACATGTAGGACCTGGAGCAGTAACTTCTGCTAATTACTCCTTTACTGCACAGGTGGTGGGAGGGAGAACACTAATGTGTGGAAGGGGGCACTGAGCTGAATGAAGGGTCCCTTGTAAATGACTTCCAGGGAGGTAGGGGGTGTTTTATACGCAGGGGGGGGGGGTTGGATAATGGAGTGGGCTTAATATTCGTCATTTTCCAGTGGAAGGGCAGCTTGTTTGACTGCAGATATCGCCATTATCTGGAAATAGATTTCTTAGCGTTTAATAGTATAAAAACCTAGAGTCCCAACTTTCAGGAGGTGCTGGGAACTCGGGGATCAGAGATCAGGAGCCAGAGCAAAAATAACAAAAATATAAAACTGCACACCAGACGTTTGGAGCTGGAGCAGGGACCAGCTGCTGGAAGGCTGATATCTCTGGTTCTGGGCATGATAGAGACAAGCCGCTAGTGTCCACAGAAAGGGGAGAGTCCCAGCTTTTGGAAAATACTCTCAGAAATATACTCTCTCTCTATGTCAGAGAGAACCTGAGATATATGACTGGGAATTGCAATTAACAGGTCGGATGTGGACTGCTGCTTTGAAGTTGGATATCTCCAGTTCCCCAGGGCCAATTTCCAAAATTCTGGTATCCCTGGAAAAAGGGGACCCTCAGCTATCAGCATAGGGCCCTTATGCACCTGGGGCCCCTGGGCAAGTGCCCATTAAGCCCATACGAAAAGACGGACCTGAGTAGGCATACAGTATGTAGATGGGAACCGGTCGTATCATAGGAGTGCCAAGAAAAACGCAGGTGTGCCAGAGAAACTGCTGGGAGTGTCCAGGAAAGCACTAGGCGTATTTGAGCATTTTAGGGTAGGACATGTTACATCAGCTCCAGGCCGGATATGCCTGGGGTAAGTCTCTGGCTGCTCTGAGCCTGTGATGAGTGGTGACCAGTGGAGAAATAATTTCGATAGTGAGCCTGTTACGATGGGTTTTAGATATATTCACATTAATTTGCAAGGTGGGTTTTCACTTTAGAGGAGCAGCGTCTGGTTGCTGCCACTGCACATTTGTGGCTGAATTACCCCCATAATTCAAACATTGCTCTGGTGCCTGGGTCTATAGATGCAGGCTCCCACACCTACTGTATGGTGAAAGCAATCGGGCTTTTTCATGGAGATCACGCGCTGCAAACATCATCACTGAGAAGGGTGGGCAGTCCAGTTAGAAGGTGAGCGGATACCCTTGGCGGTGTTCTAGTTGAGTCGTGCAGCTTTGGTGATAACCGCCGACTATGTATGTTGCCGGTTGTTATTGTGCTTTGTGGTTTGTGCTTATTCTGGCTGTCCTGTCTTTGCCACCATTCTTTCCCTTACATATACATTTAAATAAATAAATAGCTAATCATTATTTTGCCAAATATGGGGCATACAGTATGTAGTAAAGTCTGAGTGGGATGCATTCCTTTCTCATGCTGGCCATACACGCTGCGATACGTGCGTGTGTTCCGTGCTTAACAAGCACAGATAACATTGCATTGCATTGCCTGTGCTTGCGTTGTGCATGCAATGCGATGCAATGTGATGAAAACAAAGTACAAAAAGTATGTGCAAGCACATACTTTTTGTACTGTGCGATGAGGTGCCGCGAGAGCGCGCACCTCAAAGCACATAACGCACAGCCCGCATCGCAGCGTGTATGGGCTGCTTTAGTGTTATTGTTAAAGCGGCAATCATTTACAAGGCATGGTTTTGCCTTGTAAATGATTGCCGCTTTAAAAAAAAAAACATCCGATATTGTCCAAACTCCCCGCACCTCTGTCAAAATCAGACCCAATTATATATGTTCCTTAAGCAGCCCATACACGCTGCTATGAGGGCGTGCTTTCCGTGCTGTACTAGCACAAATCACATTGCATTGCATTGCATGTGCATCCGTTGTGCATGCAATGCGATGCAATTTGATGAAACCTAAGTACAAAAAGTATGTGCTTGCACATACTTTTTGTACTTAGGTTTCATCACATTGCATTGCATTGCATGCACAACGGATGCACATGCAATGCAATGCAATGTGATCCGTGCTAGTACAGCACGCCCACAGAGCAGCGTGTATGGGCTGCTTAATATCTCAGTGTCAGAGGTAAAGGTGCACGGTACAATTATTGTATACAACATCGCATCTCATCTCATCTCATTGCATCACACAGGTTTTGCAATGCAATCAGCGGTGTAGCTAGGTGCCATGGTGCCCGGAGCAAGGTCATATTTCGCCCCCCCCCGGTAATGAATTGGGGGCGTGGCTAACATATGTTGGCATGTTACATTTGAAATATATGACGATGTGGCAGAATCTGCTGCGCTATATAAGACGCTGTAACGGAATCTGCTGCGCTATATAAGACACTGTAACGGAATCTGCTGCACTATATAAGACACTGTAACGGAATCTGCTGCGCTATATAAGACACTGTAACGGAATCTGCTGCGCTATATAAGACACTGTGACTGAATCTGCTGCGCTATATAAAATACTGTAACGGAATCTGCTGCGCTATATAAGACACTGTAACGGAATCTGCTGCACTATATAAGACACTGTAACGGAATCTGCTGCGCTATATAAGACACTGTAACGGAATCTGCTGCGCTATATAAGACACTGTAACGGAATCTGCTGCGCTATATAAAACACTGTAACGGAATCTGCTGCGCTATATAAGACGCTGTAACGGAATCTGCTGCACTATATAAGACACTAACGGAATCTGCTGCGCTATATAAGACGCTGTAACGGAATCTGCTGCGCTATATAAAACACTTTAACGGAATCTGCTGCGCTATACAAGACACTGTAACGGAATCTGCGGCGCTATATAAGACACTGTAAAGGAAACTGCTGCGCTATATATGACACTAACGGAATCTGCTGCGCTATATAAGACACTGTAACGGAATCTGCTGCGCTATATAAGACCCTGTAATGGAATCTGCTGCGCTATATAAGACCCTGTAATGGAATCTGCTGCGCTATATAAGACACTGTAACGGAATCTGCTGCGCTATATAAGACAATGTAAGGGAATCTGCTGCGCTATATAAGACACTGTAACGGAATCTGCTGCCGCTATATAAGACACTGTAACGGAATCTGCTGCGCTATATAAGACACTGTAACGGAATCTGCTGCGCTATATAAGACACTGTAACGGAATCTGCTGCGCTATATAAGACACTGTAATGGAATCTGCTGCGCTATATAAGACACATATAAGAGAGATTCACCCCCCTCCCCCACAAATCCCCCAAACCCCATGATTATTCCAATAATTATTTAACTTTAGTAAAAACTAAAATCCACCCTGAGAAGAGCAGGGTGGCAGCATAAACCAGAGAGATCCCCCCCCCCCCCCCCCCGGACCCCACCAAACCCCCAGACCCCATGATTATTCCCTTAATTCTTTATCTTTATTTTAAAAAAAACAAACGAAAAAATCTACCTTGAGGAGACATTCTCTGTAGAGGCATGGGACTGGGAGGAGTCTTCGTTATTCTTATATTTGCTGCTCAGCGCTGCCCGGGAGCCGGCCCGAGCAGCAGCAGCAGCTTGGGTAGGGACTTGAGCAGTGAGTCACGTGACGTGACCCCATCACGTCGCGGCGGCAGGCAGGGACCAGGTGAGCAGGCGCCGGGCAGGGCAGCCGCCGGCGCACGCTGCCCTGCGTGTGCAAAATTAATTATTACAGGGCAGCAGGACTCCACCTTATTTGCGGAGGGGGGGGCGGCGCCCTGCGCCCACACTGCGCCCGGAGCGTGTGCTCCGGTGGCACCGCCCTCCCTACGCCTCTGAATGCAATGAGATGAGATATTATACTTTTTGTACTAGATCTCATGTCATCTCATCTCAATGCATTGCAAAACCTGTGAGATGCAATGAGATGAGATGCGATGCGATATTGTATACAATAATTGCATAGTGTATGGGCACCTTAAGGCTGCAGCATGGTTCAAAATTCAAACAGGGGAGCCACACCCACTACCACCAACTGCCATTCCAAACTGAACAGAACCCAGGCAACTTATGCAACTTTAAAATATTACATTTGGGGCACCTCAACGAGTGGCTAATCCAGAGGGGGGCACAATCAGTGTGATCGCTTCACCTAAGACTCCCACACAGGCTTCAGCAGCCTCCCCGCAACAACACAGCCCAGTCAGCACATAGCATGAGTACCGGGCCCTCCCTTTCAGCAACAATGACCGTTTCCTACATGCATGGGTAGTGGAGGCTGTCCAATAGCTTCCACTGCTAGAGCAACAGGAGAGACCCAGCCTTAGAGGAGGAGGACCCGCTGTCATCAGGTAGGTATATGCAGCTTTGAGAGGGAGAGACAAAGAGGGGAGGTGGTTGAGTGGGATGATGGGCAGGGTGAGACAAAGCTGGGGCCAGAGCAGTGAACAAAGTTGGCATGACAGAGCGGAGGTGGGACAAGGTGTAATATCGCAGCGGTAGCGTAATGGTACAATTATTGGGGATTCATATGATCAAATCTACAAACTGACTCCCCAAAAAGTTAAAAACTCATGTCGACCATTTCCAACGTAGACACTGTCGACCGTATGGTCCATATCCAGTAGTCTCCTTGACTTGCAGACCTTACTGAAGAATAAATCTGTTTTGCCTTCACTCGCACACACAGGATTATAATGTGCCCCAGCCTCGATCTGCAATCAGCGGTTCACCGGGACAGTTATTACAGTATGTGATTTTGTCTTTTACTTTAAATACAGAACCTGTCCATGAAATGTAACATTTCGGTTTGATCTTAATTTGGGTAAGTGCAAAGTACAGTCATTAGCTGGAAAATAAGAGACTAGTTTAGTTCTATACTGAGCACATGTGCCGGTAATTACCAGACAGATTCCATTTTCCTATTGTTATAACCTTACACAAAGCCATAATACTGTCCCCAGCCTGTAATCTACTACGCACAGTGTGTTAGTTTCTTATACTGTTCTCAGGATCACTTGATCTCCCCAATGACTGTACAATGCAAAAAATAGAAACAAAAAGTTTGTGTCATTTTCAGAATTTATTCTAGGCGAAATGTAATGGGTTGCGTTTTTTTTCGCAAAATCTGCCATTTCCGGCCATTTTTCGAAAATCGCATAGGGTGCGAGTGGCGCCCAAAAATCGTGTTTTTTTTGCCGCAAAATCGCACTTTTTGAAGTGGCGATTTTTAGTCACACTTCAATTTGCATCAAGATGTTTTCCCATTGGAAAGCATCTAACATGCACATGTAATAGGGTGAGATTTTTGGTAAAGGTTACCAAAAATCGCCCAAAAATTAGACCAGGTTCTGCCTGGCGAATTTGACAGAACCATGCACAGATCATCGTGATCTGTGCATGGTTCTGTCCAAAAAAAGAGGGTTAAAATAAACGGGAAAAAAACTGGGAGGGTCCCCCCTCCTGAGCATAACCAGCCCCGGGCTGGAAGAGCCGGTCCTGGTTTCATAAAATCACAGGAACAAACAAGTCAGGGTTCCGTGGATTTTATAAAACCAGCACCAGGCTCAAGGACCGGTCCTGGTTCCCAAAATACGGGGGACAAAATGACTAGGGGTCCCCCGTATTTCAAGAACCAGCACCGGGCCCAACCAGCCAGCAGGGTAATGCCACAGCTGGGGGGAGACTTTTTAAACAAGTCCCCCCGTCCAAAGAATTCATCCCCTTGACCGGTCAGCATGGGCAGGGGTCCTGAGGGAGTGGGGACCCCCCCAAAGAAGGGGTCCCCCCCCTCCAGAACTTACCTGCCCATGCTGAAGCCCGGGGCTGTCCTCGATGCCCCTGGGCGATGGGCATCGAGCTGATACTTGTGTAAAAAATAGAAAAACTATTGTGTATTGCTTTGGAACTATGAGTCCCAGCAAGCCTGCACCACATGCAGGGACTTGGAGAACCACAAGTCCCAGCATGTGGTGCATTAAAGGGCCCGCTGGCACTTGTAGTTCCACAGTAATAAAAATAGTCAAATAAACACACAGACACACAATAAAAATAAAACTTTAATACATCCAAAGCCCATACATACTGATACTTACCTATCTTGAGCCCGTCGGTGGGTACCAGGGTCCAGTTCCGGTGCCTTGGTTCCGGTGCCTTGGTTCCGGGGCTGGTCCGGGGCTCCAGGGCTGAAGAGTCCGGGGTCCTGGATCCGAAGAAATCCATGGGGGACCTGTGTAAGGAAATCCTACTCACCAGGTCCTCTGGCGAAGATCCCGTCATCTTCTCCGTCTCCGCCGTAGTCCACTGCATCAGCCGCCGGTACCCGATTGGAATGAGAGGCGCAGAGATGTTTCATCTTCCACGCCTCTCCTCCGAATGATTCTATTGGCCGACCAAAATTGGTGTAAAACTGTACTGTAATACTGTACCTAAAATCTTTAATAAAAGATGGCACTGGGTACCACCAGCTCCAGGCTCTTTGAGATGATCCTGGTACCAAAAATACAGGTGAAGAAAATTGTTGGGGTTCCTTGTATTTTTAAAACACTGGATATACAGTAAGAAGTCGAATCCCCTCAGCCAATCAGCTAAGAGCATCAGATAGAAGTCAGTGTTATGAAAATAACATTGACTTCTATAATGGGAACCGGCACTTCAGCCTGAGTCTGACTGCAAAGTTAATTAAAGTTATCCCCTGACCCCTGGGGATACCTTCAATTAACTTTGTGGTTAGGCCAAAATCCATTTATGCTCTACCCTTAACCGTTTGAGTGCCAAGTGAATTTTGTCAAAATTAGTGGGAAAATTGTCGAGCAAACATTTTTATTTATCATAATGACCGGTAATGTTTACCTTATATAGAAAATATAATCTTTTTTTACACAAAATTTTTTTTTATTTTATTTTATATAACAAATGTGATTGATGCTGGAATTTTTAGTAGATATTCTGAACATCTCTCACAGAGATGTTGGCACTGAAAGGGCTAAAATTGTACCCTATTACATGAGTTGGAAAAATGCGCTATACTGCATGAATAAAACTAAAGGTCCATACACACTGGGCGACTATGCCCAGCGTGTATGGACAGCGATGATCACTATTATCGCTGGGGGGGAAAGCCGCTCAGTGCATACACACTGAGCGGCTTTCCCCCTGCCTGGCGCTGACGGAGGGGGGAGGACAGCTTTGCATACCCGGTGGGTATGGGCCTTTAGTTACTTACTGAAAATTGCAATGTGTGATTTTACTTTAATATATGGCTCCTTATGTCAGTAATGTTATATGTGATAAATATATAAATAGATTATACTCTGATATCAGATTAATTTTTACCAAATTTCTATAAAAAAAATTTTGACCTCTATGTACTTTTTCGTGGGGTAATATATTTTTTTGGTTGCTTTTTATTCTTCTCCTGTCGTCAACATCAATCAAAGTTTAAAATGAAGGGTACCGCGATTTAATATTTTATTCCTCAATTTCAGGCTTTTGAAGTTAAAGGCTTGATCCGGATCACAGTTTGATGTTTATTCCCAAATGTTCTTTCAGAAGTTTTTTTTTTTTTTGTTCTTTTTTTGTTCTTTGTGGGGAGAAGCCTCTGGAAAGGCAGCGGCTGCAGAACTTAGACTCCGTGGAATCTACAAATTACAGGACATACAGTACAATTTGGTTCCTTCATCAGAAATACTCATACAGTATATTGCCCAATGTTATATAGATTTCTATTAGAGTCTCATGGGCGGGCACAGCAAAGACACGAGAGCCCCGCGGGCATCCCTAACTATGGCAGAACCGTAACCAGCGCCAGTGTCCCCTGTGCTCCACTGATTATCTTCTAGAGGTTGCTAAATAAGAAGTAGATTCTGATTGGTTGTGTTAGGATTAGGAAATGCAAATTCACTTGAGTGCATGCCCCATGGGACCCCGTCCCCCGTCGCCGGGAGGAGGGCCGAGTCGGAGGTCAGACGAGCAGAGAGTCCGACCTCTGGCTCAGGTCCAATGCGCATCAGACCTGAGGGGGGGTGTCAACATTGGAGTAACTATGAATTTGGCGCCCCCTGCCGAAAATGTTGGCAGGGTCCCCCCCCTTAAAAACGGTCTTCTGTATGGGGGCCGCCATTCCGGTGTGTCACTTCTCATTAGCAGCAGTAGCCGGGAGAGCCGGGACCCAGCACAGACAGAAGCACCGGCAGCAGGGGCAGAAGGCAGTGGCGTAACTATAGTCCTGTAATCCCCCCCCCCCGGCGCCCACACCCTCTCTGCGCCTCCCCGCCACCGCGGGGGCTGCCGGACTATAGTTACGCCACTGGGTGTCAAACACCTTTGTCGGGATAAGGGAAAATGAGCCCAAATCAGAGTAGTGTATGGCATACCTCCCAACTGTTGGTGCTACAGGATCGGGACACACGTGCGGCGAAGACGCGCGTGTGCCAAAAGGGTGTGTGTCCTATGAAAAGGAGGCGTGACCTTGTGGATGATGCGTCCTAAGGCCCGCCATTTTACGCCGCTCTGCATCGCTGAATATATTCTCTTCAGGCTGGGGTGGGGGAAGAAAACTGTAACGCCTATGACTGCTACTACTGGTATACAGAGTGTGAACTAATGGAATGCCTGTATGTGCATATGACTGGTGGTGTGGCCGTTGTTGGCACACACCGGTGCGTGCCCTTAGCAGGGCTGCCATCAGAAATTGCTCGTGCATTGCAGTGGCGGAACTACCATTGGTGCAGCAGGTGCAGTGCACCGGGGCCCCTGAGTATTAGGGGACCCACTGCTGCCCTGTCACCTCTCGTCCTATCACCCACTGGTTTTTCCTGGCCACACTCTGTCCCCCTGCCTCTCCTTGTCACCCTCTGCTTCTTCCTGTTACCCACTGCCGTGTTGCATATTTTGAACTTGGGTTGGGGTAGAGGAGGGGAGCCCAAATTATATTTTTGCACCTGGGCCCACAACTCACAAGTTCCGCCACTGGTGCATGGGACTGACAAAACAGACACAGCCCCGCTCCCTGATGTGTTGCGGTGCTCCACCACTACGCGACATCACATATAGATGGAGTGCCACAGACCTGCCTGAACCATTCCCCTATAAGCAGTAGCACTCTCCAGCTTTGACATTAACCCTTTGAGTGCCAACGTCGCTGAAAATGCCAGGACCGTAGTCAAGGAATATAAATCACTTTATTTATTGCTGGCAAATAAAGTCAGTTAATTGAAGTTTAGGTAAATATTGTGCCCCCCCCCCCCCCCCTAAAAAAAAAGTCGCCTTGAGGAACCCTGGTATTTTTACTGGGTCTTTTGCACATCTCTCACAGCAATGCTGTCACTTTATCGGTTAACGTCATTAAGATTATTATTTGCATATTTTGATGTACTAGCTCTCCATAGACCCTTATTCAGATCTGATTGCCAGGGCCGGCGCTACCCGCTCAGCAGAGCCTGCAAAACAGGGAGGCGCCGGACTGGAAGAGCGCTCTCCCTGCTCCGCGGCTCTGCTGATGTCCTCATTGATGTGTGGAGCTGCCAGCTGCCTCTGCGCCTGTCGCAGTGTATGACTGGCAATGGCACCGGCAGCAAAGGGGTACATGTAGAGGCATCAGAAAAGGGGAAGCTCAACCCTCTGCCCCACCCACCAAACATGACAGACCGGCACCGCTGCAAAGGAGGAGTGATGTGCGGCCAGGTGAAAGACCGCAATCACATCCTCCGCAGCCATGTTCACGTATATAATGTATAGTGCCTTCTCCCTTCTGTGCTCCCAGCGGGGCTTGCTCCGCTGCAATGCTGCTGGGGTATCCTAGGTTCCCCCTGCCCCCATCGTAGCAAGGCCGTCCCTGGGACTCCCGGCCTCCTCCTTCAATGGTGCTGCCCTCTCCCTGCTCTCCCTGCCTCTTCCCTGCTCTGGTGCCGCCTCCTTCCCAGTGACACCACACGACAGCCTGCCTATAACTCCACAACAAGGCAAGGATCAATTTCAGGTACAGAACACAGCTAAATTGTGACCCAGCATCAGGCAAGTTGGAAGGGGAGGGGTTAAAAGTATAAGGGGGAAAGTGATAGAGGGGAGGTCATTATGGGAATGGGGGGGGGGGGGGGTGAAGAGATAATTGCTATTATGGGAGTTAATCTTTTTATTATAGCGAGGAAGGTAATGATTGATTAAATTATGTAAATTAAATAACTTGATATGTGAGAGAAAGATGACCGATGGTGGAGATGCTGGCAGCCAGAAAACCAGCACGGCTATCCCATAGGAGGGAATCCTGACAGTTTTGGTAACCTTTACCCTGCCCTTCCCCCCCAAACCCTAATCCTCCCTTCCTCCCCTCAGCCTAACCCTATCCCCCTTCTAAGTGCTGAACCTTAAACCTCTCTCCCCACAGCCTAACCCTAACATTTAACCCTGCAGCCTAACCCCAAGTTCCCCCATTATGCCTAAACATTATACTCCCCCATTCCCCAGCCTAACGTTAATGCGCAAAATGTGATATTTGTCTCATACTGCGTTCTACTGGCTTCAGTTATCAATTCTCTTTCTGGCACAGGGCACCAAAATGGCTAATTATGGCACTGGTGCTGTGTATTGTGAATACAATTGTGCTACTGTGTGGTGTAATTTGGACTGGGGTACTAATGTGTGGCCATGCCCCTTCCTTGTGAGACCTCATGTCTTTGTGCGCTGTCCCTTTGTAAAGTATGGGAGGGTGCAAATTTATAGTTTGCAGGAGGGCACCGAACAACCTAGCACCGGCCCTGCTGATTGCAGTACAAATTTGTTCTCAAAATGGGCAAAACCATGCTGCACTGCAGTTGGGGCAGATGTAACATGTGCAGAGAGAGTTAGATTTAGTTTCTGTGCCGGGTAAATACTGGCTGTGTTAATTTTACACTGGAATTTAGATTTCAGGTTTTAACACACCCCACCCCCATTAACTCTCTCTGCACATGTTACATCTGCCCCGCCTGCAGGGCACATGGTTTTGCCCATTTTGAGAACAAATTTGTACTGCGATCAGATCTGAATAAGGTCCCATTTTTTAAACTGCGTGAAAACACTGTACGCTAAGACCCAGTAGCATCCCAGCTCTGCCGATTGAAGTGATGCGCACGGTAGGTAGGAGGCGAAAATAAAATACTTGAACATATTTAGTCATAATTTTTGAGTCATCTAAAAGCCTCATTTATACTGTGGAAGTCTAGGTGCACACACGCCATTTTGTGATAGTATGGCCGCCATTTTGGTTCGCAGAGTTGCGCAAATAAAGTTTCCATACCCGAGTATGTGTGACAAAGTGGACCAGAAGAGTAGCCATACTATCACACATAAATTCATAATAACACACTTACACGAAATGAAATATAGTTAAAGGTTTAGAACGCCACACATAGCTTAGTTAGCCCTGCACCCATCTGTCTGCATCGTGTTTAGTACCGTTCCGTTCCGTTCATTGTGCGAAGTATTCCGGTCATTGCGAATATTCCGCAATATACACGGCTCGACAGTTATGGATATAATCCATATTCCAGGGACAGTTTCTGTTAAAAGTATGTAACAAAGGAATCTAGATGAAACCGGTTCTTATCACTGCTGACGCCGAAACCACCAAACAAAGGACTCTTAAAGTTCACTCCCCTGGACCTAGCCAAACCAGATGTATCAGCTTACCCCCCAATCACAGCTGACCTGACATTCGACCTCTGACCAATGAGAACGGCCTTTGACCTCCCCTTTCTGACCCTATAAGATAGGCGACCCAGAGCAGCCAGGGTCTCTTCGGCACATCTACCTTCCCATGACTTTTCTACCGGACTATAGTTCAGCCCTGAACGATAGTGAGCTCTGACCGGACTGCACTTCGCATATTTGATGAGACGGGTAACGGTTGCATTAACGGTATTTATACTTATTGTATAGTTGGCTGGTTGTGTCTTGTATCTGTATTCTTTCCCCTTAGCAGAACCTGTTTAGTATTCATTGTTAGCATCTTGTATTACTTGTTATACCTGCATCTTCTATTCCTGTAACCCCCTGTTGTCCATTAGGGACTTAAATACAACCTTTTTATGGAGTTCTTATCTCCTTACTTCTATACTGTGGTTTGTGTCTGTTATTCGCATTTTTGCGATAAAGGTATATTACGGACACTGTCCGATAAGGTATATTCGCAGATTAGAGACAAAGTACTGCGAAGGAATCTCTGATTAAGATACTGGTTCTCCGTGTACATAATACAATAAAAGGTACACTACGCTGCGCTACGCTTTGTACGCACGTAGTTAGGTATAAAGGGTACGTTGGTTGCGGACTTATTACGTAACCTGCGCTTTTCACTTATTGTCTCTCTGGTCATATTTAATCGCCATTAACAATACACTCCCCCCCCCTCCCCACCCCCAGAGGATCGGAAAGTAGTAATGCAATATTTCTTATCTCTGTAAATATATAATGTTGTTATTTTTACATGTTTATGGGAAGTGTAAGTCCTATGTGAAATGTTCCCATTATTGTTGCAGTTAATCTGCATGCCTGCTATATTTGCTCCTGGATCTCACATTTCACATTTCACAATCTGCTCAGGCTCCTGGGGAAAAGACGGTCAAGTTCTGCAGGGATATACAGCCGCTGTTATCACAGAGCACGTCATCCCAAGAAATGCAGAGGGGTCCGGGATTTACGTCTGGTTAGTTGCTGTGTGATTATTTATTAATAAACTCTTCCTTAAGATCTGAACATCTTGTGCCTACACTGTAAATTATTTGTTAGATGTGTATTCTACGCTGGGAGTTCCAGCAACCGGTATTATGAAAGGATTTCTGCTTTATTCTAATCTAAATGGATTAACTCTCTGGCTGGCTGGTGGTAACCGCTATCATGCCTTCCTGCATGCAAACAACTGCCGGTATTACACCTCTTTATGCTTGCTTCATTTTAATTGTCTTACTTTGTGTATAAATTAAATAGCATTTTGGATTATAAAAGTTATTTTTTTTTAATCTAAATGGTTATGGGCCGATTTATCAACATCTGTATCCTCAGAGGAGGACGTGGTGCCAAAGGAAATAGGGTATGAGAATCAGAAGTGAGAGATTTTGGGAGAGTTTTCCCAATTTTTTTTTTAAGCGGCAATCATTGACATGGCAAAATCAACCTAGTTTTGCAGTGTATATGATTGCCGCTTTAAAAAAATAGGAAAACTCTCCCAAAATCTCTCACTTTCTGATTCTCACACCCACCGTAACACATTTGGCAAATTATGTTATAATTGAAGACATCGGAGGTATGTATTAATCATAATATGTAGGGACAGTGCTTGCTGGACATTTCTTTTTACAATTGGAAACAACAGTGATTAAACAAACTGGGTAGAACAAACTGACATAGAGGCAGGAGGGCCCTGCTCGCAAGCTTACAATCTATAGGGATAATAGGAGGGATACATAAGGATAGAATTCCATAGCATGGCAGTCCCACCAGAATACAAGACAGTCCTGATGGGATGCAATTAGATATGACTGCTACTGGAGTTATGTGGGGGTCCTGAATATGATAGGCTTGCCTGAAGAGGTGAGTTTTCAGGGAACGCTTGAAAGTTTGGAGGCTAGAGGAGAGTCTTAATGTGCCATTCCATAAGGTGGGTGCTGCCCTTTTTTTTTTTTGGCCTGTACCTTATTTTGGGGCTCCAACTGCCCATTGTAAGTATAGGAAATGGGCGTGGCCACCCCCTTTTACCCGTGGCCACACTCCCTTTCCAAATTTGTGCCGGTTTTTGCTCTTCAGATGTTGGACAGTATGTAGCTGTATATATTAATTAAGTCCATCTTAAGTTTTTTAATAACCAGAATCCCTTGTTAATCTTCCCACTTCTTTTGAATACATAAAACTCTAGCAATAGTAACAAGTAGTTATCTGTAGAATTAAAGGGGGTATTTAGTTGTCTGTGATGTGCGGTATTAATATGAAGTTGTGCAAATTAATGACTATTATTGTACTTGAATTTTGACAATTTATTTTCTGCGAGTGCAAAAAAAAAAAATTATGATTTTGGTTATGAGGTTCCAGACTCCGGAGTAATGTCGGAACACCAGGATCTAATACGCACTAATGGGATACACTACAGTAAAAGGCGTTAAGTTAAGGGAGTTCTATTGAACTATTGTTATTATTATTTTAAATTAAAGGCAAAAGTGTACATATCACCCACTCCACAAAAGTTTAGTTCACTTTACAAAAGTTATCTGTACCCAGACATTTTTTATTCAGTAGCAGTACATTTATTTTATATGCAGTTGCGGAACATTTATTTTTAGTACCGAAGATCCGTCCTAAACTTCCCACCTTGCACACAACATAAAATATATCACCTCCACCATCCTACATTTAACCGGTTAATTGCTGGATACATTATACAGTAATTGGACCAATGTAGTAATGATTTGGAGATTTAATAAGTTTTTTTGTTTGTTAAAGCCGATTGTAAAATTAATTTTTGCAATTTATATTTATTTAAAATATAATTTACATTATTTTGTATTTATACCTTTTTAAATGTTGCAATTTCATTTATTAGTTTTTTTTGGAATAGTTATGTTTTTTATATGTTTTTTTTTTTCTCTTTTGTTTTACATAGAAACAGCAAGCAAAAAACATTAAGAGAAAAATGCACCATGACTTCCTTCAAAGCCACATTTTACCAACCGATGACACTTAATTCATTTACTTTTGAGAACATGTACTTTGTACAATATATAATGCAGTTGTGGAGTCAGAAGTAATAGCACCTTTTTTTTTTACTCATTTCATTTAAAGTAATGTGATGATAAATGTGTGTACAAATCCTATGGGCAAGTGGGAAACCGGCCATTAGTTGGCATATAAACACGAATGCGCTTCATTTTTTAAGGTCTTTATACCAAACTAGTTAGAAAGCTCATCAGATTAAATATTTCTGCAATGTACTTTCACTTTGAGCTGGGACAGTTTATACTTTCACTTTGAGCTGTGACAGTTTTTAGCCTACAAATTTTCCACCCAACCCCCTGTCCCTATCTGCTCCTAATCTGTCTTCAAAGCTCCCTTTCTCCATATCCAGCAAGTATGAAACAGATAAGTGTTCCTACAAAAATTGCTTTCACTTTCTGTTATGACATCTTTTAGCACACAAAGGAGTCCTTTGGTCCATCAAGTGGCCCCTAGTGGTCACTGGCAGTACACCATCTCATAAGTAAAGGTCTTATGAGCTGACAAACCACAGTTCCTACAGATATAAATACCTTGGGTTTGAGTTTAAAAAAGTATTATCAATCAGTTCTTTAGACAAATAAGGTAATACACTAGGTCAGGGGTGGCCAAACCTGTCCTCAAGATCTACCAACGGTGCATGTTTTCCAGGCAACCTGTGGATCTATAGTAGGAATGAATGCAGCATGTTTTAAAATGTGACAGTTAGAAAATGACTACAGCTGTGCACCAGCTAGGTAACCTGGAAAATGTGGACCGTTGGTAGATCTCGAGGACCGGTTTGGCCACCCCTGCACTAGGCAATAAAAAAAATATTTTAGACTCCAAGCCCATTTCAATACTTTTTATAGATGCTAATTTAAATAAGAGTAGAATTTAGAAAGGGCTGATTAGGTACATAACAATATGAGTGTGTGTGTGATTCCATTCAGAGCTGTTGCTAGGCAGATCAGTCTATTTAGGTGGGTTGGTCCCTAGTTTAGGTTAGACCAGGGGTCCTTAAACTCTTTTGCTTTGGGTCCCCATCAGGCAATAAAAATAATGACCGGACCCCAGCAAGTTACTACAGAAGGTCATCACATCACACGTGTAGTCAGCAGGCAGCACATACATGGCAGCATTGTGGAGGCACAGAGTGATGGGAGGAGTCTGATATACCATAACCCATCACATCACACGTGTAGTCAGCAGACAGCGCATACATGGCAGAATTGTGGGGGAACAGAGTGATGGGAGGAGTCTGGTATAACCCATCACATGTGTAGTCAGCAGGCAGAACAGATGGCAGCATTGTGGAGGCACAAAATGATGGGAGGAGTCTAAAATAACAGACAATTCAACTGATTTATCAGAATCTTTGAATCACTGACTGAGTTTTAGAAAAACCCCATGCTGAGATGGTCGGGACCCACTTTGGGGTCAGGACCCACAGTTTGAGAACCACTGGGTTAGACTATCAGGTCAAGGTGGGAGGGAGGTATTTAAAACGGATTTGAATATTTCAACATCCTTTTAGTTTATCTTAAGTTCTTCAAAATGACCCCCCCCCCCTATTTTTTTATTTTCATTTATACTTTGGCCTCACCACTTGAATTTATTATTCAATTAGTTAATTTGGTTGGGAAGGCGCTGTTAAATAAGGCCACATAGGGCATAAGTGGTCATTGGGGGGCATCTGCCCTTTCTAAGAACGGCTGGTGACTTTTGCTCTTCAGGGGGGGACAGTGGGCTGCCTATTATTAATCTATCTTGGTGGGCAGTGGTACCAGTACTATATACATCGCTGGCCTGTGCCATTAACCACTGTCTTCTGAAAGCAAGTTCTAAACATGATGAAAGCGATTCTGATCCTTGGGGTGTAGCTATAAAACTTGATAGTTATGACGGCATAGTTGGTAAAGTTGTCTGGGTCTGGTGTATTACAAATTAGTAAAAAGTAAAGTTACCCAATAAGAAAATAAAAATTTGACAAATATTGATTCATGCCTAGTTGGGGAAAAGGATCCATGCACATATATCTGTAAGTATTGAAATGCAAAACAATATGAACATTTGTATTTGATTCACAAATCTACTGTACTCATATGCTCAAAGTCTAAGACAATAGAGTGCAATAAACTTCTATATATACTGTATATATCAATTGTGTGCTGTGATTTTTAACCAATCGGCTCTTACCTACCATTTTTCAAACACAGCCTTTGACATGTCAGTTAGGATCTGATTGGTTGGTGGTTCATCGAGTGTTTTAGATCCAATCAACGATTTTCCAGAGCCTCCGAGCCGTTCTGATTAGGTAGATAATTATGAAAAGGGTAGGTAAGTAAGATATATATCTATATGTGTGTATATTAGTATATTTTCAGGCGAAAAGGGGATTTACTACAATGTTACATATAAAGCTATTAACCATACTGCACCAGCATATATCTCTGCACTTATCACACAATATCTCCCATCTCGACCACTCCGCTCTGCACAAGATTTGCGTCTCTCATCTGAGCGGATCACTAGCTCCCATTCACTATTACAGGACTTTCATCGGGCTGCTCCCATCCTATGGAATGCCCTTCCATGCACAATTAGACTCTCCGCTAGCCTCCAAACTTTCAAGCGTTCCCTGAAAACTCACCTCTTCAGGCAAGCCTATCATATTTAAGTTCTACACGCATAACCCTCTGAGGCACTTATGTATTATATAGCTTCCCTTCTGGACTTGTAACTTGTTGGGACTGCTATGCTATTACTGATGCCTGTCCTTGTGTTTCCCTCCTATATACCTAATAGATTGTAAGCTTGCAGCAGGGCCCTCTAACCACCAAGTCTCTGTTACCCAGTTTGTTTTATCACTGTCTACTATTGTAAAGCGCAACGGAATCTGCTGCGCTATATAAGAAACTGCAAATAAATAAATAAATAAATAATGTTACGATGTTACACACACAAGACAAATGATTGAAATGGGGGAATAGGAATCTACAGCTGAAAATATAAGTCTAGTGCCAGGATTTGTAACAATTAAAGGTAAAATTACCTTCCCTGACTGCTGTTAACAAGGATACGTCGTGGTTTTCTCTGTGGGGAAGCAGAGGATAATATATTGCAATTGTTTACAGATGATCGGAGCAAAGTTCTGAAGTAAGAGAAATCTTCTTGTTAGGAAAGAGATGTCCATGCTGTAATATAACACTGTACTGGGCGATTTCTCCTGCTGGGAATCAGATTGTTGCTGTAATATTTCACAGCAACATTGCTGCAGCCAGGGCCTGATTAAAGGTTCCAGGTGTCCTAGACTAATCCACATGTAGCTCCCCTTATAATGCTGCTAAACACAGTCATACTGCCCGTGTGCATGTAGCGATCAGTATACAACTGGCATGTACTTCTTAGAAAAGTGTAAAACAGGACTTCCACAGTGCCAAAGATTTGCAGACAAAATTTGGGGCACTGCCTTACTGTCAGGGGCATGGCCTGACAACCGCATCACACCCGCAAAGCCACGCCATATTTTTGCTGCTGTGGGTGTCATGACCAGCACTCTGTGAGCTGCTGGCCATGCCCATATCCCTTTTGTCTTCCTGAATAGACACTGTGCCCAGCATTGGTGGTGATTCCAAAGGGCAGCACCTATAGGAGGAGCTGTCGTTTGCGATGGTAACCAAATATTTTAGTTCATATGTGATTTACATCGCCACAATTGGCAGCAGGAAGCACGCCAAGTGGTTGGTACGATCTGCTCTAACTCGCTCTCTCTCTCTCTCTCCCTCACTCTGGGGTAAATATACTAAGATGGCAATAACTGCCATGTCACAGGCTGATTTAGAAAAATGATCGGTAAGAGCTGGTGGCTTATCACTCTCCATTTTATCACTTTCCAAGGTCAGTTTTATCTATACCACTTTCAGCATGCCATTTGCCGAGGTGTGCCAAGAACGGGGCACGCGTGCCCGTGAGATGCATTTGTGGCAATGGACAAGGCGAGGATGCGAGACACTTGCGCCTTCCTGATTCAGCCGGCGCTATGGATAATTTACTTATTTATTTACAGTTTCTTCCGTTGCGCTTGGCTCCATCTGTACAACTTGCCCTGTATCTGGCAGTAATACGATTTATAACCACCTGGGAATACCCTACAGTAGTGAATCCCATAAAGGAACAAAACATTAAAAAACTGTTTAATAATCCCTAATGATAAGGAAATAAGGTACTTATGTAGTATCTGGGCTGCCGATTTTGTGATTGTATGCCTTACCTTAAGGCATACAATCAGATGCGATGCGATGCGATTCGATGCGATTTTGCATAGGATTCAATGTTAAGAAGGTCCTGTTCATTTCCCCACTATCCAAGTGGGCATAGAGTTGATTTTATATAGCGTGGCGAGCGCAGCGAGCCACCGAGCCCGAAGCGTGGCGAGCGAAGCGAGCCCCGCGAGGGGACGCATATTTCTTAAAAAGTATTCTGTGTCCCCTCGCGGGGCTCGCTACGCTCGCCACGCTTCGGGCTCGGTGGCTCGCTGCGCTCGCCACAGGTTTATATCCAACTCCATGCCCACTTGGATAGTGGGGAAAGGAAAAGGACCCCTTTTTCCCATTGAATTCTATGTTAAAATGGACTCAGACCATTTTAACATTGAATCCTATGGAAAAATCTTGACCATCGCATCGCATACGATTTGGTCGCATGCGATGCGATACGATGCGATCCGATCCGATTTCTAAATCGGAAGCCCAGATACTACATAAGTACCGGAAATAATTATTTCATTTTGAATTTTTTTTTTAAGTTTATTTTTTTAAAAATAAAATACCTGCCCCCTATTATCGCTATAACAGCATTTACAGAATGATGCATGATCGCACCATGCCAGGATTTTAAAATCAAATTCACCCTTTAAAATAAAATAAAATTCCATTTCAGGCTTCAAACTAAGAAACTCTAACAAAAAGCCCAAATGACATACAGCAGGTGTTGTGCAGTTTCCCCCGCTCTCCTGTCTGTATTGTGCTAAATCTGCCGGACCCCCTGGCAGCCGTTCCCAGATGCTGCGGCTGAATCGTCTGCCGCGCATGTGAATGCGTTCCTCCCCCTCCCAGGGGCTCAGCGTTGTTTATTATAATTTACTCCCCTGTATTTATTTCCTAACGGCGAGTATGAAGAGATTATACCACAATTTGCTTGGCTGTCATTCAGGCTGGGTGAGGAAAACAGAGCGTTTCATAATTACATCTAGTGATAATAAAATGGAGAATCAGCCGCTGCGGTTACTGGGATAGGTGACAGATTTATGCTGTGCCAATTTGTTTTGTACAATGCATATGATTTACCTGTAGCGTCCTATATAACACTGGTAATACTTAAGGATTTGCTGTATACTGTAGGACTGATTCTGTATTTAGTGCACCCTATGCAAATGTGTCGGCAATACCGATTAAAAGGCTTTGCTATTCTCATTTGTGTTATGCTTTGTGACTTTTCATTTAAATAAAGCTTGATAAAAAAAATTGCTTTCAAAATAAACTATAACAGTGAGAGACATACTGGCAGAGCACATACCCCCAGTGGCATATCTATAATGGATGCAGTGTCTCAGAGGGGCCCACGGTAGTGGCAGGAGCGCTGCAAAATCACAGAAACATGGTGCGGCGGCCATTTTTCATCAATCTGCGCATGCGCAGTGAAGTCTGACCACATTTGAGTGCAGCAGAGGTTCGTGCATCCACAGTAATTGTAGTAGTTTACCTACATGGTAGTTGACAAGTGGTTACATGCTCATTGCTAAGTGTTATGTGCTTATTGCTAGGAGTTTCATGTTTGTTGATGTAGGTTACATGCTCATTGCCAGTAGGGAGTGTTGTAACAGATAACTGGGCACCCCCCACCAAAAGAAATGTTTCCCTGCCCTGTGCCCCCCCCCCCAACTCTGACCTTAGTCTGATGCATCTAATATCCTCAATAACTGACGGCTGTGAGGGACGGCCATTTTGTGAGGGGCAGCTGGGCCTGCAGACAAGTAGATCTGCAGGTCCCGGTAGCAGAGCATATCTACTTGTCTGCAGTCCCAGCAGCCCCTACAGACTCCCATCGTCAACACTTACCCAGCACCTCCAAGCCACCAGGAGTCTTCGGGGGCTATAGTTATGCCACTGGTCACAGGGTTACTTGCTCAATGCCAGGGGTTACATATAAATAAGTACTTAAGTATAGTAAGTTTAATTTATATAGAGCACTTACTCTAACAGGACTCAAGGCGCTTATGCTCGTTGCCTGGGGTTTCTGGCTCATTATCAGGAAATTACATTCTTGTTGCCGGGTTACTGCGCAGAGCGAACCACCCCTCCCGAAATCCTCACTTCCCAGTAGCACTGTGGTTGCTGCCTTCCTCTGACCGATGCTAGAGGTCAGTAAGTCCTATGGACCTGGCATAATCTTAGCATTCACCCTTCCCCGGTTTATTCCACCCTATCTCCACCAAACTAACACCCTGTTAATAGCGCAGTGGTTCTCATCTACCTTTTTGCTGGTCTGTCCCATTGTTGTGGGTAGAACCAGGACTGCTTTGATTTTGTTTCAATCTATGTCAAGTGTGAATGGAAGCAGGACTTCTGAAAGCTCAAGACTGAAGATGGCATCATGCCACTTTTGCTTCTGCAAAGAGCCCCTACAGCCACAATAAGTGGTGGATCTTCTGATGGCCTTGGATGGATGTGTACCAAGGCAGTATCTCCATTGGAAGTATACGAGCCTCACTGGTGGCGGAAGGCTACAGTCCAAAGCAGGAACTGCCCTATCATTTAATCCTCATCTCCATTTAAATATATTTTCCCTGATCTATAGACTTTTGCTTTTGGTGCAAATGCCTGCACCCAACCATTCTCATACCAGTGCACCTTTAAGGCTCATACACATGTGGTGACTTGGGGCGGGATGCACTAAGCTTAAAATGCAGTAAAAAAAACATTATCTGTGTTTTTACCGCATTTTGAAACTCGCACGCCTATGGGCTTCTTAACGCGCTGCCCCACGCGGACCCTGCCAAACCCTTATGGACCCCTCCAACCAACCCCTTCCCCCCCTCACAGTGCTGTGCTGCCCGGACCAGTGACTTCCTCCTCCCCCCACCTTCCGGGTATGGAGAGGAGAAGCAGCAGCATCAGCCAGGTAAGGAAGGAGGGGGAGCCACTGGGGACCCGATGAACATCACCGCTGCAACGCAAAGGGCAGCTCTTAACGCAAGAGCTATCCTTTGCAATAATTAGCGCATATGTTAGTGCATATGCAATAATTATCTATGCGGTAGCAGGTGATGTGCGGCAGAGAGGGGCGGTGAATCTTAGTGCATCCCGCCATAGGTGTGCTGTGCGATCTAGGCTAGTCAGACCGCTCAGCACACATGGCTTGCTACATCGCCCTTACACATGTAGCGATATGTGTGTGTGTGGTCTGTGCTAACCACTGTTCTCTGATTGGAACACTGACAGCAACGATTTGTGCTTAATTTCTCAGGCTCCACTTATTTATTTTCTTAAAGGATTTAATTGAATTTATTTCTACCAAGATATTAACCTTTCTATCAAAGCAGTTGTTCTCCGGGAGGTCAGTAACAAGCAGAGTTAATCCTACCACTTTTCATACTTTATTGCCAATTTAATATCTTTAACTATTTAGTTCGTATTTGGGACATGCACTAGAATCAAGAACCATTCTAGAATCAAATATTTAACATAATGAGATTGCAATTGACTAAAGACTAAGCAGTGATGGATATGTTGGTAGGGACTTGATTCATTACATAATGTTTCAGACTGAGATACAGTATCCCCAATAGTATAACAGTATGACACCACAACATGTAATTTTGCTTTGAAAATTAAAAATGACAAACTGGATTCTCTCCATATTTATCATACAGTAACTCATCTTCTATAATAAATTAAATTGGCCCAGAAATAGTCTATAATATAGTTTTCCTGATAATAAGCCTGAACTTATATGATTTCATTATATAGCTTAGAGCAGTGGTTTCCAAATTGTGTGCCGTGGTTCCCTGGGGTGCCTCTGGACACTTGCAGGGGTGCCCTGGGTTGATGGTCTAAATTATTTATGGGTAATTATTTATGGAACCCAGGGTTGTCTACCCTACTGGATTGGCTCGGAGGGTCTCGGAAATCGGGTTCCCCTCCTGGACCCCCGAAAAGGTTTCCCCTGTGCCCACCCTTTCACCCTCGTCCTGTTGTTTAAATACCGTCATTCGCCGATTTTTGGGAGAGGTGGGGGTAAAATTACATAATTTTCGACCCGCCCTCTCATCAGACACCCACAAATCTTAGTTTATGGTGGACTGGGGGTGGGGCTTCATGATGCCAATATCAGTCCCCGCCCCTCACAGTTTTGCTGACAGTCTCCTCTCTGGGCTTCTCATTGACAACCCTGGCTAAGCCAGTGCTGGTGGCTACCAATCATAAAACGTGTACAAACAGAAGAAAATTATGCCCTTTGCCACATAACTGACCCTAAGAATCGCATATCTACTTAATGTTGTATTTATTCTGTTTTCTTTTTTTTTTTTGGCTTAGGGATGCTGTGAAAAAAAATCTGATACTCTAGGGTGCAGTGATTCAAAAAAGATTGGGCATGTTTTATTAAGCACTTGCAACTTTTTATACAAAAATATATAAATATATACACATACCTGAAACTGAAACATACATAAGAATATAAACCATACATCTGAATATAAATCATACATATGAAACCATAGAAACCCTTAATATACTTTAACTGCAGTTTTTCCATCCTGCACAAAAAAAAACCCTCATCCTTCCCTACTTGACTGGGTAATCATTGATACCAACATTCACCCTACATTCAAACACCCTCCATTATCACTCACACATTCATCCACAAACACTCCCTCACTCACACCATACACCAACCACTTATTCTGGACAACACAACAATAAATATAAGTTAAGTAAAGGATAATCACAGTTTTAGATATATGCAAACCCTTCCTATAAAAATCACATTTCCATAACATATAATCAAACGTAAAAATAGTGAGAAAGGATAGAAAGATCCCAAGACTAGAGAGACCAGGTCATCCACCACCCACTAAGGGGGGTTCAGTTGGCGCCACAATCTGGACCAACTGACGGTATCTAACCTCCTCCTCTCCAACTCCATCATCAAACTCACCTCGTGAAGGATCATACCCACCACCTGTTCGCAGGGGAGGATTTTACCTCTCAATGGCCCTTATTCTGATCTCGGCGGTACGGCCCGCGTGCGGCCGTACCGCCGATGTTTTCACTCTGCACATGCGCAGAGGTCACTCTGCGCATGTGCAGGCGAAATCGCCGCACAAAAAATGTATACGCCGCAAAGGGGGCGTATAGGGGCGTGAGGGGCTTAATAGCCTCATTACCCTATGCATACGCCCAGCGTTTCATGGGCGTTCCCATGCAAACGCGGGGCGTATGCATGGTAATGAGGCTATGACGCCAGTGATGGGGGCGGAAAGCTGACATCGCCGGATGTCAGCTCTCCGCCCCCATACAAGCTTTCACACGGACGATTGTCCGTGTGGTCTAAGCTTGCGGGAGCTGGTGGAGCGTGCGGCCCTGCCTTCGATGGTCGCCGACCATCGAATGCAGGGGGCAGCTCCCACCATGGTGGAGGCGTACGCCCCACCATTTTCATGCGGATCGCCAGCCGTCCGCGTACGGACGGCCGTGGCGATCCGTATTGTAGGCGGGGATTGGTTTGTGCGGCCGGAGCAACGTATGCGGCTCCGGCCGCACAGATCAGAATAAGGGCCAATGAAACCAGACACCGTGCCTGCCACGTATGAAATCTGACCGCTAAACTAACTAAAAAAATTGTGCCCAAATCATAATTCCCATACCTTTTGAACGCTCCATAGACCCATTCCGGGTAACTCAGCCCCGAAAGGCAAGGGATGTCTATGACGCTCGACACTGTTTGATAATTTTTTTTCGTTAAAGGGACATCCACAAAATAAGTGGTCCATAGCCTCCTCCACCCCTAGACATTCCTCCCATGGACAAACATGTTCATCGGCACTTCTGAATCTGGTATTCCCTCTAATGTAAAGCTTTCCTTGAAAGGAGAGCCAAGCAATGTCTCTGAACTTCAAAGGTATCCTCTGAGAATTTATCAAATTTAAAGCCTCTGAATGTACATCACCTGGGCAGTCTCTCAGGGCCAATGGAACATGGAAGTGAGATTGCCAGACCCTCTTACCCAACTCCTTTCTAGAGAGATCTCTTACTTCCCCCACCACCAAACTCCATTGTCCTATTACCTTCAAGCACTGGACCACATAGATTGGAAGGTAGCCTCTTTGAGCCCGAAAACTTTTCAATCGACCATCCTGTAAGCATATACACCACAGTATACTATTTCGGTGCAAAAATAGGGTCAGCTCTATACACTATGACCAGGTATTATCGGCCTGGTTACAAAATAATACACAATAGAAAGAAGATAGTGGAGCGCCCCTCAAGTGGGTCAAATTAATGTAAAGATATGTACCCTTCCATACATTTATATGGGGGTGGAAAGTCCATGTCCCTTTAAACGGTCTGAATAGATGAATATGATCACACCTCCATACTCCGGGACCATAAAATGAAAAGAAATTCTATATTGTATCAGTCTATTGGTTAAACGAACATTCTAATATCGGGATTGGGTAATATAGAGGTCTTCTTTATAACCCGGGGTGTCTTCTATGGTTCTTCTAAGGGTCACCATGTGCACTTCATGTAGATTTACACTCACATGTAAAGTAGTAGACATGGGTAAAGTAGTAGACATTCACACATGGGTAAAGTAGTAGACATTCACATCAAGGTATCTTTAAAAGGATTAAATGTCACATCTGATCCTTTTAGACTCCAGAAGTGCTTACATGTATGCTTACTTTTATTCAGCCGCAAATCCTCTCATAAAGGTATCTTTAGTCTCCAAAAAATCCTTTCATCCAGTGATAAGTGTAAAAAGTTTTTTTTATTTTTTAACAATTATCACAGAAAAAAACACAGTACAGTATAAAAGTCTCCTTATAACCCTTACTTTTCCCTGGGAGTAAAAAGATGGAAACCCGGGATAGCTCACCAGTTCAAAGCAGGAACAATTGGGGAGACAATTAAAAAATGGCAGGAAGGCACCTCACCAACGCATTTTGACCTGATGGTCTTTTTCAAGGTGGTGCCTCCATGCTCTCCATGGAGAGCCAGGCAACCACCCCCAGTGGCTGGGGGTGGTTGCCTGGCTGGCAGCAGATGCTTGGCTGGGGGTGGGTGAGTGGTTGGGGGTGGGTGAGTGGCTGGGGGTGGGTGAGTGGCTGGGGGTGGTTGCCTGGATGGCAGCAGATGCCTGGCTGGGGGTGGGTGAGTGGCTGGGGGTGGGTGAGTGGCTGGGGGTGGTTGCCTGGCTGGCAGCAGATGCCTGGCTGGGGGTGGGTGACTGGCCGGGGGAAGTGGAGGGGGAGATGGTATGGGTACCAGCAGGCCCCAAGCTGGTCTCAACCAAATCCTCCTCCTGAAGCTGGGCCTCCTGCAGCTGGGCCTCCTCTCTGGCCCTCATGCGTGCCTGCGTGTGCTGAAATGTTCATGTTGATGGTATCGATATTGAATGTTGCGTTTTATGAAAAGAAGTGAAAGAAAAAATTACATTAGTCATGGTCATATAAATAGAAATTATACATTTACATTTAGATTTAAAATTTTAATTTTAAGATCTTCTACACACAAAATCCAAACTTACCCCTATACACCCCTATACACCCCTATACACCCACATACACCCACATACACCCCTATACACCCACATACACCCTATACACCCACATACACCCCTATACACCCACATACACATGCACATTTTAAAAGTAATTCCTGAAAGCATTGCTAAAAAACGCATACATATTTGAGATAAAATATATACTTACATCGGCTAATATGTTGCTGAAGTGTGCATAGAAGCACTGGCTGGCGGCGGCACAGGTCCGACCAGCGCCTCTCCACCTGACCCAGGCTTCTATGGATGTGGGTCCTGGCATAAATTAAGCGCCGGGCAGCGTTATAAGCCCGGCGCTTCTCCATATTGGAGACATAAGGGCCCCTGGCCCGCAGGCGACGGTCCATAATATAGACCAGGGCCAACAGTTCCTGGGTGGAGAATGGGCCAGCCCGTGTCAAAGACATATTGGCAATGGCGCAGATATTAATTGCAGGTACATATATAACTTTTGGTGGTTGCTGATTGGTCTAAAACCTTGTTTTTTTAGTGTAAACTTTATTAATCCATCTTACATTAACAATATGTATGCAAATAAAAACTTTCGCAGACCGTTCCGATATGCACACCATAACATACATTATGCTTTCAATGTAGAGACACGTACTGTATATATACACGCACCCATCTACTAATACACACGCTTATAACAACGCACATACAACATGTTGGTGTATGACAAATTAATCCTCATTACAAATGTAAGGAAAGCATTGTAACGTTGTATGTTTATACATTTGTTTAAGAAAGCATACACGTACTCCCACAGAAACCACCTGAAAACAATCATCATTGGAGTGACATGTGCACACATTTAACCATGTAGCACACAATGGTCAACAACCTGTGTATGTGCATGTACAGGTGAATGCTCAGGCGCGTGGAGACCTGCGTAATTTAAGCGGTAATTATCTGCCAAGATCATTGGCGGGAATTATCGGAGGGAAATATCTGCGAAAATTAGCTACTACATTGGGGGGGGGGATATACGCCCCTTTTTCAAGGCGGGAGTTTTGAATATAAATATCCAGTCAGATGCAGCCCATAATTGCTGCAAACATGTCTAGCTCAGATGATTCCGCAGCTGAGGACGCCCTACAGAGAGCAAGAGCAGAATCCCTGCTTGAAAGCTTGAGGCAGAGGAAGCAGGAGAGGAGGAGGACCCAAGAGCAAGGGGGCCCCTCACTAACAACGCCACCAGCTCCACAAGGGCCAAGCAACCAGCCAGAACAAGAGGTTGCATCTCTCCAAACATGTGTGACCCAGGAGCTGCATGGTGAGAGAACTGGGGCCACCAGAAATCGACCTGCACCATCTAGGCAGAGTACTGAGCAGGATACCACCACCAAAAAGCGAAACCCTGCATTTCAAGAGGCAGAATGAGAATTTTAGTGCCCAGAGCAAGAGAATGGATATGAATAACAAAAAAGAGAGTATGTCTCTACGTGGTGCACCTATTGAAGTTCTCACGAATAAAAATTAACTTTTATTAATATTCTAGAAAGGCGAAATATAAAAACACACAGACACAACATATACGCAAATGTGTTTAAAAAACTGTGATTCTCCGACTCCACACACTTGTTGACCGTGGATCAGTGTGTATGATACAGGTATTATTATTAGCCGACACTCTATATCATGTTATTTGTATAATTCAAAATTATGGGTGTCTTAATGGCTACTTGCCCATGGGTGTAGGTGCAGTTATCTGACACAAGAGCGGTAAATAGCGTGATTATTAGTACATCATAGGTTAATCGACTGTAACTTCTTTAGGGTCCCCAGATACAGTGTCACAGAAAATTGTCTGGGTGTCTCATCTAGAAATCCCTGAGTTTTGACATATAAGATGCACTTTGTGTATAAGGTTGACACCGGTGTCGACTAGTATCCCTGGTTTATCACCGGGGGGGTCTATCACAGGTTTATCACCAAAGGGGTCTGTCGCTGGCTGTCTATATTGTCACAGCCAGATATCACTTGTTAGTTAATGACACACCATATAGGGGCGGATCGACACAAATGTCGACTATATGTGTCAACCTCCAATAGTAAGTTTATTCGAAGGTTTGCACAAATAGTTTCTTAGTGTTTGCCGAGTCTTTTAGGGTATTTTCAAAAAAGATCTCAGGACTCTTGTGCATGCCTTTGTTCTAATGATTCTTACTATTAAGTAGAACCGTATTATGCCCAGTGATGTCAACTGTAGGCGTAGCTTAATTGCTTTTCTTGTTGACTAGAATTGTACTTTAAATAAGAGTATACTAGTGCAATCAGTCAATTATTAGGGCTTTGTTATGTTCTACTAAATATACTCAAAGAGTCGCCTCTATTGTGTCGACTAATATATCAGTCGTACTTTTTTAGCATTCACTGTAAAGTGGCAGTTGGCTTGCTACAATCGTACAGTCAGGCTGTTTATAATGTAATCACCACTCTGGTGGTAGTTATTAAAACATACAGAGTACTTGACAAAACGTTTGTCTTCCTTCAGGAGGAGTAGGTTTGCTACTGTGTAGACTAGTAACAGAATAGAAACAATATATTCCCTCTAGAGGGATTGGCAATTGTCCACTGATTAGTGCAGCGTTTTGTGTACACAGTGCATCTCAGACTCTTGTGGGTAGACTACCACAGTTCTGAGCAATAATAAATTGGTGCTGCGGGGCTCTGTAATCGAGTCCTGGATTTTAGCCAAGATTTCTCAGAGAGGGTGTTGCTCTCCTGTATGTCACTCATCAGTAAAGTCAGAGGTGACTAGCAAATTATCAACAATGGTGTTCACCACATAGTCAGGTCTCTGCACACTACAACACTCATAGGGTTCCTGTAAATGAAAAATACAGATCAAAATGCATCCTAGTCAGTGTGCGAGTCTCAGGAGCGTCACCGCTAGCCGGCGCGCGCTTCGCAGGTAGCTTTTTCAAGGCCAACCCGACTGGCCATACTGAGGCTACTTTTATACCCTTCCCTACATGGGCGTGACAATCCTATGTGTGAGTGATTGCTGCCGCGTCCAGTCCCACGCCCGCTCCGTGTTCTGTGCGGCGTGCGGTTGGTCGGTAGGTGTGGTTACTTCGCATGTCCTGGTATGGTGACCGCATTCAATCATATTGCCGTCCTTCCCGATGGGTGTGGCTGGCTTGCTTGATTGGCAGCTCCTCCGTCCAGCAACGTCATCTGCACCACGATACTGTGGCGCTGATTGGTTGCTGGATATGTCACTGCAGTATCTGTTTATTTACATCCATTACTCGTGTTTATTGTTGTCAGTGTGTACTGGGTAAGCGTTGCTCGTTACTGTATATTGGATCTTATCTTCAGTGATCACTCTGTGGGATATGTCGATCTCAGCGGCTACTGTACATTCCAAGGAGGGTTTCAACTAGGGGAATTTTCAGGTTCCGTAAGTATAACATGGTTGGACATATCATCCATGATGTTCATACAAGTTAGTATATATTATGGATCGTAAAAATGCCAGTCTAAAGATATTTACTCCAATGAGGCAGTATTTAATGCGGCTGGAGTGATCTAACTGGTGAAATCTATTCCTGCAGTGGCTTCATGTTTATCAGGAATATAGGTAGTAGTATACGATAAAGATAGGATGCACGGGGCGATATAGTACAAAGTTGCTCAGGATGTACTGAGTTTAGGCAAGAAATTGAAGTCTCATTAAATTGATGTTCAGAATTATTGAACATTTATGATGGACACTTGGGCATTGATATCTGCACTCCAAGAGGAGCTGGTAAGTATATGATATCAAAAGAATAAAACCTCAATTTAAAAGGAGAAATGTATTAAGAAAATCGATACAAGTATTCTGGAAAAATTCCAGAGTATTGGTGGAGATCAATAAGGATATGGATATAGACAGAAGGAATACTTCAATGAGATGAGATGGTTCCTAACTGAGAGAATCTTACGTTCATAGCGTGTGGTGCTGGTGGCATCACATCTGTCGTGGGGTCTGAGTATTCATCAAGAGGAGGAGATATAGAGCAGCATACCCAAAATTGCTCAGTGTGTGCTGGATTTTGATGAGACAGTTGAGATATCGTTGTCTCCAACCTCTCATATGATGTGTTGTGATTAACGCCTGTGCGTTGATAACCCATTTAATGATGGGAAATTTTGAGAGGATGATAGCATATCGAAAAAATATGTAATAAAATATTAAAGAGATACATGTCAAAAGAATGTATGAAAGTTCTGAAAATATCTTGTGAGTATGCTAGGTCTATAGCATGTGAGACCTGTGATATCCGTGACTCTAGGGGATGTGGTTGAGCCATATTTATTGGGGTGTAGTGAACATAAGGTAAGTGTATTAATAAAAAGGTGTCTGTATTTGAACAGAGGGGGGGGATTATGGAGAGGAAAAAAGGGGTGAGTATTAGTGAATACTGCAATTCTAAATTAAGGTGAAAAAAACCCGTGAAACTTCACAATAAGGGGGGTGAGTAAATGTGACCAGATAAAGGGCAGTCTGGTTGTTGCAGTGAAAGTATAGTGCACTAAAAACAAAGATAGCAGAGGATGGGCAAGTAGCCATTAAGACACCCATAATTTTGAATTATACAAATAACATGATATAGAGTGTCGGCTAATAATAATACCTGTATCATACACACTGATCCACGGTCAACAAGTGTGTGGAGTCGGAGAATCACCGTTTTTTAAACACATTTGCGTATATGTTGTGTCTGTGTGTTTTTATATTTCGCCTTTCTAGAATATTAATAAAAGTTAATTTTTATTCGTGAGAACTTCAATAGGTGCACCACGTAGAGACATACTCTCTTTTTTGTTATTCATGTATATCTTATATGTCCAGTGGTAGCACACCCAGAATGAGTGCCATCTAGAAACTTTCAAATAATACACTCACCAAGGGGTCCACCCATTATCCTCGATACTAATGAGGGTCCTGTGTGAGTAGCAATTTCTCCTCCTTGTATCAAGAGAATGGATAGAATTAGCTACCAAGAAGCCGGTTGCCAGTGCAAGAAGAAAGCTTTGGGATAAGATCACAGAGGAAGTGAACCAGGTGTCAAGAGTGGAAAGGGATTTGACATCAGTGAAGAAAAGGCAAGTGTGTTTTCTCCCCTGATAATGTCATATGTGTGTACATATGTTACATGTATGTTTTGAGAATAATAGAAAGGTGTGTTTGTAGATAGTGCTACACTTCATTGACACATGTGAACACAACCATGTCTAATAACCCACATTTATATATGAAACATGCACCATTGGTGTGATGTGAGGTTATGGGCACAGTTCTGCTCATGTGAAGTATGTGATGGGACAAGAGAAAGTGTGTTGTTGAAAACGAGTTGTTGTAACATGTTCCATATGATGCTACTGAAACAAGGATGTCCAAACTGTGCACATGTTGCTGTTGAGAAACTACACATCCCAGTATGCCATTCCATAGTTAACTAAATCCATATTATTAACACTGCTATGGTGGGATGTGTAGTTTCACAACAGGTTGTGAACAGGTGCATTATTTTGCCATGGATGCTGTCATTTCTGCATAGTCATATATGTATGTGCATTTAGTGGCCTAATGAATGAGATGAGACACTGAAATGCCTCATAATGGAGACATTAATGTGTGTGTGGGAAACATATGCATAAAAAAAACATAAAAACACCCACACTAGGAAATGTAACGTAGTCATGATGTTCACTAGCACAGTGGTGCACATATCTCATGTTGTTGTTTTTTTAAAATTTGTAGGTGGTCAGACTTCAAAACTGTACTGAAGAGGAAGATGACTGACCGGTACAACCACAGCATGTCCACCGGGAGGGGGCCTATGCCAGAGAGTTTGGAATATACCCCCCTGGAGCAGAACTCGTTGGATGTGATTGATGTGGGCGAGGTCAGGGGGGTATCCAATATGAATAGTGAGCTCCCGGCGGAGGTCTTTGCTGCTGCTTTTAATGGTAAGTCACAGTAATGCATTGTATTTGGTAAGAGAGATTTTTTGTGTATGCGATGGTGACATTGTTTTAAATTTTTATCCTAGAAGAAGCAGAAACACATGATGAACCAGCAGCATCTTCCTCTTCAGAGCCACAAGTGGAGCAAGTGGTCCAGCCTCCACCAATTCGCCACCCCCATTCACTGGCCTCATATGATGTCAGGTTGTTGGAGATGCTGGACAAGATCGAGTAGCATGGGATGGAGGCTGCAGAACGTCAGCATCAGTTGGTTGAGTTCATTGGGATTTGGAAGGAAACCAACACCCAGCAGTTTGAGGCCTTCCAACGCCAGAATGACATTCTGGGGCTGGCATGCAAAGCCTTGCCCAACAACTCAGCCGCCAGAATGACAACCACCGCCAGGTCCCAAAGGGACAATCCCCCATCTGCTGGCCCACCCCAAGCTGCTCCACAAGCTACCACCTCTGCTGACCCTTCTCTGTCCACTGGGGCAAGACGGCGCAAGCCTTCAGTGCCAAAGGCCCCTGTCCCCAAGGCCCCATCCAAAAAGGGGAAAAAAGGGCCAAAATAATGACACCTGGGTCACATCCTCTGTGTTTGGACCCCAAATTTTTACATTGCACTGGACATCCACTTCCTGAGTTGGCCATCTATCCATTTTCTTGCAAAGGGCAGTAAAGTGCTTATTGTGACCTCTTGAAATGCAGGTTTTATTTTTGGTGGTGTGTATCATGCTTAGTATTCTCCCTGGTTGTTGCAGGTCGTATTCTGGTGTCCACATTTCTTTCACCATTGCATTTGCAGGGTAACACATGTTTGGAGATATGCAACCTCTTGTTCTTGCTGATTGTTATTTTTGTCAATATTTTATATTTTAATTTCATTTATGATATTAAATTGTCAAATAAGCTGTGATGCTGAACAGCAAATAAATTTAATTTCACAATCAACACACAATTGTTGTATGTGCAATTTCTTGTGTCAAACAAATAATACATTTATGTGTACTTACTGACCAGGGTATTTTTGAACATTTGTTGAAGTGTGGTAGAAGTTTCCCATGTGTAACCCTCTCCATGGCCATTCACATGTTCCTATCCAACTTTTCCCTGCTAATTAGTTTGTGTCAGCACATGTGCAGAGCAACTTAATAGGTGAAAAAGCAGTTTGTGTGCAGGTGAGGTAGCTCCTACAGTAGTAGGTAAAAGCAGGTCCCGAACAATGAGTTTGTCATGGAGTGGGTGAGGTAGGCAAACAAGGGTCAAAAGGGACATTTGTGTAGGAATGCATATGTGTCCTCCCTAAAAAAACAGTCATGTGTTGGTACAGGTATGGTAAAGATGTGTGAGTCGACCAAACATGATAAAATTGCTTGTGAACAAACATGTTTAAATATTTTAATATATATGATTTCTCAGTGTCATAAGCAGATGTAGGAATCCTTTGTTAGAGAGATGTGATTGCAATAATGTGATTGGTGGCATCTTACATCCAGAGTGTAGTAACATCCAATTCATAGCAGATCAGAAAGTGGTACAGTTATGTATGTTGGGTACTATACAAACATTGTGTGCAAAATAGTGGCCATGGCCTTAGAACATTGCTGCCACATCCTTGTAGCTCTTAGATGTGCTGATTGGTTAATGTATTTGTATCAAAATGAAAAAAAATATTGTTTGTATTCGAGTGAAAACGTTGACACATGACGACTTGTGTAGATTGAGTGTGCTGCTGTTTAAAGTATATGAAAACACTTATTGAATGTGTGTAAATGGTTACCAAATAACTACCTTAGCATACATAAGCAGGTCTTAAAATGATAGTTACCTTAAATAAAACCAACCTTTACATGTAGAGAAGTATAGAAAGATAAGCTTCCAATGTGTTTGAGGGCTGTGTGTGGCTTGCAGGCAGTGAAATAATGGTTTGGACTTAATAGACTGCAGCATTGCTTATTACATTCAGGTGTATGTGTTTGAGTAGTAATCAGCGTTAATTAGCAGACCCAGGCGTCCGCTCTCATACGGTATCTCTAGGGGTGGTCTGGAGGTGGCGGTGGCGGCCGCCTGTTTTGTGTCCGAAATGCACGTTGCTTTCGCCGATCGAGCGGTAGTAGCACCGTACATTTTTTGTGCACACCACCGTGTACGCCCATGTTTACGCCCAGTTTTCCTCATTATTTCGGCCGCTCCCCTCAACACGCCCCTATGCCGCCCACAATGACCGTACTCTTGCCGACAGTTTTTTTCGCACGGAAACAACCGTCCGTGAGCGTTGTGGAGTCGTCGCGCCTGCGCATTGCGGAAGGTACGCATGCGCAGATCAAAAAAGAAAAACGGAAATATATTTGAATACCGCAGTGAAATGTTGTGATTATTTTGTACCAAGAATGTATATTATTGTATATGGCGGTGCTGTAATTACATCACTGTAACTAAGCTCCTCCTCTTTTGTTTAATGCAAGGAAGTGGGAGGTCACTGGAGTTAGGCCTAGAACCTTTATACCTCCTAGCCACACCCTAACAGCACTAACCACACCCACATTGTCAGCGTGATGCAACTCCACTTGCCACCGCACATGGCTCCTCCGCTGTCATAATACTGTACATATCGTCAGCCAAGGTGAAAATGTCGAAGCAAGAATCTCGGATCCAGATTTTCCTGCATCCGTCTCTAGAGCCCATAGTGTCACTACCAGTCACGTCGCAGCCAGTGAAACATTCAATAGATTTCAGTAACTTA
This sequence comes from Crinia signifera, assembly GCF_055691185.1. Lineage (NCBI taxonomy): Eukaryota > Metazoa > Chordata > Amphibia > Anura > Myobatrachidae > Crinia > Crinia signifera. The sequence continues at coordinate 29,846,970 of NC_139217.1, forward strand.
GTTTCGTTAGGCACACTTGTCATAAGTCATTTGATGTTAAATGTGAGGGATTTAATCTATTACATTACAAGCTGACCTTTTCACTCACTTGAGAACATTAATCCAGTGGCTGCGAAATGTCTGAATATTGTTTTAGGAGCACTTTATTATATCAGTGGCGTTAGTTACAGTGTATGAATGTCACAGAACTGTCACCTTTGCTGAGGTTTATGAGTCTGCAGAGTATTTTGCAGCATTAAATCTAAGTAGTTGATATCAGACCGCATTCTGCTTTTGTGCACAATTTTTTTTTATGAAGTCTTCTGTTACTGGTGTGAGTAAAGATGCACTTTTCTTTTATCTGTAGATTTTGTCTGTAAGCCAATTAGAGTTTGGGGATTTTTGGACACCGCTCTGCACCCCCTCCATCCCTCCCAGGCAGCAGCAGCACACACCTAAAGCATGTGCTGCGCTGACAGCAAGCTCAGCATGAATGTCTCACTGACAGCGTGAGAGCTCATGCTGAGCCTCCTGTCAGCACAGCATGTGCTGTAGGTGTGCTGCTGCTGCTGTTGAGGGGGGGACAATAACACCCCCCCCCCCTCGACTTTAGAGTGTTTCCCCCCCCCCCCGAAACATGTTGGAGGCGTGGTCTAATTGCGGGAGGTGGCCACTCCCCCCAAAAAAAATCCTGGGGCCCAGCATACCTCTCGGCGACCCTGGCCAGAGGGCCACCGCTGCTGTGTGACATCACACACAGATACTACAGCCGACGGTAATGAGCAAAGTAGCTAAGTGCTAGCACACTAGTGATATGCCCACAAAATAATCATTTTTATAGTCAAACTCTGGAGTAAAAAAGTCTATGGCAGGTGAGGCAGTGCCTCACCTGGCTACCTTTTCTGCACATCTCTTATCAAAACTCAGCAAATCTCTAGCAGTGTATACTACTGCACATGTGTATAATGCTGACATATACACCTGGGCACATATATTGTGTGCAAATCTGACTCTGGTACTTGTCAGGGACTCCATAGCTATTTACCTCACCGCACCTCCCTGTTAGGGTGGCAGGAAAATCAAACATAATTTAGATGTATGTCCTTCGAGTGGCATGCTGTAAAATAGGTCATACAGCTGGAAAAGTAAATTAGCAATAAAAAAAGCATGTCTTCTTAGAGAGAAAGTGTTGGAAGCACCAGTGCTCATGGGCTAGGCTAGTTGCAGCAATTACATAGGGACTAACAGCGTGAGGTCCTACTTAGCAAAAGCAGCAGCAAGCACTAGGCTCTGATAAGCTGGGCTGGTGATACTGTAACAAGGAAGCTCACAGCATGAAGTGTAACTCCCAGGCCTAATGTCACACAGCTCTGGCCGGTTCACTACTGAATTTCCTTACACTTAACAAAACTGAAGCACTAACAGCAGGGTATACTGTAATACAGTACGAGTTTGCCAGAGAGCCGGGATACTGGCCAAACAGGGACATTTTTACAGCTGCAATCATTTGCAAGGCATGGTTTCACCATGTAAATGAATGTCCCTTTAAAAAAAAAAAATCAGCGTTCATCCGGCATCCCGCACCCATGGCTAAATCAGACTTATTACTTTGTATCTCCTACCTCTTCAGAGACCAGTGTGGTTGGCCGCAAAGGTGGATTCTCTACAAGGCAGTACAAGCATCTGTCTAGGGCCTGATGGCCCTAAATGGCCCCTCCTGCTGCTGGATGTTTTATTTTTTATAAGCAAATTGTAGGGGGAACAATGAGTTCTCCCTAGCCCAGGGAAGTGCAGGCAGGTGTTGTTTGATACAGAGTGACCATCCTTATTGATGACACTGGGGTCAAGAGAATGTGTGCTGAGCCCAGACTGGTGGAACCTAGTACATCATACTTACCAACTTTGTAATTCTCCTTTCTGGGAAAAGCGGAGACACTGCAGAGCAATTGAAAGGGTGGGGCTAAATGGTCTTGTCATTGGGTCCAGCCCCCATTACAGAGAAACACCTGCGATTTGAAGTTCCTAGGCAGAGCTAAATTATTTGATCCAGTCATTAAGCCACGTACCTTCCTGCAGACTGGCAGCAGCTGAAGTGCTAGTATTTGGTTGCTGCTCCTGCTCATTATCCATATCAATGGACAAACACCAGCTGTACAATTTTTTTTTTTTACTTTTTTCATATGTGACATCTCACAGTGCTTATAATTATGTAAAGTTGTGAACAGATGTAGTGGAGTACATTACAGCACACACCACTTATCCAAAGAAAATAATATTTAAAAAAAGTAACTGCAAATAACAACTCACAGTGCCTTTATTTATGTGAACGGAGTGGGGTACAGGTCTTGAGATCATTGCCAGTATGGCACACTTACAAGTTTCGGTACTTATGTAGTATCTGGGCTGCCGATTTTTTGATTGTATGCCTTAAGTTAAGGCATACAATCAGATGCGATGCGATGCGATATCGCATCGCATCGCATACGATGCGATGCGATGCGATGACCCGATTTTTCCATAGGATTCAATGTTAAAATGGACTGAGTCCATTTTAACATGAAATTCAATGGGAAAAAGGGGTCCTTTTCATACCCCTACTATCCAAGTGGGCATGGAGTTGGATATAAACCTGTGGCGAGCGTAGCGAGCCACCGAGCCCGAAGCTCGGTATTCTGTGTCCCCTCGCGGGGCTCGCTACGCTCGCCACGCTTCGGGCTCGGTGGCTCGCTACGCTCGCCACAGGTTTATATCCAACTCCATGCCCACTTGGATAGTAGGGGTATGAAAAGGACCCCTTTTTCCCATTGAATTCCATGTTAAAATGGACTCAGTCCATTAACATTGAATCCTATGGAAAAATTGGGTCCATCGCATCGCATCGCATCGCATCGCATCGCATGCGATTTGGTCGGGTGCGATGCGATGCGATGGACCCGATTTCAAAATCGGCAGCCCAGTTACTACATAAGTACCCAAGTTTCTGCCCTATTAAAGACGAATAAACAATTACTTACTATCTGCCTGTATTGATCTGTGAGATTAGTAAGGCAAAGGGCAGCTCTCCCAATAAGACTTAAGGTCCATACTCACTGGGCGACTATGCCCAGCGTGTATGGACAGCGATGATCACTATAAACTCTGCGGGGAAAGCCGCAGAGTGCATACACACTGAGCGGCTTTCCCCCTGCCCGGCGCCGGCAGGGGGTATAACCAGCAGATGAACGGCTTTCTCAGCGATGTTGCGGGGGAGCGCAGTAGCGCTCACCGCTCATCGCTGGGCCATACACACTGGGCGGCTTTGAGCTGAAAGCCGCTCAAACCTGCTGTTTTGAGCGACTTTCAGCTCAAAGTCGCCCAGTGTGTATGGGCTTTTACATTCATAAGACTTACATTCGGCGCCAGACACTGGACCTTCCCGGTTTATGTCTCAGGAGTCTATCTGCATATGCAAAGAGTGACATGGGCTGCTGCGCGGGGATGCTGGGATGGATCCTATTGGATCCCTCTTAGTAAGAACATGGAAAGAAGCCCATGCATAGTAAATATTGAAATGCTGTAAATATCCCCAAAACAGGGTTTTTACCATTTTTCCATTAGTACATCCCAACACCAGTCCTTTAAAATTTTAAAAAAATTACGTTCTTGGAAAAAGAAGACCCATCAGCATGAAGATCCAGGAACGTGCCTCAACCAAACCCTTCAGCCTAGAAAACAATTAGACAATTGATCAAGAGCCACTTTCAGCTCGCCAGCAATGTGGAGCCAACAAACTTATGAAAGCAATGTGTGATACCTTATTCTACCAGAACAACTGAAACAAGAAATTATAGATTGCCAGCATAGTATACTATTAAACTCCCTTAGAAACAGTGAGCAAAGCCGCAATTGTGTTAATTGAGTTAATAGGAAATGTTTTGACTTTGTAGATTTGTAGGACAGGGATGGGGAATCTTTGGCCCTCCAGCTGTTGTTGAACTACGCATCCCAGCATGCCCTGCAACAGTTTAAGCATGGCCAATTAGTAAAATTGTAGCAGGACATTCTGGGATGTGTATTGATGGGATGTGTGTGCGTCAGGCAGCGAACAGGTCTGAATCCTGGTCCGCTGTGTAGAAGTTTGCACATTTTAATCTTGTGTCACATTTCATCAATGAACCCATTGCTTAGACTGACGCGTATAAGTGTCCGACCGCCCTCATAACACAGGACTTCCCCACACCGTGTGGCCACACACATACACCTCTCAGAGACACAACACGATACAATGTAACAACGCCACTATCTGTGAGCAGGAAATGTTTGGAAGATGTAACGTACCATGAAGAATCAATTCTTCAGTCGTTCCAAAAGAAAAAAGTATGCTCGAAGATTCCCAACACAGCTTCTCTGTTGATTTTCAGTTTGGTTGCAGATATTATCATAGCATTAATATTTAAAGCTTGTCTTTATCTCCAAGGCAAGCTGATGTATAATAAATGAATCGAACTGTCTAGGGATTTTGGCAGGCAGAGTTAAAAGGTGTTTAGTTTTAACGTTACAGCGTAATCGATCATTTGGACTGGAATTCGCTGTCTAATAAATAAGATTTAACACAAAAGTATGGTATACACTTTTAAGTTCTAAGGATCTTCTTTGAGCTTCAAATACGCTATGGTTAATATCTTATTAATGTGAACAACGGTTCACTGTTGTCTTAAGGCTTCTGATGTGTCTTTTCCAAGGATGGAAGCACATGTTGTACCGGGATGCGGTCATTTGGTCTACAGCATGATGGTAGACAGTCATTAGGTCGAAACCATTAGGTTGACATAAAAAAGGTCGACATGGGTCTAGGTCGACATAAGAAAAGGTCAACATAGTTCTAGGTCGAAAGGTCATTAGTTCGACAGGTCATTAGTTCGACAGTGTATGGGTCGACAGTCAAAAGGTGGTTGACATGGGGTTTTTAAGTTTTTTTGAGCCGACGTGTTGACAGGTGGTATTTCATGCCCTACCATCCACCAGGGCAGTGGTTCCCAAACTTTTTTGAATCACGGCACCCTAGAGCATCAAAATATTTTCAAGGCACCCCTAGGCCAAATGCTTTTTATCGATAAATTCAGAAAAAAAGTATTAAATTTAAGTGCATTGTGTTTATATGTCACAGTTATGTGTTGATGGACAGGATTTGCTTCTGTTTGTCCACATATATTATGATTGGCAGGCACAAGCACTGGTTTTGCCTGGTACATTGACCATAAATAATATGAATTGATCCTGGTCCACCAACCCAAGGCACCCCTGCAAGTGTCCTGAGGCACCCCAGGGTGCCTAGGCACACAGTTTGGGAACCACTGCACTAGGGCGTGGTGGGAGAATAAAATATTGTGCCCGACGCATCGCGAGCACACGGGATGCGGTGCACTTGGGATGCGGTGCACTTTAAACTGCGTCCAGTTGACTGTGTTGACATCCAGGTCAAAAAAACTGTGAAAAACCCCATTTCGACCTTTTGACTGTCGACCATCATGCTGTAGAACCAAATGATCCAAACCCGTTGTACCTGCCCCATTCTTTCCACTTTTGGAGAACAACCAAGGCCTGCTCACCCTAGGGCGATATGAAATGTTTCTAGTTGACTGCATTATTCTCACTGAAAGCTAAAACGGTGGCTATGTTAGTGTAGGAAATTCTGCATTCTGCTCTGCAACCACAAGATGGCAGATGCTACTGGTTGTGGCAAATTCCTACTCTGCTACTATCTGGGCGAGGATGGAATGGACGACAGTCTCTAGATCACATGTCTTCAACCTGTGGCCCTCCAGATGTTGTGGAACAACATTTCCCAGCATGCTCTGACAGTTTTCGCATGCTCATATCGGAAAAAATGTGGCAATGCATGTTGGAACATGTAGTTTCACAACATCTGGAGGGCCATAGGTTGAAGACCCATGCTCTAGATCATGGGTCCTCAAACTGCGGCCCTCCAGATGTTGTCAAACTACAAACCCCAGCATGCCTTGCCACCATTTTAACACTCCCTTATAGCAAAACTGTGGCAAGGCATGCTGGGATTTGTAGTTTCACAACATCTGGAGTTCCGCAGTTTGAGGACCCATGCTCTAGATGGACCGTGAATAGGTTGATATTGACAAAATGTCGACATGACAGAGGTCGAGATAAAAAAAGCCATCAAATGACACGTCGATATGAGTTTATTTTTTTTTTTCTTGACAATGTCGGCACCTGTCAACATGGACTCCCAATGAGCGTAGCACTTGCGTTTCCAAATTGGAGTCCATGTGGATGATAAGTTATTAAAAAAACTACAAAAAATTACTCATGTCCACCTTTACACGTGTCAATATTTATCACGTCAACCTTTTGCTTGTGTCATTGGGATCTGATTGGCCAACACATTGGGAAGGTCAGTTCCCGGAAAGATAACATACTGTAGGAAAAAAAGAATTGGTAGTGCAGCGCTATGATATTGAAAATGATATTATAATGAGTACTGATCAGTTGGGAATTACAATACAATCATGATGTTGGTATCACAGTCTCGAGCTGGCAGACCCAATAGTAAGCAGGTGGTGGTTTCCCAAATAATAGTAATCCAAGTAATGTAGCTCTTGCCAAGGTGGAAAAGAAATGGTGGAGGAGCTGGTTCAATATGGGAAGTCCTTCCAGTGTAGTCTAATGTCCAAAAAAGAGTCTCACTGATGCATTTTGCCGTCTACTGACAACTCTTTCAAAGATGTAATGGTGTGTACACACGGGCACAATCAGCATGAGATTTTGACTATATACTCAAAATCGCATGCAGATCGCACAGGTTTTTTATCTTGCGATCCCGATGCGATCCTGATGCGCGCTCCCGTGGCAGCACAAATTGCAACCCAAATAGACAGGGCTGCAATGACTTATATAGTGCAGATCTGCACTATATCGTCCAAATCGCATGCATGTCAGGTGGCTTGCCATGCAAGTCAATCCCGCATCGTCCATGTGTATGTACACACCATAACACTCAAAGTGAAGTCAGGGTTTATATACCCTAACTATTGTTTCCCAGATCCTGAGCACTGCTAGATGTTTTACGCCAAACTCCTGCTAGATAAAGAGTCAACATCATGAACAGGAGATAAGCTTCCCTGCACGGCCTCACTACTCAGTCAGGATCATGGACACTGGTTTTTTTCCAAAAAGACCAGCTCTGGTGGACACTACTGAGGATTAATACCATCTACCTCGAAGGAGCCCTATAGGAACAAACAGGAATCCACCACAAGTATAATTTATTGTCCTTTGTCCTATTAACATACAGTATATGTACCAAAGTGCTAATTTTATGAGAATTATTTTATATGCTAGAAATTGTATGCTTTCTCACTGAAATGAGATAATGGTACTTGTGTACTTTCACGGCTCCCATCGCATGCCATCGCATGCCAAATGTAGTGGCATGCAATGGCATGCGATGGTATGTGATTTTTGCATTTTTAGCAATTTTTTGAAAAATCGCATGTGATCGCATTGCATGCGATCGAATGCGATTTTTAACAGAAATGCATCCAAATGCATTGAAATTAGTATCAAACATGTTCAATGGCCCCCAAATGTCATTTTTGAGGCTGTACCACCCCCACTATCAATGCGAACCCGAAGCGTGGCGGTACGCGTCCTACGACCTTTTTATACCCCCACTATCCACGTCGGTGTGAAGTTGAGAATAGAAAGTGTGGCGAGCGCAGCGAGCCAACGAGCCCGAAGCGTGGCGAGCGCAGCAAGCCCCGCGAGGAGACACGGACACCTGTGAAGAGGCAACGGAGAAAGCCGGTTCTCCCCGCTGCCTGTCAGTGCGGGGGGAGCCGGCTGTGAAGCAGCCAGACCAGCGCTGGATCCAGGAATGGTAAGTAACGCTGGTGTAAAAGTGAGGTGTGTGTGTGTGTGTAATAAACTTTTACTTCTCTGTGTGTGTGTTTTTTATAAACATTCTTTTTACAGGTGGACTACAAGTCCCAGCGGGCCCATTAATGCCCCGCATGCTGGGACTTGTGGTTCTCCAAGTCCCAGCATGCGGGGGAGGTCTGCTGGCACTTGTAGTTCTCCGGTATAAAGCAATGTAACGTATGATCGATTTAACCCTATCGATTTAACCCTAAGGCTCCGGGGGCGAAATGTAATAGGGTGCGATTTTTAGACTAAAAAAAAATCGCACCAAATCGCACCTTTAAAAATCGCATTTTTTGCCGCGAATTCGCATATGTAATGAGATGCGAATTTGCGGCAAAAAAATGCGATTTGCCGCGATTTCGGGCGATTTTTAGTCATGAAAATGTGCGCATTTTCAGTCATGAAAATGTGCGCATTTTCATAGATGCGATTTTGTGCTAAAAAAAGTGTTAAAAAAAACGGCGTGGGGTCCCCCCTCCTAAGCATAACCAGCCCCGGGCTCATTGAGCCGGACCTGGTTCCAAAAATACGGGGGACAAAAATCATAGGGGTCCCCCGTATTTTGAAACCAGCACCGGGCTCCAACAGCCCGCGGTGTCATGCCACAGCCGGGGGACACTTTTTATACAAGGTCCCCCCGCCAAAACATGAGCACCGTGGCTGGTCAGCCTTGGACGGGGTACCTGGAGGAGTGGGGACCCCCCCAATAAAGGGGTCCCCCCCCCCAGGCTTCACCCATCCAGGGCTGAAGCCCGGGGCTGTCACCGGCGTCCGTGGCCAGTGGACACCGGCCTGATAGGGTTAAATCGATCATACGTTACATTGCTTTATACCGGAGAACTACAAGTGCCAGCAGACCTCCCCCGCATGCTGGGACTTGGAGAACCACAAGTCCCAGCATGCGGGGCATTAATGGGCCCGCTGGGACTTGTAGTCCACCTGTAAAAAGAATGTTTATAAAAAACACACACACAGAGAAGTAAAAGTTTATTACACACACACACACCTCACTTTTACACCAGCATTACTTACCATTCCTGGATCCAGCGCTGGTCTGGCTGCTTCACAGCCGGCTCCCCCCGCACTGACAGGCAGCGGGGAGAACCGGCTTTCTCCGTTGCCTCTAACAGCTTCTGTAGCGCTGTCCCAGTGCTACAGAGGCTGAGAGCGCGATTGGCTGAGCTATGCGTCTCCATGGTGACGCATAGCTCAGCCAATCAGGACTGAGCTATGCGTCTCCATGGAGACGTATCGGCCAATCGTGCTCTCAGCCTCTGTAGCGCTGGAACTTGTAGTTCTCCGGTATAAAGCAATGTAACGTATAATCGATTTAACCCTATCAGCCCGGCGTCCACTGGCCACGGACGCCGGTGACAGCCCCGGGCTTCAGCCCTGGATGGGTGAAGCCTGGGGGGGGGGACCCCTTTATTGGGGGGTCCCCACTCCTCCAGGTACCCCGTCCAAGGCTGACCAGCCACGGTGCTCATGTTTTGGCCGGGGGACCTTGTATAAAAAGTGTCCCCCGGCTGTGGCATGACACCGCGGGCTGTTGGAGCCCGGTGCTGGTTTCAAAATACGGGGGGACCCCCAGATTTTTTGTACCCCGTATTTTTGAAACCAGCACCGGTCCAAGAGTCCGGGGCTGGTTTCAGAAATACAGGGGACCCCTATGCTTTTTGTCCCCCATATTTTTGGAACCAGGTCTGGCTCAATGAGCCCGGGGCTGGTTATGCTTAGGAGGGGGGACCCCATGCCATTTTTTTTTAATAAAAACACTTTTACACATTTTTATTAACAGGACCATGCACAGATCTCAATGATCTGTGCATGGTTCTGTCAAATTCGCCTGTCAGAACCTGGTCTATTTTTTTTGCGATTTTTGGTAACATTTACCAAAAATCACACCCTATTACATTTGCGAGTTGTATACTTTATAATGGGAAAACATCTGGATGCGATTTGAAATGTGACTAAAAATCGCAACTTTCAAAAGTGCGATTTCGCGGTAAAAAGTGCGATTTTTACCGCGATTTTCAACCTATTAAATGCGATTTTCGGAAAATGTGCGATTTCGGCCGTTTTTGACCAAAAATCGCACATGTCTAAAAAATCGCACCCTATTACATTTCGCCCCGGATTTCTCTGCACACTTCTCATTGTTATCATTACATTTATAAACGGCAATAAATATACAGTCATTGGATCTTTCTGCGACTATACTGTGCATGGATTTAACATTATTATTATTATTATTATAATTTTATTTATAAGGCGCCACAAGTGTTTCGCAGCGCCGTACAAAGGAACAATACAGGGAGACAAAAAAAAAAAAAAAAAAAAAAAAAAATGTCCAAGGAGGGATAATGTCATTAAAGCTCTTTAAGTTCACGGTTTACGCATGCACGATTTTGATTTCCGAGAAGGAAGGTGGCAGTAGGGGAATGCCCAGCGTTTTGTAGGCATCCCCTTAAAAACGATGGGTGTTTCCCAAATCCATACAACCGGGTGTGGTATGATTTACCGACAGTCGGGCTCCCGACAGTCATTATCCCGACTGCATGGTCTCAGACAGCGTGGCCAGCGCAACAAAGCCCCTTGTGGGCTTGCTGCGCTCGCCACGCTGCGCCACCTATTCTATTCTCCCTCTATGGGGGTCGTGGACCCCCACGAGGGAAAATAGCCGACGGCCGCCGGCAACCCGGCCGTCAGTGTTTTAACAGTCGGGATCCCGAAGTCTGGAGTTTTTCCAAATGTAATCCAGTCTCCCACTCTGCAGCGCATTGGAGTAAGTACGCGAGTCTGGCGGAGCGGTAACAGCCCAGAAAATTGCTCTATTTATACACTGGATACTGCGTGGAATACAGTATTAATATTTAACAGTACAGGTGGTCTATAGTCAGTGGCGTAACTATAGAGGGTGCAGGGGATGCAACTGCTATGGGGCCCGGAGACTTGGGGGGCCCCGCAGCAATCCCCTGCACCCTCTTGAAGCTTATCGGGTTTTTTGTAAATATACTTTCCGACCACATCAGTGCCCGTGAGCTTGTACCCACCTGAAATTTACTAGTGCTGCTGGTGCCAGGGAATAGGAGGTGCCGCCCGGCAGTGGTCAGCAGAGAAGAAGAGCCGGGGGCCCTGCGGCGGCAGCCCATGGGAGAACAGGAGGCACAGCAGCGGTGGCAACCCTGTGGTTGTTTAAAAGGTCTGGCAGCAGGAGCCAGCGGGAGAGGTTTTGTAGAGTAGGTGAGATCAGAGCATGTTTGAATCCGCACAGCGGGAAGGGAGCAGAGTGCGGTGCTGCAGATCGGAAGAAAGATCCGATCTGTGCTGTGTTTTTCTCCCTCTGTCTCTCTGCACCTAACCTCTTTCCCCATACTTCCCCGTAACTTTTCTTCTTTCTTACTTCCTCCACCCTCCATCTCTCTCCCTGACAACCTCTTTCACTGCCTGGGTGGAATGCAGCCTGCAATCCATGTCTCTGCTTCCATGAAGGACTCCCACTCTCCTGATGCACAGACTTTCCGACTGTCAGATTTTTTCTGACGGTCGGAAAAATGGAGCTGACATTGAATAGGTAGAATATACATTTGACCTATTCTTCTAGAAAATATCCGCCCGGTGGATACAGATGGAGCCTTCATCAGCTAGCCTTCTACGGATAGCCATTGCTCACCAAGGCCTAATGTTCTCTGCTGCAATACAATACATGGAACCATACAGTAGGGGATTAACATAGGATTAAGGGGGGTATTCAATCTCCTGCATTTCCCAACAGGGGAAATAGCGGCGGGGCGCTACTCAATGCTGTCTTTCCTGACAGCATTGAACAGGGATCTCGGCAGAACAGGCCCGACTTTAGAAGCCGTTGAGCCGGCCAAGAACAGGACAGGGTCATGAATGTTGGGCCAGCCCGACAGCTCTGGCTCACTTATTATACCCCTTTCACACTCGCAGAGCCGGGTCATACCCGGGAATGTGTTCCCGGATGCTTCCCAGGACGCTACCCGGAAATGCACCCTTTCACATTGCACTCAGACCTGGGATCAACCAGCGACAGCCCCATTCACACTGATCCCGGGAAATCCCTGCAAATACATATGCATGTCATTAGAAATGGACTCCAGGGCTCTGAAAGATGACATCAACGGCTTTTTTAAAGTCATGTGTACCCAATACCGGGTACGGGACCATTCACACTGACCGCATCCCGGGTCGATTCCTTTATCTACCCAGGTCAGGACCTGGGTAGAAATCCCGGGATATTCTTTCAAGACCCTTTCACAATGAGCTAAATTCCGGGTTGATGCGCGTTCATGTGCAAAAACCCGGGATATTTTTGCAAGTGTGAAAGGGGTATTAATCCAATTAAAGGGCTAGATCAGGATGGCTCTACAGTATCTGTATATCGGTATAGATGTAATACCCCCCTTAGGCTTAGTACATCTCCCCCTCATTCCCCCTCATTCACATGAACATTATAGACAGCTCTGAGTAGATGCTTCCTTTACAAAACCAACAACAATTTATGTCAATTCTCTATCATATTTATACACTACAATGCATAGAATAGATACCGTTTACTGTTACTGGCAAGTACTGTACCGTGATGTTGTCAAGTTATCCGACAAATGATGGTCAGTTATCTTTGGAAGAACAGATTGCACATGAACTGGAGCGAAATACTTATACATCACGTTCATGGCTATTTTATATACAGAATTCTGGGAAGGATCAACACTCATTTCTGGAAGAAGGCAGCGCATGTATTCATGGTGGTATATGAGGGTGATCCTCACTTATATGTTGGTTACTGTAATCCCTAGCAGATTTCTTCTGGGATTGTGTTATCCTCCATCCATCCTGGTAATCGGAATATCTGTCCTATTTATCAATACACGCCCCATTGTGGTAAACAAAATGTCTTATGGCATTGGCAAAATTGTAAGTATGGTACAAGATAATGTATAGCTTTGCCGGGCCAGCTATGGGCACGTGTTAAGCTGGGTACACACTGTACACTATGGGCCTAATTCAGTATGATTTGTATTTTGTGAGTGATGGCAAAAACACAGGTCTTGAGGCCAGCATGCGAGGGGCCGCACAGTACCGGGCAAGGCCGCCCCCTATGGCATGTTCCTCCCAGAAATGCGATTACAAAACTTACGATCATATCGCTATTAAGGGTAGCCCACTCGCTGCACTGCTAGGCTGCAAAGAAAGTTGCTGGCCTGCCCTGTTTTGGGTTGAGGCAGCTGGGCCCACCCTGCGTACGGCCCTGAATTGTCCAGTCTATGCCACCACATGACCATGTTGATGCATAACCCTAACCCTCTACCCGCAGCCTAACTCTAAGCCTCTCTGCTGCTGCCTGACCCTTGTCCCTGATACTGGCATTTTGGGGCAGGTCTCCTGGCGTTAGTTGGAATGCCGGCAATAGTATCCATTATGGAGATTGCAAAGTTTTTGTTCTTTTCCTCTCATGATACTAGTAAATAGGCTACCTGCTTTTTCACATTGGACTATGGGTTCATCATTATTCAATGGCCATCTACATTGGGGATGAGGTCAATATGTATAACTACTAAAGATAACTTCTATGGAATACTATATTCTTTTCTCTTTTTTTCTCTTTTCTTGTACCTCTCTCTTTCCTCCTGTCTTCCTATTTTTCTCATGTCTCCCTCTTTTCCTCATGTCTCCCTCTTTCATCCTGTCTCCCTCTTTCATCCTGTCTCCCTCTTTCATCATGTCTCCCTCTTTCATCATGTCTCCCTCTTTCATCCTGTCTCCCTCTTTCATCATGTCTCTCTCTTTTCCTCATGTCTCCCTCTTTCATCCTGTCTCCCTCTTTCCCGTCTCTCTCTTTCCTCCTGTCTCTCTTTCCCCCTCTCTCCCTCTTTCCTCCTGTCTCCCTCTTTTCCACCTGTCTCCCTCTTTTCTCCTGTCTCCATCGTTCCCCATATCCCTCTTTTCCACCTGTCTCCCACTTTCCCCCTGTCTCCCTCTCATCCTCCTGTTTGCGTCTATCCTTGTGTCTTCCTTTCCACCTGTTTCTCTCTTTCCTCCTGTCTCCCTATTTTCCTCCTGGCTCCCTCTTTCCACCTGTCTCCCTATTTTCCTCCTGTCTCCCGCTTTTCTTCCTGTCTCTCTCTTTTACTCCGGTCTCTCTCTTTCCTCATGTCTCCTTCTTTCCCCCTGTCTCCCTCTTTCCTCATGTCTCCCTCTTTTCCTCCTGTTTGCCTCTTTCCCCGTGTCTCCCTCTTGTTCTCCTGTTTGTCTCTTTCCTCCTGTCTCCCTCTTTTCCTCCTGTTTGCCTCTTTCCTCCTGCCTCCCTCTTTCCTCCTGTCTCCCTCTTTCCTCCTGTCTCCCTATTTTCCCTGTCTCTCTCTTTTCTTCCTGTCTCCCTCTTTCCTCCTGTCTCCCTCTTTCCTCCTGTCTCCCTATTTTCCTCCTGTCTCCCTATTTTCCTCCTGTCTCCCTCTTTTCCTCCTGTTTACCTCTTTCCTCCTGGCTCCCTCTTTCCCCCTGTCTCCCTATTTTCCTCCTGTCTCCCTCTTTTCCTCCTGTCTCTCTCTTTTACTCCGGTCTCTCTCTTTCCTCATGTCTCCCTCTTTCCCCCTGTCTCCCTCTTTCCTCATGTCTCCCTCTTTTCCTCCTGTTTGCCTCTTTCCACGTGTCTCCCTCTTGTTCTCCTGTTTGTCTCTTTCCTCCTGCCTCCCTCTTTCCTCCTGTTTGCCTCTTTCCTCCTCTCTCCCTCTTTCCTCCTGTCTCCCTATTTTCCCTGTCTCTCTCTTTTCTTCCTGTCTCCCTCTTTCCTCCTGTCTCCCTCTTTCCTCCTGTCTCCCTATTTTCCTCCTGTCTCCCTCTTTTCATCCTTTCTCCCTCTTTTCCTCCTGTTTACCTCTTTCCTCCTGTCTCCCTCTTTCCTCCTGTCTCCCTATTTTCCTCCTGTCTCCCTATTTTCCTCCTGTCTCCCTCTTTTCCTCCTGTTTACCTCTTTCCTCCTGGCTCCCTCTTTCCCCCTGTCTCCCTATTTTCCTCCTGTCTCCCTCTTTTCCTCCTGTCTCTCTCTTTTACTCCGGTCTCTCTCTTTCCTCATGTCTCCCTCTTTCCCCCTGTCTCCCTCTTTCCTCATGTCTCCCTCTTTTCCTCCTGTTTGCCTCTTTCCCCGTGTCTCCCTCTTGTTCTCCTGTTTGTCTCTTTCCTCCTGTCTCCCTCTTTTCCTCCTGTTTGCCTCTTTCCTCCTGCCTCCCTCTTTCCTCCTGTCTCCCTCTTTCCTCCTGTCTCCCTATTTTCCCTGTCTCTCTCTTTTCTTCCTGTCTCCCTCTTTCCTCCTGTCTCCCTCTTTCCTCCTGTCTCCCTATTTTCCTCCTGTCTCCCTATTTTCCTCCTGTCTCCCTCTTTTCCTCCTGTTTACCTCTTTCCTCCTGGCTCCCTCTTTCCCCCTGTCTCCCTATTTTCCTCCTGTCTCCCTCTTTTCCTCCTGTCTCTCTCTTTTACTCCGGTCTCTCTCTTTCCTCATGTCTCCCTCTTTCCCCCTGTCTCCCTCTTTCCTCATGTCTCCCTCTTTTCCTCCTGTTTGCCTCTTTCCACGTGTCTCCCTCTTGTTCTCCTGTTTGTCTCTTTCCTCCTGCCTCCCTCTTTCCTCCTGTTTGCCTCTTTCCTCCTCTCTCCCTCTTTCCTCCTGTCTCCCTATTTTCCCTGTCTCTCTCTTTTCTTCCTGTCTCCCTCTTTCCTCCTGTCTCCCTCTTTCCTCCTGTCTCCCTATTTTCCTCCTGTCTCCCTCTTTTCATCCTTTCTCCCTCTTTTCCTCCTGTTTACCTCTTTCCTCCTGTCTCCCTCTTTCCTCCTGTCTCCCTATTTTCCTCCTGTCTCCCTATTTTCCTCCTGTCTCCCTCTTTTCCTCCTGTTTACCTCTTTCCTCCTGGCTCCCTCTTTCCCCCTGTCTCCCTATTTTCCTCCTGTCTCCCTCTTTTCCTCCTGTCTCTCTCTTTTACTCCGGTCTCTCTCTTTCCTCATGTCTCCCTCTTTCCCCCTGTCTCCCTCTTTCCTCATGTCTCCCTCTTTTCCTCCTGTTTGCCTCTTTCCCCCTGTCTCCCTCTTGTTCTCCTGTTTGTCTCTTTCCTCCTGCCTCCCTCTTTCCTCCTGTTTGCCTCTTTCCTCCTGCCTCCCTCTTTCCTCCTCTCTCCCTCTTTACTCCTGTCTCCCTATTTTCCCTGTCTCTCTCTTTTCTTCCTGTCTCCCTCTTTCCTCCTGTCTCCCTCTTTCCTCCTGTCTCCCTATTTTCCTCCTGTCTCCCTCTTTTCCTCCTTTCTCCCTCTTTTCCTCCTGTTTATCTCTTTCCTCCTGTCTCCCTCTTTCCTCCTGTCTCCCTCTTTCCTCCTGTCTCCCTATTTTCCTCCTGTCTGACTCTTTTCCTCCTGTCTCCCTCTTTTCTTCCTATCTCCCTCTTTTCCTCCAGTCTCTCTCTTTTCCTCCTGTCTCCTTCTTTCCTCCTCTCTCTCTCTCTTTCCCCCAGGCTCTCTCTTTCCACCTACAGTATTTCTCTTTTCTACCTTCTCTCTTCAGTTCCCTTCCACTATTTTTCTTCTACTTTCTCTCCCCCTCTTACTCCATGTCTCTCTCCCACCTAATTTGTCAATTTCTATTATTGGCACTTTATTTTATTATGTACAGTATATTGTCATTAACATGAACTTTTTCTACACATCTTTGCTATTGTATTGTGCTATAGTTTCTGTGTTTTTATCATGAAGGGGTGTGTGATGAGTAAGTATGGGAAATAACAGAAGTGCATGGAAACTATAGATGTGTGGTATGCCGGAGGTGATCATGCTGGAAGTGATATTACTGACTCAGGTAGGAAGGGGTGGGGTTTAGACCAACTGTCATTAAATTCCATTTTTATCACCCTTCAGCTTTATATATTTCCCCCTGACAATAAGGAGTTTCTGAGGCTCATTTTACAGTAGTTCCCTTTCCTTACATATAACAGTGATTAGCAGTGGGTGAGTCTACCTGTCCCCTCCCCGGCATGTTGCGGTGGAGTGTTTGGGGAAGGGCTGTTTGAGACTGCGGGGTAAATGTACTAAGATGGGAGTTCTATTAAAGATAAGGTGTTGTCCCTAGCAACCAGTCAGATTCTATTGATTATCTTCTAGACGGTGCGAAAATAAATAACACGTAGAATATGATTGGTTGCTAGGGGTAACATCTTACCTTCACTTGAACCCCCATCTTAGTAAATTTACCCCTGGTTGTGGCAGAGACCAACAGTCACTTTAGGACTCTCCGTTATGGGCTGACATCCAAAACATTAGTCCATTTGCTTAATGTAAACACATTGGGCCTGATTCATACCTGTTTGCTAGGTAAACGTTGCCCCACCAATCGAATCCACTCCCTAACATGTGTGGGGATGCGGCCTCAGATAGCCGGATTCGGGGTGGGGGATGATGTCATATACCATGTGATGTCAGCAACCCGCCCCTAGCAGCCATAGATACACCTGCATCTGCAGGGGTACGCCCAACATTTGTATGGGCAACGGCCATAAAGCACTGGGTTTTTCCGTGCTTCCGCCACCCTTCCCAGCCCTCCCGGAGTGAATGGCCCGGCACATGTGAAAGTTGCCGAAGCAACACAAACACGGCCATTGGGGACAGGGACGAATTTGGCTCATTATGATCGGGTCTGAATCAGCCCCATTGTGTTGTTGAATTTTCATGTAGAATGTTGATTTTCTAGATAGTTATAATATTTCATACAAACGTCCTAAACCGCAATGTAGAATAAAAATGTTGAAACAGTAACTTCAAAGAAAAAGTACATCAAAGAATCAAAGAAGCATTTCAAACAGAATGTACAGTAAGAATCGCAGTGTTCTGCTTTAAGCGATGAAAAGCCCAAATTGACCACGTTATGACTAGTGATGAACGAAATAAATTCAACAAATCTTTTCCTTTTTACGATTTCCAGTGTTTCCCGATCAGCAGCGCGGAACTCAATTTACCATCATAAAAACCTATCCAATACGTAAATAATTAGGTTTGATTCAATTATTTTTTATTGCAAGTGACAATCGCACAACCGTACAAGATCTATATAAACTTTTTGTTTCTCAAAAAGACTTTCCAAAAATAAAACTTATGTCCAAATATTGTGAAGTGAAATGTCACAAACCATAATTCCTGTTCATTCAGGACAATACAGTACGTTACTGTACAAAACTATAGTATCTTATGGAAATCTGATCTGATCTGATTTCTTTTTATCTTTACCAAAAGCTTGACATTGAAAAAATGGCCGGCACAAGGAGAAGGTTGACATGAGTTTTTGGACCATTGGGAAAGATAAAGGCCCTTATTCTGATCGGTGCGTACTTTCCCGAATTCTTTCGGATCGCGTTTTTAGCCGTCTGCGCATGCGTGGGGAACGCCATGCGCATGTGCCACGCATGGTCTCCGTACTTGTTCTCACTAATACCGTACAGAAATGTGCACCGCAATCACTCGGGCAATATGGGCGTGTTATGGGCGTCATGCGGAATGACACAGGGGCGTAGTTTCAAAGTGGGCTAAACTGGGCGGAAACATGGGCGGACACGGGGGAGTACACTTATTTTGGTAGGCGTGCATTCGGATAGCACACCGAATGCATGCGAACAAAAAGGGAAGAAATGTGCGGTGTCCAAAAGGCTAGTATTGCTTTGCGGACACCACTAGGCAATCGGAACGCCTAATCAGGACGGACGCACCTCAACCAATGTCAGCTGAACACAATACAATCACCTTCTTTACTCATTACTTGTTAATTACACGCTTCTCACTGCTGCAATTGAAACCAATGCACCTTAAATGGACCATTACTAAACACACACATATATGCTGCAGTTTTCACACACTTTTACACTGCAAATAATGAACACAACTTAATATTAATAATACTAATACACATGTCACTTCTGCATGTATCAATTAATCCAGACATTTGGGGGGCAAAAATAACATTTATTAAATCAACTTAGAAAATAATTTCGAAACCATCACAAAATAAATGGTACCATAACAGGACTAAAAGTAAATAATATATAATAAATAGCCACAGCAGAATCATTAGGAACACATCAGGTGGCTTCACAACAAAAGTAGAGCACCAACACTTCAAGTACAGCACACAGTAATGCTAGCCGAAACAGGGCAACAGGGGAACCAAACATGACATTTGAACCGCGGGCAAATGTGGTGACCCTCGGCACGGAATTTGACACAGGATGCTGACACACACAGCTCAATGGAAGATTTGGGAAGACATAACGGTGGAGATTAATGGGGACACAAGTTCATTTGCGGCCACGTTTGCCCCTGGCAGGCTCCTTGCCACGTGCAGCAGCTCTTCGGCCTCGGCCACGGCCACAGTCAGATGGTGGGTCACGTGGAGCACATGCTGGGGAGGGGGTGGATGTTCTTCCCCCTCTGGCAGCAGGGAGTGATGATGGTGGTAATGCACCAGAAACGGGTGACATTAGGACCCTATTGGTGGTAACTAGCTCCACCATAAGTTCATTATGGCGGAGGAGGAGTTCATTTTGCCGCAGGGCTTGATCAGCCAGCACCTGCAGGCTAGCAGCAATAGCCTGCAGGCTCGCAGCAATACTCTGCTGGCTGGTGTTCAAACCCTGCAGCACCTCCTCGGCCCTACGCACCCGCTCTGATGCCGACTCTCCCTGCTGCACAATATTTTCAAGCACATGCCCCCACGTGGCCAATTCAGCCGCGGACATTGGCGGCTGCTGCTGCACAGGCCTGCTACTGGGGCCAGGTGCCACAACCTCCTCAAGAGATTCTTGACCAAGCGGTGGGGATGCTATTGAAAGAGAAAATACCAATTACCACACATTCCATGCAAAATTCAAAACATCTACTTATGGCCTGGCAAATAATTACCTTCAAGCATAGAAGCCATCACTTCCGCTGGGGACTCGCTGTCTATGGTGCTCACCCCCCGGACCTCCTCCACTGCAATGCAGCACTCTGCCATCTCTTCCAGGGGGGTGAGCTGCAGCTTTGATGGCATAGGGCCAGCCCCAGAGGTGTGGCTGTGTTCCCACCGCTGGGTCAATTTCTTTTTGAGGTTCCCTTTGAAGTCGTGCCACCTGCAATCAAAGTGTACATATAATACATGTCACTCCTCATGTTTGCTGTAGCACCCATTGCAATCTGAAACATAATACAACATGTGCCTCCTGACACCAAACTTAGATTATATTCATTTTGAAACACAACCCTTAGAAGATACAATCACACTCACCCTACAATAACTATCAATTCAATGACATGGCAAACATGTCTGTGCCTCCAAGCGATGTGACCACCCATTGACCAACTCCATCTAATATTGAATGTAAACATTACTGGACTTGTACTGCTCAAATGTAACACACATGAACTTGCCTCTTCTTAACGTGCTCCGCCGTACGAACTTGTGGAGCCACCGCATTAATCTCCGCCGTTATCTCCTCCAGGATCTTCCATCTCCTTGTGTGTGTCAACTTTGCCGGTGGGCACTCGATCAAATCCCGTGCCCGGGTCACCAGGATGGCAAGCTCCTGCGGTTCATATGCCATGTTTCTGGTGGTTGGTTCCTCTGTTGCCCGATTGCGGCCACGGCCACGACCACTGGCACCGCCACTGCCATTGGCACCGCCACTGCCACTGGCACGGCCACGGCCACGGCCACCGGTTGCTGTACTTGAAGAGCTGGCCAGGCTACTCTGTTGGGAAGCCACCTGCTGTGTTCCCAATGATTCTGCTGATGCTGAGGATGGGCCAGCTGCCGATTGGCGTGATGTTGATGGCCCATCTGTCTGCTCTCCCCCCAATGGCTGGTCTGGGTTGAGGGGAACATAGGTGGTGTTGGACTCCATGCGGGCCAAGAGGTTCTGCACCACCTGTTCTTCCTCTGACTCTGAGCCAGCCATGTTTGCAACAACTGTTTGCCTTTCTAGCACAACTTTAAATACTATTTCTGTAATTGGCGTTAATCAGCTACAACCTGCGTTCCGTACGGCCGCGTTCCGTACGGCAGCGTCAACCGTGCGGCGCATAGGCCACGCCCCTTGCTGTGGAAAAATATTTAAAAAAAACCTGGCAAACTGAGTAAGTCTGATTTAGTAGGTAAATGCAGATTTGAACACCAATGACCAAATAAAACTGAGGTCACACATGAAATGTATATTTGAATGTACATCTGTACTGTGCACTTGTTTGGTATGTAGTACAACTGACAATACCCATTCCATATGTAAATCCAGTCCACCACTTAGGCACAAGTAATCAGTGCTAGCATCCAAATCACATGTGAAAGCACTCCAAATTCAGCCTTGATGCTAGCTACTTTTCATTCCACCTCTCTAGTATGGCCCAGTATAAGGTAAGTGTACATATGGCAGCATGGCCTAATTTTGGGAAAAGGTCTGGCACTATTTGCTATGTTTCTGCTGCATAGCTTTCATTATAAAATAGCTGTTTAGTACCTTGTTGGGTTAGGTGTAAGTGTCTAGTGATGCAGACTATTTCACCTGTTGCTTATACCCATGTTTGGTGATTGTTATAGATTCTATATAATGGGTTTCCATCTTATTTGACACTGTCTGTTTAGGATGGTCTGGTAAACTATGCAAAGGTACAGCAAGTGTGGGTGTGCGATGCAATGGGTTAGCCGTCTGTTCGTGCGCATACACGCTGTTAGTGTAAAAATGAACAATAAAGTTAATACCAAATATCACTCTGATCAACCAATGACAGCACATGATTGCTTGATTTGTGCCATTGCTAAGATGGCGGCTTATGGAAGAGCAGCACCCTTCTCAGCTGCGGAGCTCAGGACACTGGTCTCCGTTATGGAGACCAGGCTGGGGCGGGCGGGCCCATTTATAACAAACCGCCAGAAGCGGAATGCGTATGCGGTGGCCCGCCGCCGCATATTCGCACGCACCCAGGTGCGGCGGACCATCGCTCAGCTGGAGCGGCGGTGGTCTGACCTGAGGCGTCGGCAGCCGGATTTGCTCCAGCAAATCAGGGGCAGTATTGCTAGATGTGAGTGTTTCTACAGTAAATGTCCATTTGTACCTGATTGCTTACCTGACAATATTTAAGCCACTAAGGTCACCAGCCTGATCATGAGTTAAACATGGCATACAATATATGAGTGCTACTTCCTGTTTGACACCCTGTAATGGTCATAAAATATGTTATTGGGGAGGATTAATGCTTGTGATGCTTACAATGGCCCAAATGTCACAGCATACCTGCCATGTTACAGGCTGTGTTTTGTAAAGGCCACTAAGGAGCTGTTTGCCTGTACGATTATCAGTACTTATAACCTTTGCATTTATAGGTTGATAAGGCTTAATACAAATTACCACTAATTGGCACTTTTTTGATTTTTCCCAAACACAGCACGTGATCGAGCAAGACAGGCCCGGGTCGAGGCAGAGGCATCCCAGGCCCAGGAGGAGGCGGAGCCAGCTATGGGCGAGGAGGGAGAAAGTGAAGAAGGGGTGGCGGAGGAAAGGGATGAAGGGGTGGAGGATGTGTGGGCAGTGGAGGCGGAGGTGGTGGCTTTCGACAACGAGGTGGCAGCCAAGGAGGAGGTCGTGCCAGCCGAGGAGGCCCAGGAAGAGGGGGAGGATGAGGAGGCCTGTGAGGTGGAGCAGGCGGCCGAAAGTGGTATGTATACATAAAGATTCATTATTCCTTTTGTCATCCACTATTTGATATGTAGCACTGGTGATTCAAATGTTTTTGAAAATACTATAAAGGCAAACAACAAATTGGGTAGCAACAGACACACTTTGGGGTTAGATAGGGTGGCCAAACCATCCCTTTCATCCTGGACACATATTAATGACACAGGTTGTGCGGATGGCTTTCAGGTCGATTTTAAGTGCCACTGAACCTGTGTAGTTAATCTGTATCCTGGAAAAAAGTGATGACTTGCTCATGTAAGGGTTACATGTCCCTGCTGCAAGCATACAATCTGTAGCCTCATATAGGTGAGTGGAGTTTACTGGTGATTGATCTGTGTAAACTAGATTCAGTATGGCATAAATGGAGTATGGACAGGCGTGGCTTAGACTGGAGTAACAAGTGGTCAGTGCCCCTGGGCCCTCCTCTAGCTAACCACCCCCTGCGGTCTGCATGTATGTTTTGCACCATAATTGTGTGTTGATTTGGTCTTAGTAATGATTTTGAGCATGGGAGTGGGTTAGTGCTGCAGCTTCCCCTAACTGGCATTATGACAATGATTTCTGGAGCAGACCATCAGCAGGCAAGCCATGCTTGATTGCACAAATGTACTGAGCATTCCTGAGAGTTGTGTAACTCCCCTGCCAGGCTCCATCATATAACAGACACTGAACTTTGTTTGCAGAATTGTGATTGGTGCTGCGCGTGACATGCTTCTCAGAGCTTAGTCATGGGTGGGTTTGGATTGAGAAGGAGCAGTATGACTGTGAGGTGTTCTACAGAGTAAAGGGTATAGGGCAAAAATCAGGCTTTCCATGTAGTATGTATGCATGTATGTATAGGTGTATGTGTCATATATATAGTTATATATGTGTCTCTATAGTATATATATACATATACACACACACCTGTCACGGTGCATGTTTAAAATGTAGGTATGACTATGTTAAATGTATGCATGAATATCATTATTAATTTTTCAATTTGTATTTGGTCCACAGATGAGCCTGCCCAAGCAGAGGAGGGTCTCCGTGGGGCCCTCCTACGAATGAGAGGCCACATGCGGCAGATGATGGCTGAATTGGACCGGCTCCTAGATGGCCCAAATTAATTTTTTTTAAATTATTTTTTGGTAAATTTGTTAATTATAATAATAAATAGTTATTTACAGTTCAAAGTTGTCAGTGTTTTTTTCTAACATGCAAAAGTATATGTGTAACTTGTTTAAAATCTTTTAAATAAGCCAAATGTAAATAGTGTATATAGATGTATGTTAGGGTCACATGCTGTAAGGGTTAATGTGTGTAATGAATGTAGTAGGAATGTGGTTCAGTATAGATTAGCATTTAATTGATTGAAATAGATAACAATCCCTTTTTAATGAGGTTGCCTAATTGCCTAAGTGGGTCATGTGATCGCTGTGTGTACTCAGT
Organism: Crinia signifera; assembly: GCF_055691185.1. Lineage (NCBI taxonomy): Eukaryota > Metazoa > Chordata > Amphibia > Anura > Myobatrachidae > Crinia > Crinia signifera. Next base: position 29,871,064 of record NC_139217.1, read on the forward strand.
AAAAAAGTGTGGGATTGAGCGTAAATACTCCGCATCGGTGCGTACGGACAGCTTCCCGTACGTTCTGACGCGGTAAGACCGTGCTTACGCGGGAAGACCGTGCAGAATCTGTACGTGCCCACCGCACACGCACGGTTTGTATGTTGTCCATACACACGCCCTGTTCTTAAAGAGTGAGTCTGTCCGAATGCAGAGGACACGTGGGCGTTTCTACGGACGTTGGCCGTACGCCACCGCACAGCGTGGCGTGCGGACCGCACCGTAAGAATTCGGGAAAGTACGCACCGATCAGAATAAGGGCCAAAGAGACAAGCGTAAGGAAGCGAGGGAACATGGTACAATATTTGGAGGTCCATATGCTGGTGTAAACGTCGATACCTTTTTATCGTGTCAGTTGTGTTTCATTGTCGACCTTCTGCTGTCAAACTAAATGACTAATGACTGACAAAAATGGGCCCTATTGTACGTCTGTGTGTGTCTGTGTGTGTGTGTGTTTGTGTGTGCGTGTGATCATTAACTGTCAAGAATTGTTATAAATATATAAATTGAGTAATTTTTATTGCATTTTTCAAAGCAAACAATAACAAAGACAATATGGCGAAGACAATATGAGCGGGCAACATGTAAAATCAAACAGTCATCTGAATGTACATAAGGTATTGAATGTATACAGTATGGTAGTATACGTGGAAAACCATTGTCCGGAGGCACCAACCGGACATACTAAAACAGGATACAAAAGAGCACATTCTTACAGCAAGATCACTTAGAAGTATACTACAACTCCGATAGAAGGCGGTGATTATGAATTGTCATCCGTCATTAGCTATATACTAACCTAAATATCCTGCCCTACTATCCCCCGTCCCACTAAACCCAATAACCCCTTAACCCAATAAAACAAAATCCCGACCCCCCACCTTGTATAACCTAATCCCAACCTAGGCATTCCTGGATCCCCATAATGCCCCTAAACTATAACCAGTGTGATAAGGAGAGATAAATGTCCAGCCAATCAGCTCCTTACTGACTTTTTTCAAACACAGCCTGTAACATGGCAGTTGGCAGGTGATTGGCTGGACGTTTATCTCTCCTTATCACCCTTGCATTTATCTCTTGTTAAGGCTTAATACATCTGCTCCATTGTGAGAAAGGGTCCCGTCTCATTCAATATTGGGCAGCACAATATAGTAGGTGAAAATGATATATTATTAAGAAAAAGAAAAAAGCAGGATATATAAGTGCAAATCATCAAGGAAACCAAGAAAAGATACAGGCATCTTGAAATATAGTGTGTCGTAAAATATTAGGATGTCAGATTAGCAAGATCAGCTGCAGGCAAACCCAATTCTCCCACCAATAATAGGATATGAGAGTGAAGTAATACCACAGCAGATTAATAGTCATGTGATAATAAACTAAAATATTAGTCCGGCCAGGCCATCCACCATAGCAGGACCAAGTAGTCAGCAGTCCCTCCGTCATATAACTCAGGATGCACACAGAGTTGACTGTAGTATTGGCCGGCATACCAAAAAACAAAAAAAAAAATAAAAGAACTGTAAATACTGAGGAGAAAGTCCCGAGGTTGTCCCGTTCAGTCAAAAACTTGCACATAGCTGCTTCATAGCTGCTGCTTCTTCCTCTGCAATAAGATAAAGTGTTTTTATTCCTAGAGGAAGAAATGCGTGCTATGAATAAAGAATGATTTTGTTAATTATTAAATATTTTGGAGTAAATTTGCTAAAATCATCAATAAACGGCTGATCCCGGTACGAACGTTTACAAACGGGATCGGCCATGAGCGGTCCGTCAATATGAATGGACAATACAAAGTTACACTCCTGCCATATTCTCCGGATTCTTATTTGCCGATGTTGTAGCCATATGGTGTCGGGACACTCGGTTAGTTTTTTCCTCCCTGGATGGAACAAAGAGGACGCGATCTGCGCTGGAGGAGCTGGTGAGTATAATTTATTTCCGCAGGTACTCAATGGATTCTTCAGGAGAATTAGACAGGCCTATGGTGGACCCTATAAGTAAGTATGTATGGATGGATGTAGTTTTATGTTTCAGGGTGTCTGTGTCTTTTTTTGGCTATTGGTAATGTTGTAGAACAACAAGACCCAGAAGGCCCTCTAATGCCCTGCATGCTGTGACTTGTGGTTCTCCGAGTATCTGCATGCGGGGGAAGCTTCCACAACATATTCCAATAGTTCTTTATTCTTATTTTTACACATTTTTATCAGCCCGGTGCCCACCGCCTAGGTGCACCGGGGACAGCCACGGGCTTCAGCCTGGACTGGGGGTGCAGGGTCCGGGCCTGGTCGGACCAGCCATAGGTTAAAGCAGTGGTTCCCAAACTTTTTTGAATCATGGCACCCTAGAGCATCAAAATGTTTTCAAGGCACCCCTAGGCCAAATGCTTCTTATTGAGAAATTTAGAGAAAAAAATATAAAAGTAAGTGCATTGTGTTTATATGTCACAGTTATCTGGTGAGGGACAGGATTTGCTCCTGTTTGTCCACATATGTTATGATTGGCAGCCACAAGCACTGGTTTTGCCTGGTACATTGACCATTAATAATATGAATTGATCCTGGTCCACCAACCCAAGGTACCCATGCAAGTATCCTGAGGCACCCCAGGGAGCCTAGGCACACAGTTTGGGAACCACTGGGTTAAAGTGTCCCCTGGCTGTGGCATTAGACTTCTGGCTGTTTGGGCCAGGTGCTGTTTTATAAAATATGAGCCCAGGTTTGGTTACAGTCAGGCATATACACCCCACCCCATTTTTAAAAATTGTTTGTAATCTTTTTTTTTTTTAACACGGAGAAGCCTGCACAGATCTGAGTGATTTGTGGCCGCTTTTGCCAAATACAACCCAAAAACATGTTCTATTTGACATTCGTATTTACTGGTGAATTCATATCTGAATTCACCAGTACGAATGATTACAAATATGGAGATCATATACTGTAGAACACTATGGCCACATACGGCCCATGTTCTATTGATGGCGTATATATACATATGTCAAATCAGCTGATTGTAAATTAGCTGGGCACCGATGGCCATCCCTAGCAGCAGCAGCCTTGTTATTCTTTCTTTTACATGCAGTAGCAGCACTGTACTCAGTATCCAGAGTCAGTACATCTCAGCTGCCACAGGTGGCAGTGCTGAGATCAGGAAAATGCATGGTAATGAAAAACGAAACTGAAAGTAAAAGAACGACGGGTCACCTTTTTGGGAACGGCGGCTCCCTCAGTCTTTTATGGGATCCGTTCAAAAGACCCGCTTCGTTCGCAAACGACCCATCTCTAGCCGGGACCACCGCAGCGAATACAGCTAAATCTGGAGGGGGGCTGGGCTACCGGGGGGGGGGGCGCTTCTTTATCTTCGGGGGGTAGGGGGGTTATGGGGGGGGGAGGGTGCACTTAAATTATAGTTACGCCACTGAACTTACTGTATATCATGTAAATGATTGTAGTCATCAGATTGATGCATGGGGTAAGCATTAACTATTGTCAAGCATAAAGGAATGACCCTGGACCCCCCCTCTTCCTTTCCCTGTACAGAGCACTGAATAGATTGGACAATGTTCCTGGTGTGGTGAACACTGTACATGGCGAGGTTCCTGCCTAGTGTGAATAGGTGTGTGTTGTATCTGTGCTATGCTAATCTCTGATCTACATAACATGATCTAATCAATCAGTTGTACTTCTGTCACAGTGATTTACATCCAGGGACTCTTCTCTCAGCAGAGTAATTCCAACATATGATGGATCTCTGAAGATTTGGGATTGATGAGCACAGAAGTAAGAAGAAGATAAAACAGTTTAGCATATTTTTTATGTCAAATAATTGTTTCAACCACAGGCGTCATTGATTCTGAATCATTTCAAACAGCAGATAGTGCACGATGCCCGGGATCGCGGGTGGTCCTGTCCCAAAGGAAAACGGTCATCAAGCGCAAATACATCCCACTAATACACTGAACAAGGCCGTTATATGATTTGCAATGATAATAGATTCACTGTATAATGTACAGAATTATTAGTATTGCAATTAGTACCCTGCCCTATGGATACTGACTGCAGCAAAGTACAATGACAGCAGAACTAACAAATCCCTTGTATTGTATATTTTCCTCCTAGAACATTGATGCGTCTCACAGGTGCAATACAATACACTGTTGTCTGCAGAGCTGGAAGTCTATGAAGAGAGAGCTTGTTGTTTGGTCTTTCTATATTCCGTCTCAGTACTGTTAAGGGATTTTTATGCTGGCCATAATCTCACCCATGAGGGTAGCTACGGCGTCTGGTGCGCACTTGCCACATATAATGAAGTGAAAGATTGCCATCCAGGGAGCCAAAGCCTCACCCATAACTAGTGGGTGGGGTGAGGAGGTGAGATATAACACATGGTAAAAAAAAGCTTGGGGATCAGTGTATACTGTCCTGTGAGGAGTAATGAGATGCTGGGATGTCCTGTCTGGGGTATTGATATGCTGGGATGTCCTGTCAGGAGTAATGAGATGCTGGGATGTCCTGTCTAGGGTATTGATATGCTGGGATGTCCTGTCTGGGGTAATGAGATGCTGGGATGTCCTGTCAGGAGTAATGAGATGCTGGGAAGTCTTGTCTGGGGTAATGATATGCTGGGATGTCCTGTCTGGAGTAATGAGATGCTGAGATTTCCTGTCTGGGGTAATGATATGCTGGGATGGCCTGTCTGGAGTAATGAGATGCTGGGATGTCCAGTCTGGGGTAATGAGATGCTGGGATGTCCTGTCAGGAGTAATGAGATGCTGGGATGTCCTGTCTGGGTTAATGATATGCTGGGATGTCCTGTTTGTAGTAATGAGATGCTGGGATGTCCTGTCTGGGGTAATGAGATGCTGGGATGTCCTGTCTGGGATAATGAGATGTTGGGATGTCCTGTCTGAAGTAATGATATGCTGGGATGTCCTGTCTGGAGTAATGAGATGCTGACATTTCCTGTCTGGGGTAATGAGATGCTGGGATGTCCTGTCTGGGGTAATGATATGCTGGGATGTCCTGTCTGGGGTAATGAGATGCTGGGATGTCCTGTCTGGAGTAATAAGATGCTGGGATGTCCTATCTGGGGTAATGGTATGCTGGGATGTCCTGTCTGGAGTAATGAGATGCTGGGATGTCCAGTCTGGGGTCATGAGATGCTGGGATGTCCTGTCAGGAGTAATGAGATGCTGGGATGTCCTGTCTGGGTTAATGAGATGCTGGGATGTCCTGTCTGGAGTAATGAGATGCTGGGATGTCCTGTCTGGGGTAATGAGATGCTGGGATGTCCTGTCTGGGATAATGAGATGCTGGGATGTCCTGTCTGAAGTAATGAGATGCTGACATTTCCTGTCTGGAGTAATGAGATGCTGACATTTCCTGTCTGGGGTAATGAGATGCTGGTATGTCCTGTCTGGGGTAATGAGATGCTGGGATGTCCTGTCTGGGGTAATGAGATGCTGGGATGTCCTGTCTGGACTTATAAGATGCTGGGATGTCCTATCTGGGGTAATGATATGCTGGGATGTCCTGTCTGGAGTAATGAGATGCTGGGATGTCTAGTCTGGGGTAATGTGATGCTGGGATGTCCTGTCAGGAGTAATGAGATGCTGGGATGTCCTGTCTGGGATAATGAGATGCTGGGATGTCCTGTCTGGGGGAATAATATGCTGTGATGTCCTGTCTGGAGTAATGAGATGCTGGGATGTCCAGTCTGGGGTAATGAGATGCTGGGATGTCCAGTCTGGGGTAATGAGATGCTGGGATGTCCTGTCTGGGGTAATGAGATTCTGGTATGTCCTGTCTGGAGTAATGAGATGCTGGGATGTCCTGTCTGGAGTAGAGAGATGCTGGGATGTCCTGTCTGGAGTAATGAGATGCTGGGATGACCTGTCTGGATTATTGAGGTGCTGGGATGTCATGTCTGGGGTAATGAGATGCTGGGATGTCCTGTCTGGGGTAATGAGATGCTGGGATGTCCTGTCTGAAGTAATGAGATGCTGGGATGTCCTGTCTGGGGTAATGAGATGCTGGGATTTCCAGTCTGGGGTAATGAGATGCTGGTATGTCCTGTCTGGAGTAATGAGATGCTGGGATGTCCAGTCTGGGGTAATAATATGCTGGGATGTCCTGTCTGGAGTAATGAGATGCTGGGATGTCCTATCTGGGGTAATGAGATGCTGGGATGTCCTGTCTGGGGTAATGAGATGCTGGGATGTCCTGTCTGGGGTAATGAGATGCTGGGATGTCCTGTCTGGAGAAATGAGATGCTGACATTTCCTGTCTGGGGTAATGAGATGCTGGGATGTCCTGTCTGGGGTAATGATATGCTGGGATGTCCTGTCTGGGGTAATGAGATGCTGGGATGTCCTGTCTGGAGTAATAAGATGCTGGGATGTCCTATCTGGGGTAATGGTATGCTGGGATGTCCTGTCTGGAGTAATGAGATGCTGGGATGTCCAGTCTGGGGTCATGAGATGCTGGGATGTCCTGTCAGGAGTAATGAGATGCTGGGATGTCCTGTCTGGGTTAATGAGATGCTGGGATGTCCTGTCTGGAGTAATGAGATGCTGGGATGTCCTGTCTGGGGTAATGAGATGCTGGGATGTCCTGTCTGGGATAATGAGATGCTGGGATGTCCTGTCTGAAGTAATGAGATGCTGACATTTCCTGTCTGGAGTAATGAGATGCTGACATTTCCTGTCTGGGGTAATGAGATGCTGGTATGTCCTGTCTGGGGTAATGAGATGCTGGGATGTCCTGTCTGGGGTAATGAAATGCCGGGATGTCCTGTCTGGACTTATAAGATGCTGGGATGTCCTATCTGGGGTAATGATATGCTGGGATGTCCTGTCTGGAGTAATGAGATGCTGGGATGTCTAGTCTGGGGTAATGTGATGCTGGGATGTCCTGTCAGGAGTAATGAGATGCTGGGATGTCCTGTCTGGGATAATGAGATGCTGGGATGTCCTGTCTGGGGGAATAATATGCTGTGATGTCCTGTCTGGAGTAATGAGATGCTGGGATGTCCAGTCTGGGGTAATGAGATGCTGGGATGTCCAGTCTGGGGTAATGAGATGCTGGGATGTCCTGTCTGGGGTAATGAGATTCTGGTATGTCCTGTCTGGAGTAATGAGATGCTGGGATGTCCTGTCTGGAGTAGAGAGATGCTGGGATGTCCTGTCTGGAGTAATGAGATGCTGGGATGACCTGTCTGGATTATTGAGGTGCTGGGATGTCATGTCTGGGGTAATGAGATGCTGGGATGTCCTGTCTGGGGTAATGAGATGCTGGGATGTCCTGTCTGAAGTAATGAGATGCTGGGATGTCCTGTCTGGGGTAATGAGATGCTGGGATTTCCAGTCTGGGGTAATGAGATGCTGGTATGTCCTGTCTGGAGTAATGAGATGCTGGGATGTCCAGTCTGGGGTAATAATATGCTGGGATGTCCTGTCTGGAGTAATGAGATGCTGGGATGTCCTATCTGGGGTAATGAGATGCTGGGATGTCCTGTCTGGGGTAATGAGATGCTGGGATGTCCTGTCTGGGGTAATGAGATGCTGGGATGTCCTGTCTGGAGAAATGAGATGCTGGGATGTCCTGTCTGGAGTAATGAGATGCTGGGATGTCCTGTCTGCAGTAACAACATGCTGGGATGTCCTGTCTGGAGTAAAGCAATGCTGAGGTGGAATGTCCAAGGCAATTAAGTGCTAAGTTCCTGGGGTAATAAAGTACCAGAGTGCTCTGTCTGGGGTAAGGAGGTGCCAGGTTTCCAGTCTGGAGTAGAGATGAGTGATTACTTTTCTCAGATCTCACGTGTTCTAGATTGCTTTTCCTGTGATTTGGGTTCCATTTCACAGAAGATGCCAGAGGCATATAGTGTTGGACTGTGGGCTCCGAGGCACTAAAAAGAATATGCACAGGGTAATGACCAGCATGTGGGACTGTGGACTCTGTGAGGCACTGTGGTATGTGTTCAAGCACCGTACATATAAATAAATAATATAACTGTATACTTTCTTCTTAACCACACACCATCACCAAGTAAACACTTTGAATCTCCGCACCATCAGCCAAACCCAGGGGGGCTTCACCACATGGAGCAGGTAGTGGGGATGTTGAATCTTGGTTTATGAAACATGTGTCAGGTGGAGGATGTCTGGAAGAAGTCAACGAGAACACTTGAGAGTAATAGGTTAGTTCAATTTATTTTATTAGGCTAGGCAGTGATGAGGGGCACAAAATTAGTTGCCATGGGTAAAGACAGTAATTTAACGTAGGGTAGTTCTGAGATGTTGGAGAGAAAGGTAAGGTAAGTAGGGGTTCATTTACTAAGGGAGATCTGTTTAAGATGGTATGTTGCTATGGCAACCAATCCGATTCTTCTTTCTATTACAGTATCTTCTAGAAGGAGCTAAATAAACAGGAAGTAAATTCTGATTGGTTGTTATGGACAACATCTCTTCTTCAATAGAATTCCAGCTTAGTAAATAAACCCCATGGAGATGTTAGTAATAGATAAGGATAGGCAGATGGCTTGGAAATAGCAATGCTTTTTTTTTTTTTTGGGGGGGGGGGGGGGGTTCATATTATGGTCTAGAGTTGAACATCATCTATATATATATAAATGTCTAGTGTTTGTGTGTCTCCGAAACACTGCCATCTGTTGGCAGCGAGTGAAACTACAACTCTTTCTCTCTCACACATACACAAACACAGAGGCAATCACGAGGTAGCAGATTAGCGTTCGAAGCATTAGCATTAGCTTTGAGCGGGCTTACTAGTATAGTATATACTGTATATATACCACGTGAAAATTACTGTCCATTCAAAAGAGAACACTGAATAAAGGAAACGTATCAAATAACTAATTGGTCTGAAGATTCATTAAAACACTCTCTCTGGCATAAATTGTTGTCCTAACATACAGTACCCACCGTTTTTCCATGCGGGCACCTAGCGAGACAAACCTACCAAGACACATTGAATCCCTCACAATTTCACCGCTCCTCCCACTCATGCCACCATTAATTGACTTGGTGCAACTCTCTTATAGTACCAGCACAACTGGTGCCAGATGTTGTTATTTCAGTGCTCCAGGAACACCTGCCTTCAGAACCTATGTATTACAGGAACCTTTTTTACAATTTTAGGTTCATACTCATCTTTGTGTTTTCTCTTCCATGTCAAAACTTTTTCCCTGCCTCTTCCTGGCCCTGTCTTCTGCACACCTTCATGTTTTTTTTTTTTCTCTGATCATCAACATTTCTCCTTTTCTGCCCTTTTCCACTGAGTGAATGCCATCTGTGACGTTAATCCCCATCTTCATTCATTCTCTACCCACCAATCTTCCTCCCACACACCAAGAAGGTAATATAAGAGGGTGCTTTAATAAGAATAACAATTCCATGAATAGTTCGGCCAAAAGAAATCATTTCTGCATTAAAAGAAATAGAATCTGCAGCTGGACATCCATTGTGGAACAATAAAAGCCTCCATCCATCCATGCTATTCACTGGAACATACAGTGCCATGGAAACCCACACGCTTTTCAGTTCATCATGGGTACAAAATCTAAATCCTGGTAATCCTGTCGGCACATGTTGGCTCAAAAAACAGTGAAAAACCCCATGTCGACCTTGTGAATGTCGACATAGACAATGTCGAACTAATGACCTTGTCGAACTAATGACCTGTCGAACTAATGACCTTTCGACCTAGAATCATGTCGACCTTTTCCCATGTCGACCTAGAATCATGTCGACCTTTTAGCATGTCGACCTAATGGATTCGACCTAATGACTTTCTACCATAATGCAATAGACCAAATGATCCCAACCCGATCAAGTGAGGGCGAATCCTGTTCACATGTTGGTGATGGATCTTCTATTCTTTTATTTTTATTTATTTATGTTTTTTTCCACTTGTCCACTAGCCTTTCAGTGTGACCACCTATGCCTAGCATCAATACGCCATATAGATCAGGAGCCGGAACTAGCCCAATTGGAGCAGCAGGTGCTAGGCACTGTAGCCCTTGAGGACTAAGGGGACCCACTGTTTTTCCCTGTCCCCCTCTGCCTCTCCCTGTTCCCTCTCCCTGTCGCCCTCTGCCTCTCCTTGTCACCCTCTGCCTCTCCTTGTCACCCGCACTCACTGTCGTGTTGCATATTGTGAACTTGGGCTCGGTAGAAGGAGGGGGCCCAAATAATATTTTTGGACCTGGGTTCACCACCCATAAGTTCCGTCACTGCCAGGATCTGATTAAAAGTTCCAGGTTCCCTAGGCTAATAAACATGTATCTCCCCTTGTAATGCTGCTAAGCACACGTGTATGGGCACTCAGGGACTCAGTCATACTGCCCATGTGAATGTAATGAAGGTTATACAACTGGCATGTAGGATATAATACTTGTGGCATGTGGAGGAAACTATGGATTTAGGCTGCCCAGCTGGTGCTGTACACAGGGACGGCCCACCCGTTGTACGCACCTGAGAAAGGCGCCAGAGTAATCAGGGAGCTGGCAGCGTCTTCGTCATTGCTGCCAGCACCCTAATTACTATGGCACCTCACTCAGCTTGTATTGCAGCATCCGGAAGCACAATTTAAAGCAATGACAGCCGGGCAGAGAGAGTGGTGCGCTGCCCGGCTGTATAGTCAATGCAGGTCTGCCGCTATTTTCAACTTTCCAGCTGTACCGCGAGTCAATAGGAGCTTGCAGTCCAGCAGCAAATCAGGAGCGGTGTCTCATGATTGACTGCTGGACCGCAAGCTCCTATTGGCTTGCGGTCCAATGGAGGAGTTGTAAATAGTGGCAAACCTTTATTAACAGCCAGGCAGTGCACCGCACTCTCTGCCCAACTGTCATTGCTTTAAATTGTCTATGGCCATCGGCGGCTATTCTAGGAGCGACAGCATTTCACCATCCCCTTGGCAACAAGCAATTTCACTCCCCTTTGGCAATGAGCAATTTCACTGCCCCTTGGCAGTGAGCATGTATTTCCCATTGGCAATGAGCATTAAGCCCCCTTGACATTGAGTATGAAGCCCCTGGCATCAAGCAAGACCCACCAGCAATGAGCAAGTAGGTAAGCGGCACTTATGTATCAAATATGTAATGGGCATCATGGTGTGGGATATAATGTGTAACCGGCATCAAGGTATGTAGCACAATGTGTAATTGGCATTATGGTGTGTGGCACAATGTGTAATGGGCATTATGGTGTGTGGCACAATGTGTAATGTGCATTGTCTAATGGGCTCTAGCTGGCACAGTGTGTCTAAGAGGCACTACTGTGAGAGGTAATGTGAATTGGTTCTATTATGTGTCCATGCACTCTCCCTTGGTAGAGTTGTAGCTCCACCCACAATGAGGGGCGTTCAAATCTATGTTTGCTTACCAAAAAAAATAAGGTTTGGGCCAGCCCTGAATCTAGTAACGGATACTTGTTTAGTTTCACGGTGGCAGCATGGCCGTGCGAGCCCGCTTACCCACGCTGGGGGCTCGGTGGCTCGCTACGTGGGCTCGGTGGCTCGCTACGAAATCTCGATGCCAACGTAGATAGTGGGGGTATGAACTATCTACGTATAAATTTCCCCCTGTGTGCAGCCATGGGGAGATCAAGGCTGCTGTTGACATCCTCTGAACGGCCGTCACCACCTACATTTTCCGAGGCACTCCACGAAAACGCCGGAAGGGCCGCTCACAGACACCAGCTGCCTTTCTATCCACTTGTGAATGGACAGTGATGTCGTGCGCATGATCGAATCTGAGAAACCTTCAGTTATTCCCGGGTCTAACATCACTTTTAACATCAGCTTTCTGTGATCCCAGACGGTGGTGAATACGGAATACAGCAGAAAAGGACATTATTAGCTGCATTAATAATAAAGATAGGAAATGTGGTGTATTATTAATAACACGACCAGAGTTTCAGATGTACAGTACTGCAGTATGTGCTGCGTATGTGTGTGGATGGGGTGACTGGGTGAGCAGAGCACCATGAGATGTCAGTGTTCAGCCGCGGTGTCATCATCAGAATTTACAGCGCTGCTAGGTTCTAAGATCTGCAGTATTAGAGGGATACCTGGAACGTCCATATGTGATCAGGTATACACAGAACTAGAACCAATTACGTACAGAGATATTAATGAGCTCTGACAATGACCTCTTGTCAAAGCAGAATGCTAAGATGATAAACAGGAAAGTAATTTAGCTTGGGTTTAGACTACCGCCGGTGACACCAGATAAACCTTAATGTTCCCATATAAGGTATCAAGGGAGGCATCTTAACGTCAGTAAATATGAGAATAATTTCAGGAGGATGTTCATATTTTACTGGCAGATTAAAGAGGCTCTTTACATTCAATGGGTTTGTTATTCAAACCTCATTTACCTTATTATTAGATACAAGTCATACAGTACTTGCCTTATGACCACAATCATATCAATACAGGCTCTGGGGGAGATGTACTTATACCCCTTTTACACTAACAAGCCGAGTCGCACCCGGAATTTTAGACCCCTTTTACACCGCGCTCCCCACCCGGCATAATGCCGGACTGGTGAAGTCACTAGAGACAGGGCCTGAGGCAGTGCAGGGAGATAGGAGCATCTCCCGACACCAGTTTTTTCATTGCAGTGAATGGGTCCCATCGACCCGGGTCACCCATTTAAGCTACATAGCGAGCCGGGTTGAACCGTTTAATTCCCACCATGGCTCTAACTGTGCGGAGTTTGTATATTCTCCCCGTACATGCGTGGGTTTCCTCCGGGTACTCCGGTTTACTCCCACAAAAATTGGCTGGGGGGGGGGGGGGGGGGGGCTAATTAGCTCCAAACAAAATGAACCCTAGAATGTCTGTGTGTGCATGTACATGTGGTAGGGAATATAGATTGTAAGCTCCACTGGGGCAGGGACTGATGTGAATGTTCAAATATTCTCTGTAAAGCGCTGCAGAATTTGTATGCGCTATATAAGAAACTGTTAATAAATAAAGAATAAATAAATAAATGAACAGTGATTTGCTTCAATCACTGTGATTTGCTGTAGTAGACCCTGCTGATGACTCTCATTATCCCACTTTGTGGGAATCCCTGACAGGAGAGAGAGAGAGAGAGAGAGAGAGAGAGAGAGAGAGAGAGAGAGAGAGAGAGAGAGAGAGAGACAGCAGCACACGATCGCACACCGGGTCTTCTTATCTGTGCTGGTGTGCACTCATCCAAGCATGCTGCTGCTGCTAGTAGTGATTTAGGGTAAGCATTTTTATAAGTTATTTTTCTTTAGTTAAACACACTTGTTTAAAACTATGCTCAGGGATGACTTCACACAAGGTCAAATTGCCTTTGTAATGTATTGCATTTATTGTATACTGCACTGAGTGGGAAGAAAATAAATATCACAGCAAAAAAATAGTTGCAAAAAAAGAAAATACATTGCAGGCAGCAAAATTTTTGTCAAAATGTTGCTGATGTTATATATATATATATATATATATATATATATCTCCTATATATTTGGCTACATCTGTCACTCAAAGTGGGTGTCTGTGTCTATAACGCTCTGTTCCTGGACTTTCCTCTTAATGTGTGATTGCCTTCATCTGTGCTGAACACCTTTCTGAGAAATTAACCTGTTTAAAACAGGTGATGGCAATCATACATTAAGGGGAAGTCTAGAAACAGAGCATTGTGTCCCTCCTGGAGAGGGTCATGTTGGGAGGTATGTGACAGAGAACCAGCCCAGTGAGCCCACAGACAGTGCCAGACACCCACTGCCTTCCCATGTTGCCCAGCACTGCTACTCCACAGCCACCAGGTGAGCGCCCCCCTCCCGCGATTTGCGGCAAACCGCCCCCCCCTCCCGCAATTAGCGGCAAAAATACCCGCTCCCCCGCGACCCCCCCCTACCGCGATTCGCAGCAAAAACACCTCCGCGACCCCCCCCGCGATTCGCTGCAAAAAGAAACCCCCCACGACCCCTCCCACAATTCGCGGCATAACCACCACCCCGCGACCCCCCCTCCTGCGAATCGCGGCAAACCCTCCCCCGTGAACCCCCCCCCTCCCGATTCGCGGAAAAAACACCCCCCCGTGACCTCCCTCCCGCGATTCGCGGCAAAAAGGACCCCCCGCGACCCCCCCTTGCACGATTGGCGGCACCTCCCCTGCGACCCCCTCCCGCGATTCACGGCACCCCCCCCCCTGCAATTCGCAGCAGCCCCAGGATTAAATGGCACATGCAAAACACTGACATGGCTATGGTCGACAGTGAAAAAGGTTGACATGAGTTTTTTGAAGATTTATTTTTAATTTTTTCATATTCATTGTCATGTGTCGACATGGACACCAATGAAGTGGCACACTTATGTCAACATTTACATGTGTTGACCTTTCTGTGTTGATTTTTTTCTTGTGGCGATTCGCGTCACACCCCCCGCAACCCCCCCTCCGGCGATTCGCGGCACCCCCCCCGCGACCCCCCCCTCCCGCAATTCGCGGCAACCCCCCACCGGAACCCCCATGAACCCCGCTCTCCCGCGATTCGCGGCACCCACCCCCCGCAACCCCCCCCCCTCCCGCAAATCGCGGCACCCCCCGCGATTCGCGGCAGCCCCAGGATTAAATGGCACATGCAAAACACTGGCACGGCTATGGTCGACAATGAAAAAGGTTGACATGAGTTTTTTAAGATTTATTTCATTTTTTTAATGTTTTCATATTCATTGTCATGTGTCAACATGGACACCAATGAAGTGCCACACTTATGTCAACATTTACATGTGTTGACCTTTCTGTGTTGATTTTTCTTGTGGCGATTCGCGTCACACCCCCCCACCCCCCGCAACCCCCACTCCCGCGATTCATGGCACACACACACCCCCCCGCGATTCTCGGCACCCCACCCCGTGACCCCCCCTCCCGTGATTCACGGCACATCCCCCGCGACCCCCCCTACCATGATTCGCCGCAACCCCCGCCCCCGTAACCCCCCTCCCGCGAATTGCGGCAACCCACCCCGCGACCCCCCTCCCGCGATTCTCTGCAATCCCTCCCCTCCCGCGATTCGCAGCATCCACCCCCCCACAACCCCCCCTCCTGCAATTCGCGGCACCCCCGCGACCCCCCCTCCCTCAATTCGCGGCACCCTCCGCGACCCCCCCTCCCGCGATTCGCGGACACCTAAGTTGCAATACAGGGCATCTTTCATACAATTCTAACCATATTTCTCATATACAAACGTTCACAAATTAAGGGGGCGCAGCCCCTTACGACGGTGTGAAGAGCGCCCGTAGGGCGCGATGAATCACCTAGTATATATATATATATATATATATATATATATATATATATATATATCTCAAAACAATAATCATTTAAAGATATAAATACCCATATGTGGAGCTTGGCACTCCATTTGGGAAGATGGTGACACTCCTCTACAGCTCTATGGTAGCCTGCATGAATATGCAACAGTCATTTCAGTGCACTTAACCCTTTAGTACAGTGCTTGGAGAATGTTACCTGTGTAACACCTATCACATTGCAACACACTTTTTTAATTGATCCTGTGATCCTGAAGCATTGTATATATAGCACAATAACTTGTGCAGTACAAAGATTCAATCACAGCGCTCGGTTTAACGCTCCAGCTCAATCAAGACCTGATAACAGATACTGTGGAAGGTTTTGCACTTCCGCCCAGGAGAGTAGAGAGCTCTGGTGAGCCCAGGTCATTTTTTCCTGGGTGTGACCTAATCCCGGGAGGCGTGGCCACATCGCCCTTATGCAAATTTAAGTTTGAATAAATATATGTATTCTGCGCTGTGAGCTCAGATTTGGGCCAATCCAGAGGGGCGCAATCAATGTGATCACATGGCGGGAACAAGGAATAGAGAAGAACGAGACAGGATACAGTAACTGTAGGAATATTATCACAGCCGGCTGCCGGCATCCATGACTGTCCTTCCCCATTTATCATAGCTGAGTGTCCTTCCTCTGCTGGTCGACACCAACAGGTTGACATTAACAATAGGTCAACACAAGCAAATAAATGCTATTGGAGAGGTCGAAATCCAAAACAATACATTTTGTAAGGTCAAAAATCAGGGCTGTAATATGGTTGGTGGGCTAGCTCACGGCAACTAACTTTAATACAATCTGATTGGTTGCTAGCGGCAAAACAATACTGCACTGTAAGAAGTATACCCCCTCCCAAGTACAGTATAACGACTTAAGAGATCAATAGATTTGATTGTTTGGATCGGATCTCCTCTGGGAATCCAGACCAGATTTTGATTCAGTTTGGATCCACAAAATTTTGGGTGGATTTAGATTTCTGGAGAACCATACCACACATCTCTATCAAAAGATTAAGCAAATTTAAAACATATGTACAGTATACAGTATGAACAAATATACTAGAATCCCACATACAAAAAAACAGACATAAGGGTTTATTTACTAAAATGGGAGACAGGACAGGCTGCAGCACAGCCTCTCTCCCCAGCCCAGCACACTTTGCTCAGTGATGTTTGCTGAGCTGGGGAGAGATACAGCTGCTGCACAGCCTGTCCTCTCTCTCCCTGAGAGGGTGAGCGATGCCACCCCCTGGCCCCTGCTATTTTGTTTTTTACAGTGGTGTGGCCATGCCCTCTCATTTTACCGTGGCCGAGCAGAGCTGTCGGAACCCCAAAGGTCATGTGGCTTTTCAACAGAAGCCTGTTGAATTATGTGGATATGAACATGTGACTTTAAGGAAGCCAACCTGGTCAGGCGCAATGCAGAATCCTGTCAGGAGAATCATATTTTTCCATGAGATGGTGGAACTTGGGGGTGATTGCACATGTACGCAATAACACTTGAGCAGTGGCGTAACTATCAATTTTCCACCCCCCTGCCGCAAATTCGGTCAGCACCCCCCCTTTTTGGGTTAACAACACCCCCTCTCCCTCCCCGTGAAGCCGTTACCTCCTGTCCTGCACTTCTGTCAGGTCCCGGCTCTCCCGGCTCCTGCAGACAGTTTTTGAGGATGCTAGAGTAGGCGGCGGCCTCCTCTAGCAACCTTAAAACCGATGTGCTTTATGGGGGCAGCCATTTTCTGACTGTCACTTTTAATTAGCTGCAGGAGCCGGGACTAGACAGAAGCGCAGGTCAGGAGGTACCGGCTGCACGGGGAGGGGGAAGACGGCAGCGGGTAACTATAGCCCTGCAGACCACCCGGCGCCCACTCCACACCTTCTCAGCGCCTCCCCGCCACCGCGGGGGCTGAGGGACTATAGTTACCCCACTGCACTTGAGTGTAGTTAAGGGACTTCTTTGATAATTGCTGATGTATGTAAAGATAAGATATCATTTTGCAAAACAAAATCCTGAAATTAGATGCAGTAAGGCCACATTTTAGCCTGAAGTTCCGGCAAGCAAACATTCTAATATACATGACACAGGAACCCGCAGACATCTCTGGCAGGTAGTAAGTATATATACAGTATTTTCCTCTATATTGCTTTCTTCAACATAATAACAGGAATTTAAAAAATTAAATATGGAATAATTGCTACAATATAGAGACTTCACTTGACTCCTGTAAAATAGTTCCAAACTGTCGAGCGGATAATCTGTAAGAGCGCAGCCGTCATTACGGTCCAGCTGTGCAAAGAGGAGCTCTCATAAATGTGTGTTGTGAAATACAATTACCCAATTGTCACAGCGCCTTCGATTGGCGATAAATTAATGTCTCCCTGTTACTCGCTGGTTTCATGTTGCTCGTGCTGTCCAAATCCAGGTCTTTCTGCCTTAGTCAGCACAAATTGTGACAGATGAATAGCGAGCCCAGCAGAAGCATTGGAGGTTTAGCTGTTTTAGATCATTTACATCAAACTGTAAATGACAGCTTGTAACATAATCTTGTTCTACAAGTGACTGCATTTAATCCGTTCCCCACCGCGGAGTCTGGCGTGCGCTGAGCGGACATGGCACATGCACGTACACCGCTAGGACTCTGTGAACACTTATAGAATGCTTCAAAATAATCTTCTGACTAACTTATATTTTAAATATGGTCTTCATCACGAAGATCGAGGCGACGGATCAGCAGTTACCCAACAACTGGCCTATCCAGGTTGCTCATTTCTGAAAAGTGATAATACCGGCTGAGTATCCCTTATCTGAAATGCTCAGGATCACGAGCACTTTGGATAAGGGATTTTTTCAGATTTTGGAATATTTTTTTTTCTATGCTTACCTGGTCCCCTGGTGGTGCCCCGATGGTTCTCCGACGTCCACAGTGTCCCCGGCGGCCTTCAGGATCCTCTTCAGCAACATCTTTGGTCCCAGGTGTGCATTGCAGGAGAGTGCGGCATACTGGTGACATCACTGGCGCGCCCGTGCACCCGAGCAATGCACCCCTGGGACTGGAGATGCCACTGAAGAGGATCCCGGAGGCCGCCATGGACAAGTATGAAATAAAGGGTTGGGGGGGGGGGGGGGGGCAAAAAAGATGAAATATTCTGAAAAACAACGGTCTTCGTAATATTTCTGTTTTGGAAATACACGGATATGGGAGACCCGACCTGTACTGTGTATGCAGATATGACATAGGGCCATAAATGGAAGCCGGTCACCATCGAACAATTTTTCTAGGGCCATGAATGGAAGCCGGTCACCATCGAACAATTTATCTATTGTGCGCAGTATTTCTGTAGTCCACCCGGCGTTTGAGATAGAAACAGGCGGACATTGCACAACCTCCCTTCAAACACCTGGACCCCTGTGTTTTCTCTGACACTCCCAGAAATCGTCCGGTTACCACCCC
Organism: Crinia signifera; assembly: GCF_055691185.1. Lineage (NCBI taxonomy): Eukaryota > Metazoa > Chordata > Amphibia > Anura > Myobatrachidae > Crinia > Crinia signifera. Next base: position 29,889,914 of record NC_139217.1, read on the forward strand.
CAAATGCCGGCTTTCTGTCAATCACCTTGCGTTTGGCCAGCAATCAAAAAAGATTTATCACAGGATATCCTTGTGCATAGAGCCATAGGCATGCACAGTCTATTATCACCGGGTCTGCGGGTTCTCAGGCTGAGTGATTACCCATAGACTGCCCACGCATCGTCTGAATAACCCCTTCATCTTTTTCTGAATCTTTTTTTATAAAAAAATAAATAAAAAAATTAGATATATACAGGAAGCTTTTTTTGTGCAGCCTTTTTTTCCTTTATAAATCTTTATCGTACGTTTTGGGACCCCTCAAGGGTCATGTATGGTCAAGCGCATCTTCATGCTTCCCGATGTCACTATGAAGCGGGGAGCTGGTACCGTACATGATGCATACTTTAGAATGAGATGAGAAGATTAGAACGGGGAGGCTATTTATCCATGTCATGGACTTGTCCCAATGGAGTGTCTAGTTCCCCTTCTCCGCCACCGGTGCTCTTCCATCAGGCAATGAATGGGCCTACCTCCGCTGGCTGGACAATGGAAGTGGGAGGGATCTAGTGAAGTGGGTGGGATCTAGCAGAGTGCCCTGTCTTTCTATAATCTGGGAGAGCTCGTTCAAATTTGTGAGTCTGTTAAAAATTCATCCAGCAGGGAATCGTTCTATGCCCCCTGTAAGCCAAATGCTGGTTCCTTGATGGTGCCACGGTGCTGCCCCTTAGTCCCTATGTCCTGGGTAGCTGCTGATTGACCACACCTCTTTACAAGGCTTTGGAAGTGGTCTTCTTCTGTCCTACCCTAGTGCATCCTTTCATCCTGAGCCTCTCCCCCAGCACTGAGTATAATTTCTAAGTATAAACTCTGTGGATGGAAGTACTAAGCAATTGCGGTTCATCCCGCCACATATCGCATTGATACTATGAGTATGAGTATCGCAAAGGACAGCTCTTGCGATAAGAGCTGTCCTTTGCGAATCTGCCGCCGTTTAGTGAGCGGGTGCCCAACGGGTCCCTCAAACACACCTCCTACACCTGAGAGCCTCCTGCTGCAGACGGCTACAGGGACCCCCGGGCTCCTCCTTCTTGCACGCGGAAGGAGAAGTACTGCTGCTACGGAGGAAGAGGTGACTGAGTTAGGACAGCGGAGGGGGGCTTTATAGGCAGGGCGGCGGGGTCTGGTGCAGGATTCCGGGGGATGCGATAAGAAGCACATAGGCTTCTGTAGGGTAACACCAGAAAAGCCTGGCATTACCCTCTTTGGTGAAAACGTGGCAGTCCCACGTTGATACACCTGAAAATGCATTAAAAGCCCCCAAAACAGGATTTTTACCGCATTTTCCGTTTGATACATCCCGGCCTTTATACATTATTTATTTTTCTACCGACAAACAATACAGAGCATTGTAACTCATTATAAATGATCAATAATAGTGATACTAATTTTAGTAAAACCGGAATGTCATTCAATTATGAAAATGACTATCCGACTTAATGCCCAGATGGTCCGCTTTACAGGTGCTTAACAATGCATTACTCATTTTTAATAATACATATGTACCTACTGTATCTCCTGTCGTTCTTAATGCTTCCATTTATTCAGCTAGAAATGTCCCACATTATGCCACATTCAAGGATCCCTGCATTCTGCCTACAAGATCCATTACCCATCCAGCTGACATCTCCTAAGTGCATTTTATGCGATATAAAGGCCGCACCTGCTCGCACGCAGGATGGTTCCTGTCACTGCAGATACCAGCCGTGGAAAATGAATTTGGCATCCAGATGCTGCAACATCAGAGGAAGAAGCAGGATGGCTGTAGTGGGAGCGATGAGAGGTTTATTCATTGTAAACATTTACAGGATGCTGCGCTAACTGCATGCACCAAAGCAAAATAAAGCCCCAAAATACTATTAACTATATATCAAAGCTATTATCGCAACCCTAGATATATTCATTTTCTTTTGATGTATTACAAAGGTTTGCAGAGAACACACACATACATTTAAACGGCATAATTCACTACTGATATAATTATATATATAGTACAGTACTTTGGAAATGTAATATTAGGGGTGAACAGAGGCGTAAGTTCGTCCCAGTTGCCCACAGGCAAGATAAATATTGGTGCCCCCCAAATAGCTCAATCAGTAAGGGGTCTGTCTCCAGTAAGACAGGTCATGGGTTCGTATACAGGGTGTGACACTTGCAAAAATGATGTTAGGAGGGGAAGTCGATACTGACGGCTTTCAATTAACTGGTTCAAACTGGAAGGGGGGGGAAGGTGCCCCTTGGGAGCAGGAGCCCCGATGCAGATGACTCTATTGCCTGGCAGAGTTACGCCTTCTGGGGTGAAGCTATTCAGGGATGAAGCTATGCTTTTGTCAAGACTCATTCCAACCCAACCCCCCGCCCCTCACTTCCAGTATAAAGTCAGCCTGTACATATATGAGCATCATATATCACAGAGAACACCACAGTAATCACCATATAACAGAGAGACCGGTGCAATGACTGTCATTATGGAGAGAGCATTGCAAAGATCACCGTATAATTCAGGGTACTAGGGACTGCCGGGGGGTGATGCTCCTCCAGATGAACCCCCCTGTTAGTAGGGAAAGGGTAAGGATATATACAGAAATATTAGAGGGTGCAGTGACAGTGGACAACCTGAAACCTTTCGAAAGTCCGGCAACAAGTCACAACCTCAGTGATAAAAAAAATACAGTTTAAAACAGCAATGACAATGTTTACTAATATAAAAGAAATGCATAAAAAAAATCACTTTCTTCTCAGTACATTCAACATAATAAAATGCCACCATCGCAGATAGAATTCAGAGCTGTGTAATAAATTAAGCAGATATTGATAATCCACTTGATACCCAACGCGTTCCGTCCTCAATGGTAAGTTCAAGAGTGGTAGTGAACATAAATCATGCCTAAAATATATATGGCAATCTTACCAGGTCTCCTCAATAGTAATCAGAGAGAGAGGGCGGGATGTACTAAAAGGAAAATGCGGTAAAACGGGGGTTTTACCGCATTTTCCTATGTACCATTACCCGTCCGCCCTGTCTCCACCGAGCAGGGTATCACCACCTCTGGGTGGCGATACCCTATAGAAGCCTATGGGCTTCTATCGCCGCCCGCCGTCCGCACGACCACCAGGATGTGACAGAGACCCCCGCACACCACATTACAGGAATCACGGGGGTCTCCGTCACCGCATCCCGATGCTAGCCGCATATGTTAGTACATATGCGGTAGCATTGTGGCGGCTGAGCGGTGAGGGGCGGCGATGTATATTATTACATCCCGCCCAGATAGAGAGAGAGAGAGATACAGGATTAGTGCTCAGGTTGTAAAAAGATAACCATGAGTGTAAAGTATATTACTGGGCCTCCATGGTTAACCTTGAAATTTAATTATTTTCTATTATTTATGCATGAAACGTACTTTATCACTGCAGTGCTGTATCAGAAATCTCAGTTGGTAACACTGACCACCCACTAGGCAGACATAAAAATTATTACATTATACATTCCATAGAGATGATGCTTATTGCAAAGTTCAGCATTAACACAAGCAATTGCCACGTGCACAAAATAACTTTAGACACCATATATACACTGTAAACATTTGCGCACAGCAAAGATAACTATTAAATATTCACAAGACCATCATGGCTGACATCAGGGGTGAAATATTAAACGGTGACATTTTTAGACAAAAACGGACGAATTTGCACGTTTTCCGGAAATCACACACGTAATAACATGTGAAATGCGGTAAAATGTGCACATTTTCACCTGTCTTAAAAAAATCGCACATTCTCATAGAAAACATGAAAATCGCAAATATAATTGGGCGAATTTTCACCATTAAAATAAGCAAAAATTGCAAAAAAAATTGACCAGGTCCAGCCTGGCAAGTGTCACAGAATCATGCACAAATAAGTGTGATTTGTGCATGGTTCTGTCCAAAATAAACTAAATGAAAAAAAAATTACATGGGGTGGTCCCCTCTCCCTAACATAACCAGCCCCGAGCTCATTGAGTCGGTCCTGGTTCCCCAAATTTAAGAAACCAGCACTGGGCTCTTGGACCGGTCCTAGATTCAAAAATATGTGGGACAAAAAAACTGGGGACCCCTGTAATTTGGAACAGGCATCAGGCTCTAACAGCCAGTGGTGCCATGCCACAGCCAGGGGACACAAGGTTCCCCAGCTGAAACATGAAGACTGTGGCTGGTCAGCTGGGGACCCCCATAATTTGGAACAGGCACCAGCCTCCAACAGCCAGTGGTGTCATGTCACAGCTGGCGACACAAGTACCACGGAGTACCTGGGGGAGTGGGGACCCCTCCAATAAAGGGGTCCCCCACCAGGCTTCACCTATTCAGGGTTGAAGCCTGAAGCTGTCCCCGGTGTCCTTGGAAAGTGGATGCCGGGATGATAAATTAAGTGTAATTTTTTTTTTTTAAGTTTTTAAAGTAGAACTACAATTTCCATTTGGCCTCCCCTGCATGCTGGGACTTGGGGACCACAAGTCCCAGCATGTGGGACATTAATGGGCCCCCTTAGACTTGTAGTTATGTAGAATGTTAAATAAAGACATACATACCTAGAAAAGTACAACTTTATTACTTACATTTTACACCAATGAAATCACACATACATTACCCTTCATGGCTCCCAGGAAGCTGGTGGTCTGGCACAGCTCACCCCGCACTGACAGCAGAGTGAGCCGGGTCTCCGGCACTGACTGCAGAGACCTCTCCGTGCTGGGGACCTGGCTCAGCCCTGACTGCCTGAAAGTGTCTCCATGGCCTGAGCTGATCCCCGATATTGTGTAGGCATCTCCGCTGCCCGGCACCTGCCACTGTATGCCCCTGCACATAGGTGGTGCTTGGAATCTGATACATTTTATGTGCATCGGGTTCAATCTATCCAACCCGATGCACACGGTACCACACATCCAATTCGACCCGACTTCTTGGCCCGATCCATAGGGATCGGGTGAAATTGTTGTAGTCTGTGACGCACATGTGGGGGGCGGACAGCTGACATAGCCGGATGTCTGCTGCCCGCCCATATCCCTGCAAAAACATGTCCGAGTGGTCTGGTTCCTGACCGCTCGGTCCATCATTCGATGGTCAGCGTCCATCGGAGGATGGGGGAGGTTCCCACAGATGGGGGAGGTGTTCACATGAAACATCCACCCGCAGTCCGTTTGCTCTGAGTCTTACCGCATTCGGACGGTGTGAGCGATCCGTACGGTAGGCGGGGCTAAGAACACTCGGTTTTTGTCCGAAATACGCATCCGTCCGATTCAACTAGAATAAGGGCCTAAACCCTTTAGTGAATTGGGGTACCTCTCTGACAATGAACATCATGCCAGTATCATTTTTCTTGAGACACTGCCCTCTTTATCATTTGCTTAAAGGGTTTTAATAAATCTCTCTACCAGGCCGTCTGTTTCTGGGTGGCACAATGAGAAAGTAATCCTGTCTACTTTTAAAAACCAGCATAAATCCTTCATGAGCTTGGAAACAAGCAGGGTACCTTGGTCCGTTAGGACCTCCTTTGCATACCCTCCAACTGTACCGTTTTAGCCGGTACAGTACCGTTTTTTAACGGTCTGTACCGGCTAAAATAAACTGTACCGAATGTACCGGTTTTTGTTAACATCAGCTTTAGCTGCCTGAGGGATTCTGGGAGATGTAGTTTATTACACTGCCGACTGCTCCCCAGAGAGCATGGATAAGCAGCCGGCCAGGACTACATCTCCCAGGGTGCACAGCGGAGGGCTGTGACAGGCTTGCCCCTCCCTGCTGCTCAGGGAGAGATTGTGGTTGGAGGATGTCGGCTGTCCAGAGACCACAAGTCCCGGCCGCAATAGCACAAGCCGCCACCTACGGGGCTGCGTGACGTCACCACAGCATGGACGTGCCGCAGCATGGAGAACCCGACAGCGGGGACAGTCGGCGATTTTATGGCCAGACCCCGCAAAGCTGACGAGGTAGGGACAGCCAGCGCAGGATTTATATTAAAATGGGCCTCATAAAGAAATTGGCACATGTAGTCCAAAGTAAAATGGTGAAGGCCACGCCCCCTTTTAACCATGGCCACACCCCTGTACCGATTTTTTAGATGGAAATGTTGGAGGGTATGCCTTTGGTATTCCTAAGCAGGTATACATGGTTAGTAACTCATTTGCAATAGTGCCAGATTTCATATTATGCAGAGGTATAGCTTCCAGGTATCTGGTGGCATAATCCAATACCAAAAGTATGTGTTAGTGCCCTCAAGCATGTTTTTCTACTGGCTCTATTAGATCCATACCAATCTGCTCAAAAGACACAGAGATGATAGGGATGGGGTACCAATGGAGCCATAAACTCTGTCCGAGGGGCCATCTTCTGGCACACTGAGCATTCATGACAATACCTCTTGACTGAGGCATAGATGCCGGGCCAAAAGAACCATAACTGTATGCATTGGAGTGTTTTCTCCTCCCCTAAATGGCCACCCCATGAATGCACATGTGCAGCTTATAATACCAGCCACAGATGGCTAGTGAATCGTTGTCTTGACTCGGTGAGTCAGACCATTGAGCTGATTGCATGATACGAGTCACTCACTGTTGGATGACTCGAGACAGCAGCAGTAGCAGTGTCGCTGTTTAACTCTGATTAAGAAGAGAAAGTTTTTGTGCATATTCATTAACTGAGATGCAACCAATGATTATTAATAATATATAAACATAACACTGAATCTATGTTAGTATATTATTAACAATCATTGCATAAGCACTGCACAGTCACTATTAGACTGAGCCTCTGCAACTCACTAAATGTGTTGTGAGCCCCTTGCACTGTCTCGCTGTGCCTGCAATCCTATATGAGTCATGAGCACAGCCACTGTCTTACTTCCTGTCTGCCAGCACACTGAGGGACTGACCCTGTGCAACTCACTAAATCAGGGTTGCCTACTCTCCCGGATTGGCCGGGAGTCTTGGCCGGCAACCCTCCCTGAGTAAAGGGGGACCCCCGATCCGTGGGTCTCAGAGGAGGGAGCGGAGCTAAAATGGGAAAATTGGGTCATTTTAGCCCCGCCCCCTCCAAGGAGATCCGCAAATTCCCCTGTTTAACAACATGGGGTGGGGCTTAGTGACATCACGCTCAAGCCCTGCCCCCCCGTGCAGCTGCTGAAACTCTCCTCTCCGGGCTTCTCCCAGAGAGGAGAATATTAAAGTCGGCAACCCTGCACTAAATGTGCCGTGAGCCTTGCACTGTCTCTCTGTGCCTGCAAATCCTAATGAGTTGTGAGCCCCTTGCACTGTCTCTCTGTGCCTGCATTTGCATATGAGTCAGGAGCCCAGCCACTGTCTTACTTCCTGTCTGCCAGCACACTGAGGGACTGAGCCTCTGCAACTCACTAAATGTGCCGTGAAATGTGCACTGTCTCTCTGTGCCTGCATTTCCTAATGAGTAGTGACTCGTGTGCCGTATCAACACACTTCACTGAGCTGAGCCTTGTGTCTCAACTCATTTCAATGAATCGTTTTGCCCGTGACTAATACCAGCAACTCACTGCCAATATCTACGAGTGCCCGGATCTCCTGGCAAATGTACCAGCATCTGGAATAGAGTGGACTCTGTTTGGGACACACCCACAGCGGACATGCTACCCAATGGCTGAACTGCTTTTCCTGCACTGGAATCCATTGGCTTTCCCTGTTTTGGGTAGTCCCGCCGTATATGACCAGGCTTGCTGCATTCAAAGTTTGCCATGGGAGGCGGAGCCTCTGGCTTAACCACCAGGACCTGAGTGCTGGGCTTTGTACTGGCACAAATCCTGACCTGGCTTTATTCAATTTTCCCAGGATCAAGTACCACTCAATTACTACTGCCAGCTCCTCAAATGTCTGGGGGTCAACTTGAAGGGCTCACTGCTGCACTAAGCGGTCTGACACCGTCATAGCCAGCCTGTTAGACCATTCCTCCGCAGGCCATCCCAAATGCATTGTCATCAGCTCAAACGTGCAAAGGAATGCCTCTATGTCATCAGCTGGGGTGAGCTTCGGTAGTCTCTCCCACTCATGCCCCCCCTTTCCTCTTCATGTATAGTTTCCAGTTTAGCAAATGTTTTGAGCAATTCCTCCTTATTACCCTGTGCTTCCCCTTTAAGGAAAACTTAGGAGGCTTACTACAATGTGCCAGACTCGAACAACAGACTTTAGCTGACACCTGCCTGCTTTACTGGCCACTTGTAACACAAAACTGCAGTCTATTAAGAATGCGATAGTCCATTAAGGCTCCCTCTCTCACCACAAGTGAAACCGTTTCTGGCTTCCAAGCCAGCTGCACAGTATACAACCAAACCAAACTTGCAAGTTTGAAACACAGGTATCTACTTACCCAAGGTTTTGTAGACTGTATTGTAGTTTCCAGCTGTATGTGCCCCATGGTTGGCGCCAAATGTGACAAGGAATCACATAAGATAAATATGAAGTCTTGGTCTTTATTGTGTAGCAAGTACACAGCATACCAGGTAATCAGCATAGGCGAGCAATGTTACAGCATTGCGGCATACAGGTGTCACAGCATAGTACAAACTCCTCAGTATGTTCCAGTGGTCCCTACTGTAGGCCACACCCCCGGCCTATCACCTGGGCAGCGGTTCCATCATCAGGAGCCCTGACCCTCTGACCTGGAAACACTTATATCAGGAAACCACAGGTGCTGCTAATCAGCCCAACCCTGATCACATCAGTTTTCCTGCTGCTGCTGCTCTAAAACCTGGACCGGATCTTCCACATTACCTTAATGTTGAAGTTTGCTGTCCCTGCCACACTATATTAAAATATATAGATAAGCAAAATCAAGCTCTGGTGAAAATAAATTTTCTCGTGTCAACGGGCTTTCCTCCTTTATTCAATTATTCTTTACTCTAAACCAAAAGTCATATTTCAAGAACATGATGGTTAGTAATTTAACCCATATTTCTGAAGCCTATCTCTAACCCGACCTCCCCATCGGCAGTGTCTAATCCTAACTGCCACCCCCCACAGACTAACCCTGACCCTCCCTTCGTAATGCCTCGCCCTAACCCTCTTTCCCTCATCCTCACCCTATCCTTCATCTCTGATATTACATACATGTGTACGTACATGGTTATGTGTTGGATCATTTCTCTACAACTCAGCGTGTCAGCCATTGCTGTGTGAATTTGTAAGCGGTGATTTATCACAGTTATAGAAAATGAAAGAGGTTCATTTAGTTTGCCGCCAATAAATTGCAAAGTGCTGTCAGAAACACACAACAATAGAGAAATATATAACCATTTATCACAGTGTGCAGGGGCCGATGTGGTGAAATGTAACTTTCAGTCTACAATTTATACAGAACTATTATGACACTTGGCATAGAAAATTATCCAATCAAATATTATATTCAAAATAGGTTTATATTGTAAAGGTCGCGGCTTTCTGTTGGTATTGCTAAAGGGGAAAAGTGATTGGTATTCTCAATTAATCAATTTGTCTCCTGTGTCTGATCGGCCTCAACCCCTTTAAAATGAAAAAAAAAAATTAAAGAGTTTTCAGTATAAAGGGAATTTCTCATCTTTGTGATCTCTCAGCTAATTGCTGAGCCTTGTACATACTGTGCTAGAATTACTGGGATATGGTCGCTAGGCATACATTAGGACAACCACTAAAGGTTGACAGGGCTTATGTCGACACTTCATATACAGTAGGTTGACATGGCTAAGAGCCAGAAGGTCGACACAAGCATTAGACAATGGGAAAGTCGACAGTCAAAATGTCTACGTGAGTTTTTCACATTTTTTTGTTCCCGCCACAGTTGCTCCCTTGCCCCCCTACCCCGTCATCGCCAATTATGGACTCATTCAGTGTATAGGGGGCTTGGTACTCTTTACTTAGCACGGCGCCCATCGTGGGCATCGAATGCACTAAAAAATCGGGTGCGACGTGACCGACGCGATGCCCGCGATTTCCCATAGGGAACAATGTTAAATGTCTCAATTGACCCGATTTTCCTGTTCAATGCCTCAATTGACCCGATTTTTCCATAGGAAACAATGTTAAATGGCCCACAGAGGCCAAATAGGCACCCTGAAGTGTGAAATGGCCCCCACAATTGTTAACGCCACCCCACGATCAACGTGAACCCGAAGCGTGGCGAGCGCAGCGAGCCTGCGAGGGGCGGCGGTACGCGTCCTATGACCTTTTCATACCCCCACTATCCACGTCGGCGTGGAGATGAGAATAGAATAGTGTGGAGAGCGCAGCGAGCCACCGAGCCCGAAGCGTGGCGAGCGCAGCCGGATACCTGTGAAGCCCGCGAAGGGACGCGTTTACCTGTGAAGGTATCCGCGTCCCCTCACGGGGCTCGCTTCGCTCGCCACGCTTCGGGCTCGGTGGCTCGCTGCGCTCGCCACACTATTCTATTCTCAACTCCACGCCGACGTGGATAGTGGGGGTATGAAAAGGTACCGCCGCCCCTCGCCGGCTCGCTGCGCTCGCCACGCTTTGGGTTGGCGTTGATCGTGGGGTGGTGTTAACAATTGTGGGTGCCATTTCACACTTCAGGGTGGCTATTTGGCCTCTGTGGGCCATTTAACATTGTTTCCTATTTAAAAATCGGGTCAATTGAGGCATTGAACAGGAAAATCGGGTCAATTGAGACATTTAACATTGTTCCCTATGGGAAATCGCGGGCATCGCGTCGGTCGCGTCGCACCCGATTTTTAGTGCATTCAATGGCCGCGATGCCCGCGATTTTTTTACCTGCGATGCCCACGATCAAAATCGTGGGCGCCGTGCTAGGTAAAGAGTGCCGGGGGCTTAAATTGCTCCACGTGCACTTTTTTACGTGTGTAATAACTTTGATCCCTTGCAGCAGTGATTTGCAACTATCAGTCCCCCACAAGGAAAAAAACACACACTGGGAAAAAACATACACACACACACACACACACACACACACACATTGGGCCTGAATATGGTTCACTCGCAAAAGCAAATTCTCTCTTGAATGGACAAAACCATGTGCACTGCAGATGTTACAGGTGCAGAGAGAGTTAGATTTGGGTGGGGTTTGAACTTCAAGCTGACATCTATATAGCAGTGTAAAAATAAAGTATTTACCCTTCACAGAAACAAAATCTCACCCAAATCTAACTCTCTGCACATCTTATATCTGCCCCACCTGCAGTCAGGGGCGGATTGGGAATTAAAACCAGCCCGGGAAAAATCTTGAAGCAGCCCTAAGAGGGGGGGGGAGTGTTGTTGCGCGAATTTTTAGGGGGTGTGGCCTATCAATATGGGGGTGTGGCCTATTCCAACAAGGCCACGCCCAATTTTTGCCGCTGTGAGGGCATGGCTAGTGGCTCTCTTAGCTGCTGGCTATGTCCCCAGCCCCTCAGGCTGCAGAATAGGCGCATGCGTACAGCGTTTATTCTACAGCCTGTGGGGCTGGGGAGATAGAGATGGGGGGGGGGGGGGTGACAGGGGGTCTCCCAACACAGTAGAGTGGCAGGGTGGAAGAGGATGCAGGGAGGGAGGGGGGGATGGAGGGTGGCGTAGAATGCTGGGAGGGGAGATGCAGAGTGGCTGAGAACGAAGGGAGTGAGGACTTACACAGGGTGGCACAGGACGCAGAGTGTGAGGGGGCATGGTGGCACAGGATGCAGGGTAGGAGGGGGGATGCAGGGTGGCAGGGGATGCAGGGAGGGGAGTCACAAAATGGTGGAGGAGACAGTGATGCCCATTATAGATATGCCATACACCGTGATGCCCATTATACATATGCCACACATCCTGATGCCATTATACATATGCCGCACACATGATGCCCATTATACATATGCCGCACACCCTGATGCCCATTATAGATATGCCGCACACCCTGATGCCATTATACATATGCCGCACACCCTGATGCCATTATACATATGCCGCACACCGTGATGCCCATTATACATATGCCACACACCGTGATGCCCATTATACATATGCCACACACCGTGATGCCCATTACACATATGCCTCACACCGTGATGCCCATTATACATATGCCGCACACCCTGATGCCATTATACATATGCTGCACACCGTGATGCCCATTATACTTGTGCCGCACACCGTGATGCCCATTATACATATGCCACACACCGTGATACTCCATTATACATATGCCGCACACCGTGATGCTCCATTATACATATGCCACACACCGTGATGCCATTATACATATGTCACACACCGTGATGCCCATTATACATATGCCGCACACCGTGATGCCCATTATACATATGCCGCACACCGTGATGCCATTATACATATGCCTCACACCGTGATGCCCATTATACATATGTCACACACCGTGATGCCCATTATACATATGCCGCACACCGTGATGCCCATTATACATATGCCGCACACCGTGATGCTCCATTATACATATGTCACACACCGTGATGTCCATTATACATATGCCCCACACCGTGATGCTCCATTATACATATGTCACACACCGTGATGCCCATTATACATATGCCGCACACCGTGATGCCCATTATACATATGCCACACACCGTGATGCTCCATTATACATATGTCACACACCGTGATGCTCCATTATACATATGTCACACACCGTGATGCCCATTATACATATGCCGCACACCGTGATGCCATTATACATATGCCCCACACCGTGATGCCCATTATACTTGTGCCGCACACCGTGATGCCCATTATACATATGCCACACACACGTGATGCCCAATTATACATATGTCACACACGGTGATGTCCATTATACATATGCCCCACACCGTGATGCTCCATTATACATATGTCACACACCGTGATGCCCATTATACATATGCCGCACAACGTGATGCCCATTATACATATGCCACACACCGTGATGCTCCATTATACATATGTCACACACCGTGATGCCCATTATACATATGCCGCACACCCTGATGCCATTATACATATGCCCCACACCGTGATGCCCATTATACTTGTGCCGCACACCGTGATGCCCATTATACATATGCCACACACACGTGATGCCCATTATACATATGCCTCACACCGTGATGTCCATTATACATATGCCACACACCGTGATACTCCATTATACATATGCCACACGCCGTGATGCCCATTATACATATGCCGCACACTGTGATGCCCATTATACATATGCCACACCGTGATGCTCCATTATACATATGCCACACGCCGTGATGCCCATTATACATATGCCGCACACCCTGATGCCCATTATACATATGCCCACACCGTGATGTCCATTATACATATGCCCCACACCGTGATGTCCATTATACATATGCCCCACACAGAGATGTCCATTATACATATGCCACACACCGTGATACTCCATTATACATATGCCACACACCATGATGGCCATTATACATATGCCACACGCCGTGATGCCCATTATACATATGCCGCACACTGTGATGCCCATTATACATATGCCGCACACCCTGATGCCATTATACATATGCCGCACACCGTGATGCCCATTATACTTGTGCCGCACACCGTGATGCCCATTATACATATGCCACACACCGTGATACTCCATTATACATATGCCGCACACCGTGATGCTCCATTATACATATGCCACACACCGTGATGCCATTATACATATGTCACACACCGTGATGCCCATTATACATATGCCGCACACCGTGATGCCCATTATACATATGCCGCACACCGTGATGCCATTATACATATGCCTCACACCGTGATGCCCATTATACATATGTCACACACCGTGATGCCCATTATACATATGCCGCACACCGTGATGCCCATTATACATATGCCACACACCGTGATGCTCCATTATACATATGTCACACACCGTGATGTCCATTATACATATGCCCCACACCGTGATGCTCCATTATACATATGTCACACACCGTGATGCCCATTATACATATGCCGCACACCGTGATGCCCATTATACATATGCCACACACCGTGATGCTCCATTATACATATGTCACACACCGTGATGCCCATTATACATATACCGCACACCCTGATGCCATTATACATATGCCCCACACCGTGATGCCCATTATACTTGTGCCGCACACCGTGATGCCCATTATACATATGCCACACACACGTGATGCCCAATTATACATATGTCACACACCGTGATGTCCATTATACATATGCCCCACACCGTGATGCTCCATTATACATATGTCACACACCGTGATGCCCATTATACATATGCCGCACACCGTGATGCCCATTATACATATGCCACACACCGTGATGCTCCATTATACATATGTCACACACCGTGATGCCCATTATACATATGCCGCACACCCTGATGCCCATTATACATATGCCCACACCGTGATGTCCATTATACATATGCCCCACACCGTGATGTCCATTATACATATGCCGCACACCCTGATGCCATTATACATATGTCGCACACCGTGATGCCCATTATACATATGCCGCACACCCTGATGCCATTATACATATGCCGCACACCGTGATGCCCATTATACTTGTGCCGCACACCGTGATGCCCATTATACATATGCCACACACACGTGATGCCCATTATACATATGCCTCACACCGTGATGTCCATTATACATATGCCACACACCGTGATACTCCATTATACATATGCCACACGCCGTGATGCCCATTATACATATGCCGCACACTGTGATGCCCATTATACATATGCCACACCGTGATGCTCCATTATACATATGCCACACGCCGTGATGCCCATTATACATATGCCGCACACCCTGATGCCCATTATACATATGCCCACACCGTGATGTCCATTATACATATGCCCCACACCGTGATGTCCATTATACATATGCCGCACACCCTGATGCCATTATACATATGCCGCACACCGTGATGCCCATTATACTTGTGCCGCACACCGTGATGCCCATTATACATATGCCACACACACGTGATGCCCATTATACATATGCCTCACACCGTGATGTCCATTATACATATGCCACACACCGTGATACTCCATTATACATATGCCACACGCCGTGATGCCCATTATACATATGCCGCACACTGTGATGCCCATTATACATATGCCACACCGTGATGCTCCATTATACATATGCCACACGCCGTGATGCCCATTATACATATGCCGCACACCCTGATGCCCATTATACATATGCCCACACCGTGATGTCCATTATACATATGCCCCACACCGTGATGTCCATTATACATATGCCCCACACAGAGATGTCCATTATACATATGCCACACACCGTGATACTCCATTATACATATGCCACACGCCGTGATGCCCATTATACATATGCCGCACACTGTGATGCCCATTATACATATGCCACACCGTGATGCTCCATTATACATATGCCACACGCCGTGATGCCCATTATACATATGCCGCACACCCTGATGCCCATTATACATATGCCCACACCGTGATGTCCATTATACATATGCCCCACACCGTGATGTCCATTATACATATGCCCCACACAGAGATGTCCATTATACATATGCCACACACCGTGATACTCCATTATACATATGCCACACGCCGTGATGCCCATTATACATATGCCGCACACTGTGATGCCCATTATACATATGCCACACCGTGATGCTCCATTATACATATGCCACACGCCGTGATGCCCATTATACATATGCCGCACACCCTGATGCCCATTATACATTTGCCCACACCATGATGTCCATTATACATATGCCCCACACCGTGATGTCCATTATACATATGCCTCACAGTATGAACCTCTCTCTCACACTTTAGTTACCTTAAAATCAAGCTGGCTGGCACTTCATCTACTTCTTCCTTTCATTAGATGTGTGCTCCCGTGTAGCTCCGCCCCCTTCCACTCGTGTAGCCCCGCCCCTCAACTCCGTGTTGCTCCGCCCCCTTTCCAGTCCCTGCTGTCATGACTGATGACACATGAAAGTGGGTTGGAAGCCAGGGAGAGAGCTCTGTGCTGCCGGCGCTGCTGCCTCTAATGTAGTGTGACAGTGTACTACTGGCAGCCGGCAGCTACAGAGTCTGAGGACAGAAGCGGCCGGGGATGTACAGCAGGGAGAGAGCCTCCCTGCGCAACCATCCTCACAGTGAGTGCTTGCCACAGAACCGCGGGAGCAGCTGCGTGCGGTCGCACATGCGCACCAGCACTCCCGCGGCCATTTTTATTTCTGTAATAGCCGAGGCTGCCCGCAGCCATATTTGTTTGGGGCACAGTGCTGCGGCCACGGCCGCCCGTTAACCGCAGAGATGGCGGTCTGCGGCCCCGCCAATGGGGTGAGCGGCCTTTTAGTGACTATTAGGGGCCGGCCCACCGGGAAATGGCCCGGTTTCCCGGTGGTCCAATCCGCCCCTGCCTGCAGTGCATATGGTTTTGTCCATTAGAGACAGAATTTGCTGTTGCGAGTGAACCAGAATCAGGCCTATTCGTTGCCACAATAATAAAACATTCCGACCCCCAAAGTAATGTAAAGGCAATGGCCCACACAGTAATCCAAATTTGACTCATCAAATCTGGCCCCTAACATTCGGCGGGGTAGCGGGCGACGCTGATCTGTTTGCTAGGCTGCAAGTAAAAGCAGCCTAGAGAACAGGTCTGAATCAGGCCCTTGGCCCCTCACTGCCCCCACAGTAATTCCACACTTTGCCCCTTACAGGTAATTCCCCACACAGGGTAGATGTATGAAGCAGTGATAAGGGAGAAGTGAACCAGAGGAGACATGGCCCATGGCATCCAATCAGCTGCTCTGTAAAATTTTATATTATGTAAATTACAGATGTTACTTCAGTGCTGATTGGTTGCCATGGGCCACTTCTCCTCTGGCTCGCTTCTCCCTTATGACTGCTTCATACATCTACCCCCAGTGTCCCGCACAGCAATTATACCTAGTACATAATGCAGCATCAGATGGAGGCACAGGGCCGAACAGAAGAGCAGCAGTTGTGCGCGAGCAGGCACTCTGGCGGGAAGACGGCATGGTGTGCTTGACCTATGAGTCACCACAGATCACATGCCATTGCATGGAAGCACACAAGACTGCAGGGGCTGCCGGGCAAGTCATGTACCCTAGAGATGGCCATCAGTGCATGGTTGCCATTGATGGTGAAACCGCAACCAGCCATCAATGGTAATAAACTATGTGATTGTTGGCCATTGATAGATTTAGCTATCGGTGGTCATCCATTTTATTTCACTGACTGGCCCATGGGCCAATCAGAATGTGGGGGCGGGGCTTTAGTGTTGTCGGGGTAGTGGAGCAGCACCTTGAAAAAAAAAAAAAACAACGGTTCTGCTGCGCCATCGATGGAGGGGAACCATCGGGTGCTCCCCAATCGATGGCAAAACTATTTGACATAGACCATACTGTAAATCATTGATGATTTCGAATCACCTATGGTTGATGGCCATCCCTATTGTATCCTAGGGTGGTGGCGCTGTTGTGTAGTGATAGCGATGGTAGCCGCACATGCAATTTCAGTCAATCGGTTACTGGTAGACAACACAGCTGTCATACAGGGACTGAAGACGCCAGATGTAGACGACACGTTGCACAAGAAACGTTCTGTGTCTGTGTATACCTGACATGTCCCACAGTGAGTGGTGATATACAAGCTAGGAGTATGATGTCATGTAGGAAGATAACTGGAAGGGCCCAGGGCTGAGATCACAGTAGGGGGGATTCCGTGACTTCCGGTTAATGAACAATCCCTGGTACTTTCGTATCACCATGAGTATTATTATTCAGTCAGTTGTACAGTGTTCAGTTTATATTATTAGGGACATTTATCTGGCTGTCAGTCATCCATCATCTCTGATCTCCCGCCTTCTCTTCTCCGGATTTCTCATTCTTTCCCAAATAAAAGCAAATTCTGCATGTGATGTGCCGAGTACACGGATCGCTTTATTTTCATTGTAGTGTTACATGTTACCATTGGTTTTTGTGTTATTTCTGTTTTACAAAATGCAAATTAGACAGACATACATAATTACGTGTACTATCAGACAAATCAGTCTCGAGAACAAAGGGGCGTGCCAGACCCGAAACGTTGGATTTTCGTTTTTCTGCAATACACGCTTTATATAATCCCATTTGAGTGCCGCTGCTTGTCTCCATCTCTTCCTACTAAATTGATCCGGAAGGCACCAGGGTAGTTGAACCCAGCTGGGGGAGTGCCGGGCCGTCACAGAACACTATGGCCAGTATTCAATGCTGCTGATGGCGATGTGCAGCGTATCCTGTTTAGGATTCGCTGCACATTCGCAGCGTTCCGGAGGGCTGTATCATTCGCTGCCAGCCCTCCTTGTGACTCTATTCAATGCCGCAGGTGCTCGCTGCCCCTGACGGTGATTTTTAACCCCTGCGACGAATGCCGCAGGGAGCCGGGGGACGATGGCAGGCAGGGAGATGGAAGCCTCCCTGTCTGTCCGGAATGTGTGAGGGGAAGGGGCACTGTGGAGGGAGCCGCTGCACTGGTCCCGCTCGTGCATATGTAATGAGCGGGACCAGTGTGAAGTGAATATCTAATGAGCACCCCCCGCCCCCTGCTGTTTAATGTGTAAAAAAAAAAAAAGATTTTTTTTAAATTAAATATATATTCATGTGCTGCAATCACATGAATCCAAATAGCACGCCCCTTAACATAATAAAATTACTGATTTTTTTTACACCAAAAAAAACCTTTTAAAAAGTTTAAAAGATCACTTTCCAGTTCACCTTAAAAAGATGTCGAATGCAATTGGTGAATCATGGCAAAAATCATGCTGAAAGCAGTTCTACATCTTAGCATTGAATACACTCTCGGCAAATCCCAGTGAAAACCCCATTGAAATACACCAGCGAATTGCAATGAAACGGAGAACTGTCCGGCATTTACTGTCCGCTTTTGGCGAACAGTGAACATTGAATAGGGCGAATCAGATTGTCAGTGAAAAAGATTCACCGCAATGAACGAATATCAGAGGCACTCATGGGACTTACAGTATAAAGATAAGAATTCAACGAAAGTTGAATAAACTGAAACGTTGATCACAGCTGTGACGTCCCATCTTATCGTTATAAGTCCCATGAGTGCCTCTGATATTCGTCTATATTATTGAACACCGCAGAGTGTTCTAAGGCAGGCACCAGGGCCAGTTGTCAAAAGGAGGGTTTGAGTGCCGGTCTCCCCACTGCTATATATACAGTATATATAAATATATATTTGTATATATGTGGGGGAGGGGGGGGGCTATATTATGCTAATTTGCTTCATTTATCCCCATCTTCTCCATTTAGCACCATGATCCCTGTGTAATCTCCTCATCCTGTCTGCTTAACTAGGAAGCAGATGGGATGCAGGATATATGACTCTTTTTATGGGTGGGGACAGGGGCATATTTATAATGGGTGCAGTCCCTGGGGGGCCCACACCGCACATGCTACCCCCATTGTTTGAAATTGCCAGAAAAATGGCAGCCGCACCATTTTTCCAGAGACCTGCTTATGTGCATTGGAGTCTGAGTGCTCTAGTGCTCAGACTCACCAATGCTGCAGAAATCACAAGTAAAATGTCTGCCGCACCATTTTCCAGAGACCTGCGAATGTGCAGTGGAGCCTGAGTGCTCTAGTGTTCAGACTCCACAATGCTGCAGAAATCACAAGTAAAATGTCTGCCGCACCATTTTCCAGAGACCTGCTAATGTACATTGGAGTCTGAGTGCTCTAGTGCTCAGACTCACCAATGCTGCAGAAATCACCAGTAAAATGTCTGCTGCACCATTTTTCCAGAGACCTGCTAATGTGCAGTGGAGCCTGAGTGCTCTAGTGCTTAGACTCCACAATGCTGCAGAAATCACCAGTAAAATGGCTGCCGCACCATTTTTCCAGAGACCTGCTAATGTGCAGTGGAGCCTGAGTGCTCTAGTGCTCAGACTCCACAATGCTGCAGAAATCACCAGTAAAATGTCTGCTGCACCATTTTTCCAGAGACCCGCTTATGTGCAGTGCATATTTCCATATAGGGAATGGCTATCAGCACCCTGATTGGTGGATAGCTCCAGCCATCCACCAATCAGCATTCTGACAGACATTCACTATTTGGTTGTAGTTGGGAGGCAGGTAAAGAACGGTGGACTCTTATTGGTGACTAGCTCCAGCCATCCACCAATCACCATGTTGACAGCCATGTAATGTCTGGCTGCAGGCTGGGAATCAGGAAGATAATGCTGGACTCTTATTGGTGAAGAGCTCCAGACATCCACCAATGAGCATGCTGACAGCCATTCACTGTCTGAATGCTGGCTGGCAGCTCTGATTTTCTCTACTGCCTCCCAAGAAGCTCAGGAGACAGATGCTGACAGCTCAATCTGCCCCAGTACAAAGGAACCTAGAATTGGGTCCCTGGACTCCATCTGTCGATACATACAGTATATAGATAAATCCGCTAGACTGATAAATGCAAATAGGTAATGGGTTATTAGGATTCCAAGTGCATTCGTGTTGCTTTTTCCTAGTTATTATATAACCATTTAAAACGGCAAAAAAAAGGAAAATATTACACAAAGACTGGGACACGTAAAAGCTTTCTCGGTATGTCATCAGCCATAAAGGCTTCTACTGAGATGTCGTCAAATTATTTTTATGTCTTTTCCACACAGAGGGCAAATTGCAAATCCGCGTCTTCTACGGAAAATATCTGAAATATGAAGTTTTTCGCTTCTGACTTAAACGTCCCTTTTTTTAACGCTTCTTTTTTTTTTCTGAGTGAAATTGATTTTCTTTCAGTGGCTCTAAATCTTCCCAGCGACGTCAAAGGCTGTATCTTTTTAGTGTGGCCTTAAATCTATCAGGGAGACAGGCACAAAGAGGTAGAGCATCCATTGTGTAACGGGAGTGAGACCGTATTCTTCTGTGCCAGGTGCACTTAGAGCAGTGTTTATCCTGCGAACACTTGCCGGGCTGAGTGGGACACGGACGGAGGTAATGTTAGTCCCCTGAAGGAAGCTGTGTGACATGTTATGTAAGTCTCCGTAGCAGAGCCGCGACCTTTCCCGCCTGATTTTCCCGCTGAAAGACCTTACCTTTGTTGACAAAGTCTTGCCCAGCAGAAAATGAGTCTATTTTCCAACATTATGGTTCGTTTTGCATCCATTAAGCCAAATGACTTTCCATTTAGACGTCTTAATCTCTCTGAATATAACTTATTATGTTGGTTCTCTTAAAGAGCTTATTTTTTTTACGCTGTCCGTCTTAGTGCTTTATTATATGTATTATGCCCTCCACAATGTCACTCTGAAACATGTCTGCACCAAGCCCACTCTACAGCGCTACATTATGTCGGTTTTAGTTCTTTTGGTTTGTACCTAAAATACACCTACTGTAAACATACATACCTAAAATGCATAGAAATTATACATACAGTACATTGCACATATAACATATCATATTTTGCCGATTTATTTTACACCTGGGATTTTTTTTTAACCTGCCCCCTACTGCTCAAACTGTGGCATAAAGTAGATGGGGGGAAGCTATGATGTTGCGAATGGAACTGGCGGGGAGACGGCGGGGAGTTCCGTCAGAACAGGGTGCGTGAGGGTCTCGTGCGCATGCACCCCCTTCTGACAGCTGGTGGCGGATGGCGGAGGCTGACGATACGATCACCAGCCCCAGCCTGAATAAAAGGGGCTCCCTCTGTATATGTAAGTGATTGCTAATTCTATATGGGTATCATAAAATATCAAGTGGTTTTAATAAAAAAATGTCCTGGAGGTATAATAACTCCTATAATAAACACACACAAAAAAAAAATTGCAACACAATAGACACAATAAAATAAGATGTTTATAAAAACATAAGGAACAGGCAATAAAATAAAGCATAATATTACAATTCAACTTTTTTGTAAGTGCAACATGTTTGGCAGACAGGTCTGCAAACCTCAGGAGGATGATGAAGCAAACCTACCTTCTAAACTAACCCTAGTGCCCAACCCTAACCTCACCGTAGTGCCTAACCAATAGTGTCTAACCATAACCTTCTCCTCATTGGCCATAGCTGTCTTCCGAGATCCTAACCCTTAATTATTCTCCCAAAGTCTTACCCATATTCACCCCTGTAGACGAACCTTAACCCTCATACAGTATATGTAAATCCTAACCATAGTCCACCGGTTTGCACCGTTAGTGATTCAGCGTGCTATCTATTTAAAGCTTATCACCTACTTCTTTCTTTTTATTAAGAATTTTTTGTACAGTTGACTGTTTTTGTCTGCTCTGTCTTACAATACCACCATATACAAATGGTGTTCTATTGGATGAACATTTGGAGATGGGGGTTGTCTCTTCTTCATTCGAGGGAGGTTTAAAAAGTAAGTTAACAAGACCACTCAAATTGTAATGTTCTCTATTTTTACTCATGTTCCCCAATAGGCTAGAGCAGGTAGGCCCATGCTTCTCATCACGGCCATTATGCCTGGGGTCTGAGTCAAGGTGATGAAGGCCTCAGGTGAAGGCTCGGACCGATGGATGAATCGGGGAGGCTTGATTAGACCCTAATTGTACATATATTGTACAGTAGGGCACCCAGAGGCAGGTTTAGGATGGCAGGTTTAAAAGTACGGTACTCTATACTTAGAAGGGCGCCCACGATTTTGATCGTGGGCATCGTTAGTAAAAAATCTCGGGCATCTCGGGCATTGAATGCACTAAAAAATCGGGTGCGATCAACCGACGAGATGCCCGAGATTTCCCATAGGGAACAATGTTAAATGTCTCAATTGACCCAATTTTCCTGTTCAATGCCTCAATTGACCCGATTTTTCCATAGGAAACAATGTTAAATGGGCCACAGAGGCCAAATAGGCACCCTGAAGTGTATAATGGCCACCCGAATTGTTAACGCCACCCCACGATCAACGTCAACCCGATGCGTGGCGAGCGGCGGCGGTACGCGTCATACGACCTTTTCATACCCCCACTATCCACGTCGGCGTGGAGTTGAGAATAGAAAGTGTGGCGAGCGCAGCGAGCCACCGAGCCCGAAGCGTGGCGAGCGCAGCGAGCCCCGCGAGGGTACGCGGACAGCTGTGAAGCCCGCGAGGGGACGCAGATACCTGTGAAGGTATCCGCGTCCCCTCGCGGGGCTCGCTGCGCTCGCCACGCTTCGGGCTCGGTGGCTCGCTGCGCTCGCCACACTTTCTATTCTCAACTCCACGCCGACGTGGATAGTGGGGGTATGAAAAGGTCGTAGGACGCGTACCGCCGCCCCTCGCGGCCTCGCTGCGCTCGCCACGCTTCGGGTTGACGTTGATCGTGGGGTGGCGTTAACAATTCGGGTGGCCATTATTCACTTCAGGGTGCCTATTTGGCCTCTGTGGCCCATTTAACATTGTTTCCTATGGAAAAATTGGGTCAATTGAGGCATTGAACAGGAAAATCGGGTCAATTGAGACATTTAACATTGTTCCCTATGGGAAATCTCGGGCATCTCGTCTGTCGCATCGCACCTGATTTTTTAGTGCATTCAATGCCCGAGATGGCCGAGATGGGCGCCCTTCTAAGTAAAGAGTACCAAAAGCACAATCAGTTTTATTGAAACAGATGATAACAGGGAAGATTGTACTTGGCAACTGGCAGAGAGGAACGTATGCATGGCAACAGGAATTGGTACACAATGACTGTGATGCAATGAGATGATGAAGATGCAGTGCAGCGCATTGATGAAGTTCATATGAGCGGCAATGAGCTGATAACCACACTGAGGGCAAAGTACATTACTTGGGGTTGCCTGGGAATACTTACAACTTGGAATGATGTTCACCACCTCGGATGCTGGAGTGCGATGGTTAGAACATCAATGACAGGAAAGATGGTTAGAACATCAATGACAGAAATGATGGTTAGGACATCAGTGACAGGAACGATGGTTTGAACATCGCTGACAGGAACGATGGTTATAACATCAATAACAGGAACGATGACTGGAACATCGAATGCAGGAACGATGGTTAGAACATCAACAGGAACGATGGCTGAAACATCGAATGCAGGAACTATGGTTAGAACATCCACAGGAACGATGGTAGTAACATCGATAGGAACAGTGGTTAGAACATCGACAGGAACAATTGTTAGAACATCGTCAGGAACCATGGCTGAAACATCGAATGCAGGAACGAAGGTTAGAACATCGCCAGGAACGATGGTTGGATCATCGTCAGGAACGAAGACTGGAACATCGACAGGAATGATGGTTGAACAGAACTGCTGAGATGAATATCGTTCTCTGGGCAGAGGACCTCAGGAGATGGAATACCTGGAAGCAAACACGATGCAGCAGAGAGACACAACTGTACCAACAGGAGACAATTGAAGCACTAGCAATTAGGTCTAGTTTTCCCAGCATGCTCATACCACCTGAGAAGCCAGGATTGGCTGGGCAGGTATGACAGGGAATTAGACTACACAGGATTGGCTCAGAGTAACATGTGACTAGAACCAATAGGGCAGCCCCCATGTCAGGCTATGGCGGGAAAGTACATTTGTACTCACCATGGATTTGGAAATTTTCGCTCGGCTGTATAGTCTTCACATGGCATGCACATTTATGTGGCACAGAGTGAAAAAGCACCACTGAAGAAGCACCTGGGTGCTAATCAAGGGTCTAATCAAGGGTGCTACCTTCCACCCAGGTGCTTCTTCAGTGGTGATTCGCAAGCAACGGTGGAAGGTCAGCCATCATTCGTGTCCTGGCTTCAGGCTCTGACTCTTATTTCTTCTATGCTGGGATAGTAGCCTTAGTGTATCGCTGGAACCCATGCTTAGACAAGTATAGTGACTGTGTGGAAAAATTATCTGTACCAAGGTTATCCTAGTTATTAGTATTATTGTTATTATCCCTTATTTATATGGTGCCACAAGTGTTCCACAGCTCCCAGTTACAGAGTACACATAATCAAAACAGGAAAACGGTAACTTACAGTTGAAGACAATACAGGACAAATACAGGTGAATTATAGGTCTTCTTTCCTTATTATTTAATCACCATTGTAGCATAACTTGTCAACCCTCACTAAAGAGCATTACAGCTTTCTGATCTCAGTGGGGGTTGACAAGAACAGTTGAGTAAATCCAGTGAAACCGGAGAATCTTGAAATTCGGATTTTGAAAGAAGTCACGTTATACCCCAGTACTTATTATAGTTATTTACTATATCCAGCATAAGGATATATCTTAGAATTTGAAACATAGAAACAGAATTTCACGGCAGATAAGAACCACTTGGCCCATCTACTCTGTCCCTTTTTTAAACATGTTACCTCAAACCATATTTGATCCTTATTTTTTTTGTAAGGATATCAATATGCCTATCCCAAGCATGTTTAAATTGTACTTGCCTCTACCACCTCTGATGGGAGGCTATTCCACTTATCCACTACTCCTTACGGTGAAGTAATTTTTCCTCAATTTCCCCTGAATCTTCCTCCCTCTACTGTCAGTGCATGTCCTCTTTTTCTGCTGCTCCTCTTCCTGTGAAGAATGTTACCTCTACAGCCCCACCTTGATCTATTACTTTAGTCACCCAGTCAAAACAGTCAATAAGATTTGTTTAACAAGATCTTCCCCCTGTAAACCCATGCTGCTTCGGATCCTGTAAATTGCTAATTTTGAGATATTCTACCACTCTTTGTTTTATTTTCCTACTACTGATGTAAGGCTCACTGGTCGATAGTTGCTTACCTCTTCCTTGCTTCCACTTTTGTGCAGTGGGACCACATTCGCTGTTATCCAGTCCTCTGGGATTACTCCAGTAGCTAGTGACTGGTTGAATAATTATGTTAATGATTTTACCAGCTCCCCTTTTAGCTCTTTAGTATCCTTGGATGTATCCCATCTGGCCCCATTGATTTATCCACTTTCAATTTTGAGAGTCCTGTGAGGACTTTATCATCTGTAAATGTACTTGTTTCTTCCTCTGTTTTCTGACTATACTAGCAGTCAGTCTAAGTATTTGGAGTGAAGCTACCCATCCAAGAAAGGTCCCCTCAACTTACGTATAAACACTTTGTTACAGGATATTTCCTATATCTAGGCATAAAGGTGTAATGGTTGTTTGAAATAAATTGTTCCTCAATTGTTTCAGTTGAGATCAGCTTTGCAGAACTTGATAACCTTGGATGATCTTTCCCTTTTGGTGGCATCATTACAGACATGCAGATTTAGCAGCAGATCTGGGATCATCAATAAGAGAAGGTAGGTACTAGGCAGATGAAGACCTCTGCCTTGCAGGGGCTAAAGTGTGTGTGTGTAGGAGGCAACTTCACAGTAATTACAACAGAAAAGCCTGTCCCAGCATCTTCCATTTCTGTATGTGAAGAAGAGAGGAGAGTAACCTGCTGGAGTGACAGAGATAGATATACTGAATATACAAAAGCCACTTACAGATGGGTCAGGTCCCATCTTGGCAGGGGATGGCGCTGGCGTCGCCAGCCGCCATCCCCCGCCAGTGCCATGGCGATGGTGAGAAGGGGGCATGCGCGCACGAGAGGCGCGCGCGTCCCCTTCCGACGGCGCTTCCATCCGTTCCCCCGGGTCCCCGCCGGCTTGCCGGCAGTAACCCGGGGTCCCCGACGCCTGCCCGCATCCCCCCTAACCCCCCCTAACCCTGTCCGTCTCCCTGAGGCGGAGACGGACAGGGTTTCCGTCGCTCTGGCGATGGAGACTGAGACGCGCGTGCGCGTGAGACGCACGCGCGTCTCAGTGTATTCGCTGGCGCAGCTGCTGGCAGGTCGCCAGCGAGGACGTTCTGGCGACCCGCCAGCCAGGATGGTACCTGACCCATCTGTACTGTGGATATTTTGTATAAGGGGTACTACTGCTGTGGTCATTATGTGTATAAGCAATACTACAGTGGTGATTATTTGTAAGCGACACTACTGTGTGTCATACATGTATAAGGAATACAAAATGGACGGAACTAACCTGTGGTTAGTATAGAGCGCTTACCCAGAGTTGTTTAATCAAAAGCAGCTGCTTTTTTTAGAGTAGTCAGCTCCCAACAGAGTATAAACAAAAAGAGGACAAGAAAAAGCAGCGCTGATTGTTGCCAATAATTCAGTAGTTATTTAATGACAATTAAACATTAAAATACAATATACTAAAAACAAAATTACATAAACAGATTGAAAAAAGGAATGATTGTTATGGACCCAATTGCATAGTCACCAAATCAAGGATAGTAAACATGCTCTGATCCTGGGGGGAAATTTTGAAGGAGTCCTTATTAGCCACTTTATGGTGTCCTGAAGAGGTTGAAATGGACTACAACCGATGGCACAGATGAAATTAGCCTGCTCGGGAGTCCTCACTACTGAGAGTGGTCAGGTTTCCATAGTTTCACTGGCAAGAGACTTCCAGGGGTAAGGGGGAATCTGATCAGATGAGTAAGCAGGTGGGGCAAGTCCTTAGGTGTAGAAAGGATAATTCCTTGGGGCAAATTTGGGTCCAAACGGCAAGCACCAATGCGTTTCGCAAGTACTGCTGACTGCTTTGTCAAGGTCGTATAAGGAATACTACTGTGTAGTGTAACATGAATAAGGGGCATTGCTATTTGTCATAATGTAGATAAGGGGCATTACTTTGTGGTGTAATATGAATCAGGGTCACCACATGTGGTGTAATGTTAATATGCATTTTACTGAGTTGCATAATTTGAATGGGTATACTCTTGTGAGGCCACTTTTCCTCTAAAATATGAGAGGCAGGGAACACATTTTGGAGTTTGCAAGGGGTGCCGAAAAAACCCTGGCACTGGTCCGTGTTCCACCTAATGGGGAAGGTGTGTGTGTGTGTGGGGGGGGGGCAGGGTATATGAGTTCCGCCACCTCTCAAGGACCACATAAGCCCTGCTGCATTGATTTGAATAAAATAAACTTACTGTATATCTAGTGGTTATTGTGCTCAATTTGTGCTGTGTCAATATGTAACTAGGGAATGCATGCCGGAGCAAGTGTGTATTTGCATTGAGAAAACGCTCTAATGAGGCAGGAGGGTTAAGTTTTCCTTTTAAAGTTTTTAATTGATGCAGACTATGTTGGGTACTTATATATTAATTAAGCTTGAACAGTAGCAATTAAAATGTAAACTGACGTGGAAATATGGGAGAATGAAAATGTATCAGTGTGAAGGGATTTGCAGGACTTCAAATATCTAAGGGATTGGTTGACAGATTCAAAATAGATTCATGAAGCAATTAAAATGAAAAATAGTCTAGTACAATGAAAATTAATAATATAAGTTCGGATAAGAAAAAAAATAGAAGTTGACGCATTCATGCATCATGGATTATAATACCTTCTGCAGTATATTGATGCAGGGGGAATGGAGAAATGAAAATAGGAATGAATTCAGGGGTACCTACATGGAACCAGAGACTTTTCTGACCCCCATAATGTATTATGCTCTTTTCCCATTGGTTTCCACTCTAGTACAGCAATGCTTACAAGCCTCACTTGGCACAAGTGAAGCGGTGACTAATTTGCTGTCTCACAGCTCTGTGGTCCTGGGTTCTATTCCCACCGAGACACTATTGAGGAGATATGTTATGTCTTGGAGAGGTATAAAGAGGAGAATGTGCCCACAGCAACCAATTGTCTTATATCTGTCATTTATATACTGTAGTGCAGCCTTTGAAATGCGATTTACAAGCTGTTTGATTGCTTTGGGCTGCCACTTTATCTCTCTTATGTTCCACATCAAGCTTCCAGATCCTGTAACATCGTGCAGCACTACTGATTCCTCTCCTTGGGAGTGTTGCCAGGCAGCCTTTTAGTTGGCATGTCTCGTGGTCCTTCTTTTATGTCATCCGTCAATGCGGTCTCCAATAACAAGCGGCTCTGGGATCAGCTGAGTCTAACAGCCTATCAGAGCAGAGCGTGTCCTATTTAATGCTGCTTTGGAGTGCGCTTCATTTCCAGATCAACTTGGGTCCCATGACCTGGTACTGGCTCCCTGCCACTATTCATTGGTTGCTCCCAGTTCCTAGTACAGTATATTCATGTTGCTGATCCTTTCTTCAAAAAAACTGTGTCCATTATACACTATGCACTCCAGACGGCAAACATCAGCATTGATTCTGATCAGTGCACTTCAGTCTGTAAACACATGTAGTCTTTCTACACAGTGCTTTTCATTCTGCAAGCCTGAGCGTTCATTCTGCAGAGTGCACTTCAGTCTGTAAACATCAGCATTCAATCTATACACACAGTGCTCTTCATTCTGCAGACAGCAGTGTTCAATCTACCCGCACAGTGCACTTCACTCTACAATCACCCCAATACCCCAAGCTTCAAAAAGGGGTAAAGTGGAGAGTTAAAAACAACCAGCCAATCAGCTCTTACCTGTTGTTTTTTAAATCCAGCCTGTAATTTGGCAGTTGAAATCCGATTGGCTGGTTGTTACTGCAAATGTGTGGAACTGTTCATCTGCAAGTCTCTACACCAACTATATATAAATAAATATATATATATATATATATATATATATATATATAGTGCAACTATCATACTGTACTTCTATATCCATGCAGGTCTGTGTGCAGGCTTGTTGCCCTCCCATACAGTACACACAGCCTATATTTGGCTACCTTCTCCACATGTGCAGGAGTCTCATCATAATTAATTGATAATACACAAAATAACTAAGTAATTAATATGTATGGGTCCATCTCAGACTGTGACCTGCTAAGCTCACCTTTAGGTATATAACTTCGAAGAAGAATTAAAAAAAAAAAAAGAAGACAAAAAGAAGAAGTAGGAGGAGAAGAAGAAAAAGGAGGAGGAGGAGGAAAAGGGGAAGAAGAAGGCTGAAAACAAAAAGATGAAGAAGTAGCTGGAGAAAGAGGAAAAGTAGAAGAAGAAAAGAAGAAGTAGAAGGAAAAGAAGAAGGGAAAAGAGGAAAAGAAGACAATGAAGACAAAGTAGAAGGAAAGAGAAGAAAAGAAGAAAAAATAGAAGGAAAAGAAGGAGAAAGAGGAAAATATAAAGAAGGAGGGGGAAGTGGTGAAGGAGAAGGAGGATAAAAAGACGACTAAGAAGAAAAAGAAGAAGAAAGGAAGTGGTGGAGGAGAAGGAGGACGAGACGAAGACGAATAAGAAGAAGAAAGAGGTAGCAGTGGAGGAGAAGAATGAGAAGAAGTTTGTCAAATTATGCTATCTGATAAGATTGTAGCTAATAATCTATGTATAGGCCACAGTGTCACATTTATTTATTTACTAGCTGACCCGCCCGGCGTTGCCCGGGAAAACCTTGGGGTTTTTTTATTTCCAAAATTGCTGAAAATGTAATCTTACAGTATGCTGTGCCAAAGACCTAAGATTGTAATTTGTTGTGGATTTCACCATAATGTTAGAATGTGTTTGCATTGATACTCAATGACGACAATGAATTCAGGTGTGGTGGTGTTGTTTGAAACACAACGATCCTGAGTTGATAACTTGTATGTGTTGATGAATTCTACATCCACTCCTGAGATTTAGCACCTATGACATAGCCTCCAACATCTGAGGGTCAGAAATCGGTACAGAATCAGAAAGGGATGTGGCCACACCTCCATTTCTATACTTTCAATGGTACAGTTTCTAGGATGTGTAAATACAGGTGCTGAGTGCGTGGAGACCGGGGTGGGCGTTACTTACTGCGCCATAATTAATAAAAAATTCAAGGCTCCCTGCCACTCCCGCTCCCCTGACCAATCCAGCCTGCAGCAGTCTCTGAGGTCTGGAGATCTGTAAAGCACATGCACCGGTCATCTCTACCAGTGGGGCAGCCCCTGAGTGTGGGAGCATGTCCGCAGGCCTGGCCACATGACATCATAACGCGACGCAGGCTACCCGCACAACACTGCAATGCACCACTGGGAATGGGTGCAATGGGCCAAATTCTTCCCTACACCCGCCGGGCCAATCCACCGATCCAGCCATCGCAATCATTAATGGGTGCATTGATAAGGTTTGGAGTGTAAGAAGTTGAAGAATAAGACTGAGATAAAGATTTTCCATGTTAAAGTGTACAATTTACTCAATAAATCATGAAAAGATATAAGTGTACATAGAAGTACAATCAAGAAATGAAAGTAGGATTAAAAAATAAGTTCTGATTCAAACTCATAATTGTTTGGATGGGGGTGGGTTGTGAAACAAATCTATAGGTGGAGGGGGATATGGATATTGTGGGCATAATTGGTGTTTGTTACACCTACAGGGGCTACTCATTTGATGGGATTTTCACTACAGTGTCATGGTCACAGTGTCACCATAAGGGGATTCCCAATTCGGGTCCAGGTGGTCTTTTAGGAACCCTTTACAATCCTGTAGGTCTCTCCAGGTGGTCTTTTAGGAACCCTTTACAATCCCGTAGGTCTCTTCTCCTTGAGCCTACGGTCTCCCTTAATAATAGTCAATCACTGAGGGAGACCATAGGCTTTAGGAGAGGAGACCAACGGGATTGTAAAGGGGTCCCTAAAAGACCACCTGAACCCCAATTGGATTTCCCCCTACGGTCAGTGGTCGAAGTGGGGCGGTATACGGGGGTATGCCATACCGCCACTTTAATCTGAATATAAAAAAAAAAACGTTTTTTTCCCCCTCAGGATGCTCTCTGATCACTCAGTAGCGCATATTGTGCTTTTGTAATACCCCTGTACAACGGGGCAGTCTGGCAGGCGACGTTGATGGACAGGGGGTTTTCCGAAGGTGCGCACTATATTCACTCTTTACTTTTCCATACCCCCACTTCAAAATTTCCATACCCCCACTTCAAAATTTCCACTTCGACCACTGCCTACGGTGACACTGTAGTGAAAATTTCTCATCAACTGGGGACCCCCTGTAGGTGTACCAAACACCAATTATGCCCACAATATCCATACCCCCCATCCACTTATAGATTTGTTTGGCAACCCACCCCATCCAAACAATTATCAGTTTGAATTAGAATTTATTTTTTAAACCTACTTTTATTTCTTGGTTGTACTTCTATGTACATATATTTTTTTCACGATTTATTGAGTAAATTGTACACTATAACGTGACAAATCTTCATCTCAGTCTTATTCTTCAACTTCTTACACTCATAACATTCAAACGAATACATGCAGCGCTCATGCCCATCGACCAAACATTATCTATGAACCAAAAGAGTCTGGGACACCCTCAAGGCAGAGCAGTGCCTGATATCCAACTGACTAACAGGGTGAGTGCAGTGTACCCACTTTGTATTGATCAAGGGGTGCATTGGCCAGGACAAAGATTTCTCAGTGCAACTGGCTGGGGAGCGCAGTGACAGGCCGGAGGACTGGAGAGACGGATATGCAGAAAAAAGAAAAAACGGTACATTAGGTACAGTTTTTATTTGCTGGTACAGACTGTTAAATAAACGTCAATTTTTTATGTGTTCTGTGTGTTGTACTGTTTTTGTGTGTGTGATGTAGTGTATGTGGTTGTGTGTGTTGCATTTATCTGTCCAATGCGTAAGTGTGTGAGGTGTGCTATGTATATACAGTATGTGTATGTTGTGTCTTTGTGTATATGTGCAATGTTAAAGTGTGTGTTTTGTGTATGTTGTACTGTTTTTTGGGTGTGTATGGTGAATGTGGGTGTGTGTTGTGTTGTTAGAGGTTTGTTATGTGTGTGTGCTGTGTGTATCTGCCCTATGTGTAAGTGCGTAAGGTGTGCTACGTATAAATGTGTGTGCCGTGTGTATCTGTGCAATGTTTAAGTGTGTGTGATCTGTGTATTGTACTATTTTTGGCTGTTTGTTGTAGTGAATGTGGGTGTGTGTTGTGTTAGAGGTATGTTATGTGTGTGTGTGCTGTGTTTATCTGCCCTATGTGTAAGTGCGTAAGGTGTGCTACGTATAAATGTGTGTGTGTGTAGTGTGCCGTGTGTATCTGTGCAATGTTTAAGTGTGTGTGATCTGTGTATTGTACTGTTTTTGGCTGTGTGTTGTAGTGAATGTGGGTGTGTGTTGTACTGTGAGTGGTGTGTTATGTGTGTGTGTTGTGTGTATATGCCGAATGTGTAAGTTTGTGAGGTGCGCTACGTATACATGTGTGTGTAGTGTAGTGTGCTGTGCCTATCCTGGCAATGTTTGTGTGTGTTTCTGTATCTGCACAATGTTTAAGTGTGTGTGTTTGTTGGACTGTTTTTGAGTGTGTGTTGTAGTGTATATGGGTTTGTGATGTACTGCATGTGGTGTGTTATGTTTGTGTTTTGTTGTGTGTATCTGTCCAATGTGTAAGTGTGTGAAGCTCGCTACGTATATATGTGTGTGTTGTATACTATGTGTGCGTATGTGGTGTACTGTGTGTGTGTGCACGTGTACAATGTGTACATTTGTGTGTGATGTGTGGTCTATGTATATCCTCATTTATTCCTAATTGTTTAAAGTATCCACCATAGTGTTAGAATGTGTTATTCATACTCAATGACAGCAATGAAATCAGGTGTGGAGTTGTTCCTTCGCAACGGTTTCCCAGATCGTCGATCCTTTTCCCAGATCATCAATTAAGGCAAATTAAAACTTGGTGTTTTTTAAATTTCTAAGTGAAATTTCCCAAAAACGGCTTCGAGGTGCACACCATCGGGTACAGAGGTATCATGTTGCAGAATTTGGTGGCTCTGAGTGCCACGGTGTGTCCGCAATGCAACGGACACGCACACACACACGCACGCACACACACACGCACGCACACAGACTCTTCAACTTATTATATAGATTGACTGTATCTTGAACAGAGAATTACATTTTATGAATGAATGACTTTGCCAATGGCAATCTCCCTAGTGGCCTCTAATGGTACTACTTTGTATTCAAAACTAATACTATTTCATACCGTTTCTTTAGAGTTCCCCAATTCCAGGGTGTAAATCTGAAATTGTGCCAACATTGTGATGCAGTGTGTGTCAATGTATAAAATATATCTGCAAGAATGATTTATCCAGGATTAGATGCTTTTTCAGAGGTAAGGTAAAGGGCAGTAGGCGAGAATTACATCATATTAATATTTACAGACTGCTGTGGAAATGTAATAAACACCAAACTGCGTCCTTTGATTCATCGATGCACAGAATGAATTATAGCAATAACAAATACCAAAAGAAGTGTAGAATTGCAAAACTAAAATGTTATTAACATCATAAACTACTGTATATGCATATTGATACTGTCGTTTTTGTCTTTTATTTCAGCAAATTCTATGGCTTTTTATATACGTTACAGAAAGAAAATATATTTCAGAAATATACACATTCTTCATCTTTATAGAAGTTATACCGTGAAATGGAACATTTTATATAAAACTGTCGCCTTTCACTAACTGTTATTTTAATTTGTGTAAGACATTGCAGTTCTGATGCACCTCACTGCTTACAGCTGTAAGTCTGACTATGGATGAACAGAGCAAAATAAGAGCAGCAAAAAGGAGAAATAACCAAGGGTTAAACTTGGGCGCTGAATGGACCTGGTTCTGTAACAGCAGCTGCTTATATAGGGATTAGTCCACTCCCAAAACCATAGAACAAGAGGAGAGCTTTCAAAGCCCGGCTTTAGTGAATTTGAATATCCTGTAAGAACCCAGAAAACTGGGTTTTTAACACATTTTTTTAGTACATCCCGCCCAGAAGGAGTTGTTTTGCAGAGATGCTATAATAGATCTGACTGATCATATGCAAATTCCATTTTATTTCACCACTCAATGGCTATCCGCACTGTATTTATAAATTCACATTGCTGATTGAAGAATCTTTGAATGGAATTGTGATGTTGACAGTCAATTAATTGCTTTTGGTTTGGTGAGGGAAGGACTGGGCCTTGATATTGGCACTATATGAAATTTAGAGACTGGTAAAACATTTCATAATAAACAGGGTTTGGATACAGGATACTGGCAGATAGGTGGGATATGGGATACCGACAGATAGGTTAGATACAGGATACCAGCAGATAGGTTGGATACGGGATTCTGGCAGATATGTTGGGTACGGGATACTGCCAGATAGGTTGGATACAGTATACCAGCAGATAGGTTGGATACGGGATCCTGGCAGATATGTTGGGTATGGGATACAGACAAATAGGTTGGATAGGGGATACCAGCAGATTTGTTGGGTACGGGATACCGGCAGATAGGTTGGATACAGGATACCGGAAGATATGTTAGATACAAGATACCAACTGATAGGTTGGATACGAAATACCAACAGATAGGTTAGATATGATATAATGGCAGGTAGGTTGGGTACAAGATACCATCAGGTTGGATATGGAATACGGACAGATAGGTTGGATACGGTTTTCCAGCAGATAAGTAGGATACGGTTTTCTGGCAGATAGGTTGGATACAGGATACCGGCAGGTAGGTTGGATACGAGATACCGGCAGATAGAAGGCTGATGGTCAGAATCCTAACCCCAGCATACCAACTGCCATAATCCCAACACAAATAGCCCAATAAACTGACCCTACTGCTAACCATAGCTGTAACCTTCCCTTCCTGGAGCTTAACCATAACCCTCCCTTCCTGCAGCCTATCCCTCCCCTCAAATAGCTTAACCCAAACCCCCTCCCCCGTTCCAAAGCCTAACGCTCTCTTTCAGCAGCCTAACTCTAACCTCCACTCCTAGAGCCTAACTCTAACCCCTGCACCCCACCACCCTCCCCCGCAGCCTACGTATTACAGGTATAAGGTGCAAAATTCCATATTTACTATGATGCTGCCATTGTTCCCTCACACAATCTTACGCCTTGCTACTAAGATCTTTGTAGAGTCGTGTGAATGAAGTTGATTATCTAATACTTGGTGCTTATAATTAATTCAGTAGGACAGCGCTGAGCCAGGGTAGAATGCGTCTACTGCCTTGAAAGGCAAACAATGCATTGTACAGCTTGTAATAGATTAATTTAATGAACTTCTGTAGACACAGATAAATGGATGACTACTATATATATATATAATTACATATACAGTTGTACATATAAAGATGCTTGTATATTCATTTGTCTTTGTTGCCTAGGAAGTCTCACGCTGAGGTGGACGCTAGTATAATAGAGAATGGTCTTCCCATGGGATTATAGCAATCAGACATGTAAACTGTGCACTGCGAGGAATGAAGGTAGCATCAGCAACGTGGATGGAGAAAGTCCAGAACTTAAATAGCAGATTTTAATGTTATTGTTGAATTACAGTATTTTTTTCTTAACCCCTCTCAATTTACAGTACTCGGCTCCCAGTATGGTTTATTCCACACCACTCAAGAGGGATGTAGCAAAGAGTGGAAAAGGTGAACAGCAGAGCAGTTGCCTATAGCAACAAAAAAATAATTGAGGTGGTATCTATCAAGTACATTGTTTAAAATGATAGGTTCATTGGTTTCTATGGTCATTCCATCCCTCCTTTATGTCACGGATGGCCGTGGCGGCACACGGCGGGTCCGATACTCACCCCTCCGTGCCCGCCGCCGCCTGTCCGTTCTGGGGCTCCGGAGTGGGCATCCTGCTGGGTCCGGGTCTGCTGGGAAGTGTGGCTTACAGGGGCAGTTCCCTGAGAGTGCCGGGGGCGGCACCGGGAGGTCGGTGCCACCATCTTGGATGTGGGCAAAATGCAGATTGGACGCCAGGTTAAAGGTTTCCTCCCTCTCTGCCCTAATTAGCCAATCACAGCCGCCCACTATGTATTTAGGGGATCTGTCTTGGTGAACTGGTGTCAGTGCAAAGGTTTCCTAGCCTTGTGCAGTTGGAGACTCCTGGCTTACTCCTGTCTTCTGCAGCCTACTCTTCAGTCCTCCCTGTTATCTGACTCCAGGAACCCTGACCTCTTGCTGTCTTCCAGGGCATCACCCGTGGATCTCGTGGAGATTACCCGTGGGGCTCCTGACTACCCAGGATCCCGTCAGCATCTGTTGCACCGTCTTCTGGGATATACCGTTCTTCAAGGTTATCCAATCACAGTCTTCTCCATATCTCCTGGCTCCATCATCCATCTCTACCTGTGTCTTTGTTCCGGATTTCTTCTACCAGCATCATCATTTGTCTTCTGCCATTACCATCTCATCATCAACCCTTTCGTCCCGTACGTTGGCTCTCCCTCAGTATTATTGGCTCTTTCGTGAGTGATACAAGAATTATTGTATTTATTATTTCAAAGACTTTGCTCAAAGACAGTATTTGGGACTTTTCTTTACGTATCTTATGTCAAAGCCATTATTTGAATAAGAAGATTTGATTTCCTTTATGAAACCATCTATAATAAAGCCAGCTCACTTTAACCCTACTCTGTCTGGTCCTAAAGTAATTCCTGTGCACCACACAATCCAAACTAGTCCTCCAACTGTGACACTTTACCTTTAATCTTTCGCCCACCTTCATCAGGAGCAGACTGGGTATAGGGTTCATACAGAAGATCCCCAGTGGGCTGGCATATATCTGATGCCTGTTTTCTTTGCTGACATGTGCCCCCCCCCCCCTTTACCGTACTGAGGGCCTGATTCAGACCTGTGTGCTAGGCTGTGTATACCCGCAGCCTAGTGAACAGGTCAGCACCACACGCCGAATGCCCGCCCCCTCTCGGCCACATCCCCTCGCTAGCATGCATGGGGATTTGTATGAGAACACATCCCCTTGCATGCGGCTGAAGGCGAAATAAATAATTAAATTTTTCATGTTTCAGCCGGGGGACCTTGTATAAATGAGTGTCCCCCGGCTGTGGCATGACATCACTGACTGTTGGAACCCAGTGCTGGTTCCGAAATACTGGTGAAC
Organism: Crinia signifera; assembly: GCF_055691185.1. Lineage (NCBI taxonomy): Eukaryota > Metazoa > Chordata > Amphibia > Anura > Myobatrachidae > Crinia > Crinia signifera. Next base: position 29,927,849 of record NC_139217.1, read on the forward strand.
CTTTTTGTCCCCCATATTTTTAGAACCAGGAGCAGTCCAAGAGCCCGGTGCTGGTCTATTAAATACGGGGGGATCCTATCACTTTACCCTACCATTTTTGGGAAACTAGGACTAGCTCAATGAGACCAGGGCTGGTTTTGCTCGGGGAGGGGAGCAAGTCATCTTTAAAAAAAAAAAATATATATATATATATATATTTTTTTTTTACGATTTTTGGAAATGTTTAGGGTGCACTTTAAAAAATTGCTCCCTATTACATTTGCGATTTTGATGCTTTTTATGAGAAAACATCTGGAAACAATTTTGAAGGTGGTATTTTTTGGTCACGGCAAAACGTGTGATTTTTACTGCAAATCTAACGCTACTGTATGTTTGATTATTTGGTAAACATGCAAATTTGGCTATTTTTTACCAAAAAAATCGCACAATTTTGCACCCTATTACATTACACCCCTGTCACCTCACTTGAATGTGTCTGTAGACTTGGAGCTTGACTATCCTACAAAATGACCTTGAGTTGTTTACTATCATTGAAGGTTGTAGAAGAACAGCGCAGGTACAGCCATTTGGGAAAATTTGGTGCTTCTCAAAAGGGGATTGTGTACTTTTTGAGGCATGTGAATTGGGTAATAGCAGGAGATATTGTCTGCCATGGACATACAGTATTCTTTAAGTTTGGTATTGTAGCTCTGCATAGCCTCTTAATGGCCAGAGGGATGGGCAGTCCTTCAGCCATTGATCCCTGAGGTTTCCCTCATAGGAGATTTTTTTTCCTCTCTTGAGTGCTGAAGGAAGACTCTTTACACGTCATGAGGCTACCACCAGCTTGGTCTTCCTGTAGGACAAACTTGTAAGAGCCACCGGTTCCTAATGCAGAGTAAAAAAAAGGGTCTAATTTTACTTAAAACTCAAATAAGTAATTTTAAAATAGTTTTTGCTTGATTTTGTCTTTGTTTTCTGAATGTATACTCTCAAGGGGTGAAGAGGCTGCCAGGTCTCGACCAGTCAATGAGACCAGAATGGGTAATGGGAAATAATACAGTAGTTGGGGAGCTGTGAAATCTATCCTATACACACTATAGAGCATGGGAAAAGGTGTTCCGTTTGATGAATCATAACAATGGATGGATTCTTCTGATAGGTGGTCAAAAACTAGGCAGAGAAACATGTTATGTATGTAATTAAGGGATACATGAAATACATTAATACTTACACCGTAACTGGGGGTTAATGCTTAAGTATATCTGCTGCTTCATCATCAAGAAGAGGATCCAGTGACAGCCTGCAAATGAAGAAAGAAAAAGAGAGAAAAAAGACAAACATGAAAGAAAGGGCCAGGCAGTGCCCCTTTATGTTCAGAAGTATAAGCAATGTGGGTCCATAGTGTAAATTGTTTTTTGAGAAGAAACAAAAAAAAAATCATTTTTTTTTGTACAACTTTTATGTTTAATAAAGCTGAGTAAGTGCTATGCTTCTGCATTAATAAATACAGTATAAGCACCATGACTCTATATAGATCCTGATTCATCAAAGAGCAGGAGTAGTAACCAAGTGCTAGTGCTGTGACTGCTCCCAGTCATGATGATTATGATATTTGTACAAATTGTTGTTTTTCTATGTCAACTAAATGCTCAAGGGCAAGTGTTGTAGCAGTAAAATAGCTTCAAGGTGTCTGTTACCATCCACATGGACAATGAATGGGAATTTTAAATGTGTGCTGAGTGCAGTCATAGCAGAGTGAGGTCCCTGGACCTAAAAATGATGCAAGAAACAAGTGTTGACTTGACATAAAAATAAATGTTAAAATACATGTTGCCCTATTTCCGGTATTGACGTTTTGCTTGTGTCAACCTTTTTTTCATTTTTGATCTTCAGAATGTAGATCTTTTGGTGTCAACCTCTTGACTTTCAACCAAGACACTGTCGATGTTTGTACATCCCCCATCCTTAAAATATGTTATTGGGTAGGATTTGATGTCTTGTTGCTGTTCCTCCATTGGCTGATGCATATGATTGCCTCTTGCTTCAGTTTTTGGCATGGCAAATGTTCCTGCAGCTGCTGTAATCTTCTACATGTGGTTGCTCAGAGATAGCATCTTCTTAATGTGTGGACTTATCTACCTGGTGGGCAGTTCAGAAGTCCAACATGGAAACAATTCTGGTTTCAGTTTTCTATGGGGTCATATAATTTAATGAATGACTATCCTGTCTGCCACCCTAGGCTCCATATAGCCATCTTCTTTGATTTCTTTTTAATTCAGTAACAGTATTGCCTACTCTCCAGTGTGTGTGTGTGTGTGTGTGTGTGTGTGTGTGTGTGTGGTGATGGTGGTGGTGGTGGTGGGGGGGGGGGGGGGTTATTCCTATAAAATTGGTTCTTTTGGACTTTTAAGAATGGCAGTGCCGGTCTGTGGAACATGATTGTGCAGGCTAGAAATATATATGCCACACTATCTATATACAAAAAATAAAATATACAATTTTTGCAGAATGTTTTTTGTAGTTCACATTTATACAGTATGTGTACAACACAGGATTTTCTAAAATGATATCATGGTTTATGACTTTTGCTGAAGGAGATAAAGCTATGGATTAAATGAGGTAGTTGTCATTGCCTTCAGGCGCAGAAGAAGTAGAAATTGTAAATCAGAAATTGTTTCTAAATATGAGCTTCTCATGTGTCAGTGTTAGATGCCTTTCTTGGAAAACTAATCACTGATCATTGTTCCGGTTACATTGCCTGGTAATAAATATGTCTGGCACACAAGTGTCTATGATGCTGGATGTGTGAAGGTGAACAGATAAAAATACAATCTACAGTACTGGCTCAATGCAAGTTTATTTCACATTCTATGGTGTCAGTTACTGTACGCACCTCCTAGGCCAGTGATGGCTAACCTTGACACTCCAGCTGTTGTTGAACTACACATCCCAGCATGCCCTTCTTCAGTTTTGCCATTTGGCCATGCCAAAACCGATGCAGGGCATGCTGGGATGTGTAGTTCAACAACAGCTGGTGTCACGGTTAGCCATCACTGTCCTAGGCAGTGCAGGAGTCTAAAATATGCTACACTTTTTATTTGAGGTCAATGTTTTCTACATTAAGATGATTTGTAGGTATATGTTGGGGTAAATTTATTAAAATATAGCGTTCTATTGAAGAAATGATGTTGCCCATAGCAACCAATCATATTCTTATTTATTTTGTACCTTCTAGAAGGTAATAGATAATATTACAATCGTTAATAATACTCACATCTTAGTAAATTAACCCTGTAGTGTCTATGGGCTTGTTTCAGGTAGAAAAGGGTTGACAGTGGTTATGGTCGACAAGTACAAATTTGACAGGGTCAGAAGGTCATTAAGGTCAAAAGACCAACATAACATAAAAAAAAAATATACTGGTAGGTTAATTGGCTCCCAACAAAATTAACCCTAGAATGTCTGTGTGTGCATGTACATGTGGTAGGGAATATAGATTGTAAGCTCCACTGGGGCAGGGACTGATGTGAATGTTCAAATATTCTCTGTAAAGTGCTGCGGAATATGTGTGCGCTATATTAGAAACTGTTAATAAATAAATAATAGCAATGATCAACACATTTTTTTTCTTAGTCAAATATTGTGTGTTTGATAATACAGGTTGAGTCTCCCTTATCCGTATATCCAAAAACCGAAACATTCTGAAAACCATGATATTTCTGAATGTATCAGGGTTTTTGGTCCCCCCACCTGCACCTTTTTTTCAAACTTACCTCATCCCCCGGTATCCACGGCAGCCATCAGAATCCCCGTTCCCAAGGATACATTGTGCGGGTGAGCTGGTGATGTCACTGGTGCACCCGCACTATTCATCCTTGGGACCAGGGATGCTGCTGAAAAGGATTCTGATGGCCACTGTGGAATCCAGGGGACACCATTGATGTCAGTGGACCATCGGGGCTCTGCTAAGGGACCAGGTAAGTTTGAAAAAAAAAATCCAAATTCCACAAAAATTGCTGTATTCAAAATGCTATTGGTCTCGAGCATTTCGAATAAGGGATACACAACCTGTATGTCACCACCATCAGTTAAAACATCCTCCATTGCTGTCTTGCTTTTGCTCAACATGCTTCGGGCAAGGATACTGTTCCTACTCATAGTCAACATGGATTGTAAATCAAGAAAATGTTGGGTAAACATTAAAAAAATTGTGGCGACCATTTACAGATGTATCCACATACATCTTGGCTTTTTTCTCAATTTGTCACAACATGTAAAACACGGCTTAGCTGTTTTTCCAAATGTAGCAAGTAGATAGAGTCTAAAAAATTTCTGAAGCAGTAGAACTTATATAAAGTAATAGATTACAGAATACATTTTTTAGAAAAATCACAAAGCGTGACTTTTGCAGAGTCCAAGGTGTGCCATATTGTGCAGTAAAACCAAGATGTACATGGACACATCTGTATGTCTCAACCGTTGGCTTGTCAACTTTTTGAAACAGTCAACCCTTTGTACACATTGACCTTAAGAACTGCCAAAATTTAATCTGTTGATCTTTTGTACCTGTTGACCTAATACATGATGACTATATGGAGTTGACCCATTGATTGTCTCAATCAATCATCAGAATACCTTGTCTGCGCCATCAAAACCTACACCGATTCTAAGGCAGTTGCAACGTCATCATCTGACCACGACCTCTTATGGACCTCCGAGAACCTCAGCACCTTGCACTGACCAACCAATGACATTCCTAATAACATGCCCATTAAATGAAATTGTGAGCGCACTACAAGCCACCTCCTAGTCGCTACCTCTGACGTCCCTCAGTCCTTCACAATATTTCTTACTCAATCGCAACAACACCATTGTGCGTACACTCTGTATAATGCAAGCCACAGAAGGGAAATTTAGGAAATCCGCAGCTGCAAAAACCAACCATGTTAACAATAGTATTGCGGGAACATTGCGTGCATCACTGAATCAAGTCCTAAGAGGTTATTACCAAGGAATAATATAATATGTGGTACAGAAGACTGGGTGACAGAGATGTGACTCTTCCCTGCGAATTGTTCTGCAAATTTTTGTATTATCTTCTTTGAGAGTTATGCGTATTATGGAAATGCATCTTAGGTGTAGGAGCAACTGAGTTTGGATACTGATTGGAGGAGAGATAAGGCAATGTGTCGTGTAGGTTCATAACTTGGACTCTTTCTTGAACTTTTTTTCCAAAAAAACATACTGTAGGTATCAGAGAGAGCAATTTCATTGAGGGTTTCTACTATGGGAAAGCATTACCAAAGCAGGTGGAGCACCAATTTTCTGGCGACTGCTGAACTCTACAGAGACTTTCCTGGGTCAGAGCACAGCGATAAATCAAACAAATCTATAACTGAGTTCATGCTCATCCTTATTATTTGTAGTCATACTGTAGTTGCATGCCAATGTACAATGCATTCCCTATTAGAAGCACATGCATACACAGTGCCCAATCATGGCCACAGGCAATCTAATTATCTTAAGTGATCTGTCATTGTGAATAATCACATATATGTCCGTAGCCACAAATGAACTTTCTATTCTACAAGTTTGTCTTCTTAATCATATTTTAATATTTAGAAAATAAATGTTAGAGATGTGGGGTTTGGTTCTTCAAAGCGAATCCTGGTTTGAATTTTACCACAAATAAGAATTTGGAATTGAAATCTGCATTTCGTTTTTGAATTGCAAATTTTACATGATTTTAACTGTTTTTATTGATTCTTATTAGAGATGTGCAGATCTGGGTTTACACGGATCTCAAAATGGGAACTTATTGGCTAACAGCTGACACATGTTTTTGCTCCAAAACATGTAACAGTCGGAAGGCCAATAAGATCCCGTTTTGAGATCCGGGTAAATCCGGATTGGTACATCTCTAATTCTTACACATTTTTATCAATCATCACATATATTATTTCTAGAAGGTGATTTTTCGTGACGCTCCCTTTTCCTCACTTCATATCAAACCAAAACCGATAAATAAGGTACCACTACATGCCGGAGACCTCACTACATGCCAGAGAACCAGATGCCTGTGCCACATCCATGATTACAAAGCCGCAGCTGGGGACTAAGAGTTGGGGCATACAAAGGCAGCGGGAAGAAAGGCTGCTTACCTTCCAGCCCTCAGGTGCAGCCAGCAGTGAGAATCGCAGCAGTGGCAACTATACACAATCCCTGATACATCCTTCCCTGTCTCTGTAGACAGGTTGCCCAGAGGACAGGTCGCCCAGAGACCGGGCCTCTTTTCTATAGTAAGAGGGGAAGGGCGACTCTTGAGGTATATCTAAAATGTAAGGAAAATCAAATAAAACCTACTACTGTCCATGGCACGTGCAAACATTTCGCTTAATTTTTCATAGATTTTGTTCACCGCTTCCGACACATTTTTTACTTAATTTATTTTTGGCCCTAGAGTTCTTTCTCTGGATGTGACGATATGAACCGGTTTTGCTCGGCTACTCGAAGTGGCTACAATTGGGCCGGTTCTTCTTTTATCTTGATTCAAACCACCAACCTCGCCATAAAATTTATAGTAAAAAATTCTACTTTTTACTTTTTTTAATTTGCTTTCTACACATATTACCTGAAGTATTATAGGAAAAATAGTTCTTTAAAATAAAAAGTGAAAATAAATTTTAATAAGTTGCCACCAGTCAGTTCAAATGTCTGATTTGTAAAAATAATTTGACTCCTTGGCAATCAAAAGTTTTTTTTCCACATCAGGGCAATTACGCTCAAGCCTTGGGCGCCACTAACAAAACGCAGCAGGTTCCCCTAAGACAAGATATAGGAAAATAAAATAAAAAAATAAAGGCCTGGGAAGCAGTTAATTAAAATCTAACTGAGCTTCACACTTTTATATTAATACATGCACAGTCAGCATTGGCTGCAGATTTTACAAAACTAATATAAGCAGAAGTGAATAATTTATCACAAAACAATATTCATTGCGAGATAAATATATGCTAATGGGAAATATTCAATTTACAAAACTTCTTTCAAGGTACTTAATTTATGCTTCAGATTTTTTTTTTATATTTCAGTCACTTCATCTTAAATTAAGTTTAACCTAGGGATTTAAAAATATATATATTTGAACCATAGTTGTTATCTGAGAGTGATTGCCATGTTTACATCATTGGACCCCTAACTGGCAATGCTAAATTATAAATGTGGTGGAAAATAAGAGGGTGGTTCTGAGGAGGCATCACATGTTTCAACATCATACTAGATCAGGCATGTCCAACGTTGGCCCTCCAGATGTTGTGAAACTACACATCCCAGCATGCTTTGCCACAGTTTTGCTATTAGAGAATGCTACAACTATTGCAAAGCATGCTGGGATGTGTAGTTTCAAAACATCTGGAGGGCCAACGTTGGACATGCCTGTACTAGATAGTAGATACGAGGGAAGTGAATCCCGGGCCATTTTTTCAATTCTGGAATCCGGGATAGAAAAATGCTCAATCCTGGGATTCCCGTGATCCCGGGATTGGATTTCCTAATTAAAAAAATGCCCCGGCCGCCCTGCATATTTACATTCCGGGTGTGGGTGGGAGAGGCCAGGAGCTGTGCGGGCTGATGGCTGTGAGGTGTCTGGGAGCCCAGCGAGAGAGATGATGTGCTGCAGGAGGTGCATCTTGGTGCCGGTCGGGCACCTGGCACCTGGCAGTGGAGGGATGTGTGTGGCTGAAGGCGGATGGAGTGATTGTTCAGCCTGCACAGCCAGGCAGTGTGTGAGCGAGTCTAATCCCAAAATCCTGGGATTGGAAACTCCAATTTTGGGATTGAATTTTCTGTGTTTTTGGGTCCAAATCCCGGGATCCAGCTGATCCCGATCCCAGGATTGGCCACCCTAGTAGATACCAATATATCATGTTCTCTTTTCAGACGGTTTTACGGACATCGCTGTTGCCACCTCTGTTACTCATCTCTGCCGTGTCCTTCATACTAACAGCTGCCATCACAACACAACTTCTGCTCACATAAGGAACAAGTGTAAAAGAAACTAATTTTGCATTGGGTGTTAAATTATTAATTAGAAGTCGAGGATGCGTCTAAGTCAGACACAAAGTGGCTGTATTTGCGTGTAGTCCGGAAGCCTAATTTACTGCCATTCTATAGGGCTAACGTGAAGAGTATCTGGTCTTTAGGTTGGCAAAAATTATGTCCGCCACTATTGGTTGACATGCATTGGGTCAGAATTGTCAAAATTTTGACATGCTCAACAGTTCTGAATTCTTTCATACTCCCACCATCCACGTGGACTATGAGTGGGAATGGTAAGTGTCCGAAGTATGGCTAGCAAAATGGTACACTGATTGGTGGCAATGTGGTAAAGATAAAAATGAACACTCCAAAATCCTAAAAAACTCATGTTGGCATTTTCAGGTGTCGACCATTTCAAATTCGACCTTTTGATTGCGTCATAGTTTTTCCATGTCAACCTTGAGCATGTTGACCTTTAGGGTCAGCCTAGATACTGTCGACTGAAACACTGTTGTCCCTATAAACCAAACCCATATGAAGATCTATGTGTCTTCAAGTGGGAAGCAGCTCCATTTACTGTTTTTGTATCCACCAATGAAACTGTCATCATTAGTATTGGCTCTTGTATAAGTGCTCAACTCAGATTAACTCAACCTACACTCCCATGAAACCCCCTAGACAGAACAGACCCATTCTACTGTATTGTATCCACCCAGTTCCCAACTCCCAAATATGCTTTTCATTGAGAGACAGATCTGACAAAGATGGAATCAACTTAACATAAGGGATCTGTGGTTAGGTTCTCCAGAATTCCAAAACCACCTCGATTTTTTGGTACCAATGTAAACCAAAACATAGTCCAGATCTCCCGAGGTGATCTTATCCAAGTCTTGGCTTGGACCTTCCTGCAAGTTCAGAATTGCAAAAATGACATGGTTTTAACTGTTTTTTTTTATCACATATATATATTTATTTATTATGTTTTTTAACAGATTTTTAACTTGAACAAAATCCAAATTCAACCAAAACACTTGAGGGTGGTTTTGCAAAAACAAAAGCAAAATAATGAATTTGAACCAAAGCCTGCACACAAGGATCCACGCTCATGAGGGGCCAGATATAAAAGAGTCTGAGTACGGCAACCAAGCGGGACATCAGCTAATCTTAATTTTTTTTTAAAAGAGCCATCATTTACAAGGCAATACTATGCCGTTAAATGATTGCCCCTTTAAAAAAACAAAAACAAAAAAAAACATCTGAGTTCGGCCAGCATCCCACACAGCCACCGAACTTGTAATATATTACATCTGGCCCCTCTACTTAGAATTGGACAGAAATATTTAAAATTGTGTACAATCCCATATGCTCATTTGTGTGAGTACAATCCTTAATATGTGTTTAACTAAAATTAATTTAGAGTGCTCTGTGAGATTAATTGTCCCTTACTGGATTTTTTGGTTTACATAAATAAATAAATAAATAAATAAATAAATAAATGGATTATTGGTTATCGGTGTACTGATTATTATACTGCTACAATAATGCAGCCTTGAAAAAGATCAAGTTTGTCCAACATTTTCACCAAAGCTAAGTAAACTAAACTAAGGGCCAGATGTATCAAGCTTCAAAAAGTGATACAGTGGAGAGTGATAATATTTGACCTATGGTATGGTTTCCTTGGGAACGTACAGTATATTAAGCATATAATCCATTCATTATATCCTCATTGGTTATAGGCAAAGAATATAAATACAGCAGCAAATCGAGAGCAGTGGTTTGTTACCTGTCTCCTCTCAGGGAGACGAGGAAGGTGGCTGAGGTGTCCGGAGCTGTTCTTCCATGCAGGGAAGCCGTGAAGGGTGCCCCGCCACTGGATGATTGACAGCCGTGCATGCCGTATGTGCGTCGGCGGACTCAGGGCAGTTTGTCCCGCTCCTTATTCTCACCGGGTATCGAGCAAAATCCCCAAAGATTGTTTGCCCGGTCAGAGTACGTCTATCACGCTGCTCGTGCTGTCCAGATGGATGTCCCAAAGGTCCAGTCTCTGTCTCTTCCTCTGAGAGCTTTTTCAAAGAAAATGATGTGAAAATGATGTGTTGATTAATAACATAGGGGCAGATGTACCAAAATGCAAGGGTGATAAAGAGAGATAAACCTCCAGCCAATCACCTGCTAGCTGCCATGTTACAGGCTGTGTTTGAAAAAGTAAGGAGCTGATTGGCTGGACGTTTTTCTCTTCTTATCACCCTTGCATTTATCTCTTGATAAGGCTTAATACATCTGCCCCAATGAGCGGTACTTCTTCCATCGAAAACACCTGTTTCATTTATTTTATTCGATATACTTTTTTGATAAGCACAGTGTTGACCCAACATCTTACAGTTTAATACATAGTCTGCATATTGTGGGAGAGATTTACTACTAAAGCCTAGGGAAAGATTGAAAGTGCAGAGAGACAAAGGGGCTGATTCAGTCACGCTCGCTGTGGGCAGAATTTGACATTTCTCTCTCTGAATGAGATCCAAAATACTTTGTTATCTGTGTCAGTTTGAGCCAGGCATGTCCAAACTATGGTCCTCCAGCTGTGGTGAAACTACAAGCCCCATCATGCATTGCCACAGTTTTGCTATTGGGGAATGCTAAAACTATGGCAAGGCATGCTGGGATGTGTAGTCTCACAACAGCTGGAGGGCCGCAGTTTAGACATGCCTGGTTTAAGCGATTTATTAATTACTCAAAGTGAAACAAGACTCAAAGCAAAACAATACTATAAAACAATCTCTATTTGAAACTTTACTCAGTAACTCGCTGAGATAAATATTAATGCCTGGATGTCATTCCAGTTTGCCTAGTGTACTTGTTACATATATAAACAGCCCTGTTAATACTTCCCTTCAAGAAATTGCATTAATAATTACACACTCTTCTGCACACAACATCTGCCAGCCTTGCATACTGGTCCAGTGCTCCGCTCGGGTCAAAGCCAGAAAGCCCATCTACATTATTTGACGTAAACTCATCCGGCATCTTGAGAGGGAATTTTTTATTAATAACGGCTGGGGCATGAGAGTCAGTGTGTTTTGTGACACTACAGTAAAGCAAGAAAGTCATCCCAAGACACACACATTATACTCACTGAGCAGCAAGTACATTCAGATGTCTAACTAAAGACTTGTTTCATTTCAGCAGAAGGCTTCAAAGTTGACAGCCCGCTGTCTGCCAATCCTGAGCCACCTTGGTGAAGGCTGGGGTTAATTAGCGTGCACAATGATGGAGACAATTGGATGAAGATCAAAGATTGTTAGCATCGCAGACATATACCGGAACCTTGGCCTAGATGTGTCTGTCGCAGCATCACACATTTTAAATAAAGTTATTGTTCATTATGCAGCCAAATGATAAGATTGCCAACAAAAATGTTTCCTTCTGGTGAATGATACTTTTTGGAACAATGTTGACAATCGCAGAGTATCAGAAATACAGTACTGTAATAACAAGTGGACTATGGCTTTATGTTTGCCGTGGGGACGTACTGATCTCATGGTTGTCGCCTTCACATCTGGTAGTTCGAATTGAGAAGAATCACAAACTCATAACAGCACAAATGTCATCCTTGAAAGGACTGGCTTTGAACTGCAAAACCCAAGGGCAATCTACAACTCATGGTCTTCCTCAGGCAATTCGAAGTACATGAGGAGATGTTTTACTTATTAAAATTGTGAAATGTTTTACATGTAATGGATCTAATTTTTTTACATATGGTAACTTGATTTTGACTCTAAGACATCATTGTGAACATTGAATAAATGTTTTCTCAACTTGAATCTTAAAATCATATAGACATGTCTCTGTTTATACAGTGTGAGTAACATCTGCTCTCCTGGGCAGCTTATTACATGTTAATTACAGTACCATGAAGTACAACAAAATATATTTTGTACTTGGTAGAATTCAACACCAATGCATAAAAGTTCTGTGTTATTATTGGGTGCGGTATGACAATAATCAGGTCAATATGACAATGCTGATATGATTAAAAATGTCAACAGTGTCATCATGGTCAGTATGTTGACAGTGAACATGTCAATATTCATTATATCTAGGCGGATGATTTGTTGACATGTTGAACTGTCAACAAGCCATTCATGGCCGACTAATGGTTTTTTACCATCTCCTGGTTGCAGCAGTAGCTCCAGAATCTTTTTCTTAGTCCCAGCGATTCTGTTACAATAACTTCCGTGATGGATCTATGATGCTGCAGTGTTCTGTTCCCTTAGTACCTACCCCACTGCCATTTGGTGATGTCTAACCCTAACTGTCACCAATCTGTTTTTTATACTGTATACTCAGCTGTAACTGATATTACCGGTACCAAACTGTCCATTTAAACTGTTGCATTCCTCTGTCTCGGCCCTTGGGAAATCCTTACCTCTCTGCTGAGGTGTTGTCCAGCAGGAAGTTTCTATCAGTGAGACACTGACCAACAGCAGGATACTCCTGAGCTGTACTCTGCCGATGCACAACGCCCTCAACACCTGGGGTATCACTTTGGTATTTATATTATCTTATTATCTGTTATGACTGTAGACTGTACGTCATTATACAGTCACAATAGCTAATAATCAATCAATAAATCTACTAATCAATGTTATGATTTACAGTATGTCATTGTTCCTACACTATGGATTTTGACATTAATATATGTTTGCGTTTAAACTTTTTGTGTCTTAAAAACTCTGCCATTATTGCAAATGATTCTGTTTGTAACTGTCTGTTCCATGGCTGCTGAGCGAATTATATATTGACTTGTTTGTGGTTGAGTGTGTTTGCAATTTTATTAGAAAAATAGCACAAAACTGTGACATAAATCAGCGTTTGTGCTGTCGTTGTGCAATTCTTTCTTGCTTTGTAACTGACCCTTTCTGTGTCAGTAAAGAGGTAGTTATTGATGAGACAGAGTTTCCAAATTCTCAGTGATTTTGGGAAGTAATATACAGTAGTAACTGAAAGGTATTGCTGGATTTTACACGATTGTCTTATATTATATCCTACAGTATCTGTTTCTGATGTGAATTTTTTGATTTGTCATTTGTGTTCTAAGGGGAAATCACATGGGCCCTTATTCTGATCGGTGCGGCCGGATCCGAATATGCGGCCAGCACCATGCGTCCTAAACCCGCCTTCCATACGGATCGCCAACTCCGTCCGGTAAGAAGCTGTCCGAACGGACCGCACGTGTATTTCTCATGAATACACCTCCTCCATCTCAGGGAACCTCCCCCATCATTCGATGGTCGCAGACCATCGAATGCAGGACCGAATGGCCAGGCAGCTCCCGCAACCTCAGACCACATGGGCATTTCTCCGTGCAAAAGCAGGGATCTGGGCGGGCAGCTGACATCCGGCAATGTCATATGTCCGCCCCCTACACGTGCGTCACGGCCGCATTACCATACGTACGCCCAGCGTTTGCATGGGAACGCCCATGAAACGCGGGGCGTATGCATATGGTAATGAGCCCAAACAGCCCTTCACACCCCTCTCCACCCCCTGTTCGTAGTGTTCACATTTCATGCGGAATGTGGCCGTGTGTCCCGCTCGCACATGCGCAGAGACGCCTCTGCACATGCGCAGACACAAAATATCGGCGGCATGAACGCACGCGGATATTACCGCACCAACCAGAATAAGGGCCATGATGTCAGTGTCCACCCCCCTTTTCAGCGATCAGTGGAGGAAATAAGTCAGTTTAGACTTTTTTTTTTTTTTCTGAAGGGGAGGGAAATCCTTCGAAGGTCTCCCCATGCTCTGGAACAAATAGAATTATAGATAGTACATTTGTACAGTATACACTCATATGAGCAGATGTTTGTCTTAGTAGATGCATTGTACTGTATAAGTGTTTGTTTACCACTTGAATCCTCATTGTTTTATCTCCTGACAGCACACGTTATTTCCTATTGTCTGATCCATTGTACTTCTATCACTGCATTGTGATTGGACTTACAGTAAATTGGCTTTCTATGCAGAAAAAAGAAAAGAAGACAGGAGACGAGAATATTATCGTAACCCGTCTGTATGATTGTACTTTGTGCCCGGCATTCTGTTACATGCATTTGCCATATTATTTCAGTGATATAAACCTCCTCTTATGCCAATGAGCAACACGTGGGTGGGGTTAATTTAAGGATATATTAAAATGTTAATAATATGGAGTATAAATAATGTCGTAATTTAGTAATCATTTTTGTTACAACTAGCACCCAGCGTTAAACGCGTAAGCGCTTTACTGTTTTCCTAATTAACCCATTAAAACCTTATACTACCGAACCAAACGCACCCCTTAACTATGGTTAAACTAATGATCATACACTTCATAAGTAGCCCATACCTTAAAATACCTTTACATTATTTAAACGAAAACCCTTATCTAAAATAATTGAGACGACACCAAATAACTCACGCGGACAAGAAATAACCACACTGACACCGAGAGTTAAATTTAAAAGGTCAGAGGAATATTTATTGAAGACCTTGTAACTAACTAGAAAAATTTGGGTTTGAATTTGGATTTTGAGTCCCTAACTTTAAACTAAAGGTTGGAGGATGGCAAAGATTAAGCCGCTACCAACACGCCAGCCCAGTCAACTTGATAAACGTAAAAAACTGCAGGAGGGGTTCACCACCGCCTCCTAATGGCACAACCTGCATCGTGAGGGTCTCACCACCCCCTAACCTGGCTGAGCCCTTAGCGGACGGTCCCGCAGGGGAACGCCCCCTGTCCACCCGCACGGGAAGGACCACCCGCCGTCCTACGAAGGGGATGGTGCCCCACGATGACCGCTTGTGCCCCCCTTTGACCGCTGGCTGGTAGCGACTTCCCGCCACCACAAGGTTAACTAACCGCAACCGCCATCCCCAAGAGAAAAATAGAAAAACCTGAAAAAACCTAAACAACTATTCAAGCCCACAAACGGTAGATGTCCTCAAGAAACATGCAGTTTCCCGCAGGGGAAAGATGCACCCCATCCTCTCTATAGTACCTAACATTATCCAGCACCAATGAGGGATGCCTTACCACACTACCCCCCATAGCTCTAACAAAGACTCCTATGGCAGAGTTCACCTTTTTCCTTGCCTTTTCAATGGCTGAGGTCCGAACAGCACCCCGCCAATGAAACCGAGGGAAAATCTCAGACCAGACTATCCTTACCTCGGGCCAATGCGCCCTTACGGCCACCAAATCGGACTTAATACTTAAGATCAAGTCGATTCCCTTGACCATACCCATGTCGGTGCCGCCCAAGTGGATGACCAGCCACTGGGGACGCCCCCAACTCCTCTCATGCCTGAAAAGCTCGTTCAAGAACTCACCCCAGCGCATGCCTCTCACACCTATCCACCTGACCGTCCTGTCTCCTAAATAATCATGCGACCTCCTTCCCATTGGGTGCCTCCCTGCCCAATAAATAAAGGAATGGCCAATGAGCCATATCTGCCCCGAGGATTCCATTGAAACTGAAAAAAGAAGAATCCTTACCGTCAGTAACTTATCAATATTATAAAACTTAAATACTCAACCCATGTGAAGGAGAAAACTTAAAAAACCTCCCGTGGACCTTGGTTTGCCAATTGAATTAAGGCCCCCTCGGAGGAAAAAGTAAAAGCAACCTTCACACCCACGATTTCTGAACGCTGTCGTTCAAAAACCGGGAGTAAACTTCGTTTTAGGGTTGGCGCAACAGGCGCAACTACAATTTATCTAATCTAACATAACTCTTATACGAATCAGACTTCCACCGGCCTAGCGCCTGGATCGCCCCTGGGGACAACCCAGCTGCCGCAGCCTGTGTAGTTGACCCAATCCGAAAGGAATGGGTACCATACTCTTGAGGCGGGAGCCCCAACACACTCAAACAACGCTTTAACACAGCTGCAAACTGAAATTTAGAAAGCGCTGACTTATCAACGTGCAATAAAAACTGCCCCCCAACCCCTACTGGTCGGATCCGCAAGTAAGACTGAACCAACTGGACTGGGCAAATCTCCGCCTCGCTGTGCGCTTGCAAAATAACCCACTTACCTCTCCCAGCCTGATCCGTCTTGGATCTAGCTATCTTGCAGCACACACTATCGCTGCGAAGTTGCACCTCGCTGAACAGCAACCCAGACTTACCATCCGCCTTACTCTTGGCAACCAGCTCGCTGACCCTAAAAGCCCCAAAAAATGCCAAAACAAACGCAGTGCGAAAAAGCAGTATCTCGTACTCGGACTCGCCAACTTCCGCCAAGACCCTAACTAAATCCTTTAATAATGCTAAGTCAATGGGCCTCCTTGAATCCTTCCCCGCCGGAACAGCCTTAGCCCAAACTTTCATTGCCTTTCTTAGGACAAAAGACCGAGTGGGGTCTTCCTGACCCCGAATCCGCGAATGGAAAGCAATGCCCGCAAGGGCAGCGGACATGGCCCCTTTTGCCCTCCCTGCCTTGAAGTGTTCCCAGGCAAAAACACATAACCTATCCTCCAAGGACTCACCTTCCTGACCATACCTGCTCAGAAAAGCCTGCCAATCCCTCCAAGCCACGTCATAAGCCTTCTGCGTGGAAGGCGCCAGGGCATTTCTGGCCAATCCCACTATACCGGCTCGATAATCTGCCAGATATAAGGTGGGCAGGGTAAACCTACGTCCGATGCGTCCGGCACCAACTCTCTAAACTTGACCCACTGAAAGCGGGACAGGGCATCCGCTATCTTGTTATCTATACCAGGAACGTGACAAGCTGAGAAAACCACGTTAAAGCGCAGACACTGCAAGACCAAATGTCTAAGTAACCGCAAGGCCAGAGGGCATGAAGTCCTTTGATTGTTGATGGTGTGCACAACACCCATGTTGTCACATCAAAAAACAACCTGCTTGTCTGCTAACTCCCTGGCCCACAACTCCAAGGCTACCACTATTGGGAACAATTCCAACAGCAATAAGTTCCTGGTGAAACCCCTATCCACCCATGATTCTGGCCACCCCTCGGCGCACCATTCCACCCCAAAGAAAGCACCAAAGCCTACACTGCCCGATGCATCGGTGAAAAGCTGCAACGCACTATTAAAGCAAGGAGGGGACGGCCACAACACCACCCTGTTGAATGACTCCAAAAAGGAAGCCCAAGTCCGCAAATCGTCCTTGATCTCCTTGGACAGATACACTGAATGATGCTGCCTGGCGACCCCTGCAGTCGCCCGTTCCAACTTCCTGCTGAAAGCTCGACCCATTGGGATAACCCTGCATGCAAAGTTAAAACACCCCAGTAAAGACTGAACTTGCTTCAGCCTCACCTTCCTTTTTCCCAGGCAATCCTGAATGAGGCCCAACCATTTATGCACCTTGCTAGCTGGCAAACGACAACAACCTTCCCTTGTATCAATCTCGATCCCAAGGTAACACAGACAGTGCGTGGGTCCCTCAGTCTTACCCTCTGCAATGGGGACCCCCAACACCCCTAAAACCTGCTCCGTAGCTTTCAACAAACTCTCACAGACTGGGCTACCCTCTGGGCCCACAAAGAGGAAATCGTCAAGATAGTGTGCAATACCCTGACAACCTGAAGCCCTCTGAATGCACCAATGAAGAAAACAGCTAAACTTTTCAAAATACGCGCAAGATATCGAGCAGCCCATAGGCAAGCACCTATCAACAAAAAACTCCCCCTTCAATTTAAAACCCAGAAACCGCAAAGATTCTGGGTGAATCGGGAGTAACCTGAAAGCTGACTCAATATCCACTTTTGCCATTAATGCATTCTGCCCACACCCTTGAACCAAACCCAGTGCCTCCTCAAACAGCTGGTACCTGACCTTGCAGAGCTCCTCAGGTATGGCATCATTAACCGAGGCCCCATGCAGGTGCGAAAGATGCTGAATTAATCTAAACTTCCCAGGGGTGCTTTTGGGAACCACCCCCACTGGGGAAATACATAAATCCTGCAAAGGAGGGGAACTAAAAGGGCCACACATGCGCCCCAACCTAATTTCCGCATCAACTTTCTCCCTAACAATATGGGGAAAATCCCTGGCAGATTTCAAATTCCTAGCCGCCACCACATGAACTGAACCCCTAATGGGCAACCGAAACCCTGAACTGAAACCCTCCCCTAAAAAACGAGCCCCCTCGACATCAGGGTACCCCCTGAGCCACTTAACAAGCTCGGAAACCACAACCGGCGAATACGCCTTACTTGTGACTTCCCCCGGCATCCCCGGTGTCAGTTGACTTCCCAGCTGGGGCTGCAGAGCAGTCCTTTGCTGCATGGTTGCCACCACAAACTCTGCATGAGTGACGAAAACGACAATTCGCCCCCCTGGCGCACTTGCCATCATTAAACGCAAAACACTTGCCCTTTCCCACTATCTTGGAGGCTGGGGATGCCACCACTACCGCTTTCTTAGCCACCCCCTCCCCTGGGGGTTTGGTCTGTTGTGTGACCTCCAACCAGACCTCCACGTCCTTGAACCCCATGGGCAAAACAGCATTCCCATCCTGCTTACGGCGAAACTTTTCGTCGTAATCCCTCCACGAGTAGCCTTTTGTTTTTAGGTACATTTCATGTACCAAAAACAAGTACTTCACCACGTTGGGATATTCAGCAGGCCTGGTTTCCGCGTAACAGGCCGCAAAAACCAAGAAACCCCTCAACCACTGATGGAAATTCCGAAAAGCGTTCTCCCCTATGCCATCAGCCTTTTTTGCCTTATCAAAGGCCTGTCTCATGTCCTCCGTAAGGGTGAACATGTCAACGTATTTCCCTTTCCTGATCTTCTCCCTCATCCTCTTACGGAGGCCCCTAGTTCCCGCGGTATTCGCGCAATGCACCATTTCGGTAAACAAAGGGGGTCCGTGGGAGGTGGCGCAGAACTCGCGACCTTGTCCTTACTCGTTGCCTTCGCTACATGACGCGCAATAAGCCTGGCCAGCTTACGCGGGCGCCGCGGGGAATCCGACCCCACGCTGGTACTATCACTATCAGAGGAATCACATGACGAATCAGGAACTGTACACTCACCAGCACCAGATGTCCCCGGAACTTCATCAGCCGCAACGGCCGACCTGAAAACTGCTGATGTTGACCCCGTTGTCGTTCTTGATTCCTCTCTGACGTCCCGACTTCTCCTTCTGGTAGCCACCGATGATGCTAGCACGCTTGTATCCTGCGAACACACAGCTGGGAGGGGGAGAGATGACAACAAACCGCCCCTACCTCCTGTCCCCACCGGTGTAGCCAATGTAGGGGGAGGTGGGGCTGACACGGTGGCACTGGGTGGAGGCCCCCTTGGCATCGGTGGGACCCCAGCTGGAGAAAATACACTTTGCGTCCCTGTAACCCCACCCCCGCCCTGGGGTAATTGCCCACCCTGGCATCTTGGGGATGACCAGGGACCTGGAGGGGCGAAACCCTGATCCCACCCATACCCAACGGAACTATGAGGGCTGTAAACCTGTGCTCCCGTGGACCACAGGAGTGGCTGGCTTGTGGGAACACCCTGGAAGCCTGAGGAAAATTGTGGCCCGGCACCTGGGACCGCCTGGTGTCTCCACGGTGGGATTTGGGGCCACGCCCCATACCCCCCCCCCCAAAGGGGCCTGGAAATACGGGGAACCCGCGGGGGGCCACTGCCCGTGGAAGCCCCCGACAGGGGCCACCTGGGCCGACACTCCTGAATGAGACCCTTGCCATGAGGGCGTGGACATTCCTCCCCCCAAGATGCTATGGGCTGCACCCCTAGGTGAGGGCCCTGCAACTGTAATGATGTTGCCACTGTACTCCTGGAATAAACCATCTGCCCCATAGCCCCAGGACCAATGGGCATCCCTGATGAAAAAAACACTGGGTTCCATGGTGGATGAACCCCCTACCCCCCTCCCAAAACTATCCAAGGGATTTACCCCTAAAGCTGTGTGCGGCAGGCTCATTCCCCCCAGGCCAGTATTACCTCCTGCTCTGGGATCCACATTACCAGAGCCTGCAGCAGCTGCTGCTGCAGCCTCTAATGACACCCTTGTGCCAGTGTCTCTTCCCATCCCCCTGAAAGCATTTGGATTTTCCTGCACACTCCCCCTCCCCCCACTGCCCACTTCCTCCACACTAATAATTCCCCCGCCAGCCGCGGTATCGCTGAGGTCTCTCCCCGCAAGGGAAGGCACCTCCACATTAAACTGGGTATGTGCAAGCGCAGGCCGTGCGCCCTCCGACGTCGCGGCCTGGCTTGATGAAACGGGAGCAGCCAGGCTCCCCGTGTCCGGCATTGATGACGCTACCATCGCGTCAGCCGGTGCCAGGGCCTGCTGTCCTCCCGGAGCCGCGCCTGCCGCCTGTAACGACGCCGTGAGCCCCGCGTCATCCGACGCCAAGGCCCGCGGCATACCCGGGGCCTCCTGTCCACTCGGAGCCCCGTCAGCAGCCTGTGACGACGCCGCGGGCCCCGCGCCAGCCGGCGCCAAAGTCCGCGGCATCCCAACCAGCCCGCCCTCCGCCAGCCTCGCAGAAGCGGGCCTCGCGCCGGCAGGCGCTGAGGCCCGCGTCATCGCCACGGACCCGTCCGCCGCCTGAGTGTCCGCGAGAACCTCAGGCGCCGGACTGGAGGCCTCAAGCTTCGCGTCCCTAACGCAACCTGAGGCAACAGAGGGGCGCTGACACCCGCCGAGGGACCCGGAAAGGTCCGGACCTCGGCGAGCACATTCCCCAATGGCTCCCCCACGGTGGGAGCCGCATACATGATCCCCGGTGCAGCGCTGGCCACGCTCACCGGGGAGTCCTGAATAACTGGAGGCAGCAGAAACCCCGACGCCAGGCTCACCACAGGTGAGCCTGTTTGCGCAGAGGCCTCCTGCACCCCAACCACCCTCACTCGTGGCCGGCGATACCCCGCCGCAGATAACGGACGGGCCGCATCCACAAGGCGGCGTGGAGGGGGTGCAGAACGTTTTGGACGGGGCATTACTGAAGAATAGTTGTAATAGCAGAGAAAAATATTCTTACCTCAGATCCGCGCAGGAGCACCAGCACTTCAAAATGGTAAAAAGAAGGATGAGGTCACATGATCATCTGCCCTATATAACCTTTGACTGGCTACTCCCCATAAACCCCTGATAGGTCCCTGCCTGCATCACCAGCTTGTATCCAGGCAGAAAACCAGACTAAGTTTTTTCTATCCTGCTGAACTTTCTATGAACCTAAGTCAGGGCTCTTATATGGTTTCTGGCTTATGCAGCCCTCACCCACTCTTATGCATGTATGTCACTTCAATGTACAGTATGCTAACTGCGCTAAAAGGCTCTCTCATAATCCACTCACTGCCCTTGGTGGTTATGGGAATTCTGGACCATATTTGTCGTCTTCCACATAGTCACTGGACAACATATTGGGGGTTATTCTGGTTGCCATGCAAATCTGTGAAATTCTCAGCTTTACAAAACATATATGCGCCAACCGCCACTTGCACGAATAGACCCCCGCATAACGATTTCCCTGAACGCATGCCAATGGATGTTTCGGGGGACAAAATCATTCGACGGTCGCCGACTATCAACTGATTTTTGGGTACTTGTTTCCTAGCACGGCGGCCACGATTTTGATCTTACTGCATCTTATGCATCTCATCGCATCACATACAATATAGCGGCATGCGATGCATGCAATTTTTAATTGTACAAGCACCCTAATGGGTGCTAACAATGTTAAATGCACCCCCATTGTCAACACCACCCCCACTATCAATGCCAACCCGAAGCGTGGCGAGCGCAGCGGTACGCGTCCTCCGACCTTTTCATAACCCCACTATCCACGTCATCGTGGAGTTGATTTTATATAGCGTGGCAAGCGCAGCGAGCCACCGAGCCCAAAGCGTGGCGAGCCAACGCAGATTACTTCACATGTATTCCGCTGCTCTCGCCATACTATCTAAAATAAACTCCACACCGATGTGGATAGTAGGGGTATTAAAACGTTGGAGGACGCGTACCGCCGCCCCTCGCGGGCTCGCTGCACTCGCCACGCTTCGGGTTGCCATTGATAGTGAGGGTGCTGTGGACAATGGGGTGCATTTAACATTGTAAGCACCCATCAGGGTTGTACAATTAAAAATCGCATAGCATGCCATTTGCTGGCATGCGATGCTGTGCGATATTTAATTGTACAATCCGGGTAATTTACCCGATTATAGCATCGCATACCTTATGGCATGTTATGCGATGGGCGCCATGCTAGGAAACAAGTACCTGATTTTGTAAGCGCTTGCAGATTTAAGACACCTCTCTGGTCTTAATCTGCGGTGCCCCTGTATGGGAAGAGGGTCGGCAGCTGGCATCCGGTGATGTCAGCTGCCCACCCCTTGTCCCAGCATCACCGGTGCATTTACATGTGAATGCCCAGCATTTTCATGGGGCCCTCGCCGCTGCCCCACATCCCCCGCCCGCACTGCTAGGTGCGAACGGGTCGGCAAATAAGGAACTCGCAACGTTTGCTCGCTCCAAGCGGCTGCACATGCGAATAAAAGTTTATGCGCATGCCAAGTCGCAAAACATCGCTCCCCTGTGCGGACGTGCAGGGGAGCGAATGGGACCAGAATAAGGTCCATTATTTCCTCAGGTGACTGCATAGCGTATGGTGGGGATATGGTCGCTAGGTTTACACTATGAGGGTTGACACATGAAATAGGTCGACTTGGCTTAGGTCAACAGGTTGATACAAGCATTAGGTTGACAATGGGAATGTTGACTGACAAAAGGTCGACATGATTTTTTTACATTTTTGTTTGAGCCGACAGGCAGTACTGTATTTCATCCCCTTCCAGCCACTAGGAGTGGAGGGAGCATATAACCGTGTGCCGAGCGGTGTTGACTTACGTTAAAATTCGGGCCAAAAAAAGTGAAAAACGTTGATCTTTTGACCTTCCAACCGTGTAGACATCAGCTATATCGACAAATTTCATGTGACAGTTGTAAACCCTGTTGACCTTTAGTTGTCGATCAAATGGATGTCGACCTTCGTAGTTTCTACCCTATGACCCCTACCAGTATGGTGTATAGCAGTGGTTCCCAAACTGAGTACCTGTGTACCCCGGATGCCTTGAGACACTTGCAGGGGTGCCTCGGGCTGGTGGTCAGGATCAAACCAAATTATGTATCGGAAAAGTGACAGGAAAAAGCCAATGCTGGCGGCTGCCAATCATATAATACTGTATGTGGACAAGTAGAACCGCAACAATGTACACTGACACATAGCTGATCCTAAGGGTAAAGCTCTGCACTCACTAAATTAACTGATATTAATAAATAGTGGAGATTTAGTTCATGAATCGATCAATGCATTTAAGCCTGCAGCCCCCTTCACGGGACCCCACTTTTCTGCAGGTCCTAACACTATTGCTCAAAATGGCTACAATACACATAGCTATCACATTAATGTTTGATTCCAGGCTATCTGGTCTAAAGGAACGGCGGATGGTGATAGAATATCCAGGAGCAGCTCAAATGAGAGCCGCTCCCTCTGTATGTATAACAGAATACTTGTCTTCACGACTGACCATGTAGCTGTGCATAACAGGTTCCTAGCTGTTTCTTACAGCTGATGTGAAGAGCCAGTTATGGGCCTTATTCGAGTTCACTCTTTCAGACAAAATCCTTCTTAGATGGACAAAACCATGTGCACTGCAGGGGGGCAGATGTAACTTGTGCAGATCTAATTAGATTTGGGTGGGGTTTTACTTCAAAGTGAGATCTATATTGCAGTGTTAAAATAAAGCAGCCAGTATTTACCCTGCAAAGAATCACCAAAAAATCACCAAATCTATTTCTATCTGCACATGTTACATCTGCCCCCCTGCAGTGCACATGGTTTTGTCCATCTAAGAAGGATTTTGTCAGAAAGAGTGAACTCGAATAAGGCCCATAGTAATGACTGTCCAGCAGACCGATCGCTCTCCAAGGTGCTGAAAGCTCCCATACATGCTCCTGGCTATTTTGCTTACATTCTATGCATCGTGCTTGGCCTAAGCCACAGTGGATGATATTTACTAAGCATACAGTATGTTCAACAAACCATTGTTATCTCTGGAATTAATAACCTGCTGAATTTCAGTTGAGATGACTGCGAATGCTAGCGAGGAGCACTTTAATTGTGTGCATTATCGATTATTCATAAGTGCAGTCCAAGCGGGCTACTTGGCCCAACATTCAGGAGCAATTGGGGCTGATTCAGACCAGATCGTAGTGGGCCAAATTCAGTCCTCTTTACAAATGTTTAGTTCAGTGCCCTTTACAAATGTTTAGGGCTTGCAATTGTGCATGCGCGTTTAAGAACGGCTTTGTCGAGTTTCACACTCGCCAAGCCGTTTGCTCCAATGGTGTGAGTGGGGAGGGGGGGGGGGGGTGGCCGCCCCCTTTTCAGTCATCTGACTTTTATTTCCGAAGAAGATAGAACACATTCGATATCGAATGATATCTCTCCCCTTCGGCTGCATGCGAGGGAATGCGTTCTCATACACATCGCTGTGAGTATACGCAGCCTAGCAAAAAAAAAAAAATCTGAATTAGGCCCGTTGTACAGCATAGGGCACACTCAGGAAACAATGGAGAGAGATAAAGTGAACAATTGACAGCTGATTGTTTTATAATCTCTCTTATTTATCTTTCTCCAAACTATGGTAAATCTGCCACCTGTTTTGATTTTATTTGCTTCTGCGATTATTACAAACACAGCCTGTAGTATGGCGGCTAGAAGCTGATTGGCTGCTACTGTGTCTCTCTCCACGTTATCCCTTGCTAAGCGTTCCTAAATCTAGGCTCAAGTGTTGGCACTGGAGATAATATCCCTGTGATTACTCGCATAAGCAGCGGTTAAAGGGCCTCATTAATATGCAGTAATTCCGCAGGCTGATTCTTATTGTAATAATGATGCACGCAGAGATTCTGGGACTGATTGTGCATCGGATTTAACAGTCACATTTACAACCTTATGCCAATGCTTTCATGCCACTTACGCGAGATGGATCAGTGTCCACCCATTTCACAGACAAAGCAACCTGGCTATGTACTGTCCATTCTTATATATCATGAAAACAATTTAATACAAATACTGTAGAGAACATAACAGGTGTGGGAAATATGTATTTTCTATGACTCTTTGGGCCAGACGTATCAACCTTTAAAAATTGATAAAAAGGAGAGTTATAAACAAGCAGCCAATCAGCTCCTAGCTGCCATGTTACAGGCTGGGTTTGAAACATGACAGATAGGAGCTGATTGGCTGGTTGTTTATCACTCTCCACTTTATCCCTTTTTAAAGCTTGATACATCTGAGCTTCAGACAGTTAATCCGGCAGAGAGATACAGGTGTCTGAGCAGATGTGTTATTCATACAGGGACGGCTGTTACTGGTGAGTGATGGATTCTGCTGCTTTCTGGCCTGCAGCGTTTCCCTCATGCAGTATGTGGTGCTCGGTCATGACTCACTTATTCCTCTGTAATGGTAATGTTAGAGGCCAAGGTGAGAGGAAGAGCAGTCAGAGCAGGAAATTCCCCACATCCGCTCTTTGCTCCACGGTAAGAACAAGACTAAAACAGACCTTTTTTAGAAGGTGAGACCGACTCTGGGATTCATACTGTATATCAGTATAATCAGGAGTTTTTGTGAAAGTACGGTTATGTTCCAATACTACAGGTAGAGCCCCTCTCAGCCGTGCCGCCAGCTCGCCATGGCGATGTTTATGGCAGAGCTGGTGGGCGACGGAGACGTGTGAGCATCTTACTCGCTCGCCCATCCCACTCAGCTGGGTGGAAGGGAGCAGGGACAGGGTGCTTCCCTGCCTGTCTCCACTTCAGGGAGACGGACGGGGAGCTGGCAGAGTGCAGAGATAGTCAGGGAGTGAGGGCAGGGTTGCAGGGCTTCCAGGAGAATGGGGCACAGCAGCGGACGCTCTAATGAAAGCGGCCACATCTGTATGCATAATATTCATTAACAAGTTTATACCTATTAGATGAACGACTGTAGGGAGCAAGCGGAGCCTGGTCACAGGCAAAACTGCGTGAGGCAGGAGGGTCACCGCAGGCCCAGTGGCATAAACCATGCCTCTGCAGTGCGAGCGGGTGTGGGGGGAGCTGCTTCTCTGTCAGCAGATTTCATGTGGTCTGCCCATCCGCATGGACTGGGCTAAAACAGACCCACCTGCAGTGCAGCACGGTCTTGTCCATTTTAAGAACAAATTTGTTCAGCGATCTATTCTGAATTAGGCCCTAGGTATAAATGGGTCCAGTTCAGATCAGGTCATCGCAGCCATGCAAAGAGGGGGATTTTTTCTAAATCACTCCCCCATGTGCAGCACCGGGCTGGTTGGCTACTGCATTATCACCGCCAACTTTATCACTTCACCAGGTTTAATAAATCTGTGCCTTGGATTGTTATCAGCTGCACATCCTGGACTTTAGCGTACATTTTTCATACCTCCCAACTGTCCCAATTTTCGCAGTACCCATTTATTTGGACTGTCACTCTGTCCCATACGTGGATCCCAGTGTCCTTTGGTGGATGTGGGCAGTTGGGAGGCTCCCTGTCATTTGCTGTTCATAGCATCTATTCAAAGGAGGCATGGCCAGTGTTAGACTGAGGCATGAAGGACCCGTCAGAGGAAAACAGTGGTATAGCAGTGTGGCTAGTCACCAGTGGGGTGTTTGGCCATCCACTACATTGGCTTCAGTCAAAAGGAGCACGTCTTCACGGGATGCCTGAGTTTGCCCCCATTTTGCCAGTATGGGGGGCATGGCCAGCGTTGTTAGTGCTGCTGGCCATGCCCCCTGTCCCTCTGCATCCCGTGAATAGATGCTTTGTGCATGCACAGGCCAACCTCGGATGATAGCCTCCTTCTTCCGAAGCCATGTGCCCTTTCCAGGCGAGGCCCCAGTTTCATATCCCAGATTTACGGAGACATTAATATTATTACCTTGTCACCCCTCCGGTCATATTCTGTTGACAGCCACATACGACAAGCCGAGGGAGCCACTGGCCGATGCTGGTTAAGTCTGTCAGTTATCAGTCCTGCCAAAATCTATTTCTTCAGCTACTTCCCTGCATCTCCTTCCCTTCTCCCTTGCGTTATGTGACATTCGCTCTCACACATCTATTTCAACATTACACAAAAATAACTACTTTGAATTTCCAGCGCTAGAGATATGTTAAAAAAAGACATAACTCCTGCAGGGAGGGTGAAATGATATTATATGAAGGCCCAAAATACTGAGCTTAAAAGCAAGAGCAAAACACTCAGGAAGTTTGCGGGAGAGCTGCTGTCTTTTCCCATTAGCCGAAATGTCACTTTAAATTGTAGAAGCAGTTAGCATTTTATCTCCCATTTTCTCTACAATAAAATCATTGTCTCTTGACCTTTTTTAATATGTATGATGTCTTCTTTCGCTTCTATGTGTTGTCAAGATCATTTCTCACTTGTTTAGTCGCGAAATATATAAATAAATGGAATCACATTACTTAGTACAAGAAGATAGTCAAGAAAATAATCACGTAAAGAGACAGAGTTCTAAGAGACGATTTCTTAGCCAGTCGGACTGGGGCTATATCTGACATGATAATATGCTGCTCCTTACCTCTATGGGAGGAATTCAAGTGTTTTCTACACCAGCAGCCACTAGATGGCTGATGGGGCAAGTCAAGTGTTACTCCATTTGAGTGTGCACAACCGTCGATGCTGACAATACTTTTATGTTGTGTGAAACGCGTTGGTAGAGAGGGGGGACTCTGCATTGTGGACTGTGACTGTGCGGTGGTACTGGACCTGCGGTTCATGTCCATACAGTTTTCCCAGGTAGCATCTCTTTCATCCTCCAGCCATAATTGTTTGTGCATCCAATAAATTGTATTGTACCATTGTACTGGAGTATCACTGAATAAGGAGCATGACTGGCCCACCTATAGAAATCAAGATACCTTTATGTGATAGTATGCTTTAATAGCTACTTACTTGGGAGTTCTGGGCATAGTTTTAGAGCACAAGGTGTGTCCCAGATGTAAGTCTTCTACAGTTCAATTAACAGAGACGTTCTCTGTTCTGCACTATGATTGCAGGACCCATCATGC
The DNA here is from genome assembly GCF_055691185.1 of Crinia signifera. Lineage (NCBI taxonomy): Eukaryota > Metazoa > Chordata > Amphibia > Anura > Myobatrachidae > Crinia > Crinia signifera. The sequence goes on from NC_139217.1 coordinate 29,956,004, forward strand.
ATTCCTTTCCGAGTTCTCTTTAAACTCCTCACCACCACCTACAAGGCTCTCTCCTCCTCCACCACTCCTTACCTCTCTTCACTGATCTCTATCCACACTCCCTCCCGTCCTCTTCGCTCCATCCCTGACTGCCGACTGACCTCTCACCTAATCACCTCCTCCCACTCCCGTGTCCAAGACTTCTCTCGCGCTGCCCCCCTGCACTGGAACAACCTCCCGCCACCCATCAGGCTTTCTGATTCCCTTACCTCCTTCAAACGCTCCCTCAAAACCCACTTTTTTCAACTAGCCTATCCCTCCTCCTAACCTCTTTTGATCCTACTATCCTGCCTCCGTTCCCCTCCGTTCCCCTTCGTTCCTACTTATCCTGTTGTTTTTCGTTCGTCCACCCACCTATTTTTAGTATGTTAACTCTTAGGAGTAGGGTCCTCCTTCCTCACGTACTCACCCTACCTCTTTACCTCACCTGTGCTCCTGTCCTGTTCTTCCCTTCCTCTACTTCATCTTCAGTCTCCTCGACAATTTTGACACCTACTTCAGAACTGATGCTGATTTTAGTTCTACCAGCTATACCCCTATTTATACTGTATTTTTCAACACACCCTGTACGTTACCTTGTAATTTGTTTTTTGTTTGCTATGTACAGCGCTGCGGACACTTTGCGGCGCCTTATAAATAAACGTACTACTACTACTACTACTACCTCCCAACAGTCCTGATTAACACAGGAACATCCCGGTTTTCAGGGATGTTCCCGCATCCGTCCCTCGGCTGGCAGTGTCGGGCGGGGGGGGGTCTTTTGGGAGTGAATAAACGGGGCCTGGCCGTGAGCATAGGCCACACACCCTTTCATTAAGCCACACCCCACAATTTTCTGCGCGCCTCACAGTGTCCCTCCTCCGTCTGCATAGAACTATGGAGGTATGCATCATCTGCATTCGCAGAACGGGTACAACGCGTGTGCAGAACCCAGACATCGGGCATAATGCAGGTTGGATCGCTTATATGAACCAATCTGAATTAGCCAATATGTGCAGTGATTTTTATAAGGCCAAAATATCCCCTTTGTATGCTTACCCAGCACAACATCCACGTAGAAGCCCAGAGAAAGTTACACTGTAGGGGAAAGTTTCATTTATCATACTGGAGACTATGGGAAATAAATACAGTGATACACGACCAGGCGATGACATGACGGACAGTTCTTTATAACCTACAACTCACAAACAACTATAATAAAAGTTTCCAACTCAGGACACAAATCCATATATTATCTAAAGAGGCTCGATGCCATTAGAAGCTGAATACTTGTTCCCAGAATGATGGCCCCGATAACAGGCGGAAATCCAACTCAGCAACGTGCTGTGGTCTTCAGATAACCTGTGTGTGATACATATGATGTCACATAAAATGCATGGTGTGCTCGGTGCTGTGAGGACTGCCAGTCTCAGTGGGTTCATTTACAGCATCAGGGAGACTGCTGCAATCCAAGTGCAGTTTATTCTCTACAGTAAACAGACAAACAGACAAGAACCGCGCTGAAAACAAGATTATAGCAACTTGAATTTATTCAATCAAATATATTAGTATCACTGGCCGGTGAAAATGTTAAAAGTGGAATATCACAAACAAACATTTAATAGACAGTTAATGAACAGATTAATACTGTATACAGACTAACAAACCGGTTATCAGCTGGATGTCATTAGCCTTTGTTATGTTATTCTGTACAGGGCCAGATTAAAGTCTGTGAGGGGTCCTGAACAACAAACTTCGGAGGCCCCTATTAATAAAAGTGATATAATGGTGGTGATAACAATAAAGTATCATTTATCAGTCAGCATTGGAGAATGGTACAGTATATAGGCCCTTATTCTGATCGGTGCGGATATTCCCGAACTCTTACGGTGCGGTCCGCACGCCACGCTGTGCTGCCGCGTGCGGCCATCGTCCGTAGAAACGCCCACGTGTCCTCCGCATTCGGACGGACTCACTCTTTAAGAACAGGGCGTGTTTACGGACGACATACAAACCATGCGTGTGCGGGGGAAACACTCAGATTCTGCACGGTATTACAGAGTATGCACGGGAATACCGCATCCGAACGGATGGCAAGCGGTCCGTCCGCACGGAAGCGGTGTATTTACGCAAAACTACCCACTATTATGTCTATTCTGCAATACATCACATGACCCACTTATTCAATTACCTATCCTCATAAAAAAATGTTTATTTGGAATTGGAATCAATTACATGCCAATATATCCTTACAACCATGCCTAACACATGCATTGCATACATTAACCCTTACAGCAATTGAAGTGCAATGGTTTGTATTTGACCCTGTGTAAAATATTATAAACAATCTACACATATACTGTTTAATGTGCAAAGAAAACCAACAACTTCGAACTTGCATAAAATATTTATTTATAGTACTATGAAACATTGAAATAGAAATGAAGAAAAAAAAAAATTAAAGGAGCAAATCCCGGAGGTCCTGAAGATCCGCAATTAGGAGCCGCAAATGGTGGCCCATCCGCAGGAGGGCCCCACGAACACCCTCATCTGCTGGTGTTGTGGCATCTGTGGGCATGTCAAAGGGGCAAAAATTAGTCATGATATTCATGCATACATTTCACATACTGCTACATAAATCGCAGAAATGCTAGGTGACATGTGTATATATATATATATATATATATATATATATATATATATATATGTAGAGAGATAGAGACACACATAGATAAATAAATATGACACATACATATATACATACATGCAAACTTATTTAATAAATACTGTGTTTTTGTCCCTCTACCCTTTACGCTGCAGAAGACATAACAGTCATAGTGTTTCTTCTCATTCACAACCCACCCATGACTAACCAATGACAAGCATGTCATGGCCTCCGTCAATAACAACTTGTCACAATCTCCTCAGTCTAAGTTCAGTGATGGTTCGTGGCATGGGAGTTATGCAAATGTCAGGAATGCACAGTACACATCCTCAAAATCATAATTCAGTCTAAACCAACCTACAATTCTGTGAGGGCAAAAAAAAAATCTGAACTACAGGGGGTGTTTAGGTAGAGGAGGCTCCAGGGACACTGTCAACTTGTGACTCCATTCCAAGGTAGGCCGGCCCATACTCCATTTATAGCATACATCATATAGTTTATAAATAACATTCACCTAAAACATATATTCCGCTATATGATGGGACAGAATCTACGCTTGCAGCAGGTGAATTTAATCCACAAATGATACACTCATCCCTTTACTCCAGGATCCTGTTTAACTACAACGGTTATGTGGCAGTCAAAATGGAGCTCCAAGCCATCCCACAAACCTGTGTAATTAAGAGGTGTCCTGGATGAAAGGGATGCCTTGGACACCCCATCTAACCCGTACCTGTATCTGTAGCTACCCACTTTGGGTTCTGTATTAATAGTATTGTAACAAAATTTATCATCACCAGTGCTACATAACAAATACCAGTACAACTAATTCATGAATGATGCATTATGTATACATACCGATCTGTTGGGCCTCCACCGCCTCACACGCCTCCTCCCCCTCTGATTCGGCCGACTCCGGGACAAGCGTGGGCTCCTCAGCCACCTCCTCCGCCACCAACACCTCCTCCACCTCCTCCTCCGCCACCAACACCTCCTCCACCTCCTCCTCCGCCACCAACACCTCCTCCACCTCCTCCTCCGCCACCAACACCTCCTCCACCTCCTCCTCCGCCACCAACACCTCCTCCACCTCCTCCACCACCACCTCCTCAGGCACCTCCTCCTCCTCCACCACCTCCTCCACCACATACTCCTCCTCCACCATCTCCTCCACCACTTGCTCCTCCTCCTCCACCATCTCCTCCACCACTTGCTCCTCCTCCTCCACCTCCTCCACCACTTGCTCCTCCTCCTCCACTTGCTCCTCCTCCTCCACCATCTCCTCCACCACTTGCTCCTCCTCCTCCTCGACCATCGCCGGCACCTCCTCATCAGGCTGTTGCACCTCCTCCTCGGCCTGGCCTGCCTCGGCCTGTTCCCGTGCCTGTCGTGCTCGGGCTCGTGCTGTGTGGTAGAAAACAAACATCATTGTCAATGTAGGGTCATTGGGGCACATGTATTAATCCATAACAAGAGATACATGGAAGGGTGATAATGATCGAAAACGATGCTTGAAAGTTGCTCCTTACTGTTAATGAACTCCAAAATGTGACATTTAAGTTATTATGTGATTGTTAGTAATTTGTTCAATCATTACAACCCTTGCATTTATCAATGTTTAACACATATTAGATCTGGCACATTGTATGCATCAGAATCAAGAATGCTATGTAATTACATATAAAAGCCACATGACTGCATGTTAACCAGGAAGAAGCACACATAACAGTCTATGGACTTTTAAACCCATGGACACCCACTTATCATGAGACAATTTTTATTGTTTATATATGCTATGATGTAAGTGCGAAATTTCATAGCGAAAATACTCACAAACAGCTATCTCCCTCCTAATCTCTTGGAGAAGCTGGGGCTGGCGCCTGCGGAGGTCTGACCAGCGCCTCTCTAACTGGCCGATGCTCCTCCGCACCCGGGTGCGGGCGTAAATCCGGCGCCCTGCCGCAGCATAGGCCCGCCGCTTCTGCCCATTTGTTATAAAGGGCCCTGCACGGCCCAGCCTTGTCTCCATGACGGAGACCAGAGCCCTCAGTTCCGCAGGTGAAAACGCCTCTGCTCTGCGTGTCTCCGCCATGTTAACAATGGCATCAATCAACCAATCATGTGCTGTCATTGGTTTCTTACAGTTATTTGTGTTAATAACTTTATTGTTCATCTTTACATGAACAGCGTCTCTGCGCCAACACAAATGGCGAAAAATTCGCATGCCTTAAAAACGGTAGTGCTGATGTATGGCAATGAACAAATCTGATTGTTAGGCACAAGGTGCCGGGAACCCAAAGTGGAGGTATCGACACGGCTCAGACGTGCTAGGAGACCCGGTAACTGTGAAGCTAAATGGGTCCTAGCTGGTAATCATCACCGGTCGACATGGACCACAGAGAGATAAACAGGGAAATGAAGGGCGATAGCCCTGGAGGCCCACTGGGTAATAGCGAGGGCAGGTGACTGACCAGGAGGTGGAGATGGTCAGCACCGGTAGGAAGGGAACTGTCTCAGCCCCTAACTCCGTTGTCACCCTGTACGTTCAACGGTATGTGCGGAGGCCCTAGATCTTCTCGCACGGCAGCCACGTTTGAAGCACGGGTTAAGCCTGTACAACTCCGGTGCCCTCCAAAGCGTTTTAGGTGGTGGCGACAACGTACCGTTGGAGGAACGAGGTGGACAAGGGGAGAACTGACTGAATAACCCCGGTGGCCGAGACAGGTGACAGGGAGATGGATGAAGGGAATGGACGGGAACCCTGGTAACCCCTAAAGACTGTAACCTAGCACTAATACAACACACAAAATAATAAACCATGGTACAGCAGGAATAAATGGTAATAAGGAGTGAGTAACGATACCACTCCGGGGCACAAGGCAGAAGGCAGGAATATCTCCAAGGAAACTGCAGGAAGCCGGAAGCCAGGAAAAAATCTGCACAGATCCTCTGAGCTGCAGGATCCACCGACCACAGGCAGGGAGAGTAATGCGGGGCTAAGAGCTGGAGAGGCCCCCAGTACGATGCAGGGAAGGAACTGCGGAATGAGCTGAGGAAACGAGAGAGACACCCCAGGGTGCCTAATGAATCCTATAACCAGCGACTTGCTGGGCAGCCTCCATTTAAAGGAGAGCGTGTGCGCAGAGCACACTGTGTGGGGCGCGTCGTGATGACGCGGCGGGGACAGACGCCGGGCGGCAGTGGAGCGTGGTTGCCAAGCAACGCCCCGATGCTCGGACGCCGGGCGTGACGTCACCGACGCTCAGGACGTTGCCGACGCTCGGGGCGTTGCTGAGCAACGTCCTGATAGTCAGAGGACCGCCCGCCGTGCAGCTTGGAGGACGGAGAGGCGGCTGCACGGCGGCGGCATCTGACAGTACCCCCCCCTTGAGGAGAGGTCAACCGACCTCTGAAACCGGGCTTGTCAGGAAAAGACTGAAAAAACCTCCTTTTGAGTGAAGGCGCATGGAGATCCTGATCAGCGACCCACGACCTCTCTTCAGGTCCAAAACCTTTCCAATGCACTAAAAAGAAGATCCTCCCTCTGGAAGTTTTGGAATCCAGGATGGAATCAACCACATACTCCTTTTGGCCATGACGTAAGATGGGCACTGGCCTGCGGACAACCGGTTGGAGAGCAGGTTTGAAAAGAGAGCAATGGAACATGTTGTAGATCCTGAGAGAGCGGGGCAGCCCTACTTTAAAAGCGACCGGGTTAACCTTTTTGATAATCCTGTAGGGACCGATGAAACGTGGACCCAATTTGCGCGAGAACTGCCGGAGCTTGATATTCTTGGTAGAAAGCCAGACCCAGTCCCCAACCTTGAACAGGCACGGTCTCCTGTGGCGGTCAGAGAAGTGTTTGGCTGACCTGGCAGCAGAGAGGAGCGCTCCCTGAACCATGCGCCACAACTTCCTCTTAGAAGCCACCCACCTAGAATTACCCACTTTGGCATCCGTGGGAAAGAAGGAATTGGCTCTAGGGTGGAAACCGTAATTGCAGAAAAGCGGAGACTTTCTGGTAGCGGCATGCCAAGCATTATTATAAGAGAACTCCGCAAAAGGCAGATTCTCCACCCAGTCCCTTTGGGTCTTGGAAACATAACACCGTAGGAATTGTTCCAAGGATTGGTTAACCCGTTCCGTCTGACCATTCGACTGTGGGTGAAAGGCCGTCGATGGGCTAAGTTTAACCTGCAGGGCTGCACACACTGTTTTCCAAAAACTGGCAACGAACTGGACACCTCTGTCCGAAACAATGTCAGAGGGCAGTCCATGAGCACGAAAGATATGGGTGATGAATAGGGAGGCTAACGTTTTAGCCGAGGGTAAGCCTTTGAGGGGTACAAAATGTGCCATCTTGCTAAATCTGTCAACCACAACCCATATGGTATTAAAACCCGAAGATGGTGGTAAGTCCGTAACAAAATCCATGGAGATGTGCGTCCAAGGTTTATCAGGCACAGGTAAGGGCACTAACTGCCCTATGGGGGAAAGACGAGAAGATTTGTTCTGAGCACATGCGTTACATCTGGACACTAACTGCTCCACTTCTGTCCTCATGTCTGGCCACCAGACCGCACGCGACATTAAGGAAAGTGTCTTAGAAACCCACGGATGGCCGGCGGATTTACATGAATGAAATTCTGAAAAGACCCTTTCCCGGAGCTTCTGGGGAATAAATAATTTACCCTCCGGAGTGGTGGCAGGAGCCGAACATTGGGCCAGCAGCACCGAATCCAGTAATCCTTGCGTGAGCCCAGCCAGAATGCATGAAGGTGGAATAATGGGATCGGGACGAGATACTGGATCTTGCATGGCCGCGAAACTCCTGGACAAGGCGTCTGCTAAAACGTTTTTTGCCCCGGGTCGATAAGTAATTAAAAAATTAAACCTGGCAAAAAACAGAGCCCACCTCGCCTGCCGCGAATTCAACCTCTTGGCTGAGCGTAAATATGCCAAATTCTTATGATCGGTAAAGATCGTGACCTGATATTTGGCCCCCTCCAACCAATGCCTCCACTCTTCCAAGGCACATTTAATGGCCAGCAACTCCCTATTGCCGACATCGTAGTTGCATTCGGCCTCCGAGAATTTCCTAGAGTAGAAAGCACAAGGATGTAGCAAGCCATCCAGTTTGTCCATTTGGGAAAGAACCGCACCTACGCCAATCTCTGATGCGTCTACCTGAAGGATAAAAGGGAATTCTGGATCGGGGTGTCGAAGAATGGGAGCAGAAGAGAATGCCCGTTTGAGCTCTTTAAAAGCCTCAATGGCAGAACCAGGCCAAGATGCAGGATCGGCTCCCTTCCTGGTGAGGGCCACAATGGGGGCGACAATATCTGAGAAGTGGGAAATAAACCTCCTGTAGTAGTTCGCGAAGCCCAAAAATCTTTGAACCGCCTTCAAATTCGAAGGTTGCACCCACTCCCGAATGGCCTTAAGCTTGGCAGGATCCATGGCGAAACCCTTGGGAGAGATAATGTAACCAAGAAACGAAATGGAATCTACCTCGAACTCACATTTCTCGAGTTTGGCAAAAAGATTATTCTCCCTAAGCTTCTGAAGCACAGCCCTGACATGCTGGCGATGAAGATCCAAAGAAGAAGAATAAATTAAAATGTCGTCAAGATACACCACAACAAAAATACCTAAAAATTCCCTGAGGACATCATTGATGAGGTCCTGGAACACGGCGGGTGCGTTGGCAAGGCCGAACGGCATGACTAAATACTCATAATGGCCCGAGTGAGTGTTGAACGCCGTCTTCCACTCATCTCCCGCCTTGATGCGGATGAGATTATAAGCTCCGCGTAAATCAATCTTCGAAAAAACCACAGCTGCACGCAACTGATCAAAAAGAACAGAAATCAACGGCAAGGGATAAGAATTTTTTACCGTGATATCATTTAACTGACGAAAATCAATGCAGGGACGTAAGGACCCATCTTTTTTTTTAACAAAAAAAAACCCTGCACCAACTGGAGATTTAGAGGCTCTGATGAAGCCTTTTTTTAAGCTCTCCTCCACGTACTGTTGCATAGCCTTCTCTTCAGGCAAAGACAAAGAGTACAATCTACCCTTGGGTAATTTAGAGTCGGGTAACAAATTAATGGCGCAGTCATACGGACGATGCGGAGGAAGAGAGTCCGCCTCTTTCTTAGAAAAAACATCTGCGAATTCTGCATACTGGGCAGGTAACCCAGCAGGAAGGGAAGTGGTGAGAAGAGCTGGAAAACTGATACAATGCTCAAAGCACTCCTTACCCCACCGTATCAATTCCCCAGACCGCCAATCAAAGACCGGATTGTGTCTCTTAAGCCAGGGAAGGCCAAGCACAATGGGTGTAATAGGACACTGAAGAACAAAAAACTTTATGCTCTCCGAATGGGAGAGTCCAACTCGGAAATCCAATAATTCTACAAAATGAGTGATAGCTCCGCCGAGCAGGGTATTACCGTCTAATCCGCAAACGGTGAGCTGAGACGTCAACGGTTGCAGCGGTAATCCCATATCATTGACAATTTTACTGTCCAAAAAATTGGCTGCGGCGCCAGAATCCACTAACGCCTTGCCCTCCCAGGAACAGAAACTAACTGGGATAAACAACGAATCAGATGGGGAAAACAATGAAAGGCCCGAGAAGATACTCCCCATTACTTCTGGGCTCTGCCGTTTCCCTGTAACAGGGGACATTTGTTCAGGATATGATCCTTAGATCCACAGTACATACATAGCCCCAGGGAACGTCGTCGGGCCTTCTCCTTGGGAGTGAGCCTAGAAAATAACCTGGTAGCCCCAAGCTGCATAGGTTCACCCAGGTCTGGGGGAGCCTCCTCTGGGAGCTCAAAACTGGGTAAGGCTTGAGCCTCTTTTTCGAACCGCCTCTCTCTAAGTCTCCGATCGATACGTATGGCTAGAAGGATTAATTTATCCAAAGAAGGAGGAGAGGGCTATTGTACCAAGCCATCCTTAACGTTATCCGCCAGACCTCGGCGAAACTGACTCCGTAGGGCTGGATCATTCCACCCAGAGTCGGCGGCATAACGTCTAAACTTGGCGCTGTACTCTTCGGCAGAAAGATGACCTTGTTTAAGGGCTCTAAGATAAGCCTCAGCGGAGGCTGATCTGTCAGGATCGTCATAAAGGACTCCTAATGCCTGAAAAAAGGCATCTACCGAGCGGAGAGCAGGATCGTCCGGAGCCAGACTAAAAGCCCAAGACTGGGGATCCCCCTGGAGAAGGGAAATCACAAGACCCACTTTCTGTTGCTCGGAACCTGAGGAGTGTGGTTTTAACTGAAAAAACAACCTACAACTCTCTCTAAAATTTATGAAATGGGGCCTATGACCTGAAAACCTATCAGGGAAGTTAACCTTGGGTTCCTGGTGAGAACCCGCTGGCGGCTGAGCTGAGAATCTGGTCTCTACCTTAATCGATAAATCCTGTAACTGTTTGGTCAGGAGCGACACCTGATTGGCCAGAGCTTGGGCCGCGTTGGGATCCATGACGACCCAGCAAAATACTGAAAAAATAGCGGTATAAGAATATGGACCGTTCACTAGGGGGGTGAATAAGCCCACAAAACTGTTGGCTGGTTATACTGTTAGGCACAAGGTGCCGGGAACCCAAAGTGGAGGTATCGACACGGCTCAGACGTGCTAGGAGACCCGGTAACTGTGAAGCTAAATGGGTCCTAGCTGGTAATCATCACCGGTCGACATGGACCACAGAGAGATAAACAGGGAAATGAAGGGCGATAGCCCTGGAGGCCCACTGGGTAATAGCGAGGGCAGGTGACTGACCAGGAGGTGGAGATGGTCAGCACCGGTAGGAAGGGAACTGTCTCAGCCCCTAACTCCGTTGTCACCCTGTACGTTCAACGGTATGTGCGGAGGCCCTAGATCTTCTCGCACGGCAGCCACGTTTGAAGCACGGGTTAAGCCTGTACAACTCCGGTGCCCTCCAAAGCGTTTTAGGTGGTGGCGACAACGTACCGTTGGAGGAACGAGGTGGACAAGGGGAGAACTGACTGAATAACCCCGGTGGCCGAGACAGGTGACAGGGAGATGGATGAAGGGAATGGACGGGAACCCTGGTAACCCCTAAAGACTGTAACCTAGCACTAATACAACACACAAAATAATAAACCACGGTACAGCAGGAATAAATGGTAATAAGGAGTGAGTAACGATACCACTCCGGGGCACAAGGCAGAAGGCAGGAATATCTCCAAGGAAACTGCAGGAAGCCGGAAGCCAGGAAAAAATCTGCACAGATCCTCTGAGCTGCAGGATCCACCGACCACAGGCAGGGAGAGTAATGCGGGGCTAAGAGCTGGAGAGGCCCCCAGTACGATGCAGGGAAGGAACTGCGGAATGAGCTGAGGAAACGAGAGAGACACCCCAGGGTGCCTAATGAATCCTATAACCAGCGACTTGCTGGGCTGGGCAGCCTCCATTTAAAGGAGAGCCTGTGCGCAGAGCACACTGTGCGGGGCGCGTCGTGATGACGCGGCGGGGACAGACGCCGGGCGGCAGTGGAGCGTGGTTGCCAAGCAACGCCCCGATGCTCGGACGCCGGGCGTGACGTCACCGACGCTCAGGACGTTGCCGACGCTCGGGGCGTTGCTGAGCAACGTCCTGATAGTCAGAGGACCGCCCGCCGTGCAGCTTGGAGGACGGAGAGGCGGCTGCACGGCGGCGGCATCTGACACTGATATATATAAAACACAGTGTGTATGCACTTTGCAAATCGAATAAGGCATCGCACCGCCAAGCAACGCGTGCTATAGCTTAGCAATGCATAGCTGTACTTCGCATTACTTACTCTATGCATCTATGTGTATGCGTACATTTATGTTTAAAAGACACATACACATACTTGCAGGTATCCTGAGTCCACCATTATACACCAGCGCTGCCTGCCTGCCTGCCTGCCTGCCTGCCTGCTCCTTGAAATTTCTAAACATGTTAATAAATTCAAATATCATATATATATATATATATATATATATCTGCAAACAAATCATACATCAACACAGAAAAAAGTCACCACCACATTAGAGAATAAATCAATGTACTCACCAGACATCAGTGATAGTATCAACTACAATAATGAAGATATAACAAACACATAAGATCCCTTGCACAAGGTATAATAATGACCACCTATATTGTACTTCCACCAAAACTAAGCACATATGATAAATATCTCCTATTTCTTGGCCATTAGGAGGGCAGGCTGGCTAATTGTCGTTTTGTAAGACTTACAACTAACACACTGTACTTATTTGAAGGGGTGATTTTTACAACAATAGGTGTGTTCTGGTCAACTATATAAAATGTACCTGAAGAATCTTTGCGCCACAGAGTCCCGCACCTGGTATCCCCTCCGGCATTCAGGGGCGCGGGATGGGCGCATGGGCGGATCTTGCGGCTCAGATGGAACCTCCCACTCATCAAAGGGTATCTCACGCCGCACAGCAATGTTATGGAAAAATACACACAGGCCCACGATCCTCGACACCATTTCAGGCGCATACTGTAAGTCACCACCAGTGCGGTGGAGCACTCTAAATCGACCCTTTAAAAGGCCAATTGAGCGCTCCACCACTTGCCTGGTGGCAACATGCGCCCGATTGAATGCCTCCTGTGGGCCCGGTGCTGGGGAGCTGTACGGCGTAAGTAGCCAGGGCGTACATGGGTAACCGGAGTCACCCAGAACCCACGCATCACGGCCTTCCAGCTCTTGTAGTCTTTGCCAAATCCCGGTTTGTCGGATAACATGAGAGTCATGGGCACTTCCGGGAAACTTCGAGTTGAAGGCGAGAATTTCCATGGATGGGCCACATACCACCATCACGTTCAGTGAGTGGAACAATTTGCGGTTCCTATATATCTTCTCACTTCGAGATGGAGGCACAAATGGTACATGGGTGCCATCCACAGCCCCTATCACATTAGGGAAGCCAGCAATTTGATGGAAGGCCTGCTGGCTTCTGCGCAGGGTCTCGGTGGCAAATGTCATGGCCATGAAGTGCCCCTTGCGCCTAAACATGGCCGACGTCACACGCCTCAGGATTCGGCAGAAGGCCGGCTGAGATATTCCAGCAAGTACTGCCACTACTTGTTGGAATGATCCTGAGGCGCAGAAATGCAACACCGCCAGCAGCTGTGTGTGAGGCGGAATTGCTGTCGTGATCCCGTGAAGAGGTTCCAGATCACTCTCAATTAACGAGAGCAGATCCAGAATGACATGTGGCGGTAACCGGTACCTAGTAAGTACCTCATCATCGGGCATACCAAACAGAGTCACCCGTGTGCGATAGATTCTAGCACGTCCTGGCCTCCTTGGGCGACGAGTGGGGAGAGCCGCAAGTGCCCTTAGCCTCCTTGCCATGAATGCCATCATTGCTTCAGCAACCTATAAAGAAATGAACATAAATAATGATGCACCTATGCACATAATGGGCATATCCGACAACAAATAGATTTGTAGGCTTCAATACATACAATAGATGGCCGCCCCGTCAAATCTCGAATATCCATTTGACTCTATAATGATGTAACAATAATATGAACTCAATACACACCGTCCTAAACACACAGATGCTTACAACATCGAACTACTAAACACTACTTGAGTATCAAAGGTGTCTGCATTTGTTGCCGACATCATGTACTCTGACACATTTCACCTATTGCTGGGACATGTTGTCCTGCAATAGATGGACACACACAGGTTTAAGACCTGTGATTGAAATAGTGAACATGTGACATGTTGCAATAATGCTACAAAGACTTTGCTGGCCCAACAATCTGTAGTCAGTGAGGCAATGGTGCATACATTCATACACTTACATTGTTAATGGATATCATATCTACAAGGACCATGGAAGAGCTTACCTTAGACCCTGACAAGTACAGATCTGGAGACAAATGATTCTAGCAGCAATTCACTATTTATAGGCCTCTCACATGTGTTGTCTATAACAGTAGTGATGAGTATTGCATGACTTGTGGCCTGGATTTTCTAAGGGATTGGGCTACTTTTAGATTGCAATCAAACTCAACAATACCACAGTAGTCATGAACCAAATGTCATGTCATGCTACCAAATAGCATGTATATTGTGCGATAGTCACAGGTGTATCAGAAGATTCTATGCAATGTTAGAATTGGTTACCAATATTTCATGTAGAAGTTTCGCCAGGTTTTACACAATGGAATTTCCGCAACGTATGCGTCGCGAAAAAACCGCGCCGTACGCAGGCGCCCCGTTACGCTCGCGCACGGAACGCAGCTGCCGCTGATGTACGCCAAACAGGATACACAAACAGTATATAAAGGTGTATTAGAATGTGACAAAGTTGCTGCTAACATGTCTGGATCCCAATCAGAGGTGGACCAGGAGTTGCAGCTACTTTTTGACAGGATGGACTCCAGCACCTCCTATGTGCCACTGCACAGGCAGCCAGTGGGAAATGATGAGGCTGCTGGCCCTTCTCCAGCAGGGCAACCTGCACCTGGCCCTTCTACAGCAGGGCAACCTGCACCTGGCCCTTCTCCAGCAGGGCAACCTGCACCTGGCCCTTCTACAGCAGGGCAACCTGCACCTGGCCCTTCTCCAGCAGGGCAACCTGCACCTGGCCCTTCTCCAGCAGGGCAACCTGCACCTGGCCCTTCTACAGCAGGGCAACCTGCAGCTGCCTCATATGCAGCCTCAGCAGAATCATTTGGAACACAACCGGGGACTTCACAAGATACTACCATGGCCAGCACTTCAAGTACAGCGACACGTGCCACTGGGCGTGGGCATGGACGTGGCAAGGGGAAAAAGAGGCCAACAGAGGAACCAAGTTCCAGAAATAAGGCATATGAAGCACAGGAGCTTGCCATCCTGGTTCCGCGAGCACGTGATTGGATTGAGTGTCCACCGGAGAAGATGACACACACACGCAGATGGAAGATTTGGGAAGACATAACGGCAGAGATTAATGAAGTGGCGCCACAAGTTCGTGAGACGGAGCACGTCAAGAAGAGGCAAGTTGTTTTGTCATACTGTACATGTGCCCAGTAATAGACAAGTAATGTTTGAATTCATGCTTAGATGGATTTGGCAAATGGCCGGTGAGGTTGGTACGATACACAGACATTATTGCCATGTTATTTAGTTGAGAGTTAGAGTAGGGTGAGTGTGAATGTGTATTGTAACGGTTGATATCATAGTTGAATGTAATGTTATCTTTTTGACATTAAGCATATGTCGTAATATGTAGCACAGAGCAATGGCTGCAACAGCAAACATCTGGAGTGACTTGTATTAATATGTCAACTTACATTGCAGGTGGCACGACTTCAAAACCAACCTGAAGAGGAAGATGACCAAGCGGTGGGAACACAGCCAGAGATCTGGGGCCGGGCCCATGCCATCAGGGCTAGAGCTTGGCCCAGATGCTTGGGGACATTAACCAGCAGGGAGAGTTGGCATCAGAACGGATGCGTAGGACCGAGGAGGTCATGGCGAGCTTGGTCAGCACCCAGCAGTCCATCGCTGGGAGCATGCAGGCCATGGCTGAGGCGCATCAGGCCATGGCTGCAAGTGTTCAGGTGCTGGCCGAGCAAGCCACGCGTCAAAATGATCTACTCCTCCACCATAATGAGCTTATGGTGGAGCTAGTTAACAGCAATAGGGTCCTAATGTCATCCGTTGCTGGTGCATTACCACCAGCAACACTCCCTGCTGGCAGGAGGGGTAGACCATCCACCCCCTCACCAGCATCTGCTCCACCTGCCCCAGCATCTGGCCGTGGCCGAAGAGCTGCTGCACAGGCCAAGGAGCCTACCAAGGGCAAACGTGCTCGCAAATGAACTTGTGGCTGCATTAATCTCCACCGTTATGTGATCCCAACTCTTTCATTGTGCTGTGTGTGTCAGCTTCTTGTGTCCAATCACGTGCTGAGGGCAACCAGATGAGCCCTTGCTTCATATGTAATTTTTGGTTCCCCTGGTGCCCTCTTTTGCCTGCCATTACTGTCAGCTGTACTTGAAGTGATGTTGCTAAGTCCCTTTGTGTTCCAAATGATTCTGCTGTGGCTATGAATGTGTGCAATTATATGTATTTTGTATTATAATTTATTTTGGTACATTCCTGCCATGGTTTTTGGTATTATTTTTTTTTTTTATTTTTAAATTGCTTCACAGTGTCATTGTCTGTGAAATGTATTTAAATAAATTTATTTATTTTACCAAAATTGTGTGGTTTAATTAGTACATGTAGAATACACATGTGTATTGATAGTATTAATATTCAGTGATGTCCATTCTTAGCAGTTTAAAAGTGTGGGACAAGTACAGCATATGTGTGTGTTTAGTAAAGGTTCCTTGAAGCAGCAATGGTTTCAATTAAAGCACTGACAAGCGTCCTATTAGTGAGTAATGAGTAAAGGAGTCGATTGTATTGGGTTCAGGTGTTAATGCTTGTAGTCATTAGGCGTTCCGTTCGCCTACCGCAAGACCGAGTGGTTTCCGCAAAGCAATACTTGACTTATGGACACCGCACATTTCTATCGGTTTTGTTCGCGTGCATTCGGAGTGCTATCCGAATGTACGCCCCCCAACATAAGTGTACTCCCCCGTGTCCGCCCATGTTTCCTCCCAGTTTTGCCCACTTTGAAACTACGCCCATGTGTCATTCCGCATGACGCCCATAATACGCCCATATTTCCAGACTGATTGCGGTGCACAGTTTTGTACGGGATTTGGCCGAACAGGTACGGAGTCAATGCGTGGCACATGCGCGTTGCGTTCTCCACGCATGCGCAGACGCCGTAAAGACGCTATCCGAAAGTATGCGGAAAAGTACGCATCAATCAGAATAAGGGCCATAGTGCTGCTGTTTATGAATAATTCACAATAACTGATATGTCTGGCTCCACACAGCCCAAAGGCCGCTGCCAGCCGGCATACCTCCCAATTGTCCCGTTTATCACAGGGAAATCCAGTTTTTTTAGATCGTTCCTGTGTCCCGCCCAGAGCCGGCAGTGTCCTGTGGTGGGGAGGGTGAGGGCGTTCGGTAGTCCCCCAATGTCACCCATGAATAGATGCTGTCGACAGCATCTATTCCAGCATGCCCAGCAGCACGGATCTGCTGGGCATGCCCCTACAGCAGCATCAATGGGGGCGTGACCTTGTGGCAGCGCCACGAGTACAGGCCATGCCCCATTCCCACTAGGCCACCCCCCAATTTAGGCATTTGTCTATGCTGGGCGTACTGTCCTTCCTTCCAGACATAAAATGTTGGGAGGTATTAGCCAGTCACACACTGTCGACACCGCACAGCTCACAGCCCGCTGCCAGCTAGTCACACACTGCCGACACTGCACAGCTCACAGTCTTCTGCCAGCTAGTAACACACTGCCGACACTGCGCAGCACACAGCCCGCTGCCAGCTAGTCACACACTGTCGACACCGCACAGCTCACAGCCCGCTGCCAGCTAGTCACACACTGCCGACACTGCACAGCTCACAGTCTTCTGCCAGCTAGTCACACACTGCCGACACTGCGCAGCACACAGCCCGCTGCCAGCTAGTCACACACTGCCGACACTGCACAGCACACAGCCCGCTGCCAGCTAGTCACACACTGCCGACACTGCAGAGCTCACAGCCCGCTGCCAGCTAGTCACACACTGCCGACACTGCACAGCTCACAGTCCGCTGCCAGCTAGTCACACACTGCCGACACTGCACAGCTCACAGTCCGCTGCCAGCTAGTTACACACTGCCGACACTGCACAGCTCAAAGTCCACTGCCAGCTGGTCACACACTGCCAACACTGCACAGCTCACAGCCCGCTGCCAGCTAGTCACACACTGCCAACACTGCACAGCTCACAGCCCGCTGCCAGCCAGTCACACACTGCCGACACCGCACAGCCCGCTGCCAGCTAGTCACACACTGCCAACACTACACAGCTCACAGCCCGCTGCCAGCTAGTCACACACTGCCAACACTACACAGCTCACAGCCCGCTGCCAGCTAGTGACACACTGCCGACACCGCACAGCCCGCTGCCAGCTAGTCACACACTGCGACACTGCACAGCTCACAGTCTTCTGCCAGCTAGTCACACACTGCCGACACTGCACAGCACACAGCCCGCTGCCAGCTGGTCACACACTGCCGACACTGCACTGCTCACAGTCTGCTGCCAGCTAGTCACACACTGCCGACACTGCACAGCTCACAGCCCGCTGCCAGTTAGTGACACACTGCCGACACTGCACTGCTCACAGTCTGCTGCCAGCTAGTCACACACTGCCGACACTGCACAGCTCACAGTCCTCTGCCAGTCACACACTGCCAACACTGCACAGCTCACAGCCACTGCCAGCCAGTCACACAGTGCACACCACTGAGGAAGGAGTTGAGACTGAGAGAAATGGCACCACCTCACTCTCAGCTCCTGGACTCACAGAAAGACCAACATCCGCAACGGTGACTGTGAAATCCTGCGAGAGACTGACAGTGACTTCAGCAGCATCTCTGTGGGCGGGGCTGGCAGCGGCTGTGTAGTGTGGAAATCAGAGACACAGCTGAATTATGCTGTGCTCCGATTTCAGTAACAGCAGTGTGCACGAACTAGGGGGAGAGTATGGGGCCCTTAATGTGTGGGGCCCTGGGATGACCGCCCCTGTCGTCCCTCCTTGGAACCTGCTCTAATTATGTAGAAACCAAACCAGGCATGTGGGTATACAATCACCTACAGATATCTTTCTTATCAGGTAGGCCGTACACAGGTGACGGAACCGCAGGTCCTAGATAGCAACCCATGAACACAATACAGGTATAGACACAGTTTATATCCCATTCATTAGTATCATTGTGTTGGAGCTACCGTGTTTCCCCGAAAATAAGCCCTAGTGGAAAGCCTGAAAAACTGGAAAGAGCTGTAGGTGAGGAGCAGGACTGGGGAATGGTGTCTGTAAAAGCAGGACCGAGGGCATGGTGTCTATAAAAGCAGGACCGGGGGCATGGTGTCTGTAAAAGCAGGACTGGGGGCATGGTGTCTGTAAAAGCAGGACTGGGGGCATGGTGTCTATAAAAGCAGGACCGAGGGCATGGTGTCTATAAAAGCAGGACCGGGGGCACGGTGTCTGTAAAAGCAGGACCGAGGGCATGGTGTCTATAAAAGCAGGACCGGGGGCATGGTGTCTGTAAAAGCAGGACTGGGGGCATGGTGTCTGTAAAAGCAGGACTGGGGGCATGGTGTCTATAAAAGCAGGACCGGGGGCATGGTGTCTGTAAAACACAGGAACGGGGGCATGGTGTCTATAAAAGCAGGACTGGGGGCATGGTGTCTGTAAAACGCAGGACCGGGGGAATGGTGTCTGTAAAAGCAGGACCGGGGGCATGGTGTCTATAAAAGCAGGACCGGGGGCATGGTGTCTGTAAAACACAGGAACGGGGGCATGGTGTCTGTAAAAGCAGGACCGGGGGCATGGTGTCTGTAAAAGCAGGACCGGGGGCGTGGTGTCTTTAAAAGCAGGACCGGGGGCATGGTGTCTGTAAAAGCAGGACCAGGGGCATGGTGTCTGTAAAAGCAGGACTGGGGGCATGGTGTCTGTAAAAGCAGGACCGGGGGAATGGTGTCTGTAAAAGCAGGACTGGGGCATGGTGTCTGTAAAAGCAGGACTGGGGACATTGTGTCTGTAAGAGCAGGACCGGGGGCACGGTGTCTGTAAAAGCAGGACCGGGGGAATGGTGTCTGTAACAGCAGGACCGGGGGAATGGTGTCTGTAAAAGCAGGACTGGGGGCATGGTGTCTGTAAAAGCAGGACCGGGGGCATGGTGTCTGTAAAAGCAGGACCGGGGGCATGGTGTCTGTAAAACGCAGGACTGGGGGCATGGTGTCTATAAAAGCAGGACCGGGGGCATGGTGTCTGTAAAACACAGGAACGGGGGCATGGTGTCTGTAAAAGCAGGACCGGGGGCATGGTGTCTGTAAAAGCAGGACCGGGGGCGTGGTGTCTTTAAAAGCAGGACCGGGGGCGTGGTGTCTGTAAAAGCAGGACCAGGGGCATGGTGTCTGTAAAAGCAGGACTGGGGGCATGGTGTCTGTAAAAGCAGGACCGGGGGAATGGTGTCTGTAAAAAAAGGAATGGGGGCATGGTGTCTGTAAAAGCAGGACCGGGGGCATGGTGTCTGTAAAAGCAGGACCGGGGGCATGGTGTCTGTAAAAGCAGGACCGGGGGCATGGTGTCTGTAACAGCAGGACCGGGGGAATGGTGTCTGTAAAAGCAGGACAGGGGGCATGGTGTCTGTAAAAGCAGGACTGGGGGGCATGGTGTCGGTAAAAGCAGGACCGGGGGCATGGTGTCTGTAAAAGCAGGACCGGGGGCATGGTGTCTATAAAAGCAGGACCGGGGGCATGGTGTCTATAAAAGCAGGACCGGGGGCATGGTGTCTGTAAAAGCAGGACCGGGGGCATGGTGTCTGTAAAATCAAGACCGGGGGCATGGTTTCTGTAAAAGCAGGACCGGGGGAATGGTGTCTGTAAAAGCAGGACCGGGGGCATGGTTTCTATAAAAGCAGGACCGGGGGCATGGTGTCTGTAAAAGCAGGACCGGGGGCATGGTGTCTGTAAAAGCAGGACCGGGGGCATGGTGTCTGTAAAACGCAGGAACGGGGGCATGGTGTCTGTAAAAGCAGGACCGGGGGCATGGTGTCTGTAAAAGCAGGACCGGGGGCGTTTTGTCTTTAAAAGCAGGACCGGGGGCATGTTGTCTATAAAAGCAGGACCGGGGGCATGGTGTCTGTAAAAGCAGGACCGGGGGCATGGTGTCTGTAAAAGCAGGACCGGGGGCATGGTGTCTGTAAAACGCAGGAACGGGGGCATGGTGTCTGTAAAAGCAGGACCGGGGGCATGGTGTCTGTAAAAGCAGGACCGGGGGCGTTTTGTCTTTAAAAGCAGGACCGGGGGCATGTTGTCTATAAAAGCAGGACCGGGGGCATGGTGTCTGTAAAAGCAGGACCGGGGGCATGGTGTCTGTAAAAGCAGGACTGGGGGCATGGTGTCTATAAAAGCAGGACCGGGGGCATAGTGTCTGTAAAACACAGGAACGGGGGCATGGTGTCTGTAAAAGCAGGACCGGGGGCATGGTGTCTGTAAAAGCAGGACCGGGGGCGTGGTGTCTTTAAAAGCAGGACCGGGGGCGTGGTGTCTGTAAAAGCAGGACCGGGGGCGTGGTGTCTGTAAAAGCAGGACTGGGGGCATGGTGTCTGTAAAAGCAGGACCGGGGGAATGGTGTCTGTAAAAGCAGGACCGGGGGAATGGTGTCTGTAAAAGCAGGACCGGGGGCATGGTGTCTGTAAAAGCAGGACCGGGGGCATGGTGTCTGTAAAAGCAGGACCGGGGGAATGGTGTCTGTAACAGCAGGACCGGGGGAATGGTGTCTGTAACAGCAGGACCGGGGGAATGGTGTCTGTAAAAGCAGGACCGGGGGCATGGTGTCTGTAAAAGCAGGACCGGGGGAATGGTGTCTGTAAAAGCAGGACCGGGGGCATGGTGTCTGTAAAAGCAGGACCGGGGGAATGGTGTCTGTAACAGCAGGACCGGAGGCATGGTGTCTGTAAAAGCAGGACCGGGGGCATGGTGTCTGTAAAAGCAGGACCGGGGGCATGGTGTCTGTAAAAGCAGGACCGGGGGCATGGTGTCTGTAAAAGTAGGACCTGGGGCATGGTGGCTGTAAAAGCAGGACCGGGGGCATGGTGTCTGTAAAAGCAGGACAGGGGGCATGGTGTCTGTAAAAGCAGGACTGGGGGGCATGGTGTCGGTAAAAGCAGGACCGGGGGCATGGTGTCTGTAAAAGCAGGACCGGGGGCATGGTGTCTATAAAAGCAGGACCGGGGGCATGGTGTCTATAAAAGCAGGACCGGGGGCATGGTGTCTGTAAAAGCAGGACCGGGGGCATGGTGTCTGTAAAATCAAGACCGGGGGCATGGTTTCTGTAAAAGCAGGACTGGGGGCATGGAGTCTATAAAAGCAGGACCGGGGGCGTGGTGTCTGTAAAAGCCGGACCGGGGGCACGGTGTCTGTAAAAGCAGGACCGGGGGCACGGTGTCTGTAAAAGCAGGACCGGGGGCACGGTGTCTGTAAAAGCAGGACCGGGGGCACGGTGTCTGTAAAAGCAGAACCGGGGGCATGGTGTCTGTAAAAGCAGGACCGGGGGCATGGTGTCTGTAAAATCAAGACCGGGGGCATGGTTTCTGTAAAAGCAGGACCGGGGGCATGGAGTCTATAAAAGCAGGACCGGGGGCGTGGTGTCTGTAAAAGCAGGACTGGGGGCATGGTGTCTGTAAAAGCAGGGGAGGGGGCATGGTGTCTGTAAAAGCAGGACTGGGGGCATGGTGTCTGTAAAAGCAGGACCGGGGGCATGATGTCTGTAAAAGCAGGACCGGGGGCATGGCGTCTGTAAAAGCAGGACTGGGGGCATGGTGTCTATAACATCAGGACTGGGTGCATGGTGTCTGTAAAAGCAGGACTGGAGGAAAGGTGTCTGTAAAAGCAGGACCGGGGGCATGGTGTCTGTAAAAGCAGGACTGGGGGCATGGTGTCTGTAAAAGCAGGACTGGGGGCATGGTGTCTGTAAAAGCAGGACTGGGGCATGGTGTCTGTAACAGCAGGACTGGGGGCATGGTGTCTGTAACAGCAGGACCGGGGGCATGGTGTCTGTAAAAGCAGTACTGGGGGCATGGTGTCTGTAAGAGCAGGACCGGGGGCATGGTGTCTGTAAAAGCAGGACCGGGGGCATGGTGTCTGTAAAAGCAGGACTGGCGGCATGGTGTCTGTAAAAGCAGGACTGAGGGCATGGTGTCTGTAAAAGCAGGACTGGGGCATGGTGTCTATAAAAGCAGAACTGGGGGCATGGTGTCTGTAACAGCAGGACCGGGGGCATGGTGTCTGTAAAAGCAGTACTGGGGGCATGGTGTCTGTAAAAGCAGGACTGGGGGCATGGTGTCTATAAAAGCAGGACCGGGGGCATGGTGTCTGTAAAAGCAGGACTGGGGGCATGGTGTCTGTAAAAGCAGGGGAGGGGGCATGGTGTCTGTAAAAGCAGGACTGGGGGCATGATGTCTGTAAAAGCAGGACCGGGGGCATGGCGTCTGTAAAAGCAGGACTGGGGGCATGGTGTCTATAACATCAGGACTGGGTGCATGGTGTCTGTAAAAGCAGGACTGGAGGAATGGTGTCTGTAAAAGCA
This sequence comes from Crinia signifera, assembly GCF_055691185.1. Taxonomy (NCBI): domain Eukaryota; kingdom Metazoa; phylum Chordata; class Amphibia; order Anura; family Myobatrachidae; genus Crinia; species Crinia signifera. The sequence continues at coordinate 29,978,955 of NC_139217.1, forward strand.
GGACCGGGGGCATGGTGTCTGTAAAAGCAGGACTGGGGGCATGGTGTCTGTAAAAGCAGGACTGGGGGCATGGTGTCTATAAAAGCAGGACCGGGGGCACGGTGTCTGTAAAAGCAGGACCGGGGGTACGGTATCTGTAAAAGCAGGACCGGGGGCATGGTGTCTGTAAAAGCAGGACCGGTGGCATGGTGTCTGTAAAAGCCGGACTGGGGGCATGGTGTCTATAAAAGCAGGGCTGGGGGCATGGTGTCTATAAAAGCAGGACCGGGGTCATGGTGTCTGTAAAAGCAGGACTGGGGCATGGTGTCTGTAAAAGCAGGACTGGGGACATTGTGTCTGTAAGAGCAGGACCGGGGGCACGGTGTCTGTAAAAGCAGGACTGGGGGCACGGTGTCTGTAAAAGCAGGACCGGGGGCATGGTGTCTGTAAAAGCAGGACCGGTGGCATGGTGTCTGTAAAAGCAGGACTGGGGGCATGGTGTCTATAAAAGCAGGACCGGGGGCATGGTGTCTATAAAAGCAGGACCGGGGTCATGGTGTCTATAAAAGCAGGACTGGGGGCGTGGTGTCTATAAAAGCAGGACTGGGGGCATGGTGTCTGTACCAGCAGGACCGGGGGCATGGTGTCTGTGACAGCAGGACTGGGGGCACGGTGTCTGTAAAAGCAGGACCGGGGGCATGGTGTCTGTAAAAGCAGGACTGGGGGCATGGTGTCTGTAAAAGCAGGACCGGTGGCATGGTGTCTGTAAAAGCAGGACTGGGGGCATGGTGTCTGTAAAAGCAGGGGAGGGGGCATGGTGTCTGTAAAAGCAGGACTGGGGGCATGGTGTCTGTACCAGCAGGACCGGGGGCATGGTGTCTGTGACAGCAGGACTGGGGGCACGGTGTCTGTAAAAGCAGGACCGGGGGCATGGTGTCTGTAAAAGCAGGACTGGGGGCACGGTGTCTGTAAAAGCAGGACTTGGGGCACGGTGTCTGTAAAAGCAGGACTGGGGGCACGGTGTCTGTAAAAGCAGGACTTGGGGCATGGTGTCTGTAAAAGCAGGACTGGGGGCATGGTGTCTGTAAAAGCAGGACCGGGGGCATGGTGTCTGTAAAAGCAGGACTGGGGGCATGGTGTCTGTAAAAGCAGGATCGGGGGCATGGTGGCTATAAAAGCAGGACTGGGAGCATGGTGTCTGTAAAAGCAGGACTGGGAGCATGGTGTCTGTAACAGCAGGACGGGGGCATGGTGTCTGTAAAAGCAGGACCGGGGGCATGGTGTCTGTAAAAGCAGGACTGGGGGCATGGTGTCTGTAAAAGCAGGACAGGGGGCATGGTGGCTGTAAAAGCAGGACTGGGGGCATGGTGGCTGTAAAATTGGGGGCATGGTGGCTATAAAAGCAGGACTGGGAGCATGGTGTCTATAAAAGCAGGACCGGGGGCATGGTGTCTGTAAAAGCAGGACTGGGGGCATGGTGGCTATTAAAGCAGGACTGGGAGCATGGTATCTGTAAAAGCAGGACCGGGGGCATGGGTTCTGTAAAAGCAGGACTGGGGGCATGATGTCTGTAAAAGCAGGACTGGGGGCACGGTGTCTGTAAAAGCAGGACTGGGGGCACGGTGTCTGTAAAAGCAGGACCGGGGGCATGGTGTCTGTAAAAGCAGGACTGGGGGCATGATGTCTGTAAAAGCAGGACTGGGGGCACAGTGTCTGTAAAAGCAGGACTGGGGGCACGGTGTCTGTAAAAGCAGGACTGGGGGCATGGTGTCTGTAAAAGCAGGACTGGGGGCATGGTGTCTGTAAAAGCAGGACTGGGGGCATGATGTCTGTAAAAGCAGGACTGGGGGCACGGTGTCTGTAAAAGCAGGACTGGGGGCATGGTGTCTGTAAAAGCAGGACTGGGGGCATGATGTCTGTAAAAGCAGGACTGGGGGCACGGTGTCTGTAAAAGCAGGACTGGGGGCATGGTGTCTGTAAAAGCAGGACTGGGGGCATGATGTCTGTAAAAGCAGGACTGGGGGCACGGTGTCTGTAAAAGCAGGATCGGTGCATGGTGTCTGTAAAAGCAGGACTAGGGGCATGGTGTCAATGTTAATTAAAAAAAAAGCCCTATGGTGTCTTATTATCGGGTAAACACGGTAGTAGTGGGCTCATTAGGGGCTGTAGCCAGACCATGAAAATTATAAGAGTAAACGCTGAATTTACTAAAGATTCTAAAAAGAGGATAAATTGCCCATAGCAACCAAACAGATGATATCATTTTCTAGGAGGCAATAAAGCCTCTTTTCATTTTATAGAAGTTGTAGTGAACGTACCCCCTTTGTGCACTGCAGGGCAGGAGACAGGGGGGGTCAAGGGGGACAAGTGTGACGGGCCCCAGAGATCTGAAGGGCCCCAGAGTTTCCATACCCTGGCACGGCCACTGCCTGTACTAGCTGGCCTGTCAGTGACCCTTGCGGCCCGGCCCTCTACTGTGCACCATCTGTTTTTGGCTGAGTCTGACTGACTCACTGTGTGCCACTGCCATCTACTGTGTGTGCGCCCTGCCACTTGGCGCACAGAGCCATCTACTCTGTGTGTGCGCACGTCCTGGTGCCGCAGGCGCACAGCCTTACCCACCGCTGGTGCTGTGGCCTCAGTCTCTGGCTCCTGTACTTTTACTTTGCATGCGCGGGTCGTCTGTTCCGCACTCTGCGAAAGACCTGCCCTGCCTGCTAATAGTGTTTAGCATTCTTTAGTGAAAGTGACAGGCCAGCAGCAGCAGGAGCCAGCAGGAGGCAGCCGGAGCCAGCAGGAAGCAGCAGCAGGAGCCAGCAGGAAGCAGCAGCCAGGAGCCAGCAGGAAGCAGGAGCCAGCAGGAAGCAGCAGCCAGGAGCCAGGCCAGCAGGACTGAGAACGAGAGAAGTCCGCACCTGAAAGCAGGATCTGGAGCAGCAAAAGGTTAAATGAGGCTCATGCAGAAGAGGGTTGTGTGGATTTGGGATTAGGTGGGGGCCCCAGAAATATCATTGTACAGAGCCCCAAGATTTCTGTTTCCGTCCCTGGTGCACTGTGGTCATATAATGACCCTCTCCTCAATGAACTAAGATGGGCGTTCTACTGAAGATAGGAGGATGCCCATTGCAACCAATCAGATTATAATTCTTATATATTTTGCACCTTCTAGAAGATAATAGACAGAATCTGATCGGTTGCTATGGGCAACATCCCATCTCAAATAGAACTCCCTTCCTAGTAAACTTACCCCTTAGAACATAAGGGGTGATTCAGACCAGTGATGCGAGCCGAATTTGCTCCCCCATCCATTGTTAGGGGTTTGCAAACAACAGGAGCGAATGCCTTCGGGGAGTTTCACACTTGCCGGGGCGTTCTCTCCAAGATGGGGCGAAAGCATGGGAACGCTGAGTGTTTAATGGGTGCGCCCATAGAAATGCAAGGTGTACCCCTGAGAATGCAGGCGTGTCGATGCATGCTTGATGCCACATGACATCAGCGCCCACCCCGAACTCGCCCATCTCCGGCCACAATAAAAGTCAGTCTTGATTGACTTTTATTAACGAAGCCGTAAAAAAAATCATTTGATGGTGAGCGTACATCGAATGATTTCACTCCCGTGCGGCAGCATGCGCGCGGATGTCTATGCGAACACATCCGCTCGCATGTTAGTGAGCGGATTCGGGTGGCGGGGTGGGCAGTGCCACATTTACTTCAGTGGCGTAGCTACGTTTTGGGCACCCCCCCGCCGCCGCCCCGCTGAGCACCCCTACCCCGCCGCCCATGCAAACCCCCCCTCAATCCCCCACAGCCTTACCTATCGCACTGGTCCCGGCGGCTCCGTTCTTCTGCTGAGGACCACCAGAAAATGGCCGCCCCCATACAGCAGACAGTTTCAGAGAACTGTGGTGGTCCTCAGCAGAAGAACGGAGCCGCCGGGACCAGCGCGATAGGTAAGTCTGCGGGGGATTGAGGGGGGGTTTAACTATAGCACCGCAGCCCCCGGCGCCCCCACATGCACAGCGCCCCCCCCCCCCCCCCCCCGCGGTGGCGGGGGCTGCAGTGCTATAGTTACGCCGCTGATTTACTTGCTCCATAGGAACGCAGGGCCGTTGGCTGTGGCCCTGCTTTCGATGATCGCGCTGTGAGCATTTCTGGACATGTGGGTGGGGGGGGGGGGGGGGAGTGTTCCCATTAGCACATGGGAACGCCCAGCATTTTATGAGAGTTCCCATGAGAACGCTGGTCTTTTTCCTGCTAATGCGGGCATGATGGACAGGCAGGGGGCAGGCAGCTGACATCACCGGATGCCAACTGCCCGCCCACTTCCCCCTGAACGTGCACGCTCAGAGGAACCTTACATATGCGTGCACCCTCCACATCGTTCGAAGGTCGGCGACCATCGAAAGATGTGGGCGTTCCCCCCCAGGCCTGCGAATGGATGTTACTGTGTATTTGCATGCCCTATAAGCGAGTCTCGCTTGCGAATGGGTGGCGGCAGCCAACCATTCGCAAGGCAGGGTTTGGTGGACTCGCAAGGATGCGAATTCTCAACCTTGCGAATCAACCAGAATAACCCCCTTTGTCTCCCGCGGGTTACCTGTGTCTTGCGGGATGAGTCACCGTGTTCTAATTGATTGCTTTTGCCTGCGTCACTGTAATGTGTTACCAAGTAAGTTTGTTGATAGTTATAAGCAAAATGAAAAGTTGGTTCCTCCGGCACAATGCCTGTCTTATAATAATATCACAAAGCCTCCAACATTATATTATCCATCTTTTATTCTGCACAATAACTCACCTGGAGAACGAAGGAACATGAAAGAAGAGAGCAAGTGGTCGGATACAACGTATTCTTGGCGTCCTCGCATTGTTGTTCTCATGTTAAGTATCCCACGGAGTTTTTCGTTCCGCTGAGTGCATCGTTTGTACAGTTCCATTATTCCACGCTAACTCCACTATAATTGAGATAACACTTGTCTATTGAAACATACCTAGATTTTGTGCTTTACTTTCCTTTGTTCCTGGGAAGTTTCAAACAGGAACCCCATACGGTCTGGTAGGTGGGGAGAACCATTTTCTAACAATCACATTGTCAATCGGGGCCCAGGGGATTACTGTAACGCTCTGTTCAGCAAATATCCCGCATTACCAGTTAATAAAAGATATGGCACTTAGTCATTGTCTTCCCACTCTACAATTAATTAAAATGATTTTACAGTTTTAAATATGCCATTGTGACCTGTTATTTTGTCTAGAAACAAAGTTAAGATGCAAGTGATTATTGGCAAAACAATATGGAGTATGTTATATACTGACATGTGCCTGACATCACATGCCTTCCGGACCAGGAACTTTACATTACTGTTCTGTGCTGTTCGAGTATCCCGTTCCTTCCACTATATAACTCTTGCAAGTCTGAAAATGTGAGTTTGTGTAATGCCCCGTTACCTAGGTGTGCTTTCTCTTTGTGGCTGTCAAATTCTTCTTGCGATTCAGCCAAGGCACACTACTGTGACAGAGAGGCAAGTGTATTGCAGAATCTGTCAGGATCCAACGCAATTTATTAGTTAAGAATCTTTCCTTATGCGGTAATTAACGGCACACAACAATATACTGTACATACAATAAGCAGTAATAGGAAGTCAAAACAGTATGCAATGACAATAAAGTTTTGCTCATTTGCATGTGTATTTCATTGCAGACGCAAACCCCGACTGCGAACAGCCGATGCGATTTACAATGTCGCCGGGCTGTTTGCACGGAGTGGTGCGGGCCGAGGGAGTGTCGTGGCAGGCTCAGGTGCCCATGGGAACACCCAGCATTTCATAGGTGCCCCCATGGAAACATGGGGTGACATTCTATGGAATGAGAGTTGTGTTTTTTGGCGAATTTTACTCCAAAAAACGGCTAATTCGCATTTTTCCGTGAAATCGCATATTTAATCTGATGCGAAAAAGGTCCCTAAATCGCATATTTTGTGCGATAAGTCATGCGTACTGAAAGTGCGGTAAAAAATCACACTTTTATCGCATCCAGATGTTTTCCAATAGAAAAGAATACAATTTGCTTATTTAATGGAATGGGATTTCGCAAATCGCACTTTTAAGGTGTCTAATAATCGCCATTTTTTCAGACCAGGTTCTGTTGGGCGATTTGGCCCAGAACTCAATTTGGTCAAGTGCACACATGGTTAATGTCATCACAGGTGTCCTTAATTTCACTCACAAACACTCCTACATAAACCCCAACATCATTAAGGACCTGTGAGGGTTTGAGACATGGAGATTGTGCAGAGTGGATTTGAGTTGCTCATTTTGGATTTGGCCCATTTGGAGGAGCTTGGCAGGAGGGAGGAAGCTGCGCACCAGAACCAGGTACCACCCCAAATAGTGTGTACCCCACGTATGTATCGTGCTCGGCTGTACCTGGACTCCCTCTCGGATCAACAGGTTGTGGGGATGTTTAGGCTAAACCGCAATAACTTGTTGAACTTACTGTATATGAGCAGGTGAGAGATGATTTGGACCCTTTTGGGGGGGGGGGGGGCAACTATGCAGTGTCTGGGCTGCAGAAATTAATGTGTACCCTCTACTATTTGGCCACTGGCTCAACTCAGTCCGTGACCTCATGGTCCTTGGGGGTATCACAAGCCACTATCTCAAAGCATTTTACTCAAGTGTTACTTGCTTTAAAGAAGTTGTGGCGGACATACATCAGATTCCCCAGTTCTGAGCAGGAGTGGCAGGACCACAAGGTTGCTTTCTATAGACTCTCAGCATTTCCTCACGTGCTGGGAGCTATAGACTGCACACACATTGGGATTATGGCACCGCACGTGTGGGGCCACGTCTATATTAATAGGCGTGGGCGGCACTCCCTGAACGTGCAGGTTGTATGTCAAAATCCTAAGTGTAGTTGCAGGCTTCCCTTGGAACTGCCATGACGCCTATATTCTGAGACACTCCGGCCTCTGGAACCGATTTACCCAACAACAAATGCCAGAGGGCTGGCTACTTGGTAAGTATATTTTTACGTATTACCCTCTCTATTCGTATTTGTACCTGCTGAAATGTGTGTGTTTCAATTTTCACCAGCCTACTACTCTTGTCCAAGTAAATACTATTTGCCCACTGCACATACCTTACCATATAAGGCAATAACTTCCTTTCTTTGGTTTAGGTGACTCAGGATATGAGTGTCTTTCCTGGCTCATGACACCTTTGCGCACCCCCGATGGCCCTGTGTCACAATATGCATGTATTTCAGTTACCTGCTAAACAAATCCTGCTGGCTTTGTCTCATGCTGCTGACAAGCTCTGTATAGTTGAACTGTGCTGTGAGATCTGAGCTCAGCTAATTAGTGACACCTGGTAACTCTCTCCTGCTGGAGAGTTCAGTGTAAACTGAGCATGCTCAGCCCGTTGATTAGTTCACCTGTGAGTTCCCTGTGCTTCCTATAAAAGGCAGCCTCTGGCAGAAAGAAGCTGCCAGAGTATAGGTTCACACCATCTCCAGCGTTCCAGTGCCTTGTACTTTTCCAGACATCTGATTATAGCATCTGACCTCGGCTTGTTCCTGACCATTCTCTTGCCTGATCCTCGTGTACCGTACCCAGTGTTTACCAGTGTATCATTCCGGCTATTCTCCTGACTATTCTCCTGCCTGCTCCCTGTGTACTACATCCGTGACATCCTGTGTATGACCTTGGCTTGTTCTGTGACCATCCTCCTGCCTGCTCCCTGTGTACCGCATCCTGTGCCTTCCTGTGTATGACCCGGCCTGACTCTGACTAATCATTGCTGCATCCATTGGTATCATGTCTGGGAATGGGATCATTCGTCAGACTGCATTTAGGTCTACAGTCATTAGGTCGACCCCACTAGGTCGACTTGCAGGAAGGTCGACCTGACTTAAGGTCGACATGGGCCAAGGTCGACATGACTTAAGGTCGAATTTGCATAAAGGTTGACATGAGGAAGGTCGACTGGTCATAAGGTCGACATGGGTTTTTCACTGTTTTTTGATCCGAATGTCGACACAGTCGACATGGACACAGTTGGCAATGAGAATCGGACCCTCGCATCGCTCACTTCGCTCGCAATGCTTCGGGCACGGTGCCTCGCTGCGCTCGGCACACTATTTTATTCTCCCACCATGCCCTAGTGGATGGTAGGGCATGAAATACCGCCTGTCGGCACATGTCGGCTCAAAAAACAGTGAAAAACCCATGTCGACCTTATGACCAGTCGACCTTCCTCATGTCGACCTTTATGCAAATTCGACCTTAAGTCATGTCGACCTTGGCCCATGTCGACCTTAAGTCAGGTCGACCTTTCTGCCAGTCGACCTAGTGGGGTCGACCTAATGACTGTAGACCTAAGTTCATTCTAATAGATGACCGCATCCCCATTTCTGTCCAATTGTTACTGACCCGGCTTGACGACCACGCTCCATATTCCACAAGCTACCACCACTCATACGGGGAACCTGACCAGGGGGCCGCGACCGACGTGTCGGGTGCCGCTGAAGCCCATATCCCGCTTGGAGGGGTCACTGGCAGAAAACCCCCAGCACGGTTAGACTCCGCGCCCCTGTGTCAGGTCTAGCCAATCCCCGAGTGGTAGTGCACCCCAAGTTTGTGACAGAATACTCTGGCCCAACTGGAATATGGAGTCCGCTAGTGGTTTGTCTCATAAAGAACTCCTGGAACTCCTGCTGGCCAGGGTTAACAAGCAAGGACAGGACCAAGCTCTGATTATGCAAAGCTTGCAGACTCTGCAGTAGCAAATGGACTTCGCTCCACCCTCTCCAACACCTGCTATATCAAAACCAGGCACTATTGGAGTGCTTCGCCAGCTAATACAGCAGTTACAGGAGCTGCTGTCTAACGTCCTCACCCTTGTCACCAAACTGCTCGGCGAGTCTACTCTGGGTTTGGTGCTTGCGAGACCCTCAGATTCCACTCCGGGTACCCCATTGGCAAATACATCTGTGCCCTTAAAGGACAAGTACTGAGTCAACCTCGTCCCCAGTTGTCAGGTGAGGAACGCCAGCGACGCAGGTCCTTAAATTTATGTTTTTATTGTGGAGGCCAGGACCACTTGATTGGGGATTGCTCCCTCCGGGAGGCCAGGAATAAGGTTATTGCTTCTGTGCCCACTCAGGAAAAGTTTCATGGCTATCACTGGGGTCCAAGAACTAAAATCTTTTTACCTAAAAGCAGTACATTTTCGGTCAAGCCGCAAGAAGCGAACCCGAGTGTCAAGTTCCGAGAAAGGAGTCCGGGTGTCCAACCCCAAGAGGGGGTCCCATCAGTCCAACCCCAGAAGGGAGTCCTGTCCATTCAGCCCCAGGAGGGAGTTCATGGTCACAAGCCCCAGGAGGGGAGTCAGAGTATCAAACTCAAAGATGGGGTTCTGTCCAGCCAGCCCCAGAAGGGGGTTCTGTTAGTCCAGCCCAAGGAGGGGCTTCCGAGTATTGTGCTCCAGGAGGAGCTTCCTAGTGTCTTGCCCAAGGAAGGGCTTCCTAGTGTCTTGCCCGAAGAGGGGCATCAAAGTGTTTCACCCCAAGTGGACTCTCACAGTGTCGAGTTCCGAGAGGGGTCTCAGAATGGCGAGCCCCAAGATGGGGTACAGAGTCTTTTTCCTCAGAAGGGGTCTCAGAGGGTAATTTCCCAAGAGGGTTCTCAAATTCTCAAGCCGCAGAACGGGGTTCAGAGTGTCGTGCACCAGGAGGGGTCTCAGACTGTCAGACTCCAAGCAGGGTCTCAGAGTACCACACCCCAAACAGGGTCTCTGAGCATTGCGCCCCAGGAGGGTTTCCCGAGCACTGCACCCCAAGAGGGGTCTCTGAAAGTGGTACCCCAAAAAGGGCCTCTGAGTACACTACCCCAAGAGGAATCTCAGAGAGTTGCACCCCAAAAGGATCCTCTGGTAAACACACCCCAGGAAGGGTCTCTGAGTGTGGCTTCCCAGGTTAGGCCACAGAGCACTTTGCCTCAAGAAGGGGCTCTATATATCGCCCCAGACGGGGGTTCCAAATCAATCGCCCCAGAAGGGGGTTCCGAGTCAATCGCCCCAGAAGGGGGTTCCGAGTCCGTCGCCCCAGAAGGGGGTTCCGAGTCCGTCGCCCCAGAAGGGGGTTCCGAGTCCGTCGCCCCAGAAGGGGGTTCCGAGTCCTTCGCCCCAGAAGGGGGTTCCGAGTCCATCACCCCAGGTTGGGGTTCCGAGTCCGTCACCCCAGGTACGGGTTCCGAGTCCGTCACCCCAGAAGGGGGATCCGAGTCCGTCACCCCAGAAGGGGGATCTGAGTCCGTCACCCCAGGTGGGGGTTCCGAGTCCGTCACCCCAGGTGGGGGTTCCGAGTACGTCACCCCAGGTGGGGGTTCCGAGTCCGTCACCCCAGGTGGGGGTTCCGAGTCATTTACCCCAGGTGGGGGTTCCGAGTCACTCACCCCAGGTGGGGGTTCCAGGTCTGTCACTCCTGGTAGAGATCTATCTGCCCTTGCCTCCGGGCATGAGGACCCATCTGCCCATGCCTCCGGGCATGAGGACCCATCTGCCCTTGCCTCCGGGCATGAGGACCCATCTGCCCTTGCCTCCGGGCATGAGGACTTGTGTGTCGTGGCCTCCGGGCCAGTCTCTGTGGCCTCCGGGAAAATCTCCATGGCCTCCGGGCCAGTCCCCGTGGCCTCCGGGCCTGCCTCCGTGGTCTCCAGGTCCACTTCCATGACCTCCGGGCCTGTCTCCGTGGCCTCCGGGCCTGTCTCCGTGGCCTCTGGGCCTGTCTCCGTGGCATCCGGGCCTGTCTACTAGGCCTCCGGGCCTGTCTCCATGGCCTACGGGCCTGCCTCCAAGGTCTCCAGGTCTTCCTCCGTAGCCTCCGGACCTGTCTCCAGTACCATCAGGGTCTCTAAGGTTCCAATACCTGCCATTCAGGAAGATTTACCTGCCTTGCTGGAAGTCCCTACCCTACCCAAACTGTCCTCCCAGTCCATTCTTCAGGGGAATCCAGTTCAATTAGATCCATCTAAAGGGCCTCGGTTCGTCCAATTTGATGGTGATCTCACCCATTTCCAAGCCCTAGCAGACTATTATTTAGATGCTATGAACACTGATCCATCCTCTGGGGTTAATTTGCCAACATTGTCAAGTACTTAGTGTTGTCATTCAGGGGGGAAGCCATGGAGTGGGTTAGTCCACTCATTGAGACTCATGATCCCAGGCTAAAAGACCTAATTTCTTTTTCCAGGGCTGTGATTGAAAGATTTGGACCAAAGACTCCTGGTGAGAGGTCTATCCTTTCTGCACCTGAGGTCAGTCAGAGTGGTGAGTCAGCTAGACTACATTCTAAAACTCCCAAAGCATCTCCAAAATTTTTTTTGAGACTCGACTCCTTGGATTTAAGAGGTGGAGTTATATGTGTAGGTTCTTCCAAGTTGGTGGTGGATCCTCAAGAACCCCCTACACTGATCATGGACAAGGATTCAAGTTCAGAGTGTGACTCAGATCATGATGTCACTGCTTTGTTGGGACGTCCAATATTCTCTACTGAGAGTTTTGTAGAGCCAAAGGCCACATCTCAATCAACCAAATCCAAACGATCTTCCAAAAAGACGAAGCACCGCAGACGACCCTAAAAAAAAAATCCTTGTGGGGTGTTCGGAGCCCACCCCTAGAGGGGGAGGTAATGTCACAATATGCATGTATTTCAGTTACCTGCTGGTCAAATCCTGCTGGCTTTGTCTCATGCTGCTGACAAGCTCTGTATAGTTGAACTGTGCTGTGAGATCTGAGCTCAGCTAATTAGTAACACCTGGTAACTCTCTCCTGCTGGAGAGTTCAGTGTAAACTGAGCATGCTCAGCCCGTTCATTAGTTCACCTGTGAGTTCCCTGTGCTTCCTATAAAAGGCAGCCTCTGGCAGAAAGAAGCTGCCAGAGTATAGGTTCACACCATCTCCAGCGTTCCAGTGCCTTGTACTTTTCCAGACATCTGATTATAGCATCTGACCTCGGCTTGTTCCTGACCATTCTCTTGCCTGATCCTCGTGTACCGTACCCAGTGTTTACCAGTGTATGATTCCGGCTATTCTCCTGACTATTCTCCTGCCTGCTCCCTGTGTACTACATCCGTGACATCCTGTGTATGACCTTGGCTTGTTCTGTGACCATCCTCCTGCCTGCTCCCTGTGTACCGCATCCTGTGCCTTCCTGTGTATGACCCGGCCTGACTCTGACTAATCATTGCTCCATCCATTGGTATCATTTCTGTCCACCTGTTACTGACCCGGCTTGATGACCACGCTCCATATTCCACAAGCTACCACCACTCATACGGGGAACCTGACCAGGGGGCCGCGACCGATGTGTCGGGTGCTGCAGAAGCCCATATCCCGCTTGGAGGGGTCACTGGCAGAAAACCCCCGGCACGGTTAGACTCCGCGCCCCTGTGTCAGGTCTAGCCAATCCCCGAGTGGTAGTGCACCCCAAGTTTGTGACACCCTGCACAGCACCGGTATAATGAAGCCCATATTGCAACCCGCAATGTGGTGGAGCGTACGTTTGGAGTGTTGAAAAGTAGATTCCAGTGTTTGGACCGGTCATCTGGTTTGCTGCTTTACCACCCTGCAAAAGTAGTGATGATCGTCCAGGCTTGCTTTATGTTACACAACATAGCCCTATACCAACCAGCCTATGTGGAGGAGGATCATGCAGCAGTTGTGCAGGAAGCCCAACCTACCACACCTCGGGTAGTGAGGGGTACGCAGAGGGGGAATCTGGTGCGTACAGACATCATCAGGCGCTACTTTTCTGGTAAGCACATGTGCCCTCTATTCCTACATGTACCTTTGCTGGAAGTGAACTCACCTACATTACATTTATCACTAACATCTTTTTGCCCCCACATTTAGCCCAATAGACACAGTCCAAGGGTACAGTTGGTGGTGCAGACCTATCCCTTGCTGTAAAAAACATTGTAAGTATATTAACAACATGTATGTGATTTTTGTGCAATCAACTATGGCTCACCTGTTGTTGTGGAACTACATGGGCCAGCATGCCCTGACACACTGTAAGCATGACAGCTCAAAACATGACTGCCACAACTTGCAGAAATATGTAATTCCACAACCTCGGACGGGCCAGATTTGAGACAACAGCATCTTCCACCAATACCTTGCCCATATATCATTACATTATTGAACAGATCACACAACAAATGTTTGAAGAATAACACACAGACAAAATGGTATGTGTTGTGACATTTTTACTACAGTATATTATGTCATACATAACCTGCATTTGTCAGTCGCAAACAATAGAAATGTGTATTAATGTAACAAAAATTCAAGCATAGTACATGCATTATCAATTTATTTTATGTTAAATAATTATTTTTTCCCTCCATCAGGCCGCACACTACCACCTCTTGACCCTGCGCACACGCCACCCCGGGTCCTAATACTCCAATGGGGTGGGAAAGTTGGTGAGCCACTTACTGGTGTGCTAGATACACTACTAATTGTAGATGTAGTTGCACCTATGACACCTGACACCTCCATTTGATGGATTTGTGCCTGCATAGTGATCAACGCATTGGTCTGCGCAGTACACGATAGACTAATTGAATGAATGCTTTGTGCAAGGCTGCCAATATGGATATTCTGCACCCTTACAGCAGAACTAAGTTCAGCAAGACGGGTGTCTATGCTATTTGCCATTCGCACCTGAGTGCCTACACCAACCCGTACACTCCTAGACAATTTTCTCAACTGTAGAAAGGTGTCACACATGTACCCCTTAATGTTGCCCATTTCCAGACTTTGGGAGGCCATAAATTCTAGTTGTTTGTCCTTGAAAAGTACCAAGGAGGTAGCTACTTGGGCAGCAGAAGCAGCTGTAGGGGGAGTATTTCTGGGTGGGGATGGGTTTGGAGTCACCCCACTTGGTGGAAGATCACTCTGTGATTATGTGTTTATTTCCTCCTCAGCCGCAAACATGTCCACTGGTTCCAGAATTATCTCTATGTCATCCACCGGCATATCAGAGGATTCTGTGGATTGTTGTCCTAGTTGTACAGTACCTGTGGATACAGAGGAAGAGGTAAGTACAGATGCATATATTGTCCTTTCTGTCGTCAGTACTGTTTTGGAAAGGGTCTGAGATGGTGGACGCCCATACCTAGGGGTACTATGTACTTACAAATGGACCCCGATCCTGCATGAAACATTGACAATAATCTTCATTGACATGGCTAGGCCACATTACATTCATGTCTGTTGCAATGTAGCAGCTGGATATGACTGTAATGTGATTTATTATTTGATGTGACATGGGTGTGTGTACTGTATGTGTAATGGCCTGTGGTTTGAACATTTACCTGCTTCCACAGATGCGGCACCATCGGAGCTTCTTTTCTTGGATGCTTGATCACTTCGGGACGGACAATCTGTGAAAGGAAAGATCGGCAGACTTTATGTACCGAGCAATGGAGATGCTTTTGTGCAAAATTAATCAAATAAATTACAATAATGGACAAATTTACCTTTGGTTTAGGGCTATATTATTTACTATTCATATTTTTACATTGATGTTTTTCATATTTTTACATTGATGTTTTGCACCTGTAGTCAGGCAAAAAAATTAAAACACTGCTTGACACATTACAACTGTTGGCAAATCTGTGGTATGTAGGCGTGACTGCTAAACCACCAGTACACCAATGTTTTTGGGCCACATACATATGAAGCTGCTAGAAAAAATGTTACAGTGTGGAACAATAGATGTGCAGTTGTGGAACTACAAGGCCCAGCATTCTGATCATTTTTAAAGTAGGTGTAAACTATTGCCATTGACAGACCTTGCTAGGCTATGTAGTTCCACAGCACCACATTAATTAGTATAACAATACAAAATAACATTGCAGTTTAAATACATTGGCATGTATGTTTCATATTGCATGTGGTGACACTTACCAGCTCGGGGTGGGCTTGCCGGCCTATCGGTATCCGCAATGTGCATCCCAGGCAGGACCTCAGGGGGGATAATTCTTTGGAGCTTCACCTCATATGTGTAGGTTATTGTGGTGGGGCTTCCTCCGCCAGTTTTGGTGGCCTCCTCCATCTCCATGGCCATTTTCTTTTTCAGCTGCCGCTTGATGTCGTTAAACCGCTTTTTAACGTTTTTGCTTAGCCTTTTGCGGTGACTGACAGCGTTGACCGCCTGGGTGATGTCCTTCCACATACCACGTTTACGATGTGAGGTGGTCTTGTGCTGGTTTTTCCCCAGTAAGCGGTCATACAGGGGTATGATGGCCCGGACAAGCGCCACATTCTCCTCATAACTGAATCGGACCTTTCTCCCACTTTTGGTGCGGCCAGCTTCACCCTCCTCCTCATCCTCTATATCTTCCACATGCATGTCAAAATCCTCCTCCATGCCAGTGTCTTCCTCCTCCTCCTCCTCCTCCTCACCTCCATCTTCCTCCATCTCGGACATGTGGCCCTCCTGCAGCTGCTGTGGGGTATGGGCAAGGTCCTGGCTACAGGATGGGGATGCCAGCGGATCCTCCACCTCCTCCTGCTGGGCCTGGTCCGCCAGGGCCTGGTCTGGGGCTGCCCTTGCAGTGGCCATGGTGGCTGCCACACTGCTGCCACTCCCTGTAATGGGGGTCGACCTCACCAGTCCTCTGCTGCCTCTCCCACTGGCTCCTCTTGCCTGGCTGCTGTCACTGCTCCCTCTGCCACTGGCCCCTCTTCCTCTGGTCACACTGCCACTGCTCCCTATGCCACTGGCCCCTCTGCCACTCCTCACTCTGCCACCAACACCTCTTCCTCTTCTCACACTGCCACTGCTCCTCTCCATGCTCCTTACTTCCTATCAAAGAGTGAAATGGCGCCAGTGCCCCTTTATGTAGGGGGTGTGATGCATAATGGAGGGGACAGAGGTGGGCCAATAGGTTAGGGGGTTATTTGTCATGTGGAGACAGTCTTGTAAATCGCACTCCGGTTGGTCTAAAATTCGCACATGACTGGCGGAAGAAATCGCACTTTTTAGTGACATAATTTCGCATCAATTCGCCGCAAATCGCACTACATCGCACTTTTTAGCCTCTAATGCGCATCCCATTAAATATGCGAATTATGACTAAAAAATGCGATTTCTGAAAGTGCGAAGAGCGGCGATGTGGAGTGCGAAAAATATATGCGCTTTTCTCTCAGCCCATAGAATGTCACCCATAGTGTTCCTTAGGGATTATGGGCGGGAGGTGTCACATGACGTCACATGGTGTCACATGACGGTAGCTGCCCGCCCTGTCTTCATCCCACTGCGGTTCCTAAACCTGTTCTGGGACAAAATGTACTTTCCATAAGATGTTTTAATTTAAAGCCACCTGTGAGTGCCTTTGTTTCTAAATACAATATCTCTCTCTCTCTCTCTCTCTCTCTCTCTCTCTCTCTCTCTCTCTCTCTCTCTCTATTTCTCTTTCTGTCTCTTTTTTTATTTTTTATTTAATCAATCCACCCCCAGACCCAGAGTTCCTGGACCTATTTGTCCAGAAAAATAGTACTGCATACATACATACAAAACACACTACATACATACATACATACATACATACATACATACATACAAAACACACTGCATACATATATACATACATACAAAATGTACATACATACATAAATACACACACAGTACATACATACATACATACATACATACATACATACATACATACATAATGTACATACATACATAAATACACACACACACACAGCACATACATACATACATACATACATACACAACATGCACACATACATACATACATACATACATACATATGCAAAAAAACCACACACAGCATACATACATTTGACACACACACGCACAGCATATATACTTACATACACTATTACCAAAGCATACATACATAATATGCAAGATACTTACATACGTACAACATACACACAGCATACATACATACATACATACATACATAACACAAAAACACAAACTGACCAAGAGTGGAAGGCATGAAATCAGTCTCTGCTGGAGTCCATGTGAGCAGAGCTGCTGTTGCTGTGGGATGTGCTCAGCAGCTCCCTCTGCTGGTGCTTGTGGCATAAATACCTGCTGGCTCCGGAGCGCTCAGCGAGGAGCAGCAACTGTTTCCCTATTCTGCTGAACGATGCCTCAGACAGTACAGAGAGGGAGAGGCCTCTCGGGGACAGGGGGTCCTGGGGTACCATACCTCCCCCCCCTTTTATCTGGTTGATGGTTTGATGTAACACTAGTTCCATGAAATGTTTCTGAATGTTATTTCACTCTTAACCCCTTCCCGACATTTGACGTACATTTACGTCATGGTCGGGAAGTACTTCCCGACACATGGCATAAATGTACGTCATGGTTTGTAACTGTCACTGCGTCTATAGACGCAGTGACAGTTAGGTGATGTCTGCTGTCCCTGACAGCAGACATCCCCCCTCGCCGCCCAGGGGGGGCAGGGGTGCCCCCCCCGGTCGGCGATCGCTGTGATTGGCTGTTCAAATCTGAACAGCCATTCACAGCGTTTCCTGTGTTACCGGCGGCTAAGCCGCTCGGTAACACAGGGATCGGTGGTGATCGGTGCTGTCAAGTACATGTGCAGCCCCCACCTCCCACCCGCTGGGCACTCACCCGGCAGCAGCAGCAGCTCCCCCGGCTCCCCCGGCAGCTCAGCGCAGCAGCGCTGCCCTCCTCCCTCCTCCCCCCTCCCCCCGCAGCAGCAGCAGCATCAAGCTGCACAAAAATACAATTTGGCATGAATGAATGAGAAAATATATATATATATATATATATATACACACACATATATATATATATATATATATATGTGTGTGTGTGTATATATATATATATATATATATATATATATGTGTGTGTATATATATATATATATATATATATATATACATACACATATATATATATATATATATATATATATATATATATATATATATATATATATATATAAAGTATAAAGATATTCCCGACATATGATGTATATATACGTCATGGTCGGGAGGTACTTCCCGACCGAAGACGTATATATACGTCATGGTTTTAAACTGTCACCGCGTCTATAGACGCGGTGACAGTTTGGAGATGTCTGCTGTCCCTGACAGCAGACATCCCCCCTCGCGGCGATCGCTGCGATTGGCTGTTCAAATGTGATTAGCCAATTGCAGCGTTTTCTGTGTTACCGGCGGCTAAGCCGCTCGGTAACACAGTGATCGGTGGTGATCGGTGCTGTTAAGTACAGCACCGATCACCACCGATCGCCAGCCCCCCCATCCCACCCGGCAGCCCCCCCTCCCTCCCACCCACCCGGCTGCCGCAGCGCCAGCACCCCTCCCAACCCCCCACCAGCCGCAGCGCCAGCCCCCCTCCCAAAGCTGGTGACCAAAATGGGGTCACTTGTGGGGGGGTTCCACTGTATTGGTGCTTCGGGGGTCTTGCTAATGCGACATAGCACCCACCATTCATTCCACCACCAAAAATCACTCCTTCCCTTCTGAGTCCTGCCATGCACCCAACTGGTATTTTTTGGTCACATGTGAGGCATTGCCGTACTCGGGAGAAATTGGGGCACAGATTTTGGGGTGCTTTGTATCCTTCATTCCTTGTGAAAATGAAAAATTTTGAGCCAGAACTGCATTTTTCTGTAAAAAATTAAATTTTTTTACACAAAAATGCAGATCTGGCTCAAAATTTTTCATTTTCACAAGGAATGAAGGATACAAAGCACCCCAAAATCTGTGCCCCAATTTCTCCCGAGTACGGCAATGCCTCACATGTGACCTCACAATGAAAAATTTTGAGCCAGAACTGCATTTTTCTGTAAAAAATTAAATTTTTTTACACAAAAATGCAGATCTGGCTCAAAATTTTTCATTTTCACAAGGAATGAAGGATACAAAGCACCCCAAAATCTGTGCCCCAATTTCTCCCGAGTACGGCAATGCCTCACATGTGACCAAAAAATACCAGTTGGGTGCATGGCAGGACTCAGAAGGGAAGGAGTGATTTTTGGATTTTGCAGCACAGATTTTGGTGGAATGAATGGTGGGTGCTATGTTGCACCAATACAGTGGAACCCCCCCACAAGTCACCCCATTTTGCAAAGTACACCCCTCAGGGAATTCATCTAGGGGTATAGTGTACATTTCAAACCCCCAGGGGTTTCACCAATTTTGATACAAGTGGGCAGTGAAAATGAAAAATTACATTTTTTTACACAAAAATGCAGATCTGGCTCAAAATTTTTCATTTTCACAAGGAATGAAGGATACAAAGCACCCCAAAATCTGTGCCCCAATTTCTCCCGAGTACGGCAATGCCTCACATGTGACCAAAAAATACCAGTTGGGTGCATGGCAGGACTCAGAAGGGAAGGAGTGATTTTTGGATTTTGCAGCACAGATTTTGGTGGAATGAATGGTGGGTGCTATGTTGCACCAATACAGTGGAACCCCCCCACAAGTCACCACATTTTGCAAACTACACCCTTCAGGGAATTCATCTAGGGGTATAGTGTACATTTCAAACCCCCAGGGGTTTCACCAATTTTGATACAACTGAGCTGTGAAAATGAAAAATTAATTTTTTTTATTTTCACTGCCCAGTTGTACCACAATTGGTGAAACCCCTGGGGGTTTAAAATGTACACTATACCCCTAGATGAATTCCCTGAAGGGTGTAGTTTGCAAAATGGGGTCACTTGTGGGGGGGTTCCTAACTTTTAGCATCTTATGGTGCCTAGAAACCTACATGGTGCCTAAAAAATAATCTCATAAAAAGGAGGCTCCAAAATCAAGTAGGTGCTCCTTCTATTATGAAGCCTGTGGTTTGGTCACCGTGCACACTAGGGCCACATATAGGATATTTATGAAAACCAAAGAATTGGGGGAATCAATTTTTAGTCACATTTCTCTAGTAAAATCTACTGTATTCGTTAGAAAAATGTATTAAAATTGAAACTCTGCAAAAAAAATGAAATTTTGAAATTTCACCTACACTTTGTTTTAATTCCTGTGAAACACCTAAAGGGTTAACAAACTTCCAAAATGCTGTTTTGAATACTGTGAGGGGTGCAGTTTTTGAAATGGCATCATTTATGGGGGTGTCTCACATACAAGTCCCTCAAAGTCACATCAGAACTGAACTGGTCCCTAAAAAAATCAGTGTTTGAAATTTTCTTGAAAATTTGAGAATTTGCTATTCATATTTTACGCCTCCTAGTGTCCAAAAAAATGAAAAGGAAGTTGAAATAATGATGGCAACATAAAGTAGACATATGGTCTATGTTAGTTATTAACTATTTTGAGTGGTATGATTATTTGTCTCACAAGCAGAAAATTTAACATTTTGCAAATCGCTAAATTTTCCATTTTTTCACGACATTTTGGTATTTTTCACAAAAAAACACAGACTGTATCGACCCAAATTTACCACTAATTTGAAGTACAATGTGTCACGAAAAAACAATCTCAAAATCACTGGGATAAGTAAAAGCAAAAAAAAGTTATCCCCACTTAAGTGAGACATGTCAGATTTGAAAAAAATGGCTCTGTCAGGAACGCAAAAACTAGCTCTGTCAGGAAGGGGTTAAACCAAAATAACTATAAAGTATATCTTTCGCCAGAGCCGGCCCTAGCCTAAATGAAGCCCTAGGCAAGATTCTGGCTGGTGCCCCCTAGTACCACCACTAGTTCCACCTCTGACTCTGCTCCCCTTTCCCAGCACCATCAACCCTCATCATAGCAGTCATCATTTTGGTGCTCCTACCAGCAATATTTTAAATAGAAACAGTGCACACATTTGGTGCGCAGCCCAAACAGGGGTGTGTTCTTGCTGGGAAGAGGCATGGCCACACAATAGTACCCCAAATTCAAATTATGCCACACAGTAGTGCAACTTTATTCACATTATATCATGCGATGGTGTCCCTTATTCACATTACATCACACTCTAGTACCACTTTACCTGATATACAAATCCTGAGAAAATATTGTATTTTAAGTACCTCCATGGCCACACTGCAACCCAGCACAAAGCAGTGTGTGCTGGGCTGAGGAGAAGAGCTGCAGCTGCTGCTGTCACTTAAGGGGAGGGGAACCAGGGCCCCCACTGGGCCCTTCCATCAGACTTTGGCCTGGGTAATTTGTACCCCCTACCCCTTTCTCTCGGCACCCCTGATAATACCACACAGTAATGACCCTTACACATGACACACATTATTAATGTCCTTATAAACATAATGCCCCTTACACATTATGCCAACCTTTAATAATGCCCTTCATACACATAATGACACACATAATTCCCCTTACACATATGTTGCACATTATTAATGCCCTTATACACATGACACACATAATGCCCCTTACACATATGCCGAACACTATTGCACAACCAACTCACCCGCAGACAGCACTCGCACAGCCGCTAACACTGTGACCTCTGCCTCTGCTTGGATACAGATGTTTCCTCATACATCTTGCATCAATAGGCCATGCAGCTCCTGGCCAGTTCTGCTAACGTTGGGTGCCTTTTTTGCTGAAAATTCATCTTATTTGCATTTTGATGTGACCAGGATACACAAGGAGCTTTCGATGATTAAGATGATATGCAGCATGCCTATATTCTGTGTGCAACTGTGGCTGTACCTGCATATGGAATGCTATGTTACAGTGATTTCCATGAATACACTATTTCATATGCAGATACAGTCTCACTCACACACAGAATATCAGTTTAATCAGCAGAAGCTGCTGGTGCCCCTAGGTATTCCAAACGCCCTATTCGCTCGGCTGGGAGCACAGCTTGGAACCTGCCATGTACATTACTTAACAGTGAGATCTGTAGTAAAGTACATTCGTATCACAGAGATAATAAGGGCAAATTAATGTATTAGTGTGGGATGTAACAAGCAACTATGGTACATTCCGCCAAACATCGCAACGATACTTGTGCTAAGTATGATATATGTATATGATACTAAGAAATGCAATTAGTATCGCAAAGGGCAGCGCTTGCGATAAGAGCTGCCCTTTGTGAAGCAGCCAGCAGAGGGGGAGGGGGACTCTGTGGCTCTGCCCCTCCTGCTCAGATGCCCGCAGGGACTGATGGACTCTGCCTTCTCCTACCTGCACCCAGAATGTGCTAGGCAGGAGGAGGGCACTGGTCCGGGCAGCACAGGAGAAGGCTGCCAGGACATCAGGTGAGAGGAGGGGGCAGGAGGGCGGTAATGAGCCGCCAAGGAGAGCGCCAGAACTCATCCCAGCAGGGTCAGGGAGCGGGGAGCAGGTGAGTAAATGATATGACCCACCACCAAACCCCCCCATCTAGTGCCCGTGGATAATCATCAGTAGATGGCAGCTGCCCACTCCCCCAGCAATCCCCGGCAACAATCCCTGTGCGGCACCCCATGGCAATCCACTTGCATCACGCACCGCCCGACAATCCCCATGCAGCGTCACGCACCCCCCCGGCCACCCCCCCCCCAAGCGCTGTATAAGGGTAGTGCCGTGCTGACCCCCCCCCCCCGAGGGGAGGGGAGCGTGCGGGCGGCAGGGGGGTTTGCCTGGGGCGGGGGATGGTCTTGCACCGGCCCTGGGAGGGGGGGGGGGCACGGGTAGATTGAGGGTGGTGCAGGGCATGCAGGGGATGTGAAAAGAAGCCCTTAGTCTTCTTTGGGGTTACCCCAGCTGGAGGTTATGGCTCATACGATAAACAGACATTACTGTAGGTCTACAAGCATTAGTTTGACCACTGAAGGTCGACATGCTTGAAGGTCAACATGACTGAAGGTCAACACGGGTTAGGTCAACATGGTCATTAGGTCGACAAAAGCATTTGGTCAACATGGGGAAGGTCCACAGTCAAAAGGTCGACATGGGGACACTAAAATAGTGCACCGCGTCCCCTCGCATGTCTTGCTGCACTCACCATGCTTCTGGCACGGTGCCTTGCTGCACTCGCCATGCTTCGGGCACGGTGCCTTGCTGCACTCGCCATGTTTCGGGCATGGTGCATTGCTGCACTCGCCATGCTTCGGGCACGGTGCCTTGCTGTACTCGCCATGCTTCGGCACGGTGCCTTGCTGCACTCGCCATGCTTCGGGCACGGTGCCTTGCTGTACTCACCATGCTTCAGGTACGGTGCCTTGCTGCACTCGCCTTGCTTCGGGCACGGTGCCTTGCTGCACTCGCCATGCTTCGGGCACGGTGCCTTGCTGCACTCGCCATGCTTCGGGCACGGTGCCTTGCTGCACTCGCCATTCTTCGGGCACGGTGCCTTGCTGCACTTGCCATGCTTCGGGCACGGTGCCTTGCTGCACTCGCCATGCTTCGGGCACGGTGCCTTGCTGCACTCGCCATGCTTCGGGCACGGTGCCTTGCTGCACTCGCCATGATTCGGGCACTGTGCCATGCTGCACTCACCATGCTTCGGGCACGGTGCCTTGCTGCACTCGCCATGTTTCGGGCACAGTGCCTTGCTGCACTTGCCATGCTTTGGGTAAGGTGCCTTGCTGCACTCGCCATGCTTCCGATACGGTGCCTTGCTGCACTCCCCATGCTTCAGGCACGGTGCCTTGCTGCACTCGCCATGCTTCTGGCACGGTGCCTTGCTGCTCTCGCCATGCTTCGGGCCTGGTGCCTTGCTGCACTCGCCATGCTTTGGGCACGATGCCTTGCTGCACTCACCATGCTTCAGGTACGGTGCCTTGCTGCACTCGCCATGCTTCCGGTGCAGTGCCTTGCTGCACTCGCCATGCTTCGGGCACGGTGCCTTGCTGCACTCGCCATGCTTCAGGTAGGGTGCCTTGCTGCACTCGCCATGCTTCGGGTACGGTGCCTTGCTGCACTCGCCATGCTTCGGGCAGGGTGCCTTGCTGTACTCGCCATCCTTCGGGTACGGTGCCTTGCTGCACTCGCCATGCTTCGGGCACGGTGCCTTGCTGCACTCGCCATGCTTCGGGTACGGTGCCTTGCTACACTCGCCATGCTTCGGGTACGGTGCCTTGCTGCACTCACCATGCTTCGGGCATGGTGCCTTGCTGCACTCGCCATGCTTCGGGCACAGTGCCTTGCTGAACTCGCCATGCTTCGGGTGCGCTGCCTTGCTGCACTCGCCATGCTTCGGGTACGGTGCCTTTCTGCACTCGCCATGCTTCGGGTACGGTGCCTTGCTGCACTCGCCATGCTTCGGGTACGGTGCCTTGCTGCACTCACCATGCTTCGGGCATGGTGCCTTGCTGCACTCGCCATGCTTCGGGCACAGTGCCTTGCTGAACTCGCCATGCTTCGGGTGCGCTGCCTTGCTGCACTCGCCATGCTTCGGGTACGGTGCCTTTCTGCACTCGCCATGCTTCGGGTACGGTGCCTTGCTGCACTCGCCATGCTTCGGGCATGGTGCCTTGCTGCGCTCGGCACACTATTTTATTCTCCACCATGTCCTAATGGACGTCGGCTGAAAAAATATGTGAAAAACCCCATGTCAACCTTTTGACTGCCGACCTTCTCCATGTTGACCTAATGCTTGTGCATCCTACTGTCCCGGTAATTGAAAACATTTAAAAAAATGGGTCAGACAGCTTTATACCCCTTTCACACCGCATATCTTAAACGGTATATTACCCGTATTATAAGTGCGGTCTGAAAGGGGTATTACCGTTTCGATGCCGTTTTGTTCCATCATATTACACAGGGACATGGAAACGGGTAGGACCTCGTTTTTTAACCGTTTCGAATTACGGTTTTCTTGAACTGGTAAATTCAAAACGGACCCACCGCACATATTACTGTTTTGAAACTGTACAAAAATGGCATTTTACCCGGTAAAAAGTGCGCTCTGAAACGGGGTATTAGCTTCTTGAGCGTTAAGCTGTATTTATTTAATGCAAGCTCCTAACAAGCAGACTGAGATTTCCTCTGTATCCGACAGCGTTCTTCCTCACCCCGCTGTATGCACGGGAAGCATGTCCTTGTTGCCTAGCGCAACATAAATAAAAGCTGTAATCCTTTAAAGAAACAGAAGTGGCGGTCTCTGGAATAGATAAAACTAATTTATGGGTTGCAAGCGTGGAAAGCTTGTTTGCAGAGTTCTGCATAATTACAGACACTTATATTATTTACTTAAACAATTTAAATCGCACAATAAGGCTCGTTTGAGGAACAAATTAATTGTGTTGAAAAAGTGACCTTCCCAGTGTGTTTAGTGTGTAAACCTCCTAATCCGCAGAGTGCGAGGACACCAGATGGTAGAATTTGTGCTCTATACAATGTCTTTCAGCTGTGTTGGAGAATGACTTTATTACCCATTATGTTCCATATAATGTTATCTGAATTATCTGAAAAACAGACCATGACCGTGAGTCACTAAGCTTCGTCAGAGAACACATCACTGCGCATTTATCATATTTCGCTTACGTTGTCGTCCATTCTTCTAATTAACTTTATACGGAGATGTTTGTAACTCTGCACAGAAACAAAATAACTGCCCCAAATCTAACCCTTTCTGCACGTTACATCTGCCCCACCTGCTGTGCAGCATGGTTTTGTTCATTAGCAAACCAAGGGCGAAATGTAATAGTGTGCGATGTGTGATTTTTGGTCAAAAAGGGCCGAAATCGCACGTTTTCCAAAAAAGCTCACATGTACATTTGCGGTAAAAATCGCATTTTGTGCCGCGAAATCGCAAATTTGGAATTGGCGATTTTTACTCACACTTAAAATCGCATCCAGATGTTTTCCCATTATAAACTATCCAAATCGCATATGTAATAGGGTGCAAATTTCAAAATCGCATGTGTCACCTTACCAAAAATTGCCCCAAAAAAATAGACTAGCTTAAGGCAGGCAATTTCACTCTCATCATATGAGCAAATGGTTAAAAAAAAAACCAGCTGAACCTTATAAACACAGCTGAACCTTATAAACACAGCTGAACCTTATAAACACAGGTGAACATTATAATTCCTCACACCACCCCTAGAAATAACACATCCTAATGATTTGCACCTGTGAGGGAGTTAGCAATGGAGATGATGCAGTGTGGCTTTGAGCTTTTGGTGTTGGACTACATGCGGATTGAGGAGCTGCGCAGGAGGAGGCAGCAGGCCCAGAACCAGGTACCCGTTCCACTTCGTGCTGTACGGACTTACCGTACAAGGGTGTACCTGGCCTCTCTCTCAGATCAAGAGGTTGTGCAGATGTTTAGGCTGACTCGCACAAACCTCTTGAACCTATATGAGCAGGTGAGGGATGATTTGGACCCTTTGGCTCCTAGTAATTATGCGGTGCCTGGACTGCATAAATTAATGTGTGCCCTGTACTTCTTTGCTACTGGGTCATTCCAGTCAGTAAGCTCCTGGTCACTGGGGATCACACAGGCCACTTTCTCCAGGCATTTGACTCAAGTGCTATCTGCCTTAAAGAAGCTATGGCGAACATATATTTCATTCCCACGCTCCGAGTCCGAGTGGCAGGATGTGAAGGTGGGTTTCTATCGGCTCTCAGCATTTCCGAATGTGCTGGGAGCCATAGATTGCACCCACATTGGGATACGGGCACCGCACAGGAGGGGGTATTTGTTTGTGAATAGACTTGGCCGTCACTCCCTGAATGTGCAGGTGGTGGCTGATGCGAACATGCGTATTCTGAGTGTGGTGGCAGGCTACCCCGGGTCCTGCCATGACTCTGATATACTGACACAGTCTTCCCTCTATGCCAAATTCAATCGAGGAGACATGCCAGAGGGATGGCTACTTGGTAGGTACCTTATTCATTAATCAATGTGTGAGTCATGATTTTACTTACTTAACTATGTAGATTACACTGATATGTCTCCAAAATGTATAAACATAAAACACTCACATGAACTAATATTTTGTTAATTGTGCAGGAGATTCAGGATATGGGTGTGACTGGTGGCTAATGACACCTCTGCGTAACCCACGTGGCCCTTCACAACACCGATATAATAGTGCACACGCAGCTACCCACAATGTTGTGGAGCGCACCTTTGGGGTGTTGAAATCTCGTTTTCGCTGCTTGGACCGGTCAGCAGGAATCCTGCTTTATCAACCCAATAAAGTGTCCCTGATTGTCCAGGCCTGCTGCATGCTTCACAACATTGCCCTGGTCCAAGGCAATGAAGGGTTTGAGAACTTTGCAGCAGTCAGGCAGGAGCCAGATCCACAAAGTTCTGAGGGGGTAAGAAATTCCCAGAGGGGGAATGAGATGCGGAATACAATCATTCAGCAGTATTTCTCAGGTAAAACATGCTTTTGTTAACCTAAGATACCTCTATGCAAGCAATTGTAAAAATAACATCCATTATGTGTGTTAACAAATATAGTGGAACTAGGTGATTCATCGCGCCCTACGGGCGCTCTTCACACCGTCGTAAGGGGCTGCTCCCCCTTAATTTGTGAAGGTTTGTATATGAGAAATATGGTTAGAATTATATGAAAGATGCCTGTATTGCAACTTGAGTTATAGGTGAAATGTGTTAAATAGAGAGTATATGATTTGGAATGGGGTGTCATTTGTGGGTGTGTGTGTGTGGGGGGGCTGTGTGTGTGTGCGTGCAATAGTATAGTAGGGTGTGCCGCGAATCGCAAGAGGGGGATCGCGCGGGGGTGCCCGAATCGGCACAAGAAAAAATAAACACAGAAAGGTCAACACATGTAAATGTTGACATAAGTGTGGCACTTCATTGGTGTCCATGTCGACACATGAGAATGAATATGAAAATATTCAAAAAATGAATAACAAATCTTCAAAAACTCATGTCAACCTTTTTCATTGTCGACCATAGCCATGTCAGTGTTTTGCTTGTGCCATTTGGGCGTGGTGGGGGGGGTGTGGGGGGCGCTCACCTGGTGGCTGTGGAGTAGGTGGCTGTGGAGTAGGTTCCTGGGCAACATGGGGAGGCAGAGGGTGTCTGGCACTGTCTGTGGGCTCACTGGGCTGGTTTTCTGTCATGTGAGTCAGTCATGTGAGTCAGAGGCTCCACCCAGCGTTACAGACACACTCAAACACTTTGAGTGATAGATGTAGCCAAATATATATAAGAGATGACATCCGGCTTTGGCAAGTCTAGATTTTCACAAGCTGCAAACACCAACATGTTTGATGGTATGTAAATTTATACAAAAACAACATAAGAATTAATGGCCAATCCAACGTGTTAGTGTAATGTTTCATTGTAAGTATTGCATATTGTACTGTAGAACATATTAAGGAAACACTCCATTGGAATTGAAACAAAACTGCTGTTTACTGTTTTGGGGAAAATAACATGTTTTTGGGCAATGTAAACAAAATATATATGCAACAGTGAAAACATCAACACATTATTAAAGAAAAGTCAACAACTATTACTGAGGCTGTCTGCCATGACCACGAGATGGTGGCTTCACTGCACCACCTCTTGTGCGCACGCTCCGCAGAGGTGGAGTGATTGGGATGTGCTTAGTGGGGTAGTAGATATGCTGGTGGCTGTCACACTGCTTGCACCACCTCTATCACTAATAAAAGTGGTATGCAGTGCCACCAAAGCTGAGGTTTGGGCTTTCACAGCCTCAGTCAGCTCTGAAAGCCTGGTACTGTATCTATATTTGCCACCATTCTTATTCTAGTACCTTCTGCCACACGTGTGGATTGCGCCACTTTCCGAATGTGGTGCTGAATGGAATGTAGGTGATGACCAATTCCTTGAAGCTGCCTTGATTGACTATCCATGAAATGGATTTGTTTTTCCCTTTAAGGACTCCAGAGATTGTGCTAGCACATCTGCTGTGGGGGCACGTCGGGCTGGGGGTTGGGGAGGTGCTGCACTAATTTGGGGCCTTAGGGGAGTGGTTAGTGGTGCAATGGCTTCTGCCCCTATGGTTCAAGTATCATAGGGGCAGATTTATTAAGCTTTGAGAAGAGATAAA
The DNA here is from genome assembly GCF_055691185.1 of Crinia signifera. NCBI lineage: Eukaryota > Metazoa > Chordata > Amphibia > Anura > Myobatrachidae > Crinia > Crinia signifera. Next base: position 30,007,930 of record NC_139217.1, read on the forward strand.
CAGGAGATAAAGCACCAGCCAATCAGCTGTGTTTGAAAAAGACAGTTGGGAGTTGATTGGCTGTGCTTTATCTCCTTTGGAGATAAAGCGGAGAAAAGGTAAAAGGAGATAAAGCACAGCCAATCAACTCCCAACTGTCTTTTTCAAACACAGCTGATTGGCTGGTGCTTTATCTCATTTTACCTTTTCTCCGCTTTATCTCCAGTTTATCTCTTCTCCAATCTTAATAAATCCCTGCAGAAGCCATTGCACCGCCAACCACTCCCCTAAGTCCCCCTCATGTATATTCTCTTGTGGGTAGGGGGAGAGCCGAGCAGAATCAGCGGGTGAGGGACACTGGGGAGCTGGGCATGGTAAGCTGTCAAATAGGCAGCGGGCAAGGGGGCGCTGGAGAGCCGGGCAGGGAACAGAGGCATCGCGTGGGGGGACACCGGCGGTGAACCGACGAGGCAGCTGGGCAGGAGGATCGGTGACACACTCTGCAAGGAAAAAAACACAATACAAATGAATGGGCAACCAGTGATTGGCTGAGAGCTCCCTCAGCCAATTGCTGATTGGCTGAGAGCTCTCTAAGCCAATCACTGGCTGCCCATTCATTTGTAATTTTTATTTTTTTTGTTTTCCCTTGCAGTGTGTCCCCGATCCTCCTGCCCAGCAGCCCCAGCTCACTCGTCAGCTCCCCCCCCCCCCCCCTTCCATGCAGCTCCACAGCATCTGACTCTGCCCGGCTCTGGTGTCCCCTGCCCGGAGGCTGCACATGCAGCCGGTCCGACTGCCCGACTCCGATCCCATGCGCACGGGACCGCGCATCGGATTGGAGGGGATGTCAAAACAGGCGAATTGGGCCGATTTCATGGCCCGATTCATCCGAATCGGGTGAAATCGTGCCCAAATCGGATAGCGTATGGGGGCCTTAAGTTTTTAAGATGTAAAATTACTTGCATTGCTAAATACCTCTATGTTCAACAGAAGTACAGTGCAGTCATAGCATTTGGGTTTTCCTTAATGTTGTTGTCTTGGATGATACATAATCCTGGAAAATTCATAACAATATCATCCGCACTCACCAGGGTCATCTGCTTGCTGTACTCTCTGAACTTTCCGAGGGGGCTGAGATTGACGGCAAGCTGCGTTGGTGCTGTAAACAAACAGAATGAAGGATAAATATGAACTATTGTAACGCAATAGTAACATCACTGTGTGGACCATCAGCAAAACACAATTATGTGTGTTGCTGTGATGGGATATTTTTCATTGTGAAATGCAAAATGACTATAAAAATATATAAAAAAATAAAATATTTGCAACCATACCAATGACTTATTGTTCCCTTTGTGCAAGGTTGAAGTTTGTAAGCAATCTTCCTGCTGCTGTAGAACAACACATCCCAGCATTTCTGCAGAGTTGGCCAAACTAATTGTAAAGAACAGGGAACATGCTGAGATGTGTAGTGCTGCAGCAGCAGATGTAACTACAATGCCCATGCTTTAAAATCATTAACTCAGTGAATTAAGAAACATTTAAAAATGAAACATTGGGGGAATCCTCCTCCCATACCCCCCTAACCCTCTCTTGCAGCAGCCTAACCCTAACCCCCCCTCCCATAGCCTGACCTTAACCCACCACTAAACCTAATGTAACCTCTGCACCCCCCCCCCCACACACACACACACACACAACATAACGAAACCTAATTCCCCTTCTCTGGTCTGACCCTAATCAATCACACATACTCACCAACACCGGTTGACTGTAATCTGGTGTCGGCATCTTTATCCTTTCTAAGTTCATGTGCCGCACTTTTGATGGCAGTCAGGATGCCAGTGTTGGTATATTGAATGCCGGCAGGGGCGTAGCTACCGTACGGCAGCCACCGCGGCGGCTTGGGGGAGCAAGCTCCAGCGGGGCGCCGCCGGTGCTCACCAGCAGTTGTGGGCTGATCAGGGTGGCAGCGTGCAATGTGCCCCCAAGCCGCTCTGTTACTCACTGTCTTGGGCCACCAGGTAATGGTCACCCCCGCCCCTTTCCCCTGGCGCTCACAGGTATACAGACCAGCCAGCGGCTAATTGAAATGTAGCTCCGTCCGCCAGCATATCAGAACTCATGTTCCTGCAGCCGCGGTGATTGCCTGCAGGGACGTGAGCTCCGATTGGCTCACGAACTGGAGCCATATTTCAAACGGCCGCCGGAGGGGCTAGCACTGCAGCGACGGCGTGAGTCGGGCTGGGCAGGGGGAGAGTGCTGACTGCTGAGCGGTGGCCAAAGGACAGCCACCCCAGCCAGCCCCTACTACCCAGGTACACACGTGGCTTCGCCCCCTATTGTATTCTCCTCCCCTTATCATACCTTCCCTGCTTCCCATACCTTCCCTGGATGGATGCATAATCTGTCAGGCTGTCAGCATTGCAGCATGTCTGCTCTGGGCCTAGCAGTGGCAGTGGGGCTCTAATGTATGTGTATGTGTGGTCTATGTATATCCTCTATTATTTCCTAATTGTTTAAAGCCTTCACCATAATGTTAGAATGTGTCATTCATGTGTCATTCATACTCAATGACATCAGGGGTGAAATGTAATAGGATGAGAGATTCAGAAAGTGAGAGATTTGGTAAGAAATCTCAAGTTTTTTTAAAGTGGCAATCATTGACACAGCAAAACCAGTGTGATTTTGCTGTGTCAATGATTGCCACTTTAAAAAAACTGGAGATTTCTTACCAAATCTCTCACTTTCTGAATCTCTCATCCTATTACATTTCACCCCGTGTGTGGAGTTGTTCCTTCGCAAACGGTTTCCCAGATCATCGATCTTTTCCCCAGAACATCAATGAAGGAAAATTACAACTTGGTGTTTTTTAAATTTCTAAGTGGAATTTCCCAAAAACGGCTTCGAGGTGCACACCACCGGGTCCAGAGGTATCTTGTTGCTGAATTTGGTGTCTCTGAGTGCCACGGTGTGTCCGCAATGCGACGGACACGCACACACACACACCCACACACAGACTCTTCAACTTATTATATAGAATACTACAGTATATAGAGCCCTCTCCCCCCCCCCCCCCCCCCCACACACACACGTCCTGATTCAGATCTGTTGATTATGCTGCATATGTACGCAGCCTAGCATACAGGAAATCGCTGCCCACCACCACTTTGCCCCCCCATAGCGCAAATACCCCCACCTGCGATAAATCATTTGATGGTTGATGAACATCGAATTATTTTTCTCCCCTTCGTTAATAAGTCAGTCTAGACCAGGCATGTCCAACGTTGGCCCGCCAGATGTTATGAAACTACACATCCCAGCATGCATTGCCACAGTTTTGCTATTAGAGAATGCTAAAACTATTGCAAAGCATGCTGGGATGTGTAGTTTCAAAACATCTGGAGGGCCAACGTTGGACATGCCTGGTCTAGACTGACCTTTATTCCGGCCACTGTGGCAGCTACACATTAATCAGAGCTGGCGGCCGGCAGGAGTAGCTGCTACTCCGGACAACAAGGCCCATCTCAGAATTGGGCTGGTTTGATGCGGAGGTTCAGGGGGCGGGGCCTTACTCTGCTGGCTGCTGCTGCACTGCACACTCTGCACAGCACATAGAACAGGCGGGCGGGCGGTCAGTATGCAGCAGGCAGTAGGAACAGCAGACGAGCAGCACTGCACCTAGCCCATCCAACTGTAAAATCGGCCCTAGGAGTGAGATCTGAAATAGCCACGGCTCTGCTCCCCTTGTGGAGGGGACTGGCGCCCAGATCCCAAGGCTGGATGCTGTGAATGGGGGGTGCTGATGGCTGTGCAGGCTGCGGAGATAGAGCTGCCTGGGCCCTACCCTCTGTCAGAGCGGCAAACCCGGGACAGCTGTCCCCTAGCACCGCCCAAATGGCTGCCCTGGCTAGACTGGCCATCTGGCAAATTCCAGAGGGGCCAATGACCAGGTGGGCCAATTTCATTGTGCAAGGTAGAGGCAAATCCTACTGATTGGTGCACAGAGAGTGCCGCTCGTCTCGCAGTGCATCCGGCAGCTCTATCTGTTCGACACTGAGGTCCAAGAGAGGGGGGCATCACAAGCCGCTATTCCCCTCTCCTGCAAGCCTGGAGAGGCAACGCATACATGCGTGGTGCATGTGCGCAGGACAAAGCACCTCAAATTAGTGTTAAGCAGTCCCTCGCAAAGGCTCACTCTGCTGGACACACTATTACAGATGGATTCTTTCGCCAGCCCCCCGCCAGTGGCCAGCTCTCGCCAGCGGCCGGCTCTCGCCATGGGCACGTGTGCACGAGACGCTCCCGCACGCCCCATGGCTACGGAGCTGGCTCCGCCACCTCGCCCACCGCCTCCCCCGGTGCTCCTTGCCGCCCCCCATCCCTGCCCATCTCCCTAAAGTGGAGACGGGCAGGCAGCGGTGCCATCTTGAAACACATCGCACGTGCGTCCCAGTCAGATGGAACGCCTCTGCGCCGGCGATCCCCGGCCAAAGAAGAGAGGCGCTCCATCTGAAAATTCTCTCTCTATGCCAACAGGGATGGCAAATTAAGAACAAATCGGTTTTAAAAGAAAAAAATTATGAAAAGCTCATGTCGACTTTTTGCTTGTGCCAAATAATTAGCATGTCGACAATTTGCTTCTGTCAATCCTTTTCTCAATGCATGTTTACCTTTTTTTATTTGTTGACTCATTGCCTGTCGACCGATAGTGATCCCCTATTGACTGTCAATGTAGACATTATTGACCTACCAACCAGAACCACTGCTACTCTTCTGGGTTGGCTGACACTGGGCACTGGGCCCTCTCCTCAGATGGTGGAACTCTGGAAGAGAGGACAGGTCCGTGTGACATCCTGGCGTCATGTAGTAATGCTCCTCCGGGCCAGGATATCTTTTTGGGGCCTCTTGATCACGTGCCTACTGTAGGTTGCCTCTTGGAGATGCTGCCCCTAATATATCCTGCTCACTAGCATACCTGGCTAGGTAATCATCTTGGGGACTCTTGTTTTTCTTAGATGCTATGGCCCGACGATGTTCAGCCATCGCCCCCAGCTGTCAGCCAATGCCGGGCAGGGGTATCACCTACCCACCTCCCCTCAGCTGGGGGCCGCCTTTACGTTTCTTGCAGAACACATCCACCTAAATGTTTTGTGCTGCATAAATGATCTCTCTAAATCCACCAGCAACTTAATGACCTTTTCCTATAACTGATAACACATTTGCATCTTTCTATTTTGCAAAAGCATTAATCTGAGTTGGGAGCTGATTTCAGCATTATCACAAGCATTTATTTCATTCTCTCACTGCATCCATCACTAGTTTTGACAGTTCACTTAAACATGTGTATGAATTAATGCCTGGAAGAATATCGCTATGTACCTAGTACAGTTCTACCGAAAGTTTCCGAAAGATTTAAGAGCCTTCTAAACTGTGTGATTAACTGTAGAGTTAATGGCAGATGCTGTCAGGTGACAGGTTGATGTATTGTTCTATGCGATGTGCCCAAAGAAGCCGCACTTATGTTCCCAGCACAACCTCCCTACTACATTATTTATTTTACGGCGTACAGCGTTCTGCCCTTGTAAGCACAGTAGATACAAGACCGACTGCAGGTTTGGGGAGCGGCCCATTGCAAACAGATTAGCGACTCGCTTTGTCTTATTTTATTTTGGGCGGGGGTCATTTAGCCAAACTGACAGTTTAATCAGTTTTATTGAGATAAATGGTTGTTTTCATGTAAGAGACTATTTGGATCTGCTGATGTCTTTTATTTTATGGTTTCCAGGTCAACTGTAACCCAGCATCTCAGTTATCGGAACTGCTTGTGATACAAGAATTAACAATGGATATTCTGAGCCTATCGGACTGGTCAGTCCCACCCGCTGCCTTGCCCCCCTCCCTATCACCCGCAACCCCTGTGTACGAGAATGCATCCCCTTGCATGTGTCCGAAGGGGAGAGAAATCATTCGATATTCGCCGATCATCGAATGATTTTTCTCCCCTTCGGAAATAAAGGTCAGTGAAAACTCCTTGTCTCCAGAGCTGGCCCTAACCAATTTGATGCTGTAGGCAAGATTCTAGGGGTTAATCTGCTTGATTTGGTCGGACCGATGCTTCCTATGTGCATTACTGCGTATGTGCCGGGTGCATGCAGCTGCGGCAAACAGAGTGTTTGCCGGGCACAAGCACCCACGACTGGGGCAGGGGACATGGGGGGTCAACCAAAATAAGAGCCTTTGTATTGTGCCCCCTAGCACAGCCGCAAGTTTCACCTCTGAACCAGAACCCTGCTAGCAGCACAGCAGCACGCAGCACCCATCACACCAGAACCCATAGCAATCCTCATCCACGGAGCAGTAACTCGACTGTACCAGCAAGACTCCAATATGTTAAATAGGGATGGAAAGGGGTGTGTTCTTGTTGGGAATGGGTGTGACCACAAAATAGTGCCAAACCATATTACATCACATAGTAGTGCATCCTTATTCACATCACATCACATGATAAAGTCCCTTATTCAAGTTATGTCACACAGAACAGTAGTTTCCATGATTCCCTTTACAAGACATGCAGGGGTAAATTTACTAAAGCATCTAAAAATAAAAAGAGAGGGTGTTGCCCATAGATAATATAATTTTTCTATTGTATATGATAGACAGAACCTCTTTCCATTTATAGAAGTATTAATAAATGTACCACGTAATGTCCCTTATTCATATTAATCCACATAGTAAAAACACAGTAAAGTATACAGTACCAAATTAAAATATAATTGACATTTAATGGTGCTCATAAAAAGACATATAAAACAAATTCTAAAAACATAACAAAGTGATACCACAGGCATCTACACAGATAATAGCTGAGAAATTTGGTAGTATCCGTTTCTAAATATACCGCTGTGATTGAAATGAAGGGGGGATGTCCACATAAGTTTACCTAGCCTCCAACAGAACTCTATGCAGTTGGATAGGGTATAGTTACCAGGTATGTCCACCTGATAGAAGGGCTTTCAGCTCCTAACACGTTTCACTGTCACTAAGTACAACTTTATCAAAGGCAGTAGTATCTCTTCACCTTATACATGTTATACCCGTCCTAGTCCCACCACTGCCCCTGTCAAGGTTGCCAACCTTAGTCATATGATGCATGCAACTAGGCATTCTAGTACCTGAATGCAGGCAAATGATAATTACAGGTGCAGTTATAGCTCCTGTGTTGGGTCAATAGAAACATAATTACTTTATATTTATTTATTTATTACCAGTTATTTATATTTTGCACACATATTCCGCAGCGCTTAACAGAGAATATATGAACATTCGCATCAGTCCCCCCCTGCCCCAGTGGAGTTTATAATCTATCGGCAATATTCAATTGATGCCGGATCCATTTTGCCGGAATGGATCTGGCATCCATTATTCAATTCATCGGGCAAATCCTGATGTCGGATTTGGCCGATGATTTACACTCACCCGGCCGGCGCTTGGACCGGGTGAGTGCGGCAGCGGGAGACAACGGGGCGCAGCGGAGGGCGGCGGGGGAGCCTGGATTGTGCCGGGTGAGCTGCTCTCACCCGGCTCGGCGGCAGGTATGTACGGGAGGGTGCGGGCGGTGGCGTGAGGGTGCGGGCGGCAGGGCGAGGGTGCGGGCTGCGGCGGACAGGAGGATGGCGCCGTGTAAGCTGCTAATGCTCACCCGGCGCCGTCCTCCCTGCCTCAATCCGGCATGTTGTTATGCCAGATTGAGAATGACTGACAGAAACACAGCAGTTTTGGCTTTGTTTCCGTCAAAAGCAGGTGAATTGGCGGCTCTTCCGTCAATCCACCTGCTTTTCGGCATGTCGAAACATTTCGACATGCCGGAAAAAAAAGCTAAAATTGAATACATCGGAACCCCTTCTGATGTATTCATGTCGAAAACTGCCGTCTTTTTGGCAAGACGGCAGTTTCGACACTAATTGAATATACCCCTATATTCCCTACCACATGCACACAGACATTCTAGGGTTAATTTTGTTGTAAGCCAATAAACCTGCCAGTATATTTTTGGATTGTGGGAAACCATTGCTTGACGTTATTGTAGTATCATTGTCCATCGTGTTTAGTTTTATTGACTAATTGCAAAAATGACAAAGCGATTCTTAATTTTAGCTGTAGAACAAACAAATACTCAGAACAAAATAGGAAGAATATACATAAATCAACATACATCTCTCACAACTGGAACACTGATTTACTTATCTTTTCAAAGGGTCATTTGTGAATGTTGATTTTTGATTTTAACGTTGCATTTTATTTTCGCAATCATTTTTTATAAAATTTCCAAAAACAAGCAAATTTAAAAAGGGGGTTAACAGAAGAGAAACAGGAAGAGGATTACCAACTAAAGCAAACAGCATAATAAACCGGTACTCCAGAACTAGCAAGACAGGCGCTAAGGGGGGTACTCAATCCCGGCCAAATTTCCTGGCCAGGCAAAAAATCAGCAATAATTCAGCGATTTGTATTAAATCACAGGCTTTTTGGCCCCCTTTTGAGTCCATTTTTGCAGATGCTGCTCCTCTCTCTCCTATCTATCTATCTATCTTTTTTGGAAGGAGGGAGGGGCGGCGGCGAATCAGGATGGGAGAAAACGGCAACAAGAAATGGGTGTTAAAGGCTTTGAATTCACCAAAATACATGAGTTTGGTAATTTCGCTGATCCATGTGATTTTCCTTGATGGTCGATTGTTTTGCCCAGACAACAAATCAGCCCTGGGATTGAATGAGTTGAGTTGAATTTACCCCAAAAAAAACATTCAAAATTGCCTATTTTTCTCCTGTTGTCCAATTCGCCCGGGATTGAATACCTCGCTTACCCGTAGTCTGATTAGCCTAATGTTGCAGAAATCTTACAATGTTTGAAAATTTACATACAGAATATAGGCATGCTGTATATCATTTTGAACATGTATCTAGTTAGCAACCCAATGTGCATAACAGGCATTTAACAAGAAATCAAAGGGTAAAACTACATGTACAGTACATGAGTTATTTGACAAAAAAATATATATTTTGCATTTTTAAGGTTATAAATTATTTTGTAATGTTTATTTATTATAAATGTGCTGTAATTGTGTACTTGTAAGTTAATTTAAACATTGCTGATTATAACTCACCCAAACAAACTAGCTCTTAAAATGTCCCTTACAATCTCCGCTCCTGTTACATCGGCAGAGCTGTATGTTTTACATGGGCAAAACTTATGGATCCAACCATTTTACCGGCTGTTCGTATTCAGAGCGTAAAGCTTCTGACCTTTAGGCAACTTGGGCGCAATTGCATTGTCCGACTTTGTAAAAATTCAGATTTTTTTTGTAGAAAAATAGGACATTTAACAAACTCAGACTTTACTCGGATACCAATACATCTTGGCCCATATTGCTATTACAGAAAAGTCACTTGCATTTTAATCATTTGGTATTAATAATGTAGGAATGCAGGGAAATGTTTTACATTAAATCACTTCCCTTTTAAATGTTGACATGAATACTGGTAATTACTGTACATATTCCTATGAGGGTCTATTTTGAGAGTCCACATGATGTCAGTGCCCGCCCTCTTTTTGGCGATGTGAGGCCGGAATAAAAGCCAGTTTAGACTGAATTTTATTACCGAAGGGGAGAGCAATCGTTCGATGGTGTTAATGGCCACGGTTTGATGTTGGCAATCAATTGGCATTTAGACTTAGAAAAGACTCTGAATTCACATCAGGTGCCGTAAAAAAAAGTCAGAGATAACCATAAATACAGATATAGGGAGCTCCAGTACTTAGAACAAAAGGTGATGGGAAAATAACAGAAGATCACAGAATGAAGGACCAGCAATGGGTTATTTAATATCATGATGTCGGGGATTGTGTAACATCCAGCACAGTACAACAAAGAAAACATATCATTCAGCGGGAATGTGCCGGGTTGCTTTTGTATCGTAACTCATAGAAGTTTCAACAGAAGAGATGTTGGCGTTAGTTTCGAAATTGCTCTCAAACTGGTTTGTATAATAGTCTCTAAAGGTTGAACATATTTAAGAAATTCCTTAGCAGAGGTTTGACCCGGTTTGATAATTTTCACCATTCGAGAGGTCCCGCTACACGCTGCCAGCCAACGGAAGGGGGTGCGTGCGCATGAGACACTCGCTCAACTTGTTCCGTCAGAGCCCTCCTCCCCCCTCGACAGGGCATTCCCCTGCTTGCTACCCCTCGCCACCCCTGCCCGCCCCTCCTGGAGTGAATGTCTCGGCGAGTGTGAAACGGGGACAAATTCAGATCTGAGCGACCATGTCTGAATCCATACCTTTGGTTCATCTTAACTGACCATACTGTAAAAAATTGCTTATAGTTTTCTATTTGAACATTTAAACCGGCCCCTGAAATCGAATGCAGCTGGATTCACGGTTCAAAATAATAACTGACATTAAATTCAATTTTAAAAAATAGACCAATCAGGGACAGGTGTTTTTCACTTCTATGGATAGATGTATCAGGGCTAATGTGTGAAATGTCTACAGTTGGACAGTTGGTAATATAGAAGTTGTACTATATTAATAGTGTAATTAAAAAGTTTATTTCAAAAATTGCTTTTGAGTCGACTACTATGAATCTCGTCCTATGTAACTAGACATGGAAATGTAGTAATCATTCCAGTAAAGAAACAATAAAATACAGATAGAAATAAAGGTTAACGTTGCTTACAATTGTCACTTGTAAAGAAATGTTTCTGCGCCTTCAGCTTGCCTTGACTTCGATGCTACTTGCCAAAGAATGTGATTGGCTTCTTGGTTTCATTCAACCCCGTCCAATAACAAGAGCTGCTTATCAGCTGTTCTAATTATGATTTGGCTCTACAGTATATATCTATATTAGGCACGTGCCAGCCAGTTAAAGGCCAGTATTTAAGGAATATCTGGCAATTTCGTTTCTCATTAAAACAAAGAGAAAGGTTAATGCCAGGGGATATAAACAATAAAAGCTCCAACAATATAGTCCTTACATAATTATGTAATCTGCAGCAAAGACATAATCGGCTCATTTGCTTATACAGTAATTCCCGTCTGCTGTTTATAAAAGTAAATTATCCATTCAAGTGTTTTCTACTTATCTTACTGTAGTTTTTCATTTAAATGTAGTGTTGCAAAGATTCAGTGGTGTCATAATTGGTATCCAGTCATTAGATCACAGTGCAGGTTTTTCAGGTCTCCTCACAGAATCAAGTGAAATAATTAGCTCCACCTGTGGATCTTTTAAAATGTGTCAGTCAGTAATGTGTGCACCTGTGCACCTGCCGGGTGTCCTGGAAAACGTGAACTGTGTGGGGTCCTGAGGACCGAGTTTGAGAATCACTGATTTGGAAGGTGATATGTAATACAGGTCGGGTATCCCGTATCCGGGCATCCCGTATCCGAATTATTCCAAAAACCGTGGTTTTTTGGAATAATTCAAAATCCCCCCCCCCCCTAATACTCTTTTAATACTTACCAAGTCCTCCAGCGTCCACGGCAGGCCTTCAGCATCCTCTCCGGTGTCTCCAGCGGTCCCAGGAGTGCCTTGCACGAGTGCGCGCGCGCGCCGGTGACGTCACCGGCACTCCTGGGACCGCTGGAGATGGTGCTGGTCGCCTGCCGTGGACGCCGGAGGACTCCATGGACGCCGAGGGACCATCGGGGACCCACCAGGGGCAGGTAAGTATGTCTAAAAAAAAAATATTCCAAAATCCGGAATATTCCAAAATCCGGAATGCTCGTGGTCCCGAGCATTTCGGATAAGGGATACTCAACCTGTATGGTGAGAGAATCAGAAAGTGAGAGATTTGTAAGAAATCTCCAGTTGTTTTTAAAGCGGCAATCATTTACACTTCAAAATCAAACTGGTTTTGCAGTGTAACTGATTGCCGCTTTTAAAAAAAATGGAGATTTATTACCAAATCTCACTAAATATATATAAATGTATAAGTCAACAGCCAGAAGGTTGACAACTATTGTTTGATGGTAAAAAGGTTGACATGGTCAAAGGTTGACAGTCAAAAGGGCAACATGATCAAAAGGTCAAGAGTCAAAAGGTCAATGTGATTTTTTTTAAAACTGACTTGTTCGTGGTTATTGATTGGAGGATTGATGGGGCTGAGGTGGACAATACCATGGTCGACCACTAGTGGTTGATGGCATCTAGTTAGACGTCTAAGCTTGGTTGACAGTGATGCTGGATCAACGGGAAACATGCATCGGTGGGAACCTGGTTGATAGTAGCTAGGTCAACACAGTTTTTTCATCTTTTTTTTTCGTTGCCCATGGACACTCACCATGCTTCTGGCACTATTATATTTCACTCTTTGTCCCCTTGGATAGTAGTGTAGGAACCAAGGGGACCGGCACCAAAAAAGACAAAAACCTCATGTCAACCTTGCTGCTGCCAAGTAGGTTCCTGTTGACCTGGTCGACTATGTATAGACATCAAACTACACGCTGTTGACCTCTAGTTGTCGATCATGGTATTATCAACCTCAACCCTGTCGTTCCACCAACCAGATACCCTTGTTGATACCTAACCATCCAGGTGAGCACAGAGTTAGACTATAATAGTGTGCCAAGCGAAGTGAGGCATCATACCAGAAGCATGGCAACGGCAGCTTGCACTGCGAGAGGACATGTTACACTCATAAGGTGTCCATGTTGACATAGACACCAAAAAAAACTTGAAATACTCATGTTGACCTTTTGACCATGTCGACCGTTTGATCATGTTGACATTTGGATAGTTGACCAATAGTTGTAGACCTTTTGACTGTTGACCTAGACACAGTGGACCAAATGTAATAGGGTATGAGAATCAGAAAGTGAAATCCACTGCAAAATCCACCTACTGTAGCTTATCAGTGTAAATGATTGCCGCTTTAAAAAAAAATGGGAAAACTCTTCCAAAATCTCTTTCTGATTATGACACCCAATAACATTTGACCCTGTAGATTTAAAATACCATACCCATCTTACTTTATTTGGAATGCACAGAGATTTACTAAAGGATGATGATGATCGATATAAAATAGATCTGAATGGATGTTGGTCTTCCAGAGGTAAATCAAACATTTATTGGCGGATAAATTGTTGTATCCATTTTTTACAGTTAGTAAAGATGTGTTCTAGCTCAATTAAGAGCAATTTTAAATCGGCATACATCAACAACAAAAATGATCAACCAAAATCGACCTTTAGTATATATACAGTATATTGCATAAAGTCTTGGAAAGGGATGATTTATACACACAGTAAGGCCTTGGGGTAAATTTAATAAAGGCATTTCTGATATTCAGTCAATTTACAAAATGTAGTTTCGACAAATGGGTGTGGATCGTATTGTCGACCCGACTTAGACTGACATTCATTAGGTCGACACCATTCGGTTGACAGGCAACACGGTTGACAGGGTTGTACGTCGACATGGGTGAAGGTAGACAGGTTTCCAGGTCGACATGGGTTTAGGTTGACAAATGCGTTTGGTTGACATTGGTTAGGTTGACAGGTCGCGAGGTCGACATCGGTTTCTCCACTGTTTTTTTTACCCGAATGTTGACACAGTCGACATGGACACAATTGGAAGTGAACCGCAGCCCCTCGCATCACTCACTTCGCTCGCCATGCTTTGGGCACGGTGCCTCGCTGCGGTCGGCACACTATTTTATTCTCCCACCATGCCCTAATGGATGGTAGGACATGAAATTCCGCCTGTCGGCACATGACGGCTCAAAAAACAGTGAAAAAAAAACATATCAACCTCACGATTTGTCGACCTAAAACCATGTCGACCTAGACACCTGTCGACCTTCCTCTATATCGACCTAGAATCCGGACGACCTTGGTGCCTGTCGACCCAACAGTGTCTACATAATGACTGTCGGCCTAAGTCGGGTCGACAATATGACCATATCCCCGACAAATGTGGTCAGTTTCAAAATTAACCAGACCTACGGTAAAAGCATCCAAGCAATAGACTTTAAACTGTCCGGTTTGTTTTACTTCAAAACAGACTTCTCCTTAGGATGCCTATGAAAAGGGATGCAAGCATGTTGTGTACTCTGGCTGTAGGAGAAATGGCATTAGAATGCTGTAATACGTTCTGCGTAGGGTGTGCAAATAACCACCTGACTCAGTGGCCCCAGGAGGACGGCATCGGAGGAACTACAGCAGAATATTGAGGTTTCACAGAGCCTACATTGGTCCGTGTGCAGTTAAAGCACAATGCCTTGTCTGCTGGTGATATCATACCTTTCAGCTCAATCGTGCCGATATAGGGGGCTGCGGGTAGTAATGGAGAAGTGGCGGGGAGGCAGCGGAGTGCTCCATCTGTACACACACCCCTTGAAGGAAACCCTGAAAAGAGAGAGAAAGACAGAGACACATGATCATACAAAGTTTCTTCATATCTGGTGTACCCTCATCCATATCATGCTGCTGCTAGTGAGTGATTTACTGTAAGGTAAGAATTTTTGCTAGTAATCTTTCTCATTTGTGTACACATCAAAGTGATAGTGATTTGTGTAATTTTAGTCCCGCCCCCTCCATGAGGACCAGTGATTTCTCATTTTAACAACGTATCTTGCCCACACAAAAATTAGCCAACATTGATGTAAATGTACACAACGTTTACAACCAACCGGTAGTAAAGTCGAGAGGTTGACTCCCAAACACAAGGTCGATGTTGGCTGATTTTGATCAGTTTGCAACAAATAGTTCAAAAATTGCTCTTTTAATGTACTCACTGGAGACATTAAGATTAATGTGGGTTTTCTAGAAATTACATTTGGGATTGATTTCATTTACCCTTGAAGTACTGTAGTTGTCAACAATTAATTTACAATGACCACTTACCTTGCACTTTATTCTCATCCATAACGGTATCTATGATTATCTGTCCTGCACCGGCCTTAGATTCCTTTATCAGACTGACCCACACGTGGCTTCCTTGAGTTACTGCGCCAGGAACAACACGGCTGACAGCAGGAATGATGGCAAAGGAAATTAAGGCTCAAACCTGACCTTGTTATCTCCGAGGAGTACATTTGTGACAATCACCGAGATTTATGGGATCTAAAGAAGAACCATTTTTATCTCAGCTTTTCTCCTTTTTTTGATGCTGTGAAGAACTGCTGAGCTCGCTGTTTCCACGCACAATGCAATGACAAGTATAAAAATGAATTTTACTCCCCCCCCCCCCCCCCCCCCCCCCGCTATTCTGTTACCTATCAGCGCGTTTAAGCAAAGCCTGTTCAGCGGGTTGGACGATAACTTCTAATCTCTCAGATCAATGTCCAGAGATTAAATGAAAGTAAAAAAAAAAAAAAAGGATTGTGCTAACGCAGCCTTGCTGATGGAACTAGACCATACTTTTGATATATTCCGTTATAGAATGTTCCGGAAAGGATAGAAAGGTGTCTGGGAATATCAGGTGACTTGTCTGGTTGCAGGCCACAGTGTGTAGGTGAAAGGTCGTATGTCTATATACAGTGTAATAGAATGGGCTTACATTCACTATGTAGTTGTTCCAATACCCAGGAAATACATCGGTTTTGTATTATTGTTTTTGGGTACAAGACACTGGTACAATACACAATTGACTCTGCAGTTGTCCTTATTGACAGTATTCTGACCAATCAAAGCCCTTAATTCATAATAGAGTTACAATATCTAATTTATTATATTGAATTTCAATTACTATATTAGATGGGGGAAATGTACTGAGAAGGCCGAATACGGACAGGTACGACCGGGGTTGGGAATAATCAACTCCAAAATACAAACCGAGAATACAGGAAAATTTACTAAGAATATATATTCTCATGATTCGTATTTTCCGATCGTGGTCATTCGTCGAATTACCAGCAGCCAAACACAGGAACAAATAACACTATATTTATTGAAATTTATACAGTACGTTCTTTTGTTTCAGGTTCAGCATATGGGTAATATAATGTATACAATCAATTGGCAGACTTAACATCTAGATCAGGGCTGGACAACACCGGCCCTCCAGATGTTAATGAACTACACATCCCAGGATGCTTTGCCTTAGTTTTGCTATGTGGCCATGCTGAAACTGATGCAAGGCATGCTGGGATGTGTAGTTCATTAACATCTGGAGGGCCGGTGTTGCCCAGCTCTGATCTAGATGATAACATCTTAAGATCTAGATGGGGCAGTACAGATGGTGTAATGGTTAGCATTACTGCCTCACAGTGCTGAGGTCATGGGTTCAATTCCCACCATGTGTTATATATATGGGGCAGTACGGATGGTGTAATGGTTACATTACTGCCTCACAGCACTGAGGTCATGGGTTCTATTCCCACCATGTGTTATATATACGGGGCAGTACGGATGGTGTAATGGTTAGCATTACTGCCTCACAGTGCTGAGGTCATGGGTTCAATTCCCACCATGTGTTATATATACGGGGCAGTACGGATGGTGTAATGGTCAGCATCACTGCCTCATAGCACTGAGGTCATGGGTTCTATCCCCACCATGTGTTATATATATACGGGGCAGTACGGATGGTATAATGGTTAGCATTACTGCCTCACAGTGCTGAGGTCATGGGTTCTATTCCCACCATGTGTTATATATACGGGGCAGTACGGACGGTGTAATGGTTAGCATTACTGCCTCACAGCACTGAGGTCATGGATTCTATCCCCACCATGTGTTATATATACGGGGCAGTACGGATGGTGTAATGGTTAGCATTACTGCCTCACAGCGCTGAGGTCATGGGTTCTATCCCCACCATGTGTTATATATATACAGGGCAGTACGGATGGTGTAATGGTTAGCATTACTGCCTCACAGCACTGAGTTCATGGGTTCTATCCCCACCATGTGTTATATATACGGGGGCAGTATGGACGGTGTAATGGTTATAGCATTACTGCCTCACAGCGCTGAGGTCATGGGTTCTATTCCCACCATGTGTTATATATACGGGGCACTATGGACGGTGTAATGGTTAGCATTACTGCATCACAGCACTGAGGTCATGGGTTCTATCCCCACCATGTGTTATATATACAGGGCAGTACAGATGTTGTAATGGTTACATTACTGCCTCACAGCGCTGAGGTCATGGGTTCTATCCCCACCATGTGTTATATATACAGGGCAGTACGGATGGTGTAATGGTTAGCATTACTGCGTGTTATATATACGGGGCAGTACGGATGGTGTAATGGTTAGCATTACTGACTCACAGCACTGAGGTCATGGGTTCTATCCCCACCATGTGTTATATATACGGGGCAGTATGGATGGTGTATGGTTAGCATAACTGCCTCACAGCACTGAGGTCATGGGTTCTATCCCCACCATGTGTTATATATACGGGGCAGTACGGATGGTGTAATGGTCAGCATCACTGACTCACAGCACTGAGGTCATGGGTTCTATCCCCACCATGTGTTATATATATACGGGGCAGTACGGATGGTATAATGGTTAGCATTACTGCCTCACAGTGCTGAGGTCATGGGTTCTATTCCCACCATGTGTTATATATACGGGGCAGTACGGACGGTGTAATGGTTAGCATTACTGCCTCACAGCACTGAGGTCATGGATTCTATCCCCACCATGTGTTATATATACGGGGCAGTACGGATGGTGTAATGGTTAGCATTACTGCCTCACAGCGCTGAGGTCATGGGTTCTATCCCCACCATGTGTTATATATATATACAGGGCAGTACGGATGGTGTAATGGTTAGCATTACTGCCTCACAGCACTGAGGTCATGGGTTCTATCCCCACCATGTGTTATATATACGGGGGCAGTATGGACGGTGTAATGGTTATAGCATTACTGCCTTACAGCGCTGAGGTCATGGGTTCTATTCCCACCATGTGTTATATATACGGGGCACTATGGACGGTGTAATGGTTAGCATTACTGCATCACAGCACTGAGGTCATGGGTTCTATCCCCACCATGTGTTATATATACAGGGCAGTACAGATGTTGTAATGGTTACATTACTGCCTCACAGCGCTGAGGTCATGGGTTCTATCCCTACCATGTGTTATATATACAGGGCAGTACGGATGGTGTAATGGTTAGCATTACTGCGTGTTATATATACGGGGCAGTACGGATGGTGTAATGGTTAGCATTACTGACTCACAGCACTGAGGTCATGGGTTCTATCCCCACCATGTGTTATATATACGGGGCAGTATGGATGGTGTATGGTTAGCATAACTGCCTCACAGCACTGAGGTCATGGGTTCTATCCCCACCATGTGTTATATATACGGGGCAGTACGGATGGTGTAATGGTTAGCATTACTGACTCACAGCACTGAGGTCATGGGTTCTATCCCCACCATGTGTTATATATACGGGGCAGTATGGACAGTGTATGTTTAGCATTACTGCCTCACAGCACTGAGGTCATCTGTTCTATCCCCACCATGTGTTATATATACGGGGCAGTACGGCTGGTGTAATGGTTACTACCTCACAGTGCTGAGGTCATGGGTTCTATCCCCACCATGTGTTATATATACAGGGCAGTACGGACAGTGTGTAATGGTAAGCATTACTGCCTCACAGCACTGAGGTCATGGGTTCAATTCCCACCATGGCTATAACGGTGCGGAGTATGTGTGCAGGGCAGTACAGATGGTGTAATGGTTAGCATTACTGCCTCACAGCACTGAGGTCATGAGTTCGATTCCCACCATGTGCTCTAACTGTGCGGAGTTTGTATATTCTCCCCGTGCTTGCATGGGTTTTCTCCGGGTACTCCAGTTTTCTCCCACAATCCAAAAATATACTGGTAGGCTAATTGGCTCCCAACAAAATTAACCCTAGAATGTCTGTGTGTGCGTGTACATGTGGTAGGGAATATTGATTGAAAGCTGCACTGGGGCTGGATTGAATGTTCAAATATTCTCTGTACAGCGCTGCGGAATATGTGTGCGCTATATAAGAAACTGATAATAATAAATAAATAAGAACTTTTAATAATACTTTGTTTCAATAGAATGTGCTTATGGTTAAAAAAAAAATACATAAAAACAGCACTTTACAGAGAGATAGGTCGGATTTAATATGTAGCCCCATTTATAGTGCTGCTGTGCTGTACATACTGTATAGACTGTACTGTCATTATTGGTGCTAGTGACCTCTAACAACTCCCTAATACATTTATTATATTACCTTAAAGGACCTCACTCCCACTCACACACACTTCATCTAGATAACGTCACATCTGCCTAGCAACACACAGCAGGGGAGTCTTACAGATGTTCTAGTGTTCTAGAGTTTATTTACTAAGATGGGAGTTCTATAAATTTCTCAGGCTGAGCTGAGCTGAAGAATTTGGCTCTCCCAAGAAATTTCAGGGCATGCCACTGTAAAGAAAGGGTGCGTCAGTGGTGCATCCACCATCTCTCCTGTTGCTGATCTACCCCCCCCCCCCCCGTAACCGCCCCCGTAGCCGATCCTCCCTGACACTGCTAGGGGAGGATCTGGGCTGCCCGCAAAGTTTCAGGTGTGCTCGGCCATTGGTGTGTTTGGGTGTCCAAACACAGGAATGCCAAAACAGACGAACTGCTGAGTACCCTAACACCCAAGTTCTCCTGAGCCCCCCAAGCGACCCCGAACATAACCAAGCGGCCGCAAGTAGCAAAAGCCGGCAACAGCAGTCCCAGGAGAGCAGGGGCTGCTGCAGAAGGCAGTGGCTGCCCCTTTTGTGGTGAGTATTTCTGGGGGAGGACAAGCCTGAACTGATAAGATTTTCCTGTCCCAGGAAAACCCACCACTCAAGGGGTTAAGGGTCCTCTTAAGGTATTCAGTGCCATCGAGGGGGGCGGACACTTTTTACCTGAGCCCTGGTCTGATGGAGGGGCCCAGGTCCCACACCCCCCTCCCCCCCACTGCAGAGATTTTGCAGTCTGCAGAGGCTGCCGCAGCAGCTCAGCCTCTCTCCCCTGCTCAGCACAAGCTGCTCATTGCCGTGTGCTGAGCATGGGAGAGAGGCATCAATAGTAGAAGCCTGTGTGCTGTGCCAGGACACAGCCAGCACCCACTGCAACCATTGCCCTCCCATTGACCACACCCCTTTTTGTACCGGTGCCCGGCGTCGCTTTCAGCAGCCCTGGTTATATTCAGACAGTTATAAGCTTTCCATCAACATCTCACAATGTATGAAAACACCAGAAATAGCATGGACCCGTATGACAGCAACCTTAAGGGGTCGTCCGATTAAATCCATCTTTGAACTTAGATTGTCCCTTAGGGGATAAGGTAGTGTGCAAAGTTTGAAGACAATTAAAGCGTTCGAGAGTTATCGTGGAACATCCACACACACACACACACACACACATACACACACACACACACACACACATACACACACACACACACACAAACATCATCCAATTATACTTATGCAGATGGAAGGCCAAATGTAATAGGGTGTGAGAATCAGAAAGAGAGATACTTTGGGAGCGTTTTCCTATTTTTTTAAAGCAACATTCACTGAAGCTGGGTACACACGGATAGATTTGAAGCCCGATGTGGGCGTTCCTGATCGATGGGAACGACCAATCGTTCAAATCGTTCCGTGCATCGTTAACGATGCGCATACCCGTGAATCGTTAATGGTCTATGATCTTTCCTGCATGCAGGAAGATCATAGACAAATCTTTTGTCAAGTGTATCCAATCGTTCTGAGTGTACGCACGATGAACGATTTGATACACTCGTTAACGATGTCGGAACGCTTCCAACATCGTTCCGTGTGTACCAACCTTTACACTGAGAAACCAGGTTGATTTTGCCAGTGTGAATGATTGCCGCTTTAAAAAAATAGGAAAACTCTCCCACTTTTTCCCTCTCACTTGCTGGTTCTCACACTATTACATTTGGTCCAGAATGTTGCAATGGGCAACCAATCAGATTATGGCCCTTATTTTGGTTCACTCACAACGGCAAATTCCTTCTCAAATTGACAAAACCAAATGCACTGCAGGGGGGGCAGATGGAACATGTGCAGAGAGATTTAGATTTGAGACTAATCGTTTTGGACTTCTATTAACCCATCCAGTATGACCAGTCCACTCTCCCACCGACGTTCTGTCACTCCTGTTCCATCTGGACTTCAAAATTTTGGGATACCTGCACTAGTCCTAATATTCCAGTTATAAAAGGAGAAAACACGCCAAATAGGGAAGCCTGAGCCCTTGGAATCATAGGGCAACCAATGACAATTGGTGTCACTGCTCTCTGGACATACAAAACTATTCCAGGAGATACAATGGATGGTAATATAAAACAACATCTTTTCAACTAAAAGCCGCTTATACATCCCTGTGATATTTTATTATATTGTACAATTCTTATTTTATTTATTTTCCATATGTTTTGTGATAGATGCACATCAATTGTGATATTAATTATTAAATAATTATTTTTATTGAGAACCGTCTTGTCTATATCATTGGACCAGCTACCGCTGGCACACTTCTTGTTTTTATTTATTTATTCTATGTTTTTGGGTTTGACAACTTAGTGCCAGCTGCTATTGATAGCGCCCCACTCCACCCCTTCTCTCAGATGTATCAATGCACCAGCTTTTTGTGGCGTTGCCCTATAGAAGCTTATGGGCTTCTTTTTTTCCCCCCATCAATAATTTGTATTGCTTATGGGCTTCTTTTCGCTCCGCCGCTGCCCTGCACTGGGCCATGCCGCCCGGTTCTGCCCCCCTCCCCCAACACTTGTTGTCATGGCAACCTCCTGCTGGGCTGCCCGGAGCAGTGACCTACTCCTCCCTAGCATCGGTACATCCCCTTTCCAGGTGCAGGGAGGAGGAGGAGCCGGGGAGTTACTGCAATCTTCTGCAGCAGATAGCTCCTGTGTGTAGGAGGTGAGAAGGACCCATGGGGAACCTCTCACCCAGCGCCAGCAGTTTTATGATGGGCAGTTCTATTCGCAAGAGCTGTCCTTTACTAATCACATATGTTAGATGTACTGCGGGATGCAATTGCTTAGTACATCCCACCCCCAGTATGATGTAAGGGTCTGTAGAATGTGGCTAGCATATGCCAGCTGCACTTGCCATTGTTACCATCTCCATCTTGCAAACGGGTGGGCATGCCGCGTCATTCTTGAACAAAACTTTTTTCTTTTCTTTATATCTTTGTATTTTGCAGCCCAAAAAAGTCTCCTAAATGAGTTTGTATCCTGAATGGGCGGCTCTCAGCACTTTAAGCAAGCCACACGTTAAACACAACAAACTCAGTATGACAATAAGGCAAAATGCAAAACTATAAATACACTGCCACACTCTGTGCCCCTGTACCTGTGCTTCCTTCCATCCATTAACACTATGAGGAACTATCGGGTCGGGCAAAGTGCAATGTGAAATGTTTGGTAATGCATTAGAAAGGAGACTGCTAATTGGCCGCAGGAAGTTTTTAGCTAATTTGAAGGCTGTGATCCTTGAGCTTGATGTTAAATGCAAGAAATGAATTTGTCATCCTAAAAAGCTTTGTAAGCGAAACAATATGGAGAGGTCCTGACTTGTGCCGGGGAGAGAGGTGACGAGCTCTAGCTGGTTGGCGTCACTTTCAGCGGCTGCTGAACAGAGACAAAGATTTCTTTGTGACATCCAACAAATTCTCCTATCGTGTAATCAAGCCGTCTTCCCAAATCCTATTGTGCGCCGTAGCAAGGTAGCAGATAAATTGTGATGTGCAAATGAGGCTCAAAGTGATTAAGGAGAGCAATTAGCGGTCTACGGATTTTATGCTGCCGTAGAGAAATTCTGTGTTCTTTATAAATGTTCTGTAATACGCCATTGTTTACTGCACAGTTGTGGTACATCACCATTATAGAATGTTAGTTAAAAGCCCGTCAAAATGATGGCATCTGCATTGTTCTTTCACTTTGAGCTGTGACAGTTTTTAGCCCACAAACTCTCCACCCAACCCCCAGTCACTATCTGCTCCTACCTCCAATCTTTGTCTTCTCCTCTCTCTATATCCAGCAAGTTTGAAAAAGACCGGGTCACTTAGACAGGGGGCCTCCCTCACACTTGTCATTACTGGCCACAAACTGCACGGGAGAATATTACACAGTCAAAACACAGAGTAAATGCAGTATAAATTTGGTCAATGGGTAACTGCAGGGGGAATTAATATATATTTATACACCACATGAAAATCCTGTTTGTCCCTCTGTGCTTTACTCTGTAGGAGACCTCACAGGCTCAGCGCTGACTCTGATTTAAAACCCTCCCATGACAAAGCCGCTGCTTTTGCTGTCCTCCATGGGCCTGAGAAGCATGTGATGAGCTTCAACAATCAGAGCTCAGCACAAGCCTCTCAGCCTCTGGCCTCTTGTGCAAAGTATCATGTGCAGTAATGCGCTGCACACTTGAGCAGTCAGTGTGCCTTGGCTCCCAATGCTCTGCACATTAATCACTGACACACATAAGTGAAGCTGCAGCACTACCCCGCTCCCATGCACAAAACCTTTAGCTAAAATATATATATATATTTTATAAATTTATTCAGACCAATATTTTAGCTAAAGGTTTTGTGCATGGGAGCGGGGTAGTGCTGCAGCTTCACTTATGTGTGTCAGTGATTAATGTGCAGAGCATTGGGAGCCAAGGCACACTGACTGCTCAAGTGTGCAGCGCATTACTGCACAAGAGGCCAGAGGCTGAGAGGCTTGTGCTGAGCTCTGATTGTTGAAGCTCATATCATGCTTCTCAGGCCCATGGTGGACAGCAACAGCATATTGTAAATCTGGCTCGGATCCCAGCCAGTGCCAAACTATGCCCACCTGTATTTCAAATGTGTCCTTGGGAAATTATCTGTTAATTAAAGTCCCTTGTGACATTCTTAACTCAAATCTGTACCCCTGCATTCTCATCACTTCCCAGTTATTCTCCAAGTTACAGTATACCCCAATCACCCACATTTAAACTCCCACGAGTACTGTACTTCATCTACCCTCTTGTACTCTGTCTGCACTATCCCTGTCTTCAGTGTACTATCACATACATTGAGTCACTTTAATATTTTCAGTCTGCACATTAAGCACCACCAGTTTCTATTTTAGTATGTTACTGTTTTAATAGTTCCTGTTTACAGATTGTTTGAACCTTTTTATACTGAATTGTTTTGGATGTAATTCTCAATCAACCAACAATCATGTTGGTTGATTGAAGAACATGTGAGGGTTTTTTTTCTGGTCTTTCTGTGACTTTTTTTCTTTGTCTTTCTCCTTTTTAAGAATTTTTTTTTTTTTTTGCATTTATATTACTGTGTGTCCTTTTTATTATATTTTTAATTATGACATTTTTGTCATATTAAACTACAACTATTAACGTTCTGTATTTGTGTTCTTAAATTCATCTTCAAATTAAACTTGCTTATATATAAAAACTAGATAAATACAGGAAATGTTTAGGCTGCTTTGATTTAATTAATTTGTGGTTAAGGCTAAGGGCGGAATGTACTAAAGGGAAAATGCGGTAAAACGGGGGTTTTACCGCATTTTCCTATTTACCATTACCCGTCCTCCCCGTTTTTCGCCTGGCAGGGTATCGCCACCCTATGGGCTTCTATCGCCGCCCGCGCGCCCCCCCTCCCGTCCTCCTTTGATCTCCTCCCCCAGCAGGTGTCACAGCCGGCAGGACATCCGGCTGCAGGGGGGAGGAGGAGACGCAGGGGGACACTGGCAGCCGCCGGGATGTGACGGAGACCCCCACAGACCACATCACAGGTATCGCTGGGGTCACCGCAACCCGATGCTAGCCGCATATGTTAGTACATATTCGGCAGCATCGCGGCGGCTGTCAGACGAAGGGCGGCGATATATATTAATACATCCCGCCCTAAGGGAGCCAACCTAAGACTTCCTAAAGTAGTCATGTTTAAAAACCAACTGCGAAAAAAGTGGATTTTTTAGTATTTTTAGACAGCTGGGTGGTTTTGTTGTCATCGACACATCAGGTGAATGTGGTATGTTACAACCGTGTTCTTCACTATCAGTAGATTTAATTTATAAGTGGCTTATAACGCAGCACTGTGTAATTGATGTTGTGCCTATGTCTTTTATTACATTTTGACTTGTATCTGCCCTCTTCCAAATGTACAAGAAAAGTCTTTGAATTTATTTAACAGCGCTCAGTCTCAGTTCTCTCGTAGACACCTAGAAAAACATAGATCAAGCAGCAGTCTAATGGTGCATTTCAAGGCAGGAAACCTTTCACATGTTATATTCTGATCAATGGGCATTTTAACTCTGGGATAAATCTGACATCTCTGTGACAGAATATAATTCCTCTAACAAAATGACTAAACAGCACCTGACACTGGAAATCAGACTAAATTATATTATTCTTGGGAGCAGATGGGAATGCTAACGTATTATTGTACTGTTGGATGTAGGTCAGTGACAACGTCATACTCTATTACTAGAAATGTATCCTGTCACCCCATAAACCAGGATAAATGGAGAGATGCACACTCCTATCTGCAGGTTCTGTGAGTTAATTACATCATACGTAGGACAGCCACTGTATGTGAGGGGAGTGCTCGGTGCCTATATAAGAGCCATAAGTGCAACAGAGAACGTGTAACTTTTGGAACGGTGAAGATAGCAAAGTGGGCCTTATTCTAGTTCACTCTTTCTGACAAAATCCTTCTTAGATGGACAAAACCATGTGCACTGCAGGGGGGCAGATGTAAAATGTGCAGAGAGAATTAGATTTGGGTGAGTTATTTTGTTTCTGTGCAGGGTAAATACTGACTGCTTTATTTTTACACTGCAATATAGATCACACTTTGAAGTAAAACCCCACCCAAATCTAATTCTCTCTGCACATGTTACATCTGCCCCACCTGCAGTGCACATGGTTTTGTCCATCTAAGAAGGAATTTGTCAGAAAGAGTGAACTAGAATAAGGGCCTGTGTGCAGCGGACTGAGAGGTGTAGAGATGTTTCATCTTCCGCGCCTCTCATCATAATGATTTTATTGGCCGCTCAGCGGCGCTTCTGATTGACCGCTGAGCGGCCAATAGAATCATTCTGATGAGAGGCGTGGAAGATGAAACATCTCTGCGCCTTTCAGTACGCTGCGGGGAGCTGCCGGAGTTGCCGGCAGCTTGAAGAGCCTGGAAGAAGTCCTGGACTATGGCGGATCAAGACTGAAGAACTTCCATGGAGGATCTGGGTGAGTAGGATTTCCTTCCACAGGTCCACCATGGATTTCTTCGGACCGGACACCGGAGCCAGGGATTCGGGACCCAGGGACCTACCGACGGGATCAAGATAGGTAAGTATCAGTATGTGTGTTATGTATGTATTAAAGTTTTAGTTTTCTTATGTGTCAGTGTGTTTTATTTAACTATTTTTTTAACTGTGGAACTACAAGACCCAGCGGGCCCTTTAATGCCCCGCAGGCTGGGACTTGTGGTTCTCCAAGTCCCAGCTTGCAGGGTAGGCTTGCTGGGACTCATAGTTCCACAGTTAAAAACAATAGTTTATTCTATTTTTTACACACAATCAGCTCGATGCCCACCGCCCAGGGGCATCGAGGACAGCACCAGGCTTCAGCCTGGCCCCTGGCCAGGCTGTCTGGTCAGAGGGTTAATGCTTTGGCCGGGGGGACTTGTATAAAAAATCTCCCCTCGGCTGTGGCATTACCCTGCTGGCTGGTTGAGGCTGGGGCTGGTTCTTAAAATACGGGGAACCCCTAGTCATTTTGTCCCCCATATTTTGGGAACCAGCCCCGGACCTGGAACCTGGGGCTGGTTGTTAAAAATCAGGGAACCCCTATTTGTGGGGTTCCCTGATTTTTAATTAGCGGTCCCGGCTCTGTCAGCCTGGTGCTGGTTACAGCTGTGGGAGGGGGGCCCACGCCGTTTTTTTTTTTTTTTTAATTTATTTATTTTTCTTTTTTTTTACACCTTGCAGCCTGCACGGCTCTGACTGATCCGTGCAGACTGCCTACACTAATTCGTATTAGCTGCCGTATATACGGCCAGCTAATACGAATTAATACGACATCGGAGGGTTACAAAGCATATTTGACTGCTTTGTAAATCCCCCTCCGGAACACGACAAAGCATACGAGGTATGCTGTTGTATTAATTCGTATTAAGAATACGAATGCAACTTTTTGCATTCGTATTCTTAGTAAATGTCCCCCTTTATTTGGAGTAAGAGCGCTCAGTATCCAAGGCCCAAATAGACCTGTCCACTCTGCTGCTAAACAGCATATCAGATGACCATGTATGCGCATGGTACACTGTGCGCATGCGCAAGTTGTACGTACAAAGACAGCCAGCGAAAGCTCTTAGGGTGATTGACACCCTGCGGCCATTTGGGGGCGGTAGCCCTGCATTTTCTGGGAGTGTGATCTCACCAAAAGATACCTTGATAGGTTTTATTCACCCACATTTAAAGTGAGTTGGGTACGCATCACTTTCTTTGAAAGTGGATCTGGTGGAAGGGCAACCAAGCCATATTTCTTCTGAAAACACGGGTGGAAAAAGAAGCCTGTTCAAGACGTACTTCACCATATGTGTTCTATGTACTCTTTTCTTTTTGCATGGACATAATATACATGAAAAAAACGTGCATATGAGGATACATCATTATTCCCTTGAGGAACGATTGGAAGTATTTCACAGCAAAAGGGAAATAACGTTGCATGTTGTATAGCGCCAGTGCGCCTCCATTTGTTGTTTTTGTAGAGTGTATGTGATCTGAGGAGAGGTGTCTCCTTTACATTTGTTGAGGCTAAATTGGCTGCTGCACCAAAGGGTGGTCCACTGTTCCTTTTTTCATTGGGTCATCAGCAGCCTCCTTCTCCCAACAGCCTTCGTAGCTCTGAGTAAGTCTAGACTTATTTTACAGAGGAAAATCCATTGGATGGTAAGTGATTCCAAATGGTTTTCCCATCATGTGATTGGCTGCAATCACATTCGCAGCCCTACACATGGGTGGGATTTCACTCAGGCGTAGGGTGGAATTTATATGGGGGGGGGTTCACAATTTTATAAAATTACAGATGGAGCCGGCCTCTTCCTTGCAGGGGCTGGTGATTCTATAGCCAGCCCCGCCAGCGGCCGGCTCGCACACGCATGAGACGCTTGTGCACGCCCGTGGCTATGGAGCTTTCTCCACCGCCCGCCGCCTCCCCTGCCGCCTCCCCCGGTGCCCCTCGCCACCCCGCCATTCCCCCTATCTCTGCCCGTCTCCCTGAAGAGGAGATGGGCAGGATGCCGCCGCGGCGCCGCCCTGAAACTGGGACGCGTCCCAGTCAGATGGATCGCCTCTCCCCGGGCAAGGATCAGAGGCGCTCCATCTGTATGCTTGTTTAACCATCCCCGAATAACGACCTGTGCCAAGAGCAGCGGTACCGTAGTGAGGCACCGTGCCTGAAGCATGGGGTTGACTATTTCCATGGTGACCTTTTGACACTGTCAACCTATTGGTGGACAATGAAAAGGTTGACACATGAAAGGGTCGACATGCGTTATGTCGACATGGTGAAACTGTCGAGATGAGCAAAAGTGCGCCATTAAAAAGATCAACATTGAAAAGGGGTCGACATGATGTTTTTACTTTTTTGGGTTTCTACGTCGACATAGGTCAACATGGATACCGTATAAAGGTACTGCGTTCCCTCGCTGACCTCGTTATACTTTGGTCACTCGGAGCTGCACACTATTATATTCTCCGGTTTTAAAAAAAACCTCATGTCAACATTTTGCTTGTGTCAACCTTATTGTCCATATCCACTTAATGCATGTCAACCTTTGTTATGTGTTGACCTACTGATTGTTGACCAATAGTGGTCGCGCTTTTGACTGTCGACCTACTGACAGTCTGATTTAGTCCGTATGTCTGATATAGTTTGTGGTACTACCTGGAAGCTGCCTGATTACGAAATAGTTTTAGCTTTGTATATGACTACATACAGTATAGCGGTTTTTCTTAGGTAGCAATGCTCTGCGGAGGCTTCGAATGTCTCTTTGCAAGGTCAAGCTTGTGATAGGATAACCAATGAGTTGGGTTCAGTAATCTATAGTTTCTCCAATGATTAGAAAGCCTCTTTCATTTAGTTTCTCACACTAATGAATGAATATACAATGGTTTGTTAACATAAGACTATAGAATAGTAGCCAGTGGTGCCGAGAGGGCGAGGTACTTTTTACCCATGACCGGTTCTGATGGCGGGGTTGCATTGCAGGAAAACGGCAGTCAGTGAGAGAGAGGAAAGTATGCTGCCGCAGCACAGCCTCTCTCCCCAACTCAGCACATACTGCTCAGTGCCGTGCAGGGGTGCCGATGTATGTTTTTGCTGGAGGGTGCTCAAGGAGGTGTGTCCTCATGAAAAGGGGCATGTTATTTGGGGAGGGGGCGTGACCCTGCAATATGCTGACCAGAATGGTCCAGAATCACAATGTACGCACAATAAGCAATAGCTAATACTGCACACTGTATACACAACACATATTATTGACTAATACTGCCCAATGTAAGCACACACACTGCACAAACAGGGCAATGCGTATACAAAAAGAAAACACATTAGGCAGCACACTCCTCCTGGCCTATCCCAGGTAGCAGATTCAGCGGTGCGGGTGCAGCGGGCGCAAAACAGCAAGTAAATGTGGCCTGGCAGTGGGACTTTGGAGGCTATGGGCCTGTGGGTGCTAATCCTTATTTGTGGGTGCTCAGGCCCTTGAGCACCCACAGAACTGGCGCCTATGGTGCGGTGTGCTGAGCAGAGGAGAGAAACAGCTGCAGCAGCAACAGCCTGCCTTTCTCTGTGTGTGTGATCTTTCCCTCCCATCCTCCCACCTGTTCCGCAAAATCCAAATCATTTTAAACACAGGGGCGTGGCCACGAACCTCTGGTAACCACGCCCCATTAGGTGGCCATTCCCCTTCATTTTACCAGGGCACGGACGTCCTGTTGGCGCACCTGGGGAATGATATACACACTGTACT
This sequence comes from Crinia signifera, assembly GCF_055691185.1. Classification (NCBI taxonomy): domain Eukaryota; kingdom Metazoa; phylum Chordata; class Amphibia; order Anura; family Myobatrachidae; genus Crinia; species Crinia signifera. The sequence continues at coordinate 30,037,978 of NC_139217.1, forward strand.
GATATATTTCCCCAGCTGAGTAAGTTTCCGTCTCATTTGTGATTGAAGTGATGGCTCTGGCTTCCTGTTATGTTATAATTGTAGTATGGGAGAGCGAGTGGAGGAGGGGTGGTTGTGGGGACCATTTTTTTTAGAACCTTCCTGCCCACTCTTGCAGAGAGCCAGGTTGACTACATTAAGCTAATGCCTGCTTCCATAGGGCTAATGTGGGGTCTGTGTGGTTTGAAGCAGGAAGCGCCTCCTCCAACTCTTTTATCCAGAGCTGCTGTCATCATCATCGTTAGTGATGACATTTGCACCAGCCCTATGCTAGGTGCTGGAGATGGATCAGTCTATTGGATCAGTCTAATGAGCAGGAACGGTACTCATTACCTAGAAGGGCTCCCACGATTTTGATCTCGGGCATTGCAAGGGAAAAAAATCGCGTCGGTCGCATCGCATGCGACAAAAAAATCGCATGCGATGCGACCGACACGATTACCGCGATTTCCCATAGGGAACAATGTTAAATGGCCCACAGAGGCCAAATAGGCACCCTGAAGTGTGAAATGGCCCCCCCAATTGTTAACGCCACCCCACGATCAACGTCAACCCGAAGCGTGGCGAGCATCGGTGGTACGCGTCCTCCGACCTTTTCATACCCCCACTATCCACGTTGGCGTGGAGTTGAGAATAGAAAGTGTGGCGAGCGCAGCGAGCCACCGAGCCCGAAGCGTGGCGAGCGGACGCAGACACCTTCACAGGTATACGCGTCCCCTCGCGGGCTTCACAGGTGTCCGCGTCCCCGCGGGGGGCTCGCTGCGCTCGCCACGCTTCGGGCTCGGTGGCTCGATGCGCTCGGGACACTTTCTGTTCTCAACTCCACGCCGACATGGATAGTGGGGGTATGAAAAGGTCGTAGGACGCGTACCGCCGCCCCTCGCGGGCTTGCTGCGCTCGCCACGCTTCGGGTTGACGTTGATCGTGGGGTGGCGTTAACAATTGGGGGGGCCATTTCACACTTCAGGGTGGCTATTTGGCCTCTGTGGGCCTTTTAACATTGTTCCCTATGGAAAATCGGGTCAATTGGGACATTTAACATTGTTCCCTATGGGAAATCGCGGTAATCGCGTCGGTCGCATCGCATGCGATTTTTTTGGTACATGCAATGCCCGCGATGACCACGATGGGCGCCCTTCTAGGTAAAGAGTACCGCAGGAACCACCCAGATCTAGTGTTATGGCTGTTGCAAGCAGGGCCGGTGCAAGGCCCTGATTTTGAAACACTTGCCGCATGCTGATTGGCTGAATCTCAGCCAATCAGCGTGCGGCAAGTGTTTTCAAACCAAGAAGCGCTTCCCGAGCCACCGCCCGGCGCCGGATAGCGCTAGTTATTTGCTAATCACTGCAGGGACCCTGCCGCCAGCTTAATACACAGCACCACAGGTACCCCCACGGCACGGACACCCCTGCCCGCTCCTGCCAGACGGCGGCACGGACACAGCGCCGCAGGTAGTGGTACCCCCCAGCATGGACACCACTGCCCGCTCCTTCTAGCACCTCTGCTCACCTCTATGTGGGGGGCGAGGGGCGATCTGCAGCCGTCCAGCGCCGGCCCTGGTAGCAAGTCATAATACTGCAATCTTCGCAGTTTACCGAGTTAACCAGAATAAGTCTGAATGTTTATTCATTTTGCTAGACTGCAATGTTTACCAGCAGGACACCTTATTAAAGAATAAACATTTCACGTTTTAGAGATATTTTATTGCATTCCTTAATATATTGTCTTTAATTTGCACTTTGGTTGAATAGCGTCTTCCCTTCATTGTTTTTCTCTTTTTTTTTAATGAAGATACAGTTTTAATATTACCCTGTCCCAAATTCGCCCTCAGAGACGAGCATAAATATATATGATTCAAATTACGCTATAGTGGTCGTGCCTTACAGCATGCATAAAACAGGGCTTGGGTACTGTAGGTGGGACATTAAATAACCAGGAGCAGATGTTCGGAGTGACGTATGGTCACAACGGTGGTACAGGTTTCATTACTTGCCCGTACTGGTTGTAAAAATCTAAATTGCTTAACTTGAACATTCGGCAAGAAACTCTTGTGGATGTTGGCTTAAACGAAGCAATATATAATAATGACACCACAGACATCAGTTCTAAAACAATAGTTACTTTAAGGAAATGTGCTGCATTTATTTTATGCCGGTAGCGGTGTACGGTATACAGTTTACTGGAGCATTTAAATGCCTCTTCTGGATCTGTGACTGGGGCTCCGAAACCTTTACTTCATTGTCACCTTCAACCCATAGCCAAACCCTTGGGAAACCCTTACCTCTAGCCTAGGCATGACTCACATGCCCACAGGAACTTTTTGCTTGGACACGTAGATTGTTAATATTTTCCAAAATGACATGGCTGCTCCAGTGGGCAGGGGTTGGGCAGTTACGGGGATAACAGGAGACTGAGTTGGGCTGCTGGAGCTCTCACACCTTTACTTACTCAATCAGGCAATTGCTGCAGTGGTTGGTGGACTCTCACATTTAAGGAACTTCCAGTGAGCCCATCCCTGCTGGTAATAGCTTCTTGTGGCCTGTTCTCCAGCCTGTGGATTCCCTGTGGATTCCTTGGCCGGTTTCCAGTTTCTCCTGACCTTGTTCCAGTTTATCTTGGATCCTCCGATGTTTCTGTCTCTGTTTACAGCTTTCGTGGTACCGTGAGTCCGGCGGCTTTGCTGCACATTGCAGTCATCGCTGCATCCCTTGTACATGCCTTGTTTGTATTGTGTTCTGTTACTGTCATTTATTTCTGTTATTGCTGTTCTGTGACTAGGCCACCGTTTCCTTAGCGGGGTTTTGTTTTGTGATGGTGTCGGTGGTCGCGGTGTTACCGCACATCTTTAGTTGTTGCTGAAGTCGCGTTTATTGTGCGGATGTGTCATTTATAATTGTTAATTTTCCCTGTACATTAGTTTTGGTATGTTACATCTTAGTTTTGGTCAGTTTGTACTTTTGTCCACTTTTCAGCTTGGTGCCTTGTTCCCCTGTAAGACCTGGTGGCATTGGGAGTTTGGGCAGACCTAATTTACCCATACAAACATGGATATTATAGGGGAAGCCTAGCTTTGCGGTCACCAACCGACAGCTGTGGAGGGATAACAAAGGTAGTCTGTAGAGTAGTGGTTGCTGTGGTTCACAGCTCCACAGGATTCTCTGGAACTCTCCACTCACCACCCTATGCTGTAGGTTCCAGAGATCCAGTCCTAATATCCCGTACCAATGACAAGGGGTTCTTAGTACTATTTAATATTGGCAAGCAAGGCGTCTGGATATTTTTTTTTTTTATCTTGGATGCAAATCTTTCCTATGACTAGATGTAATTGATTAGGGACTTCCACCTACTGTATAAAAGAAGGCCAAGCATCAGCAAGAACTGGGAGTTCATTGAGCTTGTCTGTTTTAACCATCAATCCAGATCCTTGCAGAGGTGGATTTTCAACAAAGGCAACTTAGGCGCCTGCCTAGGGCAGAGCAGCTCTTAAGGGGTGCCATAACCATATCCTGGCCATCCAAAATGTTCCCAGGGAGTATTGCGCAACTCATGTGTGATGTCATGATATCACATGAACCCTCCCACACTCCCAAAGCTCCTTTGATGTTCTTTGATAGGATAAAAATCTTACCTATCAATCCTACCTCATTTATAAAAGGGTGAATTCCCTAAGGAATAAACTTGTCAAAGGTTCACTCCCTGAACCAAGAAATGCAAGGTTTTCACCGCTGTGGTGATTGCCTGACGTGCAAAAGTACAGCTAAGAACAATAACAGTAAAATAAGAACACATAGTGGGAAGAAATTCTAAATCCATGATTTTATCACCTGCCACTCCAGGAAAATTGTGTATATTTATAGAATGTAAATATGGACATTTCTACATTGGTAGAACCAAGGAACTTGAAGACCTGCATGTCAGAACATGTATATAACAATAGAAAAGGCTCATGCTTGCACTACTGTATCTGAACATTTTTCAAATAAACATAATAAATGTAAAAAATCATATCGCACAATTCATTAGTATACAGGGCCTGATTCTAGTTTGTTCGGACGGGGTCGAAATGGCCTATATGGAACTACCCAGAAAGATAAAAATTGTCCCCATTTTTTAAAATATATTTATTTTCAATTGGAAATGTAATATGGACTAGGTCTTCCCATATATGAACTGTATCTCAATCCATCTCATACTGACAAAGTGTAAAATGGCTGCGATTTGGAAAGAATTGAGCCACTTCCGGTTTTGCTGATGGAATGCATGAATGTCTGTCCGCTTTTGCCGGAAGATGCGCACTCCTGTGGACACTTCTGGTATCCTCGTTGCCTGGCGATACAGGCTTGTTGCCAGGGAGTTTCTTGCTCATTCTCAGGTGGTTCCATGCTCATTGCCAGGGGGATTACATGCTCATTGCCAGGGAGTTACTACTCAGAGTGTACTAGGAAACCGCACTTTTGGGTAGCGCTGGCTGCGCTGGTTTCTCTTGACAGATGCTGAAGGTCTAGACGGGCCTCTAGTGACTGTCTCCTAGAAGGCGGCAGCCATTTTCGTGAGGCTGTTTATTGCACATTTCATGCTGACCGCACGGAATCTGCAGAGACCCGACTCCCCCAGCTGCACTATTGCATCACCACTGCTGCAGAATGATCGGCCTATTGGATGATCAAGTCCTGCTGTGGACCATTAGCGTTTGGATTTCAGATGACGGACATTCTGTCTCTGGAACCCCAGGAGGTTTCATGGACTTGCTATACTTAGAAGTACAGTAACCCATTTTCCCACAGACTGTTCCTGTTCGTTAGAAAGCCTGCTTCACGCAATGCCATCCTTCAGGCATTAGGATGATCATGTGATAAGTATGAGTACTAAATGAAGATTCTAGGACATAGCTGTAATGAGTGGTAAAACCAAGACTCAAAACCAACATCATGGGAGAAATTTACTAAGATGGACGTTATATTTCACATGGGATGTTGCTATGGACAATCAATCAGCATCTTCTTATTTAGCACCATCTAGAAAACTGGTGTAAAACTCATGGTATAGGTGTGTACGCTGTCCCGTACGAGCGATAAACGGCCAAAAATGGTCTTGTCTGTTCTTGCGACTATAAATTCCATAGCTGCATGATCTCTCGTACAGCACAGCATGTAGTCACTCTCTCAATTGTCATTGTCATTGCATGATGGTTAACACCCCTGCTGCACAGGTACTGCACAGGAAGTGTCATATAAAAAGATAAGTCTGGCAAAACGCTCTGAAGAGCGGTGTATCTGGCCATCTGGATATAGTCAGCCGGCAGGGTGAATAGAGACAGACATACGGCAAATAGCTGGGGTGCACCTCTAGATGTAGTCAGCCGGCTGTCTGTCCTTAGTAACCCTGCCGGCTGACTACATCTAGACGCGCACCCCGGCTATTTGCCGTATGTCTGTCTCTAGTCACCCTGCCGGCTGACTACATCTAGATGCGCACCCCGGCTATTTGCTGTGTGTCTGTCTCTAGTCACCCTGCTGGGTGACTACATCTAGACGAACACCCCAGCTTTTTGCCGTATGTCTGTCTCTAGTCACCCTGCCGGGTGACTACATCTAGACGAACACCCCAGCTATTTGCCATATGTCTGTCTGTAGTCACCCTTCCGGTTGACTATATCTTTTTACGTGGCACTACAAGTACCTGTGCAACAGGGGTGCACATCATGCAATGACAATGACAATCGAGAGAGTGTGTACAGTGGTACAATCTTTTTCTTGCGACTGTTTGGACGGGAGTACATCGGACGTCGCAAGTAAAATTGTACAGGTGTGTACACGTGTATCGGCTGTTGTTTGTGGATGGTCCGACGCGTCTACGGTCGGTCGAACGGTCGCAAGAAAACAGGGATTGTATAGATGTGTACCCAGCTTAAGCCAAGATTTACAATATATATATAACCTGTAATTCCTGTAACTCCAGTTACTCTGTTACACAATGCGGTAAGATCCCTTTTTAATTGCCAAGTTTCTTTGCCAGCAACAACAAAAATCTGCTCTTTAAAATATATATATATATATATATATATATATATATATATATATATATATATATATATATATATATATATATATATATATATATAAAAGAAAACATAAAATACACTGAAGGCAGTTTTTAGAAATTTACTATAAACAACAGACTGTAATCTGATTATTTCCTTTAGCAAGAAATTTCATTAAAGCTTTTGTCTCCATATGAGAATGTCTAATTCTGTGTCTCGTCCAGGACGCCTCGTGCGTAGCCGGTTTTCATTTGAACACAATCTCCCCCACTCAGTGTGGGTTATGTTTGATGCAAACGTATGCCTGATAGCTTCCTGCAGCCGAATATTTCACAGATAGGTGTTTGAACAGGAGATAAGGGCTTAGAGGAGGAAAAGAGTGAGATATTAAGGACTTATACAGAATCAAATGATTCCTAACTGCACGGAAACAAACAGAAACATTGTTTTGTCAGCTTGAAATAAAGGAAACATCTATAATTTAAAAGGCTTTGGCTGATATACTGTGAGCAGCGAGAGTTGCTAGGATGGATATTATCCTCCGCGCACGTCACACGTACAAAGTACAACATAATAGGTAGCTACACTTTTGGAACCTAGTATTGGGAAGGTAATGTAGCTTTTTAGTTCTTTGACTTAAATACAGACATGCTGCTTATTATTTAGCATGCTCAGAGATTTATGGGTAATGTCTCCATAGGTGCTTTAAATGCCATTTCCCACAATGCCCCTAGTATTGAACGGCTTATTTTGTACAATATGGGTAAAGACTGTCAGTAAATGTATTAAGATAGGAGATCTATTGAAGACGATGCCCAAAGCAACCAATCAGATTGCACTATTTAGCACCGTTTAGGAGATATTGAATGGGATGCTCTAACGCTGAGTTTTCGCTGCGGGAGGGGGGGGTACCCCATAGAAGCCTATGGGCTTCTTAACATGACCCAGCGCCACCCCACACGGACCCCCGCTGCCCCACATGGACTTCCGCTGACCCCCCCCATAACCTGTGTCCGGACAACATGGACCATTGACCTCCTTCTCCCTACACTGTACATACTCTTCCAGGTGCAGGGAGAAGGAGGTGGAGTCCACCCACAGCAGCAGCAGCCATGTAAGGGAGGGGGAGCCGCTGGGGACCCACTCACCCTCCACCGGCTGCTTAGCAACGGACAGCTCTTAATGTCAACTTTTTACCAACGTCAAAATTGTGCGCGTCTGACTTTTAATAGCCTGCTAGTTCGGCAGCGGTGCGGGATGCCAGACGAGCTTGGAGGTTATTTAAAAGGTGCAGTTATTTACAAGGCATGGTTTTGCCTAGTTAATGAGTGCCCTTGTAAAAAAAACAAAAACAGAGTTTGACCGGTATTCCGCATGGCTGCCAAAAACACAGAGGCTAATACATTTGGCCATTGGTGTTGACTGTCTATCTAGACACTGTCAATCTTATAATCCATAACCGTGTGACCCAAGTTGCATAGTGACCATTCAATGGCTCCTATCGCTAGGGAGATGGGACACACCTAGTCACGGGGGAGGAGATCCCACCAGGCTGTCTGAATATTTTAAGTTTGATCCGATAGGGTTTGAGGAATCCATAAGGTTAAAAATGGGGCAGAACAGATGGACCAAGTGGTTTTTATGTGCAGATAGAGGGGGGAGGGATGGTTGGGACAGATCTGGACATCTGGAAGAAGGGCAGTGCTAAAGATGGGTAGGAAACTGAGGTGGTCCGGCAAATACAGGGAGAGATGATTTACTTCTTTTTTTGGTGGGGGCCCAAACAAACCAATCATTTCATCCACAGTCATGTGGTAGACCCTGTTGCTGAAATGATTGGTTTGTTAAAGACAGTGTGCATGCCCTATTTACGCAACATAAGTATGGTTGGGAGGGCCGAAGGACAAATCCATCTTGCACTTATTTTTTGGACATTTTGTGCTCTTTGGGGCCTAGTTTTTCAAACTGACACCCTGTCTGCTGCTGCAGTGCCACTCCTAGGTGGGCCACGTGTTTGTGCCGCCCACTTGTGTCACTTAGCATAGTCATCCAGATACCTCGGTGCAACCTTTTGGCCTAAAAACAACATTGTGGGGTGTGAGGTGTACAGAATAGACTGGAAATGAGTGGAAATGAATGTTACTGAGGTTAATAATAGCGTATGAGATATGAGCAACCCCCCCCCCCCCCCAATTCTGCGATTTTAGCGACTTTCATGTTTAAAAAAATAAATAAAATACAGATCCAAAACACGGAACACTAAAGGGTGGCGTTTTGGAACAGATCCAGATCCAATACACGTTTCACGCAACACATTCCTATTACATACCAGGGCGGATTTACGGCCCCAGTCTTTCCCTGAAATATATTGAGACTATGGGGATATTCCGGTTGACTTGCAAGGCTGCGAATTTGCAGTCCTGCAAGCCCACCAAACACCCCCCATACACACACACACACACACACACACACACACAGTGCGGGATCGCCCGCACTGGCTGCAGAAGGATGTTTCACATAAACAACCATTTTTTTTTTTGTTAAAACCATGCTGCACTGCAGGCGCGACAGATGTAACATGTGCAGAGAGAGTTAGAAAATCTGCGATTTTTGGAGATCTGTGCATGTGAGCACACACCAGTGCACGTGAGTGAACACTTAAACTACAAGTGAAAGTTTTAGTTCTGACAGATCGGCAAAGAGGATGGTGGCGCTCGGTTGTGCGGAGAGGCATGAGTGCTTTTCTGTACAATACAGGCATGTCCGGGCCAATCTGGGGGAAGGCCGTGGCTTCGACCCTAAACATAGCTGCTTCGACCCTAAACATGGCTGGTCTGTGTCTGGCTTTGCAGCCAAGAGGTTTCGGTCATGTGCGAGTGCTTTGCTGTAGATTTTTGCAGGCACACGGCAGGGAAAGACATGGGGCCAGAATCTTTAGGCTTCAAAAGTGATAAAATGGAGAGTGATAAACAGTCATCCAATCAGCTCCTGCCTGACATTTTTCAAACACAGTCAGTGACATGGCAGGTAGGAGCTGATTGGCTGGCTGGTTATCACTCTACATTTTATCACTTTTTGAGCTTAGAGAATCTGGCCCCAGGTCTGAATCAGGCTCAGAGAGTTGGCAGGGAAACAGGCTAGTGAAGATCCGGAGGCAGCCTTTGTCTCGGCATATGCCAGTTCCCGGTATTTTATAAGATAACATGTATTTAAGACTTAGGGCCAGTGAGAAAGTTGAGAGTGATAAACAACCAGCCAATCAGCTCCTACCTGTCATGTTCTAGGCTGGGTTTGAAATATGACAGGTAAGAGCTGATTGGCTGGTAGTTAATCACTCTCCATTTTATCACTTTTTTGAAGCTTGATACATATGAGGTTAATAAGATTGCAGCTTTTGTAAACACTGCGTACTACAAAGTATTGGTTGGTTTTCGCAGCATTAGTTCAGTATAGAAGGATCTCCACATTAAGCGAATCCCCACGTCCGACATCTGGCCTGTCATTACCAGCATGCTGGTCTCTTTCCATACCACTGCTGGCATTCTCTCCTGCAGAGACCTGGTCTAGGCTATTTCTGGATTGCATTCTGGAAAGTATTAAAGGCTGTAGTCATTTAGTACAATCCAACTGCAAATGCTCGTTGCACCGTAGGTACGCACAGCAGAAATTTCTGTTCTCTCCTCTCCTTTTCATTGAAATATATTTTTTCATTAACAAATTCATTTGGCTTTCTCCGTCGGAATTTGCGGCGTCAGCATTTTGATATTTCATTTGGAGACTCTGCTGTAAGGGAATTTTTCTTCAATTCGGTTTTTACAATCTAGTTTGCGGGGATTTTATGTAACAATAATATTTTCGTCTTATACAGTAGTTAGGAAATAAGAACGTGCTCAGCCGCTGAGAAGCTTTTTTTGGGGGGTCTATGCAGAGGCGGATTTAGACCACTTGGGGCCCTAGGCAAGATACTGGTTTGGGTCCCTTCTCCCTCCAATGATCCATAGCACTATAGTTTTGCTGCTGATCAAAATCGATAGAGTATCTTGGGGCATACACAGTCTAACGATAATCGCTCAGCTGCGTGATCGTCAGAACTTTGTACATATCTGAATTTGGAAGTATGTACAAAGGAGACAGGGCACATGCTTTTGGCACTAACTGTTCTTATTTTGGACATGGGGGGGGGGGGGGGGGGGGCATTTCCTTTCTGGTACAGGCACCGAAATATCTAGTTATATCTCTGCTGGCTACTCTATGTTACTAGTGTATTCAATACAGTGTTATGAATACACTGACTCATGGTGAACAGTTGCCATTGCACTGGACTGTCTGCAGAGTACAAGGAGCAAAAGGAAGAGGTTTAGTGCGGGGTGGTAATTAGAAGCCTGTCAATGTGGCTTGGATCGCTGTGCCATAAAGTGCCCTGTGTGTTCTATGTAGGGTAAACAGGGCCGCCAACAGGGGGTTGCTGTGGGTACAGCTGTCCCAGGCCCCGGCCTCTGGAGGGGCCCTGGCGGCTTCACCCAGTGACACCCGCCACCCCCAAACCCCGCCTCCCCCACCCGGCGGCCCCTCAGCCAGGCATGCATGATACACAGTGCAGCCTGCAGAGTGCCGAGCCTAGGACACAGAGGGGTTCGGCACACAGGCTGCACTGTGCCTGTGTGTTTTCACGACGAGAGGTCTGCAGAGGTCAGTTCCGGGGAAGGGGGGATGGTGCAGGAGCGTGCGGGCGGGGGGGGGGGGCTTAAGGTCAGTCCCGGGCCCCAAAATTACTAGTGGTAGCCCTGAGGGTAACTAGAGGCACCAGGTGATAATATGAATGGTGGCATGGTGGCATAATTTGCCTCACAGCGCTGAGATCATGGGTTCAATCCCCACCATGGCCCTAACTGTGCAGAGTTTGTATATTCTCCCTTTGCTTGCGTGGGTTTACTCTGGGTACTCCGGTTTCCTCCCACAATCCAAAAATATACTGGTAGGCTAATTGGCTTCCAACAAAAAAATTAACCCAAAAATGTCTGTGTGTGCGTGTACATGTAGTAGGGAATATAGATTGTAAGCTCCACTGGGGCAGGGACTGATGTAAATGTTCAAATATTCTCTGTAGAGCGCTGCGGAATATGTGTGCGCTATGAAAGAAACTGTTAATAAATAAATAATGGCAGTTGGTGGCAGTTGCTGGACCTCCCCAGTTAGAATATTGATCTGTGCTCCAGCCCCTCCTCTGGAGCCGCCACTGATCGTTAGCATCTGAGGCATATGGTGTCTGCATACAAACATTCCCGCAAACATCTATTCTACCTCTGTAACCTTACTGTAATCCCTGTTTACACTTGTCCACATATTCATGCAATAAGAGGTTAAAAAGGTTCCGCGTGCGTTTTGTACTGATTTCTATCTCTTGGAGAGTACTGTGGAAAGAACCCTTAGCACAGCGAGCGTAATGTTATCCACATTCCAAGTAATTCATTTACTGAGATCATTACTGCCAGCCTGCTGATTAAGAATGGTGTTAACAAGCCTTAAAAGCCAGATGAAGAATGTGAGGTTACTGGAGTTAAGATAAATTAATAGTGGAGGTGTGAGGGAATAAGCAGAAGAAGAGAGCGAACACACAGGCTGGGGAATATAAAACAGCTCTGCTGGCTGACAGAACGTGCAATGGTATACCCAGAATATAGAGCTTCAGCAGTAGATAGACTGCAACGGGATGCAGTCAAAATCCCGACAAGGTCGAAATACCGACAAGGACAAAATCCCGACAAGGTCAAAATCCCGACATTTAAAATCCCGACAAGGACAAAATCCCGACATTTAAAATACCAACAAGGTCAAAATACCGACATATAGAATGTACCGGTGAAAAAGTCAACATGACTTTCGGTCGACAGGTCGCTAGGTCGACATGGGTTTTTTCACTGTTTTTTGACCCGACATGTGCCAACAGGCAGTATTTCATGCTCTACCATCCACTAGGGCATGGTGGGAGAATAAAATAGTGTCCGAAAACCGTGGCCGAAGCATTTCGAGCGATGCGAGGGGCTGCGTTTCACTTCCAACTGTTTCCATGTCGACATTCAGGTAAAAAAAAACAATGAAAAAACCCATGTCGACCTCACGACCTGTCAACGGAGTCATGTTGACTTTTACACCTGTACATTCTATATCTCAGTATTTTGACCTTGCCGGGATTTTAAATGTCGGGATTTTGTCCTTGTCGGGATTTTGATCTTTGACCGTCGGGATTTCATACCGAATCCACTGCAACCGTCTCCTGCTAGATACTGTACAAGGTATTAATGAGGCACCAAGCGTCACATTCTGCGTGTGATGCATCCCACCAGTCATTGCAAAATATCAGCCTTTATTAATGCCGTATGCTTAAAGAAAAATGAATCTCGATAGGAACTGTCCTCTACGATAGAAGGATTATGTGGCTATGGACCTAATAGTTGGGTGACGTATGTGCCATGGGGGGTGCTTGGAGGGATCAGATTGGATCCCTTTCAGGTGAAAACACAAAGAGAAGCCCAAACATTTCTATATGGTAATGCCATCTAAGGATTGAGTTGGCCAATGCATCCAAGCTACGAAATGTATCACATCTTGTGCAGATGAGGAAATCGACCAAGTCACTTTAAATGGCAGTTTTGTAGGTTTGGACAGTGTTTTATATGATATAGCCTGTAGCGGATTTTACCTATGGGTTGCAGGACTGCAGTCCCCCCAGTAAAATCCTGCTCAGCATTGGTGAAGCCAGATGTAGTCCGTAAGACTGCACTGGCTACCTTGTGACTGGCAGTGACTTCTTATTGGAAGTCCGACCTGTCAGTCACCCACAGTACAAGCAGTCCTATTGAGAGGTGTTCTCTCCCTACTGGACTGCCAGTTTGGGCTGCGATAGGAAGAGAGTGGGCTTCCTGTAAGAAGCCACTCCCTGTCTTACTGTACAGGCCGGCTAGCCAACGCAGCCATTGAAACCAATGTATAGAAAAACAGACTCATGAGAATGGAACCAAAAGATTTGCCTATCGGTATTCAGTCACAGGCGTTTGCACCGTGCAATGTGAGATATCAGTCAAATATTTTCATTGTAGTCAAGTATAGAAACTTCAATTAATTGAATATAAGTATGATACACACATTTCTTGGATTAAAAGGTACAGTCTAGTGTGTATAGTTTCATCAAAGATGACGGTGGGGGGTGGTGTTAGATTTCTTAAAATGATGCCGGTCTTTTAACCGCCTGAATACTGACAACTGGGATATCTGGGTATGTACCCGGGAACAGGGGGGGGGGGGGGGGGTGCTGAGCTATAGCCTGGGGGGGTGTGCTGACGCTACAGCCTGTGTGGGGGGGGGGTCGCTAACTCTACAGCCCTGGGGGAGGAGTGCGGACACTAATCACCAAGCTTCAGGTTCGTCCACCGCACCGCCGCGCTTCCGGCCGCTCGCTGGTGACGTCATCCAGCGGCCGCAGCCTACTCACAAAGTGCAGCATAGCCCAAAACAAATATGGCAGCCGCATATGTGCATATCATCTATGCATATATGCGGCGGACATATTTGTTTTGGGCTATGCTGCCGTTTGTGATCAGGCTGCAGCCGCTTGCCTATATAGGATGACGCCAGCGGCAGCCCTGGAAGCACAGTCAGCGGCCCAGCCAGAGGGAAATCTGGACCGGCCCACCGGGAAATGGCCAGGTTTCCTGGTTGGCCAATCCGCATCTGATTCTGATTGACTCACAAGGCTGCAAATTTCACAGCCTTGCAAGCCTCCCCAGATGCTGCCTGCATGGCCGCCCGCCCCCCATCACACGCTGCGAACTATGTAGTGTCTCAGATCTCTGAGCACCCTGTGCTGGAATCCGATGGGTAGCTGACATTTGCTGACGTCAGCTGCCCACCTCCCGCACCTGTGCCCTTACCATGGGAACGCCTATGTAATGCTGGGCACTATGCCCCCCAGCCGCCACCCAATGCCCCGCCCGTACTGCTAGGTGTGAGTGGGATGGCCAACATGCAGTTCACCGTGCCTGCTCGCATCAAGCATCTGCATATAAGCATAACTGTGCATGCACAGATGCTGAGAATCTCACTGACAGCAGCACATATCCGCATCCCTGATAGCAGCACATATCCGCCTCACTGACAGCAGCACATCCACGCCTCACTGACAGCAGCACATCCCCGCCTCACTGACAGCAGCACATCCCCACCTCACTGACAGCAGCACATCCCCGCCTCACTGACAGCAGCACATCCCACCTCACTGACAGCAGCTCATCCCACCTCACTGACAGCAGCACATCCCTGCCTCACTGACAGTACCACATCCCCACCTCACTGACAGCAGCTCATCCCACCTCACTGACAGCAGCTCATCCCCGCCTCACTGACAGCAGCACATATCCGCATCCCTGATAGCAGCACATATCCGCCTCACTGACAGCAGCACATCCACGCCTCACTGACAGCAGCACATCCCCGCCTCACTGACAGCAGCACATCCCACCTCACTGACAGCAGCTCATCCCACCTCACTGACAGCAGCACATCCCCGCCTCACTGACAGCAGCACATCCCACCTCACTGACAGCAGCTCATCCCACCTCACTGACAGCAGCTCATCCCCGCCTCACTGACAGCAGCACATCCCACCTCACTGACAGCAGCTCATCCCCACCTCACTGACAGCAGCACATCCCTGCCTCACTGACAGCAGCTCATCCCCACCTCACTGACAGCAGCTCATCCCCACCTCACTGACAGCAGCACATCCCCACCTCACTGACAGCAGCACATCCCGCCTCACTGACAGCAGCTCATCCTCACCTCACTGACAGCAGCACATCCCTGCCTCACTGACAGCAGCTCATCCTCACCTCACTGACAGCAGCTCATCCCTGCCTCACTGACAGCAGCTCATCCCCGCCTCACTGACAGCAGCTCATATCTGCCTCACTGACAGCAGCACATCCCGCCTCACTGACAGCAGCACATCCCCGCCTCACTGACAGCAGCACATCCCACCTCACTGACAGCAGCACATCCCCACCTCACTGACAGCAGCACATCCCTGCCTCACTGACAGCAGCACATCCCGCCTCACTGACAGCAGCACATCCCCGCCTCACTGACAGCAGCACATCCCCGCCACACTGACAGCGGCACATCCCACCTCACTGACAGCAGCACATCCCGCCTCACTGACAGCAGCACATCCCGCCTCACTGACAGCAGCTCATATCTGCCTCACTGACAGCAGCACATCCCACCTCACTGACAGCAGCACATCCCACCTCACTGACAGCAGCACATCTCACCTCACTGACAGCAGCTCATATCTGCCTCACTGACAGCAGCACATCCCCGCCGCCTCACTGACAGCAGCACATCCCCGCCTCACTGACAGCAGCACATCCCCGCCTCACTGACAGCAGCACATCCCCACCTCACTGACAGCAGCACATCCCCACCTCACTGACAGCAGCACATCCTCACCTCACTGACAGCAGCTCATCCCCACCTCACTGACAGCAGCACATCCTCACCTCACTGACAGCAGCACATCCCCACCTCACTGACAGCAGCACATCCTCACCTCACTGACAGCAGCTCATCCCCACCTCACTGACAGCAGCACATCCTCACCTCACTGACAGCAGCACATCCCACCTCACTGACAGCAGCACATCCCACCTCACTGACAGCAGCTCATATCTGCCTCACTGACAGCAGCACATCCCCGCCTCACTGACAGCAGCACATCCCCGCCTCACTGACAGCAGCACATCCCCACCTCACTGACAGCAGCACATCCCCACCTCACTGACAGCAGCACATCTCCGGCTCACTGACAGCAGCTCATCCCCACCTCACTGACAGCAGCTCATCCCACCTCACTGACAGCAGCTCATCCCACCTCACTGACAGCAGCTCATCCTCACCTCACTGACAGCAGCTCAACCTCACCTCACTGACAGCAGCACATCCCCGCCTCACTGACAGCAGCTCATCCCCACCTCACTGACAGCAGCTCATCCCCACCTCACTGACAGCAGCTCATCCCCACCTCACTGACAGCAGCTCATCCCCACCTCACTGACAGCAGCTCATCCCCACCTCACTGACAGCAGCACATCCCCACCTCACTGACAGCAGCACATCCCCACCTCACTGACAGCAGCACATCCCCACCTCACTGACAGCAGCTCATCCCCACCTCACTGACAGCAGCACATCCCCACCTCACTGACAGCAGCACATCCCCACCTCACTGACAGCAGCACATCCCACCTCACTGACAGCAGCTCATCCCCACCTCACTGACAGCAGCTCATCCCCACCTCACTGACAGCAGCACATCCCACCTCACTGACAGCAGCTCATCCCACCTCACTGACAGCAGGACATCCCCACCTCACTGACAGCAGCTCATCCTCACCTCACTGACAGCAGCTCATCCTCACCTCACTGACAGCAGCACATCCCTGCCTCACTGACAGCAGCCCATCCTCACCTCACTGACAGCAGCTCATCCTCACCTCACTGACAGCAGCACATCCCCACCTCACTGACAGCAGCTCATCCCCACCTCACTGACAGCAGCTCATCCCCACCTCACTGACAGCAGTACATCCCACCTCACTGACAGCAGCTCATCCTCACCTCACTGACAGCCGCACATCCCCAGCTCACTGACAGCAGCTCATCCTCACCTCACTGACAGCAGCTCATCCTCACCTCACTGACAGCAGCTCATCCTCACCTCACTGACAGCAGCACATCCCCACCTCACTGACAGCAGCACATCCCACCTCACTGACAGCAGCTCATCCTCACCTCACTGACAGCAGCTCATCCCCATCTCACTGTCAGCAGCTCATCCCCACCTCACTGAAAGCAGCACATGAATTTAGAATCAAAAGGCGTACCTTGGTCCGTAAAGACCACTTTTGGTATTCCTAAGTGGGTATACAGTACATGGTTAGTAGCTCTCTTGCAATGGTGCCAGATTTCATATTACACAGGGGGTATAGCTGTCAGGCAGCATAGTCACCTCTGTCTCCGCGAGCTGTCCCCGGCGTCCCGGGACGTGTATTCCGTTAGGGGACGCGGGATACATGTCAAGTAAACTGCTTCCCCTCACGGGGTTCACTGCGCTCACCTCGCTTCAGGCTTGTCAAGTAATCGTGTAATAGTAATAGTGGGGGGTGAACAGGTCGGGAGGACGCAAATAGTGGGGGTGTTTCAGGAACACATTCACACCTGTCATTTCATCAATCCGAAACAATAATGAGGACACGTGACTACGCTAACTACGGTTAGTCATGAACGTACTGACTACGCTGGCTGCGGGAACACGACGCTGATGCTGACAGGGACGCGGGAACATGACACTGATGCTGACAGGGACACTATGCTGATTACGTAAGTGGCACCTTGAAACTACGCAAATACCAACTTTTATAGTCTGCTCTTCTCCTTTAAGGGCAAACCTAGGAGGCTTAATATAATGTGCCAGACTTATCAAACAGACCAAGCCGACACCTTATGCCATTTTCCATTTCATCCCCTCCCTCTTTTTGTACCCTACCAGTGGACTGCAGCACAGTTCAAAATTCAAATAGGGGAGCCACACTCACTGCCATCAACTGCCATTCCAAACTAACACACTGGCAGTTGGGGTGGCCCCTATTTTAATTTTGAACTGTGGTGCAGCTCCTCCTCTAGAGCAACCACTGCACCCTACCCTTCATTCCTGTTATATTTGGTTTAATCTTCTGAACTCTTGATCACGTATGGCATATGGCTCTGGTGATTAGTGTCACACATTGCTGGCAAATGATGAACCACTGGGAGTTATGCACAGCCTTTACTTTGTATTATCTGACAGAAGCTGGCTTGTTGACTCATTACCTAGCATGTTTTCGAGATGTTATATGATAAGAAGTTTCTGGGAGACAGAAATTGCCTGTGCTGCTTTTCATCTTTGCATGTCAAATATTGTACGCTTGGCCTTTCATGCATTTTACATAGTTGTAGTTTCCATTTTGTTTGTTTTGCCTTCAAACTAAGTAAAAAGATTGCATAAAAAAAGAGATGAAACTGATAGGCACAAAGAAGCTAAAAATAACTGCTACAGACATGAAAGATAACCAAACTCCGTCTCACAATAAACACCCACAGAAAATGATGTTTTATAAACTTCCTTTCACCGATACTCATCTCGGCAGCCGGTTTCATGTATTTAACTTCTTCTCCATCAATAATAACCCGTACAGTAAAAAAGGAAAATAAAGGTAAAATGAATAATCTCAAAAAGTCGTGTGGTTTTTTCCCATTACAAATAAGGGCTTTCGGGATCACAGCTTGAAATCCTTTAAGATATACTGATGAGATGATATCACTCAGCGAGCTGTTATCTCATAGACAATACGGCTCTGACAAAGATGGAGGTTATGGAGTGCAGAACTCCGAGTCATTCCAATTTATTTTTATTTCAAACTTTCTATTTGGCTAAAGGCCTAAGACGTAGAATATAAATTGCGCTTGATTTGTTACAAGCTTAAACGTTGTATTGACTTGTACATTATTACCGGAGCACATCTCTTTTTGGCAACTCACAGTTTAGAGGTTACGGAAAAAAATATCAGAGGTGCCCGGTGCTGACATCAGCTGAGCATCATGGGGAAGGAAGGAACTTGTCAGATTTATTTAAGAAGAACTTTGAACAATGCTGAAGACTTTTGAGGATGAGGCGGTGAAATAAGGGCTTCAGAGGTGGATGTATTACGCAGTGAGAAGAGTGGAGAGGTGGACCAGCGTGTAAGCTGCCCATGGCAAGCAGTGTTTCAAGGTCACACAAAGGGCTAGCCTCTACCGAACACGTACAGTATCTGGGCACTCTGATGAATGCCTACTAGACAACAAGCACCCACTTTGCTGAGTTCTCTGGGCTTCTTGAGCTGCCGAGACAGACCCCTGAATGCCGGACCGGCCAGGCTCCATCCATCAACCTGCCATTCCGGAGCTTGTAGTGTCCAGTCCGGGATGTTCCACTTATTAATACATCCCAGGACCATACAGGGAGGCGGTAATCTCTCTCTCGCTGTCTTCCTGGTGGCAGGTGTCACAGACACCCCGGGACAAACAGGACACCCCCTTCCCCCCTAGATGGGACTCTACAAGCTCCGGAATGGCAGAGTTTGATGACGGAAGCCTGTCTGGGTCGGGTTCCGGGGTCTAGTTACGGTTTTAACCCATTCCCCCGATAGTCGGGCCAGTTGCCAATGTCTGCCTCAGGATAAGTCGCTGATAATATTTCTGCTTTGCAGTAACCACACAGTCCCCACCACCAGCCACAATTAGTTCTCCCCTACATTATATATACCAAGAGTTCAACACTCATCTTAGATTGAGGACTCACTTGGAAAAGGTCGTCATTAACCTTCTGTTCTTTTTTCATGTTCTTTAACTTTGATTTTTTTTTTTGTTGTTTTTTTATTTAACTTTTTTTTACTTTTCTACTTTTAAAGTAAGTGGCAAACTAGTAGTGGTGGTGATGGGCCTGTTTTGGATGGGCGCCCCCACATCTCAGTTTGGAGTCCATTTTGTCAGTCCCAGGACCCACAATTTCTGATGGAAGTTCTGCGTAGCAGTTTGCTGTAAGTCGGAGTCCTCTATGTACAGTACTCAGGCTGTGGTCCGGACATGGCTAACCACGCTGGACACTGTTAGATACTGTGGATATTTTGCACATTTCTATGAGAGATGTGCAAAATATCCACTAAAAATGCTAGCGGCGCTCACATTTGTTATATAAATTCAAATAAAAAATGTGTAAAAAAAAAAGATGTTTTATATAAGGTAGGTATGTGGTCATTAGGTTGACAGCATGTTGGCCGACAGTCATTAGGTCGACACCACTAGGTCGACATGCTGAAAGGTCAACATGGGTCTAGGTCGACATGAAACAAGGTCGACAGATCATTAGATCGACACAAGCATTAGGTCGACATGGTCTAGGTCAACAGTCAAACGGTCGACATGAGATTTTTAACTGTTTTCTTTTGCGCCGACATGTGTCGACAGGCGGTATTTCATGCCCTACCATCCACTAGGGCGTGGCGGGAGACTAAAATAGCATGCAGAGTGTAGCGAGGCACCGTGCCCGAAGCATGGCGAGTGCAGCGAGCCATGCAAGGGGATGCGGTGCACTTTATCCTGTGTCCATGTTGACTGTGTCAACATTCGGGTAAAAAAAATTGTAAAAAAAACCCCAATGTTGACCTTTTCACTGTCGACCTAGACCATGTCAACCTAGACCCATGTTGAACTTTCAGCATGTCAACCTAGTGGTGTAGACCTAATGACCCACACCCATAAGGTAGCAGTACAAGTCCTTATGATGAATAAAAATGTTTGCTTGGCAAATTTCACACCAATTTTGACAAATTCACTTGGCGCTAATTAAAGGGTTAATTCTGAGCAAACCCAGTGATTTTGCCCGTTGAACACTTCTGGAGGTCAGTTGCAGTTTATAACGATGCCCAGCGCCCTTGGCTACATTATTTATAAACACAGAGGTATACATCTAATTGAACTTTAAAAAAAAAAAAAAAAAATAGTAAATCCTGGTCAATCCTCAATGTTTTCCGGGAATACCAGCGAGATGTCATTCCAAGTGTTTGATTATTTTGTGGAAAGCTCAGATGCGGTGACAACTAACATCTCTATATACTGAATGTGTTCTCCCAGGTAAGAAAGAAGCGCCAGCTAAGCAAATAAACACGATAGATAGTGTTTGGGTATAACATGAAATGAAATACATGGGTTATGTAATGAGAAGCAGCGATTGTACAATTCTATGTTGTAGTTATATTTTATCACTCAATAACGTCAGAAAATACTGCACAGTCTGCAACTATTTACCAGGTACCCGCAGATGGCATTTCGGATGGGATTGAATGCTTAGCTTACAGTACTTTGGTTCAGACAGAGTGAGTCATCTTCCGAGGAACAGATTGTAGATCCTAGTTCATATACACACAGGGCCCTCATCAGGGGAGGAAGCAGCGACTGGAGTCCAGGTCCCTAAGAGAAAGGGGGCTTGGGTGGCAGCATTGGGAAATATAGTAGACTAAGATAATCTCACTGCCTATTTTGTCAGAACTGGGCCCCAACAATGGGGCACAGTACACACCTGGGGCGCGTTTTCACTAGCGCTCCTCTAGAGGGAATTTGGACCAGTGCTACATAATTGTGCAAAACCCCAGAACTACAGTACATTTTAATTAAAAATATATACTGTTTCTTATCATAAAGTCTTGGTCGGCATCCATTGAAAGATGAGGGAGGTTCCCACTGGCATGAGAATGGTTGTTTATGTAAAACATGCATTCACGTGCTGGACAAAGGAACCCAGCGTGCGAAGGGGGGTGGGCATACCACCGTTCACCGGGCAGGTTATGGATGAGTCCAGCACGCGAATGCCTACACACACAAAAACAAAATGCCGACATTTAAAATCCTGCCATGGTCAAAATCCCGACAAGGTCAAAATACCGACATTTAAAATCCCGACAAGGTCAAAATACCGACATATAGAATGTACACAGGTGAAAAAGTCAACATGACTTTCGGTCGACAGGTCGTAAGGTCAACATGGGTTTTTTCACTGTTTTTTGACCCGACATATGCCGACAGGCGGTATTTCATGCCCTACCATCCACGTGGTGGGAGAATAAAATAGTGCCCGAAGCTGCGGTTGACTTCCAACTGTGTCCATGTCGACTGTGTTGACATTCTGGTCAAGAAAACAGTGAAAAAAAAACCATGTTGACCTCGCGACCTGTCGAAAGTCATGTTGACTTTTTTACCTGTCTACATTCTATATGTCGGTATTTTTACCTTGTCGGGATTTTAAATGTTGGTGTTTTGACCATGTCAGGATTTTGACCGTCGGGATTTCATACCGAATCCTGCTGCAAAAGATTAGACGCGTATGCTTTATTTTATAATTATGGGCCTAAATCTTTCTCTGTAGCCCTGTGCACATGATCATTGCTTAATGTGTCCAAAACTCAGCAGGGGTCTTCATGAGTGGCCTGCGAAGCTGGTCTCAGTGGGCCCCTGGCCAACATGCACAGTAAATATATATTGCATGACCGGGCACTGTGTTAATGTAATAAACTTGGTCCTTGGTACAGCAAATTAGAGTGTGGACAACTTTCAAAGGAAGTAGGCAGACACAGCAGTAAGTCTTATCAACGTTTCATTTCTGTTGCAGAAATTTCTATATTATATTTTATATATATATATATATATGTTTATATATATATATATATATATATAGAAAGCACTTACCCCCCACACTGTATGTGAAGGATCCAGACCAGCACTCAACGTTGGTGAAGAAAAAAAGGTGTTTATTCCATGCTGTGCAGTACAATAGACAGCTACCTGGCCCGACGGCCGTTTCAACTGGACTCAGCCAGTCTTCGTCAGGGGTCCCCTGACGAAGACTGGATCCTTCACATACAGTGTGGGGGGTAAGTGCTTTCTATTTACTGACTTTATGGACCTTGCACCAGATTCGTTCACATGGAGTGCCGCCCTGCTTAACTTTGTTATATATATATATATATATATATATATACAGGAATGTTTTAAAGATAATGTTGGGAGCCAATCATATCGTCCAGAGCTGGCCCTAGCCCAATTGATGCCCTAGGCAAGATTTTGGCTGGTGCCCCCTAGCACCGCCACTAGTTCCGTCTCTGACCCTGCTCCCCTTTCCCAGCACCATCAACCCTCATCATAGCAGTCATCATTTTGGTGCTCCTACCCGCAATATTTTAAATAGAAACACATAGTGCACACATTCGGTGCGCAGCTCAAACAGGGGTGTGTTCTTGCTGGGAAGGGGCATGGCCACACAATAGTACCCCCAATTCAAATTATGACACACAGTAGTGCAACGTTATTCACATTATATCATGCGATGGTGTCCCTTATTCACGTTACATCCAGGGCCGGCGCTACCCACTCAGCAGCTCCTGCAAAGCAGGGAGGCGCCATGCTGAAAAGGCGCTGTCTCCCTCCCTGCTCTGCTAAAGCTGCCTCAGCCCTCACTGTCACTGCCTCCTGCACGCCGCCCTCAGCGCCTGTCTGACAGCGGGCGGCAGTATGGAGAGGCTGAGCAGCTCCCTGCACCGCGCACACACTGTCCTCCTCCTTCGATCTGCCCCCTCTTCCTCACGGACACTTGCGCTGAGGCATGTAGCGCTGTCTGTGAATGCATGGATGACATGTCATCTCCGGATCCGCCCCCTACCCATTGCTCCATGCGCCTGTCAGCTGTCAATCAAATGACAAACAGGCAGCAACGCCGCCTCCCCTTACTTCCCTCTTCTCAGTGTGCTGTGCCAGTGCCACTGCCAGTCCTCAACACTCTGCCCCCTCTATCTCCTCCCCTCTTCTCCCATCTCCTCCTTCTCTCACCTCCTTTCCCCCTCAGTCACGAGTGCTGCACATACTTTTTGTACTGCTTTCGGATCGCATCGCACACACATTGCATGCATGCCGTGCGATGCGATCTAGCCCATAACATATGCGATTCTCGCAGCGTGTATGGGCACCTTTAGTGCCTGCAACATTTTGCAGACACAGCACTGAGATGGTGTATGCATACATGTACATGCACCCGAGATCCTCCATAGGATCACATGTTGCCTATGCTCCCACAATCGGGCTGCAGCTTGTTGCAATGGCAATGTGAAAGGGCGCAAAATGTATGGTTTGCAGGAGGGCGCCGGACACCCTAGCCCCGGCCCTGGTTACATCACACAGTATTACCACTTTACCTTATATACATTACTCCTCACATTATTCACATTATACCCTTAGAAAAAAATCCTGAGAAAATATTGTATTTTAAGCACCTCCATGGCCACACTGCAACCCAGCACAAAGCAGTGTGTGCTTGGCAGAGGAGAAGAGCTGCAGCTACTGCTGTCACTTAAGGAGAGGGGGCCTGGGGACCCCACTGGGCCCTTCCATCAGACTTTGGCCTGGGTAATTTGTACCCCCTACCCCTTTCTCTCGGCACCCCTGAAAATACCACACAGTAATGCCCCCACATGACACACATTATGAATGTCCTTATAACCATAATGCCCCTTTAGTAATGCCAACCTTTAGTAATGCCCTTCATACACATAATGACACACATAATGCCCCTTACACATATAGTATATTGCACATTATTAATGCCCTTATACACATGACACACATAATGCCCATTACACATATGTTGCACATTATTAATGCCCTTATACACATGACTCACATAATGCATGTTAAACATATGTCGCACATTATTAATGCATTTATACATGACACACATAATGCCCCTTACACATATGCCAAACACTATTGCACAACCAACCCACCCACAGACAGCACTCGCACAGCCGCTAACACTGGGACCTCTGCCTCTGCTTGGATACAGATGTTTCCTCATCCATCTTGACTCAATAGGCCATGCAGCTCCTGGCCAGTTCTGCTAACGTTTGGTGCCTTTTTTTGCTCAAAATTCATCTTATTTGCATTGTTATGTGACCAGCAAACACAATGAGCTTCCAATGATTAAAATGATATGCGGCATGCCTATATTCTGTATGTGACTGTGGCTGTACCTGCATACGGAATGCTATGTTACAGTGATGTCCATGAATACACTATTTCATATGCAGATACAGCCTCACTCACACACAGAATATAGGCATGCTGCATATCATTTTAATCAGCAGAAGCTGCTGATGCCCCTAGGCATTCCAAATGCCCTAGGCAATTGCCTAGTTTGCCTATGCCTAAGGCCGGCTCTGATATCGTCTGATATCGTCAGGGCCCGATCTATGATAACATACCCTCCAACTGTACCGTCTTAGCTGGTACAGTACCATATTTTAACGGTCTGTACCGGCTAAAATAAACTATACCGATTGTACTGGGTTTTTTTTAACTTCAGCTCTGGCTGATTGAGGGACTCTGGGAGATGTAGTTCATAACACTGCCGACTGCTCCCCAAGGAGCATGGAGGAGCGGCCGGCCAGGACTACATCTCCCAGGGTGCACGGCGGAGGGCTGTGACAGGCTTGCCTCCTCCTGCTCAGGCAGCGACTGTGGTTGGAGGATGTCCCGGCCGCTATAGCACAAGCTGCCACCGCCGGGGTGGCGTGACATCACCGCAGCATGGAGAACCCGACAGCGGGGACAGTCGGCGATCTTATGGCCAGACCCCGCACAGCTGACGAGGTAGGGACAGCCAGCGCAGTATTTATAGTAAAATGGGCACATGTAGTTGAAACTAAAATGGTCAAGGCCACACCCCGTTTACCCATGGCCACTCCCCTCTATCTATGGCCACACCCCTGCACTGGTTTTTTTAGTTGGAAATGTTGGAGGGTATGCGATAAGGAAGCTTTTGGCAGGGGCTTCAGATTCTGGGGACGCCTCTGAGTCTGACTATCACAATATTAAGGAGGACTCTGAGAGAGGCATCTTTGTTGAACTTAGTGTCTGATTCAGGAACGATTGGTCCCCGGCTGCTGTAATTGCACATTTATGGGTAACTAACTTCATACATACCTATACACACTGACAAAATAAAAAAAATAAAAAACACTGACAGACCCTGTCTTGTATATGTCTCTATTACAGTATTGTATACCTGTAACATTATGCTAACATTGCTCTTGGCCACTAACTATATTCATGCGTTGTTATCTCACTGTCAGAGTCCCTGGTGAAGCCACTCTTACAAGTCAGAGTGACTGACAGTCCCGGCTCTGCCAGCTCTCATTAATCTCAAACATGAGTGCCGAGACTGTGCAGTTACCCTAATGTAGCTGAATTGGAGAACTGACAGGTATGTTAAGACTGTGACTGTAAGTGCACTTGTTAGGAATTAAAGTTTTCTGATTCAATAAATAAAAAAATGCCTGCTATTCCTCTACATCGTGTTTAGCTGTTCCTTATATACTGTATGAAGAACCGGTTTTCTTTCACTTACATCTCTTATTATCAAATCATTTCTAGTAAATGATAATGTTAAAAAAAACAATCAGTTAAACACATTAAATGTTAGATTATATATTAGAGATGAGCACTGTGGATTTGGATTATTCACCGGGATTTGGATTTGGCTTTGTCAAGTGGCAGTGAAAGGCTTCGGATTTGGATTTTTTTTTTCAAAAATGGTCAAAAAACACCCAAATCAAGTAATTTTTATATTTTTTTTTTGTCCCTAGAGTAATAGTAACCTCAATAACATTCATTGTCAGCCCTTTGCAGACAATTTTGACCACTTTACAGCTCACAATATTGTGTTTATTCAATTTTGGCGAAGGTCTGCAGCAAGCTGGCTGGTTATTAACACACGGAACATCTGACAGTATCAGGATGGTGTATTGGGGTGCAGTACACAAAAACAATAAAGAACAAAATTATTTTTTGGTTTTACTTATGTTTTTATGCGCAGCTTGTATAACACCGTGTGGAGGCAGAACAATCACACACGGAACTGCTGACAGTATAGTATAGGTGCAGTACACACAAACAATAAAGAGAAAAATTGTTTTATATTTTTACTGTTTTTTTTTGTAATGTGCAGCTTGTATAACGCTGCGTGGAGGAAGAACAATCCCACACAGAACTTATGGTGTATACTATTAGTGTGCAGTACACACACAAAAAAAGAAAGAATAGCAACATTTTTTTTTTAATGGACGGGGCTTGTGCATGGAGACAGAACAATCACACACGGAACTTGTTCTCACAGTACTACTGGATATGGTATTTGGATTGCAGTGCAGCACACCACACACCACAATGAAAAAAAAAAATTAAAAGCTGACTGACTGCCAGTCTGTGTACCCCACTACAAGTCTGCCTAACACACAACCAGTACAATACAATAACCCATCACACACCCCAGCACAAACCCCTCTGCACAGCACAAACCCCTATGCACTGCACAGCACCCCTTTGCACTGCACAACACCCCTCTGCACTGCACAACATATATATATATATACATATATATATATATATATATATATAGATCACTACATTGTGGCTCTGTGTTTCATTCCATATTGAATTCCGTTGGAGTGCCGCCCCCTCTGTGTCTTTTGATACTCACCTGCTATATATATATATATATATATATATATATATATATATATATATATATATACTGTATACAGCAACAATATGCTGGCACTCAGGTAAAATAGCCACCGAGAGGGTGCCTTCCCATATAGATAATACAAAGTCCAGCTGGGGGGCGGCACTCCAAAGAAATGATCACGCAGTCAAACAGTCATAAATGTGTATTGATGCCCTGAGGACGGGGTGATTCCCCGAAAGCGCTTGTCGCTATAATACACGCTTTTTTCATTTATGACTGTTTGACTGCGTGATCATTTCTTTGGAGTGCCGCCCCCCGCTGGACTTTATATACTGTATATATATAACACAATACCCTTCTCTCACGCTAAAAATATCTCAGTCATACAAATCATTAGATGATGCGGCTGCTTTCCTCACTAAGAGGCATATGTATTATGTCATGGGAAGTAATAAAGATAAGGTGATGATAACGCAGCAGCCAATCTGCCCCTGTCTCATTACAGGATTTGCTTGACAAATTACAGTTAGGGGCTCACTGGTTTCTGCATTATCACCTTCTATTTTATCACTTCACCAAACTTAATAAATCTGCCCCTTAGTTCCCTGTTAGTGGGGACAGGATAGAACATACACAGACAGTAGTGAATTAGCGCCTCAACAA
The DNA here is from genome assembly GCF_055691185.1 of Crinia signifera. Classification (NCBI taxonomy): domain Eukaryota; kingdom Metazoa; phylum Chordata; class Amphibia; order Anura; family Myobatrachidae; genus Crinia; species Crinia signifera. The sequence goes on from NC_139217.1 coordinate 30,065,919, forward strand.
ACAATATGAATAGATCAGACCTTACTGATCATCCTTTTAATAATAAAAACTAGAGATCCAGACACCCCCGAACACCCCCCTATCCAAACGTGTTGACAAGCCTTTCCGGCGCCCGCAGGGTTCCCTGTCGGATCTCGTGAGATATGGACAACGTCACTACAACGTCACTATACTGTATGTATATAAGGACGACCGGGCGGACGCCATGTTCACTCCAGTCTAGAAGATTGAACAGTGTGCATGTCTGGCTGTCTTCCCTGGCGCCCACCCAGGTGCTCACTCTCCCACCCCACTGTGCAACCTGCGTGGTGTAGTAGCTTTAACTACTACACTGCTGATAGTGACAAGTTCAAACTGCGTGGTGTAGTACAAGTCTCACCTCACCTGTGTGCACACCGGTGCTGCAAAATAATCGGTGCTGCAAAATAATCAATCTAATTTTTTGGGGACAATAAGGGTTACTGACGTAAATAAATTCCTTAAAATCCTTTTCAATTTTTTGTGTGTCTGCTGCTATGTGACTGTTAGCTGGGACAGGGTACTACAAGTCTCACCTCACCTTTGTGCACACCGGTGCTGCAAAATAATTAATCTAATTTTTTGGGACAATAAGGGTTACTGACGTAAATAAATTCCTTAAAATCCTTTTCAATTTTTTGTGTGTCTGCTGCTATGTGACTGTTAGCTGGGACAGGGTACTACAAGTCTCCCCTCCCCTGTGTGCACACCGGTGCTGCAAAATAATCGGTGCTGCAAAATAATCAATCTAATTTTTTTGGACTTTAAGGGTTGCTGATGTAAATAAATTCCTTAAAATCATTTTCAATTTTTCTGCTGCTGTGTGACTGTTAGCTGGGACAAGCCAGGGTAGTACAAGTCTCAACTCACCTGTGTGCACATCGTACATCGGTGCTGCAAAATAATCTCTGCTGCGAAAAAAGAAATCATTCTTTTTTTTTTTACAGTAAGGGTTGTGTCTCTGCTGCTGTGTGGCTGTACTCCAGAAAGATAATGGATAACTAAAATATGGACGCTCCAATAGTACAAGAACCACTTCCTCCAAGTGCTGAAGCTGCTGCCACTAGTCAAGACATAGAACATGATGATGAAATGCCATCAACGTCGTCTGCCAATGCCGATGCCCAATGTCGAGGGCCTGTGAAATCCAAAAGGCAAAGTTGAGTACGTTTAAAAAAATAAATAAATGTAAGTCCTTGGAGGAGAAACGTAAGCTTGCCAATATGCCATTTACCACACGGAGTGGCAAGGAACGGCTAGCGGCCTGGCCTATGTTCTTGACTAGTGGTCCAGCTTTACACGATGATCACAGACCTCCTCCTCACCCCCCCCTTAAAATGTAAAGAGAGTTAAGATGTCAACTACGATTCAGCCTTCTAAATACACGGTATCACAAATCCCCAAGGAGAGTCCAAGGGCGTTGGCGGTTGCGATGCCTGACCTTCCCATCACTGTACAGGAAGAGATGGCTCTCTCCACCATTTGCAGTACGCCCCCTGCATATGCTGGAAGGATCACCCACAGTCCAGTTCCTGATTGTGAAGTTGTCAATGTTGTACACCAGGAGGAGGAAATTGATGTAGCTGGCACTGAGGAGGAAGTTGATGAGGAGGAGGATGCTGCTGATGGTGATGCCAATTTTTTTAATGGAACCCTGCGCTAATCTAAATATTGCACCATATACTGAAATCACAAGTCCATACAAGGATTAAAAATGTCGGCTGCTTCTCACACCTATCCTGCTACTGAATCACACTTAGGGTGTTACAGGTGTCTCTGGGAAGCCCTCCTGCAGTGCTAATGGAAGCACTGTACCTTAAGCACAGATAACACATGACTGTGTCACATTCACAGACATACTGTAATGCAGATGAAGATATTCCGAATATTATACTGGTAGGCCCGCCGCTGCCGCTCTGACCCTGCATCATATAACCAGATGCCATCGGAAGACAACTTAAAAAGTGACAGGAGCCTGCAAGAGATGCTTGTGGTGGCCCGCAAAATTGCTGGACACTTTTGCAATTCTGCCACTGCCTGCCGAAGGCTGGAGCGGAAGCAAAAACTCCTTAACTTGCCCTGCCATCACCTCAAACAAGAGGTTGTGACGCGCTGGAACTCCACCCTCTATATGCTGCAGAGGATGGAGGAGCAGCAAAAGGCCATTGAAGCCTACACAGCCACCAACGACATAGGCAAAGGAGCAGGGATGTACCTGACTCAAGTGCAAGTGCAAATACTAAAAGGGGATATAATAAGGAAGGGGGTTATGTTTGGCCAGTAGGTTCCGCTCCTTTGCAGCTCTGCAGTGCAGCTATTCCATTCATTGGCTTCTCTTTTTGACCTGTGTAAGAAACCCTTGGCCATTGACAATGTATTCGTGTATTGCTTCCACTCGCCTAACTTGCTGGAAAACAATTTCTTTTGGAAGCTCCGAGCAGATCTCAGTGTGGCCAAATCATCCGGTGCTCCTTGGCTATATGTATTTAAATACCTATCAACCAATGATGTAAAATCAGCTAACATGGTATCCAACAGTGCTCGGCGCAGATTTAAGCGGTGTAAGACTTCCAGAGCCAATTCTTTGAGCAAATGTGTAGACATTGGACGATCAAGCTATATAGTTGGGTTATCCTTTATTAAAGTTTGCTTGTAAGTCAGGAATGAAACTTGTGAAGACGGCATGTTAAGAACATTCCTTAAGTGAACACATACGATTAGGAAATAAGCCCCAGGTTTCCATGAAGAACAGGTATACATATCCTACCTGTGTATCAAAGACATTGCAGAACCACCCCATAGTCATGGGACGAGACATCCGCCAGCCAGCAACAGTCATGGACCACGTTCAGAATGCTTTTGTCTTATAGCACAATTTGTAGCCCGTTTCTGAAAACCCCAGGCTCCAAGAGAAGGACATCAAAAAGATATATACGCATCTTTTCGTAGCCACCTGCAGCCAGCACAACTTTCCATGGCGACAAAAGTTCAGTCCCACTGCACCTGAGCTCAGGACTTTCTGGCTCTGTAGATGTCGAATTGCAGGACCAAGCATAGGCTGGAACTGGTCTATTACAACATTGTCTGCATTTTCATCCTCAACTGCCCGTTTAATGCTGTGCAGGTAGATCAGGCTCTCTCACTTCCCCGGCAGGTTTCCCAGCATCTTCAACGCTCTCTAGTGATAAGGTTTTATCTCTTTCATTAGCTGTAGTTTCTGGCTCTAGACTTGAAGGACCAGACGATTCTTCTTGGTTCCACTTTCAGAATGGTATGCCCAAAGAGGATTTTTGTTCCAGGCACTTCTTTCCCAGTTGCTAAATCCTTAACTTTTCTTAAAGTGATTGTACGGCTCGCATCAATACTCAATGGCATGCCCTGAAAGCATCCATTGGTGGTTGTAAATTTGATATCCTTCCCAATGACATTCGTTAGTAATCTAGTATCAGTTACTACATCCATGCTAAACATGTATTACGGGCACAGGACCGAGCACAGCACAAACTGCCGGCAGCAACTGCAAACAATCGCACCCTCCTAAAGACATTTTATCACAGATCCCCAAGGAGAGTCAAAGGGTGTTGGTGGTTGAGATGCTGGACCTCATCACTGTGGTGGAGGATTACTTTGGTGACAGCATCCAAGTAGACATGTCAGACAGTCCTTACCTGTACTGGCAGGACAAAAAAAGCAGTTATGTAGCCCCTGTACAAAGTCAAACTGGCTCTATTTTACCTGAGTTGTCCCCCCTCCAGTGTGTACTCTGAAAGAGTTTTTAGTGTAGCGGGGACCCTGGTCAGTGAGCAGTGTAGCAGATTGCTTCCGCAAAATGTGGAGATGATGTTCATCAAAATGAATTGGATGAGGATGAGGATGACATCTTGCCTCTATAAAGCCAGTTTGTACAGGGAGAGGTGACTTGCTTTTTTTTGTGGGGCCCAAACATACCAATCATTTCAGCCACAGTCATGTGGCAGACCCTGTCGCTGAAATGATTGGTTTGTTAAAGTGTGCATGTCCTATTTATGCAACATAAGGATGGGTGGGAGGGCCCAAGGACAATTCCATCTTGCACCTCTTTTTTTGACCATTATGTGCTTTTTGGGGCCTAGTTTTTGAAACAGCCCTCCTGTCTGCTGCTGCAGTGCCACTCCTAGATGGGCCACGTGTTTGTGCCGCCCATTTGTGTAGCTTAGCATAGTTATCCAGCTACCTCGGTGCAACCTTTTGCCCTAAAAACAATATTGTGAGGTGTGAGGTGTTCAGAATAGACTGGAAATAAGTGAAAATGAATGATATTGAGATTAATAATAGCGTAGGAGCAACAAATTTTGCAATTTTAGCAGTTTTTATGCTTTTTTAAAAAAAAAATCAGAACACGAAACACGAAAATGGTGGTGTTTTGGAACAGATCCAGATCCAAAACATTGCCCAACGTTACTTAGCTGCGACACCATCAGCTAAGTAACGTTCAGGGTATGCAGACCGCCCATTGCAGCTCCGTTCTGGAATCCAGGATATCTCTGTCTGAAGCTGGAAACGATGAGCTCCATCATCTGTACATGTAAAAACAACAGCGGGGGTCATTAACAAACTGCAGGAGCGAGCACCGTTTGTCTTTAGATGCATCCTCACTTAGTAATATTATAAACAATATCGCTCATAAGGTCCAAAATGAGCTATACCGTTCATTATATCACCCAGATTGAAGGCTATACCCAAGAAATGATGCGCGCTTCCACGGGTCATTAACGACCCACCCTTGTCTTCTCATGTAAAAACGAGGGAGGTCATCATCAATGAAGGCCATGCTGAAGAATGTAGCATGGTCACAGAACCCCGGCAGCGGGAAGTGTGTATGCAGTAGCGGAATTCTGGGAGGCAATGGAGTCATTTCTCAATGGGCTCCCGGCCTAAAGGGGTACTGACTCAATTGCTCCCACCGGGTCCCCAACAGGTGTTGGCTCTCCTCTGCTACTGCTGGGTCCATGCTGGTTCTCCCTGCTGCTGGGGTTTTCTGCCCCCCCCCCCCCCCAGCACCGGACGTCCACATGTAGTTTGCCTGGCTCCCCTCTGTTACTCCTGTGTCCCTGCTGGCTCTCCCCCGCTCGCCATGCATCCACATGTAGTGCACCCGGCTCTCCCCAGCTACTGCCGTGTCCCTGCCGGCAGCCGGCTCTCCACCCTGCTGCCTGATCCTATATATGTGTGTATGCACTTGGTGATGTTGCCACCCCACCAAGTCACCTTGACGTCCATGGTGTCTGGTAGTGGAAAGTATGTATATCGCTTAAGACTTTTCCGAAATATATCCTCAAATCATCTTAGCTACAGATGGGTCAGGTCCCATCTTTGCAGGGGATGGCGATGGCGATGGTGAGAAGGAGACGCGCGCGCACGAGTGGCGCGCGCGTCCCCTTCCGACGGCGCTTCCATCCGTTCCCCGGGTCCCCGCCGGCTTGCCGGCGGTAACCCGGGGTCCCCGCCGCCTGCCCGCACCCCCCCCCTAACCCCCCCTAACCCTGTCCGTCTCCCTGAGGCGGAGACGGACAGGGTTTCCGTCGCGCCAGCGACGGAGACTGAGACGCGCGTGCGCGTGAGACGCACGCGCGTCTCAGTCTCCTCGCTGGCGTGGCTGCTGGCGGGTCGCCAGCGCGTACGTTCTGGCGACCCGCCAGCAAGGATGGCAACCATAACATACTGTAAAAGCAACTTTGTATAAATGTCCATCTAATTATCGCTATACCAGGAGAACACGCCTGTGCTATACTTACAGTGCACCACGACCCTTCAAAGCTATTATACTGAAGTAGCGCATCGATTTACCAGTTAACTTTAATTTCTGGGATTCATTTTTTTGCAAGATAATCGTTGTCACTTGATATTAACGAGACTCTTCCCGTCTTTGGGGCCGCAGCGTTTTTTCGTGCGTGAATCTATGTCCCCCCATGCTCATGAAGCAGAGTGAACTTTAAAACGTGGTATTAATAATTGTTAAGCAGAGCGTTCCGTTGCATAGCAGTAAGTAACTCTGACAGGGCCTGCAGTGCTGCTGTAACTGATCACCGTATGGAACCTGTCTCCAGGTTTTTTTTTTTTTTAACTCCACTTAGCATACTTTAAGAACTGCGGTGTCACCTCACAATTTCCCTGCCATTAATTTTATTTTCAGTCCTGCTCCAACTATCAAAAATAAGTTCAGAAAGTTTCCGTACTTCACAGAGCACCATCAGCACACTCGCGGAGCTGGGGCTGTAATTACTTCTCCTGCATCCTTCACTACCTGCTGGACACCAATTTCCTTTTATAATATTTTATACCCAGAAAGAATCCGAGTATTAGGATGAAGAAATAGCTTCAAAAATGGCACGTAATGAAAAACGGTCTTGGTGCAATTTTAATACTCTGGGGCATATGTATCAAAGCCAGGGCTGTTGTAAGGCTTCTCAGCACCCTAGGCAAAACTTTAACCTACTGCCCCCCCCCCCCCCCCCAACCCCCTCCAAAGAGGCTCCCAAAAATTGTTTGGTCCTCCCAGCCCTTCCTGGGAAGATGAACAAGTCCCTTGCTTTCCTTGCTTTCCCTGGAGGCCTCCCTTTGACACCCACAACAGAGTACAAGGAGGAGGGGGCAGTAAAGTAGGAGAGTACATCTCAAGGGAAAGTATGGGGGTGATGTCTTAGAAGTTGCACATTCCTCATAGACAGCCATGATTTTTTGATAGGCAGACTTGGTGGCACCCCCCCAGAACCGGGTGCCCTAGGCAGGTGCCTAAAGCTGCCTAATGGTAGAGCCGGCCCTGATCAAAGCTTGGAGACGTTTAGGACCGTCGCCCGACCGAATCCCTAAGCCGCAATGTAATATCGACTTACAGATTTATAGCTAAAAACTCTGGTATTTGGTAGTAATGCACATAAAAGGAATGTAAGTAATATACACATAATGTACAGTATGTCGTCCTTGTCCTATTCCCTGTAGTCTGGCTACCAATAAAAAATATAGTGATTGTTCTAATAGGTTAATTAGAGTTGAACCTTTCAACTAAAGATGTGTTTGATAAACACAAAGGGGGTACATTTACTAAGAGGAGAGTTCTATTGAAGCTGAGATGTTGCCCATAGCAACCAAATCAGATTCTACTTATCTATTTATGGAATTTATTTGTCATACCAGTACTAACTTTACGGAATCCATTTTGTCACCAAGGGCCTGATTCAGAGGTGATTCAGACACAATGGACTTGCTAAAATCTGCTAATGACTTAGTTAATGTCTTGTTCAGAGATATCCACCACGGCATATCATATCTGCCACAGACGTCCAAAATATGGAACACTCTGAACACCGGCTGCGCATCGGTGCACCATTGACCTCCCCCCGAGTACCATCGCCCCCCCCCAGTACCATTACGCCCCCCCCCCCCCCCCCCGAGTACCATTACTTACCTAGCTGCAGCAGCGCGGCATCGCCCTTGTTCCGGCACGCCTCCACTCTCTGTGTGCCTCTCGTCAGGAGCGCACACTGCACAGTGCAGCCTGCAGAGAGCCGATACCCTCTGTGTCCTAGGCTCGGTGCTCTGGAGGTTGCACTATGTATCGTGCGTGCCTTGCTGGGGGGGCGCCGGGTGGGGGAGGCGGTGTGCATCCATAGGGGTGGCACTGAGCCGCTGTGGCTGTGGGCAGCTGCCCGGGCCCCTCCAGAGGCCTGGAGCCCAGGACAGCTGTACCCACAGCACCCCCCTGTCGGCGGCCTTGTATGCAGTCCTAGAATTTTCCCCACCGATAAAGACACCAGGCCCTCTTCACCAGCGTATGAGATAGCAGTGCAACACTGCAAAATGGCCACAGCATGCCTGCGTTTTTCAAGGCACCCTCTGTTCTTCTTACAAACATGGTCGACACCTCAGAAAGTTGACATGGGCTTAGGTCGAGAGTGTCATTAGGTTAACACAAACATTAGGTCGACATGAGCAAGGTCAACAGTCAAAAGGTCGACATGGGTTTTTCACCTTTTCTTTGAGCTGACATGTGCCGATGGGTGGTATTTTATGCCCTATCAACCACTAAAGTGCAGAGGGAGAATAAAATATTGTGCGACATGTAGCGATACGGTGTCCATGTTGACGGTGTCGACATTTGTGTAAAAAAAAAAGTGAAAACCCCATGTCGACCCTTTGACTGTCAACCGTGCCCATGCCGACCTAATGCTTGTGTTGACCTAAGGACCATGTTGACCTAAGACCATGTTGACCTCAGTTGTGTCAACCTATACCCAGTGATATTTCTTCCATCACTGTCAGTGACATTTCCTCTGTCAGTGTCAGTGACAATTCTTTCCTCAGTGTCAATGACAATTGGTCCATTGGCATCAGTGATATTTCTTCCCTCAGTGTCAGTGATATTTCTTCCCTCGGTGTCAGGGACAATTCTTCCCTCGGTGCCAGTGACATTTATTCGCTCGGTGCCAGTGACAATTATTCCCTCGGTCTCAGTGACATTTCTTCCCTCAGTGTCAGTGACAATTCTTCCCTTTGTCTCAGTGACATTTCTTCCCTCGGTCTCAGTGAAATTTCATCCCTCAGTGTCATCAACAATTCTTCCCTTGGTCTCAGTGACATTTCTTCCCTCAGTGTCAGGGACAATTCTTCTCTCAGTGTCAGTGACATTTCTTCCCTTGGTGTCAGTGACAATTCTTCCCTTGGTGTCAAGTACAATTCGTCCCTCGGTGTAAGTGACATTTCTTCCCTTGGTGTGAGTGACAATTCTTCCCTCGGTGTCAGGGACAATTCGTTCCTCAGGGTCATCAACAATTCTTCCCTCTGTACCAGTGACCATTCTTTCCTCATTGTCAGTAACAATTCTTCTCTCAGTGTCAGTGACAATTCGGTACTCTTTACCTAGAAGGGCGCCCACGATTTTGATCGTGGGCATCATTAGGGAAAAAAATTGCGCCGGTCGCATCGGATGCGACCAAAAAATCGCATGCGATGCGACCGACGCGATGACCGCGATTTCCCATAGGGAACAATGTTAAATGTCCCAATTGACCCGATTTTCCTGTTCCATGTCCCAATTGACCCGATTTTCCATAGTGAACAATGTTAAATGGCCCACAGAGGCCAAATAGGCACCCTGAAGTGTGAAATGGGCCCCTCAATTGTTAACGCCACCCCACGATCAACGTCAACCCGAAGCGTGGCGAGCGCAGCGAGCCCGCGAGGGGCGGCGGTACGCGTCCTACGACCTTTTCATACCCCCACTATCCACGTCGGCGTGGAGTTGAGAAAAAAAAGTGTGCCGAGCGCAGCGAGCCACCGAGCCCGAAGCGTGGCGAACGCAGCGAGCCCCGCGAGGGGACGCGGACAGCTGTGAAGCCCGCGAGGGGACGCGTAAAGCTGTGAAGGTGTCCGCGTCCCCTTGCGGGGCTCGCTGCACTCGCCACGCTACGGGTTCGGTGGCTCGCTGCGCTCGCCACACTTTCTATTCTCAACTCCACGCCGACGTGGATAGTGGGGGTATGAAAAGGTCGTAGGACGCGTACCGCCGCCCCTCGCGGGCTCGCTGCGCTCGCCACACTTCGGGTTGACGTTGATCGTGGGGTGGCGTTAACAATTGGGGGGGCCATTTCACACTTCAGGGTGCCTATTTGGCCTCTGTGGGCCATTTAACATTGTTCACTATGGAAAATCGGGTCAATTGGGCCATTTAACATTGTTCCCTATGGGAAATTGCGGTCATCGGTCGCATCGCATGCGATTTTTTAGTACATGCGATGCCTGCGATTGCCGCGATGGGCGCCCTTCTTGGTAAAGAGTACTGACAATTCTTCTCTCAGTGTCAGTGACAATTCTTCCCTCAGTGTCAGTGACAATTCTTCCCTCAGTGTCAGTGACAATTCTTCCCTCAGTGTCAGTGACAATTCTTCCCTCAGTGTCAGTGCCAATTCTTCCCTCAGTGTCAGTGACAATTCTTCTCTCAGTGTCAGTGACATTTCTTCCCTCAGTGTCAGTGACATTTCTTCCCTTGGTGTCAGTGACAATTCTTCCCTCATTGTCAGTAATAATTCTTCTCTCAGTGTCAGTGCCAATTCTTCCCTCAGTGTCAGTGACATTTCTTCCCTCAGTGTCAGTGACAATTCTTCTCTCAGTGTCAGTGACATTTCTTCCCTCAGTGTCAGTGACATTTCTTCCCTTGGTGTCAGTGACAATTCTTCCCTCATTGTCAGTAATAATTCTTCTCTCAGTGTCAGTGACAATTCTTCTCTCAGTGTCAGTGACATTTCTTCCCTCAGTGTCAGTGACATTTCTTCCCTTGGTGTCAGTAACAATTCTTCCCTCAGTGTCAGTGACAATTCTTCTCTCAGTGTCAGTGACATTTCTTCCCTCAGTGTCAGTGACATTTCTTCCCTTGGTGTCAGTAACAATTCTTCCCTCAGTGTCAGTAACAATTCTTCCCTCAGTGTCAGTGACAATTCTTCCCTCAGTGTCAGTGACAAGTCTTTCCTCAGTGTCACCATCAATTCTTCCTTCAATGTCAGTGACAATTCTTCCTTCAATGTCAGTGACAATTCTTCCTTCAATGTCAGTGACAATTCTTCCTTCAATGTCAGTGACAATTCTCGGATGATTTTGATTAAACAACAACAAAACACCACAATACTGCACACTGGATAATATCTCTATGCCCCTTAAAAATATGCGCGTGTACGCTAACCTTTAATGCAATGTAAATTGTCTCAGAGAAGTTCACCATACCTCTCGCTGTGCTGTATATAAACTTTGTTTTTATTATTATCTTCTGACATCTACAGTAAAATAGTCCGAAACTTGGTTGACATGGCAACGTAAAAGGTCTTTTCAGTGTTAACTTGAACGGTCTCTCTCATCTAGTTCTACGTGTTCCATGGAATCAATCTGCTACATCTGGAAAGTCGCTTGTTAGGTGAGAGGGATCACAGAACTCAATTCTTTATTATATAAAGATCACATTGTGGTTGTTCTTTTTCTTCAGTGTATTTTCAGCAACATTGTGGCAGTATGGATTCAGTCCTTCAGATACCTGCGTACATCCCACTTAAGGGGTGTACGCACGGTGCGATTGCCTTGCTATATTGCTGCTCCGTCTTCATTCGAGTTTGCTGAGTAATATATATAGTAATATACATATATATATATATATATATATATATATATATATATATATATATATATATATATATATATATATATATATATACTTCCAATGGGGTGATGGCACTCACGGAAACAAGAGACTCAGACGCAAGTAGTAGCTTGACGTTTCAATTCAAAATAGAAGAATTTTCCTCAGAAGCAATTGACAATACAACAAATACACGCTTAAGTACCTGAGAGCCGGAGGTGGTCAGCTGTACGTCCGTTACTCCCGTCTCTGCCTCTCCTGTCGTCACACGGAGCGCTGCGGCGCATCCCCGATGACGTCATTGAATGACGGCCGGTTACTAAGCAACCACAAACAATCCACGGCTGCTTCAGCAGGCTCCCGTGCACACGCCCCTGTAATATAGGGCTTCCGTCCTTGTTGAATACATAAGAGAGCATACTCACAGTCTCACGAATGACGTAGGAGGCGTCGGCCGGTTGCTAGGGAACCACAGACTGAGGGAAAAACAAACAAAAAAACAATATATAAAGGACTGTACTTAATCAGCATCAAAGAGACACAGTGGAGCAAAAAAATATAATAATTATAGAAAAGAAAAGGTGAATCATGATCACTTATATTAATAGCGAGCAAAAAAAGAGAAAGAGAAAAAGGAGAAAAACATTACAGGTATAAGTAGAAATTAATATTTCAGTAATAGGAAAAAAAATTCGGAAAAAATCCTAAAAAATCCTAAAAAATCCTAAAAAAAGCAATTCAAATTCATCTGTTCATTCAGCCCGTGTGGGTTGACAGTGTCCAATTTATAGATCCAACAGGCCTCTTTTTGGAGAAGGATCCTGCCACGATCTCCTCCACGGATGTTATTGGGGACGCTGTCAATAATCTTAAAGGGGATAGTTGAGGGACCATGTTTCATCTGAAAATGCCTGGCCACAGGTTGTTCAGTGTCCTTGCCCTCAATGGCCAGTCTGATGGAGCTTCTATGTTGCGCCATGCGGTCTTTAAATTTACAAGTGGTCTTGCCAATGTAGGCAAGTCCACATGGACACTTAGGGCCTTATTCTGATCGGTGCGTACATTACCGAATTCTTATGGAGCGGGCCGCACACAACGCTATGCGGACATCGACCGTAGAAACGCCCATTGAGCCCCCGCATTCGGACGGACTCACTCTTTAAGAACAGGGCGTGTGTACGGACGACATAAAAATCTTGCGTGTGCGGTGGACACGTACAGATTCGGCACGGTCTTACAGCGTAAGCACGGTCTTACCGCGTTAGAACGTACGGGAATCTGGCCGTAGGCACCGATGCGGAGTATTTACGCTCAATACAACAGTATTTTTCGGAGCACACACAGCGAACACATGAGCCACGTATGCAATTAGGCAACCTCATTAAAAAGTGATTGTTGTCTATTTGAATCAATTAAATCCTAATATATACTGAAACACATTACTACTATATTCCTTACACACATTTACCCTTACAGCATGTGAACATAACATAATCTATATACAGTATGTACAGTTTGCTTATTTTAAAGATTATAAACAAGTTACACATATACTTTTCCATTTTTAAAAAGCACACAGACAACTTCGAACTGTAATTAACTATTTATTAATGTTAAGAAACATAGAAATTTAAGAAAAATAAAAAAAATAATAATTTGCGCCATCGGAATGGGATTATATGGTCGCCGAGTATTAGATCGATGGTGTTTTGGTCGAAGCCGTTAGTCAGACTGTACGGTTTAATCGAAAGTGTATAGATAGACAGTAGCATATGGTCCATCAATAGTTAGATCGAAATATGCAAGGTCGAATGGCAGAAAGGTAGACCGCTATTAGGTCGACCTGTATCTAGGTCGACCGCATTTTTATCGACAAGTACGAGGTCGTTAATCGCTAGGTCGTCCGCTATTAGGTTGACCGTTAAATATGTCGACCGTTTCCATGTCGAAAATTACAAGGTCGATCAACAATAGGTGGCCCGCTATAAGGTCAACAAGTGCAAAGTCAACTGTTTATAATTTGAGCACATTTAGGACGCCTTACACAAGGTTCACCGTTAATAGGTTGACACATAAACCACGTTGTACAGCAGTATTCTGACGTGGCACCACAAGTGCCACAATGACCTGGCACTGCTTACCGCTGCACACCCCCATTACACCGTCACCCATGAAGCTCTACACCCCTGGGATCCCTCCATCTCCCTAGCTGCACCCATTAAATACGGCACACCTATTGCCGCCTAAATGCAGACTCCCCGAGTCTCCCCTAAACTCACACAGCCTCCCGTCTACATTTAGAAGCTCTACTTCACTCTAGCGCATTGCCGGGCCCTATCATGACTGCGGCGCCCAGTAGGCAGCTGCCCAGGGTGCCGGGATCTCGGGGGGCGCTAAAGTCTGCCTATCAAATATTCGAGGATTTCTGTCGAGGATCCCTGTTGTACTTAATGCAGCAGGCTGCTCTGGAACCTCTGAGACCTCCCCCACACTTTCCCTAGAGGCATACTTCCCTACTTTGGTGCCTAAGAAGACTTATACCGGTCCTTGTGGCACCACAAGTACCACAATGACCTGGCACTGCTCAGCGCTGCACACCCCCATTACACCGTCACCCATGAAGCTCTCCACCCCTGGGATCCCTCCATCTCCCTAGCTGCACCCATTAAATACAGCACACCTATTGCCGCCTAAATGCAGACTCCCCAAGTCTCCCCATAAAGTCACACAGCCTCCCGTCTACATTTAGAAGCTCATTCGACGCTAGTTGATAGCGCTTTGCCGGGCTCTGTCATTACTGTGGCACTACAAGTGCCAGAATGACCTGGCACTGTGCAGCGCTGCAAACACCCATTACACTGTCACCCATGAAGCTCTCCACCCCTGGGATCCCTCCATCTCCCTAGCTGCACCCAATAAAGACGTCACCCCTAAGCACCCCTATACCTGTCTAAATCCAGACTCCCCCAACTCACACAGCCTCCCATCTACATGTAGAAGCTTATTCCACGCTAGTTGATAGCGCTTTGCCGGGCTCTGTTATTACTGTGGCACTACAAGTGCCAGAATGACCTGGCACTGTGCTGCGCTGCAAACACCCATTACACTGTCACCCATGAAGGGCTCCACCACTGGGATCCCTCCATCTCCCTAGCTGCACCCAATAAAGACGTCACCCCTAAGCACCCCTATACCTGACTAAATCCAGACTCCCCCAACTCACACAGCCTCCCGTCTACATGTAGAAGCTTATTCCACGCTAGTTGATAGCGCTTTGCCGGGCTCTGTTATTACTGTGGCACTACAAGTGCCAGAATGACCTGGCACTGTGCAGCGCTGCAAACACCCATTACACTGTCACCCATGAAGGGCTCCACCCCTGGGATCCCTCCAACTTATGTTACATTCGACCTATAAGGTTTCGATGTAATGTAAGTGTCGACCTTTACAGTGTCTGTGAAGTGGTGTCGACCTAAGTTCATTCAATCTTCCCGTGATCGACCAAATGGCCGTATACCATTTGCCCTTTAGCTACACCATAGTCCTGTGCAGTATGAGCTAACATATATATATATATATATATATATATATATATATATATATATATATATATATATATATATATATATATATATAATGTAGAATTCAAGTGAACAGCCTAATACCTAGTTCCCTCTGCAGGCCACTTCAACCCTGACTGGGTTTTGTAGCAATTAAACCACACATTTGGGGGAAACAAAAAAACATTTATTAAATGAACTTAGCAAAAAAATTATAATTCGCCACAAAATAAAAGGAAGCATAGCAGCAAGAAAAGTAAATAATATATAATAAATACATGTATTGTAGACATACATAGCCACCGCAGAATCATTAGAAACACATCAGGTGGCTTCACAACAAAAGTATAGCACCAACACTTCAAGTACAGCACACAGTAATGGTAGCCAAAAGAGGGCAACAGGGGAACCAAACATGACATTCGAACCGAGGGCAAATGTGGGTACCCTCTGCACGGAATTGGACACAGGAAGCTGACACACACAGCTCAATGAAAGATTTGGGAAGACATAACGGTGGAGATTAATGCGGACACAAGTTCATTTGCGGGCACGTTTGCCCCTGCCAGGCTCCTTGCCACGTGCAGCAGCTCTTCTGCCACGGCCACGGTCAGATGGTGGCCCAGGTGGAGCACATGCTGGGGAGGGGGGCGGATCGTCTTCCCCCTCTGGCAGCAGGGAGTGCTGATGGTGGTAATGCACCAGAAACGGATGACATTAGGACCCTATTGCTGGCAACTAGCTCCACCATAAGCTCATTATGGTGGAGGAGGAGGTCGTTTTGCCGCAGGGCTTGATCAGCCAGCACCTGCAGGCTAGCAGCAATTGATTGCTGTGTGGCAGCCATAGCCTGCAGGCTCACAGCGATAGTCTGCTGGCTGCTGACCAAACCCTGCAACACCTCCTCGGTCCTACGCACCCGCTCTGATGCCGACTCTCCCTGCTGCTGAATATTGCCAAGCACATGCCCCCACGTGGCCAATTCAGTCGCGGACAGTGGCTGCTGCTGCAGGGGCCTGGTAGTGGTGGCAGGTGGCACAGACTCCTCAACCTCCTCAAGAGATTCTTGACCAAGCGGTGGGGATGCTGGTGAAAGAGAAAATTACAATTACAACACATTCCATGCAAAATTAGAACCAGCTACTTATGGCATGGAAAATAATTACCTTCAAGCAAAGAAGCCATGACTTCCGCTGGGGCCTCGCTGTCGACGTTGCTCACCCCCCGGACCTCCTCTACTGCAATGCAGCACTGTGCCATATCCTCCAGGGGGGTGAGCTTCAGCTTAGATGGCATGGGGCCAGCCCCAGAGGTGTGGCTGTGTTCCCACCGCTGGGTCAATTTCTTCTTGAGGTTGGTTTTGAAGTCGTGCCACCTGCAATCAAAGTGTACATATTAATACATGTCACTCCTCATGTTTGCTGTAGCACCCATTGCAATCTGCAACATAATACAACATGTGCCTCATGACACCAAACTTACATTATATTAAATTTGAAAACCAACCCTTACAAGATACACTCACACTCACCCTACAATAACTATCAATTAAATGACATGGCAAACATGTCTGTGCCTCCAAGCAACGTGACCGGCCATTGACCAACTTCATCTAATATCTAATGTAAACATTACTGGTCTGCTCAAATGTAACACACATGAACTTGCCTCTACTCACGAACTTGTGGAGCCACCGCATTAATCTCCGCCGTTATGTCCTCCCAGATCTTCCATCTCCTTGTGTGTGTCAGCCGGTCCTGAGACACCGTGCGGCTTCTCCTGATAGTCCGTGCTGGTTCGGTTTAGCGTTTTATTTGCCAAGACCGTGGATGCCTACTTGTAACCAAGAGAACGGATCTACACTGGAGGACCGCTGTGAGTATAATTTGCTTCCATAGGTTCCCCCTGGATTTTTTCAGGACCGGATGGATGGACGGAAGTAGACCTACCTATGAGATTAACATAAGTACGTTTTATTCTTCTGGTGCGTGTGTTTATTTAACTATTTGTATTGATGTGGAACTACAAGTTCTTATTTTCAGGATAGTAAATCCTGAAAATACAAATACATCTAAAAAAAATCATATTTTGCAGTACAAATACAATTTTTTTAGACGTATTTGGCTTAGTAAATTTCGCCCTATAACTTTAAGATCTCAATTTTTAACTGATTTTGCACCTGTTCTGTGGCTTTGAGAAAAAAATGCTGTTTTTCAAATAGAAATTACAACTGAATACACCATGCCCCTAAATGGCCCTAAATCGTGACAAAACATATAAATGACAAAGAGTAATAATTGTATCAAATAAGTATCTTAGTCATAAAGAAAAAGAAAAAGTCTAAACAATGGAAACAAATTTGTAGAAAGTGATCAATTTCCGCAAACCGCCTTCTCTGTTCAGTTCCACGTTCATCGTGATAGTGAGGTGCTGGACATGGGAAACGCAGATTCCCAGCCGTAGGAAACAGACAAGTGTTTGCAACCAAATTCCATCAATATGGACTCTGAATTCTCCAGCTGTCACGTTAGGGGTAATTCAGACCTGATTGCACCGCTGTGAATTCACACGCCCACCTTTCAGTAAAGCCGCCGCCCTGCTATAGTGAATTCCCGCCCATTCACGGATGAGCAAATATGTCCAAGACTCACTATCTAATGACTGTTACACTGGGACCCAGTCATCGCAGGCTGAGAGTAGCCAGAAACGTACTCAGCGGTGTGACGTCACGCACCCTCCTAGCATTTTCCCGGACGCTCCCAGCATCTTCCTGTCAGCCCTGTGTTTTTCACAAACACATCCCCTCATATGTGGTGGAATGGGAGATAAATAATTTGATGGTTGCTGACTGACTTTTATTTCGGCCGTTATCCGCCAAATAAGGGGTGGTGCTAACATCATGTGATGTCAGCAATCCGCACCGAGCAGTCATCGCCACGCCTGCACTCAGAGGCGAACGCCCATCCTTTTTATTAGGACGCCCATAAAATGTTGGGCATTCCCCTTCTTCCACCCCCTTCTCGCCCCGGCCCTCTCTTCCTGGAGCGAAAGAGCAGCGCATATTTGCGTACGCGCAAACCACAAACATCTGTGACGAGGCTGGATTCGGCCCATAACGAATCGGTCTGAATCGGACCTTATGTTATTTGCCGTCTGAATTTTGTAAATTATATTGTTCAGTTTTCCCAATTAAAGCGTTGTTAGTTTTTCCAGATGTTTGAAGTATTATGTATCAAAAAACGTAGGCAATTAATTAACATGAAAAATGAACATTTTTACATGTTGAAAAACAATTAGCACAATTAATCCCACATTACTTGCATAGGAAAATACATTTTTTAAAAGGCCAATGCTTATTGCTATATACTGAAAGTACTGTATCCCTGAGGTTATCTAACATTGCTATATACTGAAAGTACTGTATCCCTGAGGTTATCTAACATTGCTATATACTGAAAGTACTGTATCCCTGAGGTTATCTAACATTGCTATATACTGAAAGTACTGTATCCCTGAGGTTATCTAACATTGCTATATACTGAAAGTACTGTATCCCTGAGGTTATCAAACATTGCTATATACTGAAAGTACTGTATCCCTGAGGTTATCAAACATTGCTATATACTGAAAGTACTGTATCCCTGAGGTTATCTAACATTGCTATATACTGAAGAGCTGAGGTTATCTAACATTGCTATATACTGAAAGTACTGTATCCCTGAGGTTATCAAACATTGCTATATACTGAAAGTACTGTATCCCTGAGGTTATCTAACCTTGCTATATACTGAAGAGCTGAGGTTATCTGATGCCCCTTTCCCACTGCAGCTAAAAAAACGGTAAATTGCCGATTTTCAGCGCAATTTACCGTTTTAAGGCTGCAGTGGGAAAGTGATGCCCCTTTCAGACCGCACTTTGTAAACGGTATATTTCTGTTTTTTTACCGTTTTAAAACTGTAATCTGTGCGGTCTGAAAGGTGCAGATCCAATTAACCGGTTTGAAAATACAGTTTTTTCAAACCGGTTAAAATGCAGGGTCCTACCCGTTTCAGACCCGGTATTTTGGGATCAAAATCGGGTCTGAAACAGTATTTAGGACCCAGCCAATGAGCTGGGTCCTAAATTCAGAGCAGCGAATATTTAATGAGCACTCATTAAATATTCGCAGCACTGGAGACGCCCCCCGCTGCCCCCCCCGCGTGTTGCCCCCCCGCGCATGTGTCAACACCCCCCCCCCCCCCGCGTGCGTGTGTCGACACCCGCCGTGCAGCCGGTACCTTCGTTGTGGATCCCGGCAGTGAAGTATGGTCGGGGAAGCACTTATGAAAAAAAAGCGTCTTTCAGAAAATCGCTGCCCCATAGGAAAACCTGTTTTAAAAAACTGTCTTTCGTATGGGGGCAGCCATTTTCCGAAAGTCACTTTTCTTATAAGAAAAGTGACTTTCGGAAAATGGCTGCCCCCATACGAAAGACAGTTTTTTAAAACTGATTTTCCTATGGGGCAGCCATTTTCTGAAAGACGCTTTTTTTCATAAGTGCTTCCCCGACCAACTGCAGTGCCCGGATCACGCAACGGAGGTACCGGCTGCACAGGGGGGGGGGGGGGTTTGTTAGCCGTGGGGGGGATTTGGGGGTGTTAACCCCCGGGGGAGGGGGGGCGGGGGCGGCGCGCGCTGAAGACTGGCTTTGACCCTGTTTTTGGAAAGTTTCCAAAAACGGGTCTGCCAGTGTAAAAAAAAACGCACTTAAACGGTAATATACCGTTTAAGAGATGCGGTGTGAAAGGGGTTTTACCTGGCAGACCCGTTTTTGGAAACGTTTCCAAATACAGGGTCAAGGCCAGTTTTGCGGTCTGAAAGCAGCATGACAGAGTTGAAATACCGTTTAAAGTTAAATGGTATTTCAACCCGTTTTTAAAGCAGAGTCCTACACGTTAAAATGAAAGCTAGAATCGGATAGGTATATATAAGCAACATCTCCATTTTTCCTCTTTGTAATGTTTAATAAAGTTCCCCTGAAATCTGAAAAAAAAAAAAAATAACGTTTAAGAGGCAGTGGGAATGCCTCTTAAACGTTATTTAGCCTCCAGGCAGTCCCAGTGCCTGATGAGACCTAGTAGTTCTCACTTTGTGCATGTGTAATGAGTGCACGTGCATAATAAAGAGCCGCTCATTACATATGCGCATATGTAATGAACGGTTCATTAGTATGCACGTGCACTCATTACATATGCGCAAAGTGAGAACTACTAGTTCTCATCAGGCACTGGGACTGCCTGGACCCCGCATGGACCCTGCATGGACCCCCGCTGCCTCCCCACTGCCCTGCATCCCCGTGCAGGTAAGTACAAGGGGAGGGGAGGTGGGGGCACAGGGCAGGTACGGGGGGTTAGGCACTATTTACACTTAGGGGGGGGGAGGGATTAGGCACTCTTTACACTGGGGGGGGGGGGGGTTAGGCACTCTACATTTTACACGGTTCACTGCAATGGGAATGGTACTTAAATGGTAGTTAAAACGGTAATCTGCTGCAGTGGGAATGCTAATACCGTTTTAAATACCATTTAAGATTACCAGTACTTTAAACTGGTCTGCAGTGGGAAAGCAGCATAAATAACCTTGATCTGTAGTAAAGGATCCCTCTGCGTTTGCTACTGATGATCCCATCGTGATCTCAAAATAAAACTTTTGAGATTTAGTAACTACAGTACAGTATAAACAATTTTTTATATTTTTTTTTCAAAGTTGTTTAGATATGGGCTTTTTTGAGAAAATCTAGAAATGTTATTTAAAATATTTCGCATTTTTTCTTTTATTGCACCATACTGCTGTGTGAAATATAAAGCCCATAAAGATTTAAATTGATACCTTGTCCAACTCTAGCTCAGTTTGGGGAGCTACAAATGCAATTTAAAAAAATGTTCAAAGCTATTTTTTGTTACAAAAAATGCAGCTTTAAAAATATATAATTTCAAGACCAGCCTGTGTATCAGCCTAAGATTTTTAACTTATCCCAAATATATAAAGACTACCTTAATACAAAGTATTGAAGAAAAAACGGAGGCCCTTTGGGTGACCATAGAAACAGGGGAGAAGGCGATTCTTCGTATAGGGTGATCTACAGACCACCAGGTCAGGAAGAGGAACTAGACAAGAGCCTATTGCAGGACATCAATAAAATGGCATTAAAAGGAGAGGTGATAATCATGGGAGACTTTAATCTACCTGATGTAAACTGGGAGCTGCCTGTTGCAAATTCCACCAGAAGTAGGGACATGCTGAATTCCTTGCAAGGAGCATCCCTCCAGCAATTGGTGAGGGAGCCCACTCGTAAGGACGCAATATTAGACTTAATACTTACAAATGGTGACAGAATATCTGACATAAATGTGGGTGAAAATCTGGGATCCAGTGACCATCAAGCAGTATGGTTCAAAATAAAGACAGAGACTGACTCATCGCACACAAAAACAAAGGTGTTAGATTTTAGGAAGGCTGATTTTGTAGAGATGGGAAACTCTGTAAGGGATTCTTTGGCAGAGTGGAAGAACTTGGAAGGAGTGCAGGATAAGTGGGAAAAATTAAAAAGTGCAATTCTAAAAGCAACAGAACTTTGTGTCAAAAGAGTTAGGAAAAACACAAGAAAAAGGAGGCCATTGTGGTTTGCAAAAGAAGTAGCAAGTATTGTGAAAGCAAAAAAGTTGGCCTTTAAGAAATTTAAGCAGACGCAGAAGAATGAGGACAAAGAGGTGTATCTTGTTAGACAGAAGGATGCTAAGAAGGTAATCAGATGTGCAAAAGCACAGGCTGAAGAGAAAATGGCCCAGTCAGTGGGTAAAGGGGGTGAAACTTTTTTTAGGTTTATAAGTGAAAGGAGAAAAACAAAAAGTGGAATAATTAGACTGAAGACAGAGAGTGGAAGTTTTCTTGAGGGGGACAATGTAATAGCAGATAATATTAATAATTATTTCTGCTCAGTATTCACTGCTAAAAGAGAGGGGAAGGGGCCACAGTTAAATTGCAAGTATAGTCAGAAAATTGAGGGAGAGACAAGTACATTTACAGAGGAGAAAGTCCTCATAGAACTCTCAAAACTGAAAGTGGATAAATCAATGGGGCCAGATGGGATACATCCAAGGATACTAAAAGAGCTTAAAGGGGAGCTGGCAAAACCAATAACAGAATTATTCAACCAGTCACTAGCTACTGGAGTAATCCCAGAGGACGGGAAAACAGCGAATGTAGTCCCACTGCACAAAAGTGGAAGCAAGGAAGAGGTAAGCAACTATCGACCAGTGAGCCTTACATCAGTAGTAGGGAAATTGATGGAAACACTGTTAAAACAAAGAGTTGTAGAATATCTCAAAACCAGCAATTTACAGGATCCAAAACAGCATGGGTTTACTGGGGGAAGATCATGTCAAACAAATCTTATTGACTTTTTTGACTGGGTGACTAAAGTAATAGATCAAGGTGGGGCTGTAGATGTAGCTTATCTAGACTTTAGTAAAGCTTTTGACACTGTCCCACATCGCAGACTGTTAAATAAACTTGAAAGCTTGGGATTGGATTCTAAGATAGTTGAATGGATAAGAGCGTGGTTGCAGGACAGAAAACAGAGAGTTGTAGTAAACGGAGTACAGTCAAAGGAGGGAAAGGTTACAAGTGGAGTACCCCAGAGATCTGTACTTGGACCGGTGCTTTTTAATATCTTTATTGGTGATATTGCAAATGGAATTGAGGGTAAAATGTGCCCTTTTGCAGATGACACAAAGGTATGCAACAGGGTAGACACACTAGGAGGGGTAAAACAAATGATTGAGGATCTAGGCAGATTAGAGAAATGGTCAAGAGAATGGCAACTACAGTTTAATGCCAAAAAATGCAAAATCATGCACTTGGGTCTCAGAAATCCAAAGACTTAATATAGTATAAATGGCACTATAATGGAAACTACTGAGGAGGAGAGGGATCTAGGTGTCACTATTTCAGGGGACTTAAAAGCAGGTAGGCAATGTAAAAAAAGCAATGAAGAAGGTAAGTCAGATGCTTGGTTGCATAGGGAGAGGTATCAGCAGTAGAAATAAATAAATAATAATGTCACTGTATAGGTCATTGGTACGACCTCACCTAGAGTATTGTGTTCAGTTCTGGAGGCCATATCTCCAGAAGGATATAAATACATTAGAGACTGTACAAAGAAGAGCAACTAAAATGGTACATGGCCTACATCACAAAACGTACCAGGAAAGACTAAAAGATCTTAATATGTATACTTTAGAGCAGAGAAGGGAAAGGGGGGACATGATAGAAACTTTCAAATATATCAAGGGTTTTAACAAGGTACAGGTGGGAGACATTCTTCACAGGAAGAGGAGCAGCAGAACACGAGGACATGCACTGAAACTAGAGGGAGGAAGATTCAGGGGAAATGTGAGGAAGAATTACTTCACAGTAAGGAGTAGTAGATAAGTGGAATAGCCTCCCATCAGAGGTGGTAGAGGCAAATACAGTAGTACAATGTAAACATGCTTGGGATAGGCATAGTGATATCCTTACAAAATAAGGATCAAATATGGTTTGAGGTAACATGTTTAAAAAAAGGGGCAGACTAGATGGGCCAAGTGGTTCTTATCTGCCGTCAAATTCTATGTTTCTTACCAAAGGCATCAGTTAATAGACAACATTTCATTACAATCTGAAACAGTCAGTTTGAAACCTAGTGTTAATTTGGGGTGACATGCTACATTAAGGCCCTTATTCTGGTTGACTCGCTCAGTTGCGAATTCGCATCCTTGTGGCATCACCCTAACCCTGCATTGCGCATAGTTTGCCGGCGCCACCCATTCGCTCGTAAGGCTTGCGAATGGATGTTTTACATGAACATCCATTTGCATGCCAGTGGGAACCTCCTCCATCTTCCGATGATTACCAAACAATGGTGAATGATGGTGATGGTGTATGCATATTTAAGGTTGGTCCAGCCCACCTTTACATATGCATGTAGAATTGCAGAGAATTGGGCAGGCAGCTGACATCCGGTTACATGAGCTGTCCGCCCCCGCACGTGCATCACGGACACATAGCATGTGTACGCTGGATGTTCACATATGCTAATGGCCCAGCCCGGCACCCCACACCCCTCTCCACCACCCCCCCCCCCGCCCACACTTTTCGCCGAGTTCACACACACACACACACCCAGCATTACACATGTTTAGAAAAATTGCTGCACATACGCAAAACATCGGTCCCCGTGGGAATGAGCACCCGCTGTGAATGAACCAGAAAAGGGGCCCAAAATTGGCACTGCTTGGCTCCCTTTTGCAATAGATTACTGTTTCATACACCTAAACCTTCCTCTGCAAATGCGCTATGGCAGTGGTTCCCAAACTTTTTTGAACCACGGTGCCCTAGTGTATCAGAATTCTTTTCACGGCACCCCTAAGCCAAAAGTTTATTATTCAGAAATGTAGAAAAAAATGATGTAGTGAGGGACAAGATTTGCTTCTGTTTGTCCACATATTGGCCCTTATTCTGATCAGTGCGTACTTTCCCGAATTCTTACGTAGCGGTCCACTCGCCACGCTGTGCGGACATCGTCCGTAGAAACGCCCACCGAGCCTCCGCATTCGGACAGACTCACTCTTTAAGAAGAGGGCGTGTGTACGGATGACATACAAACCTTGCATGTGCGGTGGACACGAACAGATTCTGCACGGTCTTACAGCGTAAGCACGGTCTTACCGCGTCAGAACGTACGGGAACCTGGCCGTACGCACCGATGCGGTGTATTTACGCACAAATCACCACTATTATCAGAACACCCAAATCTGTAACATGACCCGCTTATGCAATTAGGCAACCGCATTAAAAAGGGATTGTTTTTAATGGTCATCTATTATTTATCTAATTGATAATTAAACACTTTAATACCACTTTAGATTAACCCTTTCATCATGCTAAGTTCACAACATTCTTTCTTGCCCCTTTATGCCCATGTGTTATGTATGCATATGTATATACCTTTTGCACCTTACATAAACAGCATTATTTATACTTATATACTTATAGTTATACTTATACTGTTAAATAAAACAATAACACACACACCACTTCTAACTTTTATGACAACAATTTATTATTAAATAACAAACGATTAACCCAAAATAAAAACTCAAAGCAGGAGGTCACAAACGGTCTGCACCTCTGCAGCCATGTCCAGAAGGTGCTGCCGCAGCCTGAGTCGGGCCCCTCTCAAGCCTTCGCCTTCTTGCCTCTGGTGATCTGTGGGCATGTTAAAGGGGGATCAACATTAATTATGCTATTCAGGTTTACCTTGTACAGTCAATCCTAACTACCTACAGCATGAGAATTCATATATACAAACAATTACATAGGCAATACTGTTTCTAATGTTACCAAAAAAAATGGGCCCACACACACACAGTGGCTTACACTACTGAATATGTGAGTGATAAAATTGGCAATGTATGTATCAAAATCATAACAACACTTGAGCCTCACTCACAATTCTCCTGCCTTAACACTCACCAATCTACTAGAAAGCTACATCCAATACAACATGCCACATTTTGCCATACATATATACCTGCATGTCACTGCTTAATAGCTAAACTGCATGATAGATAGATACATAGATGGATATATAGATACATGGATGGATGGATGGATACCACATTTAAAGGCTAGCCTAGTGCCTCTACCCCTTACTTCCTGAATCATTGTCACATTGGCAGATAGGTGAAACTGCAGCACTAATCCGCTTCCATACACCAAACAATTTCTAAAGTCAATCCATCCTACAAAATAGCTTTGCAAAATACATGGCAACAACACGGGCCAACTGGCTAGAGGGGGGCCCAGGGGAACTGCCCACTTGTGACTCCATTATAAATCACGCCTGACCATACTCCATTGATGTTTTATTTGTGCTTGTATAGAAAGGCCCTCCATAAATAAACACTCCTCACCTACGTGAGCCTCCAGATTCCACGTTTTCAGCTTGGGCCTATACCCCCTTAGTGTGTCTGTTGTAACCCACTTTTGTTTATTAATTAATAATAGAGTAAAACACACTAGATTCAGCAGTGGTACATAACAAATAGTAGTACCACCAATTATTAATGATGCCTTATGTTTACCTACCAATTCCTTCTACCTCCACCACCTCACATGCCTCCTCCTCGTCTACGACCTCCGAGGCCACCTCCTCCTGGGCCACTTCCTCTGAGGCCACCTCCTCCAGGCCCATCTCCTCTGAGGCCACCTCCTCCTGGGCCACTTCCTCTGAGGCCACCTCCTCCATGCCCATCTCCTCTGAGGCCACCTCCTCCTGGGCCACTTCCTCTGAGGCCACCTCCTCCAGGCCCATCTCCTCTGAGGCCACCTCCTCCTGGGCCACTTCCTCTGAGGCCTCCTCCTCCTGGGCCACTTCCTCCGCGGCCTCCTCCTCCTTGCCCTGCTCACGGGCCTGTCTTGCACGGTCACGTGCTGTAAGAAAAATCAAAATGCAGAGTGTTAAATAAGGCACATGATTTGTTCATTCATCATGCAGCAAAAACAATGACATATTAGACCCACATTACAGCATGTCAAACATGAAGTACCACACAGATAGTGTATGCCATGTTTAACTCATGATCAACCAGGTTACCTTATTGCCAATAAAAAGGTCATGGAAGCATTAATGTACAATTGGCCATTTAATGTGTAAACACTTACATCGTGCAATGCTGGCCCTTATTTGCTGGAGCTTTTTGGGCTGCCGGCGCCTCAGATCAGACCATCGCCGCTCAAGCTGGGCGATGGTCCTGCGCACCTGGGTGCACGCGAATATGCGCCTGCGGGCAGCGGCATACGCCTGGCGCTTCTGGCGGTTAGTTATGAACGGCCCCGCACGCCCCAGCCTGGTCTCCATAACGGAGACCAGTGTCCTCAGCTCCGCGGGCGAGAAGGGTGCTGCTCTCCCATAGGCCGCCATCTTAGCAATGGCACAATTCAAGCAATCATGTCCTGTCATTGGTTGATCAGAGTGATATTTGGTATTAACTTTATTGTTCATTTTGTCATTAACAGCGTGTATGCGCCACAACAGACGGCTAACCCATTGCATCGCCAAACCACACTTGCTGTACCTTTGCATAGTTGAGCAGACCATGCCATTACTTAGTATCTCCTAAACAGACAGGGTGAAAGAAGTTTGTAACCCATTATATATAATCTATTACATTCACCAAACATGGGTGAAAACAACAGGTAAAATAGTCTGCATCACTAGCCAGTTACACCTAACTCTACAAGGTACTAAACAGCTTTATTATAGTGAAAGCTATACAGCAGAAACATAGCAAATAGTGCAAGACCTCTTCCCAATATTAGGCCATGGTGCCATGTGAACACTTACCTTCTACCGGCCCTCACTAGAGATGTGGAATGAAATGTACCTAGCATCAAGCTAGTATTTGGAGACCTTTCACATGTGATTTGGATGCAAGCACTGATTACTATTGCCTGAGTGGTGGACTGGATTTACATATGGAATGGGTTAGTGTCATTTGTAGTACATACCAAACAAGTGCACAGTACAAATGTACATTCACATATACATTTCATGTCTGGCCACAGTTTGAGGTGTTTATTGGTGTTCAAATCAGCAAATAGCTACTAAATCAGACTTAGCAAGTTTGCCTGTTTTTTTTAATTTCGCTGATATGGGCGTGGCCGCACGGTCTACGCTGCCGTACGGAACGCAGGGTGTCGCTGATGTATGCCAATTACAGAAATAGGATATAAAGGTGTGCTAGAAAACCAAAATGTTGTTGCAAACATGGCAGAATCACAATCTGAAGGAGAGCAGGAGTGCCAGGAACTTTTCCAATGCATGGACTCCAGCACCTCCTATGTGCCCCTCAGCACAGACCAGCCAGGGGCAGATGAGCAGGCTGCTGGTCCATCCACATCAGCCCAAGCAGCAGCTGGCCTCAGCAGAATCATTGGGAACACAACAGATGGCTTCCCAACAGAGTAGCCTGGCCAGCACTTCAAGTACAGCGACAGGTGGGCGTGGCCGTGGGCGTGGGCGTGGCCGAAAGAGGCCAACAGAGGAACCAAGCAGCAGAAACATGGCATTCGAAGCGCAGGAGCTTGCCATCCTGGTACCCCGTGCACGGGATTGGATCGAGTGTCCACAGGACAGGTTGACACACACAAGGAGATGGAAGATTTGGGAGGACATAACTGCGGAGATTAATGCGGTAGCTCCACAAGTTCGTGAGGTGGAGCACATTAAGAGGAGGCAAGTTCATGTGTGTTACATTTGAGTAGTACAAGACCAGTAATGTTTACATTACATGTTAGATGGAGTTGGTCAATGGCCGGTCACGTTGCCTGGAGCCACGGACATGATTGCCATGTCATTTAATCGATAGTTATTGTAGGGTGAGTGTGAGTGTATCTTCTAAGGGTTGGTTTTCGATTTAAATATTATGTAAGTTTGGTGTAATGAAGCACATTTTGTACTCAGATGCAGATTGCAATGGGTGCTACAGCAAACATGAGGAGTGACATGTAGTAATATGTAAACTTTGATTGCAGGTGGCACGACTTCAAAACCAACCTCAAGAAGAAATTGACCAAGTGGTAGGAACACAGCCACACCTCTGGGGCTGGCCCCATGCCATCCCGGCAGAAGCTCACCCCCCTGGAGGAGATGGCAGAGTGCTGCATTGCAGTAGAGGAGGTCCGGGGGGTGAGCACCATGGATAGCGAGGCCCCAGCGGAAGTCTTTGCTGCTTTTGTTGAAGGTAATTATTTGCCATGGCATAAGTAGTTGGTACTAATTTTCTTGGAATGTGTTGTAATTGAAATTTTCTCTTTCACCAGCATCCCCACCGCTTGGTGAAGAATCTCTTGAGGAGGTGGCGGAGTCTGTGCCACCTGCCACCAGTGCCAGGCACGTGCAGCAGCAGCAGCCACCGGCCAACCCCGAATACGACAGGTGGGTGCAGGTGCTTGGGCAGATTCACCAGCAGGGAGAGTTAGCATCAGAGCGGATGCGTAGGACTGAGGAGGTCATGCAGGGTTTGGTCAGCACCCAGCAGATTATAGCTGGGAGCCTGCAGGCTATGGCTGAGGCCCAGCAGGGCATGGCTGCCACCCTGCAATTAATTGCTGCAAGCCTGCAGGTGCTGGCAGATCAAGCCCTGCGGCAAAATGACCTCCTCCTCCACCATAATGAGCTTATGGTGGAGCTAGTTTCCAGCAATAGGGTCCTATTGCCATCCGTTTCTGGTGCATTCCCACCAGCAGCACTCCCTGCTGGCAGAGGGGGAACACCCCCCCCCCCCCCCCCCTCACCAGCATCTGCTCCACCTGGGCCACCATCCGAAAGTGGCCGTGGTCGTGGCCGAAGAGCTGCTGCACGTGGCAAGGAGCCTACCAGGGCTAAACATGCCCGCAAATGAACTTGTGTCCGCATTAATCTCCACCCTTATGTCTTCCCAAATCTTTCATCGAGCTGTGTGTGTCAGCTTTCTGTGTCCAATCCCGTGCAGAGGGTACCCACATTTTTCCTTGTTTCGAATGTCTTGTTTGGTTCCCCTGTTGGCCTCTTTCGGCTACCATTACTGTCTGCTGTACTTGAAGTGTTGGTGCTATACTTTTGTTGTGAAGCCACCTGGTGTTTTCCTAATGATTCTGCTGTGGTTATGTATGTCACAAATTCATTTATTTATTATACAGTATATTATTATTGAACATTCCTGGCATGGTACCTTTTAATTTGTTACGGTTTCCATTTTATTTTTTAAGTTCTTGTAATAAATGTATATTTTTATCCCGAAATGTGTGGTTTAATTGATACATGTAGAAGTGACATGTCTATTTCGGGATGCGGTTAATTTGCCGGCGGTCGGGATCCCGGCGGTCGGAATCCCGACACTGGAATCCCGACCGCCGAAATCCCGAAACTTTCTCCCTCCGTGGGTGTCCACGACACCCATAGAGGGAGAATAAAATAGCGTGCCGAGCGTAGCGAGGCACCGGGCCCGCTGCGTGGCGAGCGCAGCGAGCCCGCAAGGGGGGGCGATCCATGTCCCCCCCTTGTCGGGATTTCGGCGGTCGGGATTCCAGTGTCGGGATTCCGACCGCCGGGATCCCGACCGCCGGGAAATCGTATCGGATCCGTCTATTTCTATTAGTGATAGTAAGTTCTGTCCATTGGTTGCAGTGTAAAAGTGTTTGAAAACTGCAGCATATATGTGTGTGTTTAGTAATGGTCCATTTAAGCTGCAATGGTTCCAATTGAAGCAATGAGAAGAGTGTAATTAATGAGTAATGAGTAAAGGAGTGGATTGTATTGTGTTCAGCTGACATTAGTTGTACTGATTGGGCGTTCCGATTGCCTAGCGCATGAACGAGTGGTGTCCGCAAAGCAATACTTGCTTATGAACACCGCATATTTCTAGCCTTTTTGTTCGCGTGCATTCGGTGTGCTGTCCAAATGCACGCCTACCAGAAATAGTGCACTCCCTCGTGTCCGCTCATGTTTACGCCCAGTTTAGCCCACTTTGAAAGTACGCCCCTGTGTATTTCCGAATGACGCCCATAATACGCCCATATTTCCCGAGTGATTGCGGTGCACATTTCTGTACGGTATTAGTGAGAACAAGTACGGAGACCATGCGTGGCACATGCGCATAGCGTTCCCCACGTATGCGCAGACGGCTAAAAAACGCCATCCGTAAGAATTCGGGAAAGTACGCACAGACCATAATAAGGCCCATTGTATGGTTGGCAGCCACCAGCACTGTTTTTGCCTATTACATTGACCAGAAATAATTTGATTGGGTCCTGGACTACAAAGCCAAGGAACCCGTGTAAGTGTCCTGAGTCATCCCAGGGTGCCACTGCACACAGTTAGGGAACCACTGCGCTAAAGTATCTACCCAGAGGTTTTTGAGATTAATACAGACGGACATACAGACAACTACCAGAGACTTTATACTATATTTACTCACAGTAAATCAGCTGGTTTTTTTTATTAATTGCCCTGTTTTCAGTATAATAAACATGAGAGGAAAAAGCTTACCTTGCATTATTTACAGACCACCGGTAGTTGCTGAGCACAAGTCTACCAATGCTTGATACATCTTCCTCCAAGGCCCTTTTTTGTGGTTCACTCGCAAAGGCAAATTCCTTCTCAAATGGACAAAACCATGTGCACTGCAGGTGGGGAAGATGTAACATGTGCAGAGAGAATTAGATTTGGGTGGGTTTTCACTTCAAAGTGAAATCTATATTGCAAAAAATAGTGTAAAAATAAAGCAGTCAGTATTTTCCCTGCACAGAAACAAAATAACACCCAAATCTTACTCTCTCTGCACATGTTACATCTGCCCCACCTGCAGTGCACATGGTTTTGTCCAGTTAAGAAGGAATTTGCCTTTGCGGGTGAACCAGAATAAGGGCCCAAGTCTCCAAAGTTACATAAAGGTTACAGAATTGAGAACGGACCTTCTCTGCACTTGTTTTTAAAGAAAGTCACTGTCAACACCAGGGGAGGCTACAGAGTTGCAGCTGCAGCACAGTTAAAAATTGAAATAGGGGAGTCACACCAACTGCCATTCCAAGTGGACTCATTGGCAGTTGGTTTTTCTCCCCTATTTGAATTTTGAAGTATGCCCACTCAAGGCTGATGGAAAATTCCCATTGAGACAGGTGGAACAGGTTACAGCCGGAGTGTTCTATATTTCTATAGTACTTTATTATGATTTAAGTGCTCAATCTATTCCATGTGTGTGGAAATATCCATACCGTATCTCTACATGAAATACAAAGACACAAAGACGCTCATCTCCGTAACCGCGGACAACGCTTTATGCCGAGTTAAGAAGAAATCTTTTGATTAAAGCCGGCGCTGCTCTGATGCCAGGGAGAGTTTGTCACATTGATT
This sequence comes from Crinia signifera, assembly GCF_055691185.1. NCBI lineage: Eukaryota > Metazoa > Chordata > Amphibia > Anura > Myobatrachidae > Crinia > Crinia signifera. The sequence goes on from NC_139217.1 coordinate 30,097,629, forward strand.
TACATTCATTCAGGTACCAAATAAAAGACGGCGCAGAAAAAGCGACATGAATTACACAGGCTTCATGTTTTCATATATAGTTTATAAAAGTCCCCTCATCGCGGCTCTACAGCTGTACAAGATGAAAGACATTAATTATTTATCTTGCAGTGGAGATGAATGAGGTATTTACGTGTTCTTGTTGTGCGCTGACTAATTATCCGTCTACTTGTTCAGATGCCTGACTTGTCATGGTTCACTGATGTGCATGCAAGATGTCCAGTTGGAGGAAGCTCCTGAATATTTATATGTCTGAAAGCTCCGTGTTTGTCAGAAGCGACCGTTTTATTTTTTTTATGTAAAACATCAATTATAATATCAGAAGCTAATTTGTATTCTTAATGCGGGAGAAGCATACCTTGGAAATTTAAAGGATCCCAGCACCAAACACAAATTTTATTGCGTTAAGTCCATAGAGCCTGTGCATTTGACCAATATTGCAGCACCCCCTGTATTTAGTCAGAGGCGTAGGGAGGGTGACTCTGGTGGAGTTCAAGCTCCAGGAACCAGGAAAAAGAGAGGGGGTGCCGACGGTATCCTCTCCTCCATTGGCCTAGCGGCCATTCAGGAGCTGAGAAAGTCGGTTCCTTATTGGCCGCTAGGCGGCCAATAGAATCATTCAGAGAAGAGGCGCGGAAGATGAAAGATCTCTGCGCCTCTCAGTCCGTGAGCGGGTACCGGCGGCAGATGAGGTGGACTACGGCGAAGACAGAGAAGATGACGGGATCTTTGCCACAGGACCTGGTGAGTAGGATTTCCTTACACAGGTTCCCCCTATGGATTTAATCGGATCCTGAAGCCCTGGAGCCCCAGACCCCGGGACCTACCTACGGGCTCAAGATAGGTAAGTATCAGTATGTGTGTGTAATATATGTATTAAACTTTTATTTTTCTGTGTTGTCAGTGTGTGTTTATTTAACTGTTTTTTTTACTGTGGAACTACAAGTGCCAGTGGGCCCTTTAATGCCCCGCAGGCTGGGACTTGTGGTTCTCCAAGTCCCAGCTTGCGGGGGAGGCTTGCTGGGACTCATAGTTCCACAGTTAAAAACAATAGTTTTTTATTCTATTTTTTTACACTGAAATCAGCCCGGTGGCCACCGCTCCAGGGCCACCGGGGACAGCACCAGTCTTCAGCCTGGTCAGGTAAGTCCGGGAGGAGGGATCCCTTTATTGGGGGAGGGGGTCATTTTGTCCCCCGTATTTTGGGAACCAGCCCCGGACCTGGAGCCTGGGGCTGGTTGTAAAAAATCGGGGAACCCCTATTTGTTGGGTTTCCTTATTTTTTACTACTGGCCCCGGCTCTTTCAGCCTGGTGCTGGTTACGGCTGTGGGGGGGACCCCACGCCGATTTTTTATTTATTTATTTTTTTCTATTTTTTTTTACACTCTGCAGCCTGCACGGATCTTACTGCCTCCACTAATTCGTATTAACGGCCATATATACGGCCAGCTAATACGAATTAATACGACATCGGAGGGTTACAAAGCAGTCGTATTTGACTGCTTTGTAAATTCCCCTCCGGAACACGACTTTGCATACGATGTATGCAGTCGTAGTTATTCGTAGCAAGATTATGAATAACAATTTTTGTTTTCGTATTCTTAGTAAATTTCCCCCAATGTGTCTTCATATTCAGCACTTGCTTCCTGGACAGCTCCTAAAAATCAGGGCTGTGGCTGGAAAGAAAAACTGATAATGGATTTGAACAAATGACTATCGATCATTTGCTCCCAAACAATAGAAAATTGACAAAAAATCTTGTTTTGACAAATTGGTTAAATCATGGACTTTATTAATTTGTACAAACAACAGATTTCAGGGACCTTAGTACAATATTTTGCATTAACACTGAAGTTGCCCCCATCATCCCCAGAGGACATCAGCTATATCAGCAAAAAGGCATGCACATGGGCTGAAATACTCTGTGCTACTGTTGTCAATTTAATCCCTTGCTATAGTTTGTTATAGCACTGACCATTACAAATCGTGCTTGATTGTGAGGATCCAGGTTTGGGGTCTAAATACATTGGTGTAGCTAGGTGACATGGTGCCTAGAGCAAGGGAATGTTTTGCACAATACCCCCCCCCCCTTCCCCCACAAACACACACACACACCCCCATACAATACATTCCCCAAAGCTATCACCATCTGGTAGCCCACTGAAGTCAATGGGCTGCAGATTGCATAATCAGTAAGTGAAGGGTTCACCCGGAACTATAATGCAGCACAACGGGTGCTGCATTATACATTCACCCGGCGTAATCACATATTGCAATGCAATTCTTAACACTATCGGCAGCGGTCGGTGCGGCAACTTTTAGGAAGCAGTAACACTGCTGACTGGCGTAACTGCTCCCAGTGTAATATAAATCTCAGAGCTTGTCAGTATCTGAATGATAAGCCACAAGAACACGGGCTCCCTATTGTTCACCAACAGTATATTGGCCAACAAATAGAGTTCATTACATACAGAGACTGCAACCATTTGTTTATGACTTATGTGCAATGGCTTATTGGGGACAAGGTATAAACTCCCTTAGGAAGACTGTTATTGTGATGTAGGTGAGATTGAGTTAGGTTTGTTCGTAAAGTGCAATAGGATACCTCATTTAAGAAGCAATCTAGATCAAAGCTTATTGAATTGAATCAGGTTGAATTGAATACAACCTGATATGAGTAGACCGCCCTCTCAGATCCTAATGAGGTTGACGGAGTTGGGGCCCAGCGATGCAATCTGTCATCAGTAGCGAGCCGCCTGTTTTCCAATGCCACACTAAGCATCTGGAGTTACATTGGGATCAGCTATTGAAGGGTGTGGTATGGCGCTCCGACAGGTGGGTTCCTGACGGTCAGTATCTTGATGTCGGGATCAGTGGCGTAACTATAGCACCGCAGCCCACGCCACCGCGGGGGGGGGCGCTGTGCATATGGGGGCGCCGGGGGCTGCGGTGCTATAGTTACACCTCCCCCCAATCCCCCGCAGGCTTACCTATTTCGCTGGTCCCGGCGGCTCCGTTCTTCTGCTGAGGACCACCACAAAATGGCCGCCCCCATACAGCAGACAGAAACTGTCCATGACCCCTATAGAGGGAGAATAGAACCTGTGGCGAGTGTCCATAAAATAGGTTAGTATGATCTGACACAACCCCAATCTTTTATATAGGGGAACCCACACCACACACCCTGAACCCATGTTTAATACTCCAATCCCCAGAGGCCCGCGTCTGCACCAGTGCTGCACAACTCACATGGAAAATGGTACAGGCACCATTTTCCAGGAGAAAAATTAATGTGCAGTAGGCACAACTGGCCTGGTTCCTCAAGAGGATTGAGTCCATACTGAGATTTCACATGGGCCCCCATATGTCTTAATGGCCCCCTTATTAGTCACGTTTTCATATCACTGAAAAACATATTAAACTATTTAAGGAATGGGTTTAAAGAGATACAGTAGTCAGGGGAGCTTAAAGAGGGCCTGTGTGCATGATCTGATTGGTCCCACTACTCTCTGGCAGTGCAGAAGACTGTGGCATTGTGCACATGCACAGGTCTCTGGGAACATGGTGCCCATGCCGTGTTCCCAAAGGACATCTCTATTGAGCAAATCCCCGGAAATGGCCATGGTGGCCATTTTTTAAGTGACTTTTGCTGCTGCGTTGCCAGTGCGGGACCTACAAATAGGTCAGTATGATTAATGGGTGCAAACTTGCACTCATTACAGATATGCTAGAGATTGTACTGTACTGTAACCTATACTAAGTAAAAGAGGCCTACATTATTTGTGGTTTCCCCTCATAGACAATTATAAAGTTGAGGTTCTGGCTGTAACAGAAATGATAGACACGAACACAGATTCAGCTCACAAAATGGCTGCCTTCACTGTGTAACTGATGTAACAGATGCTCTCAATATAAATAGATGTTTATTTAAGCAATAGTGATGCTCTTTGTGTCACCAGTTTAAATCAGAAATATCAGAATAAGGGGCCAAATTAATACCATTATACACTATCTATAAACATACTCCTACAGATAGATACCAGCAGATTATTGCCGTTATTGGTAAGTGCAATTCTGAATAAAATAATAAGAGGACACCACTGAGTGGTTGAACTGGGTGACAGAAATTTTCTATACATTGCATGTAATTAAATAAACCCATAAGACCTTAATTATGATGCACCTTTAAATTATAATGGGACTACTGTATTTATCTTATGCACCTTGAGAATACAAAAATTGCAGAGGAAATGTAGAATTGATTTACACAACAATTTCATTCTTAAAATGCTGTAAAGGAATAATTATCCACCATTACGCACTAATTATACACTTTTAATAAATTATACAGATGACAGAAAGATGCTGAGGATTCTGTGCATAACACATCGATGTCCCATTACCAAACTGTGAGTTTGACGTCTCATCTGCTGATGTCTACATTTATATGTAATTTTCCAATTAAAGCCATAAAAAAAAAAAAGATGAAATGATAATAATTTAAACAAATATGCTAGGGCCCAGGGTGCTGTCTTAGCCCCAGGCGCAGATGTGACCCTTGATATTCCCTAGGAAAAGAAGGATTCGTAAAGTGTAAGGAATTTACTAAATCCACTGGCTTATTTATAATTTGGTGGGAGTGGGGGTGGACAAAGGGGGCCGGGGGGGGGGGGGGGGGGGGGGAATAGAGGTGGATACCAAATCACTGGAGGAATTGATCACTGGGTGACACCAAAACTAGTGGGGCAATTGGTTCCATCAGTTGGGCTTCATTTTCCAGCCACTGAGGGCCAGATTAACCCTTGGGGGCACTTTCACCTTGTGGGCCTGATCCCACTCCTATGGTGCTCCATATCGTGCCAGCACTGCCCCCAACTTGTTACCCTGCCCACGCTTACTATGGGACTGGATAGTGCAAGTGCAACAGTGTGTTCCGAAGGCAAGGATGTATTTTGGATTGCTTGCATTCTGGCTGCATGAGTCTTCCTTCTGCTGCTGCACAAGAGGGAGAGCTAGCAATGTTAGTGAGCTCCAGCTGGGGGTGGGGCCCAGGGTACAGTGTCTGCTCCAGCTCGGAGTGCGGCCCAGGGTACAGGTACTGCACAGTTATAACACAAAGAAAACCCAACATACTACTTTGTTGTGTGTTAGCAGCCTGTCCATTGTCATATATTAACCAGCATAAAACTAAGAACAGAATACAATAACTGTAATAAGGGAAGTCACACATTAAATGTTAAATTAATTTAAGAGTAGACATACAGTAGACATACATTATCTACAGTACGTAGCTACAGGTCTTCAAATGGTATTTACATGCTCTTCAAATACTCTATGAAACTGAGCCATCAATGATAACATAATTATAATGACTATTTTCAAAAAATGATCAGAACCCGAAGATTTTTAATTTCAAGGGAAGGGCTGAGATGTATTTAGTTCTTAAGATACTGAAGGTCAAGATTGTTTCTGCTTTGTGATCAGTATAATACAGCTTGAACTATTATGTCCGACCTCTGCAATTATCACTCAGAGGGACTGGACGCACAGATCTCCGACGGCAGATCATTCACCGATGGCGTAACCGTGATGTGCTGCACACGTCTCTGAACAACGCGCCATAAATTCCTGGTCCCTGACAGATAGCCAAGGGCCTGATTCTGGTTCACTCGCAAAAGCAAATTCTCTCTCAAATGGACAAAACCATGCTGCACTGCAGGTGGGGCAGATGCAACATGTGCAGAGAGTAAGATTTGGGTGTTATTTTGTTTCTGTGCAGAGTAAATAGTGGCTGCTTTATTTTTAGACTGCAATATAGACATCACTTCAATAAAGCAATTAAAACCAAATGTAACTCTCTCTGCACATGTTACATCTGCCCCACCTGAAGTGCAGCATGGTTTTGCCCATTAGAGAGAGAATTTGCTTTTGCGAGTGAACCAGAATCAGTTCCTTTCTGAGAAAGCCATGATAACATACTGTACCTACTGTACATCTGAGGATGGATAGACACATTGGCAACTTTACAGAAGAACGTGTTAATAAACAGTGCGATATACAGTACCGTACCTGTTATTTATTTCCAGGTGTCTGTGACAAGGTCTCACTATTATACTGTTGAATGGGAATTCATGCTTATGTTATGGCAGATTTATTTATAACCAAGGTGATTGCTATCTTTAGTGGGTTCTATTTTCACTTTTTTATTCAATCTCATCTTTATTTTACGCTATTTGTTTTTAACCTTCACTGCTAAACTCCATGAAAATTGTGATTTAGACATTTTATTCCGGTTCAGTGCATTATACAATTACACTCCCAACATCATCACACTGATCATATAGTATATTTATAGAGTACTAGCGACCCGCCCCGTCTTCGCACGGGAAGCACTAATTATCTATAGCCAGATGAATTCTGGTGGATGGGGGCGGTCATGTGATGAAGTTTTACTTTCTATAGGTACAGTGCCTTGCTACGCTCAAGAAAAAAAAAACACATGTATTTAAGGCAAATGGGAAATTATATTTATTTTATTAATTCATGCTATGTCCAGCGGATAGACAATGTTTTTTGTTTTTTTTATTTGGAGTAAAAACGTATACATTTTTCGGTGTGCCAACTCGGGAGCAAGCCACATATAATTGGCTGTGTGAAAAACATGAATTTTCCAAATTGAAGCCAGCAATAGTCAACGATTGGTCTTGTGCTTTGTTGATGGTAATAGCAAAGGCAAGACGCAAAGGGAACTGGAGCCGCTTGAATTTGAATAGTAAATCGTTGGAAATCATCGGTATCTGTGGAATCAGTACGTCTTCGCCTTTGAATTTGCCACCGATGATTGTTGCCTCAATAAAATTTGGTGGCAATTTTTTGATGGTCAATCTGGTTTCGTTGCACAACTTTGGGGAAAATTGCCAGAAAAAAAACCCCCAAATTTCTGTTGATCCGATCGCTACCAAACTTCACAGGATCACCCGCTGGGCTAATCTGAAGATTGCCTGAAAATGTCATCAAAATCGGTCAAGCCTTTTTGGAGTCCATAGGGAACATACACACATACAGATGGGGCAGGTCCCATCTTGGCTACCTATGGCGAGAGTTCCGCCAGCTGGCGGAACGCCGTCGCAAGAAGAATATCGGAGCGCCAGAACCTCTGCCATGGCGGCCTGGCGGCCAAGATGGGACCTGCCCCATCTGTACACACATTGATTTGTATAGATATACAGTATATAGATTCCTGAAATGTGCGCCTCCACTTGCCTTTGTAGAAATAGATTTGGGTGACAAATTATGAGTTACGGCCATGTTTCTAAGGAAAAACAATCAACTGAACTAGACAGAAGTGTCCTCGCACATACATGTCAAATAGTCACTGTTGGCACTCAAAGTCCCCGGCGACTCAGCCACACAGGGGGGATTTACTAAGATGGGAGTTATATTTCACATGGTATGTTGCTATGGGCAACCAATCAGATACTATGTATTATCTTCAAAAAGGTGCTACATCAATAAGAGGTAAATTCTGAAGGAAATTCTGAAGGACCGTCAACAATCTCTTTGAGTCGCTCACTTCAAAGATGGTCCTGGTACAGGTTGCACGGAAATCAATTATAATTGTTACCTATAATTGTCTTCACATGCCAACTGGTGAGGACCATCTTTAAAGTGAGCGTTATAAAGCTCTGTGTCTTGTCTTGTTGATTGTTCTTAGTTATGTGCATGGTGGCCAGCGAAGGCTCCAGAGGCGGGGCTGAAGCACAGTTCAAAGTTCGTATAGGGGAGCCACGCCCACTGCCACCAACTACCATTCCATATTGATTCACTGACAATGGGTGTGGCTCCCATATTTTGTTTTGAAATGGGATGCAGCCCCGCCTCTGGAGCCGCCACTGATGGTGACGCATTTTGATATCTCTTTTTAAAGTTGTTCCTGAGTGGTTTCTATCTTTTTGTGTTTGCACCCCTGCAGAACAGGACATGGCCCCCTTCTCCCCGCCCACCCAGATAAGCATGGGTACCTTGGTGTAGTGTTAACTAACAGTCAATGTGATCTGTCTGTCTTTGGCTGCTAGTGACTATAGTTACAATGGTATCAAAAGAGACCAATCACAGGTGAATAACGAGGGAAGAAGTGAGGATAAGCAATTTTGATAGTTAGAAAGGCCAATGGGAAGTGGATAGCTAGTATACGGGGAATACAAGCTGGGTGCATAACCACACCCCTGAGGAGCTCAGGAGGAGTGACAAAATGTGTAACATCCACCACTGACTTATATTGTAGCACAACGTTTATGGTTAACACTACACACGTCGGTAAACATATTACATACATTATTTGGCTGAGTTGTAAATAATTTTAGCATAAATTATTTTAATTATTAAAAAGGTAATTTATCAAAATCCATTTATCAAAATCCACCCACTCCCACTCACATTACAACCAGAGAGGAAACAGAATACGAGAGACCAGCAATGTAGTGATCTACACACGGGGCCTTATTCAGACCTGTTCAATGGGCTACATAGACTCGCAGCCTAGCAAACAGGTAAGCGCCGCCCTGCCGAATGCTTTCCCCCCGCTGCCAAATCCCCTCACTAGCTAGCAAGCGGATGCGTACTCACATGCAACCGAAGGGGAGATACATCATTCGCTGGGCACTGACCATGAATGATTTTTCTCACCTTTGTCAATAAATTTCAGTCTGAACCGCCTTTTATATCCGCTGCAGATCACCGAATACGGGAAGGGTGCTGACGTCATGGGACACGCCAGGGGAGGCCCCTAAAAATGCTGGGCATCCCCTTCTACAACCCCCTGTCTGCCCCCGCCCACGCCTTCAGGAGCCAATGGCCCAATGAGTGTGAAACTCTCCGAAGCCATTTGCACATGCGCATAAACATTGGGGAAGGGGCCAAACTTGGCCCGCTACAAGCGGGTCTGAATCAGACCCATGGTGAGCAAGCAATATTCTCATCTACCACTTTGGGTGTTATTTTGTTTCTGTGCAGGGTAAATACTGGCTGCTTTATTTATACACTGCAAAATAGATAACAGTTTGAAGTACAAACCCAGCCCAACTCTAACACTCCCTACACATGTTACATCTGCCCCACCTGCAATGCACCTGGTTTTGTCCATTAGAGAGAGAATTTGCTTTTGTCAGTGAACCAGAATCAGGCCCTAAGAGCCATGGCCAAAATGATCTAATTTCAACAACTTCCCCACCCTTTTTGTTCCTCCAACCGCAATTCCTGCAATTTTTGTAAAAAATTCTGCACTGCTATAAAACGAATTGTGTGAGGAAAACATGGGACTGGTGGCATTGTTAGATAGTGCAGCACGGATGGTGTAATGTTTAGCGTTGCTGCCTCACAGCACTGAGGTCATGGGTTCTACTCCCATCATGGCCCTAACTGTATAGAGTTTGTATATTCTCTTGGTGCTTGCAAAGGGTTTCCTCCGGGTACTCCGGTTTTCTCCCACAATCCAAAAATATACTGGTAGGTTATTTGGATCCGAACATAAATGATCCCTACAATGAATGTGTTTGTGTACAATACATGTGGTAAGGGAATATGGATAATAAGCTTCACTGGGGAATAAATGTGTGTTATATAAATACATGGTAATAAATAAAAATAAATTAATATCACATATCTCCAGGAGAGACCAAGTGGGATAAGCCATTGTGCAACAATGTCCCTCAGATTTTCTAAGAGTTTCTCAGCTTTCTCCTCTAACTGAAACCAGTGACACCCATTGTAGTCACCCTAGGAATAATTGGTGTTTGTGAGGTGCTGTTGCTGTAGGGCCATCACAGCTATGTAGTCCTAGGTTCCACTTGTCCACATGTCGGTGGTTAAGTGGACAATGGGTACAATGGCATTTCTGAGGACACTTGGACACAAAATAGAAAAGGGAGCTACTGTAGGTGTCACTGGACTGATAATGCTTTAAGCCAAAGTTTCTGAACTTGAAAATAACTTTTGATGAATGATCTCCGTATAAGGGAGAATGTTACTTTCTAGGATGTTGATGTCATTACCCCTACTTACTATGGTCCTACAAAGATTACATACGGTATGGATTGACAGTTGTAGTCTGGATTTGGGTAGAAAAGAAATAATTTGAGAGAGATGAGGTGGATTTTTGTACCCGGGCATGACAATGGGCTTCTTTTTCATCCCATGGGCAACTGTCTCCATTTTTGCATTAATTAAACAAACCACATTCTCTCTACCATACACTGCAATCACTCCGTGTTGTGTCATTTCTTCTAGGGCTAACCTATTCTATCCAGGGTAATCCTACACAGTGTGCCTAAGATTGCTGCCTAGCCTGATACCTTAATACATACAACACTGGTGGAATGTATTATCCAGAATGTTTGCACCAATCCTGCATTTTGCTTACTCTTAGAGTTTTCTCTTATCTCTATGTAACCTACCTATTGCTGTACTCACCAAATCCTATGTATTATGTGCATTGTTTTGATGTCTTTAAAGTGCCTAGAGCCCTGTTGGAGAAAGTGCGCCACAGTATATAAATAAAACCTACTTACATCCCCATCATCAGAATCCTCATCATCGACATTCTCAATAGCCATCTTTGGTAAGGGCAAACGCCCATAGTAGCGGATGACAACTTCTGGATGTTAACCAATGACTGTCAGTACAGAACCCAGTCATATGGCCTCTGGGACAGACGGAGATTGGTCCACCTGCCTGTTTGTCAAGCAGATGCAATAATTGAAAACATTAGAAGCGTTATTTAAACCTGAGCAATGAATGGATTTTTCATCTGCTTTTTTGTATGGATAAACACCACAGCTGTTTTTGAAACACATCGGCCAGAGGAAGCCATGGGTGCCACAACAAGCCCGGTGGAAGTCGTGGGTGCCACACCAAGCCCGGTGTCAGTGGGTCAGGACTGGTAACTGGACCGGACATCTAAAGCCTGTTTAAGAACTGATATTATTCTAGTTCTCCACTGGACTCGGTAATTGCCCTCCACTTTCAGTTTTAGGATTCCTGTATGATTGTTTTGATGTGCTTATTTGAGAAGTATTTTAAGAAAGGTTCTGTACTAGTTTTGGTAATTGTTCCTTTTCTATGGGAACTACTTATGGTACATGAAGAATATTAAATTGTGTTACGCTACGATCAATGTTTTTTTCTCATCTTGTATGTAATCACAAGGATATCGACTTAAGTTTGGATTAATATCCCATCTGTAGACGTGGACAAATTAAGGGACTTATTCTCTAACTTTTTCTTGTATTGGTGTAGAGGCGCAGAAGCGCAAGTGTATATATTTTTTTTTTACCATTCTCAATAGCGCCAGCTACACCAATATAATCCTGGTGTACTTCTACAGTGACATCCTCTCTTCCTGTACACTGTGTACAGTATTGGCAAGGTCAGGCCTATACATCGCAACCGTGGACACACTTGGACTCTCCTTGGTTCCCGTTCTTTAAAAAAACATATTTTTTTTGAGAGGGAGGAGGGCTTCCATCTTCATGAGAATCGGAACCACCAGTCATGAACATTAGCCTTGCCTTGCCAGTTCGTGTTGTAAATGACATATTGCCAATTTTATGTTTCTCCACAATTTTTTTTATTTTGTTTCATGCTCTGTACGACATTGAGCATCGCCCTTAGTAGATGACGTTGATGGACTCGCATCGTCATTGTGATGACTGGTGGCAGCAGCTTCAGCTCTAGTAGTGGGATGTAGTTCCTGTTATTTTAATTGTTTGTCGTCAATTTTTATCAAAACAAAGCACCCCTAGACTGATACATTAAACTTAGTAGCATCCATTTGGTGCCGGATGGGTTCCCGACAGTCGGGATCCCGACAGTCATTTACCCGAGGTCGGCATCCCGACTGTCAAAATGCCGGCAGCCGGGTGACCGACGGCCACCCGCTATTTTCCCTCGTGGGGGTCCACGACCCCCATAGTGGGAGAATAGAATAGGTGGGTCGCGTAGCGAGCCACCGTGCCCGCAAGGGGCTTTTTTGCACTCGCCATGCTGTCTGACTCCGGGCAGTCGGGATCCCAACGTTGGGATAATGACTGTCGGGATCCCGACTGTCAGAGTCCCATACCACACCCGCATCCATAGACTAATACCACAGATGCAGCAGCATCTCTGGATTTATACAACCAACAGAGCACCTCTTTTTTGTTGGGGCCCAAACACACTAATTAATTATTCAGCCACAGGGGGCAGACCCTGTCACTGAAGTGATTGGTTTGTTAAACTGTGCATGTCCTATTTATGCAACATAAGGATGGGAGGGGGGTGGGAGGGCCCAAGGACAAATCCATCTTGCACCTCTTTTCTTTGCATTATGTGCTTTTTGTGGCCAAGTTTTGAAATATTCCATCCTGTCTGCCACTGCAGTGCCACTCCTAGATGGGCCATGTGTTTGTGCCACCCAATTGTGTCACTTAGTCATCCAGCTACCTTGGTGCAACCTTTTGGCCTTAAAACAATATTGCGAAGTGTTAAGAATAGATTAGAAATGAGTGGACATAAATGTTATTGAGGTCAATAAAACTGTACGAACAATAAAAAAATATATTATTTTAGCTGTTTTTATGATTTGTTTAAAAAAAAAAGAGATCCAAAACCAAAACCCAAAAGGGTGGTCTGGGCAAAACCAATCCAGATCCAAAACACTAACGCATATCCAGATCCAAAAGCAAAACACAAAACCCGAAAAGTGTCCAGTGCACATCTCTAATAAACACACAAGTCCCAAATAAGCAGATAACAGACAATTAATATGCAGAATAAGTGCGGTGCATGACTGTAAAACTCATTGAAATGAGTGTCATCAGATGCAGCTTTCATGTCTAATTCAGGCTCTTTGTTCCAATCGTTGTGAACAATGACGTATAACCTACCGCGCAGGGGTCACCCGAGTGCTGCATGTGAAATGACAGTTCATTGCTTTTATCATTGCATTTAATTAAGGACACAAGTTTGTGAATGCAAATTTCTGTGGATGAATTGTGTGGGAATAAAAGGAAATCATTCCACCCAGTCAAAGATCTCTGAAGAGATCATGTTTTTCAGGTTTCACTAATATGTTATAGATGTTATTCATTTAGCGTATAATATGGTTATGAGTCAATGAATGTATGTAGTTAGGAACATTTATGGAGATTAAGGAAATTATAAATTAGTTTTTATAATCTTTGTATTATTATTATTATTATTATTATTATTATTATTATTATTCATTATATTGCTGTTTCTTTCAAGACTACAATTTAAAAAAACTGATACAGTATTATACATATATTGGTTATTTGAACCTAATGCTGTGCACACCCTAATGCAACCTCCCCCTCCAGTGACCCTGACGGCCAATCACCACGGCTGCTGGGCCATGAACTCTGATTGGTTAATGAGCCGGCACCGCATTTTAAATGGCTGAGGGCCACTGGAGGCCCTGTAGCTGAATCTCTGTAGCGGCAATTGGGCATACATTCATGATGACCCCACCTGTACCCTCTGCCCCTAAAGTGCTTCAGCTACAGGGCCTCTGACAGTCTTCAGCCATGTGAAATGCGGCACCGGCTCAGGAGCCAATCAAGGATCATGGCCTGGCAGCCAATCGGTGACTGAATTTCCAATACCCGAGGGTCGCTGCCGGAACTACGAGCATATGAATCCCATCGGCAATGAGCATGTAAGCCCGCTGGACAATGAGCATGTAAAATACCTGGACAACAAGCATGTAACCCCTCTGGGTAATGAGCATGTAAACCCTTGGGCAATGAGCATGTAACCCCTCCGTGTCAAAGTGCATGTAATCCCAGTGGCAATGAGCATGTAATCCTCTGTGGCAGGGAGCATGTATCCCCCTGGCAATGAGCATGTAATATGAAGATAGGTGTCCAAAAGAAAGGACCAAGGAAGAACAAAACTGGTTTTTGGGGCACTCTTTATACAAAATTGTGAAAAGATGTATAATGATTGAGTTAATATATAACTTTTATTGGGGTTTACTTAAAATATATGTGCGTCTAAATGCGGCGTCAAAGATATGAAAAATTAGAATATATAAATTCAAAGAAACATAATAGACATAATAAACTTAAATAGCAGCAATAGTAAATCACAATGGATCACAATGGGTTGGCGAAAATGTTTTCACCTGGGGGACCACCCCCTGTGGATTGGTGTATTATAAACGTCCGGATGTTATATTGGTAACATGTGGTACGGAGTAATACGGGTAAACGTTCACAACAATTGCGGATACATACTGTAAGACGTGAAAGATAGAAGGAATAAGGGAAAAGAACAGAAAAATGGTCTTTCCTGAGATACCTGGTGTTGTGCGGTCACCTGTTATTGATACGGCACCAGATATTCCCTATCAGTCACCCGGTAGGTACTGATCTGGCCAATAACTGTTTAGCTACTGAGATCAGACGAGATCAGGCGGCTCAGTAATGTATGGTCGTATACTCTATTGGGTGAAGCAACACAGGGATAACATTTGGGACAAGTGTCACTTCTGCTTTCCAGAGACAGAGGGAGACTACAGCCTGTTACACTAAGTATTGCAGGAAAGGTCCGACCTGATTGTGGATGAGAGAGCAACGAGTTATGAGGACAGGAAGCACTGAGATTATTGCAGTAACCAAATCCTTCTACTACCCTCCATCCTATGGATATATTGGATGGAGGTTGAGAGTAATAATCTGGTAGTGCTCAACTCAAGAAATAGAGAACCGAAAGAATGAAAGGGATAGGAGGGCCCTTCTTAGAGGGATGAATGTGCCCCCTATTCGGTTGGTCTAACTGGTGACATAAGGGAATTACACGAACACCAGAGTAGATCCGGGGGTTGTGTGTTACAGTTCTGTGTAATGTAAATCACAGAGGGACAGTACAGTTTGTCAGAGTCCCAAAGTAAATGCACGGGTAGTAAGAAGGTACAGGGATTAGAAACACCAGAATTAGATTAAATGTATAACCATTGTCATCCTATGCATTTAAGTCCCATGCGTTGGATGCCCAAACTAAGAGCAGGCAGAGAGATTGCTGATGGTGGCTGCAGGCACGGGGGTAATGCAGGCATGTGGTATAACGGTGTCTGGTATAATGGGCCCTGCTTGCTGGGCTGCATGTGTTCGGAGCCCAGTGATTAGGTTAATACGGCCCTGTAGAATGCATGTCACCCTGCTATATGAACCCATGCCCAGGGCTGCAAACTGAAGATGAACGTATGTACGGGTGCACATCCGTTTGCCAGAGCCCACACAGAGGACAAATACTTTGATGGTGACTTACAATTTATAATACTTTTGCAAGGCATATTGTATATACAGTATATTTCTACTTACACTTTGCAACATGACTCAATGTTCAGCTTTCATGATGTACCTTAAAAAGTTCTATATTGTTAAATATAATGCTTATGTTTCTAACTTGTGGTTTATTTAATATAGGAAGCTTGCACTTGTTGCTTTTACGCATAAATATCTGAACCATGTCTGATAGAGTCAGTGTTTTCAATTTAGAAATGTTGCAGTAGAAATGTTTTCCATCATGATCTTTGGTTTTTCCATTTCCTCTTTCCCGGACGCAGGTGAATATACAAGGCACTCGTGGCACATTCTCCAAGACTTGGCTGAAACATGTAGCATCTCAAAAGGTCATCATCCTGCTCTGCAAGTGGTCAACGAGGGCAGTCTCACGTTCTATATTATGGAGAATCTTTGTGTAATTTCACTAGACAGATATTCAGATTCCTGGCAGAAATGTACAGTGCTCTATAAAGTGCGTGATGATTCCTCTTCCATCTCATGTGATTTAAAAACTATTATTTGTGTATTTTACTGCTAATTAAATACTCTAAAGTTCCTTCTAGATTATGGTCACCTATTTATTGGCTCATTGAGTTTATCGTTACCTTTTTTTTTATGTTTCCATTAAAACTCTGGAAATAAAGAATTAAACTGAAATAATAGGAAAATCATCTGTGTTTTGCCCCAACACTGCTGCGCTTCCTTCTGGTCTGAGGTTACTGGAGTTCCGCAGTTTATGTCTGTTTTGTGCTGTACACTACATGTTCCATGATCCTATAACATTTCCTTGCAGGTAGGGAAGGCAGCGAAATGCGTCCAAGGAGTATTTGTCTAATTAAATATTAATAGAAGAACACAACAGTCTTCAGTTCTTTTGTATCTTTAGGGCCACATTTATCAATCAATATTAGGGGCTTAATCCCTGAAAACACCTGTTTTTGGAGGTTAGGCGCAAATATTAAGTATCACCCAAATGTATCAGGAGGGACCGCAGCAGGAATCTCCGATCCTTCTTGCACTGCCGCCGGCCGCCTCCACCATAGATTTCTATGGGGGATGCGAAGCTGCCCGATGTATCAACATCAGGCAGCAGCGCATCGCATACCTGGGCTACCGCCATTCTGAGATGGCAATAGCCCATTGTAATTGCGATCATTGATAAATGGATCCCTAAGTCTTGTGAATGACACAGAACACCGGTGCTCATAGCGGGCCAAATTTGTCACCGTCCCCGATGGTCTTGGTTTGTGCATGAGTGAATATGCAAATGTGCAAACCCTGGGAGCGATCAGCTTTGGCGAGTTTCAAACTCAACGCGCCCTACTCTGCAGGAGGGGAGGGAAAGGGGCATGGCCATAAAAACACTGGGCATACCCCTACAGACACAGGCATGTGCCCACCCCGAATTTGATGGATAGCTGGCGCTGTAAAATGCAGTCCAGGCTGACTTTTCTTAATGAAGGCTAGACAAATCATTTGATTTCCCCCCTTATGGCCACATGTGAGTGCATGTGTTAGCGACCGTTCACCTCATCCCGCATGCTAGTGAGAGGTTTGATCCACGGGGGAATGGGCGTTTAGTGGGGCGGTCTTCAGCTGCGAACATACGCAGCCTAGCATCTGAATCAGGCCCACTAGTCCTTATTTTCCAAATAATAATAGTCCAAATAATAGTCCAGATTGAAGAGTGGCCGAAGCTTGGCAGCCAGGAAAAAAATACAAATTGTATCAAATTGAAATTGATTTACAAAAAAGTCCAAGCATTTAAGAAACACTCATTTTCTCAATCGGGTATGGTCATTAGGATGACAGAACAGGTCTCCTCCAATCCCCAGGCAGTGATGTCAGTCTGAGGTGCATCTCTACAAGGGAGGAGGAGGAGGACAAAGATGATGACGAGTTAAAAATCTTTAAAAAAAATATTTTGCAAACGTATTTAAACTTTAAATATTTGAAAAGACCAAAAAATTATGGTCGATTTAAAAACAAAAAATAATAACTTTCTTAATTATTCTGATCAATTACATAATTATGAATTAAACATCCACAGCTACTGTAACTTTAAATATCTATCAACATCGTATAGTAGAGACAGCCTTAGTTTTTTTCAACATTCTTTGAACATTAACTATGATTTTCTGTTTGAATTCAAACTGTTGCTTTTACTGTCTATAGGACACATATATCTTCCTGGGATTATTAGTGTTATAGGCAGTCCATGCTATATCAGGGTTGCGGAAACGTTTCAGTCTAATAGCAAATCAATTTCACAAGGGTCATAACTCCCATTTTGTTTGCAGAACCTCAGAAGTGTGTTTATCACGCACCATAACATATTTATTTGCCTCCTTCCGCGGACTCGCGGCGCTTCTGCACTCATGTGATCTTTATTTTAAAAGTATTTCTTAGACATTACTGTAAATGTGACACTTCCAAAACTTTTTAAGCGTCAGCTTTACCGCCCCTCGGAATAAGCCAGCAGTGACAATTTCCGAAGGCTTATAGCCATTCATTCTGGTGAACAGCATTTCACAGAAATACTTTCCAAAATTGATTTCATATCTTTCGAGTCACATGCAGTTACTAAAGTGGAACTCTGAGAGGGGAAGGCAACATCTCGGGGAATTTTGGGCGCTGAGAAAATAGACAGGCATGAAATTGGTGTCACTGTCACAATCAGCCAAATAAACTGGAATAAGTTCTTTATAGAGTCAATGGAAACATTTACTTTACTAAGCCGCCTTCATGGGGAAGGATCGTGTTTTAGGTACTTTGTCAAATAGTATTCCAGGACTCTGTGTATACTGCTCGCTCAGGACTCTGTGTATACTGCTCGCTCAGGACTCTGTGTATACTGCTCGCTCAGGACTCTGTGTATACTGCTCGCTCAGGACTCTGTGTATACTGCTCGCTCAGGTTTCAGGATAAAGGATTTAAAGGAAAGGACAAATGAGGTTCTGCATTATAGATCAATGCAGCCCTGCCTCTATATAGCACAGGTAGGAAGTACAGTATACTGTATATACCACATATTTATAGCATAAAGGTGCAGAGCCATTCTTAAGGTGCACACACACCATACGAGACTTGGTAACGATATGCACTATAATGATATTTTTATGCATATCGTCTAGTGTGCTGGCACTATATCATTATGATGCACACTCCCACGGATCGGTAATGACCCCCCCCCCCCCATGTCATCTGAACATGCAGAAGCTTTGACTATATTGTTAGCGAAGTATGTTCCTGTATATAGCAATATCCACTGAGTAAGTGTGGGCACTGGTGGTCTTCGGGGACTAAGTGCTGCAACGCTGCCGGGGACCTGCAGAACTGCTTGTCTGAAATCCTGGCGCTCCTGCTCACATTAAAAATGTCTATCACAAAATGGCCAGAGGGGATGGGGAGGCAATGAGCAGGTAAAAAGCCCACATACCACCCCCTGCCTGCATTGCACCCCTTGCCTGCATACCACCTCTGGTTTGCACACCACCACTGGCTGCATGCTACTTCCTGCCTGCATACCACTTCCTGCCTACATGCCATCCCCTGCCTGCATACCACCCCCTGCCTGCATTCCACCCCTTGCCTACAAACCACTTCCTGCCTGCATACCAACCCCTGCCTGCATTCCACCCCTTGCCTGCAAACCACTTCCTGCCTGCATACCACCCCCTGACTGCATACCACCCCCTGACTGCATACCACTTCCTGCCTGCATACCATCTCCTGCCTGCACACCACCCCCTGCCTGCATACCACCTCCTACCTGCCTACTACCCCCTGCCTGCATACCACCCCCTGCCTGCATACCACCCCCGGCCTGCATACCACCTCCAGCCTGCATACCACCCCCTGCCTGCATACCACCTCCAGCCTGCATACCACCCCCTGCCTGCATACTACCTCCTGCCTGAATACCACCCAATGCCTTCATACCACCCCCTGACTGCATACCATTTCCTGCCTGCATACCATCTCCTGCCTGCACACCACCCCCTGCCTGCATACCACCACCTGCATGCATGCATACTACCTCCTGCCTGAATAACACCCCTTGCCTGCATACCACCTCTGGCCTGCACACCACCCCCTGGCTGCTTACCACTTCCTGCCTGCACACCACCCCCTGTCTGCATACCACTTCCTGCCTGAATACCACTTCCTGCCTGCATACCACCCCCTGCCTGCAAACCACTTCCTGCCTGCATACTATTTCCTGCCTGCATACCACTTCCTGCCTGCATACTATCTCCTGCCTGCATTCCACCTCCTGCCTGCATACCACCCACTGACTGCATACCACTTCCTGCCTGCATATCATCTCCTACCTGCACACCACCCCCTGCTTGCATACCAGCTCCTGCCTGCCTACTACCCCCTGCCTGCATACCACCCCCAGCCTGCATACCACCTCCAGCCTGCATACCACCCCCTGCCTGCATACCACCTCCAGCCTGCATACCACCCCCTGCCTGCATACTACCTCCTGCCTGAATACCACCCCCTGTCTGCATACTACCTCCTGCCTGAATACCACGCAATGCCTGCATACCACCCCCTGACTGCATACCACTTCCTGTCTGCATACCATCACCTGCCTGCACACAACTCCCTGCCTGTACACCACCTCCTGCCTGTATACTACCCCCAGCCTGCATACCACCCCCTGCCTGCATACTACCTCTGGCCTGCACACCACCCCCTGTCTGCATACCACTTCCTGCCTGCATACCACTTCCTGCCTACATGCCATCCCCTGCCTGCATGCCACCCCTTGCCTGCATACTATTTCCTGCCTGCATACCATTTCCTGCCTGCATACTATCTCCTGCCTGCATTCCACTTCCTGCCTGCATACCACCCCCTGACTGCATACCATCTCCTGCCTGCACACCACCCCCTGCCTGCATACCACCTCCTGCCTGCATACCACTGCCCGCCTAACATCCAATTACCATAAACGCCGGATTCCTGTCGATCAACTTGAGTGCGGTCAGTCATAAAAGAAAACAGGATTTTTTTTTTGCAGGATGGAGGCAGCATACACAGCCTACAGATTAATGAGTTATATAATATGACTTTAGCAAGGCACACGGCACATACAGATGTGTCCACATACATCTTGTAGATGTTATTCATCTGGATATAAACTGAATCCGAATGCTGCTGTCACAGAGATGATTTATTTTTATTTTCTCTGTCACTGAGTTTTAGACACAAAAATAGACATTGCTGCTTTCCAGGGAGCAGACCGGCTGGTAAAATGCAGCCTTGTAGTTTTGTGGCACCCTGAGAGGTAAGCCACGCATCACTGTGTAATGATTACCGATGCAAGCAGTGCTTCCTGCATGTGAGCAGGATGATACCACAGGTTGGAATCGTGGTCTGGTGCATTGCCTTTTATTTGCTGTCTTAATAGTTACTGTGATCCAAAGCACAGGGTTTCTCTAACCTTAATCTGTTTACACATTAGACAATGTTTCCCAAGGATATGCATATGTTAAAGATATCACTAACAGTATTTTTGTGCATCTTGTTTAGTGGGTACGCACTATATCATTAACAACACATCCCTGCAGGTTTTTATCGACCCCCCCCCCCCTGTCATCTGTACATGCAATAAAATTCACACTACAGTATATTGTCAATGACCGCATGCTCCAGTATGTGGCCACCGGGCAATATTGCTTAATGTGTATGCACCCGAGGGTTAAATTCAAATTTTGTGGGCTCCATAGCAAAATCTTGAAAGCCCTAGATCGAGCCCCCTTTTACACATTACACCAGGTAGAGCCCCTTATACATGTTATACCAGACAGAGCACCCAGTGACCCCATTCAAAGCCCCCCATTACATGTTACACCAGACAGAGCCCCCATTAAGCCTGATAAGCCAGGCAGGGACCCCAATTGCACCAGGTAGAGTTCCTGTTACATGTTACACCATGAAGTGTGCCTAATACACCAGTTAGTACCCCCTTATCACCTGGTAGATCCCCCATAATTCCAGGTATAGCCTACATTACATGTTACACCCAGGAGCCCCCGTTATACCAGGTAGAGCCCTCTAAAAAGTTATGCCAGGTAGAGCCCCCTTACATGTTCTGACAGGTAGAGCCCCCATTATCCCATGTAGAGCCCTTAGTCTCATTATGCCAAGTAGAGCCCCTGTTATGCCAGGTAAAGCTTCTTTACGTGTTACTGTATGCAAGTTAAAGTACCCATTAAACCAGGTAGGACGACTCTCATGCCAGGAAGGGCCCCTGTTACACATTAAGCCAGTTAGAGCCCATATTACACCAGGTAGAGCCCCTGTTACACTTTATGCCAATTAAAGAACGAGGGTAATGGGAGAGAAAGAGAGAGAGAGAGAGAGAGAGAGAGAGAGAGAGAGAGGGGGGGGGGGGGGCGAGGACAGAGGCATAACTAGAACTATGTGGGTTCCATAGCAAAATCTTGATAGGGCCCCTCTTATACACTGCACCAGGTAGATACCCTTTATAATCAACATCATGTAAAGCCCACATTACACCAAGTAGAATCCCTCATTTAGATCATGCCAGGTAGGTCCTCCTTTACACATTATGCCAGGTAGAGAACCCTTATACACATTTAAACCAGGTAGAGACCCCTTATAAACATTTACACCAGGTAGAACCCCCTTATACATTTTCTGCCAAGCAAAGTCCCCATTATACTCGTTATGCCAAGCAAGGCCCCCATTGCACGTTAGACCAGACACAGCCCTCGTTACACCTCTTATGCAAGCAAAATCCCCTGTTACACCAGGTAGAGCTCCCATTACTTGTTACACCATGTAGAGCACCCATTACGCCAGGTAGATAGTATTATACCACACCCCTAAAAATATCACAAAGCGCTGCACTCGGAGCCCAAACTCCCCACTGCTATATGCTCCATGCAGCACTGCAGCCTCAGGGGAATGAAGGGAAGGGGCAGTGTTTATGCTACAAGTGGTGTCAGCAGGCCTTGGAGGCAGACAGTGACTAGGTGCAGGAGTAGCAGCGGGCTCTTGTGTCAACCAGAGTCCCATAGTAGTAGCACTCCCTGCACCATCGGTAGTTACGCTACTGGTATGCAATATATCATTTGCTCAGAGAGTTCCAGCCAGTTTAAAGGAAATCATTAATGTTATCATTATCCTGCTCCCCGTATACTGGGAGAGAGGAACCCAGAATACATATGAAGTGACCTGCAGTGCTGAGTCCCTAATGTTCCGGCTCTGTCCCCAAGCCAATGCTATGTACCTCCCCACCACTGCTGCAATGTCTCCACCACCATTCTGTGTTATGAGAGAAACATCTTCTTCTGCTTCAGGATGTTTACTTAATACGTTTATTCCTTATTGTGTGTCAGATAGATAACTACAGTAGTAACCAAACATATTATGAATTTTGAGTTCATCAATACATTCAAGAGCTTCAATAACTTGTTGTATCTTAGAGATCCGCATATAAATCCATTGTTATTGAATATGACTGATCAGCAATGAGACCTGGTGATCTCTCAGTCTCACACACTCCAGTAGCCACTGGGCTGTCAGCTCTGTAGGGCATTCTACTCAGTGCCAGTGGCTGGCCCGTCTGTGACACCTGCAGGAACTGCCACTAAAGGCCCTTATACTATGTGACTTCTACGAGGGGAGAAGTCGCATAAGATCCCCATTGAACCACGACAGCTTTCTGGATGGCAGGATTGCATATGAAACAAATTTCATCTGTTGGGGCAGCAGCCTCTCTCTGCAACCAAGATTTTTTTTTAAAGGGGGCATGGTCATCCCTGCTTTGCTTATGCCCCTCCTCTTAGTACCCAGGCCTAAACCCACTCTCGACAGCCCTCTGTGTATGTAGGTGCTATATAAATAACGGTTAAAGATTATAATAGTTTATAAAGATTCTCTGTCTGTATATTTTAAGAGAATTATCAGTACGGAATATTTTTAAGGTTTGAAGATGTTGCTGCTTGTAGTAATAGCTATTTAATTGCACCATGAATGCAGTGTTCAGCGGAGGGGAACTGGACAGGTCGTCCACTTGGCGCCACTTTGGGTGGAAAGGTATTGTAAAGGTCAGCAGCTTAGTAACCGGTGCAAACTCTTTTAAATTGCTTTCATTTTACTTCCCAATTGTACAACACGAAAGGCTTTAAAAAAAAACGATATTCAGAACAGGAGTTGGAAGCAAAAATATGTTTCTGGTATTTAAATAAGCCAAATAAACCCAGTATCAAGGAAATGCAATTTACTGTGCTAAATTGGCACCTAGCATATAATTAAACAACAAAAACGACCCAAATCAACAATAGCAAAATGCAGCTGCAGAATTGTTGGATACAGATTATTTTACCAGTATGCTAATTGGCCACATTTTCCAGTGCGGGGACCGTTCCTAGGAAACGGCCTATGTAGCTGCGGTGCTCACTGGAGGGGTTGGCATTTTTCCCCATGATCCGAATCCTGCATTGACAGAGTGATTTGCAAAATTTACAGTTAAGTAAAAAATATATATGTTCTCCGAACAAAATGTGTTCTGTGGCTAACAGCTTTCTGTGTCCCAGTGCAACGATTCCTGGAAACTTCAATCCACTCCTCTGCACGTTCACCAATATATATAGTAGTACAGGAGAAAATATATACTCGCGCTGTAATATATCACAGTACCAAGGTCTCCCAGGAGCACGGTTCATGTACTTCTTGTTTTCTAACAACAGTGCTTGCCGGAACTCCTGGCCTTTGGGATCTTATTTACTGTACTGTGTAGAGTTGCTTAGATTTTATATATATTTCCAGGAGAAGCGGCGGGGACCCCTGAAACATAGAAAGAAATAAAGGCATTGTTCTCACTCTGAGTTCCATCTGCTTCTTTGATAATAGTCACTTTGAGGAGGACAATGGAGCAATTACACCATCCATATCTGTAAGTGCGGATTCCAGTGGTTATATACTGTATATCTACTGACCAATAGGGGCCACTTGATGGGCCACATTGACTCGGCAGTGCAATGGAAAAAAGGCATATCCGGCCTGTAGCTGATGTTACACACCATACTCTAAAACGCTCAGACACGCCTAGTGTTTTCCGGGACAGTCCAAGCATTTTAATATGCAAGCCTGCGTTTGTCTTAGCACTCCCACTAAGCATCCAGTTCCCACATCCAGGTGCCTACTTCTTGTAAATCACCTTGCAAGTGGTGTGCATAGAAATAGTTGCAGGCTTTCATCGGAGGATGGCCTCATGCATCCGTACTGCGAATTGTACGCAACGCAATTGTCTACTGTGCAAATTCATAGCCATGCAATCAGGTCTGAATTTGACCCATAGTATTAAATGTGTCATAGTAACAAAGTAACATAGTTTGTAAGGTTGAAAAGTCCATTGTGATCAACCTACTGTATTTATAAAATGATACTATAGTATCCTTCCCCCAGCGTTCCCTGAGCCCTTTTGTAAGCAGCAGAGTGAGTCTCTTGAAAAAAAGAATGACTGTTTCTCAACAGCTGGCATCTGTAGAAGTGCAAGTAGATGATGATGACATTGCTACAGCAATGATACAGAATTTAAAGCCTAAGTTTGGCTGATGAGTTGAGGTGTTGGAGGCAAATACAGCAAAATCAATCATAGAAGCAAGAGCAACATGACTACAGTTCCAAAAACATGTGCGCCTTCGATTCAAGTGCTGAGACTACTACTGTACATTCAATTCAAAAGGTAGAAAATTCGGTACTTATGTAATATCTGGGCTCCCGTTTTTCTTATGAGACCGCGTCCGCTCGCCACACTATATAAAATCAACTCCATGCGTAGTTGGATAGTAGGGGTATGAAAAAATGGGGTGCATTTAACATGGGAGCCCAGATAATACATAAGTACCGAAAATTAAAGTTCCAATACTGCAATTGTCACAATATACTTCACAAAACATATGTATGCAAGCAAAATAATATGGTTTCAATGTAAAGCAAGAAATGCATATGCAAAATGAATCAGCTTAGATTGTTACAGATAGCAGCAGGAAAAATTACTGGTATATTGACTCAGGTGCAACAAGATACATTAATTACAATGATGAATGGTCCATTACCAACCAAATATGACCCTTGAAAGGTACAGTATTGGCAAACTTGGCAAATAAGTACTCACAGCTACTAAAGTTTGAACTAGGGATGCCAATCTTGGGGCATTGGCTTCCCTAATAAAGAAAATGCCCCGGCTGCCCCGCATATTAACCTGAGGGCGGGAGCTGCCAGGAGCTGTGCTGGTGGGTGGCTGTGAGGATGGCAGAGCTACTGGGAGCTGGGCTGGGCAGAGTTGCATCTGGCATAGAAGATTTAGCTTGGAGATAGGAGGCATTTTCCCAGTGGCCATGAGAAGGAGACAAGTTATAGAGACAATAATGGAGGATATGGTGGTATGGTGGTGGTGGATTATGCTTCTGCTTGTGTGGGTTGCAATTGAAGTTGATGCAGACACAAGACCTTTTTTTTTTACTTCATTTTCTACATGTCATTGAAAAATGCTTGAAGTTGTTTTAAAGTGTTCCTCATGTTTGCTACCTGGGACAGTTCCAAAATAAAATAAAACTCATACATCAATTTTAACAAATTTAGAGTTTGGACTTGGAATGAAAAAAATGTAATCAGTTTAAAAATGAATGCCAAAAATGTATTTATATATCTTTGAAAATGATATACTGTAAACCCCAAGAGTTCAACTGAGATTTCACAGTTGCTGGAATCATGCGCCTGATTCTGAGTTCCCTAGAACTCAGCAACAACTGCCCTCCTTAGTTTCCTCACTTTCTCCCTCTCCATAGGCGTGCGCACAGGGTGTGCCAGGTGTGCACATGTACACCCTAATGCACTAAGTAACCCGGCACCGACCACAACTATCATCAATTTATTTGTATTACTATGGGAGCCATTGTGTTTCTATTACTATGGGTGCCATTGCGTATGTTTAATGTGTGCTTTATTTTTGAATTGATACCAAGTAGATGGTGATAGACATGCCCAGTAGTTGGGGGTAGGCACGCACCCTCCAATGTTGCACCCCCTAATAAAATGGGCTGCACATGCCTATGACCCTCTCCATACTATGTCGAGGAGAACCATAAGAATCAGTCTGTTCTTCG
Organism: Crinia signifera; assembly: GCF_055691185.1. NCBI lineage: Eukaryota > Metazoa > Chordata > Amphibia > Anura > Myobatrachidae > Crinia > Crinia signifera. The sequence continues at coordinate 30,124,166 of NC_139217.1, forward strand.
CCGTCTAGACTACTGGGAATCACACAAAGATGTCAAGTGCTTAAACACCGCCAGCAGCCCAGGCGAATGCCCCCCCCCCCCTTCACCGAACCTCTCGGTACCACATCAGCTAACACATCCCCTCGTATCTGGACGATAGCAGGATAAATCATTTGATGGTCGCAGACGATCGAGTGATTTCTCTTGTCTTCGGAAATAAAGGTCAGTCTGAAATGACTTCTATTTCCTCCGCAAATCACCGATGATGGGGCTGGCGCTGATGTCCTGTGATGTCAGCCACCTGCCACAAGGAGGCATCGGCCCACCTGCGTCCCCAGGGGAATGCCTAGCGTTTTCATGAGGATGGCCATAAAACGCTGGGAATTCCCCTGCTCTGGACCCTGCCCGCCCCTTTCTCTCCCCTACCCGTCCGAAGGCCCCGCCAACTGTGATAATTGCCAAAGGCGTTCATATAGCGCCCTACAAATGCGTAAATACGTGCATTCACATGCGCATAGCTGTACCATCGGTCCGCAGTGCTAATATGCTAGGAGAACCGATCAATAATGAATCAGGCCCTTATTTCTGACCGACTAGGACAGACATATGCAATCATGCGTAAATTCACACGTGCACATGCACCGTATGCAATAACACGCCAGTGACCATTGAATGATGGCGAATGCGCACACGTATAAAAGGGACTCTGAAGTCTCTCGGAGATATGGACAAGCAGCTGACGTCCAGTGAAGACCCTCCTGCGAGACAAGAGGCCCAGTCCCAGGATCACTTACCCCATACCCGACACCCGCAACACATACATTAGTGAGACAATACACACACAGCATTTCACTCTCTATACACATCCCCATCAATCCCCCCCCCCCCATTCCCCCACCTCACCCATCCCTGATAGAGTGCGCAGTCCCTCCTCCTCAAACACATGCATAGTAAGGGTTGTGGACTAACCCTAGGACCGCTGCTCCTACTCATTCCATGCTCGCCACATAATCCACCCCGTACCCCAACCCTGGTAGAGTGCGATACTATCCACCATTTATCCGGTGATGTCAGCTGCCCGCACCCTGCACCTGCGTCAAGGCCCTTATTACCATAAGAACGCCCAGCATTCTCACGGGAACGCCCATGAAAAGCTGGGCGTTCCCATATGCTAATAGAGCCTTGTGCCCCTCCCCGCCCCTGTCCGCTGTCCTGGGTGTGTGCACCCGGCGTATGCACATGGGCAGAAATGCTCAGTACAAAAAAACATCTGTCCCCGTTTGAACGCAGCCCTACTGCGAATTAAAGAGAATAACCCCCAAACACTATTGGTTCTCCTGTAACATGCTGCTCCCATTACCACAGTATACATGCACTAACTGGAGAAAATATATAAGCTTCGTTATCTATAAGGAGCAGCAGCCCATGCGCCCACCCTCTCTAATTACAGGCCTTTGTTACTGTGGAGCTAGGTGTGAAATGTATTTGTGGCTAGCCCATATTTGCAGTATATATGACGATGAAACATCTGATATTTTATCATATCTTTTATCAAACTGTGACAGGGGTTTCTCTATATAGTAAGACCTTTGTGGGAAATATGTCAAATCATAAAAGCTATGATAACTAATTACATCTGAAATTACTATTATATGCCAATGCCTCGTTACATGATTTGGCAGGTGAATGTCATGAGACAGTAATTCTTCAATGTCACAGACACACCATTCATTATTTATCATTTCCTTTCTTCTCCAAGAAAGAACAAATAATTCTGTATTGTTTGACTTTGATTAATCAGAGCATTTGATTCATTTGATTCATCTGAGTATTTAACAATGCCGCCGCTGTGGCCTCCTCTAGCATCCTCAAAAACTGCCTGCTGTAAGGGGGCGGCCATTTTGTGAGGGACATTTTTCATAAGAAGCCTGAGCCAGGTGGAGCACCGTGATGCAGTCTAGTAAATCTGCGAGCCCCGACTCCCGGACACAGCATATGCGGCGGCAGGCGGCACCGTAACAATAGAGCCCACGCTTAGTCAGCGCCTCCCCGCCATCGTGGGGTCTGCGGCGCTATAGTTACGCCACTGGATGAAACCCTCATTTTTGGGGGGGAAGTTTACAAGGTGATTGACAGGAAGTAGGCATCTGGGGGTGGCAACCGGCAGTTTCATGGGAGCGCCAAGATGAATGGTGGGCATGCCAAAAAAATGCTGAGAGTGTTACAGAAAATGCAGGAGTACCCAAATGTTTTAGGGGAAGGTGTGTGATGTTGGGAACAGGCCGGATATTTTCCTGTTTCCATCGCACCGCCGAGTCAGCCTTTGGCTGCTATGATTTGTGCCGAGTGGAAAAATAATTTGATGGTGGGCGTCTTAAGAATTGTTTTCAACATATTCGCATGGCTTCTAAGAGATTTGTAGTCGTACGCATCTTTCCGCACAGTGATCACATTCATTCTGAAGGCAGGATTTCACTCAAGCAGGGTGGCGTGTACCTGAACGCTAGGCACATTCGCTGCCATGTGGTCAGGTCTGAATTACACCCCCCCCCCCCCCATAGATACATCGATCAACTATAACCTAACTACCTGTCTAATACTACTCCCTCTAGTGGCAGAAAAATAGAGTATCATGTGGTGTATGTTGGGGGGACAGGACGTGCAGGGTGTATTGGGTAAAATGGTATGTGGGTCTTTTTGGGGGACAGGAGGAGTAGGATATGTTGGGGGTAGAGAGGTATTTGCTGTAGGTGAGAAGACACTGGAAGTAGGTTATATAGGGTAGAGGGATATGGGGTGTATTTTGGTGGACAAGGGTTGTATTTGCAATACCAACAGATGTTTGATAGTTCCCAGAGCGCTTAGAAATGATGCCAATATCCTCTCATTAAGTGGAGTGAACCCCAAAAAAAGAGAAAAACATCTAAATCTTTTTTCAGATCTGAAAAAAGAGTGTGACACGCAAGCGCCGTCTGGTGGAACGCAAATACGCCATATCCTCCCTGTCTTCCGGCCAGATACCGGAAGTACGGGTATTATGAAACGCAAGGTACGATCAGTCGATTAGAAACAGCTGACGCCAGGAGAGAAGAACAATAAGAAGCGGACTCAGACTCTGTTTGTTCCTTTTTCCATTTTAGGTATTTTGGGTTTAGTTTATAGAAAGTCTATGTCTGGCAATAGGTGTTACTGAAGTATCCCGGAAGGGGGTATTTATATCAGGACTACACCATTATTTTCACTTGCCTTGAGAAAGATACTTTGGTATCGAAACCGGTCGGCTTGTGAAACACCAAAGAGGGATTTCGGAAGGCTCCACACTAATGACCAGCATCCAGGGACGCCTGTTAACATCTTTGTCTGCATCTTCTTATAGACAATATCTCATGGTGAGAGGCTTTTGATCTTATCCTCCTGTGTATACTTGTTTTATCTTGTTTTTATTAAAGACATACTGCACCATTATTTGTCTCTCTTATCCTTCTGAGTGCTCCATCTATTCCATTGAGCAAGTAGGAAGAGAAGATTTCATTGGTGGAAATAACATTCCCCCCAATCAAGCGTTTCTGTCTACATTGAGAGTAGACATAAATATATTTGGTACAAGTTGAAAATCAATTTGTTCACCACTTTTATTTAGATTTTTTCACTTTTTTGGGGTTCACTCCACTTAAGTAGAGGAAATTGGCATAATTTCTAAGCGCTCTGGGAACTATCAACCATCTGTTGGTAATGTATGTTCGAATGGGAGTGGTTCTCCATTGTTTGTTAACCCTAAGCTGCAGTGGCGTAACTAAGTTTTGGGCGCCTCCCCCCCCCCTGCCATTAGGGGGGGGGTGCCCCCCCCCCCAATCCCCCACCAACGCCGCCCCGCCAAGCACCCCCAATCCCCCGCCGCCCATACAAACTCCTCCCAATCCCCTGCAGCCTTAAGTATCGCGCTGGTCCCGGCGGCTCCGTACTTCTTCTGCTGAGGACCACCACAAAATGGCCGCCCCCATACAGGCAGACAATTTCAGAGAACTGTGTGCTATATGGGGGCGGCCATTTTGTGGTGGTCCTCAGCAGAAGAACGGAGCCGCCGGGACCAGCGAGATAGGTAAGTCTGCGGGGGATGGGGGGGGGGTGTAACTATAGCACCGCAGCCCCCGGTGCCCCCACATGCACAGCGCCCCCCCGCAGCGGCGGGGGCTGCGGTGCTATAGTTACGCCGCTGCTAAGCTGCTTATAGCGCACGATCTATCAGTCTGTAAATCTTTTTTGTTCCATATTGCTTCATCAAGGGTTGTATTTGGGCTGTAAGTGCTTATGGGGTGTAAGGTGTGGGATAAGGGTTGTTGGGGGGTTTCATGGGGTTATAGGATAGGGTACTGGGTTAGAGGCAAAACTGCCAGCAGTGCCTCCGCTGCATTGCTCCAGGGCCTGCCGCAATGACTGCAGCGGGATTATCTGCTAGGGGGCACCGACAAAAAAAATTGGGGCATCAAATTTGTTAGGGCCAAATCTGGTGGCAATCATAAAGTTAATGGCTATTTATTAGATTGAATAAAATGTTTATGTAAATAATAAAAAAAAAAAAAAATCAAATATCTCAATAACAATGACGTAGGAAATGTGCGGGTCCAAATATTTTGTGGAACAAATCTCAATCTAAAAAAAAGGCTAAATGAGAAAATAGCTCAAGTTAAAAGGCCAAATTAAAAATAGCAATATTTAAATCAATGTTCTGAAAGACGGATCACTGCTTATCCTTTTCTTTATCTTTTTAATAATGATCTACTTCAATGTTTACCTCTATACCAATTCACACTCACTTGGAGTAAACATTATCTCTTACTTGCTGCATTAGTTATCTTATCACTTCAGCAACAGATGGAGAGATGTACGTACAAATATGTATTCCCTCCACGACTTCTCCTGATTCCTTTATCCCTGCAGGTACTCATTAGAGATCCACTATCTTAGCTCTTCGCCCCTAGGGACCCACCTGGTCTGCATTTATTGCTCAGTAAGAACATACCTAAGGATGCACTGATTTATTGTACGCTAGCACATTGTGCGTACGCAAAGATAATCAATTATTAAACATTTTAAGAGAGCATTAAGAATATATTTTTTCAGGGATTAATTTATACTAATTAACATTTCGACTAGTCATTACAGCTTAGTAGTCATTTACTCTAGCCAATTTATTTTCATTTACTAGGATTACGTAGTAACATTAAACAGGGTGTTAATGTAAATCCCAATGAATATATAAATGCAAAACTGAAAAAGCAAGATGCAAACCAAGGAATAGCAGAATACATACCGTAATATCTAGGAGATAGATTATGCTAGTTGTAACCTCTGCTGCTTGAACTTAGCTATATCAGTACTGAGTGATAGAGGTGCAAGTGATAGAGAAAACAGTGATCTGAGTGATAGAGAAAACAGCGGGCTTAATTCAGCTGTGGTTGGAGGAGCCACTTGTCCACTTCCCCGAGAGCGTCCACTCTTAGAAAATGGCTGCCCCCATACTGCAGACAGAAAACTGTCTGCAGTAAGGGGGCAGCCATTTTCTAATTGTCAGTTTTCATTGCAGCAGGAGCCGGCCGGGACTGTGACGTCAGGAAGGTCCCGACAGAGAGCCGGGCGAGACGCAGACCGCGGGTAACTATAGCCCCGCAGCCCCCCTGGCGGCGCCCCCAATTTCTCTGCGCCCCCCCCCGCCACCGCGGGGGCTGCGGAGCTATAGTTACGCCACTGCCTGTGGCCATACCCCTTTCTGATTCTCTACCGATTTCTGACCCTCAGATGTTGGAGGGTATGTCCTAGCATCAACACACACACGCTATCAAGCCAGGAGCGGTGTGTTTCAAACAATAACACCACAATTGGGGCTAAATGTAATAGGGTGAGAGTTTCAGAAAAACATTCTAACATTATGGTGGAGGCGTTAACAAATTACATAGGTCTTTGGCACTGCGTATTATGACATTTTACAGCATTTTTGGAAATTAAAAAAACCCCAAGGTTTTCCCGGGCAGCACCCGGCGGGTCAGGTAGTAATGTAATAATCCACATGTTCACTTACATTTTTATTTAACATTTAGATGAAACTTGGTAACAGATACAGAGAGCTACTATATAATTGAAATTAAGGCTTTACATTAAATCTTACAAGTTTAAAAAAACAAACATGAATAATTAAAAGCAGATAATGACCTAATCCCAATATGGAAGCTTTGCATTGTGTTACAGCCTGATACCCTAAAAGGGACACCGTTAATGGATAGTAAGGGCTATTTCACACGCTCCGGCTCCTGCCGGGCGGTGAAACCCGGCACACAGCAGTTTACAATGGTGGGGATGGCCACAGCCCGGCAGCCGTCCCTTCCAGTGGTGGGATCCGGCTGCAACCGGGCGGCCGGGCCATCCCGTGTGAATGGACATATTTGTGTCCATTATTAACTACGGTGTGCGGCACAGCTTTTCGCCGTGTGGGGTTTCGCCGCCCGGCAGGAGCTGGAGCGTGTGAAATAGCCCTAAGAGGTATTAACTCCTCAAAGGATGGAAAACTATTGATTTTGGTAACATAGGGCCTTATTCTAGTTCACTCTTAGAGGTAAATTCCTTCTCAAATGGACAAAACCATGTGCACTGCAGTTGGGGCATATGTAACATGTGCAGAGAGAATTAGATTTGGGTGGGGTTTTTCTTCAAAGTGAGATCTATATTCAGGGCCGGCGCCACCACTAGGCAAATCTAGGCATTTGCCTAGGGCGCCGGCCACTGGAGGGCGGTATTTTGCCCCCCTTGCCGCCCGGGTACCTGTCCTGCGGCGCTGTGCGTATATAAAGCTGGCGGCGGTGGCAGCGGGGGGTCCCTGCAGTCAATAAGTAATAACGAGCGCTATCCGCCGGGCAATGCGGAAGCGCTTCTGTTTTGGAAACACTGGCCGCACGCTGATTGGCTGAGATTCAGCCAATCAGCGTGCGCCGTGCGGCCAGTGTTCTTCCATGACAGCAAGAAGGTACCATCCACAGGACAACTAAAGAAAACAATGGAGGTTTTTTTTTTCTACTTTAATATACAGGAGAATATATGGAACCAGACACTGCTAAATATATATAATGAGAACATCAAAACAAAGAAACAAAAGGAAACAAGGAAAAAGATTGGGAACAAAACAAAAAAAAAAATGTTAAATGAAAAAAACCCACAAAGAAAGCAAGTACAATAATATAGACAAAGAAAAAAATAGTTCATCTTAGTAAACAAACATTAACAAAAGCAGATGAACAAGTAATTCTAAATGTGCAGGTCAACCAATTTAATACCTTTATTGATGTGGAGAAAATCATATGAAATTTCTCCACATCAATAAAGAAGTTTTTCAAGGACAAGAAAATCACAACGGGAAAGAAAAGATGTGGATGAATCTTAAAATAAAAATAGCAGAAATCCTCCATTTAACAGAACCACTTAAAAAGTTGCTCGGTTGAGAGCTTTCGGAAATCCGTCATAGAAGATATAGAGAATCAGAAAAAAAGACAGCAAAGATAAATCTAATCTAACATGTACAGGGCCGGTGCCACCACTAGGCAGTTTTAGGGATTTGCCTAGGGCGCCGGCACCTGGAGGGCGGCAGTTCGCCCCTCACCCCCAACATGGAGGGTTAGCGAACTGTGGTACCTGTGTAAAAAACTTGCGTCCCCGGCGTCCCTGCAGTGCTGGAGCGTGCAGGGGTGTCCGTGCCGCCGGGGGAACCTGCTGCGCTGTCATTGTGTACAAAGCTGGCGGCGGCCGGCGGGGTCCCTACAGTGAATAGAAAATAACTATCACTATGCGCGCGGCGGCGCGGGAAGCGCTAGTTATTTTCTATTCACTGTAGGGAGCCCGCCGGCCGCCGCCAGCTTATACACAATGACAGCGCCGCAGGTTCCCCCGGCGGCAGGGACAGCCCTGCACGCTCCAGCACTGTTTTTTACACAGGTACCACCCCACCACTCCCCCCCACCCCGACTCGCCTGGGGCGCTCCGGTGCCTTGCACCGGCCCTGAACATTTAAAGAAAAAGAAGCAAATTTCAATGGAAGTAGACATGGACACTAATACGGTGTCCATGTCTACTTCCGTAAATATTCGGAACTTTTGACTGTCGACCTTCCCATTGTTGACCGAATACTTGTGTCGACATTCCAACCCTGTGACCTTAGCCATGCTGACCTTTAGTGGTTGACCTAATGTATATATTATCAAAATTATTACATCCAAAACTGGGTACTGACATGGGCACCAAGTTTGCCCCAAGCTGTAGTACACCAACATGTTTATGTCCTGTTGGGATGAAGAGAAAATGTGGAATCGGGTAGCTTGGGGTAAGTACTTGGTGTCCTGGCCTAACTTTATTGCTAACGTTCTGGTTTTGCACTCCAAAGACCGGAAGAGCGTTTCACATGCATTCCAAATACCGGAAGTTCCGGCCCAATGGAGCACATCTGACCCCCAAAGCTGACACAATAATATTAAATCCTATAGCCAATTTATTAATGATATGTTGATGAACACCAACAAGTTAACACTCAGACTTGACCAGGTAAGAATTAGTTACTTAGATGCAGAACAGTCCAGCCTCACTCCACATTGCCGGAGGAAGAGCAGAAAGCCCGGAATGCATTGGCCAAGTGAAGTCACTGAGTGGACTTGTTGTGTGTCTGGTAACCCATAAGGATATACTTTATCATCTGTTGAGGAATGTTCTGGAATTTAATTGGAGAGCCAGATTCTAATTATTTTATTAGGTTTTTAATATCTCCTTTGTTACACCAATTCTGTGATCTATACTTTTATAAGTGAATTGGTTCTTAGTGGATTTGGGGCCTAATTCAGACTCAATCGCTCATCTACAAATTTGCAGATGCCGCCGCCCAGACTGAAAGAAAGCCTGCCCCATGCAAATCTGCAAGAGAATCGCAAATGGATCTATTTTCACTATTAGCTGCAAATCGAAATGCATTGTATTCATCATCAAATGATTTTTCCATCCTTTGCAATTGTGAGAAAGTCCGATCCATTCGCAACTTTGCGACAGAGACAGGCTGATCGAGGCGGGCGCTGACATCACCAACACACCCTCTCTTAAAATGCCTTGGCACATCTGTATTTTTCCTAAGACTCCCAGAAAATGGCAGGTGTACTCCCAGAAATGGCGACTTTCTGTGCGAATTGCTAGGGGATCACAATCTTGCAATTTCTGATGCTATTTTGCCTTGTGCCAAAATAATTGGGAATTTGCAGAACAGCGATCAGGTCTGAATTACCGACTTGGTCAATAAAGTATTTATACTACACATGGATAATATTTTTTTTATATATACATACCTGAAAATCTCTCATTGGAGGCAATGTAAGAAACTAAAACCTTTGCAGTGTATGTTTCTTCAAATCTTTCTCAGAGTAGGGTATTCCATTATATGCATGTTTCCTCCATATGTATTGTAAGTATGGTATGTTCCTGATCTGGTCTTACATGAAAGGATAAGCTTCAAAAAGTGATAAAGTGGACAGTGATAACCAGCCACCTGTCATTTTTCAAACTCAGCCTGTAACATGGCAGTTAGGAGCTGGTTGACTGGCTTTTTATCGCTCTCCATTTTATCATTTTCTGAAGCTTGATACTGTACATCTGGTCCTTAGGATGTACTCTACACTTAAAAAAAAATATCATTAAGCTGTACACATTAATGGATAGCTTTCAATTCAAGCTATCATCTTTGTGAGGCAAAAAAGAATGTGCCTCAAATCATCATCAACTCCAAAAGTGTGATCAGTTATGCTCAATAGTTGTCATCGACACTAATCCGCTAACCAGACAACTGGAGTAGATATGTTTTCATTGATTTATATTTTTGAAATTTTTAATTATTGGGGAAAGTTACCTTAAATTTTCCGTATGATTGCTATATGTTCCATACCTCTTTGTAGTAATATATCAGCCAACATTCTCGGACCATCTCTCTCTGGGGTTGGTAACCCAGAAGACCATCTTCAACTCCTCAATCTGCTTCCCCAGCCAAAAGTCATATCCACAAACGCTAAGGGTAGCTTTCTATAGCCTCGCGTGCATGCCTGGAAGCTATAAACAGCACACATACTGTACAGTATTGTTCTGTGACCATCTAGGAAGAGGGCATAGGTCCTCATAAACAAGGAGCATTATTCACAGAATGTACTGATAGTCTCTTGGTGCCAAAGGGGTGGGTGCACCAATAGATTTGCAAAATACAGGCAAGCTGAAGGCAACAGCTAAAAATTTGGACTACACATACCGCATGCAAGTCCAATTACGAGGTCAATGAAGTGTCTGACATGACACTTGCTGGCCATTGTAGAGCACTAGCCCCAACCAGGACCCATCTAGTGTTCATTCTAGCACCCGCTATCTTTGAAGACCCATGCAGTTCCTGTTCCCTGGCTGGGGTGTTGCTGTCTGCTATGGTGTTTCTAGCACAGGTCTGGTTTGCATATCAGTGCTGTTATACAGACCACACTGTGCTAGAAGCACTACAGCAGACAGTGATTCCCCCAGGCAGGGAAGAGGAACTGCATGGGTTTTCAAAGATAGCGGGTGCTAGAATGAACACTACCCATCCATCCGTAAAGGACTATTTTTGGCTTCTCCGACAAATGGTTAGTGTGGAGGTACAGGAAGGAGGATGTAAAGAGAAATGGTAAAGAAGTGGAGAGTAATGGTGGAGTATCAGGATTTCTGCATCTGGATTAAGGGCAATAGAAATGATACACTTCTCTCTACCAGGCCCAGCAGGATGTAGAAAAACAATCTGATTTTGAAAAACCATCTCACCTGCTTTTCTCTGTTAATGTTTTTACATTTTCATCTACTGTACAGCCTTTGTTTATAAAGTAGGTTCCTAATTCATTTTGTGCATCCATATGTATATTTGTTTTACAGTAAAATATGTCTAAACTTGCCTATAATACCTGTATATCATGTAGCAGCTGGTGAGTTTACAAAGTATGTTGCAGTCAAAATACAGCACTCTCTTTTTTATTGCTACTTCAGTGTTGTATAAAGTTGTTGTGACATTTGGCAAAGTGTGCGGAAACACTAGAAGTAATTAGTCGTCTTTGACGTGTTCCACTAGTCTGGCTCTTAACCTTCGTTTGTGCTATGTATTGAATGTCACACTGAACAGTATACAATGGCTCCCTCCATTTCACAGGAAATGTGTTCCCTGATTTTTATACAGTATAGATTAAAAAAGTTTTGTATTGTTTTTTTTTTTTTTTATTGGATGTTTGCACCCTACACCATTTAGGCAATATCAGTAGCCTTTATTCTTACATGTTTTTACTGTGTTTGTTTCTATGGTTAAGAAACGCCATGGTACAGTAGCTACTGTTGAAGCTTTTTTTGCCTTTTTGAAAACAACTTGGATTTTGACAGAACTCTTCTTTAATTTCCCCATTGAGAAGGAGAACATACTAGCAGGGCAGCCGAGAGGAATGCCGGGCCTCGGTAAAATTTCGGGGACGTGGCCTAAGTGTGGGGGTGGGGCACCTCCCACACTTAGGCCACGCCCCCAAAATGTTTAAAGGAGGGGGAAAAATCCTCTAAAATCTGTAATCTCAGTAGCAGCACACACCTATAGCATGTGCTGTGGTGACAGCAGGCTCAGCATGACCTCTCACGCTGTCAGTGAGACACTCATGCTGAGCCTGCTGTCAGCACAGCACATGCTGTAGAAGTCTGTGCTGCTGTTGCTACCCGGGAGGGACGGAGGGGGAAGGGAGGGGTCAGACCAGGGCCCCTGCGGGGCCCCTCCAGCAAGCCTGGGCCCGGGTAATTAGTACCCGCTCCCCCCCCTCTCGGCTGCCCTGCATGCTAGTAGTGGTACTGTGTATTATCACAGCGCCCATCGCATCGTATACCATACCACTAAAATGATATACCATGGTATGTGATGCAATGCGATATTGTACAATAAAATATTGCATCGTATGCCATCCAATGGCATGCGATGCAATGGCATATGATTTTTAATTGTACAAGCACCCTGATGGGTCCTTACAATGTTAAATGCCCCCCCCCATTGTCAACGCCACCCCCAGTATCAATGTCAAACCGAAGCGTGGCGAGTGCAGCGAGCCGACGAGGGGCGGCGGTATGCATCCTCCGACCTTTTCATACCCCCACTATCCACGTCGGCGTGGAGTTGATTTTAGATAGTGTGGCAAGCACAGCGAGCCACTGAGCCCGAAGCGAGGCGAGCGCAGCGCGTATTACTTGTATTCCGCGTCTGCTCGCCACGCTTCGGGCTCGCTGTACTTGCAAGACTATCTAAAATTAACTCCACGCCGACGTGGATAGTGGGGGTATGAAAAGGTCAGAGGACGCGTACCGCCGCTGCGCTCGCCACGCTTCGGGTTGGTGGTGATACTGGGGGTGAACCTGTGCATGCGCAGTGAGTGCTCTCCGAGTCATTTGTTATGGCCGTGCCGCCACACTTGCACGGCTGGGTCCGCAGGAGAAGCTGTGTCAGCCGCGCATGCGCATCAGCCCTCCCACGGCCATTTTAAGTTTGGGCAAGAGTGGGGGGGCGGGGAGATCCTGCGCTCAATCTTGAAGGATTCTGGTTTGTGTATCAGCTGCTGCTTCCCTACAGAGGGGGCCACCCTCAAAGGTTTAGTTTATAGGAAAGATATTTTTAGGGAAAAACTGCGCTTAGTGGGAAATATGTGGGCCACTAGGTGGCATGGTTATCAATTGGTATCCCAATAAGTGACCCAATATGTAAAAGAAATAAACAATTACATTCAATATATCAACTAGAGTGACTGTAAGGGTTGAGCAGTAAGGTAATAAGTCTCTTTATGAAATTATGGGTGATGCAGGAATTGTTATCAACAAATCGTTTATTTACAGCAGGGTTAACAGTCGGGGGCAGATTTATTAAGCTTAGAGAAGAGATAAACTGGAGATAAAGCGGAGAAAAGGTAAAAGGAGATAAAGCACCAGCCAATCAGCTCCCAACTGTCTTTTTCAAACACAGCTGATTGGCTGTGCTTTATCTCCTTTTACCTTTTCTCCGCTTTATCTCCAGTTTATCTCTTCTCCAAGCTTAATAAATCTGCCCCTAATTGAGCTATGCATAAAAATTGTACACAAAACTGGTGGAAACAAATGATAAAGGGGGCATGCAATGGTTAATATCTCCACGTTTCCGGACCCCAGATGTCCAATAGCCGGAGTGCGGAGAGAAAGAGAATAGTCAGCAGAGAGGTGTTGCAGGGGGCTGGCGTCCCGACCCTCCTGCAGTGCACCTCTGAGTATTCCTGGAGGTTAGGGGCTGGGTCTCCTTGGCTGTGTGGTGGTTATGTCCCTTGTCATCCCACTCTGTCCCCCGGCATTTGATGTTTTCGTCCGGGACCTGCGTGCACCGCAGGCTCACTGGCTCTCTTCCACAGAGCTCTACGTCAGCTGGTGACGCAGCCTGGGAGGTGCTCTCGCAGGATTACACCTCCAGGGGCGATTCCGTTACAGTGTCTTATATAGCGCAGCAGATTCCGTTACAGTGTCTTATATAGTGCAGCAGCTTCCGTTACAGCGTCTTATATAGTGCAGCAGATTCCGTTACAGTGTCTTATATAGCGCAGCAGATTCCGTTACAGAGTCTTATATAGCGCAGCAGATCCCGTTACAGAGTCTTATATAGCGCAGCAGATTCAGTTACAATGTCTTATATAGCGCAGAAGATTCCGTTACAGTGTCTTATATAGCGCGGCAGATTCCGTTACAGTGTCTTATATAGCGCAGCAGATTCCGTTACAGTGTCTTATATAGCGCAGCAGATTCCGTTACAGTGTCTTATATAGCGCAGCAGATTCCGTTACAGTGTCTTATATAGAGCAGCAGATTCCGTTACAGTGTCTTATATAGCGCAGCAGATTCCGTTACAGTGTCTTATATAGCGCAGCAGATTCCGTTACAGTGTCTTATATAGTGCAGCAGCTTCCGTTACAGCGTCTTATATAGTGCAGCAGATTCCGTTACAGTGTCTTATATAGCGCAGCAGATTCCGTTACAGTGTCTTATATAGTGCAGCAGCTTCCGTTACAGCGTCTTATATAGCGCAGCAGATTCAGTTACAATGTCTTATATAGCGCAGAAGATTCCGTTACAGTGTCTTATATAGCGCGGCAGATTCCGTTACAGTGTCTTATATAGCGCAGCAGATTCCGTTACAGTGTCTTATATAGCGCAGCAGATTCCGTTACAGTGTCTTATATAGAGCAGCAGATTCCGTTACAGTGTCTTATATAGCGCAGCAGATTCCGTTACAGTGTCTTATATAGCGCAGCAGATTCCGTTACAGTGTCTTATATAGCGCAGCAGATTCCGTTACAGTGTCTTATATAGCGCAGCAGATACCGTTACAGTGTCTTATATAGCGCAGCAGATACCGTTACAGTGTCTTATATAGCACAGCAGATTCCGTTACAGTGTCTTATATAACGCAGCAGATTCTGTTACAGTGTCTTATATAGCGCAGCAGATTCCGTTACAGTTTCTTATATAGCGCAGCAGATTCTGTTACAGTGACTTATATAGCGCAGCAGATTCTGTTACAGTGTCTTATATAGCGCAGCAGATTCCGTTACAGTGTCTTATATAGCGCAGAAGATTCCGTTACAGTGTCTTATATAGCGCAGCAGATTCCGTTACAGATTCTTATATAGCGCAGCAGATTCCGTTACAGTGTCTTATATAGCGCAGCAGATTCCGTTACAGTGTCTTATATAGCGCAGCAGATTCCGTTACAGTGTCTTATATAGCGCAGCAGATTCCGTTACAGATTCTTATATAGCGCAGCAGATTCCGTTACAGTGTCTTATATAGCGCAGCAGATTCCGTTACAGTGTCTTATATAGCGCAGCAGATTCCGTTACAGTGTCTTATATAGCGCAGCAGATTCTGTTACAGTGTCTTATATAGCGCAGCAGATTCTGTTACAGTGTCTTATATAGCGCAGCAGATTCCGTTACAGTTTCTTATATAGCGCAGCAGATTCTGTTGCAGTGACTTATATAGCGCAGCAGATTCTGTTACAGTGTCTTATATAGCGCAGCAGATTCCGTTACAGTTTCTTATATAGCACAGCAGATTCCGTTACAGTGTCTTATATAGCGCAGCAGATTCTGTTACAGTGACTTATATAGCGCAGCAGATTCTGTTACAGTGTCTTATATAGCGCAGCAGATTCCGTTACAGTGTCTTATATAGCGCAGCAGATTCCGTTACAGTGTATTATATAACGCAGCAGATTCCGTTACAGTGTCTTATATAGCGCAGCAGATTCCGTTACAGTGTATTATATAACGCAGCAGATTCCGTTACAGTGTCTTATATAGCGCAGCAGATTCCGTTCCAGTGTCTTATATAGCGCAGCAGATTCCGTTACAGTGTCTTATATAGCGCAGCAGATTCTGTTACAGTGTCTTATATAGCGCAGCAGATTCTGTTACAGTGTCTTATATAGCGCAGCAGATTCCGTTACAGTTTCTTATATAGCGCAGCAGATTCTGTTGCAGTGACTTATATAGCGCAGCAGATTCTGTTACAGTGTCTTATATAGCGCAGCAGATTCCGTTACAGTTTCTTATATAGCACAGCAGATTCCGTTACAGTGTCTTATATAGCGCAGCAGATTCTGTTACAGTGACTTATATAGCGCAGCAGATTCTGTTACAGTGTCTTATATAGCGCAGCAGATTCCGTTACAGTGTCTTATATAGCGCAGCAGATTCCGTTACAGTGTATTATATAACGCAGCAGATTCCGTTACAGTGTCTTATATAGCGCAGCAGATTCCGTTACAGTGTATTATATAACGCAGCAGATTCCGTTACAGTGTCTTATATAGCGCAGCAGATTCCGTTCCAGTGTCTTATATAGCGCAGCAGATTCCGTTACAGTGTCTTATATAGCGCAGCAGATTCTGTTACAGTGTCTTATATAGCGCAGCAGATTCTGTTACAGTGTCTTATATAGCGCAGCAGATTCCGTTACAGTGTCTTATATAGCGCAGCAGATTCCGTTACAGTGTATTATATAACGCAGCAGATTCCGTTACAGTGTCTTATATAGCGCAGCAGATTCCGTTACAGTGTATTATATAACGCAGCAGATTCTGTTACAGTGTCTTATATAGCGCAGCAGATTCCGTTCCAGTGTCTTATATAGCGCAGCAGATTCCGTTACAGTGTATTATATAACGCAGCAGATTCCGTTACAGTGTCTTATATAGCGCAGCAGATTCCGTTACAGTGTCTTATATAGCGCAGCAGATTCCGTTCCAGTGTCTTATATAGCGCAGCAGATTCCGTTGCGCTTTACAATAGTAGACAGTGATAGAACAAACTGGGTAACAACAGACAGACTTGGAGGTAGGAGGGTCCTGCTGCAACCTTACAATCCATTAGGGAGTTAATTAAAGGGAGCACTGTGTACCTGTACATATGTCCCCCCCCCCCCCCCCCCCCCAGCCTCCACACCCCAACGGAGAGAAAATGTTAAGGTAGAACAGGTGTAATTTCAAAATGTGAGAGAGGACCAAAAAATTGATTTTCCCCAGTTCTGTAAATATCCTAATTACGCCCCCTCTTCCTGATACTGGTTGTTAGGTCGACTCTTTCTAGGTCGACAGTCAAAATGTAAACTATTGGTCGACAGGCAAAATGTCAGCATGATCAGTAGGCCGACATGCACTAGGTTGATAGTGACAAAAGGTTGACACAAGCAATATGTCGACCATCTGTCAAATGGACCACCAAATAGTGTAATACGTACCTGCCTTGGACATGGCGCCTCGCTGTGGTCGATGCATAAAAAGAACGATGAGGTTTTCAAGCTTTCTTTATTTTCAGATAACTCGTACATACTTTACTACAACTGAGACTGGTACAGTGGGCGAAGTACGTATTACACTAATTGGTCGTCCATATTGGCAGATGTCGACATAGATCACAAAAAAAAAAAAAAAATGCATGTTCACCTTTACCCATGTACACCATTTCCGTGTCGACCCATTGCTTGTGTCGACCGTTTGTCTGTGTTGAACTAGTGCACGTAGACCTCTTTCCTGTGTCAACTTTTTCATTATTGACCTAATGACTGTTAACATAGCCACAGTCCACATAATAATCCCCCCTCCCCCCTCCTCTTCCTCTTCTTCTGTTGTTTAATTATTGGCAAAGATTCGCTATAAATACCAGACATACAAAAAGGAAATCATGGACAGTTCCAATCCGTGACATTTGAAGGGTTTGTTTATCTACATGTCACATCGGGGTAAGTGGAAAATGACATACGGTGGTTTACGATGGAGATGACTCATGATGAAATCCGGTCTTTGGCTTACTGAAGAAAACGTTGACTAGGCCGAGCCCCAAAGTATCCCTGCTCCAGTCCTCCATGCCGTCTTGTCAGGGTTTCTCATAACGATATGCAAATAAGCGCTTTCATTTTTGATTTAGCAGGCATCAAAATATTTCCACTCTCTACTCTGAGGACTTTTATTCATGTGGAAAATGGTTTTTTTTCTGCTCATGTTTTTGTTTTATTTTTTGTGTTTCATTGGCATATGATTTTATATGATAGGAAGGTTGCAATGAAGAAGTGCTCAGTGTAAATTTGCAATAATATAAATGATATCAAGAACGAACAGCGGGATCATGATTTTGTTTAATTTGATTGCCCCTTTAACTTCAGTGGCAGAAAACCACCAGAAAACCACCAACGATGTTGCAGCTAATACCGTGTTCTCACTGCCATTGAGAAATACACAGCTTTTCCCTGGCATTAAAATGCCGGGGACTGCAGGGACGGACCCCCGTTATCACTACAAGACAAATTCCCGGGTGAAGAAGTTCTACCCGGTAATTTGCCTTTTATCACGGGTTTTTCTGCAGTGTGAACGGGTCAACCCGTGTCTGCATACCTGGATCTCAAACACGGGTAAATAGAAGGGTTTTACCCGTGTATGAGATCCGGGTATGCGACCCGTTCACACTGCAGAAAAACCTGTTTTATAAGGCAAATTACCGGGTCGACATGATAGACGAGGGAATTTGCCTGCAGTGAGAACGGGGTATTAGAAAAGCATTGGCTGCACAGCTGGTTATACAGGAGATGGGGTTTGGTTAATTTGGTTGACAATGACAAGGTCAACAGTGCCTAGGCCAGGGCAAGGTTTTTTGACTCTGTGGGCAAAACTTCAGCTTCCTGCTCCCAGCACCGCACACACCAATACCGACTTTCCAGACCATCAGGTGAACGTGTGGAGGTGGCGTCTTAGTAGGACAAAACCTGCCATTTGCATTAAGTTCAACAATGATGCCTCTCTCCGAGTCCTCCCTTAATTTTGTGACTCATGGGCACTCCCCAAATTATGGAGCCCATTGGCAATTGCTCAAAGCTGCCTAATGGTGGAGCCGGTCCTGGTCTAGGTCAACATGCAGAAAGTCAACCTGGAAAAAAGTGAAAATGTCAACATGAGTTTAGTAGTATTTGGGGTGTGTCGACATTTATATTGTGGATGCCCAGATAGTGTACCACTTCCCCTTTGCTTGGATTGCTTCACTCGCCATGCAATCCTAGTCCATGTGGATGTAAAATAAAAAAAGTTAAAAAAAAGTAAACAATTGTAAAAAACTCATATAAATACAAAATGTCAGGGGTTTCCTCAGGGTTGCGTAATTTTCTAGTTTGTAGATCTACATGGAGGGGGCGGGGTTAAAATGACATGATTATGAAATTTTAGCCCCTCCCCCTTCTCAGAGACCTGCGGATTGTGGTATTTGAAGGCCACTGTCGGGGGAGGAAGCCGCGATCAGGGGGTGGAGCGGGGGTCCCCCAGAATCCGGGAGGGTTTTTCACCTATCCAGGAGAGTTGGCAACCCTGGGTTTCCTACTCATTTCCAGGGGTTACTTGCGTGTTGCCAGGGGTAACATGCTCGTTTCCTGGGATTTCTTGCTTGTTGCCAGTGGTTTCCTGCTCATTGACTGGGGTTGCATGCTCACTGCCATGGGTTTATTGCTTGTTACTGGGGGGATACATGCTTGTTACCGGGGGTTGCATGCTCATTGCCAGGTGCTACTTGCTCATTGGAATGAGTTTCTTGCCCTTTGCCGGGGGTTTCATGCTCGTTGCCAGGGGTAACATGTTTGTTGCTAACAGCACACCAGTGCTCCTTGAATCTGGAACTTCCGACTTGTGCTATATGTGCTCCCCGACATAAGGTCCTCTAGCATCTGTCTCCTCCAAGGTAGTGCCCATATTTAGATGGACATATTCAGTAGATTCCTTGTGGGTGGGCAGATAGCATGGAATTTACAGTGACCCTGCATCCCTGTGGCGCCATCTTGCCCCACCGATGTTATGGCTGCAGTTGCATCGTTACATCACTGATGCTGATGTAAAATCATCAACTAAGATTAAGCACTAAATGAAGTCTCAGGAGCATATATACAGTATATGGATATATGGAAGGAAAAAAAAACCCTAATGCTGTATTTTATTAATAACAACATAACAAACCGCGTTCTCTCCTATTCCCTCACCTACGTCATGATGGTATGTTGACTGTTTTGACTTTAGTAACTAAGACAGACGTTAAACACCAGTCAATAAATTGACTCCAAAGTCTTGAATGTTTCAAACTTCACCCCATACCCCTTCTAAAACAACTGTGTAAGATTACACCTAATTCTGCTCTCACCGTCCTGTGAGATTCTTTCAACTCAAACGCTTAACCGTAATCTCTAAGACCTTTCCATGACTTCGCTTTGTAGGCGCTCATTGCCGTAGGACAAAATATAATTAATTTTACATTTTGAATTTTAAAAAGGATTAGTCTGTCAAGAGTCTTTCCCTTTCTTGTCTTTGTGCACATACCAGTTCCATTGTATCCGTAAAACTATCACTCGGAGAATATCTTTTGTTCCGAATATCCAAGTTCTCTGAGATTCCTTCATATGCCAATCATTAAGTTCATTAGCAACTTGTAATTTTGCTAAGGATAAATAATGTATTACACAGCTTGGTTTGAATTCCGTCTTTACTTTTTTGGGGGAGTTTTAGACTTTCTCTTACACTTTTTAGACTTTATAAATGAGTTCTCACAAGTAGAGTAGGAGTAATAGGAAATAAATAGCAGGTAATGATTTAGAGTACATGTTAAAATAATGTATTCTTACAGTGGCCATATGTCAGAACGGGATGCAGTTAAAATCCCGGCGGTCGGGATCCCGGCGTTCAGAATCCCGACGCCGGAATCCCGACCGCCGAAATGCCGACACATTCTCCCTCCTGGGGTGTCCACGACACCCCTGGAGGGAGAATAAATTAGTGTGCGGAGCGTAGCGAGGCACCAGGCCCGCTGCGTGGCGAGCGTAGCGAGCCCGCAAGGGGGGGGTGATCCATGTCCCCCCCTTGTCGGCATTTCGGCTGTCGGGATTCCGGGGTCGGGATTCTGAACGCCAGGATCCCGACCGCCGGGATTCAATACTGAATCCGTCAGAACTCCCATCTTTGTAACTATACCCCTATGTATCATTCTGCTTGTTCAGAAAATGTAATCAAATGTTTATTTAAAAGGCACCTTATTCCAGGGCCGGCAACAGAAATCTTTGGGTCCCATACACTGATATCTCTGGGGGAATAGATTTTGCGACGCAGAGGGCAAAAAGCGGTCAGGACTTTCCAACACACCAGCCGTGACAGAATATCATTACTCACAAAATCCCTAAACTATGTGTAAAATAGCACCGGCAGACCTGGATGCCTCTACACAGGTGCACATGCCCTCAGTACATGCATAGTCACAGTAGTGTCCGATCTATACTGCCCTCCTGGGGGCTACTAATGACTGGCAATCTGTGCCCAGTTAAAACCCCAATCAGCGTTTTTGTTGAGAAGTTCCTTAAAATTCCCCCAATCATAAAACGTGCATGTCAGATACAGTGCCGATTACAGTACATGTTGTATACAGTGTGGGTATGATACAGCGTGGGTCAGATACAATGCAGGTTTGATACAGGGCGTGTCAGATACAGTGCCGATTACAGTACATGTTGTATACAGTGTGGGTATGATACAGCGTGGGTCAGATACAATGCAGGTTTTATATAGGGCGTGTCAGCTACAGTGCCGATTACAGTACATGTTGTATACAGTCTGGGTATGATACAGCGTGGGTCGGATACAATGCAGGTTTGATACAGGGCGTGTCAGATACAGTGCCGATTACAGTACATGTTGTATACAGAGTGGGTATGATACAGCGTGGGTCGGATACAATGCAGGTTTTATATAGGGCGTGTCAGCTACAGTGCCGATTACAGTAAATGTTGGATACAGTGCAGGTTGGATACAGCGGGGGTAAAGCAAATGATGGATACGGTGTTGGCTGGAAACTGGGGGGTGTCGGATACAATGTGGGTTTATAGTACAGGTCAGATATAGTATGGGCTGGATACAGTTCAGGTTGGATATACTGCTGCATGGGTTAAAGTGCAGGTCAGACAGTGTGGGCTGGATACAGTATAAGTTGGATACAGCATTAGGTGCAATGTGGGATGTATACTCGGTGGAAGGGATACAGTGCAGGTTACAGTACAGATTGGATATACAGTAGTGTGCGCTGGATACAGCGTGAGTTAAAGAGCAGGATAGATACAGGGCAGTTTACAGAACAGATTGGATACAGTGTGGGTTGGATACTGTACAAGTTGGCTACAGGGTGGACTGGATACTGGGTGGTTCGGATATTGTGTGGGTTACAGAACGGGTCGGATACAATGTTGGCTGGATACAGTGCAGGTTTGATATAGCATTGGGTTAATGTGCAGATTGATTACAGTATGGGCAGACATGCCAGGTATAGCCAAGTAACGGTGTATTTACTGTGATAGCAGTCCGGAGATTGCACCCCAATGATAAATGCCCCAAGGTGGTGTCTGTAATGATGATGATGGACTGGGCACTGCAGCATACACAGCGCTCTTTTAGTGCCTGTCATACCAGGTTTGCTCAACAGCAGCCTACGGGTAGGAGCCATAAGGCTGAAAGCCAACCGCCGTCAGCCCATTAATGAGACTTTGAAATTGGTGCCTGAATTCCGAAACCAGCAAACTCAGGTGGTGGGATAATATGTTTTGCCTTGACTTTAGAATCTGTTTTAATCAAGGGAGAAGGGGGAAGGGGGAAAGAAATCTGCACAGGCTGATGCTAGAGCACTCCTTTTCTGTCCCCCTCTACTTTAGAATCTGTGCCATGTGGAAAAACCTCCACCCAGATTCCTTCAGTTCCCGGAGTCCGATTGGACTCTGTTCTCGGGACTATGTAAAAACCGGACCCGGACTAAACCCCGGACCACCGGACCGGACATCAAAATCTGCAGTCCGGAGCTTGTAGTGTCCGGTCCGGGGGGTGTCCCGTCCGGGGGGGTTTCTTGTCCGGGGGGGTTCCCTGTGATAGCTATCATCAAGGACATGGGGGAGGGGAGATTACAGCCTTCCCGTGTGGTCCGGACGTCCGGTTTTTGCTACTTGCCCGGACCATACAGGGAGGCTTTATTCTCCCCCTCCTCCTCTCCCTGTTGACAGGTGTCACAGGCAGCCCCCCCCCCAGACAGGACACCCCCGGACAGGACACCCCCTGGACCGGACACTACAAGCTCGGGACTAGAGAATTTTATGTCCGGTCCGGCGGTCTTGTCCTGGTCCGGTTTTTACCCATACCCTCTGTTCTCTGAGATCCGAACCTGTTTATCTCTCGTTAGCTATTACCACTCCCATAATTGCATGAATATTATTGCGGCCATTAATTATCCATCACACTGTTTGATATAGGGAGATCAGCGTGGTTATTATCATCTGTTTCGGAGAAGTTTAAGGAGTTGCCTTTTAATATTCTCCTGAAGTAAGTACAAAAGACAATTGTTGCAGTAATTTGATAGTAAGTGAACAGAATGGCATTGTCTATATAGGTGAGGGTACAAAGACAGAAAATCATTGCGAGCTAAGGAGATCGTGATCTATGTGAAATGAGTTGTAGATTCAATTAACAGAAGTAAGAGAATGTGTCAGACAGCCGCCTTGTCCGCTACTCCCCATGTTGTGCGGAAAGGAGAAGTCTAGCACTTCAGCGCGGCCTGTATCCAGCTACCGTATGGGTATGTTGTGATTATAATACTTTAGATTTAATACCCATTAATACTAACACCTGGGCTAGTCTTATAGAATTAATGCATAATAACAGTTCAGCCTAACAATCTTTTCGTGTAGTGTAACTGTACAGGGAACAGACCGAACTAACCGTACGGTGCACAACATACCTGTTTGTACAGATGGAGCAGGGCTCATTCAGGCAGGGGCTGGTGGAAGATTCGCCACCCGCCAGCCACTGGAAGTGGATGCGCGCGCGCACGAGACGCACTAGCACCCCGTTTTGTTGGCTTCAAAGGACCACTTGGTGTGAGCTGATTGAGGATCTAGGCAGATTAGAGAAATGGTCAAGAGAATGGCAACTACAGTTTAATGCCAAAAAATGCAAAATCATGCACTTGGGTCTCAGAAATCCAAAGACTCAATATAGTATAAATGGCACTATAATGGAAACTACTGAGGAAGAGAGGGATCTAGGTGTCACTATTTCAGGCAGTGGCGTAACTAGAAATTTTGCTCCCCCCTGCCAAAATAAATTCTGGCGCCCCCCCTCCCATTTTTGTTAAAAGAAAAACCGTTTCTTAGCAATTAGGTTACCAATGCGAACAGTAAAAATATGCCCCCCCCCCCCACCCCCCAAATTAAAGAAAAACACAAAGAATTTATGAATTAGACAATATGCCATACACTGTACGCTTGCGAGCAGGGCCCTCCTCCCTCCATATCGGTTTGTATCTACCCAGTTTTTTTAATCACTGTTGTTTCCAATTGTGAAACGCAACGGAATATGCTGCGCTATATAAGAAACTATAAATAAATACGGTACTTGTTTCCTAGAACGGCCACAACGATTTAGATCGTTGTGGTCGTAAGATAAAAAATTGGATCGATCGCATCGCATGCGATTTGGTCGCATACGATGCGACCGATCCGATCTGCCGATTTTTCACCCGATTTTTTTTTTTTTTACACCAGATTTGTTTAAATTGCCCCCCCAAATGTTAATAAGTGTGCTAGACCCCACGATAGACGTGAACCCGAAGCGTGGCGAGCGCAGCGAGCCCGCGAGGGGCGGCGGTGCGCGTCCTCCGACCTTTTCATTCCCCTACTATCCACTAGGGCGTGGAGTGAGAATATAATAGTGTGGCGAGCGCAGCGAGCCACCGAGCCCGAAGCGTGGCGAGCGCAGCGAGCCCCGCGAGGGGACGCGTCTAACTTCACAGGTATACGCGTCCCCTCGCGGGGCTCGCTGCGCTCGCCACGCTTCGGGCTCGGTGGCTCGCTGCGCTCGCCACACTATTATATTCTCACTCCACGCCCTAGTGGATAGTAGGGGAATGAAAAGGTCGGAGGACGCGCACCGCCGCCCCTCGCGGGCTCGCTGCGCTCGCCACGCTTCGGGTTCACGTCTATCGTGGGGTCATGGCGGGCACATAAAAAATGTGAAATGGGTCATATTGGCCCATTTCACCTTTTTTATCATTTTTCCCTATGTGAGATGGACTTAATCAAGTCCATCTCATCTTGTGCCATTATAATGGCACAAGACCGACCGATTTCAATGTTAAAAGATTTTTTAACATTGAAGTCTATGGAAAAATCGGGTCAATC
This sequence comes from Crinia signifera, assembly GCF_055691185.1. NCBI lineage: Eukaryota > Metazoa > Chordata > Amphibia > Anura > Myobatrachidae > Crinia > Crinia signifera. The sequence goes on from NC_139217.1 coordinate 30,148,988, forward strand.
GGTCGGTCGCATCGCGGCCGATTTTAATTGGTCGCGACCGACCGATTGACCCGATTTCTGTCAATCAAAGTGAAAAAATTGTAAAAAATCGGCCACATCGTGAGGATCGTGTCCCTTAATTAAGAGCCACGATCACTCACGATTGTGGCCGTTCTAGGAAACAAGTACCATAAATACATTATACCACACACCATACTGACCCTTACACATTATGCCACATACTGTAATGTCCATAACACAGTTATGCCAAATACACATTACGCCACAACGTAATACCCATTGCACATTATGGCGTGGGGGGCAGCACTCTGAGACTTAATACAGGCGGCGGATCAAGGTGAAACTGGGTGCATTTAATAACGTTTCGGGGAGCTAGTCCCCTTCATTAGATGGCACACAATAGTGAAGACATTACAGATATAAGGATACTCACCAATCGATGCCGGGGAAGCCGTCCATCCGTCCGGCCATCCATGCTGCCCGCCTCCATCTCCGTCCAGCGCCGATGACGTCATAACCCGGCGACTGTATCGTGCAGGAGGTGGCTGCGTTGTCAGGGATACAGAGACTCTTCTCCCGGCATCTCCTCGGCAGCATCTAACAAGAGTGCACACATAACATGTGAATTAAAAATTGCAAAAAACGTGTGTACAGTGCTTTAAAGAAGAGGAGCGTACATGCTCCATTTACAGTGATTATAATATAGGTAAAAAAATGTTTTGAAAAAAGACAAACTTATTACACTTAACGCTGACATTACTTGTATATCTTAATAATCATGGATAGCACCTTGAGGGACACAGTATGATCCTATGTGGAGAATGGTTCAGAGTTATGATTTGTTTAACATATAAAACCAGTCTCTGAGAACATTTTATAAACAATTATTTTATAAAAAATTACTCAGACCTAAAGACTCGTTAAGACCTCGCGGCCACAAGGTGTCTAAATGATATATCCAATGGGACTCTTAACTGTAGCAACTTTTTTGCTCTGTTTTCCCCTCTAACGCTGGGGGCACATGATCTATGATTTTATATTTAAGCGTGGCCATGTTATGTCTAAAACTGGCACCTTGCGGCCACAAGGTCTTAACGAGGCTTTAGGTCTGAGTAATTTTTTATAAAATAATTGTTTATAAAATGTTCTCAGTGACTGGTTTTATATGTTAAACAAAAAAGGAGGAGGAGACAGCATCAGAGAGAGAGGGGTAGGAGACAGCTCCAGAGAGAGGGGAGGAGACAGCGTCAGAGAGAGAGGGGGAGGAGACAGCATCAGAGAGAGGGGGAGGAGACAGTGTCAGAGAGGGGGGGAAGGAGACAGCGTCAGAGAGAGGAGGAAGGAGACAGCGTCAGAGAGAGGGGAAGGAGACAGCGTCAGAGAGAGGGGGAGGAGACAGCGTCAGAGAGAGGGGGAAGGAGACAGCGTCAGAGAGAGGGGGAAGGAGACAGTGTCAGAGAAGGGGGAAGGAGACGGCGTCAGAGAAGGGGGAAGGAGACGGCGTCAGAGAAGGGGGAAGGAGACAGCGTCAGAGAAGGGGGAAGGAGACGGCGTCAGAGAGAGGGGGAGGAGACGGCGTCAGAGAAGGGGGAAGGAGACGGCGTCAGAGAGGGGGGGGAGGAGACGGCGTCAGAGAGAGGGGGAAGGAGACGGCGTCAGAGAGAGGGGGAGGAGACAGCGTCAGAGAGAGGGGGAAGGAGACAGCGTCAGAGAAGGGGGAAGGAGACAGCGTCAGAGAAGGGGGAAGGAGACAGCGTCAGAGAAGGGGGAAGGAGACAGTGTCAGAGAGAGGGGGAAGGAGACAGCGTCAGAGAGAGGGGGAAGGAGACAGCGTCAGAGAGAGGGGGAGGAGACAGCGTCAGAGAAGGGGGAAGGAGACGGCGTCAGAGAGGGGGGGGAGGAGACGGCGTCAGAGAGAGGGGGAAGGAGACAGCGTCAGAGAGAGGGGGAAGGAGACAGCGTCAGAGAAGGGGGAAGGAGACAGCGTCAGAGAAGGGGGAAGGAGACAGCGTCAGAGAAGGGGGAAGGAGACAGTGTCAGAGAGAGGGGGAAGGAGACAGCGTCAGAGAGAGGGGGAAGGAGACAGCGTCAGAGAGAGGGGGAGGAGACAGCGTCAGAGAGAGGGGGGAGGAGACAGCGTCAGAGAGAGGGGGGAGGAGACAGCGTCAGAGAGAGGGGGGAGGAGACAGCGTCAGGGAGAGGGGGAAGGAGACAGCGTCAGAGAGAGGGGGAAGGAGACAGCGTCAGAGAGAGGGGGAAGGAGACGGCGTCAGAGAAGGGGGAAGGAGACAGCGTCAGAGAAGGGGGAAGGAGACACCGTGAGAGAAGGGGGAAGGAGACAGCGTCAGAGAGAGGGGGAGGAGACAGCGTCAGAGAGAGGGGGGAGGAGACAGCGTCAGAGAGAGGGGGGAGGAGACAGCGTCAGGGAGAGGGGGAAGGAGACAGCGTCAGGGAGAGGGGGAAGGAGACAGTGTCAGAGAAGGGGGAAGGAGACAGCGTCAGAGAGAGGGGGAGGAGACAGCGTCAGAGAGAGGGGGAGGAGACAGCGTCAGAGAGAGGGGGGAGGAGACAGCATCAGAGAGGGGGGGGAGACAGCGTCAGAGAGAGAGGGAGGAGACAGCGTCAGAGAGAGGGGGAGGGGGCAGCACCAGAACATGAGAGTGGGGGCCTAAAATACTATAATACCTATACCTATAATACTTCATTATACCAGACAGCAGCCTCGGTGGGAGCACAGGTCAGCCAGGGACTTCTTATGGGGGTGGGGACTTCACGGCATTAGGCCACGCCCCCTAAATGTCCGCGAATCGCGGGACTTCTGGAAGCCGGCCAGGAGGGTGAGAGGATGGACGCAGGGATGCGCTGCAGCTAGAGGGGGGCGGGCCAAGGTGAGCGGGCTCCGGCTAAGGGGAGCAGGGAGCTCAGCCAATGCTGAGTGAGTGACGCTGCTCTTTGGCGCAGTCAGGAGGAATAGTGGGCATGGAGTAAGAGGGAGCTGCCTCTGTGGCTGTCTGTGTGGGGACGCTCAGTGACCGGGTCACTGAGCACCCTCACACAGACAGACAGTCAGAGGCAGAGTAGTACAGGACAGGACGTATTGGCTGCTGCAGGCAGCAGCAGAGGAGAGAGCTTGCGCAGGATGCCTGCTTTCGGCTCTGAGAGTGCCGTGACACACTCACTTGTCTGGCACAAGGCGCCCACGCAGCCCCCGCTCCCCCAAGCAGCGGCGGGGGCTGCCTTACGGTATCTCCGCCACTGATTTCAGGGGACTTAAAGGCAGGTAGGCAATGTAACAAAGCAATGAAGAAGGCAAGTCAGATTCTTGGTTGCATAGAGAGAGGTATCAGCAGTAGAAAGAAAGAAGTAATAATGCCACTGTATAGGTCATTGGTGCAACCTCGTCTAGAGTATTGTGTTCAGTTCTGAAGGCCATATCTCCAGAAGGATATAAATACATTAGAGACTGTACAAAGAAGAGCAACTAAAATGGTGCATGGCCTACATCACAAAACGTACCAGGAAAGACTAAAAGATCTTAATATGTATACTTTAGAGCAGAGAAGGGAAAGGGGGGACATGATAGAAACTTTCAAATATATCAAGGGCTTTAACAAGGTACAGGTGGGAGACATTCTTCGCAGGAAGAGGATCAGCAGAACACGAGGACATGCACTGACACTAGAGGGAGGAAGATTCAGGGGAAATGTGAGGAAGAATTTTTGGTACTCTTTACCTAGATCGGCGCCCATCGCGACCATCGCGACCATCGTATGCACTAAAAAACGGGTGCGATGCGATGCCCGCGATGGCCGCGATTTCCCATAGGGATCAATGTTAAAAGTCAGATTGGACGCGATTTTAGTGTTCAATGCCTCAATGCCCGCGATTTTTCCATAGGAAACAATGTTAAATGGGCCACAGAGCCCAAATAGTCACCCTAAAGTCTGAAATGGCCCCCACAATTGTTAACGCCACCCCACGATCAACGTCAACCCGAAGCGTGGCGAGCGCAGCGAGCCCGCGAGGGGCGGCGGTACGCGTCCTCCGACCTTTTCATACCCCCACTATCCACGTCGGCGTGGAGTTGAGAATAGAATAGTGTGGCGAGCCCGAAGCGTGGCGAGCGCAGCGAGGGGACGCGGATACCTTCACAGGTAAACCAATCGCGGGCGCCGTTCTAGGTAAAGAGTACCGAATTTTTTCACAGAAAGAGTAGTAGATAAGTGGAATAGCCTCCCAACAGAGGTGGTAGACGCAAATACAGTAGTACAATTTAAACATGTTTGGGATAGGCATATTGATATCCTTACAAAAAAATAAGGATCAAATATGGTTTGAGGTAACATGTTTAAAAAAGGGGCAGACTAGATGGGCCAAGTGGTTCTTATCTGCCGTCAAATTCTATGTTTCTATGTTTCTAAGGTCCCCGCCGCCTCGTTGCCGTCCCCCATCGCCACTCCTCACCCCCCCTAACTCTACCCATATCCCTGAAGCGGAGACGGGCAGGGTTCCCGTCCCCTGCCGACAGGAAATTGGGACGCTTGTGTGTGTGCGTCCGCTCGCCAGTGGGGGTGGTCTGGCGAGCCCCAGCGCTGGATGAGCGGCGCTACATCTTTATGCTAGAAATATTTGGTTTGGTTCTCCAGAAATCCAAATCCACCCGAACGTTGTGGATCTGGGGAGACTTGGTTCGGAACTTTCCGCAGTTCAGAATTTGGATATTACACTCAAGTTTCAGGTTTTTGGTTTGCATAAATCGTATCATTTACAATGATTATTGATTTTTTTCATCAATATTTAACCAAACCAAAACATAATACACTTGGGTGTGGTTTTCCCAAAACCAATACACAATACTGAATACCCATCTAGGGTTCCCTCTGTACCACAGCTCAAAACAAAAGTGACGGTTGTTATTTGTGCCGCCTCTGGAGCGTAAATCAACTGAACCTAGGACTTAAAGTTGTCTAACAAGTTCCCTGAATTGCCTACTAAGCACTAGGTGGCATAATGTGAACTGGGGGCACCGCATGACATATGTACTGGCACCCCTAAAATGAATGACATAAACTGGTGGCCATCTGTGGTGTAAAATAAAACAGGACACTGCTATGGTTCTTAAAATAAACTAAGTCACTACCAAGGGGCAGACAATTAGCATAAACCATAACAATATAATGTAGGGGTGTAGGGACACTTTAAGGGGATATTCAATCCCGAGTCAGACTCCCCATCTGGGATGACGATTGACTCCCAGCAGCAGCAGCAGTATTCGTAGCACTTAAGGATTCACTGGAGGAATTCCGAATGGGGGAGGAGTCAGTTATACCTAAGACATGACCTGCAGGACTACTCCTGATCCTGACTGAGATGGAAACTGACAAGTCGGGAGTTGGTGGTGTGTATTGTAGGCACTTGAATACAAAAGAAAAGAAAAAAAAATAAGGTGTCACTGGACTGCTTACGCCAGTTCAGAAACTTGAAAATTACTTACTATGAATGTGTTAAAGGTGACATACAGACTGAGTCTTCTTCAACTAGACTTCTCTGGAGAGCCATGGCTCACCAAGGTTTATTATCCTCTATTGTTCTCAGCTGCAATACAATACATAGAACAATACAGTGGGGGATTAGCAGAGGATTACGTCTGACAGCCCGGGCTCACTTAATCCTGTTAAAGGGCTATATGAGGATGGCTCTATCTGTATAAGGGAGGAACTTCCTAGGTGGTCAGTGTCCTTACCCCTACTTATTACGCTGTTACACAGGCTACATGTGGCAAGACAGTTGTTGACCAGACTTGGATAGAAATAATTCCAGACCGGAGAGGTCTTCTGCCCAGGCATGGCAATGGGCTTTTTCATTTCATTTCAGTTACATTGCAGACATTGGCAGTAGCTAATTGTAGGACAGACAGTGACAGCACCAAGTTATAGGGTAGACAGTGGCAGCACCAAGTTATAGGGTAGACAGTGGCAGCAACAAATTATTTGACAGACAGTGGCAGCACCAAATTATTTGGCAGACAGTGGAAGCACAAAAATTATTTGGCAGACAGTGGCAGCACCCAGTTATAAGGCAGACAGTGGCAGCACCCAGTTATAAGGCAGACAGTGGCAGCACCCAGCTACAGGGCAGACAGGCAGCACCCAGTTATAGGGCAGACAGTGGCAGCCAGTGGCGTAGCTACGTTTTGGGCGTCCCCCCGCCCCGCTAAGCACCCCTACCCCCCCTGCCCCGCCGCCGCCGCCCATGCAAACCCCCCCTCAATCCCCCACAGTCTTACCTATCGCGCTGGTCCCGGCGGCTACGTTCTTCTGCTGAGGACCCCCAGAAAATGGCCGCCCCCATACAGCAGACAGTTTCAGAGAACAGTGTGCTATATGGGGGCGGCCATTTTCTGGTGGTCCTCAGCGGAAGAACGGAGCCGCCGGGACCAGCGCGATAGGTAAGTCTGCGGGGGATTGGGGGGGTTAACTATAGCACCGCAGCCCCCGGCGCCCCTACATGCACAGCGCCCCCCCGCGGTGGTGGGGTCTGCGGTGCTATAGTTACGCCGCTGGTGGCAGCACCCAATTGTATAGCTGACAGTGGCATCACCCAGTTACAGGGCAGACAGGTTGCACCCAATTATACGGCAGACAGGGCACCCCTGGAGTAAGACAGCAGACACAGCATGGACCCACCCGATGCTACCACCCACAGACAGACAGAGGTCTATATCCCACACTCTCCTCTGCTGGAGTGAAGATGGCCCCAATTGGCAGGGACGTATATAGGATCCAAAACTAGTGAGAATCCAACAGTGGGATGATGGCATTTTGCATTGATCTGGCAGTCTGGTGGCAAACCTTGAGCCAGGCTTGGATCTCGCCTTGGTTCATGAGGTTTGAGGGGGGGAGATCCGAACCTGCCCATCCCAACTATAATGTAGCATAAAAATAACTAAGAGACTATTGTGATGCACATTTATTTGGACACTCTTATGGGGCATAAAATGAGATATGGCACTACTCTCTGGCATACCATGAGTTAGGGCACTACCACAGAACATAACATGAGCTAGGACACAAGTATGGGGCATAACATGAGCTAGGGCATTACTATATGGCATAAAATGAACTAGTGCACTTTTATGGGATATAACATGAGCTAGGGCACTACTATGGGGTGTTGCATTAACTAAGGCACTACTATGTGGCATGAAATGAGCTATAGCACTACTGTGTGGCATGGCATGAGATATGGCACTACTATGTGGCATGATATGAGCTAAGGTACTACTATGTGGCATTGCATGAGCCAGGGCACTACTATGTGGCATGGCATAAGCTAGGGCACTACTATGTGGCATGACATGAACTAGGGCACTACTATGTAGAACATGGGTCCTCAAACTGCGGCCCTCCAGATGTTGTGAAACTACAAATCCCAGCATGCCTTGCCACAGTTTTGCTATAAGGGAGTGTTAAAACTGTGGCCAGGCATGCTGGGATTTGTAGTTTCACAACATCTGGAGGGCCGCAGTTTGAGGACCCATGATGTAGAATAACATGAGCTACGGTACTACTATGTGGCATGATATGAGCTAGAGCACGAGTATGTGGCATGACATGAGCTAGGGCACTACTATGTGTCATGACATGAACTAGGGCACTACTATGTAGAATAACATGAGCTACGGTACTACTATGTGGCATGATATGAGCTAGGGCACGAGTATGTGGCATGACATGTGCTAGGGCACTAATATTTGGTATTACATGAGCTAGGGCACTACTACAGGGCATAACATGAATGAGGGCACTACTATGTGGCATTACATGAACTATGGCTATTCTGTGGGGACATAAAATAAACCAGGACACTACTATGGAGCATAAATGAGCAACTGTGGATTCTGTAGAATCATTTGGGATGGGTCTCCTTATAAATGTTGCCATGTCCCACAAAGTTCTGGCTACGCCCCATGCGCCATGCTGTAGTGGTCTTTAATGGTCTAGAGTGCCAGATGGTCTACTGCCCTACATGGATATTATCACACCACTTTGCTACGTACTGCTGTTTCCTAGTATTGGCAGTGAATGAGGATTTTCTCTTCTTCATTTCAAGAGAAAAAAACAATACTCACAACAGATAACAGTGACGTACATAACTGCAAACTAGCCAAGTATGTGTTACTAGGTGATTCATCGCGCCCTACGGGTGCTCTTCACACCATCGTAAGGGGCTGCGCCCTCTTAAACTGTGAATATTTTTATTGCGTTAAATATAATTTATTTATCATTACGAAGGATGTGTTTTTTATTGCAACTTTAGTAAGATGCTGTGTGTGTGGGATGGGCAGGTGTAGGTGAGCTGTAGCTGGGAGAGTATGCGATGCAGGGGATGTGGAGGTGTGGTGGAGGGATGGGTGCAAGGGTGCTAGGGGTGTTGAAAAGTGTTAGCGGTTGGTGTGTGTTGTGAAGTGGTGGGTGTGGGGATACTGTGTGTGGTGAAGTGTATGTTGGGAGGTGAGCCATGTGGGTTGGTCAGGTGCGGTGGTGCACCGTGTTTGTAAGGTGCATATGCGATGGAGCTGCGGATGTAGCAGCAAGGGTAGTGCTTTTGGGAGAGGGATGGGTGCGCGGGTAGTGCGGGTGGGTGATGGGCGAGTGTTGGCATGGGTGGGTGCATGGATACTGCGGGTTGAGGGGTTTTTGGTGTGCTGTGGTAAAGTCCGCTGTACCATTGGTGGTGGAGTGGCAGGGGGGGTTATTGCTGTGGGTGGGTGAGGGAGGGTGTACCATGTGTAGTGAGGGTGTTTGTGGGTGGGAAAGTGTCAGGTGGGGGGATTCTGTTGGTGTTAGAGTACCACGTAAGGTGTGGGTGGTGTATGTTGGTTAGGTGGGGGGGTGGACTGGTTGCGTTATGGGCAGTTGCTTGGGTGTGTGAAGTGTGGGGGTGGTGGTGGTTTGTGTGGCTGGGGGGACGGATGGGTGCATGTGTAATGTAGGAGGGGAATGGCCATCTTGTATTGAGGCGGCTGGTTGCAGGGGTACTGCGGAACGGAAAAAAGGATGCAGGCAGTTGGATGGGGGGTGTGAGTGTAGTGCAGGCGTGTGCTGTGGGTGGGGGAGGGTGCTTATTGGTGTGGGGACGGTGGCGGCGTGGGAGGAATGGATGGGTGGGTGTGTAATGTGGTTGGGGGATGGGCAGGTGCAGTGTTGTGGCGGCTGGTTGCAGGGGTCCTGGGGTGTTAGGAGGTTTGGGTGTGGTGGTGGTGTGGGTGGGTGCATTAGTAGCGCGGTTGGGGGAGTGTGGTATGCGAGGTGGCTCACTGTAAAGTGGACCTGCGGGTGTGGTAGGGTTGGCTGTGCTGCAGGTGTTTTGGGGGTGGTGTGGGTGCATTAGTAGCGCGGTTGTGGGAGTGTGGTATGCGAGGTGGCTCAGTGTACAGTGGTACTGTGGGTGTGGTAGGGGTGAGTGTTCACTGCACCTGTGTCACTTGGAAGGTGCAGTGTGCAAGAGTGTGTCAGCATACACAGTGTGCAATATTTACCGTCCTTTACAGAGCTGGAGTCCCGCAGAGGTTTTCCTACCTTCTGTAGGCTTGTAATGCCGCTCTGTAGAGGCAGCAGGTCCTGTGTTTGCGGCGGCGGGCAATACAGGATGGTGTTGCCTTTTGTTTCCTGCAGGCAGTGCGGGGTGGCGCTTGGTCTGGTTGTGGCAGCAGGGAGGAGAGGCGGGCTGTGTAGCGCAGGCTCACTGCACTGGCAGGCAGGGATGTGGGTGTTCTCTACCGCTTCCAGGGGGTGAGTGTCAGCAGGCAGCAGGGGCGGACTGTGGCTGTAGCGGGCAGTGCGGGACGGGTGCTGTTTATGGGGCTGTGTGGCAGTATGGTGATTGCTGCAGAGGATGAGGTGCTAGGGACACTAGCCGTGGTGGGGGTGGGGCAGGAGGGAAGAAGTGAAGGCTCGGGAGTGTGCTTCCGGGGATGCTGTTGGGGGATTAAGGAGGGGATGGGGACACTGCCGGGAGTTGGGGGGGGGGGGGGGAAGGGGGCTAGCGGCTATGGATGCTGATGGTGGATTAAGGGTCTGCGTCTGCTGGGGACAGGGGAAGGTGGTGGGGGTGCTGTTGGTGGATTGATGAGGGACTGTGGTAGCTGGTGGTGGATATACACACAGCTGTATGTGTAGGTATTGCACAGTGTTGTATGTATGTAGGTAGGTAGGTGTGTGTGTATGTATGTATGATATGTATTGTAGTGTATGTGTGTGTGTGTGTTACTTGGAAGGCGCATACCCGTGGGAACGTTATGGGAACGTCCCTCCAGTGTCCAGCAGTGTTCCACTGTAGGGGGGGGGGGGGGGGGGTGGCAGTGGGGAGTGCCAAATCAGAGGCAAACTGAACGTAAAAGGTGCGTGGCCTCATTTGCATAAGTCACGACTAATTTGCATAAGCCACGCCCCTTTTCGGGCGCTCCCGCGGGTGTCACTCTTCAGCAAATAGAGAGTTGGGAGGTATGCAGTCAGATGGTCTGCATTATGATCAGGCGCGGTGCTCCCTGCTCTCAGGGCATGAAGAGGATGTACTCCGGCTAGTCTCCGGGAGGTCCCGCTGGATTTCCGGCTGCTCAGGTACTGGGCAGGGGAAGTGGCGGTGGCTGGGGTGGTAACACTGTGCGGGGGGCCGGATCTGTGTATGTGTGTAAGGCAGTCTGTCAATCACCCGGTTGTGGGGGGACGGCCCTTGTGCGTGAGTGTGGGCAGGAACTTGGGCGGACATGGGGAGTGGTGGGCGAGGAGGGGGCGGATAGTGTGGGAGTAGTGTTGTGTAGGACTCAGGGCTGTGTAGAACGTTAGGTCGCAGGTTTTGCAGTGTGGATAACGGTGGACGGGCCTGTCAATCACCTGTGTAACCCCGCCCACCGTTCTCTACACTGCCTTGAGTGACAGATCTGGCTAAATATATAAGAGATTATCATACGCATTATTCCATTATTATTATTATTATTCTGTGTTAGTTTTATGCAATGCATTCATTATTGACATTTAATATAAATGGCTACTTAATGGTCATTTGTATTCTAATCACAACTTTGTCTCTATCTATCTATTTCTTGAAAGCATGAAATAGGATGTGTAAATATCGCTATGCAATATACAGTACATCCAAATCACTTTAAATAAGCATACAAAAACAGAGTTTCCAGGCAGTACGGACGGTGTAATGGTTAGCATTACTGCCTCACATCACTGAGGTCATGGGTTCTATTCCCACCATGTGTTATATATACGGGGCAGCACTTATGGTGTAATGGTTAGCATTACTGCCTCACAGCACTGAGGCCATGGGTTCTATTCCCACCATGTGTTATATATACGGGGCAGTACGGATGGTGTAATGGTTAGCATTACTGCCTCACATCACTGAGGTCATGGGTTCTATTCCCACCATGTGTTATATATACGGGGCAGCACTTATGGTGTAATGGTTAGCATTACTGCCTCACAGCACTGAGGCCATAGGTTCTATTCCCACCATGTGTTATATATACGGGGCAGTACGGATGGTGTAATGGTTACATTACTGCCTCACAGCACTGAGGTCATGGGTTCTATCCCCACCATGTGTTATATATATGGGGCAGTACGGACGGTGTAATGGTTATAGCATTACTGCCTCACTGCACTGAGGTCATGGGTTCTATCCCCACCATGTGTTATATATACGGGGCAGTACGGATGGTGTAATGGTTAGCATTACTGCCTCACAGCGCTGAGGTCATGGGTTCTATCCCCACCATGTGTTATATATACGGGGAAGTACGGATGTGTAATGGTTACATTACTACCTCACAGCGCTGAGGTCATGGGTTCTATCCCCACCATGTGTTATATATACGGGGCAGTACGGACGGTGTAATGGTTAGCATTACTGCCTCACAGCACTGAGGTCATGGGTTCCATTCGCACCATGGCCCTAACTGTGCCGAGTTTGTATATTCTCCCCGTACTTGCTTTCCTCTAAGGCTGGGGTAGCCAACCCTAGTCCTCGAGAGCTACCAACAGTGCATGTTTTGCAGGTCTCCTCACAGAATCACAAGTGAGCTAATTAGCTCCATCTCTGTATCTTTTAAAATGTGTCAGTGATTAATGAGTGCAGCTGTGCAGCAGCTAGGTTGTCTGGAAAATGTGAACTATTGGTAGCTCTCAAGGGCTAGGGTTGGCTACCACTGGTCTAAGGACTTGGGTTTCCTCCCACACTCCAAACATATACTGGTAGGTTTATTTCCAGGAAAATTCACCCTAGCGTACATGTGGTCAGGAATATAGATTGCAAGCTCCACTAGGTCAGGGAAATATGTAAATGGCCAAATATTCTCTGTAACGTGCTGTGGAATATGTGTGCGCTATATAAACAGCTGGCAATAACGGGTATGGGTTTTAGAGTCAAATGTAACATGTAAAATGTAAGGCGGAAGCTGATTGGCTGGTGCTTTATTTTTCACATTTATTTCATAAGCACTTGAGTGAGAAGCCGAGAACAGCAATCATGAACTTGCCACAGCCAATAAAACAAAGGCCTTCATCCTATCACCCAGCACCCGACAGGCATTGCCTTATTCACCAGAATGCACTTTATGCAAATCTAAGCAATACCTGACACAGCCGGCAGATGTGAATCAGCTGCAAATCCAAAAAGCCTTGAAGCAGTGCCAGGTAAAGCAAATTAAAATGGATAAATCTAGGACCGTTCTGGCGGAGGAAATAAATGGACCCCATATATTCTGATTAAGAAGCCGGCATCTAGCACGATGCTCATACCATCATAAATGCCGCTAGGAGATCTGAGCAATGGGTAGTGTATGCTGCTTTTATACCATAGTAAAATAACTTTAGCTCAGTAGATGAGCATCGCAAATATATACTCACAAAATTGGGCATTCGGGAAGGCTAATCATTTTCATGCTGGTTTTAACAATTTTATACAGTACAGTATGTACGAAAAACTTTCTAGGTGACCGCTGGAATGGCAAAAACACACAATGCAATCATTAACTGAATGCAGGAAAAACTCGAGCACTTAGCAGTTACACATACTGGGCGGAGGAGAAGATCATTGTAATCTCAGGTAAGGCAGAGCTATGACATTTAAATCTGCATCGCTTGATGTTAATGTGTACAATTAACTGACGGCAAATGTCAAGTGGAGTTCCCCTGTCATATCCCTGGGCCCGTACACCTACAGTACTGTCGCTATGGCAGAAAAAGGTGAATTATGTAAAATACAGTATAGCACAGTCATTTATTTGTCCCTTATTGCATACCTCCCAACTTTGGAGGAGACAGAGGCGGGACGCAGTTGTTGCGCGCCGCAGGGGGGGCGTTCATTTCGGGGGCGTGGCCTATACTCTCCCGCGAGACCACGCCCCCATTTTGCCACTATGGGGGCGTGACCCAGAGGCTCTGTGAGCCTCTAGCCATGCCCCCAGCCCCCCCCCCGGCTGCGGGAATAGACACTGTGCGCATGCGCACAGTGTTTATTCCCCGCTGCTTAGCAGCCAACAGGGGAGACTCCCAACAACCCCCCCTCACCGCGGGACACTGCCGGCTGCGGGAGGGACAGCGGGACAGGCCCTGATAATCGGGACTGTCCCGCTAAAATCGGGACTGTTGGGAGGTATGTTATTGGCATGTAATAAAGGGACAGAAAACTAACTTTGGCAATACTAGTGTGTCTCTTTGGGGACTTCACAATATACAGGCCCAGGGGGATGCGTGGAAGGTCGTCAGTTCGACAGTCAATAGGTCGACACGTGTAATGGATTGACATAGCTTAGGTCAGGCATGTTCAAACTGTGGCCCTCCAGCTGTTGTTAAACTACACGTCCCAGCATGCCTTGCAATAGTTTTAGCTTTCTCTAATAGCAAAACAGTGACAGGGCATGATGGGACTTGTAGTTTCACAATAGCTGGAGAGCCACATGCCTGGCTTAGGTTGACATGGCCAAAGGGTCGACAGGCAAAAGTTCGACATGGAAAAGGTCAACATGAGTTTTTCACATTTTTTTATTTAAAAAAAAAGGGACTTTTTTCATACTGTACTTTACCATCTAAGTGAACATACTGTAGAGGGAGAATATAATAGTGTGTAGCGAGGCACCGCGCCCGAATCCTGGCGATCAGTCGGGATATACTTATACAATGTCCATGTCGACATAGGCAACAAAAAATAGGAAACCGCATGTCAACCTTTTTAATGTCGACCTTTTCCATGTCAACCTTTTCATTGTTTCGGCCTTTTGATTATATCAACCTAATGTATGTGACCTTTTTCACGTGTCGACCTGTGATTTGTCGGCCAATAGTGGTCGACCATTTGACTTATTACTGTCAACCCTATGACTCATACCTGGCCCAGGTCTAGCGCTATCTCTGCCTATTTGTGGAAATACGTGTTACGTCTGACCGGATGTCAGCTGCCCGCCCACTTCCTCCCGAGGGTGAACACATCGAATGATGTGGATGCTCACCCACAGGCTGCCGGCAAACTCGGCAACCAAAACACAAATGGTTTCACCATCGAAAAACACGAATCCTGAATCCTTAGTAAATTTACCCCTTATGCTGCCCATACAGTAGGGCAATAAATCAAGGGATTGCGTGCACGTCGAATGGGTCACCCGACGTGATGCGCGGGCCCGAATGTTGCGTCGATAGATATTATGTGGTGCACATAATATGTATCGAATTGCGCGAGCAATCGCTTGTCGGTTTTAACGGGCGTCAGGAGTGCTGGCGACGGGAGTCATTGTAGCGCAGAGCTGTGCAGGCGGGCGGCTGAATTTGAAAAGACATTTTAAAACACTGGGCAGCCCACTGATTGGCTGAGAGAGCTCTCTCAGCTAATCAGAGGGCTGCCCAGTGTTTTAAATAGTATTTTTCAAATTCTGCGGCATCAGGTGCTGGAAAAAAGCACTTGGGGCGCCCAAGTGGAGATTAGATGCGATGAGATATCTCATTAGTATGTTGCATTGCATCCATGTATGGGCACCATTAGAATCAGAGGCGTAGGGAGGGCGGAGCCACCGGAGCTCCTGCTCCGGGCGTCGATTGGTGGAATGGCGCCACCGGCCCCCCCTCTGCAAATGATACCTTCACACATTCAAGTATGCCGGGTAGGGCAGCGTGCGCCGGTGGCTGCCCTGCCCTAGCCGGCGCCTCCCTCCGTCCTGCCCTGCACACCCGGCCCCTGCCGCCAAGCGTCACAGACGGTGAGGACGGGCGGCGGGCTGAATCCTCTATCTTCTCTAAATTGCTGCTGCTGCCCGGTCCGGCTTCCGGGCAGCGCAGCGTAGCAGCACCAAAGACTGACTCCTCCCAGACTCACCCCCTCCTCCCTGGCTACAGCAGCATCATCAGCCTTACCAAGAGCTGGCTGTAGCCTGGAGTAGGAGAAGGTTTGCTGCTGCCGCCCTGTTACTCCTTATTGAAGGTGGATTTTTTTTTATACAGCTAATTAATGTCGTTAAAAATAGAAATAAACATAATAAACTTGGGGTTTGGGATTTGTGGGGGGGGGGGGGGGGGGGAGTGAATCTCTCTGGCTTCTGCTGCCACCCCGGCCATGCTGTCTTTATCTTTATTCTTTATCTGTATGTATATATATATATATATATATATATATATACATATATATATAGCACAGCAGATTCCGTCAGTGTCTTATATAGCGCAGCAGATTCCGTTACAGTGTCTTGTATAGCGCAGCAGATTCCGTTACAGTGTCTTATATAGCGCAGCAGATTCCGTTACAGTGTCTTATATAGCGCAGCAGATTCCGTTACAGCGTCTTATATAGCGCAGCAGATTTCGTTACAGCGTCTTATATAGCGCCGCAGATTCCGTTACAGCGTCTTATATAGCGCAGCAGATTCCGTTACAGCTTCTTATACAGGGGCGGATTGGGATGCAAAACCAGCCCGGGAAATATACGGAAGCAGCCCTGAGGGCGGGGTCTGCTGAGGGGGTGGAGTCTGTCAAGAGGGGGCGAATCCCAACTAAAAGAATCTGATTCAGAGTTGCATAGAGTTGCATGCAGTTGCGGACTTCATTCAATTTTTATGCAGTTGGCCCTGGTACTCTGCAATAGATAAATTGGCGTCATAATAATAACTCTGTTGGTTTATACACCCACCACTACATTACTGACCCCTCTATACCCACCACCACATTACTGACCCCTCTATACCCATCACTACATTACTGACCCTTCTATACCCACCACTACATTGCTGACCCCACTATACCTGCCATTACAACATTGATCCCGCTATACTCGCCACTACACACACGCACACGAGAGGTCCCATACTTTCCGAGTCCAGCGTATCTCCCCTGCGTGTGACCTGATGACGTCACACACAGCAGCTGCTTCCCATTCATCCCAGCCAGCCCACCTAACCTGTACACAGTAGCCAATAGGCTGTGTACAGCAGCACAGTGGGATTGGCCCAATTTGTCTGAGTGACAGTCAGTCAATGCCCAGGCCAGCGGCAGCGCAACTTCATGCTGTGCACCGTTGCCGTGGCCGGGCATCAGACTGTTTTGTCACTGACTGTCAGCTCAGCAGCTTCATGCAGTGCGCCGGGCGCTCGCCACAGACCCTGCTGTCGCTACCTCCTTTAAACTGCCTAGGGGACTGCCTGATGGTATTTGCGCCACTGCCGTGGCCCCATCATCAGTAGTGTATGAAACAGATGAAGAATCCTGCTTAACTTAAAAATATTAAAACACTAAAATATGAACCCACCCCCCCAACTGAAAATCATCCAAAACATATATTACCCTCACACAGGACCCTCTTAACGCATGGGCATGATGGGCAGTTGCCCAAGGGCCCCATAATCCTAGCGGCCCAAGCAGTAGCATGACAATGGTCCCGCAGACCCCGCGGTGACTTGAGGAAGCCAGCACTGGCGGAGTCTGCGGGGAGATCCATTGCTGTGATGTTGCTGTGGGATGCTCTGCAGAGACATCACTGGGGCTTCTTAGCCGCATAGCCGCTGCAGCACGCACGAGCTGGGAGCGGGGACGGGGTTTGCCAAAAATTTTACCCACCACCTGACCATATTGCTGACCATCTCCCGTGAGCCCCTCCCACGCCCTACCACTGACAGCAGGCCCGGCAGTACATTGGAAACCTGCAGCCAGCCAGCCCTGGAGAATGGAGGTATCACTTCACACACAGCCAGCCAATCAAAAGTGGACACTTCTGATTGGCTGGTGGTCCTTCAGTGGCACCGCCAAATTCAAAATGCTTAATTCACGGAGCATTGTGGGATTTCCCCACTCCAAGTCACTGTCATCATTCTACAGGAGTGTTCTACAATGTCAGTGTGGCTGCCCCTATATCTCACTATCGACCATCTGCAGGTCAGTATTAACCCTGTACACAGAGGCGGAACTTAAATTGTAATTGATGCATTGCTGACAGAGATTCTGCCAGGCTGCCGATCTGAACTTAGTCGGAGCAGCCGCAGCATATATATTCATAAGTGCGACTCCCATTGGTTGGGATTCAACTAGTGCCACATTCCTTCCGCTATTGGACAATGCAGGAGGTGCTGCCAATCACCGGTTCCTGATGGTGTTGGGGGGAGGGACCATAGAAGACTGGTGCTGGGGTGAGCTAGATAGTAGTTTTTTGGACCCATACACCCCGCTCCCTCCATGTCCCCACCCCGCTATATCCACCCCTTTTGCTGGCTAGTCTCCGGTCATGTCCCCCCTGAGCACCGGGTGGATCGTAGCTTTACTGAGGGCAGGCTGGAAGACAAACGGGCAGCGCATTGTGTTCCCTCACTGAGGGGGAACCCCTGCGGTGCGTGTCCCCCTGTAGTTAACAGGGAGAGCAGGGACTGGTGCTGATGTAAGGATCTCTGCTGCTCACAAAGGTGCTTATTTACATGTGCGGCAGCAGGAGGTGCAGGGTACAACAGGGGTCCTAATTTCAGGGGAAGGTGAGTTATCAGCACTGCTCACCTAAGGTTATTAATTGTGGGTGTCGGTGTGGATTAGTGATCACAGACCCTTTCATCCTGTGTTTATATATACCCCTGTCACCCTGTGTATATGCCCTTCTGTCACCCTGTGTATATGCCCCTATGTCACCCTGTGTGTATATATACCACTCTGTCACCCTATGTACATGACAATCTGTCATCCTGTGTGTATATATACCACTCTGTCACCCTATGTACATGACAATCTGTCATCCTGTGTGTATATATACCACTCTGTCACCCTATGTACATGACAATCTGTTATCCTGTGTGTATATATACCACTCTGTCACCCTATTTACATGACAATCTGTCATCCTGTGTGTATATATACCCCTGTCACCCTGTGTATGTGCCCCTCTGTCACCCTGTGTGTACCACTCTGTCACCCTGTAGACTTGCCCCTCTGTCACCCTGTGCATATGCCCCTATGTCACCCTGTGTGTATATATACCACTCTGTCACCCTATGTACATGACAATCTGTCATCCTGTGTGTATATATACCCCTCTGTCACCCTGTGTGTATGCCCCATTATCACCCTGTGTTTTTATATACACCCCTCTGGTAACTGGTGTACATCATGACAATGGCATATACTATGAGGTTATAACCCTTGTAGTGAGATCACATCTCTTTTCTGGGATTTACCGCTGACATCCCCCATACCCCTATCATGGGATACATACATAATACAGGCGACGGGGATGCTAGCGGTCAGAAGATATTTGTGAATGAGTGTCAATATATGTTTGTATAAATAAGTGTCAGTGCATGTATGTATGAATGAATGTCAGTGCCTGTATGTACTGTATGTATGTATGTATGTATGTATGTGAGTGTAAGTTAATGTATGTAAGAGTGCATGTACAGTATGTATGTATGTATGAGTGCGTCAGTGCATGTATGTATGAATGAATGTCAGTGCCTGTATGTACTGTATGTATGTATGTGAGTGTAAGTTAATGTATGTTAGAGTGCATGTACAGTATGTATGTATGTATGTATGTATGTATGAGTGCGTCAGTGCATGTATGTATGTATGTATGAATGTCAGTGCCTGTATGTACTGTATGTATGTATGTATTTTTATAAGTTAATGTACGTAAGAGTGCATGTACAGTATGTATGTATGTGTGTAAGTTAATGTATGTAAGAGTGCATGTATGTAGTGTGTCAGGGCATGTATGTATGAGTGCCAGTGACTGTATGTACTGTATGTATGTATGTATGTATGAGTGCGTTAGTGCATGTAGGTATGAATGAGTGTCAGTGACTGTATGTACTGTATGTATGAGTGTCAGTGCATGTATGTATGAGTGTGTCAGTGGCAGTAATGTAGTGGGCGGTATGGGTCAGTAATGTAGTGGTGTAAGTGGTGTGTGTATGTATTAGGAAGGGGCCCACCCTCACACAAACAAATGTAACACAGATACACATATACCCCCTAAGATCTCCTTCAGACAGATACCTCATAAATCCTCCTCCCCTCCCCCTGACAGTGACAACAACCTTACAACCCCGGCCCCCACCTCAAACTTCTCACATCATCACATGTATATCTCCCTACTCACCGACAGCCCAAAACCCACATAAACAAAACCCCTCCTCGACACAAATACCTGTCCTCACACCACGTCTCAGTGTATATAGACGGCACATGAGACACCCAATACCTGCTAAAGTTGCTAGCAGCCAGTAAGGTCTTCTCTCTGAGTCCTCCGGGGGCAGGCAGACTCAGTCTGGGAGGAAGCAGCAGCGTTCTCAGCTGTTGGCTGCAGTGCTCCTCCGTCCTCTCTGAGTGCTCTCCCAGAATGCAGTTTGCAGCAATCTGGGAGACACTGGAAATGAAGACACTGGCAGTTCAGCGATGTTGGCCACCACATCTTTATATATTTTCGATGCAGGGGGGAGCTGCTCTTCTTCCAGCCCTGTCACTAGTACTGCTGCCACACGAAAGTACCGCGGGAGGAGCTGCTCCGGCCACACATGCGCAGCAGCCCTCCCACAGCCATTTTAACTACTGGCACTGGTGTGGGCAAGATGCTGCGGCCGCTAAACCGCCGAGATCGCGGTCCGCGGCCCGTGCAGGAGGGACCAGCGGCCAATTTTGTTCACTTATGGGCCGGCCCACCGGGAAATGGCCCGGTTTCCCGGTGGGCCAATCCGCCCCTGGCGACTGATTATGAGAAACAGATGGAGGAATAACAACATTGTGAAAGCTGATGTGGTTATTGTAAGGATCTCTGCTGCTCACAAAGGTGCTTATTTACATGTGCGGCAGCAGGAGGTGCAGGGTACAACAGGGGTCCTAATTTCAGGGGAAGGTGAGTTATCAGCACTGCTCACCTAAGGTTATTAATTGTGGGTGTCGGTGTGGATTAGTGATCACAGACCCTTTCATCCTGTGTTTATATATACCCCTGTCACCCTGTGTATATGCCCTTCTGTCACCCTGTGTATATGCCCCTATGTCACCCTGTGTGTATATATACCACTCTGTCACCCTATGTACATGACAATCTGTCATCCTGTGTGTATATATACCACTCTGTCACCCTATGTACATGACAATCTGTCATCCTGTGTGTATATATACCACTCTGTCACCCTATGTACATGACAATCTGTTATCCTGTGTGTATATATACCACTCTGTCACCCTATTTACATGACAATCTGTCATCCTGTGTGTATATATACCCCTGTCACCCTGTGTATGTGCCCCTCTGTCACCCTGTGTGTACCACTCTGTCACCCTGTAGACTTGCCCCTCTGTCACCCTGTGCATATGCCCCTATGTCACCCTGTGTGTATATATACCACTCTGTCACCCTATGTACATGACAATCTGTCATCCTGTGTGTATATATACCCCTCTGTCACCCTGTGTGTATGCCCCATTATCACCCTGTGTTTTTATATACACCCCTCTGGTAACTGGTGTACATCATGACAATGGCATATACTATGAGGTTATAACCCTTGTAGTGAGATCACATCTCTTTTCTGGGATTTACCGCTGACATCCCCCATACCCCTATCATGGGATACATACATAATACAGGCGACGGGGATGCTAGCGGTCAGAAGATATTTGTGAATGAGTGTCAATATATGTTTGTATAAATAAGTGTCAGTGCATGTATGTATGAATGAATGTCAGTGCCTGTATGTACTGTATGTATGTATGTATGTATGTATGTGAGTGTAAGTTAATGTATGTAAGAGTGCATGTACAGTATGTATGTATGTATGAGTGCGTCAGTGCATGTATGTATGAATGAATGTCAGTGCCTGTATGTACTGTATGTATGTATGTGAGTGTAAGTTAATGTATGTTAGAGTGCATGTACAGTATGTATGTATGTATGTATGTATGTATGTATGAGTGCGTCAGTGCATGTATGTATGTATGTATGAATGTCAGTGCCTGTATGTACTGTATGTATGTATGTATTTTTATAAGTTAATGTACGTAAGAGTGCATGTACAGTATGTATGTATGTGTGTAAGTTAATGTATGTAAGAGTGCATGTATGTAGTGTGTCAGGGCATGTATGTATGAGTGCCAGTGACTGTATGTACTGTATGTATGTATGTATGTATGTATGAGTGCGTTAGTGCATGTAGGTATGAATGAGTGTCAGTGACTGTATGTACTGTATGTATGAGTGTCAGTGCATGTATGTATGAGTGTGTCAGTGGCAGTAATGTAGTGGGCGGTATGGGTCAGTAATGTAGTGGTGTAAGTGGTGTGTGTATGTATTAGGAAGGGGCCCACCCTCACACAAACAAATGTAACACAGATACACATATACCCCCTAAGATCTCCTTCAGACAGATACCTCATAAATCCTCCTCCCCTCCCCCTGACAGTGACAACAACCTTACAACCCCGGCCCCCACCTCAAACTTCTCACATCATCACATGTATATCTCCCTACTCACCGACAGCCCAAAACCCACATAAACAAAACCCCTCCTCGACACAAATACCTGTCCTCACACCACGTCTCAGTGTATATAGACGGCACATGAGACACCCAATACCTGCTAAAGTTGCTAGCAGCCAGTAAGGTCTTCTCTCTGAGTCCTCCGGGGGCAGGCAGACTCAGTCTGGGAGGAAGCAGCAGCGTTCTCAGCTGTTGGCTGCAGTGCTCCTCCGTCCTCTCTGAGTGCTCTCCCAGAATGCAGTTTGCAGCAATCTGGGAGACACTGGAAATGAAGACACTGGCAGTTCAGCGATGTTGGCCACCACATCTTTATATATTTTCGATGCAGGGGGGAGCTGCTCTTCTTCCAGCCCTGTCACTAGTACTGCTGCCACACGAAAGTACCGCGGGAGGAGCTGCTCCGGCCACACATGCGCAGCAGCCCTCCCACAGCCATTTTAACTACTGGCACTGGTGTGGGCAAGATGCTGCGGCCGCTAAACCGCCGAGATCGCGGTCCGCGGCCCGTGCAGGAGGGACCAGCGGCCAATTTTGTTCACTTATGGGCCGGCCCACCGGGAAATGGCCCGGTTTCCCGGTGGGCCAATCCGCCCCTGTTCTTATATAACGCAGCAGATTCCGTTACAGTGTCTTATATAGCGCAGCAGATTCCGTTACAGAGTCTTATATAGCGCAGCAGATTCCGTTACAGCGTCTTATATAGTGCAGCAGATTCCGTTACAGCGTCTTGTATAGCGCAGCAGATTCTGTTACAGTGTCTTATATAGCGCAGCAGATTCCGTTACAGTGTCTTACATAGCGCAGCAGATTCCGTTACAGCGTCTTATATAGTGTCTTATTTTTTACTTTTTTTCTTTTCAAATGTAACATGCCTACATATGTTAGCCACGCCCCCAATTCATTACCGGGGGGGGGGGGGGGGGGGGACACGACAAAATATGTCCTTGCTCCGGGCACCATAGCACCTAGCTACACCGCTGATTAGAATAGGGTTTATTTTGTTTTAAAGTAAATCTGACTATAATCACCTGATCATAATTCTATCATCTCAGCCATGTACAATCGGGAAGCGGTCATCTATTAGAATGAACTTAGGTCTACAGTCATTAGGTCGACCCCACTAGGTCGACTGGCAGGAAGGTCGACCTGACTTAAGGTCGACATGGACCAAGGTCGACATGACTTAAGGTCGAATTTGCATAAAGGTCGACATGAGGAAGGTCGACTGGTCATAAGGTCGACATGGGTTTTTCACTGTTTTTTGAGCCGACATGTGCCGACAGGCGGTATTTCATGCCCTACCATCCACTAGGGCGTGGTGGGAGAATAAAATAGTGTGCCGAGCGCAGCGAGGCTCCGTGCCCGAAGCATTGCGAGCGAAGCGAGCGATGCGAGGGTCCGATTCTCATTGCCAACTGTGTCCATGTCGACTGTGTCGACATCCGGATCAAAAAAACAGTGAAAAACCCATGTCGACCTTATGACCAGTCGACCTTCCTCATGTCGACCTTTATGCAAATTCGACCTTAAGTCATGTCGACCTTGGCCCATGTCGACCTTAAGTCAGGTCGACCTTCCTGCCAGTCGACCTAGTGGGGTCGACCTAATGACTGTAGACCTAAGTTCATTCTGACAGATGTCCCGATTCCGTACAATCACGGTTATGTCACTTTTCAATAGTAGAGTAGCTCATCCTTCAGCAATGCAAATACACCCACGTTAAAAGGCAAATAGGTCTGGTCACACTTGGCAAAATGATTTTGATTTTGACATCTACTTAAATGAACATAGCTGGCCTTAAAGCATGACAAGCTTTGCTGTACAGTGCTGGGGCCTGCAGTATCTGTATAGTGCATCACAGACGTGAAGAATCAGCCCATTTAGAATGAGTTTCCCAGACACGGGCTTAATGATGACAGCCGAGCACGTTAAGTACCGACCTGCTGTGCGGAGCTTCTTCACACAACCTTAAAGTGTTTATCATTTGTATAAGAGGGCGACAAGTAGCTGACGTTCTGCTCCAGTTCCTCATCACAGCTGGAGATGGATCTTTTGAACCTTAAGTGAAGCTTTATTGGCAAAATAAAAAGTGCCGGTCACTGCAGATATAATAAATATCAGCCAGAGTCTAAACCTGTACAGTAATAACCCCAATATACAGCGGGAAGTGACACCCAAGACTGCAAGTGGGGCGTTTGGGGCGGCGACGGATAGTTCCAACTTCTCATGAAAACGCTGGGCGTTGCCATGGAGATCACCGGGTAACGTGGACAGGCAGCTGACATCACTGGATGACAGCTGCCCCGCCCATTTCCTCCTGAATGTGCACACATATATAAGTGACCTGAAAATCCCTTTATATATGCGTGCGCGTACCACATCTTCCGATGGTTGGCGACCATCGGAAGATGTGGGAGGTTCCCCCTGGCATGTGAATGGATGTTTATGTAAAACATCCATTTGCAGCCAGTGCGAATGTACGCATTCGCAGGGCCGGTTCTGGTTGACTCGCAAGTGTGCAAATTCGCATCAGAGCGAATCCACCAGAATAACCACCAATGTGTAATGTTAATAAAAGCCTCCATAGCGGAAATGATTGGAAAATGCTGTGGATTTTATTGGGATGTGTACATTTAGGGCCTCATTCAGAGTTGTTTGCTAGGCTGGGTGTAATCTCAGGTAAATGCCGGCCGAACGCCTGCCACCGGAGCACATATCCCCTCGCTAGCATGCGATCAAGTGACCCGAACACATCTCTTCGTAAGCAGCTAAACGGGAGAGAAATCATTTCTCCGCTTCGGTAATAAATGTCAGCCTAGACTGCCTTTTTATTCCGGCCACTATCCGCTGAATTGTGGGT
Source organism: Crinia signifera (assembly GCF_055691185.1). Classification (NCBI taxonomy): domain Eukaryota; kingdom Metazoa; phylum Chordata; class Amphibia; order Anura; family Myobatrachidae; genus Crinia; species Crinia signifera. The sequence continues at coordinate 30,173,856 of NC_139217.1, forward strand.
GCTGCCGGCAAGTGGCGTCAGCCAACCATTGTAAACAGGAATCGCCAAGACTGCGTTCTCAGTCTGAATCATCCCATTATAACTTATTTTTGGGGGAAAATAAAGGGGGCTTTTTTTATTATAGTTAGAAAACCTACACGTAAAGCAGGGGTGGGGAACCTCAGGCTCCCGTAGCCGGTCTTAGTGGCCCGCCCACTAACCTGGCGGCTTTGCCGGGAGTCAAGTACAGGGGAATTCTTGCGAGAGGTCGGTAGTTCTTGCGAGATTCCTCTTAATCAACAGCAGCCGGAGACTGTCAGTCCTATTCTGCTTGTCTTCCCTCTCTTTCAATGTTGGGTCCCAGTGTCCATCGGTATCGATGGGCACCACATCAAAGCGTGTATACTGTACATGCCTAAACTCGGATATCCTGCCGCGGTAGCATAGAATGACACTCCAGCTACCAGGCACAGTGAGAAGTGAGATTATTATTTTTTTTGTCCATTTGGGAAAACTTGCAAGTCACATGCTGCAATACATGCTAGTAAGCCGTGGTCTTTTTATACACTAGATATTGTAGGGAATACAGTATTAATATGTAACACTATTTATGGTCTATAGTATAGGATGTATCTAGCATTTAAATTATATAAATAAGTGACTAGGAAATGTTTAAACATACTATAATAAATAAACAAACATAATAGAACCGATACTGCACTTTCCAAGCTCACATTCTCCCACCTCGTGGTAAGGCTCCTGTCTCTTCTTCATGGAAGCTGCTCTCTGGTCCAGTGCACTGATTGAGGACTCAGACAAACACACACAGCAAACTTGGTAGAAGAAGCTGCCACCAATGGTCATAAGCAGCTCTGGTACCCAAATCATATATCAGAGCCACAGGTGACATAATTTTCACCAGCTGCAAAGAGGGTGTGGGGGGGTCCCGGGCGACTAACACCCCCCCCCCCCCCCCATTTAATCCTATGCATGAGTATCTCAGTAGTGATATATATATATGGACACTCCTGGTGTTTACATTCATTTAATCAAAACTTCAAACATATTTTTCAATATGTGATAATTAGGTCTGCAAGAATAGATTCACATTTTTCTAATTCAGCAAACCATTTAACCTTTGCCCTGTCAGTGGCTCTTCATGTTTTTTTTTTTTTTTTTTGTGCTCAAAAGCTTTATTAACCTTTCAATTTCTGGACAAAACTTTTTAAGAGTCCCTTTAGTACCAGGAAACAGAAAATGGCAAAATGAAAAGTCATTACTGAAAATTAGCTCCAGTGAAAAGAACAATATCATTCCAGTGAGCCCCTACTGTTCCTTCTCAATTTCTGCAAATCCAATTACATTGCCTGGGCTTCTGGGAAATAATATTTAATGCTATTTTTTTTTTTTAATTATAACAAGTCTGTGGCTTTTCCACAATTTGTGCTTCTTAAAAATATTTACTTTCATTTCTCTTGCGTCTACTTTGTACATCACGCGTGTCCATTTCATATGTTGAGATCGGATAACTTTGTGCATCCGATCTAGAAGTGGAATGTGCCCAATATTTGGATTAATGGTGCGTGGAACGCATTATGTTATTGCAGGATTATCTCATTATGTATATGACACTACTGTATACTATTATACCAAGGGTATAAAGAGTCCTAAAGCATAAAACACATGTACAGTATATTTCTGTGCAGCATAACTAGAATCAGGCAGAGTTACTCTTGCAACCTATCAAACAGGTCACCGCTCTCTCTACCATTCGAGGGGACATACGAGAACTGACTTTTATTGCTGTCGGAGATGGCCGAATAGGGAGTGGGCACTGACCTCATGTGATGTCAGCCACCCGCCCTGGGGGTGGGAGCCTGGGCTAAGAAAGAAAAAGCAGTTTAATAAAATGTTTTAAAATCCATGTTTGTGTTTTTATATTAGTATTTCCTTTACAGGTGGCTTAGGTACTGGCGGGCCTTTAATGCACCATATGCTGGAACCTGTGGTTATCCAAAGTACCAGTATGTGGGGCAGGCTTGCTGGGACCTGTAGTCCCACTGTAGAGGACAATATTACTTTATAAACTAGCTATCAACTCAGGGGTGCGGAGGATAGCCCCAGGCTTCAGTCCAGGCCTAGGGTAGCCTTTTAATTGGAGGGTTCCCACCTCCCCAAAAACTTCCAGCCTGGGCTGACTAGTTAGGGTGGGAAATGCTTTGGTCATGGGACCCCATCAAGTGTGTCCCCTGGCCCACTGCTAGTGGATCCTGGTGCTGGTTCCTAAAATATGGGGGACCCCCACTGATTTTTTTCCTGCCAAAAACTGCATCCTGCTAAAACGGAATGTGTAGACACAAGAAGCTTCATCCTGCTAAACAAGATCCTGTTCAACTGCATCCTGCATCCTGCTAAAATGCAATGTGCAGGCACAAGAAACTGCATCCTGCTAAAAGGCGATGTGTAGATGCAGCCTTAAGTCCAGGGGAGGCACCAGAGGTGGGGCTGCAGCACAGTTCAAAATTCAAATAGGGGATCCACACCAACTGTCAGTGAGTCAGTTAGAAATGTCAGTTGGTGGCCATTTGTGCTACTCCCATATTTGAATTTTCAACTTTGCTGCCAGGGGCGTAGCTAGCATGTGGCAGACCCCGCGGTGGCTTGGAGGAGCAGCACCAGCGGGGTCTGTGGTGGGCGCCGCAGGCTGAGCCGACACTGCACTGTGAACTCCTCTCTCTCTGCTGAGAGCATGGTATCAGCTGCTGTTATACCTGTAGCCCGACCCCCGCTGCGCTGTCACAATGCTGAAGTCCTGAGAGCAGCATGTGTAGCACGCCCCCCACCGCACTGACATTCCGCTGAGCTCTCTGCTAGCAGCAGCTGTCAGTCGGCTCTTCCCCACAGATAAGCTCTCTCCCCACACAGACAGGTAGGGCTGACTGGGTTTTGCTTCCGGGAAGAGGGGGGGGGGGGGGGCAGGGGAGGGAGGTGGTAGTAGGTAGGGGTAGGTTAGGGGTTATGTACCCTGCTCTCCTTACAGCACAATCGGAGCTCTGCTCCTGACAGGCAGGGCCAGGGGAGCCGAGAGAGGGGGGGAGTGGGTACTAATTACCCGGGCCCAGGCTTGCTGAAGGGGCCCCGCAGGGGCCCTGGTCTGACCCCTCCCTTTCCCCTCCATCCCTCCCGGGTAGCAACAGTAGCACACACTTCTACAGCATGTGCTGTGCTGACAGCAGGCTCAGCATGAGTGTCTCACTGACAGCGTGAGAGGTCATGCTGAGCCTGCAGTCAGCACAGCACATGCTGTAGGTGTGTGCTGCTTCTGAGATTACAGTTTTTAGTTTTCTTTCACCCTCCTCTAAACATTTGGGGGGCGTGGTCTAAGTGTGGGAGGTTCCCACAACACACACACTTAGGCCACGCCCCCAACATTTTACCGGGGCCCGGCATTCCTCTCGGCTGCCCTGGGCAGGGCTCCCAGCTTCCTTCTTCCATTGTATAGCAGGGGGAGGGCTACTTCTGGCTGTGCAGCGCTGGGCAGAGTTTGCAGGTTCCAGGCAGGATCACTGCCACGTAACAGCTGCTACTGCTACTGTCAGTGTCCAGACCAGCATTATCCACCAGAGACCCAGCAGCTCCTTTCCCAGTAGTGCTGTGCTGTACAGTGGCTGGCCCCTCCCCTGGGACCAGCCACCAATAAGTTGCACTTCTTTACAGACTGGCCTCGCCTCTCCTGCCTCCCATCTTGCCCTCTTGTGTCCCACAGCGTCCTCTCCAGGCTGTGTCTCCTGTCTTTTCTGTGCTCATATGCATGGCTGATTTCAGAACTTCAGAAACCCGGTAAGCTGTGACTGCAGGGGGGAGGGGAGATTATCTGTGTGTATGGTGGGAATGGGGTGCCTGTGTGTGTGTGGTGGGAAAGGGGGTTCCTCTGTGTGTGTGGGGGGGGGGGGGGGGGAGTGGGTGGGAAGGGGGTGCCTGTGTGTGTGTGTAGAGGGAGGGGGTGCTTGTGTGTGTTTATGATGGGAGGGGGTGCCTGTGTGTTTGTATGTATGAGTATGGAGGGAGGGGGGTAGCCTGTGTGTGTATGATGTGGGAGAGGGGTGCCTGTGTGTGTGTGTGTGTGTATGGTGGTAGAGGGTGCCCATGTGGGTATGGTATAAATGTGTGTGTGTTGCGTTATCCTCAACAGTCACTTACTACACTGCTACAGTTGGGATCAGTATGTTTGACCTGTGGGCGGAGTGCTAGTGTTCAGTAGACAGCAGTAGCATCCCGCTAAACGGAACCCTCTCCCCCAACCCTCCTACACTGTATTTCATCCTACCTAATGCCTAACCCTGACTCATCCCCCCTTCACAACCTAGCCCTCCCCACTTAGTGCCTAACCCCACTATTTTACAGCCTAACCCCCCTTTATAGAACTTAACCCTCCCTACTCGCAGCCTAACCCTAACCTTACTCCAATCGCACCCTAACCCTAGGGCCAAAACCTAACCAGCCCTAACCCTTCCAGGCCTAATGTTACAACACCCAACATATTTACAATGGGGATTCTAATGTTGGTGTTGTGGCCTCCGTTTAGGATTCTGTCGCCAATATTTTGGACACCGCACCCCATTACTGGCATTTTTAACTGCATTCTTTACACTTCGGGAGGGGCAGGGGCCTGTGTTATGTGTATATAGTATATATTTATTGTATGGGTATGTGTGGGTCACTGCTTTGTCCGGTATATGGTTTGCATCCTGTCCTTACTATATTAACTCATGCAGTGATGCAGAGAATACTGTGAACTGTTTTACATGATTTCTTTTGGGAGAGTACTAGATAATATAAGTGTAAGGTGACTGAGATATTCTCCTACTATGTTTTCAAGTTTACTATTTCTTATTTTTTATGGGATTTTATTTTTCATTCTTTATTTACTTAGCCCACACTCAATATAGTTGTAATATAGAGATTTACACATGTTTGTGTCTTAATATTATCTTGCTCAGAACATGTAGTAACCTCATACCTTTATCTTTTTGACTGAGCGACTGACTAACTGACCGAGCCAATAAGAGGTTAAGGCCCCTCTGTCTTAAGTACCCCAGGCTCCCTGAAGGCTTAATATGGCCCTGACAATGAGCATATAATACCACTGGGCAACGAGCATGAAACCTCCTTGGCATCAAGTAAGAAACCCCTGGCAGCGATCATGTAAATAAGAGGCTATTATGTGCTATCATGTGTAATGGGCATTAAGGTGTGAGACATTGTGTGTATTGGGCATTACAGTGTGTGCAATCATGTCTAATGGGCATTACGGTGTGTGTGCCATCATGTGTAATGGGCATTACGGTGTGTGCAATTTTTTTATATATGATTTTTTTTTGTTGTTGTGCCCTCCCAATTGAAAAATGTGCCGTGCACAGTGGTCAGCACCCTGCCCTTAAAAAATCCTAGAGTGAACACTACTACAGGTCTCTCTGCCTCCCTCCGGGTTCTCCGTAATGCGTGTGACATCATCACGTCACACGCAGGAGAGAGTGAAACATGCTGGAGAGGAGCCGGGAAGCCAGTAAAGAGGGAGCAGGGAGCCCGCCGACAGTCACTCACTACTTGTTATTACAATATATATTGGAGCGATCTGGGTTTGTTCTCTGTTGGCACTGTTTATATATGTATATATTTATATATATATATATATATATATATATATATATATATATACACACACACATATATAAATATATATATGTATGTATGTATGTATAAAATGCCATGGGGGGGGGGGGGGGGGGGCGCCACAAACTTTTTGGCAGGGGGGAGCAAAATTTATAGTTACGCCACTGTTTGCTGCAGTCCCACCTCAGGAGCCATCACTGGTTACGTCCCACACCTGGACCCCTGAGAAGCCAGTCAGCCCAGGAATGGTGGAACAGCCTGCTCATTTTATCTGATTTGATATTAATAAAGAACATTTTTTTCTCCACGTCCCACACCTGGTCTAAGCTCTGCTCCACTGACAATATCCCTTTACATAAGCCCCGCCTCCTTGTCTGGGCAGTAGATAGCCTGGCCAGGCCCAGGAACTTTTAAGGCGCTATAGCATAATTGTGAGAGGCGTGATCATGCACACTTAGCATAAAATACAGAAGAAACTGTTAAGAGCGGCTGCTGCCAAGTAATGTGGGTCCCACTCGTCCCCTCCATCAGACCCGGGCCAGGGTAATTAGTACCCCTCCCCCCGCTCTTGGCATTTAACATCAGCCATCAATCCCTGGAAGAGCAGGGAGGAGAGGTGTGCAAACCCCCAACAAGACAAGTTAGGAGCCGTCACTACTGGTAACTACTGATAGACTTATCTACAGTACAGATGCTAGACTTTATTCCTGCAGAGCATCCTAGGTTTGTAGGCATTGATATGTCACAGAATTCTGGGTAGCTGTATAATATTTATACTTTGCATACAACAGAGAAAAACACCATTTAAAAGATTAATTTGATTAAAAACACAAAAAAAAATTAATTTGTGTTATTAAACACAATTTCCTGTGGCAGCAGGCGGCAATAATAAGATACATTGAGAATGTATTAACCAGCACCTGGCTGGTTCATCATCACATTCTACCTACAGTGGACCCTTTACACTATTGGTCTGATCCGAAGTCTGATCCTAAGTCGGTCAATTCAATTCTGGGCAACTGCAGCAAAAAGTATGCTCAGGCACCCGCAATTTCTCTGTGCCAGGTGTGCTGCTGCTGCTGGTTTTGTTATGAAGCTGTTGTACAACATCCTGGACTGGGTTCTCTGTGCAGTAGTCCACCTGCACTGGATATCTCATTAGCTAGTTACCCTTCATTAGGGATTCTGATCAGCTGCTCCCCACTGGTGATACTTCCTGTTTAGCTCTTAGTGAGTGTTCAGCATTAGCTGTACAAGGTGCAGCTCCTGGGTTCATTTTTCCAGCCTGAGCTCCAAGCCGTGTGTCTGCGGCCAAGCCTTCTGTTTCTAGCATACCTCAGCCTGCATTCGCTGTTTGAGTTCCCAACCTGGAATTTCTACACCTGCAGCTGGTATCCACTACAGCAAGCTGCATTTCCTGGTGCTCTTGGTCATCTGTAGCTCCGGTCCACGAGTCACTACTGCCGGCCTAAAGCACATTGCGCTTGGTCTTCTGTTCTGTTCTATTGTATATTGTTCTATGTATACTTTGTGTCTGGGTTGTTTATTTTATGTTTGCTTGTTAATAGGGGCTCTTATGCCTGGTGAGGTCACTAATGTTCTTTTGTATGCAACAAGGTCGCTTCTGGTACTCGTATATTAGCCCTCCTCTGGTTCTTATCTGCAATGAGAATTCTATTGTTCTGTGGTGTGTGACGAGGTCGTGTCTGTTTTTTGTGTGCATTGTTATTGTTTACTTTTCCTTAGTTTTTCAGGTAGCCTTTTAGTTTTCCTCTTGTCTTCCTTTAGATTCCACTGGTTCCATGTTTCCCTGTAAAACCTGGCGGCACCAGAATTGGGGTGGACCTAATTTGCCCCTTCAAACTGGCTGTTAAATGGGAAGCCGTAGCACAGCAGGTATCCAGTGGTTTTTAAGGTAAATAATAGAGTTAGCTGTTAGAGTAGGATGCTGTGACCTTTTCCTTACATTGGTCGCATCTTGGTTTTTGTTATTCCCATATTCCATTCATACATCCATACCCCAGTCATGTGATCTTCATTCTCACCTCTATGCTCCTGGTTACTGCCAGTTACTCATGTCAACTGTGAGTCCTATATTCTGTTTAGTTTTACCCATTTGTTATTTCGGATCATCCTGCAACTGCTCTAGGTACTTTATTGCTCTAGTTCCCTGTTCTATCCTTATAGAACAGGGGCCATTCATAATACTCTGCAGCTGCAGCACCCACCATCCGTCTGTAGGAGCAGTGACCATCAGATTCCTGTAGGTGTTATGTGTGTAAGCAGCTGTAATCCTGTGGGCACTATATATGCTACTCATGTGGTCATTAGATGCGTAAGCGACGCTACTCCTGTAGGCATAATATGTATAGGCTACGCTACTTCTGTGAGTGTTATGTGCTTTAGAAGCTCCACTCCTGTGGGCATTATGTGTGTAAGCGTCACTAAAAAGCCATTGGATAGGCATTAGGTTGCTCCACTCCTGTGGGCATTATATGTGTGTTAACAGCACTAGAGGGGGCATTATTTGTTTGAGCACTACTATGTGGGGCATTATGTATGTAAACAGCACTCCAACAGGCATTATGTGTAAGTGGCACTAAAATGACATGAGATAGGGGGCTCAAAATTTATAATTATGATTATGATTTATAATTATGCATTTGCATGTATAACTTTACCTGGAAGTGCTGGGAACCCTGGGTAGGATACAGAGAGTGGCATCTTTGCCAAGAATCCCCTGACAATGAGTAATTAGTAGCCTTATTGAAAGGTACATTTGTGTCTTTGGCATAACTGTGTGTGGCATAATATGTAATAGGCATTATGGTGTGGCATAATGTGTAAGGGAGCAGGGGTTTGATATCAAGATATCGGTAGGGCGCTAATGGAAGTGAGTGGTCTTAATCAAGCAGCAGCAATTTATAAGGGGTGTTAAGTCCTTTTAAACAATAATATAATACAAAGAAAAGGGGTGGTATGCTGTGTACCCCTACGTGTTTCGCTGTATAAACAGATTTTTCAAGGTGTGAGAAAGCTACTTACATTATACAGCAAAACGCATCGGTGGACAGGTGCTATTCTACTGAGTCACCCAGATATTGTTGCCCTCTATTGCTAACTACGAAAGAGTCCAACTTCATCTACACCAACATTTGGGTTTTTGCACCAGGAACTTATCCTCAAACATTTGACAAATAGTGAGGCCGGCATATCCAGCCTGCTGCTACCATCCAGCTTCTGCCTTCTCACCAGAGGAACGACACCTCGCCACCCACTTGAGGAATTTGCAATACGTTGGTACCAACAGACTGCTGCAATTCCCATAAACATAAATAACATAAACATAAACAAAGCATTATTTTTGGACTCATATTTAACATTGCACAAGTCAGAATTGGAAGGCACGGGTGACTATTTACTCAAAAATGCACCGCTGCTTTTAAATTTTTTATTTTTATTTTTAATTCGTATGCTATATATGTATTTTCTTATGTATGTTTATTAAATGTTAACCCCTTCACGACATTGCCTTTTAAGGTAATTTTTTTTTTTTTTCCTCCTTGCGTTCAAATAAGCTTAACTTTTTTAATTTTCCGGCTATATAGACACATGAGGGCTTTTTTTTTGCGGGACAAGTTGTACTTTTTAATGGTACCATTTACTATACCGTATAATATTCTGGGGAATCAGGAAATAATTCAATGTGGGGTAAAAAGAAAAAAAAACGCAATTCCACAATTTTGCGCTGGTTACGGTTTTTTTGGAGTTCATAGTTCGTTTAAAATGATGGGTTATCTTTATTCTATGGGTCGTTACGATTCCGGTGATACCAAACTTATATAGTTTTCGTTACGTTTTACGACTAAAAAAAAAATAGAATATGTTACGGTTTTTCGAATTTGCGTCGCGTCGCCATGTTCTGCGGCTTATAACTTTTTTATTTTTCCACCTACGGACCTGGGTGAGGGCTCATTTTTTGCGGGCTGAAGTGTACTTTTTAATTAATACCATTATGGGATATGGGCGACTTTCTGATCTCTTTTAGCTATTTTTTTTTGGGTAGGCGATGCGACCAAAAAACGTAGTTTTGGCGTTGGGGATTATTTTCCGTTTACGCCTTTAACCGTGCGGGATAACTAATGTTATATTTTAATAGATCGGACTTTTAGGAACGCGGCGATACCAAATATGTTTATTTATTTTTTTTTTATTTTTTTTTATTTGGGAAATGGGGAAAGGGGGGTGATTTGAACTTTTAATATTTTTTTATTTTTTTTTTATTTTTAAACTTTATTTTTTTTTTTTTTTTACTTTTACTACAAGGCCCCCTAGTGTACTTGACCACTAGGGGGCGCGATCGCCTGTACTAGGTTCAGCCATAGAGCTCTATGGCTGAACGTAGTGATTTTATGCACTTCCTATTACATCCTGCCTGAGGCAGGATGTAATAGGTATGCATACACGGCCAGCACAGGGGTCTACATTAGACCCCTGGCTACCATGGCAACCGATCGGCACCCTCCGATCTCGCTGCGGGGGGCCCCGATCGGCGCCGGAGGGGGGCGCCCCCCCTCCGATCAGCTATTTAAGCACTGCGGGCGCTTTGCCCGCGGTGCTTAAAGGGTTAAACGGCCACGATCGGCGAACTCGCCGCTCGTGGCCGTGAGAGCAGGGACCTGGCTGTAATATACAGCCATTACCTGCTCTCTTTCAAGCCAGCTCACTCCGTGAGCTGGCTTGATTCCCCCGCAACCGACATATGACGTATATATACGTCATATGTCGTGAAGGGGTTAATGTATAAAGTGTTAATGTGCCCATACACACTGCGATTATGGCATGCGGTTTGTACTTTTAAAGTAAACCCGCAGGTACAATATTGTAAAGCACAAAAAGTATCTGCAGGCAGTACTTTTTGTGCTTCATTGCATCGCATCAGTACAGGAGTACATGCGATGTGATGCGATGCGATTAGTACCTATTAACTTTAAAAAAAAGTGGCTAAAATCGCATCGCATCGCACCCGCAAAGTACAGTACATCGCATCGCATCCCCCTACAAGTGCCAAAATCGCAAGGCACTAATAATGTACAAAACTCACAGCACACATATCGGTGTGTGTATGGGCACCTTAAGGGGCATTACTAGATGAAGGAAAAGTTACAATGGGGGGTGCCGAAACATAGGTAAGTGGGAAGTAAGTCCAGCTGCCTCTGTGGGGTGACATTCAGGAGTTTAAGGGCACCAAAATGAAAGGATACATTGCCACCCCACCCTAAAAAACCTTGTCGCCCCGACTATATGTAAATAAATGCAATCATGGCTTGATACATGTACTGTATCTTCCTGGTTCGTGAACAGTATCCTTTCAAAAGAAAATGTATTTTTATAAAGCAGGCAATTTACATGCTGACAGGTACTTTTAAGCAAATAAAGCAGGAATGACTTGGAGGCCCCGTGCACAAAATCTGTGCGACATATGAATTTTGCAGAACACAAACTGGAAATCTTTGGCAGCTGAATTAAGCTCTCTCTGGCAAACACAGTGACACGGAGCAGACTCAGGCCCTTGTGCCGTTCTAGAGGTGTCTCATTGTATTAGACATTCTAGTACCAGAGGCACACGTTTGTCTGAGCATGCCGTTCTGCCTTCATCATAATGTGCTGCAGAGAGCCCATCCGAGAAGCAAGAAATGTACCAAAACACTTAACACATTGGCACATTAGTAAAATGCTAAATGGGGCGTAAAGAAGCATGGCGGAAAGAGGCCTGAAAAGTTCCTTTTCCATTTATTTTTAAATTATTTTGTTATTTTCTTGCTTTACTGTCAGAAACTTTGAATTATTTTTGCTGGCAGTGAGTAAAGCCTAGCTAAAGGCTCACACACACACACACACACACACACACACACACACACACACACACATATATAAATGGTAAATATTATTATTATTATTATTATTATTATTGATAATAATAATAACTACTATTACTTAAAACTAATAAAATAATTTTAGTACAGATAATATACTCCCCAGTGCATACTCCACTGCAGCAGTGAATAGAGGAGAAAACAGCAACCAATCATCGTCAACCTATGATTTTATAGTGAGGATGTAAAACATGCTACCTGGTTGCTAGAGGCAACTTCTCCACTGGTCCTCTTATCTTTTCAGTGCTTGATATATCATGTTCTTAATATCCCAACTGTTTGGGAACTCCAGCTCAATTGTGTAAGACCCCTAGAAGCCAGAACATGGTCTTGGGCCTATAACAGCCACCAGGTGTTTGATTTGCACACCGGTACTTAGGTTGCCACCAGTACTTATACATCTAGCTGTATGGGGTTGCACAAATGGCTGGAGGTAACAGATTATGAGCTGGAGTACATAACACAAGAGGTACAGACTGAGCACAGGAAATGACAGGAGTTCCGACAGCTCCGGTGGGGCCCCATTACTGAGAGCATGCGTGGTCGACTCTGGGAGGAATTTAAACTATACTGTATGTAAGGTTTCAAAATGGCCACGTGTGCTGCACAGGAGGTGATGCCAGTGGAATAACCTGTGTATCGGGAGTGGTGTGGTGGAGTGAGCTCGATTACCCCTCCCGCATATCATAATGGAAGAGAGGAGTTACTGCTTCTGCAACAGCATCAGTAACATGCACTTTGCAGGGGAGAGTAGCCAAAAGTGCTTCTTCCTGTAATGGGCAGGTGGTGGGATGGGGAGGTGGGGTAGAAGCAATATGACCTGCTACTGGGCCCCTTCAACAGATCCCGGTCAAGGTAAATAGTACCTACCCCCCAATAATCAGTGCCACTGGGAATGAGGTAAGTCAGAGTCAGGATCTCCATTGACTCATTAGGCATGACTTCTGACAGCTACTGAATCCGGCAGAGCATTTACAGGATGAGTACAGGATAAGGGCATCTGGAATATGGACCAGCAGTTTGTACTTAAGCACACACTAAAACCGGCAGGGTATAGCACATGGTTGCCTACCTTGCCCTCTCCCTCAGGGAGAAAATGCTCTGTTCCTGGACTCCCTGGTAATGTAGGATTGCCATCACCTGTGGGGAGCCAGGTAATTGATAAAAAAAAGGTGTCACCACAGGTGATGGCAATCCTACATTACCAGGGAAGTCCAGGAACAGAGCATTTTCTCCCTGAAGGAGACAGTCAGGTAGGCAACCATGGTATAGCACAGGGCTGGGCAATTGCGGCCCTCCAGATGTTGATGAACTACACATCCCAGGATGCTTTGCATTAGTTTTGCTATGTGGCCATGCTGAAACTGATGCAAGGCATGCTAGGATGTGTAGTTCATCAACATCTGGAGGGCCGCAATTGCCCAGCCCTGGTATAGCAGGACTGACTGCCATTCAATATCTATCAGGACTAATCAACAGTGCCAGAGGCTCCCCTATTAACGCCATGCAGCAACATTGCTGCACGTAGACAAATGAATGTATACCAAATAACCCACAACTATGTTTTGGAACTGTGGGGAAAAACTCGTGTGGGAAACCTACAAAAACAATGGGAGACAATACAAACTCCACCATAGTTTGAACATCATGACCATATTTTATTAGCATTATCCATCAGTGCAAATATTTTGATTTGAAACCAGCATAGGACAAATGGTAGAAGCCCAGTAGAATCTCTATCATCTATCTCCTCCAAGGCGGTGGCCATTTTTTGGAGGGCCGCTTTCCGCAGATTCTTCAGAGGTGGCCAGACCTCATGACTACATGATCCTTCCATCACACAGCGCAAAATCGTATTCAATCTTACTGTTCAATTATATCAATATAACTATTAGACAATTATTTGTGGCTAATACAGTAACAGAAAGTATCAAAGCTTTGAGGGGCAGATTTATTAAGCTCGGTGAAGTGATAAAGGGGGAAATTTACTAAAGGAAATTTGTAAAAAATAGGTGTATTTCGTATCCAGAAATACACTTATTTTTGACATTTACTATCCCGTAAATACGGCAATTCGTATTGATAGCACATCAATTCGACTACAAATTGCCGTATTTTCGGGATAGTAAATGTCAAAAATAAGTGTATTTCTGGATACAAATACACCTATTTTTTTACAAATTTCCTTTAGTAAATTTCCCCCAAAGTGTCTGTTTTTTTTATCACCGGCCAATCAGCTCCTAGTTGGGAAGTTACAGGCTTGGTTTGAATACTGACATTTAGGAGCTAATTGGCAGATGATAAAAACCAGACACTTTATCACTTCACCGAGCCTAATAAACCTACCCCTCTGTGTAATAAAGTAAGAGAGATAAAGTACTGACCAATCAGTTGGGCGTTATCATGTTACAGGCTGTATTTGAAAAATGACAGTTGGGGCTAATTGTTTGGTACTTTGATACATGTCCCCTATGGGAGTCATTCCCAGACAAACAGCAATATTTAGGAAATCCCTTTATAAATCAGATAATTCAGCTCAGGCTGATCCCATTGGGAAGTCTGTGGGAGAAGAGGGCGCAGTGCTTTAAACCCCAGCTGATATAGGTCATGCTAGGATGTGTTATATAGCCATTAATAAGTCAAATGTGCATCTACATTCATAGCATACATAGAACAAACCACCCAACAGCTGGGGGAAGGAGACTCATTTATCAACGTTATGCCCGGCTGGCATTTTACAGGTGGCAGATAATTTATCTCTCAATGTCTTCTGTGAAAATCAATAATTCACATAATAAAACCTGGGATCCAGCTCCCTTAGGGTTAGATCTTTAGTCTACTAGGGGGTTTTGTACTTCACTTTCTATTAATGGTTTGCCATCTGTTAGTGTCCCAGTGCGTGCTATGTTCTGCATTGTCTGAGAAGCGATTACAGGTCTATATGCCAGTTACTGGTGAAAAAGAGCTGCCTTTCTTAAGGTGCCCACACACCAGTGGTCACAATCCCCCTACATGACGGGATGCACAGATCAGCAACCACCAATTTTTTTCTGGGTCTCCGGCTTACCTCCCAACATGACCCTCTCCAGGAGTGACACAATGCTCTATTTCTGGACTTCCCTCTTAATTTAGGATCACCATCACCTGTGGTGAAACACCTTTCTTATCAACGACCCTGTTTAAAACAGGTGATGGCAATTCTAAATTAAGAGGAAGTCCAGGAGCAGAGCATTGTGTCCCTCCTGTAAAGAGTCATGTTGGGAGGTATGGTCTACTGAAACATAATCAGGTGACCTTTGATCGGCTAAAGCAGTGGTTCCCAACCCTGGTCCTCAAGGACCCCCAACAGTGCACGTTTTCCAGGTCTCCACACAGAATCACAAGTGACATAATTAGCTCCACCTGTGGATCTTTTAAAATGTGTCTGAATAATGAGTGCCCCTGCTGGGTGACCCGGAAAATGTGCACTGTTGGGGGTACTTGAGGACCAGGGATGGGAACCACTGGGCTAAAGCAGTGGTTCCCAGCTTGTCCTCAACTATCCATAACGGTGCACATTTTCCAGGTCACCCAGCAGGTGCACAGGTGCACTCATTATTCACTGATGCATTTTGAAACAGTTGGAGCTAATTATTTCACTTGTGATTCTGTGTGGAGACCTGGAAAACGTGAACAGTTGGGGGCATTAGGGTTGGACTGGGTCACAGTTGCACAGTGGAAATACCCAAAGGGCCCCAAAGCCTGGGGGCCCAACCTCCTCTTGGGGCAATGTTGTATGGTGCCAGTGAGCCCTATTATGCCCAACATGCTGTTACTTGTGGTTTTCCAAGTACCAGCATGTGGGGGATGCTTGCTGGGACTTGTAGGTCCCCCCATAATAGACAATCTTAATTATTTTTTGCACTAAATTGACTTTCAATTTGCACCTACAGCCCAGTGATGCCGGGATAGTCCTGGGCTTCAACTCTGGTGCTTGGGTGCCCTGGAATTCAGACTCCTTTATTGTGGGGGTCCCCACTCCCCAAGGATCCCAACCAAGACTGACTAGTATAGGGGGTTAATGCTTTGGCAATGGGATACAGTCATTGGGTCACCAGCAAGTTGTTAGACAGTAATTACAGTAGGTCAACATCATTAGGTAGACATGCATTTAGGTGGACGTGTCTAGGACAACATGTAGAAAGGTTGACATGAGTCATGGTCGACATGGGTTAGGTTGACAGGATCATTAGGTCGACAGGGTCAGGGTTTTATAAACTTAAAACAATAATGCTGTATGGAGGCGTTTTAGCTATGACAACATTACAAGTATGTTTGGGGCCTGAGCAATTTAACCCTGTAACCTAATTTGTTGGGCATTTTACCAACACCAGCAGGTGTGGAACTACATGACCAGCATCACCAACAATTGCAATTTATGACCATTACATTTACATAAGTTACCCTTGCTGGGATATGTAGTTCCACAGCAGCACTATTGTTATGCAAACATTACAAGAGAGCATTACAGTTATAAAACATTGCAACGGTTGATGTACATGAAAAACCAGCTTGCGGCGGTGTAGGTGGCCTATCAGTGTTGGCAACATGGAGCCCAGGAAGGACCTTTTGGTGGGATTATTCTTTTGAGTTGCTTCTCGTAGGACGTATATGTGGCCGGTTGGGTGGTGCCTCCTCCAGTGCGGCTGGCCTCTTTCATTACGGTGGCCATCTTGGCTTTGAGTAGCCTTTTGATGTCATTAAAGCGTTTCTTGACATTTCTTAGGCTTCTTTTGGGGCTGCTAGTGGCATTGACTGCACCAGTGATGGATTCCTGTTGCTATGTTTCCCCAGCAGCCTGTGAAATATGGGCACTATGGTGCGGACAAGGGCCGCATTTTCCTCGTAGGAGAAACGCACCTTACGGCCACTTTAGGTGCGGGCACATTCTGGCTAGTCCTCAACATCCTCTGTGGCCATGTTCCCCTCCTCCTCCAGGGCCACATCACCCTCCTCCTCCTCACCTCTATCTTCCTCCACCTCAGGCTAGTCGACCTCAGAGATGTGGCCCTCCTGCAGATCCTCCTTTGGCTGTGTGGTGAACAGGTCCTCCTGTGTGAGGGGATAAGATGGGGAGGCAAGAGGGTCCTCCACCTCCTCCTGCTGTGCTTGCTCCTCCGGGGTCCGCCCTGGCCCAGGCGTTGATGTGGCCATGCCTACTGCCAAAGTGCTGCCTCTCCCTCTCACACTGCTGGTGTTGCTGTGCCTCTGCTGGCTCTCCCCTGGCTCCTCTGCTAGTGCTGACTGTCACTGGCCTCCTGCTGCCTCTACCACCTGCACTCCCAGACATGCCTCTACTCCCTGATATTCCTCCTCTCCATGCAGGCCCAGCGACAGGGGGGGTCAAAGGTGACAGCTGACCCGGGCCACAATGATTGGAGGGGCCCCAGAATCAGCCACTCCTCCCTGGAGTCAGCCACCCGGCACTCGATTGCTGTGGGCAGCTGACACATAAACCAACCCCCCTGTCCAAGCATTTTTGCAGCCGCGGCACTGCAGAGACTCGGGAGGGGTAGCTGCCTGGGGATGCCTGTCAGGACGCACAGCTTCTGGCTGCCGCTTACACACACTGCCATGAGCGCTGCAGCAGTGCCGGCTCATGTCAGTGTGTGTAAGTGGCAGCCGGAAGCTGTGCGTCCTGACAGGCGTCCCCAGGCAGCTTCCCCTCCTGAGTCTCTGCAGTGCCGCGGCCGCAAAAATTGTTGTTAGGGGGGTGGTTTATGTGTCAGTCGCCCCCTACCGAGTCCCTGCAGCGCTGCGGCTGGAAAAATTCTTGTTAGGGGGTGGTTTATATGTCAGTCGCCCCCTCCTGAGTCCCTGCAGTGCTGAGGCCGCAAAAATTCTTGTTGGGGGGGATATTAAGTGCCAGCTGCCCACAGCAGTCCAGTGCCAGGTAGCTGAATGAAGGGACGCATGGCTGAATTTGGGGCCCCTCTGATGCACAGGTTATCCCTGGGCAAGAAGCATGTAAATTCCCCTGGGAGCAAACCTTTAAGCCCCCCTGGCAACAAGCATGTTATCCCCCTGGGCAACCAGCATTTAACTCATCTGTCAATGAGCATGTAATCCTCCCTGGACATTGAATGGGTAATTCCTACTGGGCAATGAACATGTACTTCCCCATGGCAACAAGTATGTACTCCCCTATGGCAAGGAACATAAAACCCAGGCAAGGGTAACCCCCTGGCACCGAGCATGTAACCCCCCTGGCACTGAGCAAGAAACCTCTGGCTTTGAGCATGCAACCCCTGGCAAAGAGCATGTAGGTAAGTGGCACTTATGTGGCATAATATGTAATGGGCATTATGGCATGTGGTATAATATGTAATGGGCATTATGGTGTGTGACCTAATGTGTAATGGGCATTACGACGTGTGGCATAATATGTAATGGGCATGGTGGCGTGTGTCCTAGGGCGGGATGTACTAAAGGGAAAATGCGGTAAAACCCCCGTTTTACCGCATTTTCCTATGTATCATCACCGGTTCGCCCCATTTTCGCTGGCCAGGGTATCGCCACCCAGAGGGTGGCGATACCCTATAGAAGCCTACGGGCTTCTTTCGCCGCCCGCCGTACGCCGTCCGCGCGCCGCCCCCCCCTCCCGTCCTCCTTTAACCTCCTCCTCCCCCTGGTGTCACAGCCGGCAGGACATCCGGCTTCAGGGGGGAGGAGGAGACGCAGGGGGACACTGGCAGCCTCCGGGAGGTGACGGAGACCCCCGCAGCCCACATCACAGGTATCGCGGGGGTCTCCGTTACCGCAGCCCGATGCTGGCCGCATATGTTAGTACATATGCGGTAGCATCGCGGCGGCTGCCGTGCGAAGGGCGGAGATGTATGTTGATACATCCCACCCAGAATGTGTAATTGGCATTATGGTGTGTGGTATAAGTAATGGGCATTTACATGTATGGTATAATATGTAATGGGCATTATGGTTTGTGGCCTAATATGTAATAGGTATTATGGTGTGTGGCATCATATGTAATAGGTATTATGGTGTGTGGCATTACATATGGTGTATGTAATGTACATCATAGTGTGTGGAAAAATATGTAATGAGCATTATAGTGTGTGGCATAATGTGTAATGGGCATTATGGTGTGAGGTATAATGTGTAGTAGACATTACGGTGTGTGGCATAATGTGTAGTAGCTGTCAGTTCAGAAGTGAGACTGTCTGCACTGGGGGCAGCTATTAAATGGGACTTCTTGCCACCAATATGCCCACCATCCCTCCCTGCTACACACAACTACTAGTGCTTAAGGGGGTGGATGGCCCCCAGAAATATCAATGTATGGGGCCCTAATATTTCTGTTTCCGGCCCTGTCTCCATGCTCCTTACTACCTTTCAAATGTCAAAATGGCACCTGTACCCCTTTATATAGGGGGTGTGATGCATATTGTAGGGGACTTCGGTGGGCCAATAGGTTAGTGGGTTATTTGGCATGCGGAGGCAGTGTTGTAAGTCACATTCCAGTTGGTCATAAAATCGCACATGACCTGCACCGGAAAACGCACATTAATGTGTCATAAAACCGCACCACATCGCACCATATCGCACCACATTGCATCTCTTCGCACTTCACCGCACTTTTTGGCCACATTAGCGCATCCCATTGAATAATCGGTTTTGGAGAAAAAAATGCTCCCTGCTCCACGGAGGTTTCTGTCTTCCTTGAGCTCGTCTTAGGACACCTGCATTACGGTTTGACAGGTGTACAGCCCCAGTCAAACTCCCCACATGCCACTGTCGATACGGTGCGATGAGATGCGATTTTGTGCGATAAGGTGCAATAAGGTGTGATACGGTGCGATAAGGTGTGATACGGTGCGATAAGGTGCGATACGGTGCGATAAGGTGCGATACGGTGCGATAAGCTGCGATACGGTGCAATAAGCTGCGATACGGTGCAATAAGGTGCGATAAGTTGAGATTTTGAAATGTTACTAAAACTCGCATCCTATTAAATGTCATCCCGCATTTTTTGTAACAAATCTCATTCTATCCCAAACCACACCCTATTACATCTGGCCCTGTAAGTTCAAGAGTAGCTTCCTGCAGCTCGAAACTTACATAGGGCTGCAATTGTGTGATTATGCTTTACATCAGGCCCCCAGTAACAGCTTGAATAAATCTGTATTCCGTCACATATTGGCATGCATTGGCCACTCATGAGCTTTACTGCTCATTTACTACAAGGTACGTTTGATAAGACGACTATGAAAGACATTGAATTGCTGCTAGAGTGGAAATGCGGTGCAATTATCCGTTATGCGTTGCAGGTGCTTCTGTATCCAATAACCTGATACCGGTTCCTGAAGAAGGGGATTCAGTGCGCGGTTTGGAAACATGCTAAACATGT
Source organism: Crinia signifera (assembly GCF_055691185.1). Classification (NCBI taxonomy): domain Eukaryota; kingdom Metazoa; phylum Chordata; class Amphibia; order Anura; family Myobatrachidae; genus Crinia; species Crinia signifera. The sequence continues at coordinate 30,193,848 of NC_139217.1, forward strand.
CCTGGCTGCCTGGGTGCAAGCCAAGACGGGACATGGTGCAGAAAGTGCCCTAGCCCTCTAGCAATCTAATATACTGAAACGAAGCAGGTGTTCTACCTGGGCTTGTGTCAAGTGCAAGCCTCTGCACGGTTCCAGAGCAAAAAACCATCGTCACCTTGGAGATTATATTAACTATTAAAATTAAGTTTAAAATTCATGTCAGAGAACAAAAACAATTTTACATTTGGAAATGCAGCAGGTGTTTTGCTTTTTTTCCCTTCTTTCTTTTTTTTTATTTTGCTAAATCTGCCGGACCCCCTGGCAGCCGTTCCCAGCTGCTGCGGCTGAATCGTCTGCCACGCATGTGAATGTGTTTCTCCCCCTCCCAGGGGCTCAGCGTTGTTTATTATAATTTACTCCCTTGTATTTATTTCCTAACGGCGAGTATGAAGAGATTATAGCACAATGTGCTTGGCTGTCATTCAGGCTGGGTGAGGAAAACAGAGCGTTTCATAATTACATCTAGTGATAATAAAATGGAGAATCAGCCGCTGCGGTTACTGGGATAGGTGACAGATTTATGCCGTGCGTCTTCCTTGTGCATAATGTAATGGGTAACGTCAAAGGCTGCACTGTGCTTCCACAAACCAGACCTACAGTATAGAGTTACATTCCCATCAGATTTCTTGTAAATCTTTGTCTGGTTGCAGCTCCTGGCTTTTGTGATCATCCTACACCATTTGTAGTGACTACTCAGGTTCTTTATTGTGTTTCATTCAATGAAAGGTGAAGAAGATGGTATAGCAAGACTTACCAATTCCTGGGGCATATGCATAAACCAATGGTGTCACTAAAAACAGTCCAGATCAGCTGACTGGTCTGGGTCCAATCCAGAACCACTCAGCTGCCACCTTATTACCATGGGCAATCATTATCCAGAGGTATTTAACTCAGTATCTGTACACTGGGGAATTGCCAGTGCTTTGATGTTGTACTACCTGCATGCAGTTTGTGTCCAGTTCCTGGTTGTTAAAAAATCCTGTGCATAGCCACCTGTTTCACTGCCTGGTTCTGCTCTGTCGGATCATCCCGGGCTTCTGGTGTGCTCCTCTGCTCAATCTGGTTCAATCCTGGTATCCTGCACAAGTCCTTTCTGTCGGATCGTCCCAGCCTCCTGATCTGCTAGTCGGATCATCCGGGCCTCCTGCTGTTCAACCCTGGTCTATCCGGTTCAATTCTGGAAGCCTAAACCTCAAGTCTTGTCTGCCGGATCACCCTGGCCTCCTGCTCTGCTCTGTTGGATGATCCTGGCCTCCTGCTCTGCTAGACGGATCATCCTGGTCTTCTGCTGTGCATATCTGCTCAATCTGGTTTTATTCCAGTAACTTGCACCACAAGTCATGTTTGTTGGATTGTCCCATCCTCCTACTGTGTTCTGCTACAGTATTTCTTGGTAACCTACTGTGCTCCACTACGGTACATCTTGGTGACCTACTGTGCTCCACTACGGTACATCTTGGTAACCTACTGTGCTTCACTACGGTACATCTTGGTAACCTACTGTACTGAAGGTGGGGCTGAAAAAAAAAAACCCTAATCGGTGAACATCAGAAAAATTAAACTGTAAAGTTAGCATACACAATTAAAAAATGTTATTTAACAGAAACAAGACCCAAATGAAAGTGAACACCTTAAAAAAAACCTACAGTGGACTTGAGTGGGGGGGGGTCACTTGCCTAACTGACCGGTCTTGGAATGGCGGATCTTGCACATCACCAGCCCATCCTACAAGACTGTGTCTTCAAACAAAAGACCCGTATCAGCAGGGGATGCGGTCATTTGATCTACAGCATGATGGTCGACAGTCATTAGGTTGACACCATTAGGTCGACATGGGTTTAGGTCGACATGAGAGGAGGGAAACATGGTTCTTCTAGGTCAAAAGGTCATTAGTTTGACAGGTCGTTAGTTCGACAGGTCATTAGTTCGACAGTGTCTAGTTAGACAGGTCGACATGGGGTTTTTTCACTGTTTTTGAGTCGACATGTGCCGGCAGTGGTGGGAGAATAATATAGTGTGCCCGACGCATTGCGAGTTCAGCTAGCGATGCAAGGGGATGCGGTGCACTTTAAACTGTGTTGACATTCAGGTAAAAAAACAGTGAAAAACCCCATGTCCACCTTTTGACTTTCGACCTAGACATTGTTGAACTAATAACCTGTCGAACTAACGACCTGTCGAACTAATGATCTTTCGACCTATAACCATGTCGACCTGTTCCCATGTCGAACCTAGACCCATGTCGACCTTTTCCCATGTCGACCTAATGACTGTCGACCATAATGCTGTAGACCAAATGATCCCAACCCATCAGCAGACCCTTTTATTAGCTGCCACTGATGCAAAAGGCGCCAAAAAACACAAAGGAAAAAGCAACCTGAAAAATGCTGCCTAAAACTCACTCCCAGCATCCCTGGGTAATCCCATTATTAAACTGCGAAACAGCTGCAAATCAATAGGCTTGCGAGAGTCTGCTCCAACTGGCCGTTCCTTAGCCTTTGTGAGTACGAAAGATCTTGTAGGGTCGTGCTCTGATCGCAGCCAGGCATGGAAGGAGATCCCGGTAAAGACACCCGCGATGGCCAAATTGGACCTACCGCTTGTGTAGTAAGCCCACACGAAAGTCAGCAAACAGTCATCGACTGACTTACCGCTGCCCTCTGAGACACATCTGAAAGGCCAGCCAGTCATGCTAAGCAGCCGAATAGGCCCTAATAGCCGAAGGGGCCAGGGATTTCAAGGCTAGCTCCGTCATACCTGCTCTACAATTTGCCATACAGAACGTGGACTAGTGAGACCGAAGGGTGCAGATCCAGGGGTCCAATTCTGAAATTTTGCAAAATTGAAGCTTAAGCAATGCCACTACCAACCCTAGAGACATGCTACGCTGTGAAGGGGCCATTGCACCACTCGCCCTGAAAAAAAATGCCCTGAAACCAGAAGATCCTGCAGCGTCAGTAAACAGCTGCAGTCTGGAATTGGGGGACGGCTCAGAAGGCCACAGCAACTCACCATTAAATTAAATTGAACCAGGAAAGTGGACCAGACTGCCAGGTCGTCGCGAATCTCCCAGGACAATGTAATGATATGATGAGGATCTCTGACCCCCGCAAACTTACGGCAGAAAATCCTCCCCATGGGGATTACCCGACAAGCAAAATGAAATAACCCCAGCAAGGGCTGCACCTGGCGCAGCCTGACTCGCTTTTTATGTTAAGAGTCACCTATCAAATCTTACAGCTTACTGACCTTATCCGCTGGTAAACGAAGGCGAACAGCAGACGTGTCAATTTCTATGCCCAAGTATAAAATAACGGATATGGGGCCCTCTGTTTTTCTCAGGCCACTGGGACCCCCAATGCACCGGTCCAGTAGGACCTCTAGCATCCATCTCCTCCAAGGCGCCGGCCATTTTTAAAGGGACATTTCAGCAGATTCCATGCAGATGGCCAAACTGCATGGAATCTGCAGAGACTCTGCGCACACGCGGTGTTAGCTCCCCGAAGCCACTGCACCACTGGAATCAGGGGTCTACTGTATGTACTAAGCCATAAAACATAGAGATATAAAGTACCAAGCAATCAGCTCCTAAATGTCAATTTTCAAACATGATCTGTGGCATGACAGTTAGGCGCTGATTTGCTGGTACTTTATCTCTGTCCACTTTATCTCTCTCCACGACGTAGTACATAGAACCCTTCTTAGTAATTAAGATTTAATTGTTGGGGGAATAGACGCACAGTCAGTGAGAACAATGACTGAATGTGAAAGGTGCTGCACAGATTCCACAATGAACACTGCAAGAGCCATAGTGGGATCTGATCAATCCGCAGCCTGTAGGAACGGGCTTAAGCCAATGAATAATAATGAGCAGTGTGGTCTCAGCACACCCCAGTCAGTAATACCTTGGGATCCAATAAGGGGGTCAGCATTTCCGGTCCCCAGACAGAGAACACCCCTTCCCAGGACTGTGGGGTGAGAGGACAGTCAGTTTATAGCAAGAAGCTGGTGTACAGTATCAGTGCAGCCCAGTGGCGTAGATATCGTAAGACAGCCCCCGCTGCTGCTTGGGGGAGCGGGGGCTGCGTGGGCGCCGGATGCTGGCACCGGCCACTGCCCTCCTACCCTCTCCTTACTGTGCCCGGCCCCTGCCTCCCCTGCCGCGTCTGTAATCCGCCGGGAGTCGGGGCCGCATATCTACTACTCTGCATCCCGGCGCCTGGCTCCTTATGAGTCCAATGTCCATTACAAAATGGCCGCCTTCTTAGAGCAGACCGTTTTTTAAGATGCTAGAGGAGGCAGCGAAGGCCTCCTCTAGCATCCTTACAAACGGTCTGCTGTAAGGAGGTGGCCATTTTGTAATGGACATTGGACTCATAAGGAGCCAGGGGCCGGGATGCAGAGTAGTAGATATGCGGTCCCGACTCCCGGCGGAATGGTGCATTATCTCTCTACTTTATCTCTCTCCAAGGCTTAGTACAGATGGAGCCGGCTTCAGTCATCACGACAGTGCACTATAGCTGTGCCAAACTGCTGTATGAGCATCTGCCTATTTATAATAAATGGTACTGAATGTGGTTTAAATAGCGATTTTTTACATAACGTGTTAATAAAAAAATCAACAAGTTGGTGGAATATTTTCAGTTAAGTCAGTGGTTCCCAAACTGTATGCTGTGTTCCCTGGGGTGTTTGGGACACATGCAAGGGGTGCCTTTGATTGGTTGTCCAAGAAAAATTAAAATCAGTGGCGGCTCCTGCTATAGGGCTGCAGGACTGCAGCCCCTCCAGTTAAAATCACAACACCAGAGACACAGACAGACAGCACCAGAACTCTGATGCTTCCCCCCATGGGCACCCCCCCCCCCCTCCCCCACACACCTCCGGAGCTCTGGTGCTGGTTGTCTGTGTCTCTGACACGCTGGTAACCTCCTCTCACCAGGCTCCATGAAGCAGCAGGGCAGACAGAGCAACAGCCCAACCCTGTGGGGAGGAGTTCAGCATGTAGTAGATTCCTATTGGCAGCTGCTACTGCTCATCATACACAGAGCTGGAAACTCCTCCCCCTCTTGGGCTGCTAGTACATGGAGTGATGACAGCAATCGCTTCCAACAGGAAGCCATTCTGTGCAAATCTCCAGAGCTACAGTGCTTCTATGGGCTGCTGTCTGTGCAGCCCAGAAGCAATTCCTCTGAAGTGAGCATGCCCAGACTACAGTGAGTCACTTAGGGGGTTATTCTAGTTCACTCTTTCTGACAAAATCCTTCTTAGATGGACAAAACCATGTGCACTGCAGGGGGGCAGATGTAACATGTGCAGAGAGAATTAGATTTGGGTGAGTATTTTTGTTTCTGTGCAGGGTAAATACTGGCTGCTTTATTTTAACGCTGCAATATAGATCTCACTTTGAAGAAAAACCCCACCCAAATCTAATTCTCTCTGCATAAGTAACATCTGCCCCACCTGCAGTGCACATGGTTTTGTCCATCTAAGAAGGATTTTGTCAGAAAGAGTGGACTATAATAAGGCCCTTAGTGTGATGCAGCTGAAGGAAGGTATGCATTGCACCAGAGAGGTGCTTGGAATTTTTTTTTTTTTTTTTATAATATTTGTGTGTAGATCTTTATTAAGAGTATCATTTTGTGCACTTTAATTAATATTAAAGTTATTAAAAGTGTGTATTTTTCTCTGTACCTGTGTTTGTGTGCATATGAGTACATCATTTATTTATAGTAATTGCACACAAACACTGGTACAGAGCAAATCAAACTAATAACTCGCAAATAATGAATGACTGTTTGCAATAAGCAGCACCCAGGAAATTGCAGCCCCCCTTAAGTCTAAAGGCAGGAGCCAAACTGATTAAAATTATTTGTGGCTAATGTAATAGGCAAGACCAGTACTTGTGGCTTGCTATCAAAAACTTATGGGGGTTATTCTGTACTCCTTCTGGCAAATTCCTTCTTAGATGGACAAAACCATGTGTAAGCCCCAGGAAAGAAGGGGTTAATGCACCCCGACCCAGCGCTGCGAGGGTGACAGGAAGAGGCAGGCTAAAAAGGAGGAGGGGTTCCTGGAGAAGGTCAGGAGGAAGCGTGGACTCCAGCCAGCTGGAGAGTGTGCCCGCAGTCAGCGCCGGAGGAGAGCGGAGGAAGCGGGTGACGTCACGGTGACCCCCGCCGACCTCCAGCGGGGATGTGAGACGGGAGGCGCGGTGGAGCAGCGCCTGTCCCGCCGCACCGACAGTACGCGGAGGCAGCCACTCCCGAGTCGAGGCGCAGGTGCGCCCAGAAGAAGGTGACCCCCGCCGGGAAGAGGAAGCTGACGTGGCATATATGGAGGGCGGGAGGCAGCCGGGCTACTCAGCGCTGCATGGAGCGGCGACCCCCGCTGACCCCCACAGTAAATAGGAGCACGCACCGCGCTGGCCACGCACTGAGGGGCTGAGGAGGGAAGAATCCCTCAGCGCCCAGCACCCACCAGCCGCACCTGTAGCGCGGCGAGGTGGTGACCCCCGCTGACCCCACTACCCATCAGCCCCAGAAGGAGACAGAGGGAGAGGTGGTGACCCCCGCTGACCTCCCCGATATAGCAGCGCCAGAGACACGCCGGGAGCAGCCCGGAGGCGCCCGACCCCTACACCGACCCCTGCACCGCAGACATCCACCAGAGGACAGAACAGCACACAAGAGTGTGCTGCCCCAGCAACAGAGAGGCCGCACAGAAGGCGCTGACTCCACTGCCGCAGCCAGCCAAAGAAGTGAGAGGGGCCCTGCAGGTTGCCGCACTCATCTGGCTAAATCCATGAGGCCATTGAGGGAGACGGCCTCCATCTTGAAGTTCTAGGAGGGAGAAGGACTTGCCGCCATCTTGCAACTAAACGTGAGTGTTGCCTTTGAGGCCCTTTAGGGATCCGACATTGCACCTGCTATAGCCCCACCAGAGCCATACCCAACACAGAGGTAGCCCCCGCATCCTTGGAGTTGGACACTCCCCCGTTAGTGGCCTGCCCGCAACTTCCAGGCCATCGGTCTTTCTTTCCCCGGGCCGCCCTACCCAGTGAGGAAACTCGTTCACTATAAGGGCCGAGAAGGCCTCCTCACTGCTGCTAGGACTGCCTACCCTCTTTCCCCGAGAACTACGTGGAGTACTCTTTGTCCCAATGCAGGATACCCTGGGTAGAGGGCCAGTAAATACCCAAGACATTAGGCAGACCCTACCCCTGTACCACGACTGGATATGTGCACCACCATGGGCCCCAGCCAAACCCTTGTGCACAGGTCAGGTCTTTAGGACCTGTAACTCAGGACAATAGGTATTTTGATAGGTTCATGTATGACATGTTAATGTGGTTACCGGTGACCTTAGCTTAGGTTGGATACGTTAATAGTAAATCTGTGTATTGTTCAGGTAATTGAACCACACCTAAGTGCCGTCCGTATGTTAGAGAAAAGTGTGGTGTGGCAAGGGAAAAGTGTTGTAAAACATTTCCTGTTGTTTGAAGGTTTATTGCACTGTAAAACATTTCCTTTTACTTGAATGTTTATTGCACCGTAAAACATTTCCTGTTACTTGCATGATTATTGCATAGTAGAACATTTCTACACTGTTGCCCACTTGTAGTGGAAATATTGTGACGCACTTACAAAAAGAGGTTGACGTCCATAGTGACTGCTTTGAAAATAAAAGGTCAACCTAACCCAGTGGTCGAGTGTTCTGTGCCCATTCCTGTATCAAGAGAAGACTCCAGACTGAGATCCGTGAGTTTGGGGAGGCACGGCCCCCACCGCGTCCTATAAGGTAACTCTTTCCCCTTTGGGGTGTTTACAATTTTCTGGCGTCACGAACAGGATCTAGTCAACGCGGAGTATAATCCGATACCAGGATGGACGCAGTACAGGTCGGAGGTGGACAACCACCCGTCGTGGCCCCCAGCGGCGATCAACAGATGGCCGCCCCAGTGGTAATACCTGCACCCGCAACGGCACCTCACGCTCCCATTACACTACCCTACTACTTCGGGGCCCCATGGATGCTGACATACAGTGGGGACCCCAACAAGGGCGCCACATTCACGGCCTTCAAGAACCAGATGAAGTCCATGGCCCAACTCTACACCCCGAGAGAAGAGCAGAGGGTACAGATCCTCATCGGCCAACTCACGGGCTCCGCCCTCAGCGAGGTCGAATCGTGGGCAGACGACCAAAAGACAGACACCGAACAGATCTTGAACCGGCTGGCCACGATCTTCGAGACCGCCACCCTCCCAGAGTTGAAGATGCAACTCTACGGTCGGAAACAGCGACCAGGCGAAACCCTCCGGGACTTCGCCCTTAGCCTACAGAAGGCCCTGAAGCTCATCCAAGCGGCCGACAAAGATGAGGTTCGTAACAGTGACGAGGCTCTCACTCTCCAGTTCGTGGAGGGAGCGTCGAACCCCATCATCAAGACCCAGCTACGGATCCTAAAGATGCAGATGCCGGGAAAGTCCTTTGCCGACTTTAAGAACACCGCCATCCTGACCATCGGGAATCACGCTGACCCCGAAGCAGAATATCCGGAGATGGCGGGGGATCGAGGATCTGTGGCCACGAGCTCTGAACAAGTCGGCCGATTAAAAGACCGGACCATCCAGAGTTGCCAACCGCCAGCGGGAAATTCAGACCAATCCCTCCAGCGCCAGGTGGAAGACCTGACCCTCGTGATGGCCGCAATGGAGCGAGACATACGCCAGCTGACACAGCAAACCGCGTCTAACCGCGGGGAGGCTAGATGGAAGACGGAAGGACAGCAGTCGAACCGGAATCGATGGGACCCACCACGAGAAGATAGGAGGCGAACCTCGGGGAGAACACCGGGAGTAGACTCAGACCCGGAGGAATGGTGGGCCCAATACGTAGGACGATGCCCGAGGATCAAAGTGGCGATCAACGGGATAGAGACAGTGGCCACGATCGACACCGGGTCACAAGTATCAATGATACAGTTACCCATTCTCCAAAAGTATTGGGGAAAAGAAGTACCATTTAGACAGCCCCCCACGGAAGTAAAAGTGGTCGCTGCCAACGGCCGAGAGGTCAACTGCAACGGGTACTGGGAAGCCGACCTGAAGATCGGACGAACAGACTTACCCAAACAGGGGTATTTAGTGATCACCTGTGGGGAAGGAAGGGTTGCCCCCATCATCCTGGGGATGAACATACTAAGAAATTGCCCTGACGAGCTGATCGCGGCATTAAAGCAAGAGCAAGTGAACCAAGATCAGGCTGGGGAGATCAACCTGCAACACATCATCTGCGTCCAGGGGAGCCAGGTGGAGAAGAGGGCACTGACCGCACGTATCCAAGGAACGGTCAAGTGGTTTAATGTCCGAAAGGGATATGGCTTTGTTAACCGGAATGACACGAGAGCTGATGTCTTTGTCCATCGGACGGCCATGAAGAGGAACCACCCAAGGAGGTTCCTGCACAGTATCAGAGAGGGCGAGGCGGTGGAGTTCGATGTGGTAGAAGAAGAAAAGGGTGCCAAAGCGGTGAACGTAACTGCCCCAGGTGGGGTGCCGGAAAAGGGAAACCGGTTTGTCCCCGATAGGCGTCCTTCCCGCAGGCGCTCTTACCGGTGTCGAGGTGGGCGCTACCGCACCAACGCCAATGCCCCCTCCCACTGGACTCTACACCCAGGGGAAACGGTGGAGGATGTCAGTTGGCAGATAGGAGCGCCAATTCCCATCAGCCCAGTACCACGGCATCCACCCTCAGGAGTGAACACTGCCTCCGCCAATAGAGAAGAGAAGCCGGCTGCAGAAAAGGAATGGACACCCCTCGCCCCTATCGTTAACAGTCACCCACGGCGTAGATTTCACCATCAATGGGAGGCCGAGCCCTACATGGCCACCAAGAGCCCGACAGCAGAAATCGAAGTCCACCAAAGCGGAGAACCGGACGGGACTCGACTGCACTGGGTACATCGCAACCAGCCTAAGTCGTACTCTCGACAGACGGAGGCCCCTACCGTCGCCCCCAGGAGCATGCCCAGGGGCCCGCAGGAACTGCTGTTGAACGTAGGGTGGAGCATACCGTCCATCCCGGCTATACTGACCACAGAACCTGTAGAAGACTACGTGACCCCGGCGCCAGCAGAAGAAGCGCCAGCGTTACCCGTGAGGCGGTTCTCCCGAAGTACTAAGGGTACACTACCAGCCCGATACCAACAATAAATTCCCAAGCCCTAAGGGCCTGTCATTATTGTATATAGATATGTTCTACTGTTATTTATGATGCCGCTCTTAATTTACAGTTGTTGTGATGTTATACCCTTGTGTGAGAAAGAGACTTTACTTATTCAGGACTTTGAACAGTTTGGATTGGTTCCTTCGGTAACGTGGCGTGAGGACACGACCACGAAAAAGTACGGGCGGATGTAAGCCCCAGGAAAGAAGGGGTTAATGCACCCCGACCCAGCGCTGCGAGGGTGACAGGAAGAGGCAGGCTAAAAAGGAGGAGGGGTTCCTGGAGAAGGTCAGGAGGAAGCGTGGACTCCAGCCAGCTGGAGAGTGTGCCCGCAGTCAGCGCCGGAGGAGAGCGGAGGAAGCGGGTGACGTCACGGTGACCCCCGCCGACCTCCAGCGGGGATGTGAGACGGGAGGCGCGGTGGAGCAGCGCCTGTCCCGCCGCACCGACAGTACGCGGAGGCAGCCACTCCCGAGTCGAGGCGCAGGTGCGCCCAGAAGAAGGTGACCCCCGCCGGGAAGAGGAAGCTGACGTGGCATATATGGAGGGCGGGAGGCAGCCGGGCTACTCAGCGCTGCATGGAGCGGCGACCCCCGCTGACCCCCACAGTAAATAGGAGCACGCACCGCGCTGGCCACGCACTGAGGGGCTGAGGAGGGAAGAATCCCTCAGCGCCCAGCACCCACCAGCCGCACCTGTAGCGCGGCGAGGTGGTGACCCCCGCTGACCCCACTACCCATCAGCCCCAGAAGGAGACAGAGGGAGAGGTGGTGACCCCCGCTGACCTCCCCGATATAGCAGCGCCAGAGACACGCCGGGAGCAGCCCGGAGGCGCCCGACCCCTACACCGACCCCTGCACCGCAGACATCCACCAGAGGACAGAACAGCACACAAGAGTGTGCTGCCCCAGCAACAGAGAGGCCGCACAGAAGGCGCTGACTCCACTGCCGCAGCCAGCCAAAGAAGTGAGAGGGGCCCTGCAGGTTGCCGCACTCATCTGGCTAAATCCATGAGGCCATTGAGGGAGACGGCCTCCATCTTGAAGTTCTAGGAGGGAGAAGGACTTGCCGCCATCTTGCAACTAAACGTGAGTGTTGCCTTTGAGGCCCTTTAGGGATCCGACATTGCACCTGCTATAGCCCCACCAGAGCCATACCCAACACAGAGGTAGCCCCCGCATCCTTGGAGTTGGACACTCCCCCGTTAGTGGCCTGCCCGCAACTTCCAGGCCATCGGTCTTTCTTTCCCCGGGCCGCCCTACCCAGTGAGGAAACTCGTTCACTATAAGGGCCGAGAAGGCCTCCTCACTGCTGCTAGGACTGCCTACCCTCTTTCCCCGAGAACTACGTGGAGTACTCTTTGTCCCAATGCAGGATACCCTGGGTAGAGGGCCAGTAAATACCCAAGACATTAGGCAGACCCTACCCCTGTACCACGACTGGATATGTGCACCACCATGGGCCCCAGCCAAACCCTTGTGCACAGGTCAGGTCTTTAGGACCTGTAACTCAGGACAATAGGTATTTTGATAGGTTCATGTATGACATGTTAATGTGGTTACCGGTGACCTTAGCTTAGGTTGGATACGTTAATAGTAAATCTGTGTATTGTTCAGGTAATTGAACCACACCTAAGTGCCGTCCGTATGTTAGAGAAAAGTGTGGTGTGGCAAGGGAAAAGTGTTGTAAAACATTTCCTGTTGTTTGAAGGTTTATTGCACTGTAAAACATTTCCTTTTACTTGAATGTTTATTGCACCGTAAAACATTTCCTGTTACTTGCATGATTATTGCATAGTAGAACATTTCTACACTGTTGCCCACTTGTAGTGGAAATATTGTGACGCACTTACAAAAAGAGGTTGACGTCCATAGTGACTGCTTTGAAAATAAAAGGTCAACCTAACCCAGTGGTCGAGTGTTCTGTGCCCATTCCTGTATCAAGAGAAGACTCCAGACTGAGATCCGTGAGTTTGGGGAGGCACGGCCCCCACCGCGTCCTATAAGGTAACTCTTTCCCCTTTGGGGTGTTTACACATGTGCACTGCAGGGGGGGCAGATGTAACATGTGCAGAGAGAGTTAGATTTGGGTGAGGTATTTTTTTCTGTGCAGGGGAAAATACTGACTGCTCTTTTTTTACACTGCAATATACTGTAGATAGAATATCACTTTGAAGTAAAACCCCACCCAAATCTAACTCTCTCTGCACAAGTAACATCTACCCCACCTGCAGTGCACAAGGTTTTGTCCATCTAAGAAGGAATTTTCCAGAAGGAGTGAACCAAAATAACAAACATTTGTGGACAAACTACATACCTCCCAACAGTCCCGATTTTATCGGGACAGTCCCGATTGCCAGGGCCTGTCCCGATGTCCCACCCGCGGGCGGCAGTGTCCCGCGGTGTGGGGGGGCTGTTGGGAGTCCCCACTGTCAGCTGCTAAACAGCGGGGAATAAACGCTGTGCGCATGCGCACAGCGTCTATTCCCGCAGCCAGGGGACTGGGGGCATGGCTAGAGGCTCACAGAGCCTCTGGGTCATGCCCCCATAGCGGCAAAATGGGGGCGTGGCCTCGCGGAAGAGCCGCGAGTATAGGCCACGCCCCCAAATTAGGCCACGCCCCCGAAAAAAGCACCGTCTCTCTTCCAGCACTGCGAATGTTGGGAGGTATGAGGAAGTGAATCCTGTCTTTGACCATATACTGTAACTGACCCTAAGGAAGACATACAGTATACACACAATTTACTTAATTTGTTATATTTTTTCTACATTTTCCAATAAGAAACTTTTGAACAGAATTCTGATACTACAGTATAGGGTGTCGTGATTCAAAAAAGTTTGGGAACCACTGAGTTCAGTGGTTATTATAACATATATTAAGTACCAAATAGAAAAAAAAAGGAAAAAAATAAAATAAAGAGAAAACAGCTTTATTTAATAATACATACAGGCCCTCCCCCCACCCCCCAACCCTTGTTCTAACCCCAGGCTAATGCCTTTATGAGATCGTCTGCCAATTGCTGGACAGCTGCAGATTTTGTCTCATGTAGACACCATGCGGGGCATAAGTGAACTGCAACACTGTGTATCAAACACTCGTTGACACAGTTTATGAATTGTATGTTACTGATATTTTTAATATGACCTTCACTGACTTATTAAACTACATTAAACTACAACAGTATTTAGTGTTATAAGTTAGTCACTGGATTCAGTGGCATAACTACAAAATATGAGCCACCCACCAGAAGAGTTTGGCAGCGCCCCCCCCCCCCAATAAAGTTATAACCCCAAAAAACCCTCTCACCCCTCCATATGTCACTTCCACGGGGTCTGTGTCCAGGACCTGCAAAAGTCTACTTGTCTGCTCCTCCTGCCGCTAATGAAAAATGCCCCATACAAATTGGCTGCCGCTAACAGCAGACCGTTTTTAAGGATGCTAGAGGAGGCCGCCGCCTCCTCTAGCATCCTCAAAATCTGTCTTCTGTAAGGTGGCGGACATTTTATGAGGGCCATTTTTCATTAGCAGCAGAAGGAGCACCGGAACCGCATACAAGTATATCTGCAGGTCCTGGCAGTGGTGCATCATCAGCCCCCACAGACCCCCGGCGCCCACACTTACTCAGCGCCTCCCTGCCACTGTGGGGTCTGTGGGGCTTATGTTACACCACTGTCCGGATTAGGTGAAAACAGGAGCTCTAAAAAGTTTTAGGGCACAAAGGGTTTTTAGTGGCTAAATGCTACCTTAATGGTGATTGTCAAGAGTATAACACGTAGAAGAAAAAACAAGTGCACCAACACCAGTGCTACCCTTTAATTATGGGGCCCAATATCCTTTTGATAGACTTTATATTTCACTTAAATGGTGGTGTATATGATGCTTAGATCTGTCTTAATGTACTTATTAAGTCTTTAGTTTGAGGCCAGCCATATAGATTCCGATGGTATAGCAGGCTTCAATTAACTCCTGGAATCACCTCCCCTGAGAGGGGAAAAGTGAGAATGGACTAGAATATAAGGTTGTTAAACCAGTATTCCTATGGTTCAGCAACTAAGGCTATGATCCCCACAATCAGTATAGAATATATACTGTAGTATATGGGCAGATTAACTGTAACTCTGTAATGCCAGAGCGTTTGGATGATAGTGTGCTATAGAAGGTAATCTCCTACTCCATACCGGTACCCTGCCTGATATAGACACAGGTCCACTATCAGCGTGTAGCCCGGAGGCAGATCGGGATGCCGACACAGAGCATCACTGACCGGCCCGGGGGAGAATGAGGTGTGCAGCAATTGAGACACCGCTGATCAGCCTGGGATTCGGAGCATCAGAGGTCACGGTGACAGACGTCATGCACCGCACCTCTGGCCAGACGGACTCGTGGATGCCGAGACCGCTGGAGCACACCACTAAAAGCAAAGACAGATCAAAATGCATTCAATGGGGTATGGGACCTGACGAAGCTCCTTAGCAAAGCGTACACCGACCATACACTTCGTGTGTACCCCATGTCCAGTGGCGTAACTATAGGCTATTGCTATTGCGGGGCTATTGCTGTGCAGCACTGCCAGTCGGACCTGCTTACCTATTACCCCCCTTGCTCACCGCCGTCGTGCCCCCTTACAGCAGACACCTTATGGTCTGCTGTTAGGGGCAGCCATTTTTTTGAAGGTCATTTTTCACTAGCTCCCATTCACTATTACAGGACTTTCATCGGGCTACTCCCATCCTATGGAATGCCCTTCCACGCACAATAAGACTCTCCACTAGCCTCCAAACTTTCATGCGTTCCCTGAAAACTCAACTCTTCAGGCAAGCCTATCATATTTATATATACCACACACATAACCCTCTGAGGCACTTATGTATAATATAGCTTCTCGTCTGGACTTGTAACTTGGTGGGACTGCTGTGCTGTTACTGGTGCCTGTCCTTGTGTTTCCCACCTATATCCCTATAGATTGTAAGCTTGCAGCAGGGCCCTCCTACCTCCAAGTCTGTCTGTTACCCAGTTTGTTTTATCACTGTCTACTATTGTAAAGCACAACGGAATCTGCTGCGCTATATAAGACACTGTAACAGAATCTGCTGCGCTATATAAGACGCTGTAATGGAATCTGCTGTGCTATATAAGACGCTGTAATGGAATCTGCTGCGCTATATAAGACACTGTAACGGAATCTGCTGCGCTATATAAGACACTGTAACGGAATCTGATGCACTATATAAGACGCTGTAACGTAATCTGCTGAGCTATATAAGACACTGTAACGGAATGTGCTGCGCTATATAAGACACTGTAACGGAATCTGCTGCGCTATATAAGACACTGTAACGGAATCTGCTGCGCTATATAAGACGCTGTAACGGAATCTGCTGCGCTATATAAGACGCTGTAACGGAATCTGCTGCGCTATATAAGACACTGTAACGGAATCTGCTGCACTATATAAGACGCTGTAACAGGATCTGCTGCGCTATATAAGACACTGTAACAGAATCTGCTGCGCTATATAAGACTGTAACGGAATCTGCTGCGCTATATAAGACTGTAACGGAATCTGCTGCG
Source organism: Crinia signifera (assembly GCF_055691185.1). Lineage (NCBI taxonomy): Eukaryota > Metazoa > Chordata > Amphibia > Anura > Myobatrachidae > Crinia > Crinia signifera. The sequence continues at coordinate 30,209,684 of NC_139217.1, forward strand.
CTATATAAGACACTGTAACAGAATCTGCTGCGCTATATAAGACTGTAACGGAATCTGCTGCGCTATATAAGACGCTGTAACGGAATCTGCTGCGCTATATAAGACACTGTAACGGAATCTGCTGCGCTATATAAGACACTGTAACGGAATCTGCTGCGCTATATAAGACGCTGTAACGGAATCTGCTGCGCTATATAAGACACTGTAACGGAATCTGCTGTGCTATATAAGACACTGTAACAGAATCTGCTGCGCTATATAAGACGCTGTAACGGAATCTGCTGAGCTATATAAGACGCTGTAACGGAATATGCTGCGCTATATAAGACGCTGTAACGGAATCTATGTAACTACGTAATTTTATTGATGTCCTGCAATAGGGTCGTGTCAAGTATCTCTTCCTGACCTGGTGGTCTGTAGATCATCCCTATACGAAGAATCGCCTTCTCCCCTGTTTCTCCCCTGTTTCTATGGTCACCCAAAGGGCCTCATCCAGCTACCACGGTGCAACCTTTTGGCCTAAAAACATTATTGTGAGGTGTGAGGTGTTCACAATATACTGGAAATGAGTGGAAATTAATGTTATAGAGGTTAATAATAGCGTAGGAGCAAGAAAAAAGCAACTTCTGTAATTTTAGCAGTTGTTATGATTTTTTTCCAAAAAAAATACAGATACAAAACCCAAATGGGTGGTTTTGAACAAAACCGATCCAAATCCAAAACACAATGGGAGATCCAGCTCCAAAACCAAAACACGAAAAGAGCACATCTCTAGTTGTGAGGAGTGTACTATAAGTGGTGACAGCGATAGTTGTATTAAAACATAAGGCAAGACATACTGTATAAAATGATCTCTTACTTATATGGGCAGATTTGTATTATTATTTTGTTTACAAAAATAATGTGAAAAAGGTCCAATCACCGATCCCCAGGTGTTGGTAAGTATGATCAGGATTGAGGGGATCATGGCGCTCCGTGTTTCTCACAATGGGGACAGGTGCGTCAATGGCAGTGGTAGTGGCAGAGATGTCCAGCGGTGTCGCTTGCGAAGCACATTTTTCATACAAAAATTCCACAATTTGGCTTCATAGTGGCATCGCAGGGACAAAGCTTTCCCTCAAGCTCCATCCATCCACGCTATGTAATCAATTATCGCATTGCGGATTGGACGGATATTATCACATCAAGTAATCTCAGCACTGAATAGCAGGGGAGTGGCCAAAATGATGCTATCTTGAAGCCACACCTCCAACAAAGACTCACCACACCACACCCCCGCACCGCCCCCTATGTGCTTCCTGCAGCTGCAGAGCTGTTGTTTCGGATTGGTTGCATCAGATTAATGTAAGTCAGGGAAAGTTCAGCATGGCCTGGTTGAATCTAATGAGCCCACATCAGGCATTTGTTATTATTTAGTCCCTGAAACAACATCGATGATGCACCTAAATCTCTCTGCACATGTTACATCTGCCCCAAAATTGGTCAGAGGTGTACAGTTTCTCCAAATGATAGCTTTGCTCCCATCCCAGTCAGCCCAGGAATGAGCATATGAGTATAATGTAACAAGCCTTATTAATATAACCACATCCCCAGGATGCCAGGAGAGAAATGAGGGAAAATGATTACACTGCAATAATCTATTCAAAATATACAGCGGCACGCTCTGATTCACAGCAGGTAAGTAGGCAGCAGATCATTCTGCAGGAACATCTGCTTGTTGTTACCTGTTTCCTGAACACTCCGTTATTTTATTTATCTCAGAAGCTATAACTGAAGGCTGATATCACATTTCTGTGACCTCATTCACTATTGCTGCCTTCGCACCAAAAGGCCCTTCTCAGTGCACCAGGGGCTAAGTCATAAAATGATAAACACATACCCTCCAACATTTGAAGAGAAGAAATCGGTACACATTGAGGAAGGTGGGCATGGCCATGAAGGAAGGGGCGTGGTCATGGGCAAAAGGAGTCTAACCACGTCCCCTTTCCGAATGTGTAATCTACACTGCACCAACTACTGCACCGACCATGGATTTCCCCCGGTTACTTATGCTGATGGTGCGGTCAGTTGCCCCCGGTCCCGTTGCCTGTACAGCTGTTTGCGCACTTGTTGGCGGTACTTTTAAACTATAATATTACTATACATGAGATACTCTTACTACTATTACATCTTTGCTTGCTAATTGGAGGTAGCAAGCTCAGCCAGCACAAAGCAGTTCTTATGGTAGTGAGGGGACGGTGTGGAATCGGATTGGGAGGCGGTGACCGGCGTGACTACAGTGACAGGGGGTGTGGTCTGGCTGCGCTGCTATGTACTAATGAGAGATGTAGCTGGAGCCCGGACACCCTTAGTGATGCGGCCGGGTCCCATGGGCAGCGGAGCCGGGAGCCAGCCTTAGTGAGTATTGGGACGCTGCACTATGCTGACTGCTGTGTCTGGCGCACAGTGACACTGTCTAGTTGGCATCTGACCCTTCCTGCAGCATAGACATACCCAAATGGGACAATAAGGACATGTGTGCCCTCATACAGGACTTCTATACAGGAACATCACGGGCACGCTTCAAATTCCTTTCTGACCCCTATTTTGTGATTGGCCGCAGTGCCTGCACTGTGATTGGCCATGGTACGCTGAGGCGGCTACCATTGTGTCACCCCTGAGGCGGTAAGTCTCAGGCGTATTACCCTGGGAGCCCGTAAAGGGTTTTAGGCATCCACTCATACACAAAGGAGGGCCCGAAGGAGTGACCAGGACAACCGGATGAAATAATAAATAAGTCTTTATTGAAGAATTTACAAGACAGTAATATTGGTAGTGGAATTGCAAGTGCAGGTAACTGATAACGGAATTGCAGGTGTAGGTAACTGATAACGGAATTGCAGGTGTAGGTAAGTGATTGAAGATTGGATGATTGAGGATTGGATGGTTGACAATTGGACGATTGGAGATGATGAAGCCAAAGGGAAATGGAGTTTGATTTATGAGGTTGTAGCTGCAGGAAGACCAGGGATACTGGGCCACAGTCAATAACCGTTGGGATGATAGGAGAGAGGATCACACCTTTGGAGTGTTAAGCTAATGTCCATTAATCCCTACAGGCGGCAATGAAGATTCCGTGGTAGTATTTGGAAAAGCAGTGGACGACCAGCAGGAGGAAGAATTGGAGAAGGCTTCACCCGAAGGACTGGGAGTCAGGCTGTAGCGATGAGCTGCAGGAATTGCCAGAGATGCACAGCGAGATGCTATCCGATGGACAACAGGAATGGTAGCTGATGGGAACAGCTGGCTTGGAGGCTGCCTGGAAGCAGCAGGAGACAGTGCCCAAGCACTGTAGGAGTCAGGCTGTGCAGGAGCTGGTATAGCACTGGAGCAAAGGCATATCTAACCAGAGGGTTTGACAATGGAAGCTCTGACAAAGAGCAGGAGTCCACCTAGCACTTTTATACCTGCCGGTGGGAGGAGACTTGGCTGGCCAGTAACCAGGAGGGAAGCTGCAATGGATTAAGTGGGAAAGTCTGTTAGCTTGCTGCATGACCGAGGCCTGTAACAAGAGCAAGTGTAGTGAGCTGAAGCATAGGCAAGGTTGCAGGTTTTACTTCACAGCTGCAGCATCAGGTACTCACTGGAGAGACTCTGGGGAATCTGTGCTGTGATCTGCAGACAAACAATACTGAGGATATCCAGACTTGGAGCACAGTGACAGTCAGGAGAGACACTTTAAAGGTAAAAATAGTGTTTATTTTACCTGGATCGTGACACATTGGCTGAAGTGCTGTCAGTTTACAAGCCTAGCTCTGTCTTGCAGCCAGCTCCTCTTCTCCGGGTGCCGCCTTCAGTGACAGCACCGCACTGTTTTTTCTCTTTGCCTCCATGCTGCCTCGGTTGTGACAGCTGAGCGGGAGCCACAAGAAAAACAGTACATTCGGTACACTTCAATTTAGCCGGTACAGACCGTTTAAAAACTAAATCGGTACAGTTGGAGAGTATGTAAACAGCCTGTCACAGAGGGCAGCGGAGTGTGTGACTGGGGTGGGTGGCATTTCAGGAGCACATTATGTTCTGGGGGCACAAGGAGGCATGGGGGCTGAATGTTGGGGTGTGTGATGGGGAGCAGGGGCAAGGGTGGGTTATGGGTAACAGGGGCTTGGAGTGAGGTGGCTGGGGTAAGGGGTTTGTGAGGGCTAGCAGGGAGTGTTTGATGGGTAGCACAGGGCATGGAGTGGGGTGGATGAGGCAGGGAAGTGTATGATGGGTAGCAGGGGGAGAAAAATGGGAAGCAGGGGGCATAGAGTGGAGTGTCTGAGGCATGGAGTGTGTGATGGGAATCAGGGGGGCAAAAAATGGGGTGGCTGAGGCAGGGGGTGTGTGATGGGGAGCGGGGGCATAGAGTGGGGTGGCTGAGGCAGAGGGTATGTGAAGGGTAGCAGGGGGCATAGATTGGGGTGGCTGAGGCAGGGGGTATGTGAAGGGTAGCAGGGGGCATAGAGTGGGGTGGCTGAGGCAGGGGGTATGTGAAGGGTAGCAGGGGGCATAGAATGGGGTGGCTGAGGCAGGAGTGTGCGATGGGAATCAGGGGGCATAGAATGGGTTGACTGAGGTAGGGGGTGTGAGATGGGTAGCAGGGGGCATGCAATGGGGTAGCTGAGGCAGGGGGTGTGCGATGGGGAGCAGGGGGCATAGAGTGGGGTGACTGAGGCAGGGGGTATTTGATGGGTAGCAGGGGGACATGCAATGGGACACGATTGCAAGTTAAAACTGAAAAACTTTCTCATTGACAGTAATATTCTTACTTGCTGTGGCACTGGAGAAACTGTTCTAATACTCAGAATCCCAATGATTCCCTCATATTTACTGTTTTAATTTGAAATGAGTTCAGTTCCCGATAACGGTTTGCTTTGCCATGATCATAAATAAGGCTGCGGCCACACGTAGCGGTGCAGCGGGTCCCGTTCAGTGGGATTCGCTGTGCCTCAAGGAGCAAGCACACAGGCTCATCTGCGGCTGGCCACACATTAGCGGTGCAGCCATTGGGTCCTACCGCAGAAGGTCAAACACTTAATGTAGTTGGAGTTAACCTAAGTGGGGAATGTTTTTCCCATGGGCAACTTCATGTGGCCCTATCGCGTGTTACATAAAAATAAATCTTTTTGTCCTCATGTCCGAGGGGAAAAACTACAAATGTGGTCTATAAAGACATTTTATAAGTCACTCATTTCTTATTTTTTATTTAGAAACATCACTCACTAGTAAAAATACCTGTGTGAAGCAGGGGTCGGTCGCTAGTCCTAAATATTACAAGGCTAACACTGGGCCACACCTCTATGTGGGAATACAAGTGTCTTTCACGCCTTCAGCCACTAGATGGCGCCCGACGGGCAAGTCAAGTGTTCCGACCATGCACAGCCACCAGTGATGACATTACTGTTATGTTGTCCGGTCATTTTGATGGGCTGGTGACTACTTTAAGTCTAAGTAAAACAGCGGGGTAAATGTATCACTTCTTAATCTCATGTGGAGATGATACTGAAAAGATCATCTGTTCCTTGAAGGAAAAATAAGACCAATTTTGTGTCATCATTTTTTTTTTTTAATGTACCGTAGCTCACGGACTAAAAATAAAAAGAGGAGCTGCCTCCGATTGAAGCAATAATGACATAAAGACAGTGTAGTGAGGGCGGAAGGAAAAGGCTGAGCTACGGGGTCTTGAACTCCTACAGGTGATGGAAACGAAGATAACAAGGGATAATAATAAATCTGCAAGCTTAGCCAGAAACCAACACACACGTCCTGCCATTGCTGTCATTATTACAATGCAGTGCGCTCGTCAGCATAATCCTTTGTCTACCGGTGTGCAATCTCTGAGCCCCCAGACACAGGGTGAGTAGGAGGGGACCCATTGGTCCAACGTCTTACTCTACATTATTGTCATGTCATTCCGTCACTTTATTCTGACACTCGGCACCGGAACGCTGTATTAATGACATTAAAAGAGAAGTACCGTATGTAATATGTTATATGTCAAATTAAGGTAACATTTTCCATTACATCTTAACAAACCAGGGGGGTTAAGATGTCACCAAATGCCACCTTGCGAATGGTTGGCTGGCGCCACCCGTTCGCAAGGGTGACTGGCTCGCAGGGGTACGATCGGACCAGAATAAGATCCCAGATATGCACAGTCTCAGGTGGGGATTCCTGCTGCATGTTAGAAATGATATGATATGACTACAGATGAGAGAAATGTTTAAATGTCAGAGCGTCCTGGAATGGGTTAGGTGTCGGGATGATTAAAGTTGCAGAATACAAAACGACATTTCATTGTCTTTATGTAGAACATTTTTGAAAATAAATATTTTGGGGTAAAAAATATAAAATAAACATTATTTAAAAAAAAAAACTCAAATATCTTTTCAGTGCATCTCAAGGAAATGACAAGCAGATGCAATTTTGATAGTATTTTATGGATTCCGAGGGACTCCGTTTGGATAAATTGAGTCCTTCTCAGCCCATTATTCACAGTATTGCACAGTTCAACATTGGTGACAGATTTACATCACAGAGTTTGAGCTCTAGTGTCTGTGACATTGAATGAGCTACAGAGCTGAGCTGCTGAGATGAAAATCAATGTACATGGCTCAGCAATCTCCTAGTCAATGCAAAAACACTGGCTGGGAAAAAAGTTATCCTTATCGCAAAAGTTTTAAAAATGCTAATTACACCAGTGCAGGGGCAGATAAAGAGAGGGAGGGTAGTGCCTCTGTGCGGGACACACTTACATTTTCATTATGGCCCAGATGTATTGAGCTCCAAATAGTGATAAAATGAATAGTGATAAAGTGGAGAGTGATAAACCTCCATCGGATGGGATTGGACCGTGTCAGCAAAAGCCCAGCTGGCTGCAATATGGTGGTGCAATAAGGTGGCGTATGCTCATCGCCTCTTATCTGGCAGGGTGTGGACACCCCCCTAGAGGAGTGTCCAATTGCCCCCCTGCCAAGTCAGGACACTCCCACCGTCTTTCAGGGGGTAGTGATTCCCAATGTCCACTTATGCCACAAGTGATCCCTGGACAGTGACGCAGTACCACCTGAATTGAGAAATCACTATAAATCGACCATATTGAAAGAGAAGCCCAAAGGCCAGGACGGACAGGTGGGGCTTGAAGACCTGCAAGAGGAAGTAGTTATATGCAAATGTGACTTACGTACCCTCTCCTAACACCTACGCCCCTTTCTTCACTGATAGGCTACCCAGATAAACTTTACAACCAAACTTGAAACCTAACAAGTAATCTACCACATTATCACATTATGAAGCCCTCACCTAATCTTCTAATGTTCGGCATGTTACAGAGCAGATGTAAAAAAGGCACCTTTTATGTGTATTAGAATGGGAGAAACAATGATCCATTCCCTCATAGCGCTTTACAGTGCTTATCAAAGCACCAATGAAAAGAGATTTAATTAGCACTTATCCGGGTAAGCCCTACCTGAGAACGCAGTTTTACGACGTCAGGCAGACTCTCTGGCACAGATAAATAAGCCAGTGCCCACGGTATATCCAGACTGTGACACATAAAGGACACAAAATTGATTGAATTTCTATCTAGCGAAGATCATTTGTTCAAAACGTGCTATAGCCACAAGGGCTTCTAATTAAATGGAGAGAGGAACATCAGCAGAGGGACTTATTGACCCACAAATGTCCATTAAGCTGCAGTAGCACCTTGGGGAAATGGGAAAGCCAAAAAAACAGAAGATGTTATCCTGTAGCTGTATACTGTAATCTGAAGTAGGACACCCACAGGGTAGGCCAGGAACGTGTGCGACTGACATACAGTATTACCAGTACATTTCCGCTGACTGTGCATTTATACATCCATCGGCCACATTTTGTAGGTAATCTCGTATTTACGGTTATGGGGGGTTATTCAGGTTAATTCTAAAGGCTGCAAATTCGCAGCCTTGCGAGTCCACAAAACCCAGCATTGCGAATGGTGGCCCAGCCGTCACCCGTTTGCATGGGCGATTCGCATTGGGGGATCCTACCACATCATTCTCCGACCCTCTACGCCGCCCCCCCCCCCCCGTCTGCACTCTTGGGTGCATGCGCCCGGCGAACACCCTAATCGCTGTGGACGCACACACTTGGTGTATGCACATGCACAGAAATGACCCTGCGCATACGCAACCATCGATGGCCTTACAAAGATTATGGTCCGTGCGAATGGAACAGAATAAGCTAAGAATGGTCAACATTCTCTAGGTCGACAGTAAAAAAGTTTGACACAAGGTAAAGGTAGACATGAACATGGTCGACAATGAAAAGTCTACAAGAGTTTTTCACCATTTTGTGTGTCTAAGTTAACATATGTCGACATGGGCACCATGCGTACCCTCGCTTTGGGCATGGTGCCTCACTGTGCTTGGCACGCTATTATAATCCAACTCTTCATGGTGATGTATAAAGTCAGTTAAAAAAAAAAAACATCAAAAAATCGCTCCGACTTTTTCAGGGTCGACCATCTTCATGTCGACCTTTTGAGTGTTTCGACTTTCTGTCATTGTCGCCCTAGGTTATGTCAACCATTTTTAGGTGTCGACCTACTTACCATCGATCATTAGTGGTCAACCTAGACATTGCTGACCCAGGGCCCAGATACCATATTTACATTTACTGTAGTTCATTTTCCATTTAACATTTAAATGCTTTTTCCATATGGAAACTACATCGTTTGAAGCTGAGATGGCTGCTGGGAGAAGGAGGCCGCTGATGACGTCACTTGAACTCCTTCACCCTGTGAGCAGCCAGCAATGGCTAGCCATCGCTGGCTGCCTTCGCATGGACGGCTCGCATATGCACACAGAGCACAAGACCATGTGTGGTCATTTGATAATTGCTCGTTCACGATTTCTGGGTGATATTTGTAAAGTAAAGGTCCGATGTTCGATGCTGGTTGTTCATTCATAACCAGAGCTGGACTCTTTGAGCCATTACTGGTTATAAAAATACAGGGGACAAAATGACCCCCCTCTATTTTAACAGCCAACATCGGGCTCTTGGACCTGTCCAGCTTCCAAAAATACAGGGGACAAAAGATGAAGGGGTCCCAAATATTTTTGAAACCAGCACTGGGCTCAACCAGTCAGTAAGTAAATGCCACAGCCAGGGTCACTTTTATATAAGTGCCCATGGACATTCTATTATGCCCCCTCCTCAATGGGTCAGCCCTGGATGGGGTCCTTCGGGAGAGGGGACCACTTAATAAAAGGGGCTCTCAGGGCACAAAAGAGCCAAGGCTGAAGCCCAGGGCTATCCCCAGTAATCCTGGGCAGTGGGTGTTCCCCAAATGTTGGTACTTGGAAAACCAAAAGTACCAGCATGTATGACATTAAAGGGTCTGCTGGCACTTGTAGTTCTACAGTCAAACCAATATTAAAATAAAAACACAGACATGCACGCTCAGAAAGTATAATTTTATTAAACATACATAAAAAATAACATGCATACATGCACACACACTCATACTCATCCATGTTGACACTTGGATCAGTCCACTTATCCTATAGAATCCAATAGGGACCTGTGGACAAAAAAATACTCCTCTTCTTCCAGTGTAGATCTGTCCTCTTTGGTCCAAAGTAGGAATCCAATTTTCTCAAATAAAATAAAACAATGTCCCTCCACACCAGTCGAACTGAGGAGCAGCGCGTGTGTTTACACATGCTGCTCCTCTGCAAAAATGATGGGAGTTCCACTGACTTCTATCAATGGGAATCCCCTCAGCCAATCAGCTAAGAGCTCCAGTGAGCTCTGTATGTGATTGGCTGTCCACATCCTATAGAATTCAATGTTATGAAAATAACACTGACTCCTATGGTACAAACTGGCACTTCAGCCTGATCGCAAACCTACTTAAAGGAAACAATAAAGATAATAGCGGTAATCTTTGGCATTTCCTTCAATTAAATTTGCAGTTGGGCTCATTATTTTCATAACATTGACTTCTATGGGACATTAACAGCCAATCACTGACAGAGCTGCTCTGGATGTGAATCACCATCATTTTAGCTATACCTCCTGCTTGAGGAACCTTGATTCGCTTGATTTACCCCATTTAGCGGAGCCTGCAGAAGACCCCAGCTGCTTCACTTTCCTGGGCATCTCCTGGAGAGTTGTTTAGAAAAGTAGGCACTGTACGTATGAGGAGAAGGCAGGCTCGAGATGTCTATTGGGAGGTGTGGGAGCTTGATAAATGACACTGCCAGCTGCTGATTCTGGTTGACTCGGTAAGCAGCAAAACTCACCCCTTACCGAGTGCTGAAATGCTGCCCGCCGGGCGATAGAAAGCCTGCCTCCCTTCGCTGTGCAAATGTTCACCCCGGCATGTGAATGGATGTGTACGACGACCATTGATATTTGGCCTGCACACAGATAAAAGTCAGTCTGACTTTTATCTGCAGTGAGATAGCCAAACACTGGGTGGGTGCTGATGTCCTGTGACATCAGCTGCCTGCCCCATGCAGGCGTGGTATGCCTGCGGTCCCATGGAGATGGCCAGATTTTTGCTGGGCACACCCAGGAAATGCTGGGCTTCCCCATGCGCCAGCCCACTGTCTGCTCCATACCCGCCCCCCTTTGTGCGAATAACTCGGTGACTGTGAAAGTCACCAAAGGTGTTCACAAAGCTGCCCGCGCCTGCGTATATTCATATATATTTGCTTAAATGCCCCAGAGCCAGCCCTGTATCTTAGGACGGAATTAGCAGGAATAATACCCATAGTTTACAATGTATCCCTTTACAGTTTGCCCTGGTCCGGGTCTCCCCACAGAGCCTCTACAACAAGTCCGGTTCCAATGAACCGCCCCCCCCCCCCGCACACCACTTTCCCCAGGCTGCCGACCCCATAATAAACAAGAGTTATATTGCTCATATGTGTGACATGGAAGGACATGGCAGGTTTCAGTCCAGTGTCCCTTTATGCCTTCTTTTATTGTCAGTGCATCCTAACGATACGTTTTTAAATGAGCTACAATCACTGCGCGTATCATTGCAGATGTCAGATATCAAAGCCCGTTAGTAATTCCAGAATTTATACGAAACATTGTGATCTTTATTTTAATACATTCAGGGCTGTTAGAAATGAGATGAGACTGCCCAAGCCAAGCAATTTATTTTAACTCTGCAAATCGTGAAGAAAAACCTCTGGTAAACTGGCCATGAAAGTAATCAGACGGCACACGTTCTCTTGATTAGAGAGCCGCAGGAATGGCCTTTAGCATAGCAACAACTGGCTCCAAATCATCAGTTCATAATCACTCTGGGACATGGCATGTATGATTAATCCCTTGTATGGTTAATTGATTATTGAGCTAACAGTGCACATTATTTCTACATCTTTAAAAAAGGTCAGTGCAAAGATACACAGAGATAAAAGAGCCAGGGGCAGCTAAAACACAATATTTCTCACCACCGAACTGCATAGTCTGATATGAAACAGGCATCACTCCTATACACAGGCTTGAAGCACAGACTCCTTTTTAATCACAGAAATAAAGCATTTGGCAAAAGCAAGGTTCAAAGTCAATTTCTGTACGTTATAGTTTGGGGACTACACAGCCCATTATTGTACTGGTTTATAAGGTTGCAGTAAGATTCCCATTTTTTATTTTAATGATTTTTCCTTTCTATTTTGCTTCACTCACAATTAAATATAAATGGCAAACATTCATTTTCTGTATTACTAAAACAAAAGGGACTAACTTTATATAATTGGATGTGCTTTATATAATGGTTTTAGTAAACACACTTGAGGGTATTTTAACTAAAGGTTGATCTTTTTTTAATCAAATATTAATTTATCCAACGCAATCTAAATAGATGTTACATTTCAGGCACTAAAATGCACAGGGGTGTGTTGTAAGGGTATGTTGTAGAAAAATGTTGTCTTAGTATTTGATTTGGTTCCAATCGCAGGGGTGTGTAGCAATAGGTCGACAGTCAATATGTCGACCACTATTGGTCAACTGTGAAACAGTCAAAACATTAAAAATGTCAACATTGTTTAAGGCAACATTGACAAAAGGTTGGCAAAAAGCAAAACGTTGACATGAAAATGGCCGACAAAAAAGATCAACATGATTTCTGTCCATGTCAAAATTTGCTGACATGCTTCAGGCACTATTAGAATCTAACTATATGCCCACTTGAATCTTGAAGTATAAATAAATCACTTTAAAAACAAAATCACATAAAACTAAGGTCAACATTTTCCTTTGTTGACCATTTCCATGTTGACCTTTTGTTTGTGTCGACCTTTTATGAAGGTCCACCAAAACCACACGAAGGATGCACTATCCATGTGGGTATTGTGGGGGTTATTCAGACCTGCGATTTCACAATGTGGTTGATTATCGGTCGACTACGCATGCTTACGGATCGTAGCATCCATGTGCAAGGCCAATTGGAAAAAGAATCAGCATATTTTTTTATCACAAGCCGTTCACAAGTTGGCTGAGAAGAAGCCATCATTTGTGGTTGGCAACTGGCCATATTCTGGGAGTGTCAGGGAGGGTGTGTGACGTCAGCTCCAGCCGCAAGCAGTCCGATACTATCGCACACTGGAAAAATCATTCAATGGTGAGTAAGCTGCGAATGTCTTTCTAGCTAGCCACAGATTGGCGTGATTTGTATAAGCCATAAGCAGCTTTTCACAGTGCAGAACTTCGTTCTGGCTGGGCGGCTATCTGATTGCAGGGCTCTTCAAATGAGCAGAGAAGCTCAAGATTCCCAAGATTATGAGTACTCACCACTACTATGCAATAGCCAATCGGCACAGACTGTGCCCTATAAATTCCATTTCCTGACTGGCGCAAATAGCCAGTAAAACATCACTACCACAGTGTATGCAGCTCTGTGCTAAGCTGCTCATTACTGTATCCTCAGCCAGGATTTTAAAGCTTCCAAGTACGGTTCTGTTGGTTCCAGTTCAGCTGCAATTCCAGTCTTCATTACAGCCTCCAAGTCTGGTTGTTATCGTGGTTTCTGTCTGACTGTTCAAGTCTCCATTACAGCTTCCAAGTCCAGTTATTTTCCTGGTACTGCTCTGGCTGCTATTCAAGTCTTTATTACAGCCTCCAAGTTTGGTTATTTTCATGGTTCCAGTGCAGCTGCTGTATGTGAAGGGTCTTGCACTGTGGGCCAATACTTGGTGCAGTTCCAAAATCTAGCTTCAGAACTTTAAATGAAATCCATTACGAGGCCTGGCTAGGAATATGAAACACAAAGGGACCACATAAAGTTGTCCATTCTCCACTTAGGTCAACTCTAGCCACATTGACTGTTTGTCCCTTTGTTGTACTTATTGTCATGCCAACGCAGACTTGGAATTGTAATAATTTGAAATTAAAAGGCAAATCTGAATTACTAGTATTCTGGCTGTTAAAACCATTTGACCAGTGCCATAGCCAGTTAAAATAGTAACTTCAATCAAAAAGTTTTTCAAAGTTTGTATTTGCAATCAAATTCCACTGCATAACCTTGGAGGGTTTAGATTGTGTTATAATACAATAGGAGCCCCCATGTTCAAAATCAATTTGTGTGGTAGAATGCCATAAAGGTGTGAAGAATTTAGAAATTCTGTTACATACTGTAAGGAAAGGCTACAGTACTATCAACTACTGTGTTGACTGCATTATAAACTTGATTCTAGTCATTGAGTTTTGAGGGTACCAAGTCAACTTGCTAATTTGTCAGTAATAATATTGGTCTTTCATTAAACCATTAAGCAACCTGATTGTAAGGTCATGGATTTTAGGATAAACCTTACCAATCGATTCTTGGATGTTGCGCACCAAAACACATAGGTTTAAGCATCATGAGCCAAGAAACTGCTTAGACGGCCATTTTTTCTTTGAGTTACTACACTAAAATCATCACTGTTTGGCTCCTTTTTGTCATAGGTTAATGTTTCAAACATCTAATCCTTTTATGACAAATGCCCTGTAGAGCATTTGTCATTCTTATATTAAAGTCCATCCTTCGATATTTAAGATAAATACTGTCAATATACCGTGGTGGTTTTGGCAACAAACTTTGAGTGCTTTGTACTTGTCTAGAACAAAAGGTCGGTGGTGCTGGGGCAAAGGATTCCTGAATTGATCCCTGGTGGACTGTAGATCTCTCTATTACCCCTGTGGCCTGGACAGATTCAGCAGGGGGGGGGGGGGGGGAGGGGAAGTCAGTGACTGTAATTACACAGAGAAACAGAAAGAAGATTTAATGATGTACTTATGAAAGTAATTTTAAAACAATAAGTGGACTTCATTTCCATTTATTTTCCGGTGGAATGCAAATGTTCCCATCAGGGGAGCAGCCACACATGTAATTACACTCACACGGAGTGGATTCGGATTTTCAGTGATATAGTTAACCCCTTCACGACATTTGACGTATATATACGTCATGGCCGGGAAGTACTTCCCGACACATGACGTATATATACGTCATGACTTTAAACTGTCACTGCGTCTCGAGACGCAGTGACAGAGGGACGATGTCTGCTGTCCCTGACAGCAGACATGTCCCTGCATGCCCAGGGGGGGCTGCGATGCCGCCCCCCCGTCGGCGATCGCTGTGATTGGCTGTTCAGTGTGAACAGCCATTCACAGCGTTTTCCTGTGTTACCAGCGAATCAGACGCTTGGTAACACAGGTGTCAATCACCGCCGGGCGTCAGGGGGCATGAGGGGGTCATCGGTGACGATGACACCTCACCCCACCCTCACCCCACCTGCCCCCAAGGCTGTGATTGGTCCGTGGGACCCACGGACCAATCACAGCCAAGGCGCGACATTTAAACTACCGGTGACTGCGCTGCAGACGCCATTCCGGTCTGGAGTAGCGTGCAGAGCGGTCACCGTGCCTATCTGCCGTGATACTGACCTGATCCTTGCTCATACTTACCTGATCCTTGCAAATACCTTACCTGATCACTTGATCACTGCTTGTAGCGTGCTGGACGCTTCCTGGATCTGACTTCCTGAGACTTCCTGCTGCTGCTGCAGTGTGATAGAGAGATAGAGAGATAGAGAGAGAGAGATAGAGAGAGATAGAGAGATAGTGACAGAGAGAGCTATATTTTGTGTCTGCTACCCCCCCTTTTTGGGGGTGCAGGGTTTTTTTATATATAAATAACTGTCGCTGCTGCTGCAGTGTCATAGTGATAGATAGTGAGAGATAGTGATAGATAGTGATAGATAGTGAGAGATAGAGAGATTTGTGTCTGCTACCCCCCCTTTTTGGGGGTGCAGGTTTTTTTTCTATATATATAACTGTCAGTGCTGCTGCTGCAGTGTCATAGTGATAGATAGTGATAGATAGTGAGAGATAGAGAGATAGAGAGAGATAGTGACAGAGAGTGATAGAGAGTGTATATTTTGAGTCTGCTACCCCCCCTTTTTGGGGGTGCAGGTTTTTTTTTATACATATAACTGTCAGTGCTGCTGCTGCAGTGTGATAGATAGTGATAGATAGTGATAGATAGTGATAGATAGTGAGAGATAGAGAGAGATAGTGACAGAGAGTGTATATTTTGTGTCTGCTACCCCCGCCTTTTGTGCTGATCACTATATCTGAGGTGATCAGCAACTTTTTGGGGGCGCAGAGGTTTTTTTTTTTTATATATACCTGTCAGTTGCTGCCAGTTGCACCAAAGGTTGTGCACCTGCTGCCCCTCACTGGTAATCAGTGTCGCATCACTGATCACCTTTTTTTTTTTTTTGTGGGTGCTGTGTGGTCTTTTTTTAATTTTTTTTTTACACACACTGTGATTTTGTGGGTGTCCTGTGGCCACTGTGCGCTGATCAGTGACGTACATCACTGATCAGCTTTTTCGGCACAGGGTTGATCTTTTTTTTTGATCAAATTCCTGTTGCCTTTGAGCGCTGTTCAGTGACAGACGTTACTGACCAACATCTGTGCTCAATTTTTGGCGCAGGACCTTTTTTTTTGTTTTTTTAACCCCTTCAATTTTTTTTTTTTTTAACCCCTTCAATTTTTTTTTTTTTAACCCCTTCAATTTTTTTTTTTTTGTATAAAGTATTTTTTTTTCTGCACTACATACACACAACACACTACATACCCCCCGGGTTGAAATAAAGTTTGTACCCCCCCCCCTACACTATACACGTGTTGAAACATTTCACTACCAGTAACACAAAAATAAAAATGTCATCCCAAATGTCATCCCAAATGTCATCCCAGTCATCCAGAAGAATGTATTCAGTGGAGGAGGCATATGCCATGCTTGCTTCTGATTCTGACACAGCCAGTGAGGCAAGCGGGGAATTTGAAGGATTCGTCTTAAGCTCCTCTTCCTCCTCTGGTGATGAGGGACCCCCTCAAAGACGCCCCCGTAGAGCAGCTGAGACCCCCCCCCCAATAATTGATCTCGTATGGACCCCACCACCAGACAATTTTGAGCCCCAGGTTCCTGAGTTTTTGGCCATGCCAGGAATCCAATTTGATTCCACAGGTCTCAGAGAAATTGACTTTTTCAAATTATTTTTCTCTGATGATTTTATAAATTTAATGGTGGACCAAACTAATTTATATGCCCAGCAGTTTATTGCTCAAAACCCCACGTCATCATTTGCTAGGTGGACCCCTGTAGATGCAGTAGAGATGATGACGTTTTGGGGTCTGGTGTTTCATATGGGCATAGTAAAAAAGCCACAAATTAGGCAATATTGGAGTACAGATGTTCTGTACAGCACCCCATTTTACCGTATGGCCATGACTCGGACTCGTTTTGAGGCAATCCATAAATTTATACATTACACCGATAATGCACAGTGCCCACCCAGAGATGATCCCACCTTTGACAGGCTATTCAAAGTCAGGCCGGTCATTGATCATTTCAGTGCCAAATTTGCAGAGCTGTACATCCCTGATAAATGTATTAGCATCGACGAGTCCCTTATACATTTTAAAGGAAGGGTTAAATTCCGCCAGTACCTTCCCAGTAAGAGGGCAAGGTATGGCATAAAAATGTATAAGCTGTGTGAAAGCACCACAGGGTACACCCACAAGTTTAGGGTATATGAAGGGAAGGATTCAAGAATTGAACCGCCAGAATGCCCCCCCTCCCTCGTTGGTGTTAGTGGCAAAATTGTCTGGGATTTAGTGCACCCCTTCCTGGATAAAGGTTATCACCTCTATGTGGATAACTTTTACACCAGCATCCCCCTGTTTAAGGCCCTTGGTTCAAGAGGTACAGCAGCTTGCGGTACTGTGCGCAAGAACCAAAGAGGCCTCCCAAAAACGCACATTGCCCAAGTAATGAGAAGGGGTGAAAGCAGGGGAATATGCACCGAAAATATGTTGTTGGTCAAATATAAGGACAAGAGGGATGTCCTTATACTGACAACAATTCACGGAGACAGTACCACCTCCGTCCCTGTACGAGGTACCAGTACCCACACCTCAAAACCAAATTGTATCCTAGATTACAATAAGTACATGGGCGGAGTGGATCTTTCAGATCAGGTACTGAAGCCGTACAGTGCCCTGTGGAAAACAAATATCTGGTACAAGAAGCTGGCTGTGTATATCATCCAGATGGCACTGTATAACGCTTACGTGCTATTCCGTTCTACCGGCCAGAGGGGGACATTTATGCACTTTCAAGAGGAAGTCATAAAGGGCCTAATATTTGGGAACCAGCAGGCAGAGGGCCCCAGTACTTCTAGTACTGGCCCCCGTATTGTACCAGGGCAGCATTTTGCCAACGAAATCCCCTCCACTGCAAGAAAGGGCAGGACACAAAAAAGGTGCAAAGTTTGCTATAAAAAGGGAATAAGAAAGGAAACTATTTTCCACTGTGAAACTTGCCCCGACAAACCAGGCCTATGTATAAAGGAGTGTTTCAAAATATACCACACATCGATGGATTATTAGGTTCATCATTTCACCGTCCATCGGGGGTCTTGCTAATGCCACATAGCACCCACCATTCATTCCACCAGAATCTGAGCTGCAAAATCCAAAAATTACTCCTTCCCTTCTGAGTCCTGCCATGCACCCAACTGGTATTTTTTGTTCTCATGTGAGGCATTGCCGTACTCTGGAGAAATGGGGGCACATATTTTGGGGTGCTTTGTCTCCTTCATTCCTTGTGAAAATGAAAAATTTTGAGCCAGAAGTACATTTTTGTGTAAAAAAATGTAATTTTTCATTTTCACAGCCCAGTTGTACCAAAATTGGTGAAACCCCTGGGGGTTTGAAATGTACACTATACCCCTAGATGAATTCCCTGAGGGGTGTACTTTGCAAAATGGGGTCACTTGTGGGGGGGTTCCACTGTATTGGCAATGCAACATAGCACCCACCATTCATTCCACCAAAATCTGTGCTGCCAAATCCAAAAATCACTCCTTCCCTTCTGAGTCCTGCCATGCGCCCCACTGGTATTTTTTGGTCACATGTGAGGCATTGCCGTACTCGGGAGAAATGGGGGCACAGATTTTGGGGTGCTTTGTCTCCTTCATTCCTTGTGAAAATGAAAAATTTTGAGCCAGAAGTACATTTTTGTGTAAAAAAATTTAATTTTTCATTTTCACAGCCCAGTTGTACCAAAATTGGTGAAACCCCTGGGGGTTTGAAATGTACACTATACCCCTAGATGAATTCCCTGAGGGGTGTACTTTGCAAAATGGGGTCACTTGTGGGGGGGTTCCACTGTATTGGCAATGCAACATAGCACCCACCATTCATTCCACCAAAATCTGTGCTGCCAAATCCAAAAATCACTCCTTCCCTTCTGAGTCCTGCTATGCGCCCCACTGGTATTTTTTGGTCACATGTGAGGCATTGCCGTACTCGGGAGAAATGGGGGCACAGATTTTGTGGTGCTTTGTCTCCTTCATTCCTTGTGAAAATGAAAAATTTTGAGCCAGAACTGCATTTTTGTGTAAAAAAATGTAATTTTTCATTTTCAATGCCCAGTTGTATCAAAATTGGTGAAACCCCTGGGGGTTTGAAATGTACACTATACCCCTAGATGAATTCCCTGAGGGGTGTACTTTGCAAAATGGGGTGACTTGTGGGGGGGTTCCACTGTATTGGTGCAACATAGCACCCACCATGTATTCCACCAAAATCTGTGCTGCAAAATCCAAAAATCACTCCTTCCCTTCTGAGTCCTGCCATGCGCCCAACTGGTATTTTTTGGTCACATGTGAGGCATTGCCGTACTCGGGAGAAATTGGGGCACAGATTTTGGGGTGCTTTGTCTCCTTCATTCCTTGTGAAAATGAAAAATTTTGAGCCAGAACTGCATTTTTGTGTAAAAAAATGTAATTTTTCATTTTCACTGCCCAGTTGTATCAAAATTGGTGAAACCCCTGGGGGTTTGAAATGTACACTATACCCCTAGATGAATTCCCTGAGGGGTGTACTTTGCAAAATGGGGTGACTTGTGGGGGGGTTCCACTGTATTGGTGCAACATAGCACCCACCATTTATTCCACCAAAATCTGTGCTGCAAAATCCAAAAATCACTCCTTCCCTTCTGAGTCCTGCCATGCGCCCAACTGGTATTTTTTGGTCACATGTGAGGCATTGCCGTACTCGGGAGAAATTGGGGCACAGATTTTGGGGTGCTTTGTCTCCTTCATTCCTTGTGAAAATGAAAAATTTTGAGCCAGAACTGCATTTTTGTGTAAAAAAATGTAATTTTTCATTTTCACTGCCCAGTTGTACCAAAATTGGTGAAACCCCTGGGGGTTTGAAATGTACACTATACCCCTAGATTAATTCCCTGAGGGGTGTACTTTGCAAAATGGGGTGACTTGTGGGGGGGGTTCCACTGTATTGGTGCTTTGGGAGTCTTGCTAATGCAACATGGCACCCACTATTCATTCCACCAAAATCTGTGCTGCCAAATCCAAAAATCACTCCTTCCCTTCTGAGTCCTGCCATGCGCCCAACTGGTATTTTTTGGTCACATGTGAGGCATTGCCGTACTCGGGAGAAATTGGGGCACAGATTTTGGGGTGCTTTGTCTCCTTCATTCCTTGTGAAAATGAAAAATTTTGAGCCAGAACTGCATTTTTGTGTAAAAAAATGTAATTTTTCATTTTCACTGCCCAGTTGTATCAAAATTGGTGAAACCCCTGGGGGTTTGAAATGTACACTATACCCCTAGATGAATTCCCTGAGGGGTGTACTTTGCAAAATGGGGTGACTTGTGGGGGGGTTCCACTGTATTGGTGCAACATAGCACCCACCATTTATTCCACCAAAATCTGTGCTGCAAAATCCAAAAATCACTCCTTCCCTTCTGAGTCCTGCCATGCGCCCAACTGGTATTTTTTGGTCACATGTGAGGCATTGCCGTACTCGGGAGAAATTGGGGCACAGATTTTGGGGTGCTTTGTCTCCTTCATTCCTTGTGAAAATGAAAAATTTTGAGCCAGAACTGCATTTTTGTGTAAAAAAATGTAATTTTTCATTTTCACTGCCCAGTTGTACCAAAATTGGTGAAACCCCTGGGGGTTTGAAATGTACACTATACCCCTAGATGAATTCCCTGAGGGGTGTAGTTTGCAAAATGGGGTGACTTGTGGGGGGGTTCCACTGTATTGGTGCTTTGGGAGTCTTGATAATGCAACATGGCACCCACCATTCATTCCACCAAAATCTGTGCTGCCAAATCCAAAAATCACTCCTTCCCTTCTGAGTCCTGCCATGCGCCCAACTGGTATTTTTTGGTCACATGTGAGGCATTGCCGTACTCGGGAGAAATTGGGGCACAGATTTTGGGGTGCTTTGTCTCCTTCATTCCTTGTGAAAATGAAAAATTTTGAGCCAGAACTGCATTTTTGTGTAAAAAAATGTAATTTTTCATTTTCACTGCCCAGTTGTATCAAAATTGGTGAAACCCCTGGGGGTTTGAAATGTACACTATACCCCTAGATGAATTCCCTGAGGGGTGTAGTTTGCAAAATGGGGTGACTTGTGGGGGGGTTCCACTGTATTGGTGCTTTGGGAGTCTTGCTAATGCAACATGGCACCCACTATTCATTCCACCAAAATCTGTGCTGCCAAATCCAAAAATCACTCCTTCCCTTCTGAGTCCTGCCATGCGCCCAACTGGTATTTTTTGGTCACATGTGAGGCATTGCCGTACTCGGGAGAAATTGGGGCACAGATTTTGGGGTGCTTTGTCTCCTTCATTCCTTGTGAAAATGAAAAATTTTGAGCCAGAACTGCATTTTTGTGTAAAAAAATGTAATTTTTCATTTTCACTGCCCAGTTGTATCAAAATTGGTGAAACCCCTGGGGGTTTGAAATGTACACTATACCCCTAGATGAATTCCCTGAGGGGTGTACTTTGCAAAATGGGGTGACTTGTGGGGGGGTTCCACTGTATTGGTGCAACATAGCACCCACCATTTATTCCACCAAAATCTGTGCTGCAAAATCCAAAAATCACTCCTTCCCTTCTGAGTCCTGCCATGCGCCCAACTGGTATTTTTTGGTCACATGTGAGGCATTGCCGTACTCGGGAGAAATTGGGGCACAGATTTTGGGGTGCTTTGTCTCCTTCATTCCTTGTGAAAATGAAAAATTTTGAGCCAGAACTGCATTTTTGTGTAAAAAAATGTAATTTTTCATTTTCACTGCCCAGTTGTATCAAAATTGGTGAAACCCCTGGGGGTTTGAAATGTACACTATACCCCTAGATGAATTCCCTGAGGGGTGTACTTTGCAAAATGGGGTGACTTGTGGGGGGGTTCCACTGTATTGGTGCTTTGGGAGTCTTGCTAATGCAACATGGCACCCACCATTCATTCCACCAAAATCTGTGCTGCCAAATCCAAAAATCACTCCTTCCCTTCTGAGTCCTGCCATGCGCCCAACTGGTATTTTTTGGTCACATGTGAGGCATTGCCGTACTCGGGAGAAATTGGGGCACAGATTTTGGGGTGCTTTGTCTCCTTCATTCCTTGTGAAAATGAAAAATTTTGAGCCAGAACTGCATGTTTGTGTAAAAAAATGTAATTTTCCATTTTCACATCCTAGTTGTACCAAAATTGGTGAAACCCCTGGGGGTTTGAAATGTACACTATACCCCTAGATGAATTCCCTGAGGGGTGTAGATTGCAAAATGGGGTGACTTGTGGGGGAGGTTCCTAACTTTTAGCACTTATGGTGCCTAGAAACCTACATGGTGCCTAAAAAAAAATCTCATAAAAAGGAGGCTCCAAAATCAAGTAGGTGCTCCTTCTATTATGAAGCCTGTGGTTTGGTCAACGTGCACACTAGGGCCACATATAGGATATTTTTGAAAACAAAAGAATTGGGGGAATCAATTTTTAGTCACATTTCTCTAGTAAAATCTACTGTATTCGTTAGAAAAATGTATTAAAATTGAAACTCTGCAAAAAAAAAGAAATTTTGAAATTTCACCTACACTTTGTTTTAATTCCTGTGAAACACCTAAAGGGTTAACAAACTTCCAAACTGCTGTTTTGAATACTGTGAGGGGTGCAGTTTTTGAAATGGCATCATTTATGGGGGTGTCTCACATACAAGTCGCTCAAAGTCACATCAGAACTGAACTGGTCCCTAAAAAAATCAGTGTTTGAAATTTTCTTGAAAATTTGAGAATTTGCTAGTCATATTTGAAGCCTCCTAGTGTCCAAAAAAATGAAAAGGAAGTTGAAATAATGATTGCTACATAAAGTAGACATATGGTCTTTGTTAGTTATTAACTATTTTGAGTGGTATGATTATTTGTCTCACAAGCAGAAAATGTGACATTTTGCATATTGCTAAATTTTCCATTTTTTCACGATATTTTGGTATTTTTCACAAAAAAACACAGACTGTATCGACCAAAATTTACCACTAACTTGAAGTACAATGTGTCACGAAAAAACAATCTCAAAATCACTGGGATAAGTAAAAGCAAAAAAAAGTTATCCCCACTTAAGTGAGACATGTCAGATTTGAAAAAAAGGGCTCTGTCATGAAGGCACAAACTGGCTCTGTCATGAAGGGGTTAATATCAGCCATATATAGGACTTTCAGACAAAGAGAAGTTGATTGGTTAATATGGAAAACTTCTGTACGGTTTTCACTGCTGGATACATCGCTGCCAATAATCCAAACCACACAAACCACAGCAGAGCTACATTTGTCAAAAGCCAATTAATTTGCTAGAAGGCAGCAGAGGATACTGTATTCCAAAATAATATACCTCTCTGCCTTTTAACATTAAAAATACAGTACAGTATATTACAACAGATGGAGATGCCCAGAAGTCTACACCACAGGGCATATCTGGAAATACACACAAAGGACACAATATTGCAGATGTACAGTACCTCAATTTCAGAGGTTCCCAAATGTGCTCCTCGAGGTTCCCTAATGGTCCATGTTTTAAGTGTATCTAAGCCTGGCCGCAGGTGATTTAATTAATTAGCTGTAGTCAATTTGTTTTAACATCTGTGCTGTACCATGGATGTATTTAAAGGATGAACTCTATTTTGGAACCTCTGGTCTATTGTAAACCTGACCCTTTGTAAAATCTATCTATCTCTAGGTTTGACACTTAGCCCCAGATTGAGCTAGTTTTTGCAGTATTGTCCAGCTATATACAGCCCAACCATCTCCATATTTGCAAACAAGAGGCGTGTCTTGCAAGTGCATCATACAGAGAGGCCACGCCCCTTTTGACCAAGGCCCCATTGCTTTTGGGAGCACAAAATAATATTACATGCTGTTATAATCAGAATTAGTGGAAATGGAGAATACTGTGCAGCATGTTGAACTCTCCATTATCTGATTACGATACAGACAAATGTATTTCTGTATAACAAAGAAACACCTTCTGCAGAACACTCTCTGTGTACTTCAATTCAACCCTTTTTATGCTTTTCAGTTTTCATTTCAATTAAAAATGAAACTGCATTTATGTACAGGAAATCTGTAGAGTAAGTTAATTTGTTCTAGGTTAACCAGGAATTGTATAGATGGCAGTTGTATACAGTACTGTATGTGCATCTGACATCTTAGCTGCTGAGTAAAAACGTACTGTATCTTTGTTTTGTATATGCATTCCGAGACCATTGATCATCTTCTGCCAGCATTCCGGTGTAATGTGCTGCGGCAGGATGCATAATACCCGGGGTAGGGGAGATGGGGAAATCTCTCTTCTATTACAAATGCTCACTCGCGGATCAGAGTCCACAATACAATATGCATCATGTAATCACATAGAATAATAGTCTCTCAATCAAAGAGGAATGGCTTTTACCTTCAGCTGCACAGCTCTTGCCTGGCTGTTGTATAGGAGCCTATAAATCCCCTGCTAGTCTGATTCAAAAATCCTATATAAATGCTGCCCCTCACCTCTATCAGGGGGATTCAGTTGTTGCCATTGATGTTATTGTTATGTTGTTCCGTCCTTTTTGATTGGCTGGTAACTAGTATCCTAATAAATTCTTCTGAACACAATTATTTGACAGTGTGAGGTATGTCTATAACCAAATAATTGGAAACGATTTAGTAATTTAGGGGGGGTATTCAATGTAGGGTCACGACTGTCGGGCTGGCCTGACAGCCGTGACCATGGGGCCTTATTTTGGTTCATTCTTTCTGACAAAATCCTTCTTAGATGGGCAAAACCATGTGCACTGCAGGTGGGGCAGATGTAACATGTGCAGAGAGAATTAGATTTGGGTGGGGTTTTACTTCAAAGTGAGATCTATATTGCAGTGTAAAAATAAAGCAGTCAGTATTTTCCCTGCAAGGAAACAAAATAACTCACCCAAATCTAATTCTCTCTGCACATGTTACATCTGCCCCCCTGCAGTGCACATGGTTTTGTCCATCTAAGAAGGATTTTGTCAGAAAGAATGAACCAAAATAAGGCCCCATGTCTCGTTCTCGGTCTGCTCGACTGAGATTTTGCAGGCGCGATTCAATGTCCAGCCTGCCGAGCGCCAAGAAGAGTCTGACAAGATGGCAACACATATGCGCTGTGTGATCTGAGCTCTGCTAATTAATTGAAGCACCTGGGTGAATCTCTGCTGCAAGGAAGTTCTGTGTAACCTGACCATGCTCAGCCCTCATTGATTGAGGCACACGTGAGTATCCAGCTAATTGTGCTTCCAATAAAAGGCAGCCTCTGGCAGACAGACTTTGCCAGAGTATAGGCTCACAACCTGCTCCAGCGTCCCTTGTACTTTTACTGTGTTCCTGATCACCAGATACTGACTTTGGCTTGTTTCCTGACGGCTTATCCCTGTGTACCGTGAACCGGGGGTTACCTGTGTATGACCTCAGCCTGCCTACTGACCACTCTCCTGCCTGATCCTCGTGTACTGTACCCAGCGATTACCAGTGGATGACCTTGGCTTGCCTTCTGACTTCTCTCCTGTCTGATCCTTGTGTACTGTGCCCCGTGACCACCAGTGTACTACACGGCTAAGATGACTATGTGTAATCCTGAATCCACGCTACCTGTTTCCAAGGGGTTACCAGTGCCACATGGACCTGCATGTCCATAGCAGCGAAGCCCAAATCCCAACTGGAGGGGTCACTGGTGAACACCTATAGCGTGGTAAGACTCCGCACCCCTGTATCAGGTCTAGACAATCCCCGGCCTGGTGACCAGCAAAATGTACCTGAGATCGAGACAATATCATTGTATGACATACAATGATGTTTTACGTACCCCCTCACTATCCACGCCGAAGCGTGGCGAGCACATCGAGCCCCGCGAGAGGCGGCAGAACGCGTCCTCTGATGTTTTCATTTCCCCACTATTCACGTTGGCGTGGAGTTGAAATTATATAGTGTGGTGAGCACAGCGAGCGACCGAGCCCGAAGTGTGGTGAGCGCAGCGAGCCCCGCGAAGGGACACAGATTACTTTACATGTATTCCGCGTCCCCTCGTGGGGCTCACTGTGCTTGCCACACTATATAAAATCAACTCCTCGCTGACGTGGATAGTGGGTTGGAGGACACGCTCCGCCACCCCTCGCGGTGCTCGCTGCGCTCGCCACGCTTCGGGGTGGTGTGGATAGTGTGGGGGGGTCTAAAACATCATTGTATGTCATACAATGATATTATTGTATAGCTAATGTAATGACATCGCACACCCTATAAAATTGCATGCGAACGCATGCGATTTTGCGGGAGGTGCGATGCGATGAGATCCCCTGGGGCTGAGAGAACAGTGAATAAATTACATAGGAAAATCGCATCACATGGCCCTTAAAATGGCCCATGCGATGCGATGCAATTTTCCTACGCAGAATAGCCTACTAAGCAAATTGCTTAGTGGGCGCCATGGGGGGTTGGAATATTACTATCCCAATCCTTCACATACACAGTTATACCACAGGTTCCATCACTCACATTCACATCATTTGAAGTACATTCCATTAGAACTTACACTCCTTTCTTGCTGCGTGTTGCAGCTATCTGTCGCCTACCTGGGCAGCCAACATGATTTCTGATTTTTCTGGCTGGCTCCATCACTTCCCTTCCTCTGACATCTCAACCATCATCATGGGTGACTTCAACATTGCTATTGATAGCCCAAAATCTGCTGCTCATGCCTCCAAACTACTCTCTTTAACCTCCTCTCTCGGCCTCTCCCAATGGACTGACTCCTCTACTCATCAGGTTGGCCACTGCCTTGATCTGGTATTCACTAAGCTGTGCTCAGTATCTGAATTCCCCAATACTCCTTCCCCTCTCTCAGATCACAACCTTATCTCCTGCATGCTGTCCTCTAGTACTTCTAACTCAAAAACACCGAAATCATTTAATCCACCTCAAGTCCGCATAAATATTAATGATATTAATTTTCAAGTACTCTCCTCCTCACTGCAACAACAGCTTGCTCCTATTTCTGCATTCACTACTCCTGAAATGGCGGTATCACACCTAAACCTAACTCTCAAAACAGCCCTGGATGAAGTGGCTCCAGTTACCCACCACACTCCACGTAGGCCTAGACGCCAACCGTGGCACTCTAAATTAACAAGATACCTACAAAATATCTCACGCAAAGCTGAGCGTAAATGGTGTAAATCTCACAGTCCAATGGATTTCTTTACATATAAGACTATCTACCAGTCCTATAGTGATGCCCTGGAAACTGCCAAACAAACATATTTCCAAACTCTCATTTCTGCTCAAGCTTCTAACCCAAAACATCTTTTTAATACATTTAAATCCCTTCTCAACCCTCCCTCACCAAAGCCACCAACCACTATCCATGCACAAGATCTTGCTTCCTACTTCAGGGATAAGACTGACAAGATCAGAGATGAATTGGTATGCTCCAACTCAGTTGGTGATATGCTCAATTCCATACCTGAGCCCTCTGACGCATTTACTTCATTTGATCCCACAAATGAAGATGAAGTATCTGCACTTTTCACTTCCTCCCACTCTACTACCTCTCCTCTTGACCCTATACCCTTGCAAATAAGTAAATCTCTGTCTCCTGTGTTCATCCCAATCTTAACTAAAATCTGTAACCTCTCTTTCTCTACTGTTGTCTTTCCTTCATTGTTCAAATTCGCAGTTATTACTCCGATTGTGAAAAAAACAGAATTCTGATCCAAGCTCTCTCTCAAACTACCGTCCCATTTCTCAACTTCCATGCACCTCCAAACTACTTGAAAGACTTGCCTACACTCGCCTCACACACTTTCTTAACTCACACAACTTTTTTTTTTTTTTTAAATGATTTTTATTGTCATTATTACTTTTTTAACAATTTGTTGTAAATGTCGACAATAAAGTGTTGACAGCAACATCATAAAAAAGACAATTGAAATACAATATATATGAATGCGATATGAATGCATACGGCCACATAGAAATACTCCTTCAAGATGTTAATAAGTTGTATTATTAGAGTAATAGATATTTGAGTGCAAGTTAAATGTTACGAAATTTAATATCTATTATCAGAGTACGTCTTACATTTGCACTATGTACTCATACTCCACCACTGATGTTAGTGTACTCATTTATATATTTAAAAATTGAGAACCATGTGGTCTGTTAAGTTGAATAAATAGTAAACCGTCAGCACTATTTCCAAAAAAAATAAAAATAACAATAGACAAAGACTGGATAGATGAGGGGTAGAGAGGTGAGGAGAGAAAGGGAGGGGGGGGGGAGGGAAGGGGGATTTTGCACTGTGAGTTACTTTTTATATATATCATCTCTAAACAGTTCGTTTGTTGTTATTAAATCTCTATTATTAGACATTAAGCAAAGCAAGATTTTCAGATATTGACATTATATGGGATTAGGTCGATGGATCTAAAGTATTAATATAAAAGGACCATTTCTTATAGAAAGATTTATATCCATTGACCAAATCAATCCGAGCATAGTATCTTTCAAAATATAATATTTGCAACAATTTTTGCTTAAGCATAGAAATTTGTGGGGCAGATTTCTTGGTCCATTGGATTAGAATGCACTTCCTGGCTACTGTAAGGATGGTTATAAGTAGAGGTAGCGCTCCATTATCAATTCTGTCCATAGGCCAGTCTTGGAAGTGTAGTCCCATAAGTGCAGGAATGTTCATTGAAAAGGTAGTATTAAAAATAGATTGAAGAAAATTTAGCAACTTATTCCAAAATCTTCTCAGTTTGAAACAGTCCCACATGCAGTGCTTATAGTCTGCTATTGCCGTACCGCATTTGAGACAACTGCCATCTTCTTCCTTAACCATGTATTTCCTTCTGTGTGGGGTAATGTAGGCTCTATGCAATGATCTTAGATATACTTCTTGGAGATATGTAGATTTTAAAAAGGAGAAGGACTTTGTATATAGACAAATCAAATCTTCCTTAGTATCAATGGATGGAACATCTTGCTTCCATTTATTTAGTAAGAGATTCCACTGTTCGGTGTTAACATATGCTGTATTTATTATCAAAGCATAGAGAAACTTGATCTTATAGGATTTAGTCACTAAATAATTCAACAACATATCAATACTAGTAATTTGCGAGACCAGATTATATGTTTTGGTTTCCGGGGGAGGTGCCTTAATTGAATTTAAAAAGTGTCTTACTTTAAAAAAAAGATATACATATGAGACCTTGGCAGATCATACTGAGTCGACAAGGCATCGAAGGATGGTATGTAGCCACCTGGGTCGAATACCTTACTTGACCCGTCTATGCCCCTTACCTTCCAATTTAATAGAACTGGATTACCAATAGATGGGGGAAAAGAAGGGTTACCCCAAAGGGGGATAAATTGGGAAATGAAAGGGTTTCTATTACAAATCTTGTTCAGCGCAAGCCAAGCCGCATACGTATCTTTAAATAATATGTGTTGCTTAATATGGAGTGGGATGTTAGAAATTTTTGTTTGGACTAACGCTCCTGGTGCATAGGGGTTAAACACTGCCTCCTCTAAAGTACTATCTGTGTAAACGGATTTGTTCAGGATCCACTCACTAATATACCTGAATGACACAGCTAGAGAGTAAGCCCGTAGATCAGGGTATCCTAGTCCACCTTGCGATTTAAGAGATTTTAGTTTGTTTTTTGCAATCCTGGGCCTTTTATTTTGCCATACAAATTTCGAAAAAACTGATTCCAGTCTATTAATATCCTGTTTAGTTAATGCTAATGGGATCATTTGCATAGCATAGAACAATTTTGGAAAAATTATTGATCTAATTATGGCTATACGTCCCAATAGTGACATCGGTAGATCCCTCCAAGATTCCAACTTTATGGAAATATTTGCAATTATTGGGGAAAAATTCAGACTATATAACTGTGAAAGATTAGCTGGTATTTGAATACCTAAATATTTGAAATGCGTTGTATTAATTGTGAATGGAATTTCCGACACATTAAGTGAATCTCTATATGGCTTTCCTAGCAACAATAGGTCAGACTTGGCCATATTCACCTTATAACCTGAGAGAGCACCAAAGGACCCGATAAGGCTCAAGAGGGGGGGAATAGAAATAGTGGGGTTGGACAGAAATATTAGAGTGTCATCCACAAATAAGGAAATTTTTAGTTCTTCTGTCTTTATCCGGATTCCTGTAATATCCTTAGAGTTGCGAATTGCTATTGCAAGAGGTTCTATTGCTATAAGAAATAAAAGAGGAGAGAGAGGGCATCCCTGCCTTGTGCCTCTTTCGAGTCTGAACGGAGATGAGATTATACCATTACAGGCTACTGTAGATAGGGGGGATGAATATAATGTACGAATAGTTCTAACAAATGAAGAGGGGAAGCCAAAACGATCAAGTGTATCAAACAGATGTTGCCATAAGACCATATCAAAGGCCTTCTCCGCGTCGAGGGCCAGAACAGCCTTTGGTTCCGCCATCGACGCGGAGGAGGCCTCCGCTTCCTGAATAGCCGCCAGAACTCTGCGGATATTTGCGACTGACTGTCGGCCCGAGACAAAGCCCGTCTGATTTTTATGAATAATATTAGGCATTATAGGTTTCATTCTTTCTGCAAGTATCTTAGTGAATAATTTATAGTCGACGTTAAGCAAAGAAATTGGTCTATAAGACCCTGGTTCATTTAAGTCTCGGCCCTGTTTGGGTATCACCTTTATAATGGCATCAGAAAAATGATCAGGTAGAATTCCCCTCTCCATTATTTGGTTAAAACTTACTGTTAAAGGTTCTGTTACTTGTTCTATCATTAATTTATAAAATTCATTCGAAAAACCGTCTGGTCCTGGGGCTTTTGCCAATTTTAGTTGCTTAATGGCCCATCTAACCTCTTCCATAGAGATTGGCGCTAATAACTTTGATGAATCTAAGTCAGAAATCGTGGGAAAAGTCAAAGAAAGCCAGAAGTCCTGTGTATAATGGGAATTAGAGTTTGAGGGAGATTGGGACATCGGGTCCTCGGGGGCCCTCCCAGGAAGGGCATATAGTTTCTCATAGAAATTTTTCATGATCATCGCTATCTGATGATTAGAATCTGAGAGGGATCCAGCAGGTGTCCTCAAAGGTCTAACTACATTTTGAGTTCTAGAACCTTGCAACAGATTCGTGAGTAGTTTCCCGACTCTATTGCCAAATTTATAGAACTTTACATTTATGTTAAACAGATAATTATCGCCTTGAAGTTTGAGGTATTCATTAAAATTATTTTTTGCTGACTGGTATATTTTCCTATTTTCCACAGTGGGTCTTAGTCTGAAATCTTGGTAGGAATTTGTTAATTTTACCTGGAGATCCAGATAATTTGTCATCTGACGTCTCTTCCTTCTCGAGACATAGGCGATCATCTCACCCCTTAAAACAGCTTTTGCAGCCTGCCAGAAAAGAACAGGGTTGTCTTTTTTACACTGTTCATTCTCCTTTGCATATTGGATCCATACCTTTTGGAGTGTATCGCCCATGTCTCGAGACTGAGAAAGGTGGGATGGGAATCTCCACTGTGGCGGGGCTTTTTGTTCCTTCTGCAGAACAATATCAACCGTGATCAGGCCATGATCTGAAAGCACAGGTGGGTTAATATTGGAAGCTTTGAGAAGGGGAAGGATAGATTCAGCAATTAGCAAATAGTCTATTCTGGTCCAAGTCTTATATGTCAAGGACAAACAGGTATACTCCCTCTCTAGAGGGTTTAAACATCTCCAACTGTCAATCAGATTTAAAGATTTCAAAATATATGGTATTCCTATCTTTGGGAGTGGTTTTTGATGTTTTTGGGGGGGAGATCGGTCCATATAATGTGAGGCTATTAGGTTAAGATCACCTCCCACTATCAAGGAGCCTGGGTCATACGAATGCAGCTTGGCCAACAACCGAACAAAGAAAGACTTTTTATACTGTGTAGGGGCATAGACAGAACAGATGGTCAGCACTCTATTTTCAATTTCTACCTGGATAATGATAAAACGTCCTTCAGGATCTGCACTTTCAGAGATGATTCGGGTATTTAGGTGTGTTTTGGCTAAAATAGCCACCCCACACGATTTTGTGTTTAAGGATGCCGATCCTAATACTGACCAGTTAAGCATTTTCAATTTCTTTACCTCCTCTCTCATCAAGTGCGTCTCCTGAAGACATATTAAATCAACTTTTTGTTTATCCAGGTACATTAAAAGTCTGCGTCTCTTACAAGGAGTGTGTATACCTCTTATATTGAGAGATCCTATAGAGATCATCTTAAGTATTATAGAGGGATATAGACTCACATGTAGTCTCACAGTGCAAAGGGAGGGGGGGGGAAACACAGAAGGGAACATGTAGATACACAAGATAACACTAAATCTAAAACTAACAATGCAGCAATAAGCTTTAGAAAATATGACTTCCGTTCATATAGAAAAGCGTAAGTCACCTGTACTCCACGCTTATATATAATCTTCATACCTTAAAAGGAGGGGTCGGCTTAGCTCCTGACTCCCGTTTGCTACCCATTTAACAAACATGCATTTTACCTATGCTATAAACGCTTAACTGTAAACCGTCTGATAAAGGAACAACATATGTCATAACCTGGTGCCCTGACTGCGGAAAAAGATGGAGTTTCTCTACAATGCTAGTCAGGGTGTAGTGACACATTGATGCACAATTGAACTTCATGTGCTAGTTTCCATCTCTGAAAAAGACAAACTTTAAACTAGAACTTCAACAAGTCACATCTTAGCATTTTGGGTCATCTGCGATGCTTTCGGTCTCCAAAATGGTTAAATCATTCTTGAGATATGACTCTGCTTCATTTGGGGACAGAAAGTCTTTATATCCTGTAGCTGTAAAAATCCTCAGTCGAGCTGGGAATATCATGTGGAATCTCTTGTTATCCTTTACCAGCATAGAGCATACGTTGTTAAAAGATCTTCTAATTTTAGCTAGGTCTGGGGAATAATCTTGATATATGCGGAGTGTATTTCCCTCCCAGATCAAGGGGTTAATTTTCCTGGACGCTGTCCAGATGAGGGATTTGTGCAGATAATTCAGTACCTTTATTATTACCACTCTGGGTCTGGTGTCTGAGTTCGGTTTTAAAGCCCCAATTCTATGTACTCTCTCAAGTACAATATCTTTGCACTGTTCTTCAATATGCAATAATTTGGGGAGAGTGTCATGTACAAATCTGTCTAGTTGTGTGCCCTTTAAAGTCTCCGGCAGACCAGTTATGCGAATATTTTTGCGTCTTGAACGATTTTCAATATTCTCTACTGAGTCTGAGAGTTTTTTATTGGTGATTTTAAGGATCTTAATCTCCTTTTGTAACACGTGTATTTGATCAGTGTTATCCCCTATCTGATTCTCAGCAGTAGAGAGACGTTTTGAGTGTCCCTGGATCTGGGATGTTATTTCTGCAACAGCGTTATGCAGTAAAGGGGTTAATGTGTCCTTAATAGCTGCTACTAAGTCAGGATAGGCAATATTGACATTACTTGCCACTCTGGTATTGAGGTCCGCGTCGGGTTCCAGCTCTGAGATTGGCTTTTTAGCCACAGGGGTACCTTGGGCGTTGTCTGCTTCCAGCGCCATGCTGTGTTCTCCGCGCCGTTTTTCATGGCGTTGCGGTAATGGCGTCTGCGGCGTCTTGGAAGCGACTTTCGCGGGTGGAGACGGGCCCAGGAACTTGTCCATGGTGGCAGGACAGTGTCGTGGAGACCTGGAACGGGTTCTGCGTGGCACAGACAGCTTGCGAGTGATCTGGGATCAAACAGGTGACGGAGCTGATCGGAGGCGCTGCTCACTCCAGGATGCCGGAAGCGGAAGTCCTAACTCACACAACTTAATGGACCCGCATCAGTCAGGCTTTCGTGCCCAACACTCCACAGAGACAGCACTGACTAAAGTTGTGAATGATCTTGTCACTGCTAAGTCTAAAGGCCACTATTCACTACTAATTCTTCTAGATCTCTCTGCTGCTTTTGACACTGTTGACCATACTCTTCTCATACAAACACTACAATCCATAGGTCTAAAAGACACAGCCCTCTCTTGGTTCTCATCCTACCTATCTAACTGCTCCTTTTAGTGTTTGTTTCTCTGATTCTACCTCCTCTTCGCTACCTCTTTCAGTTGGAGTACCTCAGGGTTCAGGTTTAGGTCCTCTGCTTTTCTCAATCTATACCTCATCTCTTGGCAAACTAATCAGCTCCTTTGGATTTCAGTATCATCTGTATGCGGATGATACTCAGCTCTACCTATCCTCCCTGGACCTGTCCCTATCTGTATTGAGCCATGTCTCTGAATGCCTTTCTGCTGTTTCATCCTGGATGTCATCTCGCCACTTCAAACTTAATATCTCAAAAAACAGAATTAATTATATTTCCGCCAATAAATAGTAGTTACCAACCTGATATCTCTACTGCTGTTGAGAAGATGACAATCACTCCTACCTCTCAAGCTCGCTGCCTAGGTGTTATCGTTGACTCAGAACTTTCCTTTGTACCCCACATTCAATCTGTCTCAAAATCATGCCACATGCACCTAAAAAAACATATTTAAAATTCGCCCTTACCTTGCACAAGACACTGCAAAAACTCTAATCCATGCTCTCATCATCTCATGCATTGATTATTGCAATAGTCTCCTTTTTGCCGTTCCCCAATACAGACTCTCACCTCTACAGTCCATCATGAATGCAGCTGCAAAGCTAATCTTCCTAGCCAGACGTTCATTGTCTGCAAAGTAACTCTGCCAGTCACTTCATTGTTTACCTGTATTCTACCGTATTCAATACAAAATTATTTTACTTACACTCAAAGTCATAAACCAAACTACACCAACATACATATATTCTTTTATATCAAAATGTCATCCAACACGACCTCTATGCTCCTCTCATCCACACTCATTACTCGCCCCCAATTCTGACTGCAGGACTTTCTTCGGGCTGCACCCACTCTGTGGAATGCCCTCCCAAGCACAATAAGACTCTCCTCCCGTATCCAAACCTATAAGCGTTCCCTAAAAACTATTTTCTTCAGACAAGCTTATCAAATTCCAGAACCAGTCATAGAACCTTGCATTTTGGTGGAATCGATGCAATAAAGAATACAGTATCTATCTTTATGTATCAATACCTATTTCCCTATAGATTGTAAGTTGCGAGCAGGGCCCTCCTACATTTTGACTGTCTGTATATACCCTGTTTGTTGTATCACTGTCCCCTTTGTAAAGCAACAAAACAAAAAGATGGGAGTGGGCAGCGCTAATATAAGTGCTGTTGATGTGCAATATTGGGCAGAAAAAATGAAATAAAAATGAAAGATTGGTAGATCTATCACAGTTTTAATACAATTACTAAAATATGAAGCCAGAAGATAGGGCTAAAAACAATTGACGATAATAAATGAGAACGATAAAATTGTTATCTCACCAAACCGAACCACATGGAGGTCAGGCCCAGGAAGTCCCAAATGTCCAGGGGGTGTGCACTGGTGTCATACACTTGTTGGTGGGGATGAAATGGAATGTCCAAATGATGGTGCTGGTATGTTCCCAAACTGCAATATGGAGGGAGGGCACAGAGATGTGGATGCCAGGAGTGGCCCAAGATGGCACGAATCACCAACTCCTGTCGCCGGATGTTGTAGGCGTAGTGTCCTCGACCTCTACTATTGTTGCAGAGATATTTGTAATCCAGTGGATGGGATAAGTGGGGGGCCAGTAACCTGGTGATGGGCCTTCCGGGCAATAAGTAGGACAATTTCCTCAGGGTGGTTCACCTAAATAGGTGGTGGGGTAGGTGAGGCAGAAATCCTTAGGATTTCTGCCTCACCTACCCCACCACCTATTTAGGTGAACCACCCTGAGGAAATTGTCCTACTTATTGCCCGGAAGGCCCATCACCAGGTTACTGGCCCCCCACTTATCCCATCCACTGGATTACAAATATCTCTGCAACAATAGTAGAGGTCGAGGACACTACGCCTACAACATCCGGCGACAGGAGTTGGTGATTCGTGCCATCTTGGGCCACTCCTGGCATCCACATCTCTGTGCCCTCCCTCCATATTGCAGTTTGGGAACATACCAGCACCATCATTTGGACATTCCATTTCATCCCCACCAACAAGTGTATGACACCAGTGCACACCCCCTGGACATTTGGGACTTCCTGGGCCTGACCTCCATGTGGTTCGGTTTGGTGAGATAACAATTTTATCGTTCTCATTTATTATCGTCAATTGTTTTTAGCCCTATCTTCTGGCTTCATATTTTAGTAATTGTATTAAAACTGTGATAGATCTACCAATCTTTCATTTTTATTTCATTTTTTCTGCCCAATATTGCACATCAACAGCACTTATATTAGCGCTGCCCACTCCCATCTTTTTGTTTTTTGTTGCTTACCATTCTGCACAGGACTAACTACCCTGTCCCAGGGCAGCTGCTCAGGAAAACTACTCAGTCAGGCGCACCTGACCCCGAATCACCTAGTGTGATCCGGGTTCATTCTCTTTTTTCCCCTTTGTAAAGCGCAACGGAATATGCTGCGCTATATAAGAAACTAATCATAAATAGATAAATAAATAAATAAAAAAAATAATACACAAGTACTGAATGAGGTTTACACAAAGGAGCCATCTTGTTGGAGACTGCGAATTAGAACACTCTACATATTACAGTTTACTCAAATCCACAAAGTCATACACTAATTGGTGAGTCCATGCCTGGCCCTGCCCACAGGGACAGGGACAGGCAATTTATGGTGTGAAATGCCTGACCCTGCCCCCAAACAGTCATCTACATCTGCTCTCTTGCCTTCTCCCAGAGAGAAGTGGCCAAGTAGGTCCCATACTGTATGTCTTATCTATTGCAGTCAACTATGAGTCAGGCCACATCTACAGACAAAGGCAAATTCCGCCTTCTCTTCGGCACCAGAATGATCTTTAAATCTCGAGTGACTCAGACGATTTGCTTAATAGCTTAAAACCCAGCTCTGGCCGATAAGCCGCACACAGAAGCTATATTGGCATGTGGCAAGTGAGATCACCGAGGGGAAAAAGCATTATCCCAGCCACACTTGTGTACAGCATTTCTTTTGTGTGTTGAATTTTCATCGCTCTGTGGGTTGTCTCCAATTCTACATAATACCAGAGCATGAATATAGCAATAATCACGCTGTAAAAGCTGCTATTTAGGGACACTTACTACCCATGGCAAGATGCATTGCATTTTCAGAGCAATAAGTGTCACTCTGTCTCATTGCACAATAAAAAAAAAAACATAAAAAAAAATTGTGTTTTTTTATTTTTTTATTTTTTTGAGCCGTGAGTCAAGAAAATGATTTTCCACCAAGTCTGAAACATAATAATAACAACAACCTATAGGGGGGATAAAAGAGAAGCAAAATCACTATTTAACTGCATTTGAAATCTCTGTCAGCTGAGTCATTCCGGGAGATAAGAGAGATCCTTTGTTCTAGACGAGACTCTTGTTCTGCGCTACTGATCCTGCAGTGGGATACAACTTTCATTTGGAAGATATGCTTTTGTATATTGAATGTACAGTATAGAAGAAGGTACACCTATTCATTTTACAGACTGGAGAACGATGGTATGTGAGGAGGATAAGTTTGTTTACAGTTGCATGCCAATTGTATGTTTATGTCCATTCCTTTCGGCTGGCTTTGACTTGAAGGCATCTACAACCACTTTTGTGACCAGAAGCCAGGGACAGAGTAAAGACTCTAAATCAGCTCTGGTGCTCTAGGGGGTGTAGTCAAATCTCATTGGGTCATGCCATGATTTACCGGCATCCCTCCTCCCCATGTTCTCCTCCTCCAGTGTTTGCACTTAATGTCACGTGATCATGCCTGATGTTATCAGTGAGGAGCACCGTGAAAAGGGAGGTTATGTAGGTCCCAATGCCCTGCTTTTCCTGGGGGCCCATAATGGTATTAAGATGGCCCTCATGGGGGTAACTAATTGGATAGATGGCTGTCATGGTAGACTTTGAGTTTTCTCAGTCAAATTAACTATCATTTAACTATTGCCTCACCCTACGGTATGTGGACATTAAAATTAAGATAATCTAAATGTAACTCTGGGCGGCAATGGAGTCATCTGCCGTCGTGCTCCTGCTCCCAAGGGGGCAACTCTCCTCCCCTGCCAGTTTGAATCAGTTAACTGAAAGCCATCGATATCGCTTCTGTGGCTGACTCTCTGAAAGGATTCTGGGAGTATCCCCGGCAACCTAACTCCGTTGCCTCTGGCTGGGATCGACGGACGTGTGCTGGGCTAGGCTTCACCTGGGCCCGTCTCGGCTGAAGGGCGAATTAGGTCCGCCCCACTCCGCTACAGGCAGGTCTTAGGAAAAGACAACACGTCCGTCGAGGCCAGGAGAGAGCAAGGGGACAAGCTAGCTAAACCCCAGAACCGGGGAACTCCCAGAAACCCCAGGGAAGCTACTAGGCTCAGCGGGTGACACAAACTGGCAATAATGCTTGTGAGATGTGATATAAAGAAATGGCAACAATGCTCGTGAGATGTTATATAAAGATATGGCAACAATGCTTATGAGATGTTATATAAGGAAATGGCAACAATGCTTGTGAGATGTTATATAAAGAAATGGCAACAATGCCCAGAAGAAGATATCACAAAATGGCAACAATGCTGATAAGATATAATAAAGAGAAATGGTATTAATGCTGACTGAGATGCACAATAACAAAGAATGCCAAACTGCAGGAGGAGAAACACAGGGTAACCCCTGACTTATCTGGGGAGATGAGGGAGTCCCAGACAAGCCCCTGCAGACTTCTTTGAGGATGAAGAATCTCACAGCGGGGCACACCAACTGAATCCCAGGCACGGCAGGACAAACCAGGCAAGGCAGAGCAGGCAGGCAACGACAGAGGTACTTCCGACAAGGACCAGGAACACGATCTTAGCACAGAGCTGAAAGAACGCTATAACCGGCGTCAGTCTGAGAGAGACGCCGGCTTATATTTGAATCTGCCGCCCCCTTGAGTGACATCACATCCGATCTGTCCTGCAGAGTCTTCCCCCTGCAGAGACGGCCGCAGCGGAAGTTCGGGGCGTTGCCTAGCAACGTCCCCGAAGCCTCCCAGTGACGTGTACCTGGAAGATGGCCGCCGTCCTAGCAGCGCAGACGCTGCCGAAAGATTAGGACGGCGGCGACGCACGGAACGGCGTCTAACACTCTCACTCCTAACATCTTTTTTTGCAAGTGTCACACCCTGTATTAGAACCCATGACCTGTCTTACTGGAGACAGACACCTTACTGATTGAGCTATTTGGGGGGCACCAATATTTATATTGCCTCCGGGCAGCTGGGACGAACTAACTCCGCTGACTAGAATTACTGTATAGCCAGAATAGCTAAGAACCAGAGTTGAGTAAAGTAGGTGCTGTATTAGAAACCAAAGTCTATAGAATGTGAATACAATCCAGCACAAGGAGTTCCTGGTGGAGTGACATTTGCCTGATAAATGGTCAAGATGAAGATGAATTTAATGGGATAGCTGAAACCCTCATTACACAAAATACCCACAGACAGACATGAAAAGCACTATGCTGATGTTGAAGTACAGAAGAATGAAAGACAGAGAAAAGCCCGAAGACCTTGGGAAACAGTTTGGAAGGGTTGATTATGAAGGGATTTCTATGTATTACTATTTACAGATGCAATACAAAAATGACAGGTCGAATCTGATTGGTGGATATGGGCAACACCCCAACTTTTCAATTTTGAAGCTTTAAAGAACTTGCGCCTCGGTGTCTTCTATAGAATTATTTGTTAGCAAAAATGTAAAAAAGCTGATGATTTAATGTAATGACTAATTATTCATGTTTTGCTTTATGAAGCATGCAAATTCTGTTTTACAGTTGTTTATAATTGGGGATTATTAATATATACCCATATAATTGTTTAATTCAATTATCTGACAAAATAAAAGAAACAAAGAACACAATAAACAAGTATTTCTTGCTTTGGCCTCATTAGAATCTATCCACGGTTCCTCCCGCAAACATCAATACCCTTCAAACTTAAGCAAGTCCAAGATGCAAAGAGGAAGAAACATCATATCATGCCACTTAATTAAAAGCAGAAAGTGTTTTGTGGGAGCAAATTAAATAGAGATTCCTAACATGACCGTCTTTTTCATTTGACAATTTCAAACAATTTCATACATTTGCATATTTTATTAAATGCCACAAGCAAATGATTTTGCATTAGCTGTTCCGTTATTGCACATTACAAGGCGCGAGAGCGTCTCTTTGTGCACAAGGATAGATAAAATTCCCCTGACATTCACAAAGCAATAGAACCATGTTCCCAGCTTTAATTTTTCATAAACTCTGGAACATACTGAGATTAAAAGCTTTTTTAGAACTTGTTTTCACACTCAGAGGTCTAGTAAGGAAAATATAAAGGCACTCCAATGTATTATTGAATATAAAATATATATATATGACCACAATGGGGGTCTAATTTGGCCCCAGCATAAGAGAATGTCTACATGGCCAAGCATCAAGAAACATACTGTGACAGGGTCACTGGTATAGTGATGGAAGGCAGGTATATTTACCCCGGGTTTGTGACATACAGTATGTGATTTAAAAAACCCCAGGAGATTTGCTGGTTCTTTTGTGAGACATTGGGTTCTTTATAAGAACCAGTATAGGGTCCTGGGGTTGGATGGTTGAAGAGAGGGAGGGTTCACCATCCATTAGGCCAAGTTTGGGTCTTTGGGCTGGTAGCCTCAGAGAAAGCTAATCAGTATGTCCAGCTGTGGGGGTTTTGTGAAAAGGCTGCCAGACCAGGAGTTAGAAGTTGCTGCCTGGGGAAAGGAGACACTATGCAGTTCTCTATGAGGGAGAAAGCCTGCTACTTCTCAATGCTACAAACTGTGACTGTTATGCTACTACTATTATTTTGTAGTGCGCTAGGAGGTTATCATTTGTGTAGTTAGAGCCAGACGGCAAAGATTTATTTTGATGCTTTATTTAGGTTTAGTTTGATTCACTAATAAAACTGGTTGAGGCCAGTTGCACCAATGTACTGGACAGATGTATGACCTTTCAGTTGCTGCATATAGCCCAGGAGATGGTACCTGTTTCCTCTGACCCTCTAACAACACATATGGTTTTTTCAATGTATGGTTCTTGAACCAAGTGGGTTGGCTACCCCAATATGATTCACTAGTCATGAATGGATTTATGGGATGTGATTGGATATAAGGTGGGCTCCAAAAAAAATACCAGACTTTACAAGAAAGCAACAGATCGGAATTCTTTATTGCAGACAACAGCTCTCAAGGATGGATGGACAATCTCTCAGTTTATGACAGTGCTCAGGACAACCTCAGACCCTGGTATGGTCCAAATATCAGAGATAAGGGAGAGATTTGTGGGTACCCCCAAGGACTGCGCATAAGAGATGGAAACTATTGTGATCATTATTATTATCCAATGGACTTTCAAAGACAGATTCATACACAAAAAGTAATTGGAAGATGTCAGGTTGGTGTTTTAGGAAGGTACAGCATCCGTTCCCCCGGAATGGCATAAATGCAGTCAGATGCTTACTTTAACTGCACCAATGCTAACTGCCGTCTGTGCCAGAAACTCCATAACCAGTGAGCCCTCCACTAGAAGATGGTAATAATGACATCATCAATGACATAATAACACTAGCAAGCTTCCATGCTTACGGCTAAAACA
This sequence comes from Crinia signifera, assembly GCF_055691185.1. Lineage (NCBI taxonomy): Eukaryota > Metazoa > Chordata > Amphibia > Anura > Myobatrachidae > Crinia > Crinia signifera. Next base: position 30,251,397 of record NC_139217.1, read on the forward strand.
ACAATTATTACAATTCGTGTCGGCAGGTGGGACAGTACTATTAAACTACAATAAAGTTACTGTACATACTGTAGTATCATATATGAATCACACTGCCTCTATCTACAGTATACAGTAACTAATGCTAGAAGATATACAGTGTACATTTTGGTAAATAAACAGTAGAGAAATGACATGGAAAATAAAGTTGTCAAATTCAAATAAATAAATGAGAAAAAATGGAAAGTAAGTAGAAAAAAGAAGAGACGAAACAAAACACAAAAATTAGACCTTTAACTTGGGGGTTATTCAGACCTCCCCACAGTTGTGTGAATTTGCACAGCGTCCAATTATGAAATGACTACGCATGCCTACGGATTGTAGTGTGCATGCGATAGGCCGAACAGCGATTAAATCCAGCGTCTTTTTTTTATTGCTGGCTGTAAACAAGCTGATTGCGTTTGAGGGTGGGAACCGGCTGTTACCTGGGAGTGTCAGGAATCCCCATGTGTTTTCAGGGTGGGTAGGTAATGTCAGATCTGTTTCCCAACAGCCTGTTTGCATTGCAGCCGTCGAGTAAGTCCCGGTGGATTGTGAATACATTTGCAGCTACACTTCAATAGGCGTGGTTTTTGCAAGCCACTCGCAGCCTTGTACAATGTAGGATTTCACTACGGTGGGGCGATGGCTGTTTGATCGCAGGGCTCAACAATTGTCGTTAAGGTGCATTTACAGTTCGTGTTTTCCAGGACACCTGCGGATTTGTGGAATGTGAAAGGACCAAGAGAGCCCAGCCAGGGAGCAAGAGGTCCTGACCCCTGGGGAGCAGGAGAGTCCGGCCACCGGGGAGCAGGAGATTCCGGCCACCGGGGAGCAGGAGAGTCCAGCCACCAGGGAGCAGGAAAGCACATTGATCTCCCTCCCCTCAATCCCTCTCCTACCTCCCTCTTCTCCCCTCTCCTCCTTTTCTCTCCCCTATCCTCTCCCCCCTATCCTCTTCCCCTCCTCTCCTACCTCACTTCTCCCCTATCCTCTCCCCCCTCTCTCTGCCCCTCCATCTCCTCTTCCCCTTTCCCCTTTCCCTTCACCTCTCCTCTTTCCTGACTGACGGCACCCCGACTGCCAGAATTGCGACTGTATCCCTCTGCAAGTTTAACATCTCTACATATAGCAAACATTTAATATTAGTGTATTTTGGACTTGATTAATCTTTGATCAGATATGCTAAGATGGTTGTAGCAGTTTATCATATGCAATTATTAAGCAATGCACATGCTAAAGGAAGTGCATACCTACCCCTTCCTACATACCCCGTCCCCTGCCTGCATACCACCCCCTGCCTGCATACCACTTCCTGCCTGCACACCACCTCTTGCCTGCATACCGCCTCCTGCCTACACACCACCTCCTGCCTGCACACCACCTCCTACCTGCATACCACCTCCTGCCTGCACACCACCTCCTGCCTGCATACCACCCCCTGCCTGCATACCACTTCCTGCCTGCACACCACCTCTTGCCTGCATACCGCCTCCTGCCTACACACCACCTCCTGCCTGCACACCACCTCCTGCCTGCATACCACCTCCTGCCTGCATACCACCTCCTGCCTGCATACCACCTCCTGCCTGCACACCACCTCCTGCCTGCATACCACCTCCTACCTGCACACCACCTCCTGCCTACACACCACCTCCTGCCTGCATACCACCTCCTGCTTGCACACCACCTCCTGCCTGAATATCATCCCTGCCTGCATACCACCCCCTGCCTGCATACCACCCCTTGCCTGCATACCACCCCCTGCCTGCATACCACCTCCTGCCTGCACACCACCTCCTGCCTGCCCACTACCCCCTGCCTACACACCACCTCCTGCCTGCATACCACCTCCTGCCTGCACACCACCTCCTGCCTGCACACCACCTCCTGCCTGCACACCACCTCCTGCCTGCATATCATCCCTGCCTGCACACAACCCCCTGCCTGCATACCACCCCCTGCCTGCATACCACCCCTTCCATGTCACCCACTGCTTGCATATCACCTCCTGCCTACATATCATCCCTGGCTGCACACAACCCCTTTCATACCACCCACTGCCTGCAAATCACTGCCTGCCTGCATTTGCAATTGCATTAAACTGCAATCACAGTCTAGAGGAACATTGTAACATTTGGTTGCAGTGTTCCTCTGCGGATACAGCCTGAGTAAGTCTAACCTTACTCAGACTGCCTGTTACACCCCAGCTCAAGTGGCCAAGGAAACTGTGCTTTGCGACGCACTCCTTGGGCCATTCCCGGAAAACGATGGGCACCTCTGGCACTCCCAACAAACACCTCTGTCTCTCAATCAAGCAGAAGATTTTGCTGTTCTGAGGCGTGATCGCAGGACCCATCCTGTACATATACAGAAAGGGTCCTGCATACAGGCAAAATGAAAAACATTGGGAATACTGCGGGTAGGATCACTTATGCGATCCAACCTGAATTAGCCCCTTTGTCTTTAAGCAGAATGCGGTTGACTTTGACTGGAGTGGCAGTTATTATTTACCGTAAGATGAGAACGCCGCTGGCATTCTATACTGTATTTATACTGTATCCATTTTAAATGCATGATTTATTCCCGGACATAAAACTTTCATACGTGGTTTATATTTTTGTATTTTGTTCCGCTTTAAGTCTACAGTGTGAGAATCATTTCAGTTATCCAAAGGAATTTGCCTTGTCCACATTTCCCACAGTGAATAAATTAGTATTCTAAACCGAAGATTGAAATTCTAAATTATGGAAATGGAGGTCACTCTAAGGAAAAGCGTTCCACCAATTATTTCTACAACACTCACATGAAATGCATGATTTATTGTTTCACTTCCTTCCATGTGACTTGACAAGGCTCTGCTTCGTTATGAGAAACCGGAGTTTGGATCCCGTCATACCCCGGTAACCTTACAAATCAACACTATTCAGAATGACTTAAGAGACTGATGCAATCTTTCAGAAGGCAGCTGGAAGACGGGATATTATAGCGCCGTTGTAACGGTGTCTTCTTAGTGACCTTGCCTGCATAAATAAAGGAGGATATTTTAGCATTCAGCTTTTAGTTTAGACATCTCACCTGATTTCCCGGATATATCGTGGCTGGTACAAATCATCTGCGTTGTTATCGTGTAATGTTTACATGACTTGAAGGTGCGTCAGGATGTGACCGCACGAAAGACAAAATGAATCCATAAAGTTGGGATAATATATATATAAAAGAACAGGACACATCCTCACAGAGTACTGCTACATTAAAGAGTATATAATATGATATGGGAGGATTTTAGCAACGAGCAGTTTAGCAGGGCCTGATTTGCCAACTGGCAAATGCAGGTGGGCCAATGGCTTGTTGGGCAGGTCCGGCCACTCAGAGAGTGCCGAGCAGTTCAGTCTTGCAACTCAGTTTATCCACCTTCCTGTCCATGGCAGGTGACTCATACCATGCCCGGGACTAGGTAAAATCGGGAACTGGAATTGACCCAAGAATGCCTGACCAGCCAGGCTCCATTCATCAAACTGCCATTCCAAAGCTTGTAATGTCCTGTCCATGGGGTTCCTGTCTGTGGGGTGTCCCATCAGGTGTGGATACCTGTGACAGCTTATACCTAGAAGATGGGGAAGGAGAGGTTACAGCCTCCACGGTTGGTCAGGACTTTTCCGGTTTTTACTACATCCCTGGACATCTCAAAGAAATGATTTGGGATTTTGGGACACAAACCCTAAGTCTAGCAGGATTTAAACCTGGGATATATAGCAACCATACAATACATTTTCAGTCTGACAGTCTTTGCATGTATATAATTGAGTAAATTAATAGGTACTCTAAAGCCTTATTGTCACCTCTGGTCAGTAATAATGATGGGGAATGGCCAAATCCTAAAGGTGTGGTCATGCTCACCAAATAATAAATAAATACTTCTAAATTCTTAACTCCGGCAAACACCTTATCCCTTTGTGACCTATTGTACAATGTCACTGGTAAAGTAGATGAATAAGTCCATAAGAAAAATGCAAAAAGAAAAAAGGATGGTTTAGTTAGTTATTTCCTTTTATTTTTTTTGTACATTAATCATTATAGCTCATACACCAAACATTTGTTCTTCTGTAATTCAATGGTTTGATACTCACTCATTCACCGTATTTTTGTGCATTTTTGTACTCAATACATTTTCTCATTACAGTATGTCCATTTAAATGAACAAGGGGTCATAAAGGGTTAATCAATAACGGCTTTGCAATCATTAAACAGCTGATTTATCTTATGGTAACTCTGTATTTGAATCACCCCCCAATGTTACAATACCAATTGCAAAGAGGCTCAATTTATGAAGTGTAGAAATGTGTCATGTAATCATCTTGGGACCTACATATACCTAACAATGGGATTCCAGAAAAGCTGAAGATGTATTGCTGAATCCCCGTCAGGTCAAACTTATATGCACATGCATGTACACAGGGCCCGCATACTGAAGTGGGTGTGTCCAAATCCAGGAGTCTGGGTGTGTTAACGATGCACAGGAGTGTGCATTGTTAATGATCATACACACATTTCCTGTTTTGTTTTTTTTAAGAAAAATGCCCATTTGAGTGATATCTTTTTAAAAAGCAGGTAGTGTGTATGGAGTTTAAGATTACCCAACTGCTCTCATAGGAAAAATGGGAAAGCAGTTGCACCCTTTAAACATTACTAATCAGAATTGTAATACATTTGTCACGTCTGTGGATTGAACTGGATCAGTTTGGGTGACTTGCGCTGGGGCTGGAATGAAGTGGAAGCTTGAGGCTTTAACCCCTTCCTGACACAGCATGTTTTTGCCTTCCTGACAGAGCCCTTTTTTTCAAATCTGACATGTATCACTTAAGTGGGGATAACTTTTTTTTGCTTTTACTTATCCCAGTGATTTTGAGATTGTTTTCTCATGACACATTGTACTTCAAATTAGTGGTAAATTTGGGTCGATACAGTCTGTGTTTTTTTGTGAAAAATACCAAAATGTCGTAAAAAAATGGAACATTTAGCAATTTGCAAAATGTTAAATTTTCTGCTTGTGAGACAAATAATCATACCACTCAAAATAGTTAATAACTAACATAGACCATATGTCTACTTTATGTTTCCATCATTATTTCAACTTCCTTTTAATTTTTTTGGACACTAGGAGGCTTACAATATGAATAGCAAATTCTCAAATTTTCAAGAAAATTTCAAACACTGATTTTTTTAGGGACCAGTTCAGTTCTGATGTGACTTTGAGGGACTTGTATGTGAGACACCCCCATAAATGATGCCATTTCAAAAACTGCACCCCTCACAGTATTCAAAACAGCATTTTGGAAGTTTGTTAACCCTTTAGGTGTTTCACAGGAATTAAAACAACGTGTAGGTGAAATTTCAAAATTTCATTTTTTTTGCAGATTTGCAATTTTAATACATTTTTCTAAGGAACACAGTAGATTTTACTAGAGAAATGTGACTAAAAATTGATTTTCCCAATTCTTTTGTTTTCATAAATATCCTATATGTGGCCCTAGTGTGCACGTTGACCAAACTACAGGCTTCATAATAGAAGGAGCACCTACTTGATTTTGGAGCCTCCTTTTTATGAGATTATTTTTTAGGCACCATGTAGGTTTCTAGGCACCATAAGATGCTAAAATTTAGGAACCCCCCCACAAGTGACCCCATTTTGCAAACTACACCCCTCAGGGAATTCATCTAGGGGTATAGTGTACATTTCAAACCCCCAGGGGTTTCACCAATTGTGGTACAACTGGGCAGTGAAAATGAAAAATTAAATTTTTTACACAAAAATGCAGTTCTGGCTCAAAATTTTTCATTTTCACAAGGAATGAAGGAGACAAAGCACCCCAAAATCTGTGCCCCAATTTCTCCCGAGTACGGCAATGCCTCACATGTGACCAAAAAATACCATTTGGGTGCATGGCAGGACTCAGAAGGGAAGGAGTGATTTTGGGATTTTGCAGCTCAGATTCTGGTGGAATGTTGGTGGGTGCTATGTCGCATTAGCAAGACCCCCCAAGCACCAATACAGTGGAACCCCCCCACAAGTGACCCCATTTTGCAAACTACACCCCTCAGGGAATTCATCTAGGGGTATAGTGTACATTTCATACCCCCAGGGGTTTCACCAATTTTGATACAACTGGGCTGTGCAAATGAAAAATTACATTTTTTACACAAAAATGCAGTTCTGGCTCAAAATTTTTCATTTTCACAAGGAATGAAGGAGACAAAGCACCTCAAAATCTGTGCCCCAATTTCTCCAGAGTACGGCAATGCCTCACATGTGACCAAAAAATGCCATTTGGGTGCATGGCAGGACTCAGAAGGGAAGGAGTGATTTTGGGATTTTGCAGCTCAGATTCTGGTGGAATGTTGGTGGGTGCTATGTCGCATTAGCAAGACCCCCCAAGCACCAATACAGTGGAACCCCCCCACAAGTGACCCCATTTTGCAAACTACACCCCTCAGGGAATTCATCTAGGGGTATAGTGTACATTTCATACCCCCAGGGGTTTCACCAATTTTGATACAACTGGGCTGTGCAAATGAAAAATTACATTTTTTACACAAAAATGCAGTTCTGGCTCAAAATTTTTCATTTTCACAAGGAATGAAGGAGACAAAGCACCCCAAAATCTGTGCCCCAATTTCTCCCGAGTACGGCAATGCCTCACATGTGACCAAAAAATACCATTTGGGTGCATGGCAGGACTCAGAAGGGAAGGAGTGATTTTGGGATTTTGCAGCTCAGATTCTGGTGGAATGTTGGTGGGTGCTATGTCGCATTAGCAAGACCCCCCAAGCACCAATACAGTGGAACCCCCCCACAAGTGACCCCATTTTGCAAACTACACCCCTCAGGGAATTCATCTAGGGGTATAGTGTACATTTCATACCCCCAGGGGTTTCACCAATTTTGATACAACTGGGCTGTGCAAATGAAAAATTACATTTTTTACACAAAAATGCAGTTCTGGCTCAAAATTTTTCATTTTCACAAGGAATGAAGGAGACAAAGCACCACAAAATCTGTGCCCCAATTTCTCCCGAGTACGGCAATGCCTCACATGTGACCAAAAAATACCATTTGGGTGCATGGCAGGACTCAGAAGGGAAGGAGTGATTTTGGGATTTTGCAGCTCAGATTCTGGTGGAATGTTGGTGGGTGCTATGTCGCATTAGCAAGACCCCCCAAGCACCAATACAGTGGAACCCCCCCACAAGTGACCCCATTTTGCAAACTACACCCCTCAGGGAATTCATCTAGGGGTATAGTGTACATTTCATACCCCCAGGGGTTTCACCAATTTTGATACAACTGGGCTGTGCAAATGAAAAATTACATTTTTTTACACAAAAATGCAGTTCTGGCTCAAAATTTTTCATTTTCAGAAGGTATGAAGGAGAAAAAGCACCCCAAAATCTGTGCCCCAATTTCTCCCGAGTACGGCAATGCCTCATGTGTGACCAAAAAGTGGCAGGACTCAGAAGGGAAGGAGTGATATTTGGATTTTGCAGCACAAATTCTGGTGGAATGTTGGTGGGTGCTATGTCGCATTAGCAAGACCCCCAAAGCACCAATACAGTGGAACCCCCCCACAAGTGACCCCATTTTGCAAACTACACCCCTCAGGGAATTCATCTAGGGGTATAGTGTACATTTCAAACCCCCAGGGGTTTCACCAATTTTGATACAACTGGGCAGTGAAAATGAAAAATTACATTTTTTTACACAAAAATGCAGTTCTGGCTCAAAATTTTTCATTTTCAGAAGGTATGAAGGAGAGAAAGCACCCCAAAATCTGTGCCCCAATTTCTCCCGAGTACGGCAATGCCTCACATGTGACCAAAAAATACCAGTTGGGTGCATGGCAGGACTCAGAAGGGAAGGAGTGATTTTTGGATTTTGCGGCTCAGATTCTGGTGGAATGAATGGTGGGTGCTATGTGGCATTAGCAAGACCCCCGAAGCACGGTGAAATTATGAACCTAATAATCCATAGATGTGTGGTATATTTTAAAACACTCCTTTATACATAGGCCGGGTTTGTCGGGGCAAGTGTCACACTGGAAAATAGTTTGCTTTCTTATTCCCTTTTTATAGCAAACTTTGCACCTTTTTTGTGTCCTGCCCTTTTTTCCAGTGGAGGGGATTTCATCAGGAAAATGCTGCCCTGGTACAATACGGGGGCCAGTACTAGAAGTACTGGGGCCCTCTGCCTGCTGGTTCCCAAATATTAGGCCCTTTATGACTTCCTCTTGAAAGTGCATAAATGTCCCCCTCTGGCTGGTAGAACGGAATAGCACGTAAGCGTTATACAGTGCCATCTGGATGATATACACGGCCAGCTTCTTGTACCAGATTTTTGTTTTCCGCAGGGCACTGTACGGCTTCAGTACCTGATCTGAAAGATCCACTCTGCCCATGTACCTATTGTAATCCAGGATACAATTAGGTTTTGAGGTGTGGGTACTGGTACCTCGTACAGGGACGGAGGTGGTACTGTCTCCGTGAATTGTTGTCAGTATAAGGTCATCCCTCTTGTCCTTATATTTGACCAACAACATATTTTCGGTGCATATTCCCCTGCTTTCACCCCTTCTCATTACTTGGGCAATGTGCGTTTTTGGGGGGCCTCTTTGGTTCTTGCGCACAGTACCGCAAGCTGCTGTACCTCTTGAACCAAGGGCCTTAAACAGGGGGATGCTGGTGTAAAAGTTATCCACATAGAGGTGATAACCTTTATCCAGGAAGGGGTGCACTAAATCCCAGACAATTTTTCCACTAACACCTACGAGGGAGGGGGGGCATTCTGGCGGTTCAATTCTTGAATCCTTCCCTTCATATACCCTAAACCTGTGAGTGTACCCTGAGGTGCTTTCACACAGCTTATACATTTTTATGCCATACCTTGCCCTCTTACTGGGAAGGTACTGGCGGAATTTAACCCTTCCTTTAAAATGTATAAGGGACTCGTCTATGCAAATGAATTTATCTGGGATGTACATCTCTTCAAATTTGGCACTGAAGTGATCAATGACCGGCCTGACTTTGAATAGCCGGTCAAAGGTGGGATCATCTCTGGTTGGGCACTGTGCATTATCGTTGTAATGCAAAAATTTAAAGATTAACTCAAAACGAGTCCGGGTCATGGCCATACGGTAAAGTGGGGTGCTGTACAGAACATCTGTACTCCAATATTGCCTAATTTCTGGCTTTTTTACTATGCCCATATGAAACACCAGACCCCAAAACGTCATCATCTCTACTGCATCTACAGGGGTCCACCTAGCAAATGATGACGTGGGGTTTTGAGCAATAAACTGCTGGGCATATAAATTAGTTTGGTCCACCATTAAATTTATAAAATCATCAGAGAAAAATAATTTGAAAAAGTCAATTTCTCTGAGACCTGTGGAATCAAATTGGATTCCTGGCATGGCCAAAAACTCAGGAACCTGGGGCTCAAAATTGTCTGGTGGTGGGGTCCATACGAGATCAATTATTGGGGGGGGGGTCTCAGCTGCTCTACGGGGGCGTCTTTGAGGGGGTCCCTCATCACTAGAGGAGGAAGAGGAGCTTAAGATGAATCCTTCAAATTCCCCGCTTGCCTCACTGGCTGTGTCAGAGTCACAGGCATATGCCTCCTCCGCTGAATACATTCTTCTGGATGACTGGGATGACATTTGGGATGACATTTGGGATGCCATTTTTATTTTTGTGTTTCTGGTAGTGAAATGTTTCAACACGTGTATAGTGTAGGGGGGGTACAAACTTTATTTCAACCAGGGGGGTATGTAGTGTGTAGTGTGTATGTAGTGCAGAAAAAAAAATACTTTATACAAGAATTTGATCCCAATAAAAAAAAAAAAAATAATTGATGGGGTTAAAAAAAAAATTGAAAGGGTTAAAAAAAAAAAAAAGGTCCTGCGCCAAAAATTGAGCACAGATGTTGGTCAGTAACGTCCGTCACTGAACATCGCTCAAAGGCAACAGGAATTTGATCAAATTTAAAAAAAAAAAAAAAAAAAAAAATAGATCAACCCTGTGCCGAAAAAGCTGATCAGTGATGTACGTCACTGATCAGCGCACAGTGGCCACAGGACACCCACAAAATCACAGTGTGTGTAAAAAAAAAATTAAAAAAAGACCCCACAGCACCCTCAAAAAAAAAAAAAGGTGATCACTGATGCGACACTGATTACCAGTGAGGGGCAGCAGGTGCACAACCTTTGGTGCAACTGACAGTGCAACTGACAGTGCAACTGGCAGCAACTGACAGGTATATATAAAAAAAAAAACCTCTGCACCCCCAAAAAGTTGCTGATCACCTCAGATATAGTGATCAGCACAAAAGGCGGGGGCAGCAGACACAAAATATAGCACTCTCTATCACTCTCTGTCACTATCTCTCTCTATCTCTCTCTATCTCTCTATCTCTCACTATCTATCACTCTATGACACTGCAGCAGCAGCACTGACAGTTATATATATATAAAAAATAACCCCTGCACCCCCAAAAAGTTGCTGGGGGTGCACAAAAGGGGGGCAGCAGACACAAAATATAGCGCTCTCTATCACTCTCTGTCACTATCTCTCTCTATCTCTCTATCTCTCACTATCTATCACTCTATGACACTGCAGCAGCAGCACTGACAGGTATATATATTAAAAAAAAAAAAACTGTGCCCCCAAAAAGTTGCTGATCAGTTAATTTATACTGATCAGCACAAAAGGGGGGGCAGCAGTCAGTTATATAAAAAATATATAGCACAATCTGTCACTATCTCTCTATCTCTCTCTATCTCTCTCTCTCTATCTCTCTCTATCTCTCTATCTATAACTCTATCACACTGCAGCAGCACAAAATATAGCACTCTCTGACACTATCTCTCTCTATCTCTCTATCTCTCTCTATCTCTCTCTATCTAACGCTATTACACTGCAGCAGCACAACACAGGAAGTCACAAGTAGTAACAGGATCCAGGAAGCATCCAGCACGCTACAAGCAGTGATCAGGTAAGTATTTTGCAAGGATCAGGTCAGTATATCACGGCAGCTAGGTACGGTGACCGCACTGCACGCAATTCCAGACCGGAATGGCGTCTGCAGTGCAGTCACCGTTAGTTTAAATCCCCCTCCATGGCTGTGATTGGTTCGTCGGTCCGACGAACCAATCACGGCCTTTGGGGGCGGGCGGGGTGAGGTGGGGTGACACCAGTGTCACCCTTACACCCCGTGGTGATTGGTGCTGTACTTTACAGCACCAATCACCTCCGATCCCTGTGTCACCGGCGAACGTTATTCGCCGGTGACACAGAAAACGCTGTAATTGGCTGTTCACACTGAACAGCCAATCACAGCGATCGCCGACGGGGGGGCGGTATCGCAGCCCCCCCTGGGCATGCAGGGACATGTCTGCTGTCAGGGACAGCAGACATGTTTAAACTGTCACCGCGTCTATAGACGCGGTGACAGTTTAAAGCCATGACGTACATTTACGCCATGTGTCGGGAAGTACTTCCCGACCATGACGTAAATGTACGTCAAATGTCGGGAAGGGGTTAATAAGATTCATGCAGATGGGTAGACCTCACAATGAGAGGTGTCCATGGCCCAAAGGCGTGACTAAGAATACAGAATTCTAGGTAGGTGCATTTAGTCCGAAAAGGACCAGAGCAGAGTCTGAGAATTGGCTGTAACCAAATTAGTGTGGATTCAGGATTCGGCTGGGACTGAGGGAGCAAGGATTCAGGAATCGGCTGGGATTGAGGGAGTGAGGATTCAGGAATCGGCTGGGACTGTGAGATCGAGGATTTAGGAATTGGCTGAGACTGAGGGAGCGAGGATTCAGGAATCAGCTGGAAACGAAGGAGTAAGGATTCAGGTATCATCTTGGACTGAGGGAGTGAGGATTCAGGTATCGTATGGAAACAAAGGAGTGAGGATTCAGGAATCATATGGGACTGAGGGAGTGAGGATTCAGGAATCATCTTGGACTGAGGGAGTAAGGATTCAGGTATTGGCTGGACCCGATGTAGTGAGGATTCAGGTATCAGCTGTACCCAATGGAGTGAGGATTCAGGTATCGGCTGAGACTGAGGGAGTGAGGATTCAGGTATCGGCTGGACCCAATGGAGTGTGGATACAGGTATCGGCTGGGACTGAGGGAGTGAGGATTCAGGTATTTGCTGTAACCGGAGTGAGGATATCAGGTCTGGCCAAAGTTGACCATAGATGGTGTTGTAAACAAAGACTAGAATGCACTGCAGGTAAGTAGATGGAGCACTAGTGAGTCCACTGATGATGACAGTTACTGATGTTGGCACACCGGTGGTGGCTGATATCAACAGTGACTCTCTAAATGATGACTGGTAGAAGAGAATTGTATGATGAGCTTGGATGCAGGCAGAAGTCAGCAGTGATCGGTGGTAATCGATGGTGATTGATGGCCCTGATGATTCTGAGGGGGTGAGCTGGAATGCTTGGAAAAGAGACAGCAGAGATCGGAGGTGACAGATGATGATGGATGATGGTTATCGATGGTTATCAGGTGATGAGCTGTAATGCTTAGAAGCAGACAGCAAAGATTGGTAGTAACTGATAATGATCAATGGTAACTGATGATGGAAGTCTATGGTAGCTCTAAGAATTGGCTGCAACTGAATAGGGGAATCCAATAGTAGCTGTAGAAGCCAGACTGTGCAGCAGGATGGTAACTTGTACAAAGTCTTTAAACAGAAGAATTACCACAGGAGCTGGTTCACAGGATACAGTTAGGCTGGAGACATCATTGCAATGGCCAGTTGGGAGTGAGCGTGAGCTGATTGGCTGCATCGAACAGGTGACAGAAGCTGGTATCACAGGAATGGCTGTGGTGAATCATGTGATTGCTTCCAACATGGCTGCTCCTGCACCCATATTTACTGCTTGGAGGTAAACCTGACATGGAAGTAACAGGCCCGCAGCCTGTAAGCATGGCAGAGGGTCCATGTGCTGTGAAGTACTGAGACCGAAGGTCGCAGGTATTACATCTTTGGTCTGGATTCTGTCTTGGCTGTTGCCAAGCAACAGTTATAGCCACCTCTGGCAGTTCTGTGTAACTGCAGTTTTGTTTCTGTGTTTGCACAGACCTGTCCTATAATTAGCCCATTATCATGGGTTTGGCTACTCAGCTGCAGTTGATGTGTGCTCCCTATACCTTCCTGGTCTGTCTCTTTCCCAGTGCTGGTCATAGCTCACAGGTGTGGCATGAGATTGTGATACAAAGCTCTATGCTTTTGTCCTAGTTAGTTACCAGTCAGTCTCAGTATTTGTTCCAGCTCTGTCTCCTGTTAGTTCTCAGAATCTCTCCAGCTCTGTTTTCCATTCACCTTCTATTGTGTTTCAGTCAGTTATCCTGTCTGTGTTTCTGTATTGTGTTCAGTATTCTCCCATTATTAAGTAGCAACAAGGGTTTTGGGGGGGTCAGTCGCACAGGACCACAGTAGTACTTTTTATTTTTGAAGATTAGGCCCCCTGCTGGATATAGTGATAGATATTGCAATAGGCATGCAGGGGTGTTCTACCACAGGACAAAAACCAAAGATATTAGTTAAGGATAGGAAAAAGGTTTGTCACTGGAAATCAGACATGGGTATAGGACGGCTAGGATTAGCCGTCCTATACCCTTGTCTGATTTCCAGTCCTTTTAAGGACTCTAATGTTTCATAATTGTGCAATAACTTATCTCTGTCATTAACTAACAGATTCGTATCTGTATTGGGCACCGTGTCATGTATTGAACCATTGTTATACCACCAGTCCCGTTGTGCTAACAGACGGTGAACTGCAATACAAGCAGTTCACCTTATAACCTGATACAGACCGGGCAACACTTGCATGTTAAACTGTGCTTATCTACCAGTCCTTTTTAGGACTCTTATGCATAACTGTGTCCACTAATGATCTAAAAAACAGCCACAATACGAGAACTTGCCTCCATAAGGCACTATATATATTGTATTAAATAAGCGGCCATTATACTCCTCAAGTGTGCTGATGTGTGGTGAACTGTAATACCAGCAGCTCAACCAACCAGCACTGACGACACAAAACTAAGTAAAGTTATTAAATCAATGGAAGATGTCACCACGCTTCAAAAGGACCTTGCAAATCTTGAGGAATGGGCTAAAAAATGGAAGATGAAGTTCAATGTGGTCAAATGTAAGGTCATGCACCGTGGGAGACACAATCAGTGTACAAGCTATAATCTTAATGGTATGGTACTGGGTAAGTCTGTACTCGAAAAGGATCTAGGAGTCCTAATAGATAGTAACTTGGGATGAAGCGCCCAATGTAACGTAGCAGTAAAAAAGGCCAACAAAATTCTTGCATGCATAAAAAGGGGCATGGAAACTAGGCACTCAAATGTGATTATGCCACTCTATAAATATTTGGTAAGACCTCACCTCGAATATGGAGTGCATTTCTGGGCCCCACACTATAAAAAGGACATCACAGAACTAGAAAAAATCCAAAGAAGAGCAACAAAGCTTATAAGGGGATTGTAAAATGTAACCTATGAGGAGAGATTAACGAAATTGGGACTATTTACATTAGAAAAAAGAAAGCTGAGGGGAGACATGCTAAACATGTACAAATATATCAGGGGACAATACAAGGAAATATCACAGACCCTATTTGCTACTAGAAAGGAATCATGACACGGGGGCATGAGTATAGATTAGAAGAAAAAAGTTTTCGTACGGTTGGAAGAAAAAATTTCTTTACAGTCAGAGCGGTCAAACTCTGGAACTCTCTTCCTGGGGAGGTGGTGTCGGCTTCGACATTAAATACGTTCAAAATAAGGTTGGACAAATACTTATTGGCCAAAAACATCCAGTGGTGTTTATAAGATGAATATAAGCACAACTAGGTTGAATTAGCATAATTAGGTTGAACTCGATGGACGCAAGTCTTTAATTAGCCTTACCTACTATGTAACTATGTAACCATACACACCAGGTGATATCTGCCTGTTATCACCAGTTACAATATATATCTGCAAATCACTGTGCTTGTCCGCCATAAGGACTTATCCGTCATTAACACGCATACTAATAGGCAGGGCTATTTTTCAGTAGGCTCCAGCAGGAACTGAGGCCCTTATTCTAGTTCACTCTTTCTGACAAAATATTTCTTAGATGGGCAAAACCATGTGCACTGCAGGTGAGGCAGGTGTAAAACCCCACCCAAATCTAACTCTCTCTGCACAAATAACACCTGCCTCACCTGCAGTGCACATGGTTTTGTCCATCTAAGAAATATTTTGTCAGAAAGAGTGAACTAGAATAAGGGCCTCAGTTTCTGCTGGAGCCTGCTGAAAAATAGCCCTGCTAATAGGAGATAAATCTCCCAACACACTCCTGAACAGCACCAACACTTAGTATAATAAATTTACAAGTTGATACAATGTTCTATACTAAACAAGTGTCTGCCCATGATAAGATCCTGTATCTAAACTAGATACTGATCATTACACTTTAGCGGGAACTGGGACCCACAACGTCTATTGCTTAAAGCCCCACCTCCAACTGACAACAAGAATTGCACACAGACTCTAGGGAATCATTTTTTAAGATTTATGTGTGTTAACATATATGAATGTGAATACATATTGTGTCCCCCGTATTATTCACAGGCTACATAGCCAATACTAAAGGGAAAGACATATTAAAAATAAAAATGTATTCAAGGAATAAGTGCTAAGGGACACCGCATGTGCAAAAACGTTTTTAACATGCACTATATGCATATCCCGGGATTGGAGTTTCCAATCTCGGGATTTCAGGACTAGACTGCGCATGTGACTGCGACCGCTCAGTGCGGCATCCCCATACCGCCCACCCCGCTCACCGGCTGCTCCATCTGGCCCGTTCTGCAGATGCACCGCCCGATGCACCAAGTATGTAACTAAATATGCACCGTGGTTGGTTTGGGGGGCATGTTTTTTTTTTTTTTTTTTTATTAGGGATGCCAATCCCAGGAATCCTGAGATTTTCCCAAATCTCTGGATTGAAAAAATGCCCCGGGATTGGCATCCCTACATATAACCACAGTGGAAAGCAGTAGTCTAGCAACACCTCTCTGTGTTGGCCACACCCCCTCTGAGTTCTGGGTCCCGGCAAAGCTGTTGGAAGCCCTGTAGTTATGTAATCCAGCCATGTGTTCCTCTTCCCTGTGTTACTAGGTTTATATTTAAATCAAGGTTTTATGAACAATTTTCAAAGTTCCACTATTGACATTGTTGGGGATGGATGACTTATATCGAGGAAAATGACATATGTTATTAACAGGCCTTTAATCATTTCCGTAATTAGGCTGCGATCAAACAGAGAGCTTATTTTGTGAGCTAGGGTATTTTATCTTAAATTATGTGTGTAATTAACAATGTTCTTTACAAATAAATTAAAATGAAATACCATGGAGCTGTATTGTTGAATTACAATGATTGTTTTTAATGTAATTCACATTCTTTATTATTGCATTAATCTAAACATTTTTTTTCCTTTGTAAAGAAAAATATAAACAAGTTTAACTTTTATTTTATTACTTTCAGCTTCATTAAAATAACATTGTTTTACCAATGCTTAACATAACATAAACAATTAAAATGTACGTGTTTTTTTTGCCAAAACTATATTACAGATTTATAATTGAAATACATTCCTAAAATGTTAATGGTAGCTGTACGTGAATCTGTTGATGTAACTGTATGTGTGTGACCAATGGCAGGGTAGACAATGATCTCATATGCAAATTTATCCTAATGTCCACTGACACATAGGCCAATATACAGTGGGTGTATGGCCATGGTGGGGTGTGTGTGTGTGGAAGGGGGGGTAAGGCACACACCGCAGACCTTGCTTCCAGAACATACCTGTCTGCAAGTGGGTCCACCCTCCCATGCACTGCCATATTCCCGGTGACCTATTCAGGCAGATGCCGGTATGCAGTAATATCAAAGACTTCGCAGTCTACCCATTTCTCTTATAATTTCCACTTCCATTTTAAATACATTTAAAACGTATCCGCGTCCGCTCGCCACGCTTCGGGCTCGGTGGCTCGCTGCGCTCACCACACTTTATGAAATCAACTCCACGACGACGTGGATACTGGGGGTATGACGTGGATAGTGGGATATTAAGCATTGTGTATTTTCAGGGCTCAAGAGCCACTTACATAGTTTACGTAGCCAGCATAGTGCTGTATTGGTATTCTCAATACACCACTACGTAAACTACGGAACTGCCGCCGTGAAACTACACAAGTACCGCAAAGACTAACCAAGAAAACTGTCCTTATCAAAACATGAAGGAGGTGTTGCATATCCAGACATACATAACTATCAACAGAGACGTAACTAGATATTTGTGGGCCCCATAGCAAAAGTTTGTAAGGGCCCCCTATTTAGCAACTGATGGTGAAAAATGTATGTAAAACATATTACTTAGACAGTAAAGATGGGCCCCATTCAGCTCTGGCCCCCATAGCAGTTGCACCCCTTGCACCTATGGCAGTAACGCCTTTGACTATCAACTTGAGAGTATTCTCTCTCAAGTTGGGGCTTGGTTTGTGTTGGCTGACACAAAAGTATGGGTGAGTTTAGAATGTAATTTAATATTCACACTTCCTGTCACAGACTCTCTGTGGCTTCCCTCATTGGGGCAAATGTATTAAGCCTGGAGAAGAGATAAACTGGAGATAAAGTGGAGATAACTTGGAAGAGATAACGCACCAGCCAATCAGCTGTGTTTGAAATATGACAGTTGGGATCTGATTGGCTGGTGCGTTATCTCCTTCCACTTTATCTCCAGTTTATCTCTTCACAAGGCTTAATACATCTGCCCCATTGGTAGATATACGTCCATTAGTTAAGGTCCTGAATACTCGTAAAGCATTGTTGGAAGTTCTTAAAATGTCTTCAGACATTTCACTTCCTTGCACTCATTTATCCCTCTCAGGAATCCCAAATCTCAAATCTTTCATTAGCTTCGTGGATATCTCAAGGAGTTACATCACTCGCTAATACTACATCCTCAGGAATTTTATTGTCAACTTTTATCCGAGTTCTCCTTGTCCCATAAGGACTTCTTTAAGTTCCTTCAGCTCAATCATTGGTTATATAATTTATTTATTATTTATTTACAGTTTCTTATATAGCGCAGCAGATTCTGTTGCGCTTTACAATAGTAGACAGAGATAAAACAAACTGGGTAACAACAGACAGACTTGCAGGTAGGAGGGCCCTGCTGCAAGCTTACAATCTATAGGGACATAGGAGGGAAACACAAGGACAGGCACAAGTAACAGCATAGCAGTCCCACTAAGTTACAAGCCCAGAAGGGAAGCTATATAATACATAAGTGCCTCAGAGGGTTATGCGTGTGGTAGTTAAATATGATAGGCTTGCCTGAAGAGGTGAGTTTTCAGGGAACACTTAAAAGTTTGGAGGCTAGCGGAGAGTCTTATTGTGCATGGAAGGGCATTCCATAGGGTGGGAGCAGCCCAATGGAAGTCCTGTCATAGTGAATGGGAGCTGGTGATCCGTGCATAAGAGAGACGCAAATCTTGTGCAGAGCAGAGTGGTCGAGATGGGAGATATTTTGTGATAAGTAAGGAGATAATGTCATTCCAGCACACCATGCAATGACCACTCTACCCTTATATATACACAAATTGACATGAGCAGATAGGAGGCATTACTTGTTAGGATAATCTTTTGATTGAACCATCCTATTTAAAAAAAAACTCTAATGAAATAAGAACCATGACTTGGACAAACTATTGATGAAGAGGATTGGTATATAATTATGAAAGCAAGAAAAGAAATAGAACTGCGCAATAAGGGGATAGCAGTAATAACAATTTAATTACTCTCTAGAATAGGTAAAACATACAACACATCAAGAATACCTTACATATAAAAATTGGAAAAATAAAAATAAACTGATAAAAAATTAAGCACAACCGGTTGTGACTATGTAAGCATGCAGAATTTTTTTTTTTGTTAAAATATATAATTGCACTTCCTTTGAATTTGTTCGCAGTCCTGTTAGTATGTTAATTGGTACAGATGAAATGGCTGGTTAGATAAACAGTCAATTTGTAGGTTAGTGGTTAGATTTTAAGGTTAATTATGTTTAGACTGTCCAGGTATTTGTTGTCTGGCCAGACATTTTAGAATGAGGGTACCTTACAGCTGCCACCTGTAGTTCCTCGGGTCTCGCAGTTGATGGTGCTGAATCACCTATTAGTTGACAACTTTATCTGGAGTCACCATTGGATAGATGGTCTGTTTGTATCTGGTATACAGGTGCAAGTTTTATAGGGAACTAACGCGTTTCCCTGCCTCCAATCGCGGAATCAGCAGCTTTATCAAGGAAAAAGAGTGTATATAACATAAATTATGAAAGCATGTTTTTAAGTGTCTAAATTTGTCTCTCACTATAAATTATGTAAAGCACTCAATCAGTTCTGAGTGTTCCTTTTTTCCAAATCCAAAAGTAGCAATTTTTTATTTGATCCCTGGAGACATATCAAATAACGACAAGTACATTATGGGTCATATATTAATTGCTTTAAACGCTCTAATTGACCAACATCGGAGAACTCTACAGATTCCAACTATCTTTGAAATAGAACAAAGGGTCTAAAATCACTGAATCTGGAACAGCAGGTGTAAAATACTCTTCCTTGGCTTTCCGCCCAAACATAGACATTGTTGACGAAACATAAGTGTTACTTTAAACAGTTACGTTGTGCTGCATAATATTAGTACCAATTGCTGTGCACAAAGAAACCGGACACACTGTTTAAATTTAAATATAATGGTTTATATAGGCAAAGATTCAATAAAAAAAACTCTTTATAAGTTTAAAATTACATGCAATCAAATTACAATCTAAATTAAATAAAATAGATATTCACATCCGATACAAAGTTTCCACTCTAGGATAATGCCTCCAATATTATTTAATAGCCTGAAATGCTTTAGGTTTGGGAAAAAGAGTTAAATGCTTATAATCCCCTTCTTTGCTGTATTAGCATGTGAGCATACACGCACGAACCACAGTTCAATTGAGCAGCAGATGAGGGGTTAACAAGCAGATGTAGTTTAGTTAGTTCACCAAAATGGTCACAAGCAAAGTGAAATGTCCACACATCCACTGTGTTAGTCAAGCATCAGTTAGCCAACATGATAGCCCGTATAGCGGGTAGACAGTATGTAAGCACAGGTTGTTACTGTAATGCCTTAAAAGGCTAGAGTGGACGGTTTGATAGTCACCTCACATTAAACCTGGTTCCAGGCAGCAGTTAGCGGCAACAGGTGGCTGGTGTGGAGGTATCACGCTGATGGAGGGTTGGAATTCCTCACCATTTGATGTATAGAGGCGCTGTGCTGCTAGTGTAGGTTTCTGACTCGCCTTCAGTGTTTTGGCGAGGTCCCGGCCAGCAAACAGTATAGCGTGAGGTAACGCTGCGGGAGGACTTGAGGAATTTTGACTGCCAGCATTCACTATCTCTGGCATCATAAACAATTTCCCATCTGTTGTACCTAAGATATCTCCACTTCTGATAACTCCTGAAACTTTTCCATATTGTGTATGCTTGTGGTTGGTACCATTGGATGTTTTATATGGGCCACATGTATCTTAAATCCCCTGTTCCTTTGAATAAACATTTAAATAAACTTAAGTAACAAATTATAAGAAAAAACAGTTTACAGACGAGTCTGTGGTTTGTTGTATTTATTCTGTAGAGAGTTCATACATTTTTGATTAACGAATAAAGATTGTTCTGTACCAGGTAAAACGTTCCCGGTCAATGTGATCGCACTATAGTATTTGTGTGTCATTACTGTAGTGCTGACTGAAGGCGTTTGCTCAGCAGATTATAACCTCTCTGCTCAGATTGGATAAAAATGCAGAACGGCTGCTTAATTGAGGTTGAGGTTAAATAAAATGTAAATAGTTTGTTACAAGTTAATTATTTCTGATTCAGTTATTCAATGAAGCTAAAGTAATTACTTTGTGGCCTTTTTGCCCATGTCCCTTGCGCAGAAAGAAGGGGACTGTAGATATTTTTTTTAGCAGCAGTTGTGGAACCCTCAGCTTGATGTCCGAAGTTCTGGAAATTGAAGAATTAATGATATAACTAATACTGGGCATTCACTGACAAACACAGGGCCTGATTCACTGCTTAGCGAGCGGCTTAACACCGGCCGCCACTAGGCCAATCCCTCCACCCTGTCGCTGAATCACCTCGGCACCAGGCGAGGGGATATGCATACACACATGCAAAATAATTGCTGTTGCTGCTGCATCAGGATGGTGGGGCGGCAGTGTACTTCCTGGGAGGGGGAGAGAGGAGGAGGGAGGATAAGCCAACTCTTGTACAGAATCCACAAGCCAGTAGCGGTGCTCTATATGTCTGTCTGTCCACCTATGCCCCCATTCATATGTCTATGGTCCCGCCCATCCATCTACACCGTACTTTATACATCCTTTTGACTGTCTATACCCCTTCCTTTCCATCTGCCCCTGTCCACCATATGGTACTCTGTCTGTTTGTCCGTCTGTCGGTCTATGGGCCCTCCCATTCTTCTGTCTGTGTATGCCCCCTCCCATCCGCTGAAAGTGCGGCTGGGCCCTGTTAAAAAGGAGGCGTGGTCAACTGGAGGGGAATGGTCACCTGTAAGTGGGTGCGGCCATGCCCCTGTAAAAATGTAAATACATTTGCAGGTCGTGTGCCAAGGGCCTCCCGTCCGGCAGTTGGGACACCTGTGCAGGGAGAGAGAAGACAGGCTGCTGCTGCAGCTGCCGCTCTCCCCCGCTCAGCACATGGCAATGAGCAGCATGTGCTGAACAGGGGAGAAAGGCTGTGCTGCAGCGGCAGCCTGTCCTCTCTACTCCCACTACCCCTCCCATCTATTGATTATTGTATGTTGCCCATAGTAACCAATCGACTACCCCTCCCATCTATTGATTATTGTACGTTGCACATAGTAACCAATCAGATTCTATATAGTATCTAGAAGGTGCCAAATAAATAAGAAGTAGAATCTGATTGGTTGCTATCGGAAACATCCCATCTTCAATAGAATTCCCATGTTTCATCAAATTTACCTTAGTGTGATGGGTTCTGGAGGAGGGCTGTACGTTACTTAGCTGTTTTTGAAAGTAAGGCTGTCTCTCTCTCTCTTGTTGTTTTACGTTGCTTACCCTTCTGCCCTATGTGTTTGTCATGTCTTTGTGTCAGTTTTTGTTGTTTGTTTATGGCCTGGTTTGAAACAACATTGTGATTTTAATTGTATTTTTTTCCCCCTGGGGTGCGGATGTCAGCTGCCTGGCCGCTACCTGTACAGGGTCCCCCAGATCTAAGACACTAGAGAGGTGCGGGTGTAAGCATACACATCCTCTCGCAGCGTACCGAGGGGATAAGGGCAGCACGGGGGGGGGGGGGGCGGTAACCTAGCGAGCAGTTCTGAATTGGGCCCAAAGTGTGGAGCCGATCAACCGATAGAAGGTTTACGTGAACCATGGTTTCAATGTTTTTGTTTTTTTATCTGTTCCTTCCACTTCCTCTGTGATTTTTTTTTTCTTTTCACTTATCTGCCTGAAATTATTTGTATAATTAAGTTTTGATGCCAGAGGTTTTAGCACTGCGCCAATGTTATTATATGTTGTTTGTCAACTGGCATAAATATCTGTTTTCTTGTGCATTCCTGTATTGCTCTCCAGAGAACAGCTCATCCCTAGAGGGAAGTTGCCTCACTTCAATTATTCTGTCTCGCCAAATGAGATCTACATTCATTTGTGCATGTTCATACAAAAAAGGCCCGTAATATTCAAACTGTATGGCTGCATTGGCACAGACATCCCAGGTGTAAATAAGTGCACAGCTTGTCTGCGCAGTGCACTAGGCTGCGAGCAGGGAGTGGAGTGGGAATAGTTCAGGAACAGGGCTTGATTAAACTGGCCGAGGTCTGCAAGTCCAAGGACCAAGGCCATATAAGAGCCCCGATGCTTGTTGCATGAGTTAAAAGTCATGCAGACAGCTAGTTTAGCTCAGTAGTTTCATTTTCCTGGGTCAGGTGTTTTTCCCTGCCTATGGAGTGATTAGTGGGAGAAGTGTATGTTGGGGTATATAATCCTTAGGTGGCCATCTTTCTCTTGCCATATTGGAAGTATCAACACTCCTCCTACTCCACTAACTCCCCTCTTGATCCTATACCCTTAAATGTCAGTAAAGCTCTGTCTCCTGTGCTCCAAGCTTAATTAAAATCTTAACTAAAGTTCCCCATACACGCTGCGATAGCAGCGTGCAATGTGATGCGTTATCGGCTGGATCGCATCGCAACTCATGCATTTCGCATGCAATTTGCGTGGGATGTGATGCAACCTGCAGGTAGTACAAAAAGTATGTGCAGCACATACTGTTTGTACTGTGCAATGTGATGCCCGTGGGAGTGCGCATTGCATCGCATTGCATTGCACATTGCTATCGCAGCGTGTATGGGGCCTTAACCTCACTCTCTCTCTACTGGTATCTTTCCTTCTCAGTTTAAGCATGCACTTA
This sequence comes from Crinia signifera, assembly GCF_055691185.1. Classification (NCBI taxonomy): domain Eukaryota; kingdom Metazoa; phylum Chordata; class Amphibia; order Anura; family Myobatrachidae; genus Crinia; species Crinia signifera. The sequence continues at coordinate 30,275,065 of NC_139217.1, forward strand.
CTGTATTACTCCCATTCTAAAATTCTGATCCAAACTGTCTCTCTGACTACCTTCCTATCTCTCAGCTCCCATGCCTCTCCAAGCTACTTGAGAGACTTGCCTACACTCACCTCACACACTTTCTTAACTCCTACGACTTATTGGACCCACTTCAGTCAGGCTTTCGCTCTCAACACTCCACAGAGACAGCACTGACTAAAGTAGTAAAATGATCTGGCCACTGCTAAATCTAAAGGCCATTTCTTACTTCTTATCCTTCTAGATCTCTCTGCTGCCTTTGACACTCTTGACCACACCCTTTTCATACAAACACTACAATCCCTAGGTTTTCAGAACACAGCCCTTTCTTGGTTATCTTCCTACCTATCTGATTGCTCTTTCAGTGTTCGCTTCTCTGATTCTACCTCCTCCTCACTACCTCTGTCCGTTGGACTACCACAAGGCTAAGTCTTAGGTCCTCTGCTTTTCTCTATCTATACCTCCTCTTTTGGATTTCAGTGTCATCTGTACGCTGATATCCTCCCCGGAATTGTCACCATCAGTATTGCTCTGTGTCTCTGAATGCCTTTCTGCCATTTCATCTTGGATGTCATCTCACCATCTCAAACACAACATTTCCAAAACGGAATTAATTATATTCCCACCAGCCAAGAGTACTTACCAACCTGATATCTCTATCACTGTTGAGAACACAACAATTAATCCTACTCCACAAGCTCGCTGCCTAGGGATCATCCTCGACTTTAAACTGTCCTTTATTCCTCACATTCAGTCTGTCTTTAAATAATTTTACATGCATCTAAAAAACATATCCAAAATTCATCCATACCTTACACAAGACACTGCAAATACTCTAATCCATGCACTCATTATATCACACACTGATTATTGCAATAGCCTCCTTACCGGTCTTCCTAAGAAAAGACTCACCACTACAATCCATTTTGAATGCTGCTGCTAGGCTGATCTAGGCTGATCGTCTGCTCATCCACTCTGTCAGTCCCTACATTGGTTGCCTGTATATTACCGCATTCAATATAAAATACTTATACTTACATACAAAGCCCCACCCGACCTCTCCACTCTGCAAAAGATCTGCGTCTCTCATCCTCACTCATTACTCGCTCCCACTTACACTTGCAGGATTTTTGTCGGGCAGCACCCACCATGTGAAATGCCCTTCCACGTACACTAAGACTCTCCTCTAGCCTACAAACTTTCAAGCATTCCCTGAAAACTCACCTCTTCAGGCAGCTTCTCATATTCAGGAACCCCCACATAACCTCCAGTAGCATCATATCTAAATGCATCCCATCAGGACCGTCTAGCAATCTGATGGGACGGCCATGTTATGCAATTCTATCCTTATGTATCCCTCCTATTTTCCCTATAGATTGTAAGATTGCGAGCAGGGCCCTCCTATCTCTATGTCAGTTTGTTTCTACCCAGTTTGTATAATCACTGTTGTTTGCAACTGTAAATCACAACGGAATCTGCTGCGCTATATAAGAAATTGTAAATAAATAAATAAAAATTAATTGGAAGCCCTCCTCCTCCCGATTTCTCTTTTTGCAATATGTTAATCTTTTTGGATTGGTGCTCTTTTCACTTCAGTTGGCTAAGTTTATAGCCATTTGGGTGGGAAGTCACTGCCTACCAGTGGTCAAAGCTTTGCATTAGTGGTCATTGTGGGGCACCCTCTTCTGGGAAGATGGCGGGTGTGTCCTTCCCCTATGGGTGAAAAATGGGCATTCCTGTGTGGGAACGTCCATGCTTTGATTAAAGGGTGATAAGTCCTACACAATTCAGTTTATGCAGTTGGGAGGCGGTGGTAAGTCCCCTTCTGATTGTTTCGAGATATACTGTAGTTGACTAATTCTGTTTTGGTAGCGCCTTTTTTTGGTATCATTCAATACATAATTAATAGTCAGGTCATACAAATCAATAATGACCTGTTGGCCTTTAAAATCTAGCAGTTGGTGTCAGTGTCTTTATTTCTTAGTGATAAGCTAGTTTTTACGGGCTGTGCCTCAGTGCCCAGTCTGGCAAGCCCAGAATATTCTCGGGATTGCCACTGTTTAGAGCCGGGTTAATCGCTGGACTCAGGCAGCTTTAGCGCTAACCGGCTCCCTCTCCTCCGCTGCGCCTCCTCCTCCCCCCGGCTTTTCTATTGAAGTCTCCAACGCCGGCTACTAACATGTCGGGTTGCCGGGTGCAGGGCCACGGTGCAGGCTGTCATAGTGCTCTACACACACTATGCCAGCACCGGGCCATTTCCCGGTGGGGAGGCCCAAAACTCACAGCACCTCCCAGGCTCCCAGCTCCTGCCCCCCCGCTGCCTGATTCAAGATCCCCGCCGGCCGCATTAGTGACGCCTCTATCACCGCCTAGCCAGGACCAGAGCGGCGGAGACAGCCCCCACCAAAGTCCAGACGCCGGGATGAAGCTGCCCCTGGTGAGCCGTCCCCCTTATCTCCCCTCTAGACACGCATCACCGTCGCCGCTACCCCCCTTCCCCCGGGGTGCGCATAACTACCACTGCCACCACCCCCCCCTCCCGCTCCCGGGCCGGTTTCGGGAGCCAATCCGCCCCTGCCGGCGTGTGTGTGAAGTCTGTGCGAGAGGATGGAAACAGGCAATGAGACAGAAAGCAATCCTTGCCCGGGAGTCAAACCCGGGCTTCAGCAGAGAGCCATATCCTGACCACTGGATCACCAGGAAGTTGGTATTGGAAGCAGAATGATGAATGTATAGTTCTATGACTGAATGGTACAGGTTATTAGTGTTCTATGCATGAGACAAGATATTGATTAGAACTTTACCGGACTGGAAACAACTGAACCGGGTTGGACTGGACTGGCTGGATACAGGATAAGACAGGAGGCCGCAGGATTTACCAGGAATACTGGACCAGACGTCAGGAGGTGCACTGGTGTTGGTAGCTGGAAGCACACAGGTGCTGGTAGCTGGAAGCGCACAGGTGAGCTGGAGGTGTACAGGAGCTGGAAGCTGGAGGTGCACAGGAGCTGAAAGCTGGAGGTGCACAGGAGCTGGATAGCATGAACCAGGGAAGTCAGTAGATACAGTACACACAGGAAACTCAGATACCAAGCTCACACTGAGCTATGTGACTTGAGGAACTGACAGCCTTGGATTCCCAGGTCTCTCTATTTATACCTAGTTGATGGGTGACTGGAGGCAGGTGAGACTAAGGCTGAGACAGGATTGGATGACTCATGGTCAGGTGATCAGACCATGGGATGTTAGTACTCCAGGTAGGCTTGAAGTGGAGAGAGGCCTAGTAGGCCGTAAAACAGTGAAGCCTAACTCCTAACATGCACAGGCTTTCAGATCCAGATACCAAGTGCTGATTTGCAGAGGTAAAAATCAACGGCTGCACCAAGGCTGTAATAATTACTCAGGGAGGAATTCAATGAGAGTTCAATTGGAGAAATGCAGAACTACTGCTAGCAGGGAGCTAAGGGGTTACACCTGTCAGAACACTGGGCTAGAGTCTCTCAGGTCTCTCTTTATGAAAAGCTGACCATAGTCTCATACACGGTCATTGCCGCCTACTTGCAGGCTGAATGAATCCAGGCAGAATACACTGAAATCCCATGTAGATATCGGGAACAGAAGAACAAACACCCAGGTTCGTGATATACTGCATTGCTGTAATATAGGAAGTACTGGTACCAATAATGTGTATCACCACTAGGAATAATAATACAACATACTCAGTCCTGGCTGCAGAAAACAACAGCAGAACTCAGCCCAGAGCAGACTGATAAACGCCAGGAGGATGAAACACTAGTCTGGGAGACACAATGATTTCCCAGCTGCCACAACACATGAATCCTCATGAAAGGGCAGTTTGCTACTTAAAAAGTCCTTTATAAGTGGATAAAGGCAGTAAGAAGTCTCTGTTCTGTGATCGCCTAAACCACAGCCGTTATGTCAAGAGCAGGAAAAAGATCGGAACTAAATGTTTGTTCGTGTATAAAGAGACACGGAGGCATTAGTCGGGTCATTTTGGCCAATGAGGGGATTCTCCAAGATGGGGTTGTTGTTCTGTGATGTAAAGCCCAGATAACCCTTCCAGCTCACAGATAGGTGGACCATTTGATATGGCAGAGAAAGGATATCATGGTATAGTACAGCTTTATTTAAATAACACAGAATAACATAAAACAAAATATGACCACACTTTCGTATAAATCAAAAAGCAAGGCTGGGGGTGATAAGTAAAATGGTGCAGTGGGTAATTACCGAGCTGAACATAAATGCATAACTGTGGCAAAACAGTTCTGTTTGTGCATGTGGTAAGTAGATGAGTCCCGGACACTCTATCGTCTTTCCAATGAATGCTCACTCAGTCTTTGGTCCACCGTCTCATTGAGCTCCACTCCTACAGCCACCACCCATGCATTTCTACCCCAACTGGGGAATTTTTCAAGTAAAAGATCGGTGTGACCACTTCCTTCCTGGTTCCAGACCATATCCTCCCTCACGCCAATGTTACGCACGATAGGGTCCTATACATCAATCACCTACATGTCCTTTGACCGTTTGCTGCAACTCCAGACTTCCTATTGACTGTCTCCGGTTACCATAGTAGCCACTCCTGTATAGCCTTTTTCGATGCCGCTATCAGACTAACGGTCATGGCCGCCATCTGCGACGTCACTTCCGGTCATGTGATTGGATGAAAACGGAACTTCTACTTATTTGTAAACATCCGCCCATCATCTTAGTACTCCTGACATGTCGATACCTCACTTCCGCTCCTTCCAATAACATGAAATATCATCAAACATTCTGTAGCATTTTCTTTTGTGAAAAGTAGTTTGTCCTCATTATGATCTGTCCCCTGATTTCAAATATGCCGGAGAAAGGCCATATACTGTAAGTATGTTTTGAGTACCAGAAAAAAATGTCCAGTATTACATGGGAGATATTAGGATATGAGACATCTTAAAAATAATAAAAAAAATATTAAAATCAACAAAGCAGATACAATCTTTACTTATAAAATAAAAAAAAAAACATTTTAATTCGAAATCTGAATTTAGGCCATTCGGTGTTCGTGTACCCAAATCGAATATCATTTTAATTTCTCTAGATCCTAGTTGGGCAGCTATATCTTTCCTTCGCCAATGTGGTAAAAATTGGAAGCAGTGCTTGTACTGTTTAAAAACTATAAGTAAACCTATAAAAACAATTGGACTGATTTTACATATATAGATACATTTTATTAAAACACACTGTATAACATTGACCAATAGTGTTTAGAAAAATAAAGCACTTCAATATGCAGTTCAATTAGTATTTTATTCATTCAGTATAAAAACCCCTCTAGGGGCAATATGAAGCCATCCTTTGGTAAAACCGCTTTGACACTGTGAAACGCATCAGGCTTTCCACCCCCCACAGTGTTCCTGGATAAGGTTTGTGTTCGCTCAGTCCTTCACCTGGACTGATCCAGACCAGCCCCAGACGTCTTCAGCTTCAGTGCTTGCACCCCAAGAATGGGAGTTTTACCACCAGCTGCTACCAACACTGCCAAGCTATCCTCCATGTTGGACTGGTACTCTTCTGCACCCCAAACCTAGGCCACATCTAAAGAAGCCCTTAGACTTCACTGTGCCCATAGGTTTTTTGGTGGTAGTGCAATTTTGGCTAGATTGGTTCTAATATTGGGAGCCTTCAAATAAATACACTTGTTTTTTTTTTTGGTAATTGAGCCCCTATAACAGGGTCTTTCAGAAATATTTCTTAATGTTTTTTTCAGGGATCTTTCAATTCCTTTGTATTTGCTACTTAAGGAAGTTTTAAATGCCCAAATATAATCTGACCTTTCAGTATCTCTTTTCTTGTCTTTGATTTGAAGTAATTCTTTCCTGTCGATCTTTGAGATTTGGGATTTGACAGGTAATATTCTACTGCATATCCAGATGAGGTGATTTTTTTCTTGCATGGCTAAGCTTGTTCTTTATACATTTTTATTTTTTTACAATTTCATCTTAGTCATCTGAACTGCCCTGCTGGAATAGATTCCAGCCACTGGGTATGATGGCAGCTGTTGACCCCCGTGTACGCACTAGAATCCATTGGCATCGTAAAATTCTTAGTTTGTATGGTGTCATTTTCGACATATATAGTAATGTCTGAGAAATTTTGAGTTTCTAATCTGTTTACAGGTTAATTCAATGTTTAAATTGTTCATATTTAAATAAATAGATATTTTAAAAGTACATCACCACCCCTCCAGATAAAAAAAAGATGTATCTGTTCCAGGACACCAGGTTCGCTCCAAAAGGGCAGTTGTTCCAAATGAAATTGTCTTCCCACTGCCCAATTAAAAATGTTAGCGTAACTTGGAGCGAACATGGTTCCCATTGCTGTGCCAATATTTTGTATATAGAATTTACCGTTAGAAGAGAAATTAGTATTAGTTAAATTAAATAAAATCCCTTCTTTGATAAAATTTGGTAAATTATTTGATAAAGTTTTTCTCTCTAGTGCTGTCAAGGTAGCTTTAATGGTAATAATGGTATAAAGTGACCGCACGCTGGCTGTTACCAAGATAAAATGCAAGGCTGGGAGTGATAAGTAAAATGGTGCAGTGGGTAATTACCGAGCTGAACATAAATGCATAACTGTGGCAAAACAGTTCTGTTTGTGCATGTGGTAAGTAGATGAGTCCCGGACACTCTCTTGTCTTTCCAACGAATGCTCACTCAGTCTTTGGTCCACCGTCTCATTGAGCTCCACTCCTACAGCCACCACCCATGCATTTCTACCCCAACTGGGGAATTTTTCAAGTAAAAGATCGGTGTGACCACTTCCTTCCTGGTTCCAGACTATATCCTCCCTCACGCCAATGTAGGTCCGTTACGCACGACTGGGTCCTATACATCAATCACCTACATGTCCTTTGACCGTTTGCTGCAACCCCAGACTTCCTATTGGCTGTCTCCGGTTACCATAGTAGCCACTCCTGTATAGCCTTTTTCGATGCCGCTATCAGACTAACGGTCATGGCCGCCGTCTGCGACGTCACTTCCGGTCATGTGATTGGATGAAAACGGAACTTCTACTTATTTGTAAACATCCGCCCATCATCTTAGTACTCCTGACATGTCGATACCTCACTTCCGCTCCTTCCAATAACATGAAATATCATCAAACATTTTATAGCATTTTCTTTTGTGAAAAGTGGTTTGTCCTCATTATGATCTGTCCCCTGATTTCAAATATGCCGGAGAATGGCCATATAAATATGTTTTGAGTACCAGAAAAAATGTCCAGTATTACATGGGAGATATTAGGATATGAGACATCTTAAAAATAATAAAAAAATATTAAAATCAACAAAGCAGATACAATCTTTACTTATAAAAAAAAAAAAAAAAACATTTTAATTCGAAATCTGAATTTAGGCCATTCGGTGTTCGTGTACCCAAATAGAATATAATTTTCATTTCTCTAGATCCTAGTTGTGCAGCTATATTTTTCCTTCGCCAATGTGGTAAAAATTGATAGCAGCCCTTGTACTGTTTAAAAAGTATAAGTAAACCTATAAAAACAATTGGACTGATTTTACATATATAGATACATTTTATTAAAACACACTGTAGAACATTGACCAATAATGTTTAGAAAAATAAAGCACTTCAATATGCAGTTCAATTAGTATTTTATTCATTCAGTATAAAAACCCCTCTAGGGGCAATATGAAGCCATCCTTTGGTAAAACCGCTTTGACACAGTGAAACGCATCAGGCTTTCCACCCCCCACAGTGTTCCTGGATAAGGTTTGTGTTCATTCAGTCCTTCACCTGGACTGATCCAGACCAGCCCCAGACGTCTTCAGCTTCAGTGCTTGCACCCCAGGAATGGGATTTTTACCACTAGCTGCTACCAACACTGCCAAGCTATCCTCCATGTTGGACTGGATTCCTTCTGGACCATCCATGGTCGACTACAAATAGCGTCTCATTTACATATCAATAGGAATGGACAGTACCCTCTGTATCCACCAGGAATTGTGTGGGACCTCTTGCCAAACATATGCATATTGAAGTGCTTTATTTTTCTAAACACTATTTGTCAATGTTATACTGTATGTGTTTTAATAAAATATATCTATTTATGTAAAACCAGTCCAATTGTTTTTTATACGTTACCTATCCTTTTAAACAGTACAAGCGCTGCTACCAATTTTTTTCTTTTTGACATTCTGTAACATACACAACATTGGAGCTATTGCAAGTAATGAAATCTTTTATTTTAAAATCCTGATTATTGAAATGAATTTAAGTGATTTTTTAAATAGATCCTGGTACTCTTCTGCACCCCAAACCTAGGCCACATCTAAAGAAGCCCTTAGACTTCACTATGCCCATAGGTTTTTTGGTGGTAGTGCAATTTTGGCTAGATTGGTTCTAATATTGGGAGCCTTCAAATAAATGCACTTGGTTTTTTTTTGTTTTTTTTGGTAATTGAGCCCCTATAACGGGGTCTTTCAGAAATATTTCTTAATGTTTTTTTCAGGGATCTTTCAATTCCTTTGTATTTGCTACTTAAGGAAGTTTTAAATGCCCAAATATAATCTGACCTTTCAGTATCTCTTTTCTTGTCTTTGATTTGAAGTAATTCTTTCCTGTCGATCTTTGAGATTTGGGATTTGACAGGTAATATTCTACTGCATATCCAGATGAGGTGATTTTTTTCTTGCATGGCTAAGCTTGTTCTTCATACATTTTTATTTTTGTACAATTTCATCTTAGTCATCTGAACTGCCCTGCTGGAATAGATTCCAGCCACTGGGTATGATGGCAGCTGTTGACCCCCGTGTACGCACTAGAATCTATCGGCATCGTAAAATTCTTAGTTTGTATGGTGTCATTTTCGGCATATATAGTAATGTCTGAGAAATTTTGAGTTTCTAATCTCTTTAGAAGGTTAATTCAATGTTTAAATTGTTCATATTTAAATAAATAGATATTTTAAAAGTACATCACCACCCCTCCAGATAAAAAAAGATGTATCTGTTTCAGGACACCAGGTTCGCTCCAAAAGGGCAGTTGTTCCAAATGAAATTGTCTTCCCACTGCCCAATTAAAAATGTTAGCGTAACTTGGAGCGAACATGGTTCCCATTGCTGTGCCAATATTTTGTATATAGAATTTACCGTTAGAAGAGAAATTAGTATTAGTTAAATTAAATAAAATCCCTTCTTTGATAAAATTTGGTAAATTATTTGATAAAGTTTTTCTCTCTAGTGCTGTCAAGGTAGCTTTAATGGTAATAATGGTATAAAGTGACCGCACGCTGGCTGTTACCAAGATAAAATGCAAGGCTGGGAGTGATAAGTAAAATGGTGCAGTGGGTAATTACCGAGCTGAACATAAATGCATAACTGTGGCAAAACAGTTCTGTTTGTGCATGTGGTAAGTAGATGAGTCCCGGACACTCTCTCGTCTTTCCAACGAATGCTCACTCAGTCTTTGGTCCACCGTCTCATTGAGCTCCACTCCTACAGCCACCACCCATGCATTTCTACCCCAACTGGGGAATTTTTCAAGTAAAAGATCGGTGTGACCACTTCCTTCCTGGTTCCAGACTATATCCTCCCTCACGCCAATGTAGGTCCGTTACGCACGACTGAGTCCTATACATCAATCACCTACATGTCCTTTGACCGTTTGCTGCAACCCCAGACTTCCTATTGGCTGTCTCCGGTTACCATAGTAGCCACTCCTGTATAGCCTTTTTCGATGCCGCTATCAGACTAACGGTCATGGCCGCCGTCTGCGACGTCACTTCCGGTCATGTGATTGGATGAAAACGGAACTTCTACTTATTTGTAAACATCCGCCCATCATCTTAGTACTCCTGACATGTCGATACCTCACTTCCGCTCCTTCCAATAACATGAAATATCATCAAACATTCTATAGCATTTTCTTTTGTGAAAAGTGGTTTGTCCTCATTATGATCTGTCCCCTGATTTCAAATATGCCGGAGAATGGCCATATAAGTATGTTTTGAGTACCAGAAAAAATGTCCAGTATTACATGGGAGATATTAGGATATGAGACATCTTAAAAATAATAAAAAAATATTAAAATCAACAAAGCAGATACAATCTTTACTTATAAAAAAAAAAAAAAAAAAACATTTTAATTCGAAATTTGAATTTAGGCCATTCGGTGTTCGTGTACCCAAATAGAATATCATTTTCATTTCTCTAGATCCTAGTTGTGCAGCTATATTTTTCCTTCGCCAATGTGGTAAAAATTGATAGCAGCCCTTGTACTGTTTAAAAAGTATAAGTAAACCTATAAAAACAATTGGACTGATTTTACATATATAGATACATTTTATTAAAACACACTGTAGAACATTGACCAATAATGTTTAGAAAAATAAAGCACTTCAATATGCAGTTCAATTAGTATTTTATTCATTCAGTATAAAAACCCCTCTAGGGGCAATATGAAGCCATCCTTTGGTAAAACCGCTTTGACACAGTGAAACGCATCAGGCTTTCCACCCCCCACAGTGTTCCTGGATAAGGTTTGTGTTCATTCAGTCCTTCACCTGGACTGATCCAGACCAGCCCCAGACGTCTTCAGCTTCAGTGCTTGCACCCCTGGAATGGGATTTTTACCACTAGCTGCTACCAACACTGCCAAGCTATCCTCCATGTTGGACTGGATTCCTTCTGGACCATCCATGGTCGACTACAAATAGTGTCTCATTTACATATCAATAGGAATGGACAGTACCCTCTGTATCCACCAGGAATTGTGTGGGACCTCTTGCCAAACATATGCATATTGAAGTGCTTTATTTTTCTAAACACTATTTGTCAATGTTATACTGTATGTGTTTTAATAAAATATATCTATTTATGTAAAACCAGTCCAATTGTTTTTTATACGTTACCTATCCTTTTAAACAGTACAAGCGCTGCTACCAATTTTTTTCTTTTTGACATTCTGTAACATACACAACATTGGAGCTATTGCAAGTAATGAAATCTTTTATTTTAAAATCCTGATTATTGAAATGAATTTAAGTGATTTTTTAAATAGATCCTGGTACTCTTCTGCACCCCAAACCTAGGCCACATCTAAAGAAGCCCTTAGACTTCACTATGCCCATAGGTTTTTTGGTGGTAGTGCAATTTTGGCTAGATTGGTTCTAATATTGGGAGCCTTCAAATAAATGCACTTGGGTTTTTTTTGTTTTTTTTGGTAATTGAGCCCCTATAACGGGGTCTTTCAGAAATATTTCTTAATGTTTTTTTCAGGGATCTTTCAATTCCTTTGTATTTGCTACTTAAGGAAGTTTTAAATGCCCAAATATAATCTGACCTTTCAGTATCTCTTTTCTTGTCTTTGATTTGAAGTAATTCTTTCCTGTCGATCTTTGAGATTTGGGATTTGACAGGTAATATTCTACTGCATATCCAGATGAGGTGATTTTTTTCTTGCATGGCTAAGCTTGTTCTTCATACATTTTTATTTTTGTACAATTTCATCTTAGTCATCTGAACTGCCCTGCTGGAATAGATTCCAGCCACTGGGTATGATGGCAGGTGTTGACCCCCGTGTACGCACTAGAATCCATCTGCATCGTAAAATTCTTAGTTTGTATGGTGTCATTTTCGACATATATAGTAATGTCTGATAAATTTTGAGTTTCTAATCTCTTTAAAGGTTAATTAAATGTTTAAATTGTTCATATTTAAATAAATAGATATTTTAAAAGTACATCACCACCCCTCCAGATAAAAAAGATGTATCTGTTCCAGGACCCCAGGTTCGCTCCAAAAGGGCCAAAATATACCTTTGAAAAAGCTGTCCCTGTGTGACAGCGAAACGCGTCAGGAGCTGCTCTACTCTCCTGCCCCTAACTGCCACTTCACGCACTTGCACTTTACTCGTTGGGATCCAACCAGCCGCCCTCACCAGTGGACCGAACTACCTTTCTACAGTGCTACATTTGGTCCTTCTTCAAATACCAGCATCAAGGGAAGACAAAGCAGATACGCTATCCATAAAAGGATTAAAGATCTCCCAAGCTACGCATTATAAGGACTGCACTGGTAACTATACCTCTTATAAATCATAACCTGGATAAGGGAAGCAAATATCCCCCGTTTTCACCAACTGGTCCCCTGTTTGTACCAACTGGTCCCCTGGCCTTCATCTGGCGGCACAATAGGAGCGGATCCCCATTTTTTTGGTTTCCCCTCCCCCTGGAAAACCTATTGACAGTAGTGGCTTTTTTGGGCAGTGAACTTTATTTCCAATTTGTTTTTAAGTTTTTCAATTTTTAATGTGTTTAATATGTGCACCAATAAATGATAATATTTTTATTGTAATCCTCATTGGTCCAAGCGCTACCTTTCTTTGTCTCTTCGCTCCAAAAGGGCAGTTGTTCCAAATTAAATTGTCTTCCCACTGCCCAATTAAAAATGTTAGCGTAACTTGGAGCGAACCTGGTTCCCATAGCTGTGCCAATATTTTGTATATAGAATTCACCATTAGAAGATAATTAGTATTAGTTATATTAAATAAAATCCCTTCTTTGATAAAATTTGGTAAATTATTTGATAAAGTTTTTCTCTCTAGTGCTGTCAAGGTAGTTTTAATGGTAATAATGGTATAAAGTGACCGCACGCTGGCTGTTACCAAGATAAAATAATGGTACTTGTGTAGTTTCACGGCGCCAGCAAGCGCACACTCTGTGTTTACACTTTCATTGAAACTTGGCAGCTTGCCAGACTCTGTGTTTGCTCTGTGAATCCTGGCAGCTTGCCAGACTGACAAAGTATTCAAAATATAATTTTCCCATGTTATCCCTAGGGCCTAAATTCAGATTTTGAATTAAAATGGATTTTATAAGATTTTTATTTTATAGTGGACATTTTCTCTGGTACTCAAAACATACTTATATGGCCTTTCTCCGGCATAGTTGAAATTAGGGGACAGATCATAATGAGGACAAACCACTTTTCACAAAAGAAAATGCTATAGAATGATGATATTTTACGTTATTAGAAGGAGCGGAAGTGAGGTATGGACTTGCCAGTAGTACTAAGATGATGGGCCGATGTTTACAAATAAGTAAAAGTTCTGTTTTTATCCAATCACGTGACCGGAAGTGACGTCAGGGCGACTTTTGGTGGAGGGTTTTGTACACCTCTAATAGTCTAAATCAGTCAGGCTGAGTACAGTTATCATCTCTTCATCACTCTTGTTTTTGCAATGAGGGCATTAACACGTACCTTTTCTTAAACAATTCAATTATATTTGGGAACACTGTGTTTTCCATTACATTTTAACCCTTTGAGTGCCAAAATTGCTGTAAGAGATATGCAAAATATCTACAAAATATGAGTTGTTTTTTTTATCCGAACTTCAATTAATTGACTTAAGTTAATTTTGCAGCAATAACTAATCCTTGACCATTTCCCTGGCATTTATAGTAGATATTTTGCATATCTCTCATAATTATAAGAGTTAATGACAGTAAGTCAAAGAAATGGAATGATCACCAATGGACAAAACCATCTATGGTCATCATTGGATAGTATGCTGCCATCTATTACCACTTGCACTACCGGATGGGAAGCACTTGTTAGTTCCTCCTCTGTGGTTCGATTGCCTGTTTCTCACTGGCTAATATTAGGGCGCATGGTGATGCCGTGGAGAGCTGTGACTATCTCACCGTGGCAATGTTTAAATGTCATCAATAATACCACATGTGAGCCAATTAGGACATTTTTGAAGTGGGCAACTCCATCAATCAGGAGTGTTCCTCTCCCAGGCAGAAGAGGAATACTATGGCACCCACGCACCCTATCTACCAACATAAAAAAGCCACGCCCCAAAACCACACATTCCTGGGGGCCAGAAGGGGGGGCCTGATTTTCGGGAGCTTCCCTTCCATTCCAGGAAGGTAGCCAAGTATGCAACAATGCCTCTCTCTGTGTACACTCTGTATAACACAGGGGCCGTGGGGGATAACTTAAAAAAATTGTGCATGTATAGTTACAAAAAAACAGTCATCTACGTACGTATTACCTACGACCAGTGGCGGTTCCAGAGTTGAGCCTGCAGCACAGTCCAAAATTCAAATAGGGGACAAACACCTACTGCCAGTGAGTCATTTTGCAATGGCAGTTGCTGTACCTCCCCTATTTAATTTTTGAACGGTGCTGCTACCCCCCCCCTCCCCCCTCCCCTCTGGAGACACCTCTTCTCGCAAAGCAGAACCAGCCCCCACTATAATACACTGTTCACTCTTTGTCATATTATGCTGAAAAGTTGCAGGTGACAAGTTCAGTTAAATGACGGCACAGGGACACTTTCATGCTTCCGAACGCCCAGCAATGTCTGTAATGTGTGTTTATTTTGATGCATGACCCCCATAATAGGAACCTAAGCGCATTTAACTGAAATGATTGCTTTTGTTGTTGTGATAACCAGCTTGAAAATAGTTTTAATGTGTACGATTAATAATACAACACATTTCCTTAAGCTTCACGCTTATCTGATGGAGAAAATGATACCCGGTTGTAAACAGAATAATATTCTATTATACCGATAAGCAGATGGGGAATGTGTTATGAGAGATTGTATCTTTTAAATACACAATCAAAAATCCAGATTCTTTTTTTTCGGAGAGATTTCGGATTACTGAGATTACACAGCTGCCGGCGGCGTTGCTCCATTGCTGATTCTCCGTACAAAAGGGGAATGTTATTTATCCTATCTATACCAGCCTGGAGCGACAGATATGGCTGTCTGCGTGCTGTAGCACTACAAGTTTCAAAAAGCCGCTCCAGCCATCATCACCACCTTGCACTGCTGTGTGAGGGTGATCCGCACAGGTCCGTAGAGGAACTGAAATCCTAGAGCTCAACTCAGCCCATTTGCAAGATCATCAATATGCCAATTAATAATTCAATCTATCTGTAATAAGAACAGATGGAATCACAAATAGAGATGTGTCATAACTCAATGAGCTGACTGGCCCTTATTCTGATTGACGCGGACTTTACCGCATACTTTCGGATCGCGTCTTTACGGCGTCTGCACATGCGTGGAGAACGCTACGCGCATGTGCCACGCATTGACTCGGCACCAGTTCGGCCAAATCCCGTCCAGAACTGTTCACCGCTATCATTCGGGAAATAGGGGCGTATTATGGGCGTCATGCGGAATGACACATGGGCGTAGTTTCAAAGTGGGCAAAACGGGGCGGAAACATGGGCGGACACGGGGGAGTACACTTATGTTGGGGGGCGTACATTCGGAAACCACTCCGAATGCACGCGATCAAAAAGGGCAGAAATGTGCGGTGTCCACAAGTGTACTATTGCTTTGCGGACACCACTCGTTCATGCGGTAGGCGAACGTACGCCTAATGACTACAAGCATTAACACCTGAACCCAATAGAATCTACTCCTTTACTCATTACTCACTAATAGGCCGCTTGTCAGTGCTTTAATTGAAACCATTGCTGCTTCAAGGAAACCTTAGTAATCCCCCACATATGCTGTACTTGTCCCACACTTAAAAACTGCTAACAATGGACATGACTGAATATTAATACTAGCAATACAGAAGATATATAATAGTGGGTTGTTTGGCGTAAATACTCCGCTTACGTGCGGTAGCACCGCTTGGCTCCCGTTCGGATGCGGTATTCCCGAGCATACTCTGTAATACTCTGTAATACCGTGCCGAATCGGAGTGTTTCTCCCGCACACGCATGCTTTGTATGTCGTCCGTAAACACGCCCTGTTTTAAAGAGTGAGTCCGTCCGAATGCGGAGGACACGTGGGCGTTTCTACGGACGATGGCCGCATGCGGCAAAACACCGTGGCGTGCCGACCGCTCCGTAAGAATGCGGGAATTTCCGCACAGATCAGAATAAGGGCCACTGTTATGTGTGTTTGCAAAGTGCATGATTTATAAGGGGAGCTGACATGGAGCAGACACTGTCGGACGCAGCCAGAGAGGATGGGAAGAACAGGTGTCTGTCGTCATCTTTTATTCATTGCACAACGCACTCAAGGCCAGAGACGAACCAACATAAACGTGTGATTTAGACACTGGAGGACAGGAAGGAATAATTGTCCTTGTAAAATGACAGCGTAAAATGGACTCTAACGTAGCCCACACACTTATGAGATATTGTATACAATCACTCGATTTCGACCACATCTGTTCGATAAATTTGTGTAACGTGTGACGTGATGCGCGGGCCCGCCATTGAATGTCGCATTGATAGATACTGTAGTATGTGCTGCACATAATATCAATTGAATTGCAAGAGCGATCACTTGTGGTTTTTAACCATTTGAAGCAATCGGCGGGCGGAGGGAGTGTTTCGGCAGCTTCGGGGAGAGGGGGCCGGAGGGAGCACTGGAGGCGTCTGTCAGAGTAGCGTGGCATTGTGAAGGAGCACTGGAAGAAGTACTTGAAAAGAGTTTGTAAAAACTGTTTAAAACACTGGGCGGATCTCTGATTGGCTGAGAGAGAGAGCTGTATCAGCCAATCAGCAGCTGCCAGAGTGTGAGGCCTCTGATTGACTGAGAGCTCAGTATTTTAAACTGTTTTACCAAATTCTGCAGCCACCGCTGTCCCCCGCCACTCGTCAGCGCTTCTTCACAGCGATACGTTGCTCCGCTGCCCACCCTCTTTCAGCACCCGATGTGGCATCGCAGATGGCATAAGACATCAGGTGCTGGATGAAGGCACTTTAGGAACCATATGATGCGATGGGACAAATGTAGCCATAAGGGGTAAATTTACAAAGATGCGAGTTCTGTTTCACATGGACAGACACAACTTTTTATTTAGCACCTTCTAGAATAAAATAAACTGGAAAGGTGGAAAATACAGTTTAACGTTGAAAAATGTAAAGTAATTCATTATGGGAACAAAAATGAACAAGCTACTTATAGGCTAAATTGAGATATTATAGGGAATTCTACTGTAGAGAAGGACTTGGGAGTCATAATAGATGATAAATTGGGTAATAGTGCGCACTGGTCAAGTGCAGCAGCAAAAGCAAACTGGACACTGGCGTGCATTAAAAGGGGCATGGATTCAAGGGATGCCAATGTGATAGTGCCTCTTTACAAGGCATTAATGAGACCACAATTGGAATCAGTGGCGTAACTAGCTTTTGGGCGCCCCCCCCCCCGCCGTTAAAGGGAGGGCGCCCACCCACGCACCCCGCCGCACCAACCCCCGCCCGCACCGCCGCACCAACCCTCGCCCGCCCCGCCGCACCAACCCCCGCTCCCTTCTTCTGCTATGAGGACCACCACAAAATGTCCGCCCCCATGCAGCAGACAGTTTCAGAGAACTGTCTGCTACATTGGGGAGACATTTTGTTGTGGTCCTCACAGCAGAAGAAGGGAGCCGGGACCAGCGCGTACTGAAGAAGACACTGACAGGTAAAGACTGCGGGGGATGGCGGCGGGGTGTAACTATAGCATTGCAGCCCCCGGCGCCCGCACATGCACAGCGCCCCCCCCCCCCCCCCCGCGCGGTCGCGGGGGCTGCGGTGCTATAGTTACGCCCCTGCTTGGAATACTGTTCTCAGTTCTGGGCACTGCACCTTAAAAAGGACATAAATGAGTTGGAACAGGTACAGAGAAGGGGGACTAAGCTACAGTAGTAAAAGGTCTTGAATCACTAGAATACATAGATAGGCTAACCAGGCTGAATATGTTCTCACTGGAGAAACGGAGGCTGAGAGGTGATATGATTAGTATGTTCAATTACAGGATTGGGAATCATATGGAACTGGGAGATGATTGGTCACTAACAGGCCTGTACTTAGGACACGCGGGCATGTACTGAGGCTCGAGGAAAAGAAATTCCCTACTGAATTAACAAGAGGATTCTTTACCATTAGAGCAGTAACATTCTGGAACTCATTGCCGGTGGGGTGGTTACAGCAACTATGTCACACCAGGGGTCTGAGTCGACGTGACTGAGACCTCTGGTGGGGACCTGGACCGGTACCTGAACCGGGGAGGTTGGAGAGGACCTCTACGCATAGAATGCGTGACAGTGCACCCGAAGCCAATGAACAGTCAGTAATAAAATACAACCGAGTTTTATTAGCAGATGGTTGTAAATAGACAGGCAGTAAAGTATGCAGGAGATATGATACAGTCTATGCAGATAGCGATACTTTACAGATGGATGATGATGATATGGTATCGATGGTGGAACATCGGATATGGAGTAGTAGACTGTGGGTCCGGAATGACGGACGGGAACTGGAAGATCGAGATCTGGAGTATCGGACTTTACTGATGATGATGGAACATCGATGGTGAGCGATGATGGAACATCGGATATGAAGTAGAAGACTGTGGGTCCGGAATGACGGACGGGAACTGGAAGATGGAGATCCGGAGTATCGGACTTTACAGACGATGATGGAACATCGATGGTGAGCGATGATGGAACATCGGAAGGACCAGAGTCCCGGAGCTAGGCTTGAATGCTGGGCTGTAGAAGCAGGATCACAGGAGATGGAATAACCTGTACTTCACAGGAGATGGAATGCCTGGAGTACACTGCAGCATAGGAGAAACAACACTAGCAGGAATACACTTGCACGGAGACAAGGACAGCTGAACACACACTGGAGACAACTGAAGCACTAGCAATGGTTCTGAGAGCTCCCTGCATACTTATACCCACTGGGTGGCCAGGATTGGCCGGGCAGGTATGACAGGGAGATCAGAACCATCAGGATTGGACAGGGCAAACATGTGACTGGGAAAAACATGGCAGCCCCCATGTCTGCTATGGCGGGAAAGTATGTTTGTGCACGCCATGCTTGTGGCTGGGAGTAATGGCGGCGGACAGACGGATTGCCGTGCACTGGGTACTGTCACTGGGAGTCAGGAGAGTGGTGCACCGCGCAGCCGCGGACTCAGCAGCGCTGAGAGGACTGGAGGATGGTAGCGGTGATGGCGCACGGCAGACAGGACGCCGGTAGGGATGACAAGCTGAACCTGCGGAGGCACTTAGCCGGTAAGAAAGTCTGTCTGAGAGCTCGGATCGTGACAGCACCCCCCCCTTTAAGGGTGGCCCCAGGACACCTTTTAGGCTTGCGGGGAAACTTGGAGTGGAACGTCCGGATGAGTCTGGGAGCATGGACATCGATGGCATTGGTCCATGATTGTTCTTCGGGGCCGTAGCCCTTCCAATCGATCAAATACTGCAGACGACCATATCGGATGCGAGAGTCCAAGATTTTACTGACCTCATATTCTGTTCCACGCTGGGTGCAAACCTTAGGTGCCTTGGGGAGCTTGGAATGAAAGCGATTCAGAACCAGCCGCTTGAGCAGCGAAATGTGGAATGTAGCTGGCACTTTCAAATAGGGCGGCAACTTGAGTTTGTAGGCCACAGGGTTGACGACTCGCTCAACTGGAAATGGACCAATATATCGGGGAGCGAACTTCATAGATGGCACTCTCAATCGAAGATTCTTGGTTGACAACCAGACACGATCTCCTGGACGGAGGGCTGGCACAGCTCTGCGTTTCCTGTCGGCAAATTTTTTGTACCTGCTTGAAGCTTTCAGGAGTGAAGAACGAATGAGCTTCCAGGATTTGATGAATTGCCGGATGGTCGTGTCGACCGCTGGAACAGAGGAAACAGGTTGCAGAGTGAAGTCAGGAACTCGAGGATAAAACCCATAGTTGGCAAGGAATGGAGTGACATTTGATGAAGAGTGATATTGGTTGTTATGGCAGAATTCTGCCCATGGAAGAAGTTGAGCCCAGTCATCTTGGGAGGAAGAGATATATGTGCGGAGAACTGCTTCAAGATCCTGATTCACCCTCTCCGTTTGGCCATTTGTTTGAGGGTGATAGGCTGTGGAGAACTTTAATTTGATTTGAAGCAGGGAGCACAGGCTTCGCCAGAATTTGGCTACGAATTGGACCCCTCTATCGGAGATGATTTCAAGAGGCAGTCCATGAAGCTTGAATATCTCTTAAATGAAGAGCTGGGACAGCTTGGAAGCTTACGGAAGACCGGTGAGGGGAACGAAGTGAGCCATCTTGGTGAACCGGTCAACAATCACCCAGATGGTAGTGAACTTGTCAGACTCTGGAAGATTAGTTACAAAGTCCATAGATATATGCGTCCAAGGACGATGTGGCACTGACAGTGGCATCAATTGCCCAGGAGGAGACTGACGACTGGTCTTGTGCTGAGCACATTTAGCACAAGAGGAAACAAAGTCCTGTACATGGTTTTTTGGGGGACAGGGGCAAAAGACGGTCAGTCGCACAGGTTTATTTACAAATGTATTTCAGACAGGACCCTCATGGAAGTAGAATTATTCCTTTATATTTAGGAAGAGGGTGTGCTACCCCTGGACATGGATCGAGGCTCAAGCAAAAAGGAGAAAAGGAAATGTCTTTCTGTGTGGTGCACCACACAGAAAGACATTTCCTTTTCTCCTTTTTGCTAAAGTCCTGTACATCCTGTTTGAGGGACGGCCACCAGTAGGACCTGGTGATAAACTCGTAAGTTTTCTGAATGCCTGCATGGCCAGCAAATTTTGAAGAATGCGACAAACAAAGCAGCTTCATCCTTAGGGCTGGCTTTACATATCTTTTCCCTGTAGGGGGCGTGAGATTTGAAACTCCTGTTGCGGAAAATGCCACTGGATCAATAATAAAATGTTGATGCGTGGACTTTGACTCACTATCTTGCTCCCATGAGCGGGAAAGGGCATCAGCTTTTCGATTTTGTGTCCCCGGACAGAATGACAGCTTGAAACGGAACCTGGAAAAGAAAAGTGTCCATCTGGCTTGACGGGGATTTAAACATTGAGCAGACTTGAGATACAGAAGATTCTTGTGGTCTGTGATAATTGTGATCTCATGGACAGCGCCCTCAAGAAGATATCTCCATTCTTCTAATGCCAACTTGATGGCGAGGAGCTCTTGATCGCCGATGGCATAATTACGCTCTGCAGGCAGGAATTTACGAGAGTAAAACCCACAGGGATTAAGACGTCCATCAGGTGCTTTCTGTGAGAGAACTGCCCCAACACCCACGGAGGAGGCGTCGACCTCGAGAATAAAGGGCAAGGTGGTGTCAGGCTGTCTTAACACAGGAGTTGAAGTGAACCTCTGCTTCAACAGATGGAAGGCTTTGATGGCTTCTGCCGGCCACTTCGCTGGATTGGACCCTTTTTTTGTTAAGGCAGTGATGGGTGCCACAATAGAAGAGAAGTTACGGATGAATTTTCTGTAATAATTGGCAAAACCCAGGAAACGTTGAATACCTTTCAGCGAAGAGGGAATTGGCCAATCTTGGATGGCCTGCAGTTTTCCTGGGTCCATTTGTAGACCAGAACCAGATACAATGTACCCTAGGAAGGGTATAGACTTCAAATCGAAGACACATTTCTCCAGTTTGCAGTAAAGATGATTAGCTCGCAGCCGGGACAGTACCTCTTTAAACCAATAACGATGTTCTTTGATATTATTGGCGTAGATTAAAATGTCATCGAGATATACGACTACATGTCGATACAGAATGTCCCGGAAAATCTCATTGACATAGTGCTGGAACACGGCTGGGGCATTGCTGAGCCCGAAGGGCATGGTGAGGTACTCATAGTGGCCGTCTCTGGTATTAAACGCCGTCTTCCACTCGTCACCCTCTCGTATGCGGATGAGATTATATGCGCCCCTCAGGTCGAGTTTCGTGAAGATGGTTGCACCGCTGACACGGTCAAACAGCTCGGTGATGAGGGGCAACGGGTATCTGTTCTTTACTGTGATGTCATTGAGGCCGCGATAATCAATGCAGGGACGTAGGCCTCCATCCTTCTTCTTTACGAAGAAGAATCCTGCGCCAGCAGGAGAAGTCGAAGGACAGATTTTCCTTGATGTAATCGGTCATGGCCTGAGTCTCTGGAAGAGAGAGAGGATAGGTTCTACCTCTCGGTGGTTCTTTGCCTGGGATAAGGTCGATAGGGCAATCCCACGGTCTGTGAGGAGGTAGAATATCAGCGCCAGACTTGCTGAATACATCTGAGTACTCTTGGTAGGGAAGAGGCGGAAGGTCTGCTGCATCGGCTGAAGAATGACGAGCTGGGAGTACCTTTTGGAAACAGGTACCGGTGCAGGAAGGATCCCAGGAAAGGATTTCGGATGTCTTCCAATCAAGGCGAGGATTGTGAAGACGGAGCCAGGGTAAACCCAGAACCAGAGCATGAGTGGCTCGGGGTAATACAAGGAAGGACAAGAGTTCAGTGTGAAGGACTCCCACTCTCACTGTAAGTGGCAAAGTTCTGCGGGAGACTGTCGCATCAGGAATCCTACTGCCATCCACAGCAGTAAGGAAGACAGTCTTGGAAAGACTTTCAGTGGGCAAACCCCACTTGCGGACCAGTTCAGCAGTGACGAAGTTGCCAGCGGCACCGGAATCAAGAAGTGTGGAGACAGTCTTGAAATGCTGACCAACTTGTAAAGAAACTGGAAGTACACAATCAACTGCTGATGGAGAGGACTTAATCACTCCTAGCCTACCCTCTCCTTGACGGGCTAGGAGGAGGAGTTTTCCTGACGCTTTGGGCATGCAGAAATTTGATGTGCAGGATCGGCACAATACAGACAGAGCTGTGCCAACCGACGACGTCGATGTTCTCCTGGGGACAAACGGAAGCGGTTTATCTCCATTGGTTCTTCTTTGGAATGAGCCACGGGAGCAGCAGGTAAAGAAGGCGGAGGAGTTGGCACTTTAACTGGAGCGCTCTTGTGACGTTCTACAGCCCTTTCTCGGAAGCGTAGGTCTACTTTGATGCATAATGATATAAGGTCATCTAGACCTGAGGGTAAGTCTCTGGTAGCTAATTCATCCTTAATACGGTCGGAAAGACCATGCCAGAAAGCTGCGTATAAGGCCCCATCACACCAGGAGAGTTCAGACGCCAGAATCTGGAATTGGACCAGATATTGCCTGACGGAGCGGGATCCCTGTCTGAGACGGAGGAGTTCAGTGGAGGCAGATGCTGATCGCCCAGGCTCGTCGAAGATACGCCGGAATGTTGACACAAAGTCCTTGTAGTTAGACAAGATGGCATCAGATTTTTCCCATAATGGGGACGCCCATTCTAATGCGGCTCCACACAGGAGGGAGATGATGTAGGCGATCTTGACCCTTTCAGTAGGGAAGTTACTGGGTTGCAGCTCAAAGTGAATCTCACACTGATTGAGAAAACCTCGGCAGGTCTTGGGGTTCCCATCATACTTAGTGGGGACAGACAGATGAAGGCGAGGTGCAGCAGCCATTACAGGAGGATGAACTGGACTTGGAAGTTCACTGACAGGCTCAGGGCCACTGAGAGTGGTCTGTAGTTTATCCAGCCGGGAAGACAGATCTTGGAGACAATGAATCACTTGGCTCTGCGCAGCCTCTTGCTGATCCAAGCGAACAGCCAGTTGCTGTACAGGGCTGGATGGTGATGCTTGGCTTGCGGCTGGATCCATTTGGCTAGTGCTTACTGTCACACCAGGGGTCTGAGTCGACGTGACTGAGACCTCTGGTGGGGACCTGGACCGGTACCTGAACCGGGGAGGTTGGAGAGGACCTCTACGCATAGAATGCGCGACAGTGCACCCAAAGCCAATGAACAGTCAGTAATAAAATACAACCGAGTTTTATTAGCAGATGGTTGTAAATAGACAGGCAGTAAAGTATGCAGGAGATATGATACAGTCTATGCAGATAGCGATACTTTACAGATGGATGATGATGATATGGTATCGATGGTGGAACATCGGATATGGAGTAGTAGACTGTGGGTCCGGAATGACGGACGGGAACTGGAAGATCGAGATCCGGAGTATCGGACTTTACTGATGATGATGGAACATCGATGGTGAGCGATGATGGAACATCGGATATGAAGTAGAAGACTGTGGGTCCGGAATGACGGACGGGAACTGGAAGATGGAGATCCGGAGTATCGGACTTTACAGACGATGATGGAACATCGATGGTGAGCGATGATGGAACATCGGAAGGACCAGAGTCCCGGAGCTAGGCTTGAATGCTGGGCTGTAGAAGCAGGATCACAGGAGATGGAATAACCTGGACTTCACAGGAGATGGAATGCCTGGAATACACTGCAGCATAGGAGAAACAACACCAGCAGGAATACACTTGCACGGAGACAAGGACAGCTGAACACACACTGGAGACAACTGAAGCACTAGCAATGGTTCTGAGAGCTCCCTGCATACTTATACCCACTGGGTGGCCAGGATTGGCCGGGCAGGTATGACAGGGAGATCAGAACCATCAGGATTGGACAGGGCAAACATGTGACTGGGAAAAACATGGCAGAGAAGTATAGAAACATAAGCTTCCAATGTGTTTGCGTGCTGTGTGTGTGGCTTGCAGGTAGTGAAATCATGGTTTTGACTTAATAGACTGCAGCATTGCTTATAACATTCAGTTGTATGTGTTTGAGTAGTAATCCGCGTAAATTAGCAAATCCAGGCGCACGCTGGCATGCGGTATCTGTAGGGGTGGTCTGAGGTGGCGGTTGGCGGCCGCCTGTTTTGTGTCCGAAATGAACGGTGCCTTAGTCGATCGTGCGGTAGTAGCACCGTTCATTTTTGGTGCACACCCCCGTGTACGCCCATGTTTACGCCCATTTTCCCTCATTATTTCGGCCGCTCCCCTCAACACGCCCCTATGCCGCCCACAATGACCGTACTCTCGCGTACAGGTTTTTTCGCACGGAGAGACCCGTCCGTAAGCGTTGTGGAGTGTTCGCGCCTGCGCATTGGCGATTGTACGCATGCGCAGATCATGAAAAACCCCGGAACGTACGCGTACGGCCCGGCCGCACCAACCAGAATAAAGCCCTATGTTACTATGTAAGATAATATATAGTATCTGATTGGTTGCCTATAGCACCATCCCATCTGAAATAGAAGTCCCGTCTTAGTAAATTTCCCCCATTGTGTTTTAGCAGGATGCAGTTGAACATGATCCTGTTTAGCAGAATGCAGCTTCCTGTGCCTACACATTGCGATTTAGCAGAATGCCACAGGCTTGTGTATATATATCCTCCTGATTAAGCATCCTGCTAAACAGCTCCTGTTCGACTGCATCCTGCTAAAACACTAGATGAGCAATGTGTAGATGCAGGCATAGATTTAAAAGGGACCTGTCAAAAACGCGATGTATAGATGCAGCCTAAGAATAAAGAAATCACAATCAATTCCAAAGATATCATTGAAAAGTTTATAGCACTCCGGCAAGAGCGATTATGGCCAATCCAGAGATATACCGATATGTATGCCAATGTGTTACCAGCTTAAGAAAGGTAAAGCTTTGATTGTCCATTTGATTCATTGATTGTTTGCTTTAAAAAAAAAAAAAAAAAAAAACCTTCGATGATGAAATTTGATTGCTTCATTCTGATTGATTCACTCTGGGTTTATTAACATTTAGGGGGACATTTACCAAAATGGATTCGTAGAAAAAAGGTGTATTCGTAGGGAGAAATACACCTTTTTTTTACGAATTTGTATTTTCGGGATTTACAATCCCAAAAATACAACAATTCGTAGTCCTAAAGATGGAACATTCGTATTTGTAGTTACAAATACGAATGCCCTACACCATCGATAGGATACGACAGAAATCACCATTCAAAAGAATGGTGGTTTCTGATTTACTAAGCAGCCGTACTGACAATACGGCTGCTAAGTGGTGTGAAACACCCATGCAAATACGACAGGAAAATAGAACACCATTTTCATGTCGTATTTGCGTTTTTGCCTGCACGGATCAGTCAGATCCGTGCAGGCTTCGGTGTAAAAAAATAGAAAAATTAAATAAATAAAAAAAAAAACGGCGTGGGGCCCCCCCCACAGCCGAAACCAGCACCAGGCTGACAGAGCCTGGAGCCGGTAATTAAAAATCAGGGAACCCGACAAATAGGGGTTCCCTGATTTTTAACAACCAGCCCCAGGCTCCAGGTCCGGGGCTGGTTCCCAAAATACGGGGGAAAAAATGACTAGGGGTCCCCCGTATTTCAAGAACCAGCCCCAGACCAAACAAGCCAGCAGGGTAATGTCACAGCCGGGGGACACTTATAATATAAGGTCCCGCGGCCAAAACATTCTCCCTACCGACCAGTCAGCCTGGCCAGGGGCCCTGGGGGAGTGGGGACCCCCCCAATGAAGGGGTCCCCCCCCTCCAGGACTTACCTGACCAGGCTGAAGCCTGGTGCTGTCCTCGATGCCCCTGGGCGGTGGGCATCGAGCTGATAAATGGTGTAAAAAATAGAATAAAAACCATTGTCTTTTACTGGTGAACTATGAGTCCCAGCAAGCCTCCCCCGCAAGCTGGGACTTGGAGAACCACAAGTCCCAGCCTGCGGGGCATTAAAGGGCCCGCTGGGTCTTGTAGTGCCACAGTAAAAGAAAGAGTTAAATAAACACACTGACACACGTGAAAAATAAAAGTTTAATACATACATAACACATACATACTGATACTTACCTTTCTTGATCCCGTAGGTAGCCCTGGTCCTGATGTCCTGTGTCGTCCATGTCGGCTGTCTGCGTCGTCCTCCAGGTCCATGTCGACGGTCCGTGTCGTACTCCAGGTCCATGGCGGTGTCCGGGTCCGAAGAAATCCATGTTGGAGCTGTGGAAGGAAATCCTACTCACCTGTTCCTGCGCTGAAGAAGTCTTCTCTTGATCCGACGTAGTCCAGGTAATCTTCATGCTGTCGCCGGTCCCCGCTGTCTCCGCTGTCTCTGCATCGCGCTGAGGAGAGATGCTGAGATGTTTCATATTCGGCGCCTCTCCTCAGACTGAATTCTATTGGCCGCCTAGCGGGCCAATCAGGAGCCGAGAAAGTCGGGTCCCATATTATACTATGGGGAAAAACGTTAGCTTTGCCAGGCGATATCTCCGGTTCCTGGGGGGCTAGAGACATGGGGCTGGGCTCGTTGGAAAGCCCTGGTCCTTAGCTACTTAATGAAATGACAGGGGGACAAGTGCCCAGGTGCCCCCCCCCCTTGAATCCGCCACTGCTTCTGCCCCCTGGGACTCTTCAGCCTCATCTCTCACTGTAATTCACCAGTGTCACCCTCCCGCAACTCTCCAGCCTCATGAGCCTGCATCCCTCCAACACCACCATCCTGCCCAGCATCCAATCAGCACCACCATCCTGCACTCCATCCCCCCAGAATCAACATCCAGCCCTGCATCCCTCCAACACCACCATCCTGCCCAGCATCCAATCAGCACCTCCATCCTGCACTCCATCCCTCCAGAATCAACATCCAGCCCTGCATCCCTCCAACACCACCATCCTGCCCAGCATCCAATCAGCACCACCATCCTGCACTCCATCCCTCCAGAATCACCATCCAGCCCTGTATCCCTCCAACACCACCATCCTGCGAAGCATCCAATCAGCACCTCCATCCTGCACTCCATCCCTCCAGAATCACTGTTCAGCCCAGCATCCCTCCAGTACCACCATCCTGCCCAGTATCCAATCAGCACCTCCATCCTGCACTCCATCCCTCCAGAATCACCGTTCAGCCCAGCATCCCTCCAGTACCACCATCCTGCCCAGCATCCAATCAGCACCTCCATCCTGCACTCCATCCCTCCAGAATCAACATCCAGCCCTGCATCCCTCCAACACCACCATCCTGCCCAGCATCCAATCAGCACCTCCATCCTGCACTCCATCCCTCCAGAATCACAGTTCAGCCCAGCATCCCTCCAGTACCACCATCCTGCCCAGTATCCAATCAGCACCTCCATCCTGCACTCCATCCCTCCAGAATCACCGTTCAGCCCAGCATCCCTCCAGTACCACCATCCTGCCCAGCATCCAATCAGCACCTCCATCCTGCACTCCATCCCTCCAGAATCAACATCCAGCCCTGCATCCCTCCTACACCACCATCCTGCCCAGCATCCAATCAGCACCTCCATCCTGCACTCCATCCCTCCAGAATCACAGTTCAGCCCTGCATCCCTCCAACACCACCATCCTGCCCAGCATCCAATCAGCGCCTCCATCCTGCACTCCATCCCTCCAGAATCACCGTTCAGCCCT
Organism: Crinia signifera; assembly: GCF_055691185.1. Classification (NCBI taxonomy): domain Eukaryota; kingdom Metazoa; phylum Chordata; class Amphibia; order Anura; family Myobatrachidae; genus Crinia; species Crinia signifera. The sequence goes on from NC_139217.1 coordinate 30,303,262, forward strand.
GCATCCCTCCAGTACCACCATCCTGCCCTCCTGACAAAAGATCGTCACAAGCAAAATGTTGACATGAAAAACATCAAAGGTTCATGTTCTTTTTTAACTTTTTTTATTTTTTGGACTTTTGGACCAAGCAAAGTAAAATATCTGTAGCATAGCGAGGCATCGCACCCGAAGCACGATGAATGAAGCAACACATGCAAGGGTACATGCTACATACACACTGTCAACATGGGCACCAGACAAACTTTTTTTAAATTCTGTTGATATTAATTTTTTCATGTCAACTTTTTGATTGTGCTGACCGTTTGCATGTTGACCTTTGTCAATATTTACATTTTGTATGTTGACCATTTGGTGTTGACCGATTGACTGTCAACGTAGACACTGCAGACCTTTCCTTCCACACTCTACTACCCGCACTTCAATGATATATACAGAATGTCTGGACCTAGCACTCGGTGCTAGGTGATTGTGTAGCTTATTGCTGATTACTGATCTGTTTCTGTACTGTGCAAACCTCTCTGTCGGTTTGTCATTTGACTATCCAGTACTGTATTTGGAGCACCGTGTCTACAATTCCATCACAGCGGTTTCTTTTTACCAGGGGCACTCCTACTGTATATGCATATAAATTCATAGGATGAATTCATAGGATAACTGATATTGGGCCTTATTCTAGTTCACTCTTTCTGACAAAATCCTTCTTAGATGGACAAAACCATGTGCACTGCAGGGGGGCAGATGTAAAATGTGCAGAGAGAATTAGATTTGGGTGAGTCATTTTGTTTCTGTGCAGGGTAAATACTGGCTGCTTTATTTTTACACTGCAATATAGATCTCACTTTGCAGTAAAACCCCACCCAAATCTAATCCTCTCTGCACAAGTAACATCTGCCCCACCTGCAGTGCACATGGTTTTGTCCATCGAAGAAGGAATTTGTCAGAAAGAGTGAACCAGAATAACCCCCTTTATGCAATGGAAAAACATTAGTAATCCCTCCCATTAAACTGCATATTAGCAGATGTAATAGTAAACATGCAAAATATATGGACCCCAGTTATAAAAAAAACTTCTCCTACCATTTAAAAATCTAAAAACCTTTCTTTGGTTACTCTGCACAAATATGATCGTAAAACCGAATGATTTATTGTACAATATATTCTTGCAATACAGTGTAATAATTTTCTTTGACATTTATATATGTTGTGCTATAATATTCTCTTTGTGCACGGCTTATTTCCGCCCCCAGAATGTCTGCAGTATTGAAAAACAATAAAGAACAAGTTTGGCAGAATTGTCCCGGCTCGGAAATTGGTGCTTTTCCTGCGTGTAAGTGAACGGTGAACATAATGTGTAATGTTGGGTATACGATCTGTTCTTAGAGATTTTCCACTGTTTTTCATCGCTGAATATAAATACAGAGAAGGGGAGATGGATACAGTACAATATAATATATAGTCTGTTTACTGATTTCCTTTTTATATTCAAAACAGTCACTTTTACAGGGCTTTGCATATATGCACACCGTGACAGCAAATTGAGGCAATAAATGCGCTGCGCATTACCCGCTGTAAAAGCCGTTCATTTGTCTGTCATCAAGAATTATTACATTCAAAACATGTTAGTCCACATATTCTCTTAGGTATTTTTCTGGCAGTCTTCTTACTGTTTCTCACAGATTAAAGAGAGGGGGTTGACCGGGGTCATTATGCCTGGACCAGTGACATACAGTAAGTTCGTCCCAGTTGCCTGGAGGCAAGATAAATATTGGTGCCCCCTACACACACACACACACCACCTTATATAAAAATATGTGTATGTATGTATGTATGTATGTTATGGATATTACAGCTGGAGCCTGCCTTGTTTAGCGAGGGTCTGGTGGTCGGAGTCGCCATCCCCGTCAGCCTCCGGAAGGGGACTCACGCCCATGAGAAACGCGCGCATTCCCTTCCAGCTAAGCTCCCGGTACCCGCCACCTCCTCACCGGTCCCCGCCGATACACACAACGCACACATACACATACTGTATGTACGTAGCGCACCTCATACACTTACGCATTGGACATGTGCACACAACACAACTAACACAACCACATACACTACAACACACAAACAAAATCAGTACAACACACACAAACACACAGAACACATAAAAAAATAATTGCATCATAGCATACCCTCCAACTGCTCCCAAATTTGCAGTTTTTTAACAGTCTGTACCGGCAAATAAAAAAAAAATTGGACCGAATATACCGTCTTTTTTTTCCCCATATCCGTCTCTCCAGTCCTCCAGGCTGTCACTGCGGTCCCCAGCTTGCAGCACTGAGAAGTCTTTGTCCTGGCCAATGCACTCATTGGTTATTACAAAGTGGATACACTGCACTCACCGTGTTAGTCAGTTGGATATCAGGCACTGCTCTGCCTTAAGGGTGTCCCAGACCCTTTTGGTTCATAGATAATGTTTGGTTGACGGGCATGAGCGCTGCATGTATTTGTTTGAGTGTTATGAGTGTAAGAAGTTAAAGAATAAGGGGGGTATTCAATGTGCCGCTGCTATTCCCGATGGGGGGAAATAGCTGCAGGTCCCTATTCAATGCTGTCTTTAACAACAGCATTGAAGAGGGATCACAGCCGAATGAGCCCAACTTTAGAAGCTGTCAGGCCCGTTCTGCCAATAATGGCCATGGATTGTCACGATTTCGGCCGCAGATCAACAATCAATGGCCGTTTTCATGGCCACACCCCCTTTGCGCCGATCGGCAGACGGGACATTAAATCATGCCAGTCATTCAGCTGTCGAACAAAATGCAAACGGTCCACGATCACGGCTTTGGGGAGGTATCGACAGCCGTGATCCTGGATTGAATACCCTCACCCAAGACTTAGACGGGAAAACAAAGGACGCCAACGGAAACGGAAGAGATAAACCATGTGGACTTGAAATTGCATGGACGCTAACGGAAGCTCTCGAGTGCTATGGAGATCGGCAACAACTTCCGCCAGGCCGCCTGGACCGGAAGTGACGTTCTAGCCTGGGCGGAAGTTGAATTCGCGGGAGAAAAACAGCGATATGCGTGGGTTTGACTGATCACCGCTGCAGTCCAATTGAATACTTGGGGTGTTCGCGCTGTGAGGACCAAGTGGGGACCGGTCCTGAAAGTAGTGAAATAGCGGGGATATGAGTAATAACGTAGGAGGATGTAACTTCCGGTCACGGAGGCCCGGAACCGGAAGTCTTGGACTAGCAGGGTATAAGAACGGAAGAGAAACATCACACTAGTCAGGAGCCTGAGGAAGAGACAGATGTCTCGAACCATGTTGTTCCTGCACTAGTGATTTATCCCCCAGAGAAGTAGGTAAGTTTATGACTAGAAGTCCGCACAGGTTCCAGGTCCGACCCTTGGAAACCTAAGTGATGACCCTTTTAAATTATTTCAAATAGTTCCCTACCACGTAGAATATTATTTGTTCGCCTACCATAAGAAATTCCGGTACCAACTAATTAAGTCCGTGAGGAGAGCGGCCAAATCCTGAGTAGACCACAAACTTCATTTACTCAACTAGGGATAAGGGAATCTATCCCATTACCCAGGACAGGCGAACTCCAACCATAGTAGCGCTAAGAGTTTTTCTAAAACTTTCGGAACTTGTCAACTTTAGAAGCTGTCGGGCCCATTCTGACAATAATGGCCATGGATTGTTGCAATCTAGGCCGCAGATCAACAATCTATGGCTGTTTTCATGGCCACACCTCCTTTGCGCCGATCGGCAGGCGGGACATTAAACCCTGCCTGCCGTTTAGCTGTCGATCAAAATGCAAACAGTCCAGGATCACCGCCGTGGGGAGGTATCGACAGCCGTGATCCTTGATTGAATACCCCCACCCCCCCCCACACAAGACTTAGATGAAGATTTGTCACGTTAAAGTGTACAATTTACTCAATAAATTGTGAAAAAAATATAGGTGTACATAGAAACACAATCAAGAAATTAATCTCACAATATCCACACACCCCCACCTATAGATTTGTTTCACCTCCCACCCCATCCAAACAATTATCAATTTGAATCAGAGCTTATTTTTTAATATTAATTTAATTTCTTGATTGTATTTCTATTGTACTGTATTTCATGCTTGCAGAGTGCAGAGGCGTCAGTTCCTCTCAATTGCCTGGAGGCAAGATGAAATTTGGTGCCCCGCTCCCCTTGAAAAAGTTGTGACAATGGATGGTGGGCAGGGCCGGACTGGCCATCTGGCACTTCTGGCAAATGCCAGAAGGGCCGATGGCCTTGTGGGCCGATTTTAACAGAACACTGCTGCAGTAGCGCCGCTGAAGCCTCCTGGGCTCCATTGTGCGCTACATCACCTCACTCCCCCCCCCCCTGGCGTCATTAGCATATTGACGCCATCATAGGCGTGCGCACAGGGGTGTACAGGCACTCCTGATGACGTGCAGCCGCCCCCTGCCTTATGCAAGCCGGATGCTGCCTGGCGCCTCCTTCCCCCTCCGCGCGGCAGCTACAACACTGTCCCGATCCCTCCTCTGCCCAGCCGCACAATGAGCTTCTCCCCCACCCCCTCCGCCCGTCACCTTCATACAGTAGCGGGCTGGACAGGGTGCTCTGTGCCCGCAGGTCCATGCTGTTATGCAGCAGCTGCAGCTGCATTGTGGGTTGCAGCTGCATTGTGGGTTGTATAACTGACAGCTGGGAAGAATCCTCTACCTGCTTCCTGGCTGTCAGTGAAAGTTACTCTACCGCGTCCTGTGCAGTACGGCTGCTGCTGGACAAACCACGGAGCTCCATGAGGGAGCAGAAACAGACTACGGAGGGGGGAAGAGTGTTGTGATCACACACTGTCTGTGTCTGGCTGGCCTGTTGGTGCAGAGACAGCAGCCTTTGCACAGTACACTACCCCCCTCTCCTTTCTTCCCACTGTCCAATCCGTCATGCTGTCAATAAGAGAATGAGGAGATGAAATCTTAATGCTCCTCTACTCCTGCTGCCCTGGAAAGCGAGGGAGGTGACAAGGACAAGAGTGCCTGATGCTGTGCTACTCAGAGTAAGCATTCAATGTCTCAATTTAAAGTTTGGTCCTAGTTTAAGGGGTACTTATGGGGTCCTTTAATGTGTAATAGGCAATTCGGTGTGGGGTGTAATAAGTAATTGGCATTACGGTGTGGGACTTAATAGGTAATTGGCATTACGGTGTGGGACATAATAGGTAATTGGCATTACTATTTGAGGCATTACAGTGTGTGGTATAACCTGTAATGGGCATTAGGGTATGTGGCATACTATGACTGTGTGACGTGTAAAAGGCATTACGGTGTATAGTTTTGGCGCATGCCTTCAGCGTGCACTGTCCTTATTGTTCCTATTTTACAAAAAATTGTCAAGCCATGGCATAATGTGTAATGGGCATTACGGTGTGTGTCATATGTAATGGGCAACACAGTGTGCGGCAATGTGTAATGGGCATAATGGTGTGTTCCATAATGTGTATGGGAATAATGGTGTGTTCCATAATGTGTAATGCCTCCTTTTTGTGATGCCACGCCTCTTTTCCATGAGGTCACACCCCCTTTTCACTGCGCGGCTTCGCCGCGCAAGGGTCCCACCTACTGCTGGTGGGCCTGTGTGCTCAAAAATGCCAGGGCCTATTTCTGGTCCCAGTCCGGCCCTGATGGTGGGTCAGGGTCAGACTCACAAGGTTTAGCCACAGTGGTGTACGTTGGTCCCAGCTGCCCAGAGGCAAGACATATTTTACCCCCCCCCACACACACACACACACACTTACACACACACACACACACACACACACACACATACACACTCACACTCAACTTTATTCATTCTGAAATGTATATTTACATCACTATATATATCTAGATACAGACAGAGAGGACACATACATTTCAGAACTCGATCACAGAAACAATATTGATGGCTTTTAATTGGCTGATTTAAACGTACAAGTTAGGTGAGGTGCCCCCTTGGGAGCAGGAGCCCGGAGGGAGATAACTCCATTGCTAGCCATCTTCAGCACAAAATCCGTGTTCATTGGTGGGTCCCATCTATCCAGCAGCAGCGGAGGCTGAGCAGTACCAGGCAGGAACTGTAGCACCCTATTGCAGGTGCTAACAGGGCTCTAGGGACAGAACTGATTAACTCTACAGCAGCAGAGGGTGAGCCGCAAAGCTCCATTGGGAACCAGCAGGTGCACCTTCAGGGCTTGGAGCCCGGAGACAGGAGTGTCCATTCCCTCTGGGCGTTACACCCCTGCAGAAGAGCAAGCGTTACAGGAATCTGGCACTTCTGTCTACTCCAAGACATTATTGGAGGGCAGTATATAGCATGGAGTTTGCAGAGAGACTGCGCCCCCTGTGGACTGCTGTGGAGTTGTTCCGTCACTGCCTTAAAATGAAAATTGGAAACCTGGAATGCGGAGATACAGTATATGGCCAGGGCACTGCCTATTTAGCCAGCATTTTGCATTTTAAATCTATACCATATGTGAAGGAATATCTCTTTATTATGATGCTGGCATTAAATAGCCAGTCTGCCAAACCTAGCTATATATAGTGTCAATACTAGCAGGGTGTACAGAATTGTGAACACAATGGAACAAGTTATTGCTATCTGTAAAACCACACATCTTGTCCATTTCATATCCCTTGGCTGTTTATTTCAAATGAAACAGCTGGGTCAACAGAAAACTGCACAAGTCAAGGTTTTATAAAGCCAATTTTCCTGTGGGTGAGTAAGCTCGGGAGGCAGCGTTACAATCTCTGCTACAAATGCTGGATGGGGAATTCAATTTCACCGAACTCCACTAACCCCTGCTGTGTTAGTGCATCGCTGAATAGGTTTCCAACCACCCCATACCCTCCCAAACGTTCCCCTCTTATTTGTTCCCAACTCTCAATATTTATCAAAAAGAACCTCTATAGGTGATACCATTATATTCAATCAGAGCCATATCTAGACTTTTGGTACCCTGGGTAACCCCCCCCCAAACTGGGACATAAGGCAAGCTCTAGAGCAGGCATGTCCAACGTTGGCCCTCCAGATGTTGTGAAACTACACATCCCAGCATGCTTTGCAATAGTTTTAGCATTCTCTAATAGCAAAACTGTGGCAAAGCATGCTGGGATGTGTAGTTTCAAAACATATGGAGGGCAAACGTTGGACATGCCTGTTCTAGAGCAAAGTTAAAACACATACAGATGGAGCCCCTCTCATTCAGCCGGGGGCCGTGTGTGCACAAAATGCTTGCATGCCCCGTTCCAACAGAGCTCTCCGCTGCCTCCCCGCCGCTCCCCGCTGCATCTCCGCAGCCCCCCTCCCCAACCCTGCTCATCTCCCTGAAGTGGAGACGTGCAGGGTTTCCTCTCCCTGCTGCCAAGTAACTGGGACGCACGTGCATGTGAAATGCTCTCACGTCCCAGTCAGATGGATCGCCTCTCCGCCGGCGATCGCCAGTGGAGGCATTCTGGCGATTCCCGGCGCTGCATCAGAGGCGCCCCATCTGTACTATGATGACCTTCTAAATTGTGGCAGGGAAAGCATATTTCCACACGAGAGCACCCAGTTTGACAGTGGAGGTACAGAGAGCCTATGTGGACATGACTGTGCCTGAGGGACACTCCTACCCTGACCTTAAGAAGGCTATACATGGCAGGATTGGGGTGACGGGCCCCTGCAAAGCACAAGAATTTCATGACTGGTGGCTGGATGCCTCTGAGCCTCCCAGGATTCAGCTGGCTAACCTAAACCGTCTGGCCAGGGCCTGGTTGCAGCTGGATAAAAATTCTGCAGTGCAAATTGTGGAAATGGTCGCACTGGACCAGGCTATGTGGGTGTTAGACAGCACGGTGCAGCAGTGAGCCCTTCAGGCTCACCCCCAGACTTTCGAGGAGTTGACAGTGGTGTTTGAGCGGCTCCTGACCCTGGGGAAATTAAGTACAGCCAGGACAGGGTTTGTGCCAGTACCAAAGCCCAGAACTCAGGTTCCAGTGGTTAAGACAAAGGTCCCACCTCCCACTGTGTGCTTTGAATGCAGCGAATCTGGTAATGTACGACAGGGAGAATCAATGGATTGCAGCACTGGGAAAGAGGCTCGGCCAATGATCAGCATGGCTGCTGGAAATATCTACCAAGCAGAGTCCCCCCTGTTCTGTGTCCTGGTACAGCTGGAAGGTCGGGAAATCTGGGTGCTTACCATCGTCTGTTCCAATGTGGTTCCTCTGGAAGTTGACAAGGTCCTGTCTCCTGTCAGGGTGTTGTGTATCCACGGCGATTTTGAGGAGTGCCAATGTGTGTACTGACCCCAGACAATACAAGGCCGGCCATTAAAGGTAGTATCAGCGGTGACTTCCTGACCACCTTACCCACTTATACTGGATCATGACGTCCGATTGCTGCTGGAGCTGGTTATTAGAGATGAGCGGCGGGCTCTTTTTTGGGTTTTGGTTTTGGATCTGGATCTCCCTTCGTGTTTTGGATCTGGATTGGTTTTGGCAAAACCACCCTTGCGGGTTTTGGTTTTGGATCTGGATTTTTTTTGAAAAATGCTAAAAATTGCTAAGATAACAGATTTTCGGGCTGTTTTTGCCCCTAAAGTATTATTAAGCTCAACAACATTAATTTCCACTCATTTCTAGTCAATTTTGATCACTTCACAGCTCACAAAATAGTTTTCATTGACTGTAGTTGGGCCAAAAGGTTATACCGAGGTAGCTGGATGACTAAGCTAAGCGACAGCAGTGGGCATCACATACATGTGGACCTTACACTTCCAACCTGGCACATCTTGGAAGCATAGAGGCACTGCAGGGGCAGACAGGGTGGCAGTTTATTTAATGTGTATTTATTTTATTTATAACTTTTATTTATTTCTCTTACTTTACATTGGACACATCCCATTACACTGGACACTGGATATAGTCTGTCACACTGGACACTAGATATATGCCGTCACACTGGACACAGCCCATTACACTGGACACTGGATACAGCCCATCACCCTGGACACAGTCCCTGGACAATGGACACAGCCCCTGGACAATGGACACAGCCCCTTGACAATGGACACAGCCCCTGGACACTGGACACAGCCCCTGGATACAGCCCCTGGACAGTGGACACAGCCCCTGGACACTGGACACAGCCCCTGTACACTGGGCACAGCCCCTGACACACTGGACACAGCCCCTTGTATTATGGACACTGCAGCCCCTGTACACTGAGTGTACAGTCAGCAGCACTTCAGCCCCTGCGTGTGAGCACTGCAGCACCTAGTTTACAACAAAAAAAAAAATCAGTCACTAAATAAATCACAGCACAGGGCACGGAGCACAGAGCACAGAGCACAGATCCCAACCACCCTCTTCCCTCTCCTATAATGGAGTGAAGATGGCGGGGCACGTGTGCGTCTTATATAGAATCCAGATCCCGCAAGAATCCGACAGCACGATGATGACGTTTTGCCTCGTTTTCGGTGCAGAATTCAGGCGGGAACTCCCGAGCCGGCTCGGATCCTGACTCGGATCACCATATTCGGATCTGACGGATTCCGGAGAGCCGGACCCACTTATCTCTACTGGTTATATGGCATAACACCAACAAGCAGTCAGCAGCTGAGACATCTCAGGAGCCAGAGACCAGAGACTACCAAAGCCTGGTGTCTGGGAGAGCTACTGCCACCGCTGAACCACCCCAGGAAACAGAGACTGAGGCCCAATGGAACCCTGTTGGCGAGAAAATATCATTACAGGATTTTGGGAGAGACCAACGTGATGAAAGCAACCTGGTACACACCTTTGATACTGTAAAAGTGATAAATGGTAGGATGTTTGCTGCTTTACCATCAGAGGGCGTGCCATATTTTGTTTAAAAAAAACTATTTGCTATATTGTGTTACTACTTTACAGGGAAGAAGAGTAGATCAAGTTGTTAGTTCCCCGAAAACTGGAGCGGTTGGTATTAGAAGCTGCACATATGCATTGGTGGGGTGGCCATTTAGGGGACGAGAAAACATTCCAACTCATCCAGCTAAGGTTCTTTCGGCCAGGCATCTGTGCCTCAGTGTGCTAGAAGACAGCCCCCGGCTAGAGTTTAGTAACCCTCCCTATCTTTTCTGTATCTTATGAGAGAATTGGTACGGATCTGATAAAAAAAATGCATAATAAGAAATCTGGCACTGTTGCCAGAGAGCTACTAACCATGTATACCCACTTGGGTATACCGAAGGAGGTCCTGAGGGACCAAGGTACTGTGCTATGGATAGGTGGGAAAGTGTCCCCCCCTCCCCCACCCAAAAAAGGGCTATCTCACTAAAACCGGGACACTTGGGAGGTATGCCTGCCCCCTTTGACAGATACATGCTCCCCCTCCCCATGTGCTGATCTTGCTGCCCCCAGTTCAGGATTTGGCATGCCCAAATTGCCTCATCAAGCCACCGAGGGACTTCCACTTCACTCAGGAGTGGTGACAGGATAGAATTCTCCTACTTTTTTATACAGTAAGTCTATTTAATAATATGTTCCACTCTATGGGAGCTCCTTAAAGTCAACAGAATTACATTATAGAAATTTGGGTACTTGTTTCCTAGCACGGCCACAATCGCATTGATCTTGTGCCCTTAATAGTGGTATGCGATGGCCCCCGACGCGATGGACCCGATTTCCCATTGAAATGCATTGAAAAGTTAAAAAATCGCGTTGGTCGCGTCGCATGCGGCTAAATAAGCATTAAATGGTCCCGACGCGATGCCCCGATTTCCCATAGGGAACAATGTTAAATGGCTCAATTTACCCAAATCAACAGGGAACAATGTTAAATGGTCCAGAAACCCCCAAAAACACCCCTGAACAGTGAAATGGCCCTACAACAACAAGAGAAATCTCACGTGCGCTTATAGGTATAGTCCTGTATGTTTATAAGTAGATGATTCACAGGGTTCAGATCCGTCTCAGATATTCCATGAACATGTGAAAAAAACAGGAAAGAAGACGATATTGAAATTCCAGAAAGCAGTCTATTTCCCCTTTAGGTGAAAACAGGATTTAAAGGAAAAGGTGTCCCCGGACAGCTTCCAAACGATCCCAGGGTGGATTAGGTGGGTCACCTCACGCGTGCATATATATGTGAATGCTCACATGTATGCTTACATATAACAGATGCTGTGTACTCCCATAAAGGTATCTTTTTCCTTTTAAAATATGACTTCAGATGGCCAAAGATAAAATCACACTGCTTTATTCTTTAGAATAACAACGGAGCCAGAACACGGTATTTCACAGCTTTCATAACACATCAGATGTTACCCGGGTGCTTAATGATGGTACCAGAAAACTGTGACAACTATGCTCCACACTCAGTTGGTTAAAAAACTCCAGACACTTGGATCAACGCGTTTCGGCACGCTGCGGTGCCTTTTTCAAGAAAAATGTGTCTGTAAATTAATAAATTCATCGTCTAAAAATTGTATAATAGTAATATACAATATTAAAAAATTAGGTCACAACATATAAATGAAAATCCAAAGAAATATAGAAACATAATATAATTAGGTACTCCAGAGACATAAGAGTAAAAGCAGGCTTACCCAATGTGCAGAGACTCCTAATCGACACAACGTCAGGACCTGCTCTCACCAGGATCCCCCACATGTAGTATAGGGTCTGAGCAACGCCGGCAGTGAAATGGCCCCCCAAAATTAGTTAACGCCACCCCACGATCAACGTGAACCCGAAGCGTGGCGAGCGCAGCGAGCCCGCGAGGGTCGGCGGTACGCGTCCTCCGACCTTTTCATACCCCCACTATCCACGTCGGCGTGGAGTTGAGAATAGAATAGTGTGGCGAGCGCAGCGAGCCACCGAGCCCGAAGCGTGGCGAGCGCAGCGAGGGGACGCGGATACCTTCACAGTTATACGCGTCCCCTCGCGGGCTTCACAGGTGTCCGTGGCGATGCGGACACCCGTGAAGCCCGCGAGGGGACGCGTTTACCTGTGAAGGTATCCGCGTCCCCGCGCGGGGCTCGCTGCGCTCGCCACGCTTCGGGCTCGGTGGCTCGCTGCGCTCGCCACACTATTCTATTCTCAACTCCACGCCGACGTGGATAGTGGGGGTATGAAAAGGTCGGAGGACGCGTACCGCCGCCCCTCGCGGGCTCGCTGCGCTCGCCACGCTTCGGGTTCACGTTGATCGTGGGGTGGCGTTAACTAATTTTGGGGGGCCATTTCACTGTTCTGGGGTGTTTTGGGGGGTTTCTGGACCATTTAACATTCTTCCCTGTTCATTTGGGTAAATTGAGGCATTTAACATTGTTCCCTATGGGAAATCGGGGGAATCGCGTCGGGACCATCGCATGCGATTTTTTAGCACGCATGCGATGCGACCGATCAGATTTTTTACCTGCGATGCCCAAGATTAGAATCGGTGTGGCCGTGCTAGGAAACAAGTACCGAAATTTGCTTCCAATATACACAATTGATCCATTTTCCTGTATAGTTCATCATTCGTGAAAATCTGGAAATCTCCATCGCCAACAATTACCAGTAACAGATCTATAATACCAGGGAGCGTAGCCGATCGTGTAACCCACTTACTATGTATAACATGTAATCAATATGATTAGATAACATTTTGGCAATGGTTCTGTGGGTGCTGACCGTCAGGGTTCCGAATTACACTGGCTATTTTCCCTCGTGGTGGTCCATGACCCCCATAAAGGGAGAATAGAATAGGTGGCGAGCACAGCTCATCACCGAGCCCACAAGGGGCTTGAATGCGCTCACCCCCCCTGTCAGGCTCCTGACAGTTGGGATACTGATGTCGGAGAAATGACAGTTGGATTCCCAACTGTCGGTAAGTTATACTATACCCGATTCTATAGACAAGTCATCATTTGTCTGGAACTTTCAGCAAATTAATATATTTATTTTTCTTGGACTGTGCCCTGTCTCTACCGGGGAGAATCTGGCACAAACGGGCATTTGTGTAGAGTAACGGTAGAGCACTGTGTGGCACGGAGCACAATGGAATATTTTCAGCATACAGTACTCTCTACACAAGAATTTTCTTGTTTACTTGTCCACTTGCAATATATCTAGCAGAAGTAGTAAGTCTTTGATGCATTATACTCTTCCTTATCACAAAGTACAAGCTGTCATTTATGAGTTGATGTCACTATGGACCATTATCTCACTGACAATGTAATGCTATTTTTGAAAGCCACGTTGCTTTGGCAACCTGCTGGAGCGGAATGAAACAGGTGCTTTTCATGCTGTAATAAATGCAGCAACCTAAGTGCTGGGAAATGCTGACCGCTCTCCATAATACACACATACATAATGTGTGCATTGGATCTTTATTCTGAATTTTATTCATTTATTATTACTTTGCCAAATGGCTCTAGAGCTGATGTCTGTTTTCTTATTGTGCCTCTCGAGTACCTGTGTAGTTGATCTTCTCATTTACATCAATTCAAGGGTGATTTTACCTTTCCATGCCTAGTAGTTGAGTAGATTTGTAATTTTTTTTGCCTGAAAAATCATTTTGCCATCTAACACTTTTGGCTATCCAGGACTGATCCCAGGTCTACGGGAACCCTGTCAGAAACATTTTGGAGCCCGTCACAGATCAACTACTGTACATCCATAATTCACATTGTCCCCCACACAGGAAAAAAATACAGACATTGGCTCCCATAGGAAAAAAGAATGACATTGGTTCTAAGAGGGGAAACAAAAAAATTGGCCACACAGGAAAAAAAAAAAAACAGAGCACATTGTCCCCCACAAAAAAAATCAAACACGTTGGCTACAAGAGGAAAAAAAAATAATATACAATGGAGTGAATGAAAAAAAATGTATACATGGGTGCCCAAAGGATAGAAACCAGGTGTGCGGTGACAGGGTGAGTGAGTCTGTTGGGTCAGGTGTGGTGGGTGACAGGGTGAGAGAGTCCACATGAGAAAATGTAGGTGACAGGGTAAAATAATCTACAGGGACAGGTGTGGGGTTTGGCAGGGTGATTGAGACTGTGAGGACAGGAGTGGTCAAAGTCTGGAAGCCTTTCATATGACTGTGTGACTTATGAAATATCATGTTCCATCATTGTAGGTCATGGCTCAGGCTGCATCAGAGCCTCCTGGAAGAGTCCAGCTCTGCCCTGGAGTAAAGTCAGCACTGGACATTCAGCTGGTGCAGAAGATAAGTCTTCCTTATCTGCCAGGCGCCCAACTGCAGGCACACTGTCCCGTCTATGATGGAGCGACACTCCTCCGTCAACCCTGTGGCTACCTAACTTCAATGGTGCTATGACCCCATTACCATATGGGAATGCACAGCATTTCATGGGCGTACCCATGAGAATGCTGGGCGCTCTCATGCTAATGAGTTCTTGACAGATATGCGGGGGGTGGGAAGCTGATATCACCGGATGTCAGCTGCCTGAGCTTTCACGCATATTTAAGGTTTCTCAGAGCGACCTTACATATGCATGCACCTTAGAAACATGTGGGAGCGTCCCAGTGGCATGCGAATTGATGTTTATGTAGAAGATCCATTCATAACCAGTGCGAACGTACGCGACTTGCGAATGGTGGCCCGGTATACCGCCCTTCGCCTGGAGGGATCTGGTTCACTCGCGAGGGTGCAAACTTGCACCCCAGCGAATGAACCAGAATAACTTCCAATGTCCAATTGGAATGTGTGACCCTTCAGGAAACCCCCAAGGTTCCAAATCATGGTCAAACACACCTACTGGGCCTGATTCAGACCTGCTCAGGGGAACATTTGCAGGGGAACGCCCGTGTTTTTATGGGGATGTACTCGCCCTGTCCTCCCTTCTGAGAGTGAACGGCTCGGCGAGTGTGAAACTCAATGAACCCGGGGTTTGCACATGCGCATCATTTGCGTAAACCCCAAACATTGGGTATGGGGACGAATTCGAACCCAAATGAACGGGCCTGAATGGGCCCCATTGTTGCAATATACGATGAAGTATGATATTAACACATTTTATATGTATGCTAGGCTGCGTATATATGCAGCCTAGCACACAGGTCTGAATGAGGCTCTTTGTACATCCGGCTGAGTTATTATACCCTCACCGTTACCGCCCCAATTTAATACAAGTTGTGTTATTACGTATGTGTGCGATTCGGCAGGAGAGCACTTTGACTGTTTTTGCTGCTTAATAAATGTTACAGTATGTTACCAGTCAAAGGGGTAACTTTACTAAGATGGGAGTTCTACTGAAGATGAGCTGTTGCCCATAGCAACCAATCAGATTCTACTTCTTATTTATTTATCATTTTCTAGAAGATAATAGATAGAAACTAAGTGGTTACTATGGGCAACATCCCATCTTCAATAGAACTCCCATTTTAGTAAACTTACCCCAAAATGTCAACATTTATAGTGTTGACAATGACAACATTGTCATAATATTGACCTGTACAATGTTGCCAGCTCATGTTAATGTTAGGCTGTGATTAGTGTAACGGTTAGACTGTGGTTAGTGTTAATGTTAGACTGTGGTTAGTGTTACGGTTAGACTGTGGTTAGTGTTACGGTTAGACTGTGGTTAGTGTTACCGTTAGACTGTGGTTAGTGTTACGGTTAGACTGTGGTTAGTGTTAGGGTAAGGCTGTGGTTAGTGTTAGGCTGTGGTTAGTGTTAGGGTTAGGCTGTGGTTAGTGTTAGGGTTAGACTGTGGTTAATGTTAGGGTTAGGCTGTGGTTAGTGTTAGGGTTAGGCTGTGGTTAGGGTTAGGCTGTGGTTAGGGTTAGGCTGTGGTTAGGGTTAGGGTAAGGCTGTGGTTATTGTTAGGCTGTGGTTAGTGTTAGGGTTAGGCTGTGGTTAATGTAAGGGTTAGGCTATGGTTAGGCTGTGGTTAGGGTTAGGGTTAGGCCAGGCATGTCCAAAGTCAGGCCCAATTGCGGCCCGTCCTGTCATTTCAAGCGTCCTGCAGCCTCCAGCTGGAAGCGGGCAGAGCATTATATGTGGGAAGCACAACACAGGACACTAAAGGTGGGGCCCCGGCAAGCATGCATTTACCTTGCTGTCTGGGGAGGGGGCAGAGTGAGGGACATACAGTGAAGGAGCAGTGGCGTAACTATAGCCCCGCAGCCCCCGCGGTGGCGGGGAGGCGCTGAGGGGCTGTGGGCGCCGATCTGCGGGGCTATAGTTACAACTATATATAACAACCCCCCTTACCCCTCCACATGCCGCCGCCAGCGCCGCCGCATTCAGGGTCCCAGCCGCAGCGCAGATCTTGTCATGGCTCCGTCTCCTCCTGCAGTACTTCTAAAAATAACTATCAGAAAATGGCTGCCCCCTAACAGCAGACAGTTTTTTTGGGATGCTAGAGGAGGAGCGGGCCTCCTCTAGCATCCTTAAAAACTGTCTGCTGTTAGGGGGCAGCCATTTTCTGATGGTCATTATAGAACTGCAGGAGGAGACGGAGACGGCTGCGGGACCCTGAATGCGGCGGCAGCGGCACGCGGAGGGGTAAGGGGGGTTTTAACTTCACTTGGGAAGGTGGGTGAGAGGGCTAGGGGGAGGGGGTGGCGCTGCCGATATCAGCTGGGGGGGCACACAAATCTAGTTACGCCACTGTGAAGGAGGGTCAGGCTGGGGGACATACAGTGAATGGAGGCAGTTATGGCCTTTCAGAGAAGAGGGAACAGGGGCAGGGTGGGGGACATACAGTGAATGAGGGCAGAGTGGGGTACATAGTGAATGGGGTTCATACAGTGAATGTGAGTCATACAGTGAAGGAGGGTCAGGCTTGGGGACATACATTGAATGGAGGAACTGATGGACATTAAGAGAAGGGGGGCAGGCTGGGGAACATACAGTGAATGGGGGACATACAGTGAAGGGGCAGAGTGGGGGACCATTCTGATGTGATTAATGATTCAAAGAATGTCCGGCTGAATGGTCGGCCCCCACACATTTACACTTCACCAAATCTGGCCCTCGTCACCTGGGTTAGGCTGTGATTAGGGTTAGGTTGTGATTAGGGTTAGGCTTAGGCTGTGGTTAGTGTTAGGGTTAGGCTGTGGTTAGGGTTAGGCTGTGGTTACGGTTAGGCTGTGGTTACGGTTAGGCTTTGGTTAGGGTTAGGCTGTGCTTAGGGTTAAGGTTAGGCTGTGGTTAGTGTTAGGGTTAGGCTGTGGTTACGGTTAGGCTGTGGTTACGGTTAGGCTGTGGTTAGGGTTAGGCTGTAGTTAGGGTTAGGCTGTGCTTAGGGTTAGGCTGTGCTTAGGGTTAGGGTTAGGCTGTGGTTAGTGTTAGGGTTAGGCTGTGGTTACGGTTAGGCTTTGGTTAGGGTTAGGCTGTGGTTAGGCTGCAGATTCTGACAGATCAGGCTGATATTTTGGGTGAAATCTGCCCAAATTGGAGGTGTGTGACATGTGATTGGATCCCATTCGTATTCCCATGCACATCAGATCCTGTAGATCATACATTATGTGCAGCACGTATAATCTTTTGGAATCGAAAACCATCAGCAGCACATCGCTTTTTAGCACCTACAGTACGTTGTATCGCATCCAATTTCCCATGAACTCCCCCACAGCTCCCCGGGAATTCTATAAATCGCATGTGCAGGGTCCTTGGATGTATGGCTTCAAGTCAGCGCAGCGATGTTGGCCGGGGCGTGGGTCACTGGGCATTCCCATGGGATTGCTGGCGGAATGAGGTGTGCCAGGGGAAGCCACCCCCCGTCTTCGACCAGATACCCGCAAATATAGTTAGTCTCCACTGATTTATATTTGCGAACCCTTGACAAATCATTTCACGGTCTCCGACCATCGAATGATTTTTCCGGCTGCGGGCCCATGCGAGGGGAAGTGGCTTCGCAGCTTACCAAGTCAATCAGAATCCGGGTGTCAGTTTCCTGTTTTGCAGTGTAAGTGAGGCTGGCTGTGCGACGCTGATGCAGTTACTGTATGCTGGCTGCCCATTACCGCCCACTGCTGCTAATCACACAAGTGTCAGTTGTTTAGTAAACTACCTGTGAAATAATCAGCACAGTGCGGCGATGAGGGCCAGGTTGGGCGGATATTGGGTCAAGTACAGAGCGCGGCAAATGGCATCTGTCATGGTTTAGTGCAGTTTAGAAAATCAAAGCAATCATCTGATTACAGTAGATGCTGTGGGTGAGAAGCCTGTTACCCCAATCAAATATAAAGGGTCAGAAGTATAATGTGTACGGTGTAAGCACTTTCACTTTAAAGCAATGATTAACATAGGAGCCGTTTTAGACCTGTCTGCATAAGTGCTATAATGCTCACTTACAGACCATGGGCGACAAGGTAGGTGAGTATAAGTATGTATAGGCTCCAGATGGAATAAAGTTGTATTTTTCTGGTGTGTGTGTATTTATTGGGCTATTAAATCTGCTGTGGAACTAAGAGTCCCAGCAGGACCAATAATGCTCCACATGCTGGGACTTGTGGTTCTCCATGTCCCAGTATGCGGGGGAGGCTTGCTGGGACTCACAGCATAGCCCAATAGTTAAAAATTCTATATTTTACACAAATGACATCAGGCGGAGCCCACCGCTCTGGTGAACTGGGGACAGCCTGAGGCTTCAAGCTAGACAGGGTTAATTCTCGAGGGAGGGTGGACCCCTTCATTGAGGGGATCCCAACTCCCCCAGGGTCCCTGCCTGGCCTGGTTATGGCCGTGGGATGGGCGGGGTTTAAAAATTATTTATTAATTTAATCTATTTTTTTGTACTGTTGCATAAGTCCAGTAATACTGCCATTAAAGTCCGGTGATACTGCTACATTAGTCCAGTCCAGTGATACTGCTGCATAAGTCCAGTCCAGTGGCACTGACGTTAAAGTCCATTGGTGCTGCTGCATAAGTCTAGTAATAATGTCGTTAAAGTCCAGTGATACTGCTTCATAAGTCAAGTCCAGTGATATTGCTGCATACGTCCAGTCCAGTGGCACTGACGTTAAAGTCCACTGGTACTGCTGCATACAGATGGGGCAGGCCTCTTCTTTGCTGGTGAATCGCCAGAACGTCACCGCTGGCGATCTGTCAGCAGCCTGGCTCACCATCTGACTGAGACGCACTTGCGTCTCGCGCGCACGCGCATCTCAATCTCCGTCGGCGGGGGGACGGGAACCCTGTCCGTCTCCGCTTCGGGGAGATGGACAGGGTTAGGGGGGGTGCGGGCAGGCGGCGGGGACCCCGGGTGACCGCCGACAAGCTAGCTGTGACCCGGGGAAGCACTGGAAGCGCCGTCGGAAGGAGACGCGTGCGCCTCTCGCTATACAGATGGCGGTGGCGGGGGATGGCAGCTGGCGTCGCCATCGCCATCCCCTGCAAAGATGGGACCTGCCCCATCTGTAAGTCCAGTGATACTGCTTCATAAGTCAAGTCCAGTGATACTGCTGCTTACGTCCAGTTCAGTGGCACTGACGTTAAAGTCCATTGGTACTGCTGCATAAGTCCAGTCCAGTAATATTGCTGAATAAGTTAAGTCCAGTGGCACTGACGTTACAGTCCATTGGTGCTGCTGCATTAATACTGCCTTTAAAGTCCAGTGATAGTGCTACACAAGTCCAGTCTATGGACACCCTAATCCCTTGATCCTGTTGTATCCAAGCGCCTGAAAACCACACCAGCAAGTCACTCCTCATCAATTTCCTCCTCGATCCAGAGCGGGGAGGTAGTTCCGTAGGCCAGGTCACTGGCATGACTGACTCAACTTCTATCCAGGATTCCTCCGGAGGATCCTGCAGTGTTACGTCTACTACTGCTGCTACCGCTGCTGCTGTTGCTTCTGCGCTATATTCTTCACTAAGCAACTGACCGTCCAACAGTTATTTGCAATCAGGACGAAGTACGATAGTGGTCATCCTATGGCAAAGTGGATAACTTCGGCCTAGACAGCTATGTTCATGTTAGATGTGAGTTTGGTGTTTTCGGAGTGGGATTTAGATGATTGATGTAATTATTTTGTCCCCGGTACCAATCCCATCTAGATTCCACTTCACTAGGCAGGCGATACCCAGGATGTACAGAGACGTTCGAAGAAGTGTCCTCGGTGCCATGAAAAATGCAGTTGTATCAACTTTCCCCTTAACCACGGACATGTGAACAAGTGGTACAGTGCAAACTAAGGACAATGGGCCAGATGCATCAAGCTCAAAAAGAGATAACATGTAGAATGATAAAAAGCCAGCCAATCAGGTCCTAACTTTCATGTTACAGGCTGAGTTTAAAATATGACAAGTAGGAGCTGATTGGCTGGTTGTTTATCACACTCCACAATTTTTGAAGCTTGATACATCTGGCCCTATATTGGGAAATTAATAAGTAAATTCTACCCTACATGTGATGTTGCTGTGGCAACCAACCAGAAACGACTCCTTCTTTACTTAGCTCCCTCTAGAAGATAGTTGACAGGATCTGATTGGTTGCCCATAGCAAAATCACATGTGAAGTTGAATTCCCCCTATGACTGTGACAGCCCACTGGGAAGATGCATTGACTTCTACAGCAACAGCAGCATCTCCGAAACATCAGCTCCTTCCAAGGCAGGCTACACTGTGTATCATTGGTTTCAGTAAGATGCCAGTAACATTGTGCCAGCATGACATATGGGCAATTTCCAACATGTACCATGTTTTACCCACACAATACATTTGGTGGTGCAGCATTTCCTTAAAAGTGACAGGAGTGTGCAGGAGATAAATGTCCAGTCTGTTTTCTCTATCTTTATGAAGAACAAAATGATGGAAGCCAGGGGTAAGGTCACAGTACAGTACCTAACACCTGGTCACTAAGAAGGAGCTGCAGGGCAGAGTGTTGCAAAACCACGCCCCCTTCCACACAAGGTCACGCCCACCCTTCCATTCGTACATTTACAGCATGGGCGCTACCAATCATGGTTACACAAAGTCCTACGTAAGAGTGTGTGGCAGAATCCTTCTTAGTAAATATTGTTGTGTACCGAACGTTTGTCTGCAGTTCCGCTGATGTGTGAAGTGACTGCAACATTTATTCTTTATTTAGATCATTTGTTTCATTTCACTTTACAGATTTTAATTATTGTATGTAAAAACAGGAGCATCAATCACGGCGATGTTTAATAATTTGCTTAGGAAGAAAATCTGACGGTGCTTATAATTTTGCATGAAAAATGGCAGATATGGGGTAAGTAAATTGCATGTGTCAAATTAAAACACATTTTCCTGGTAATTGCTCTATTTTTCCTTCTAACATCATTAGCTCTGAAGTTGTAATTAGGTCACCCAAATTTGCTGTAATCAATGATTAATTCAAGTTCCCTTGCAAATTGAGACAATTTGCAGAACATGAGTAATGGTCAAAGGAGAATATTCTTTGATGGAATTCAAATTGGTTCAGCCCGGCAACGCACACAAAGACTAATGGTATCCAGGCGGCCGCGCGTAGCGGAATATAGTCAGACTCAGACATGTTTACGGTTCCCGACTGTAACCTCAAAATAACCTTTTACAGTCAGATGAAACATATTTATATATTGTAACTATATATATTGGTCCTAATTCTGGTTAGCTCGCTAAATAGCGGTAGTTCACTGCTTAGCAAGCCTTCTAATGCTGCCTGCTGGACATGCGAATGCCCAATCCCCCACCGCCCAGGGAATATCGCTGCCGCACTGCAATTGGATGTTTTGCAGAAATCAGGCAGAAAAAAATCTAAACTGAAAACAAACCCAAAAATCAGGCATAGCGGTGTGTTCCGTAATGTGTAATGGGCATAGCGGTGTGTTCCGTAATGTGTAATGGGCATAGCGGTGTGTTCCGTAATGTGTTATGGGCATAGCGGTGTGTTCTGTAATGTGTAATGGGCATAGCGGTGTGTTCCGTATGTGTAATGGGCATAGCGGTGTGTTCCGTAATGTGTAATGGGCATAGCGGTGTGTTCTGTAATGTGTAATGGGCATAGCGGTGTGTTCCGTAATGTGTAATGGGCATAGCGGTGTGTTCCGTATGTGTAAAGGGCATAGCGGTGTGTTCCGTATGTGTAATGGGCATAGCGGTGTGTTCTGTAATGTGTAATGGGCATAGCGGTGTGTTCCGTAATGTGTAATGGGCATATCGGTGTGTTTCGTAATGTGTAATGGGCATAGCGGTGTGTTCCGTATGTGTAAAGGGCATAGCGGTGTGTTCCGTATGTGTAATGGGCATATCGGTGTGTTCCGTAATGTGTAATGGGCATAGCGGTGTGTTCTGTAATGTGTAATGGGCACAGCGGTGTGTTCCGTAATGTGTAATGGGCATATCGGTGTGTTCTGTAATGTGTAATGGGCATAGCGGTGTGTTCCGTAATGTGTAATGGGCATAGCGGTGTGTTCCGTATGTGTAATGGGCATATCGGTATGTTCTGTAATGTGTAATGGGCATAGCGGTGTGTTCTGTAATGTGTAATGGGCATTACAGTGTGTTCCGTAATGTGTAATGGGCATATCGGTGTGTTCCGTAATGTGTAATGGGCATAGCGGTGTGTTCCGTATGTGTAATGGGCATATCGGTATGTTCCGTAATGTGTAATGGGCATAGCGGTGTGTTCTGTAATGTGTAATGGGCATAGCGTTGTGTTCTGTAATGTGCAATGGGCATAGCGGTATGTTCCGTAATGTGTAATGGGCATAGCGGTGTGTTCTGTAATGTGTAATGGGCATTGCGGTGTGTTCCGTAATGTGTAATGGGCATAGCGGTGTGTTGTGTAATGGGCATAGCGGTGTGTTGTGTAATGTGTAATGGGCATAGCGGTGTGTTATATAGTATGTAATGGGCATAACGGTGTGTTCCATAATGTGTAATGGGCATAGCAGAGTGTTCCGTAATGTGTAATGGGCATAGCGGTGTGTTCTGTAATGTGTAATGGGCATAACGTGTGTTCAGCAATGTGTAATGGTCATAGTGGTGTGTTCTGTAATGTGTAATGGGCATAGCGGTGTGTTCTGTAATGTGTAATGGGCATAACGTGTGTTCAGCAATGTGTAATGGGCATAGCGGTGTGTTCTATAATGTGTAATGGGCATAGCGGTGTGTTTCATAATGTGTAATGGGCATAGCGGTGTGTTCCATAATGTGTAATGGGCATAGCGGTGTGTTCTGTAATGTGTAATGGGCATAGCGGTGTGTTCCATAATGTGTAATGGGCATAACGGTGTGTTCCGTATTGTGTAATGGGCATAGCGGTGTGTTCCGTAATGTGTAATGGGCATTACGGTGTGTTATATAGTATGTAATGGGCATTACGGTGTGTTATATAGTATGTAATGGGCATTACGGTGTGTTATATAGTATGTAATGGGCATTACGGTGTGTTATATAGTATGTAATGGGCATTACGGTGTGTTATATAGTATGTAATGGGCATTACGGTGTGTTATATAGTATGTAATGGGCATTATGGTGTGTTATATAGTATGTAATGGGCATTACAGTGTGTTATATAGTATGTAATGGGCATTACGCTGTGTTATATAGTATGTAATGGGCATTATGGTGTGTTATATAGTATGTAATGGGCATTACAGTGTGTTATATAGTATGTCATGGGCATTACGGTGTGTTACATAGTATGTAATGGGCATTATGATGTGTTGTATAGTATGTAATGGGCATTACGGTGTGTTGTATAGTATGTAATGGGCATTGCAGTGTGTTATATAGTATGTAATGGGCATTACGGTGTGTTATATAGTATGTAATGGGCATTGCGGTGTGATATATAGTATGTCATGGGCATTACGGTGTGTTATATAGTATGTAATGAGCAGTACGGTGTGTTATATAGTATGTAATGGGCATAACGGTGTGTTATATAGTATGTAATGGGCATTGCGGTGTGTTACATAGTATGTAATGGGCATTACGGTGTGTTATATAGTATGTAATGTGCATTACGGTGTGTTACATAGTATGTAATGGGCATTATGATGTGTTGTATAGTATGTAATGTGCATTACGGTGTGTTGTATAGTATGTAATGGGCATTACGGTGTGTTGTATAGTATGTAATGTGCATTACGGTGTGTTATATAGTATGTAATGGGCATTACAGTGTGTTACATAGTATGTAATGGGCATTATGATGTGTTGTATAGTATGTAATGGGCATTACGGTGTGTTATATAGTATGTAATGGGCATTACGGTGTGTTATATAGTATGTAATGGGCATTATGATGTGTTGTATAGTATGTAATGGGCATTACGGTGTGTTATATAGTATGTAATGTGCATTACGGTGTGTTACATAGTATGTAATGGGCATTATGATGTGTTGTATAGTATGTAATGGGCATTACGGTGTGTTATATAGTATGTAATGGCCATTACGGTGTGTTATATAGTATGTAATGGGCATTATGGTGTGTTGTATAGTATGTAATGGGCATTACGGTGTGTTATATAGTATGTAATGGCCATTACGGTGTGTTATATAGTATGTAATGGGCATTATGATGTGTTGTATAGTATGTAATGGGCATTACGGTGTGTTATATAGTATGTAATGGCCATTACGGTGTGTTATATAGTATGTAATGGGCATTATGGTGTGTTATACAGTATGTCATGGGCATTGCAGTGTGTTACATAGTATGTAATGGGCATTATGGTGTGTTATATAGTATGTCATGGGCATTACGGTGTGTTATATAGTATGTAATGGGCATTACGGTGTGTTATATAGTATGTGATGGGCATTACGGTGTGTTATATAGTATGTAATGTGCATTACGGTGTGTTACATAGTATGTAAAGGGCATTATGATGTGTTGTATAGTATGTAATTGGCATTAAGGTTTGTTGTATAGTATGTAATGTGCATTACAGTGTGTTATATAGTCTGTAATGGGCATAACGGTGTGTTATATAGTATGTCATGGGCATTACAGTGTGTTATATAGTCTGTAATGGGCATTACGGTGTGTTCTGTAATGTGTAATGGGCATAATGGTGTGTTCCATAATGTGTAATGTCTCCTTTTTGTGATGCCACGCCTCCTTTCCATGAGGCCACTCCCCCTTTTCACTGCGCAGCTTAGCTGCACATGGGTTCCGCCTGCTGCGGGTGGGCCTGTGTGCTCAAAATGCCAGGGCCGATTTCTGGCCCCAGTCTGGCCCTGTTGGTGCAGCAGGTGCACTGCACCGGGGCTTCTGAGTACTAAGTGGCCCACTGCTGCCCCTGTTGCCCTCTTCTTGTCACCCACTATTTTTTTCCTGTCACACTCTGCCTCCACCTGCCTCTCCCTGTCACACTCTGCCTCTCCCTGTCACACTCTGCCTCCACCTGCCTCTCCCTGTCACACTCTGCCTCCTCTGCCTCTCCCTGTCACACTCTGCCTCTCCCTGTCACACTCTGCCTCCCCGGCCTCTCCCTGTCACACTCTACCTCTCCCTGCCTCTCCCTGTCACACTCTGCCTCCTCTGCCTCTCCTTGTCACCCTCTGCCTCTCCTCGTCACACTCTGCCTCTCCCTGTCACACTCTGCCTCCCCTGCCTCTCCCTGTCACCCACTGACGTGTTGCATATTCTGAACTTAGGATGGGTTGGAGATGGGGGCCAAAATTATATTTTTGCACCTTGGCTCACCACCCACACTGGTCTCAGTGCTTTTACTGCACTCAGCAGAACAGTATAAAAGCGTATACTCACCCTATAAATACACCCCATGAATCGGTATGCTAATTACACCCCGTAAATCAGTATGCGCGGCCCTGCTCACTGGCATTCAGCAGTTGGCATGAGCTACGTGTGCCCATTAGCTAATGAAGGGCAAAAAATGTGATGAACAAGTGCATATACATCTGGTTGCTATGGGACTATTATAGTGAAATGATGATAGAATACCATGTTAATAGATAAACGGATAACATCAGAGTTCACCAAGTTCAATTACATCTATCAATAGGTTCATGGCAATATGAATACAACTAGAACTGGGTAGAAACAGTATCGCCCTAAAGTATTTGCATGTTGGCATGGCAGACGCAGCGGAACACCGCTCACAGTGCAACTGAGACTGGGCTGTAGCAGAAATTAGTCATATGCATGGAATAGTCACAGATGAAGCTCAATGAACGCTGTCCCCTCCTTAAAACCCAACTCCCCCACACACCCCTGCATCCATTTTACCCTCTGCGGCTCTCTCCTGCAGTCCGTCTCCCCCTGTGACTCCCTCTGTCAGCCACCAGCGCCGCTTCTCCCCCTGCCATACATGGCAGCAGGACTCCCAGTGTCAGCATCGCACTTTTCAGACCCGCAGCACAACTTCCTCCCTCCCGCTGTCCTGTAAACCATCCCGAATCCTAACTTCCCCGGCACCTTATGTGTCCAGATTAAAGAGGTTCCTGACCATCAGGAACTGGAAAATCACAGTTGTACCTGTACCAGGGGCAGATTAAGCTTCCCACTTGTCATTACTGGCCGCAAACTGCATGGGAGAATATTACACTGTCAAAACACAGAGTAAAGGCAGTATAAACTTGGTCAATGGGTAACTGCAAGGTGGGGGATTAATATATATATATATATATATTAGGGCGGAGTGAAAAAACTGAATTTGAGAAATTCAAAATCGGCTAGTGTGGAAAAGTTGTGACTTGACTTGAATAAGAAACGTGCAAAAGCATTTTGATCTGAGTCAACATCTTCTGTTCTGGCAAGAGGCCTGAAGTTTCACTTTTTTGGTGAAAATAATGAAACCTATGAAGATGCTCTGATCTAGTTATAATTATGTCAGGATGTCTTAGAGTGGTTCATTAATATACTTTAGCATAGTAAAAGAGAGTACGAGATTGTCCTAGTGCAAAGTGAATGACTTTGGTGGGAGAAAAAATCCCTAATAATTGACCCATTTTCATGGTCACAATTGTGAATATTGTGTGTTTTCTCCTGAACGTGTTTATAATAGAAGAAGCACAAATACTCTAAATGGAATTTCGGTGACACTGTGTGAAATATAACACTGCATAATAGCCCTTAATCAGAGCTGATCCCAGTACAAATTTGTTCTCAAAATGGGCAAAACAAATGCTGCATTGCAGGTAGGGCAGATGTAACGTGCTGAGAGAGTTAAATTTGGGTGGGGTGTGTTGAAACTGAAATCTAAATTACAGTGTAAAAATAATGCAGCCGGTATTTACCTTGCACAGAAACAAAATAACTCACACAAATCTAAAGGTGGCCATACAGCTACAGATCGATTGTCAGATTGGGCCGGTTGGAACAAACAGCTGTTAATATCTGAATGACAGTTTTTCAGCATTTCAAAGCAAATGGTCAACTGTCATTTGCTCTCATCTTTTACCAGGATTTTGTTCCAACCAGACAGATCGGACAATAAATCTGTAGATGTATGGCCACCTTAAATCTCTCTGCACATGTTGCATCTACCCCACCTGCAGTCCAGCATTTTTTTGCCCATTTTGAGAACAAATTTGTACTGCGATCTGGTCTGATTAAGGGCCACTATGCAGTGTTATATTTCACACAGTGTCACTGAAATACATGAAATTGGATTTATGCTGCTCTCTTTGCAGTGCATATACAAAGATAGACAATCCTGTGTATCTAAATAAGAAATAACTGTTGCAGTCTGTTATTGAAAAACAGTAACTGTTACAATAAGTATTACAAGTAACAGTGTGAACTGTCTAATGTATCATTTTACATATCACTTCTGTTTATTGACAGAAAAACAGTGTTGCATCCCCTATGCTGGGAACATGAATGGGCTGCATTACAGCATATAATTATGCCAAAGATAAGCCAATATATTAACTGTTAAATACGTTGAAGTGTATTATGATGTAATAAATTGTAAGCTTGCAGCAGGGTCCTCTAACCCCCAAGTCTGTTTGTCATTACCCAGTTTGTTTTATCACTGTCTACTATTGTAAAGCAAAACGGAATCTGCTGTGTTATATAAGAAACTGTAAGTAAATAAATAAACAAATACATCTAATGTTTAGGGGAAAAAAAACAAGAACATTGATTCAAAAAATAACAGGTTAATCATTCTATGAGTGGTGTCCAGCAGTACATATATGCCAATCACTGTGTTCATTTCTAGGCAGCAGGGCCGTCTAAACAGCAGTGTGGGCACCTGGGCTGGGCAAAGCAATGCACTGGGGCCCTTACCCATTCTCCCCTCCTAGGGGTGGGGGGGTGGTATCAGCAGCAGCTTTGATGTCCCATGGGTGGCAGGGGGTGCTCTATCTTCTATTCAACATGTAGGACCTGGAGCAGTAACTTCTGCTAATTTCTCCTTTACTGCACAGGTGGTGAGAGGGAGAACACTAACGTGTGGAAGGGGGCACTGAGCTGAATGAAGGGTCCCTTGTAAATGACTTCCAGGGAGGTAGGGGGTGTTTTATACACAGGGGACGGTTGGATAATGGAGTGGGCTTAATATTCGTCATTTTCCGGTGGAAGGGCAGCTTGTTTGACTGCAGATATCGCCATTATCTGGAAATAGATTTCTTAGCCTAGTATAAAAACCTAGAGTCCCAACTTTCAGGAGGTGCTGGGAACTTGGGTATCAGAGATCAGGAGCCAGAGCAATCCATTAACAAATATATAGAACTGTACACCAGACGTTTGGAGCTGGAGCAGGGACCGGCTGCTTGAAGGCTGATATCTCTGGTTCTGGGCATGATAGAGACAAGCCGCTAGTGTCAGAGAGAACCTGAGAAATATGACTGGAAATTGTAATTAACAGGTCGGATGTGGACTGCTGCTTTGAAGTTGGATATCTGCAGTTCCCCAGGGCCGATTTTCAAAATTCTGGTATCCCTGGAAAAAGGGGATCCTCAGCTATCAACATAGAGCCCTTATATGCCTGGGGCCCCTGGGCAAGTGCCCGTTAAGCCCATACAAAAAGACGGCCCTGCTAGGCAGGATTGATCAGCAATACTTATTACAGCATAATGCACTTTAATGTATTTAACTGTTAATATATTGGCTTATCTTTGGCATAATTATATGCTGTAATGCAGCTGCAGGTGGGGCAGATGTAACATGAGGGAGTTAATGTGGCCAAACATCTACAGATTTATTGTCCGATCTGTCTGTTTGGAACAAAATACTAGTAATGGATGAGAGCACTTTGCTTTGAAATGTTGGAAAACTGCCAAAAACTGTCATTCAGATATTACCAGGTATTTGTTCCAACCAGCCAGATCTGACAATTGATCTGTAGATGTATGGCCACCTTTAGATTTGTGTTGAGTTATTTTGTTTCTGTGCAGGGTAAATACCTGCTGCATTATTTTTACACTGCAATTTAGATTTCAGTTTCAACACACTCCACCCAAATTTAACTCTCTCAGCACGTTACATCTGCCCCACCTGCAATGCAGCATTTGTTTTGCCCATTTTGAGAACAAATTTGTACTGCGATCAGGTCTGATTAAGGGCTATTATGCAGTGTTATATTTCACACAGTGTCACTGAAATTCCATTTAGAGTATTTGTGCTTCTTCTATTATAAACATGTTCAGGAGAAAACACACAATATTCACAATTGTGACCATGAAAATGGGTCAATTATTAGGGATTTTTTCTCCCGCCAGTCATTCACTTTGCACTAGGACAAGCTCGTACTGTTTTTTTACTATGCTAAAGTATATTAATGAACCACTCTAAGACATCCTGACATAATTATAACTAGATCGGAGCATCTTCATAGGTTTCATTATTTTCACCTAAAAAGTGAAACTTTAGGCCTCTTGCCAGAACAGAAGATGTTGACTCAGATCAAAATGCTTTTGCACGTTTCTTATTCAGGTCAAGTCACAACTTTTCCACACTAGCCGATTTTGAATTTCTCAATTTCAGTTTTTTCACTCCGCCCTAATATATATATATATATATATATATATATATATATATATATATATATATATATATATATATATATATATATATATATACCACATGAAAAGCCTGTGTTTGACCCTCTGTACATTACTCTGTAGGAGACCTCAAAGGCTCAGCGCTGCCTCAGATTAAAAACCCTCCCATGATGAGGCCGCTGCTGTCTTCCATGGGCCTGAGAATCATGTGATGAACTCCGTCACTGAAAGCTAAGCACAAGCTTCTCAGCCTCTGACCTCTTGTGCAAAGTCTCACGGATTAACTCCCAGTAATGCATAGCACACTTGTGCAGTCAGTGTGCTTTGGGTCCCAATGCTCAGCACCATTAATCATTGTCACATTGGCAGATAGGTGAAGCTGCAGCACTATCCCACTCCCATGCACAAAACCTTTAGCTAAAAAAATATTCGGATTCGGCACAGGGCAGGCGGAAAATTGACCGGACTGCCTGTCGCATGTCAGGGCTCGTTAAGCAGCGAATGACCGGTGAATCAGGCCTATGTCTCATATGTTCCCATTATAAGCACATAATAGCAGTAATTTCTTATTTCAGACTGTGGTAACTTCATGTGACTTTTTTATCTTACAGTATAACGTTCTGTACAGTGTTGTTAAATAAGTTAGCTCTTGATAAATACTAAATACATTAAATGCATTCTTTAATCAGTTGCTAGGCATACAGTATGTCCCTGCTGTTAAATAGGATTGCCTTATATAACTAAATACATTAAGAATGTAATCCCCGTTTAGGGAGTTGTGGGCAGTTACTGTACACTCGCATTGCTCTGTCTGTATATGTCCGTTCAGCTAAGCAGGCATTTATAATCACTAGCTTAATAGCACAGTAACAGCATGACTCTAATGGCAGAGTACACAAGCTCTGCACTCGGCTTCTTCAGCCTTATCAGGTCTCATCAGGGCAAGGGATGTAGGAGGGATTTGTAAACGAAACAATTTGTACTGTACTCACTGATAATGGTAACCATTATTGTGGGAATGTACAGTATATACATTAGTATTACTAGAGAGGTGCATTTTGGTTCTACCTTATTCATCATTGTGTTTCGGTTTGATTCGGTTTTTGGTTCGATTATTTAACAGTAATAAATATTGAGAAAACGTTGATAAAAGTGATAAAAACAGCTACATGGGGTAATTTTGCCCCATACATGCAATCTGAAACCCGAGTTTGGTTTTTAACTGGTAAGCACAAGCAGGGCAACCATCAGAAATTGTGGGGGCCCGGACTGACAAAATAGAAAGGACCCCTCTGCCTCTTCTCAAACTCCCAGCATGCCTGGTAAGACCCCCGATGACTGGCCACACTATTGGACCTTTACATTGGACTTTGACAAATTATACTTGATAGACTCCAGTCCTGGGCCCCATTTCTGTCCCCCCACCCCACTCCATGTGGCTTCCCTGGTCACAAGTAATATGCTTGGTTCAACAAATTGTGACATTACCCATACTTTAAAGGTGGACTCCAGACAATCTTGGAATCTGGGAAACTAGAACCCCCCCTGTGTTTGCCTATGCACAGAAGATGGACTTACAGTGGGGGGGGGGGGGGGGGGGGTATAGAGTGGCTGATGGCAAGTGGCATATACTAAGTAAGACATGGAAAACATGAATATTTGAAGGCAACTAGGGCCCAAAGTCTACTGGATTAACCATTTTCAAGATTTCAATGGGATACATATGGATGACCAGTGGACAAGATGCTGGTGGCCATAATACCAAAACCTGTATCCCAAAGAAGGGAATCACGACAAAGGTCTGGTAAGTATACTTCCAAACCCTTACACCAATTTTTGCCTGTGCCTGTTCCCATTTTACAACTTATTACATACCCAAACCTTCTGGGCCAGACAAAAATTATTAATCTCTTCTTGGCTAAGTAGTGTACAGCGTAATACTCAAATAACCCAGTAATAGGCTTGGGCACACGGAGACACTTTTATACCCGTTTCCCACTGCAGTTCTTAAACAATATATTGCTGTTTTTTTAGCCTTTTTTAACGGGTAGAGCTGCAGTGGGAAAGCTCCAGGGTGCTTTACCTGTTTAATAAATACTGGTATTTGTTAAACGGGTAAAAAGCAGTGTCCTACCCGTTTTTTGGCAGTGGGAAAGGGTCTTAAACGGTATCCCATACTGGTCTCCCCCCTCCCCTGGTACCTGTCCTGCCCTTGCAGCTGGTACCCCCACCCCCTGCCTTACCCCTCCCCTGGTACCTGTCAGCAATGCAGGGGATCTGGGCAGCGCGGTCTGTGCTGAGGCGGAGGAAGCAGGTCCATTCGGAGAGTGTGATTTCATCGACAGGGTCCCTGCTGCAAATGGGAATTAGCGGGCCGCTCAATACATATGTACATATGTAATGAGCGGTACATTCATATGCGCATATGTAATGAGTGGTACATTCATATGCGCATATGTAATGAGCAGATAATTCATATGCACATATTTAATGAGTGGCTTATTCATATGCGCATATGTAATGAGTGGGATCCGCTGCCTCCTAGTGACCCGTGCACGCCCACTGCCTACCTCGCTGCCAGGTACCAGGGGAGGGAGGGAGTGTTACTAGGTGCTGCCTACTGCATGGTATATTACTGGTTAATTACCATGTACCTCTCACAACGGCTGCAATGTGAAAGGTACAAAAATGGTAATTAACCAGTAATATACCGTTTACAACATGCAGTGTAAATGGGGTTAAACTTGCTCTGACCAGTTAAATTCAGACATGTTAATGTCTGGTTTAAATGTTTAAATTATTGTATCTTTTTTATTATTATTTAAAAAAAAATGGTCTACAGTACATTGAATGTTGAACAATGTTAATGTTCTTATTTTAAAGTGGTTCACCACTGAATCTGCCACCTGCGCTAGGGCTGTTGAGCCTGACTAGACGTTGGACCTGAAAGGGTTAATGTTATTTTCAATGACGAATCATGCACAAGAACACAGATATATGACATTATTTGACAGCAATAACACTCATTTAACCATTTATCTATGGTTACATGCTATGTTTCTATGCTACTGCTTGTAGCATTGAACCAGTTACCTACTTTTCAACATCCCCTTCACTTAGTGAAGTCTCTTGTTATGAGTTTCAACTATTTCAAGCTTTATCAAAGCTTCTTATAACAAAACACAATAAAAGCGTAAAAAAATAACAATAACACAACATTGTTTATAATCACATATTAGTGCTTATGATGTACAGTAAGTTTTTTAGTAAGTAACTTTGTAACAATCAAACCTTATTGCCATACAAGGGGATCAAATACATTTAATAATTTTTTCTGTGCAGACTAAATACTGTCTGTTTCTGCATGTAGCCCACAAATGTCAGGCAGTTTTAGTATTAGTATGTCAGTTTGAACACACCAAATCTAACTCTCTGCGCATTACATCTGCACCCACCGCCTGCAGTGCGACACGGGTTTTCCCTGTTTCTTGCTTTTTTTGTTACTTTACTTTTAAACTTAAATCGAGCCATAGTTTGCTGTAATTAACTTCTGTAATGAAATGATTCAGACCTGATCACTGCTGTTTACACAGCGGACGATTATCAATAGACTGTGCATGCATCTGGTCCGCAACGTGCATGTATGCCATTGCGTTTAGCGATGAATACTGCAATTATTTTTCTTTCTGGTGAGCTTAGGTGCAAAAATATGATTTGGGCCCCTTTCCTCCATCCCAAGTTCACAATATGCAACATGACAGTAGGGGTCAGGGAGAGGCAGAGGGTGACAGGGAGAGGCAGATGGTGACAGGGAGAGGCAGGGGAAGGCAGAGGGTGACAGGGAGAGGCAGTAGGAGGTGGAGGGTGACAGGGAGAGGCAGGGGGAGGTAGATGGTGACAGAGAGAGGCAGGGGAAGGCAGAGGGTGACAGGGAGAGGCAGATGGTGACAGGGAGAGGCAGGGGAAGGCAGAGGGTGACAGAGAGAGGCAGGGGAAGGCAGAGGGTGACAGGGAGAGGCAGATGGTGACAGGGAGAGGCAGGGGGAGGCGGAGGGTGACAGAGAGAGGCAGGGGAAGGCAGGGGGTGACAGGGAGAGGCAGATGGTGACAGGGAGAGGCAGATGGTGACAGGGAGAGGCAGATGGTGACAGGGAGAGGCAGGGGGAGGCGGAGGGTGACAGGGAGAGGCAGGGGAAGGCAGATGGTGACAGAGAGAGGCAGGGGAAGGCAGATGGTGACAGAGAGAGGCAGGGGGAAGCAGATGATGACAGGGGGAGGCAGAGGGTGACATGGGGAGGCGGAGGGTGACAGGGAGAGGCAGGGGGAGGCAGATGCTGACAGGGAGAGGCAGGGGAAGGCAGAGGGTGGCAGGGAGAGGCAGATGGTGACAGGGGAAGGCAGAGGGTGACAGGGAGAGGCAGATGGTGACAGGGAGAGGCAGGGGAAGGCAGAGGGTGACAGGGGGAGGGGGAGGGTGACAAGGAGAGGCAGGGGGAGGCAGATGGTCACAGGGAGAGGCAGGAGAAGGCAGAGGGTGTCAGGGAGAGGCAGGGGGAGGCAGATGGTGGCAGGAAGAGAGTGACGGGGCAGCACCAATGTAGTGCTCTGGTCACTGCAACTTAGCAGGTTTAAATCAGACCTGATGCGTGATGTACTTTGTACTAGCAGACAAGTTTAAAGCACCATTGAGAGCTTCTTAAGGATCGAAAACTTTTACTTCAGTTACAGTGATTTTACTCCTAAGTGCTTTTGCTGCTTCAGTCAAGGCTGTATATTCCGCTTCTGCTTAATATAAAGAAAATGTTATTTCTTCTTTTTTTTTGGTACCTGACAATCTTATCGCAGCGACTGCTAATTCAATTAGACAACAAGTCAAAAACCCTATACACATTAAAATAATTTTTAACGACGTGCCCGATTCCGATAAATTGTCCAGTGTGTACGCACTATGGTGGGCTCTTGCAAGTTGTTTATCAAGCCTCAAGGGGCCATTGACGATAAATCTTTAGGACCTTTGTAAAATTGATCGCTGTTGTGCAAATTCGCACTGCGACCGATTATCGAATGACAGAACGCATGCGTGAAACCACAGGCCAGACGGAGTTTGACTGACAAGCCGCCATTCGGGGGTGGTAGCTGGCTGTTATCTGGGAGTGTCATGGAAAATGCCCGCAGAGCAATGGCTATTTGATCACAGGGCTGTACCATTTTGCACTGCAGCAATCATCTTCTGAATAACCCCCTATATTGTTTGTCCAGTAATTCAAAGGAAATCGTTGTAAACATCGGTGATGTTTGCACATCCTCAAATATCTACCCAGTTTAGGAACATCGGTCATCGGCATCTGCTCACCAATCTGTTGCAGAATATTTATAGTTTTAAGTTTGAGGGCCAGATGAACTAAGCCTTGACAAGTGATAAAATGGAGAGTGATAAACCACCAGTCAATAATCAGCTCTTAACTGCGATGTTACAGGCTGTGTTTAAAAAAATGACAGGTAG
The DNA here is from genome assembly GCF_055691185.1 of Crinia signifera. NCBI lineage: Eukaryota > Metazoa > Chordata > Amphibia > Anura > Myobatrachidae > Crinia > Crinia signifera. Next base: position 30,338,661 of record NC_139217.1, read on the forward strand.
GAGCTGATTGGCTGGCTGTTTATCACTCTTCATTCTATCACTTCGGCTCCAACACCCGCCGGATATTTACAGTGAATCAAGCATTACAGTGACTGTGTCCTGGCATGCCGGGGGGGGGGGGGGTGCGGGGGAGGTGGGGGGGCAGTGGATTTTGGCAGGGCTGACTAGCTTGCGGGGGCTGGGACGGCACGGGCGGGCGGCGGCTCCAACACCCGCCGGAGATTTACAGTGAATCAAGCATTACAGTGACTGTGTCCTGGTGTGCCGGGGGGGTGTGGGGGCAGTGGATTGCGGCCGGGCTGACTAGCTTGCGGGGGCTGGGGCTGCCGCCGCCAAAGATTTTGACGCTTGCTGCTGATAACAGCCAGGACGGCAGCCAGGGATGAGCACGACTGACTGCTGTCAGGCGGCAGCAAGTTACACGAGCGGGCTCCAGCGGGGTGGGGGGGGAAATAACTCACCAAATAGCTGCTGGTAGATGATCGCTGCAGCTTCCAGACCATGTTCCTCCTGCTCTCCTCTGCGGTAGCTTCCTGCTGCTGCTCAAGGCGGGTTTTAGGCTGCGCTTATGTCAATGAATAAACCCAACAGATTTAAAAAGGTACAAATTTTACTGTTTAAAATGCATATAAAGTACAATATTACATATGTAGCAATAAAACAATTAATTAATAACTTAATAAAAATGGGAATAGGTGGGGAAAAAAAGTAAATTGGAATTAAGGAAATGAAATATAAAGTTGTCCCGCCTCAATGGACATTGTGAAATGGAATTTTCTGTGTGATCACTTAATTTTTTGGAGAACAGGTAAGTGCACTTTACCAGCAGAAGATTCTGGATCCTTTTGTGAGGTGGTTGGAGCTGGAAAGTCCTCACGATGTGTGCGGCTGCATGAATTGCCGCTGGAGGAGCAAAGGATCGCTGGATGGATTCAGTCCTCTATTGTGGGGTGTGAGATAGATGATAGAGGTCTCAAACACCGGAGGTTAGTAACTGAAGTGATATAACCAAATAAAGTTCCAGCAATTGAATCAGATGTGGCTTCCGTGCCCAAGGAATAAAGCCTCACTGGTTTAGATGTTGTTACCAGGGGTGTCTTAGAGCAGGTGTCCGTCTTAAATGATGTCCAGATGGAAAACGGTGGATAGATGTTCACAATGGAATGGAGCGTCACAGCAATGTTCAGAGGCTGGGAGGGGGGAAATCACTGGTAAAGTACACTTACCTGTTCTCCAAAAAATTAAGTGATCACACAGAAAATTCCATTTCACAATGTCCATTGAGGCGGGACAACTTTATATTTCATTTCCTTAATTCCAATTTACTTTTTTTCCCCACCTATTCCCATTTTTATTAAGTTATTAATAATTGTTTTATTGCTACATATGTAATATTGTACTTTATATGCATTTTAAACAGTAAAATTTGTACCTTTTCAAATCTGTTGGGTTTATTCATTGACATAAGCGCAGCCTAAAACCCGCCTTGTGCGAGTACCTTTTCTCCTTTTCTATAAGTGGGGAGTGACTGCCCCCACACCCAGGCAGCTGCTTATATTGAAGGATCATCTCATTGTCAAAGCGCCTGATTATTCCCAGTGAATTCTTCCTGCTGCTGCTGCCTGGCTGCAGCTCACCACCGCCCTTCAGTGGCCGGCGCCCTAGGCAAATGCCTAAACCTGCCTAGTGGTGGCGCCGGCCCTGCCGAATAGAGGTAAGTGGCACAGGCCGCAACTCCCCCCCCCCTCCTCCCCCTCCGGAGCGACTAGGCCCCCCTCCCCACCCCTGGGGTTACCTAGCGGCACTCGCCGCATCACCCAACACCCCCCCCCCCCACCCAGCACGCTTAGCAGCACCCGCGGCCGCATCACCCGACACCCCCTCCCTGGCAAAAAAGCACCCCCCCCCACGCCTGGCAATGGGCTTAGTACATTTCGCCATACATGGTGTGATCTTTGTATGCGTTTCGGTCTAGATCGCATCGCATGCGATGCTAACAGGATCTAATTCAAAAAGTATGTGCAGCACATACTTTTTGAACTGTGCGATGGGATGTGTGCGGAAGCGTGCGTCGCATTGCACCAGCAAAGTGCGCCATGTATGGGCACTTGTAGTCTTTGTAGACAATGTTTGTTTGTTTTTAAATTGTGTTTTTTATAAAGAGAAGAAAGACAGAACACAGTAACAAAGGTACACCTTGCCATAATACTGAAGGGTCAAGGTAATACAGGTTTCACAATAAACACATTTTTTTACAAGAAATTCAAGATTGCAGAACATTATAAAAAGAACATATCCCAGCATCAAACATAGAGGCCATAAAATACAAGAAAATACAGTTTCCAAGATGACAAAAATGGAACGTGATACACCACAGATTATCAGAATATTTGGGCAGAACTCCTAGATACACTGAACACCCGATTACTGTGTCGCGACCGCTTTTTGACCATGGATGAGGACCATGGTCCTCGGATGCCACAATATATAAAATGTAGACATCTATATACAAAAGGCTAACTAATCCTCACCTTTATGAAGTGAAGTACCACCAGTGACCACTAGAGGCCACTCAATGGAAAAATTACTCCGTTGTATGCTAAAAGATATCATAGCAGAAAGTGAAAACAATTTTTGCAGGGACAATTATCTGTTCCAAACTTGTTGGATATGGAGAGAGGGAGCTGTTAAGACAGAGATTGGATTTAGAAGCAGATAGGAACCTGGGGTGGTTTGCAGAGTTTGTGTGCTAAAAACTGTCACAGCTCAAAATGTGAATAAACGCTGCCATAGCTCAAAGTGAAAGTACATTGCAGAAGCCGTCATTTTGACTGTCTTTTAAGTAGTTGCCTTTAGAATTGTATAAAAGTATAAATATGATTAACAGTTGAACCAGTGGCGGCTTCAGAGGTGGACACCGTGCATGATTACCACTGGTCAACACCATCTACACCAGTATGGACTGCTATTAAGCATGGAAGCCACATCTCTACCCCACTGCTGGAATTCCAATCTGGGTGGAACTGCTTCAGACAAATTTCGGTGATTTGAGATATTCACATCAGTCTCTCACCTCTACAATAAAGGTCTGTTTCACATCAAGCGACTACCTCCAGCGGCAATCAGTACAGCCGCAAACATCGTGAGGACCCCCAGTATCATCTGCATCCAAAGGATCCATAAACTACTGCTGGTAAAGTGCACTTACCTCTTTCCTCCAAAAGTGTCTACACAGCACATTCTCTTGTGTCTATTGAGGCGGGACATTTTTTTTCCATTATTTGAATTTCTATATTTCATTCCAGTTTACTCCCCCCCCCCCCCCTTCATCCATTATACCATTATTCTATTGTTTTTATTTGTTTATTTGATTGTTTATTGTATTAACATGTATTTTAACAAAAAGTAAAATTGTTATACCTTTCTAATTACTGGTATTTTCATTGATCTCACCTAGTGTGAGTCCTTTTCCTGTGCTTTTCTTCGAGTGGGGAGTGACTACCCCCACAGTTAAGCAGCTGCTTTCACCGGAGATCCAGCTCATTGCAAGGCGCTTGATTATTCCTAGTGAATACAACTTTTTTCTTCGGCTTCAGAGGTGGGGCTGCCAATGAGTTAGTTTGGAATGGCAGTTGGTGGAAGTTGCTGTGGTGCCCCTGTTTGAATTTTGAACTGCGCTCCAGCCACAGTGTGTTAATGTAGATAAGGCTGGCACAATGGCACAGTTGAATTCTCACATTTGGGCTTTGAACTGCCACAAGCACAGCCCAGACACTCCCCTGTATGTCCTGCACCATAGAGTGTGCTGAGAGGTGGCAGGTCAGTCACACTAGCGCTCATGCTACTGGCGGCATGCTGGATCAATTCAGGCCAGCTGGCTGGAAACACAGTGCTGGAAGAATGCAGGCCAAGCACACTGTAGCAGATTAGCACCTTGAGCAGGGTCTAGTGGTGAGCTGGAACAATGCAGGCCAGCATACGTAGCAGTCACAGTGCACAACAGGTACAGGTAGTCGGAATGATCTGATGGTCAGAGCACAGCATTCACTTACAGTATGTGCAGCCAGCAGTACAGGTTAGCGAGATTGAACCCAATGAGCAGAGCACAGCAGGTGTAGGGACTGAGATTAAAGTGAAGTGAAGCCAGCAGGGCAGGGTAGCGGCATTGAACTGTATAAGCAGACCACAGCAGATGCAGGAACCAGGATTAACCATTGAGCAACTGCAGTGTAGAGTGGCTACCTGGGAACAACAGGGTCGAACAGCAGTGCAGCTACTCAGGATAGCTGTGGAGCCAGGAGTATGTGGACATCCAGGAGCAGCAGTGGCATAACTTGAAGTTTTGCACCCCCTAGCCAAAAAGGTCCCTGTAGTATATATTATTAATGGTTAGGAAGGTCAGGTCAGTGGACGGGAATTCTTTTTTTTTAGTGCAGTGACCAACTGCAGTTTTGCCAGTGCTGATGTGAGACAGGGCAGTGGGGGAGCCGGGAGCGCAGCACCGCAGATCAGTAGAGATCAGACCTGTGGCGTCCCAAACCTGGCGCTCCTTGCAGACCTGCTCCCCCAAGCTGCTGCGGGATCTGCGATCCCATTGTTAGGCCACTGAGGAGCAGGATAACAGACTGCATACAAGGGCAGTGGCGTAACAATAGCACCACAGCCCCCGCGGTCACATGGAGGCGCTGTGTAAGTGCAGGCGCCGGGGGGGGGGGTGGTGCAGAGCTATTGTAATGCCCCCCCCCCGTCCCCCGCAGCTTTACCTGTATTCGCTGCTGTGGTCCCGGCTCCCCTCCTGGCTTCATTCTGATGCTATGGAGATGGACCATCATAAAATGTCCACCCCCATACAGCAGACAGTACTCTGAATCCACCGCAGCGAATACAGGTATATCTGCGGGGGATGGGAGGGTGGGATGGGTGGCCGGGGGGGGGGGCATGGGCGGCCAGGGGGGGGGGGGGGCTCTGCTTTATTATTGGCGGGGGGGGGGGCGCGCTCAAATTATAGTTACACCACTGTACAAGGGTATGTACAACAAAGCACTGGCACTTCCCCCAGTGTTGGAGCACAGGCTTCTACTCCTGGCTGAAAGGTCATTGGCCATGACACTTAGCTGACCGGAGTGTGTGAGGTCACAGACTCCAGAGTGGTCACCTGACTCAGACTAAAGAGAGAAATGTACCAGCGCTGGCTGAAAAAAATATATGGAACGGTATTCTGTACAATAAATTTATTAAAATAATTACTGTAAAAAGCTGTATTGTTTACTAGCTTGATGAATTTATCAATATATAAAAAAAGGGGGGTTACAATAAAATATTGGACATTCAATAAGCATCACAAATAATATCAGGCATATATTGGTATATTACCACACGGACATCTCAGATGTAAGTCCCATTAAAGCAGGTGACCAGGTAGCCAACAGTAGTCCCATAGACAGAGTCCAGTTGTTGTGTTGGTTTCTCTGGTAGGGGTGATGGTAAACCTGGAGGATAGATGTGAATTCCAATCACTGCCTCGGATTAGCGGTCCGGATGGGAGAGTGCAATTGCACTGGAGAGTCCGTTTGGGTCTGAATTTCGCCTGGCTTGTATAGATGCTTTTCCAGAATGTAGTCCAATGTTAAAAGGGGGATTGTGAATGGGCTCAACGCGTTTCTCTGGGTCCAACACCCAGCTTCTTCAGGAGCAGAGTATAAGTGTGTCACCATTTTGGGCTGTATATATACCCCTGTGGTGATTATCAGTTGGATACAGCTGTACAATGCAAATTAATCCTAGAATACCGTTCATTATAGTACAACAAATAATCCACTTCCAGGGGGCAGACTTATCTAACTTTTTATGTCACAGAAAGTATATAATTTGATAAAACATACAGTTTAGATCATAGTACATAAATACGTTTTTTGTCACGTGATCTATATGTGTCACGTGATGCATACGTCACCCAGAGGTCAGTGTATGGGCAAACGTGCAAAGAGTTGATAATATCTATATACAATGTATGTGAAGTAATCATTAGCAATATAGGTGCTTTGATCATAAAGCAGGCAGAGATTATAAGGTTTGCGAGAGTTAGAAGATAACGATCGGTGCAGAAATAGCACAAGTGAAATTTCGGCCGGAGGTCCGGTCACGTGTGCCATTTTGTCCAATCAGAGTACGTCACGTGATCGGAGTTGTTGCCGATCACGTGGGTAAGCTTCTAGTGTTTATATCACCTTATATGATTGGTGTATTGTCCTTGTTAGAGACCAATAAGATCTGTTGGTCTCTTGTGACGTATTTGTTCACGTGGGGGTTGTGCAGTCTTGTGTGTCAGCATCCAATAGGTTGCTGATCACGTGCTGCAATTACCAATCATTTTAGTAATATAGATATTGTTACAGTGTTGCTATGGAGACCATGCGCTGATCTTCGTTACATTTTCTATCATGAAGGGAGGACAGAATTACAAAGAGAGAATATATATTATATCAAATTATTACAGAGAAACATTTTTACCAATAATATGAGATGTATAATACTATGAGATATCAGTCATATTAACATTATAAAGAGTGTTACTATATTATTGATAAAGACCATACGTTGATCTATGTTATAGATTGTGCTATGCAGAGAGAGATAAATATGTTTTCGAAGAGAGAGTATAGTATTACAAATAGCTTCAAAGAGAGCCTTTTTTATATATATATTTATCAACAATAGAGAATGTATAATACAGTTGTTCTAATTTTGTAGTAGTAGTGCTACGGTAATAATTAGGAGAGCTATTCTTCCAATGTTGTCATTGTTAATCAGGTCTCTTATTATACATGTATGGTGCCGGCATCTGTGATCGCGGTCCACCTCAACCCCCGTTCGATCGACACAGTGCGCAAAGTCAGGGGTGAGGTATGGGTCACGGTCACAGTGCCAGATTGCCTCCAACATAAACAGAAGAGATCACAACAGAATATTAAGACGTATATAAATCCTATTAGAACCTTAAATAGGAAATAATGGAAAAAAATGATGGATAAAGGGTAGTATATATTGAGCTAAATTTACAAATGCAAGTCAGGAAAATATCTCACCAAATGAACAGATCTTTTTTGTTGTTATTTTTATTTTTATTGTTGTTGTTATTTTTATTTTTATTTTTATTATTTTTATTTTTATTATTGTTATTGTATGATTGAATTTAATTCCATGCTCTCGTTTAGACCGTCTGGATGCATTGAGTTGAATTTCAGCATCCAGTACACTTCGCGTTTGCACAGATTATTGAACCTGTCACCTCCTCTCTGAGTTTTTTCTATTTGTTCAAGGCCCACTATTGTTAGGGATGAGGGATCATGGTTATGATTTTTTGAGAAGTGTCGGGAGACGCTATGTAAATTATTTTGATTAATTATGTTTCTTCTGTGTTCCATAAATCGGACGTGTAAGGGCCTAATAGTACGACCGATATATGGAAGATCGCAGCTACACTTCAGTAAATATATTATGTAATTTGAATTGCAGTTAATGAATGACTTTATATGATATTGTTCCTCTGTAGTGGGTAATGTGACTGTGTTGACTCTTCTTGGGATATGATGACACATTGTACAGCGGCTTTTTCCGCATTTAAAAAAGCCTTTCGGTTTTTGTGTGAGCCAACTGCTGCCGTCTTTTTCTTGGTTAGTTTTCTGGGAAATGTTCAGATGACTGGGGGCCAATATGGTTTTGAGAGACCTATTTTTTCTATATACAATCCTGGGGCATTTGACTCAGACTGTACACACCCAGTACTCGGCTGGCGGACTTATCCATTGGATCTCCAGGGCGCCCTGTTTCAAAAAAGTTCGGGAACCGCCGCTCTAGAGAAATAAGTGAGAGATTAGATGATCCCGAATACAAGCAGTGGTATTCCAAGTACCAGCACCCACCATTCCTCGGGGTATCCTGTTGATAAGTCTACTGCAAAAAGATAGGCAGTCAATAGATCGACCCAAAAAGGTTAACAGGGCCAACAAATAGAGAGGTAAACTAAAATTAGAGAGTGCTTAAGGTTGACATGTCAGTGCTCAACACACATATTGTCGACACGTCCCTTTAAATTCTTTCAACTTTTCATCCTTTACCATTCATGTGGACTACAATTTGGTGTAGGGCAGTGACGGCTAACCTTGACACTCCAGCTGTTGTTGAATGAACTACACATCCCATCATGCCCTGCATCAGTGTTAGCATGGCCAAATAGTAGCAGGGCATGCTGGGATGTGTAGTTCAACAACAGATGGTGTGTCAAGGTTAGCCATCACTGGTGTAGGGTCTTGCGTCAGGCAGAGCGGTAGAAGATGTAGGCGGGTATGGGACATAGGGTTGACAGGAGGAAGGTCAAAATGTATCAAGGTCGACACGGGGGAGGTTGATACAAGCATTAGGTCGACATGTTTTTTTTTTACTTTTTTATCCCAAATGTCGACACAAGTCCCCTCGGCACCGTTTTGTTTTCCCACAATGCCATAGTGGATGGTAGGGCATGAAATACCGCCGGCCAGCACAAAAAAAGTGGAAAAACCCCATGTCGACCTTTTAAATGTCGACCTAACCCATTCCGACCTAATGCATTTGGCAACCTATTGTCCCTGTTGACCTAACCCCATGTTGACCTCCAGACATGTCGACCTTGATGCATGTCGACCTTCAGTGGTAGACCCAATGCATGTTGACATTCCCCTTGTCATACTAGTGACCGTATCCCGATGTCGGCACCTTGCCCAAAGCGCGGTTACAGGATTGCACTAAATTGACTTTGACATGAAGAAAACAGAAAATGATAGCAAAAAAATTCCATTTACAGTATAGTGGATATATTGCCCATATCTCACAGCAACGTGGGCACTTAAAGGTAGGGATGGCCATCGTTGAATTTGCCATCGATGGTTACCATCGATAGCAAAAGTGCAACTGGCCATTGATAGTGTAGAAATATTCAATGAATGTGGACCAATATTCTGTGGACCAATCAAAATGCAGGGGTGGGGTTTTGCGGGTGAAGGGGGCAAAGCTATTGCCCGTGTATATATATATATATATATATATACACAGTACAAGCCCATAGTATTTGCGGATTACTCTCAGCCTAGCAAACAGGCCTGAATCAGCCCCTTTGTCAACTGTTTTTATTCCAATAAATCTGTCAGGCATGTAACAGCAGACTTGAGATGTTTTTTTTATGGCACTTCAATCTTAGAAGGTGAGAGGTTTAGGGCGTTGAATAAGTTCTGCGATCGATAGCAAAAATTGCCATGTAGAAGTGTAATGTTTTCAGATAAGGTTCTCGTTCATCCTTCAGAGTGCATCGATTTTAGGGGGAGGAGAGAATGGCGTTTGTGGAAGATAAACCACCTGCCCCCTTTGTCGCACAGCACCATTTAACTTGGATTCAAATTGGAATTTCTGTTAATATAAAAATAATAAAAAGAAAATCCCCAGGTTGCGGCAACGGCTATTTTTTATTTATTTTTTGTTCTTCATACAAGTTTATAAAAAGATTTATGCAAGGGCCAAACTCACATATTTCGCTAGCCCCCTCCAATTTCAATATTAATTACACCCTTACCACCTATAGGGGGTGATTCAGCTTGGGTCGGTAAGCAGCAAAATCCGCAGTTTACCGAGCGGTTAAGCACCGCCTGTCAGGCAAGCAAATGCCACCCCTTTTGGGACTGAAGGTCTGCCCCAGCATGCCAATGGATGCTGATACATCCATTTGCATGTGACCTTACAGGCCAGGCAATGGCTGGCGTCCCCATGTGCCAGTCCCCTGTCTGCCCACTGCCTGCTTCCCCCTGTGCAAACCCCTCAGCGACTTTGATAATCGTTTAAGGCGTTCGTACATGGGCCATGCATGTGCATATCTTCACCCATACGCATCACCCATCAGTCCCCGGAGCGAATACGCTGGGGACAGATCCATGTTGAATCAGGCCTAGAGCCCTCTGTATATTTATTATTTTATTATTGGGCCGATTGGTTTTGCTTAGAGTCATTCGGGGTGATTGCAAAAGTGAAAGACTGAAATTCTTCTTTAAAAATAAAGTGGTTCACAAGTGATTGCAGAATAGTCCCAGAATTGGTTCTATATCAGTAAACGCTCAGCAGGAGAGGCAGAAATCAGGCGCCTAATACATTGCTACATTTCTGCAGTATTACCTATATGGAGACCGCTAATTGTAATTAAGGGTGCCCTCGTCCTGATGAAACACTGAACATACGGTAAAATACTTTACACTTGATCTCTGTTTCTAGATGAGGGCTTCAGCACCGGTGGGGGGGGGGGGGGATTAGTTTTCCTCTGCTCTGGAATGTATCCAGTTATTAATAATCGGGGGTAATAAAAGTTGAGCAATGACGTATGTATTCTTCTGTATGCTGTGGCAGATACAGCATATTTCCATAAATCCAGCAGCAGCAGTAGGGAAATTAGATCATCCAGGTTTCCTAACTGAATTTATCGGGGTTGGGCTGATTAGCAGCACCTGTGGCTTCCTGAGATTAGTGTTTCCAGGGCAGAAGGTAACCTGATGGTGGGCTACGGTAGGGACCACTGGAACATACTGAGTAGTCTGTAATATGCTGTGACATATGTACAGGGCCGGTGCAAGCCCCCCGCCCGCCCCAGGCAAAAAAAACGCGCGCCGCCCGCCCGCCGGGGGGGGGGTGGCGGGCGATACTGCGGTGGGCGATCCCCCCCCCCCCCCCCCCGGAGCGCAGGTGGTGCCGCACAGAAATCTCCTTGGCGGGGAGCGGGCGGCGCGGGGGGAGCAGCGTAGTTTCATGCCAGGGGCGGGATGGGAGCGGGCGGCGCGAGCAGCGTTTTTTCATAACACGGGCGGGATAGGAGAGAGGAGAGGGGAGCGGGCGGCGCGGGGGGAGCAGCATTATTTCATGCCACGGGCGGGATGGGAGCGGGGAGCGGGGGGAGCAGCATTGTTTCATGCCACGGGCGGGATAGGAGAGGGAGGAGGAAGGATGAAGAATCACAGACTTACCCTGCTCCCTGCTTTCGGGTACCTCTCTATGGTACCTCGGCGGCTCACTACCGCCCTCCAGCGGCCGGCGCCCTAGGCAAATGCCTAGTTCTGCCTAATGGTGGCGCCGGCCCTGCATATGTATGCTGCATTGCTGTAACCATCCTTGCCTATGCTGTTTACCTGGTAAGCTGTTAATCGGCTACAGAATAACTTATCAAGAGTATGTTATTCCTTGTCACTGGGGAATTTACTGCCTAGCTCCTGCTCTCATGGGGGTTAATTGGTGGTTAGCAAGATGAGATGCCAGTTTTTGTGACTGGTGCATGAATGACGTCCAGTACACATGTTCTTCAACCTGGGTGTCTAACTGATTTCGGGCTCTCTAGTTACCATTAAAGAAGCTGCTGTCTATGTACTGCTTTATGGGATTAATCTAATTGCTGGTCCGTTTTTCTGAATGTGGGTCAGATGTATTCAAAAAGTAATACAATTGAGAGTTAAGAACAACCAGCCAATCAGCTCCTACTTGCCATTTTTTTCAAACCCAGCCTGTAACATGGCAGGTAGGAGCTGATTGGCTGGTTGTTTTCCACTCTCAATTGTATTTTATTTTTTAATCTTGGTACATCTGGCCCTGTGTCAGTGGCGTAACTACATTCACAGCGCCCCCCCCCCCCTCGCGCGCCCGCCCATTTTCCGAGTGTCACTATTAGCAGCTGGAGCCGGGAGAGCCGGGGACCTGACAGATCTGCGTGTCCGGGTTAGAGGCGGCGTCGGCAACGGGGTAAGGAGGGGGGAGGGTGTTAATTTTTCTAGGTGGGGGACCCGACACCCGACAGAAGCGCCGGCGTGCGGATGGCAGCGGGTAACTATAGTCCCGCAGACCCCCTACCCCCCCCCCGGTGCCCACACCTTCTCAGTGCCTCCCTGCCACCGCGGGGGCTGCGGGACTATAGTTATGCCACTGCCCTGTGTGTCTAAAGGTGCCTATACACTCGGACCATTCCATGGCGATTTGGTCCATTTTCATCCGAATCCAGCAAGAAATTGGATGAAAACCGTCAAAATCACATATGTTTGACATCAGGTCCGATGTGATGCCCGGTTCCGTGAGCATCGCATCGGAGCCTGATGATCGTACGTGCGGCGCTGTATATTTTTTGCATCGCCAAGCCTTTCAGCAGGCTGCACAGGGATTGCATATGTTGTATCATATGCAGGGATGGGGGGGAGGTTGCAGGTGACTTCTCCTCTTGAAGTCGCCCTAGTGTATGGGCACCTTAACTGAGTAACTAAGTAGAGAACAGGACTGTTGATATCTATCTGACACTGAAATTGATATCACCTGCAGGTGACAGCCGAGGAATAAAATGAAGGCCTGGTGTACTCCATGCTTGTTACTTATCACCTGTCCCGATGTACTGTGGGGGGTAAAGTTCTTAAGGTAACTGGCAGATGTCTGTGCCAATGGGAATTATTGATAGGACCATTACTTATGTACATTGTGCTACAGATCCTCCTGGACAACCTAAAGCCAAAGTCTCCTTCCCACGCCACAAGCGTTAGATGCCAGTTATATAACCTTCGTTACATGCACATGGGGGTATGACTGGCGAGTCCCTGAGCGTCCATACACATGTACATGTGTATTAGCCTGGGGCCTCTGGAACCTTTAATCAGACCCTGAACAATTGTGTGATTCAGTGGTTCTAAAATTAGGCAATGTGGCACTCGGGTCCAGAGGACCACTTGCATTAGTGCTACAGTTTGGTGGTTCATGACTAATTCAACTTATTTATGGTCAAGATAGCAGATAAAATCAAAGCTAATGGCTGCGTAATAATGTTTGGACAAACAGAAACGTAATCCTGTCCACCACAACGTAACTGACACTAATGCCCCCCTACATTACGCCAACTTCTCCACTCGGAGAAGTCGCACGCAATCTCCCCTTGACCCACCCAAGAACTTCCCTGTGGCAGGATCGGTGGAATATGTTGTGTGCGGCAATTTTGCATACGATATTTCACATGTGATCCTGTCCAAGCCTGCTTGGCTTTGCAGTGAGTCGGTAGATTGCTAATACAGCAGCGGCAACACACAGGCTTGTGGTGCAATGCGCATCGTATCGGACCTGCTGTCAAATACATGCAATTTGGATGCCTTTTATGCCATTTATTGCCGCAATCACATAAATAGTGGCCAAATTCCATCCAATCACCTAGCCTAGTGTATGGGCAGTTTGACAGGTTAGTTCATTTTATTTATTTTAATTCGTTGTTTTTTTTTTGAGTTTGTTAATTAAATCCTTTTGGCCAAGGGTGCTTTGAGATGTTAGAAGCATACCTACCCTCCCGGAATGGTTGAGAGGGTCCCCCCCCCCAGCCCCCCAGAAGGTTGGGCAAGCCTCCCACATTTAGCAGGGCTAAAATTGCAGCATTTAGTACCATTCCTTACCAGAAGAGCCGCGAATAATGGCATTTAAAGGAAAGGGGGCAGGGCTTAATGACGGCAAGCTGCAGAATCAAAGTAGGCAAGTATGATTATAAGACATGGGGGTAAATTTAATAAAGCTTCTAAAAAAAAAAAAAAAAGTGCCGTTGCCCATAGCAACCAATTAGATTATTTCTATAATTTCTCTATTGCATCCTAGAAAATTATATAATGACAAAATCACCTTTATTGATTTTTAGAAGTTTCAGTAAATGTACCCAATGTAATCAATAAATACTTTGATATCTTCAGTTATATTTAACCACACAATCGGAAACAATATGATCAGTTGGAAAAATAAAGAAAACTAAATGCGTTAGTAATGACACAAGATATCATGATATATAACATTTTATTTATTTCCTAAGGCAAGAACCAATAACCAGAACATAGGGATAGAATATGTGACATTCATAATATCAAAATCAATTCTCCCCCTACTTAATAAGAACATTATCGTACTTAAAGACCCTTTTGTATCATAAACGTGTCAATACTCCAGTTAACTGACGTTCATTTTAATACTTTAAAGTTTGAAACTTAATTTTAACATGATTTAAAAAGAGCAGAATAAATGTTTTACATATATAGAAGCCTGTTTGATGATTTAACGAGTTTCAAACCAGAAACTATAAATCTCAGAAGAATTGCTGGTTAAACAAAGTGAATTGGATCATTTGTAGACAAAATTTGGTACTTATGTTGTATCTGGGCGCCCGATTTAGAAATCGGGTCGGATCGGGCACATCGCATTGCATGCGACCAAATCGGATGCGATGCGATGGACCCGATTTTTCCATAGGATTCAATGTTAAAATGGTCTGAGTCCATTTTAACATAGAATTCAATGGGAAAAAGGGGTCCTTTTCGTACCCCTACTATCCAAGTGGGCATGGAGTTGGATATAAACCTGCCCGAAGCGTTGCGAGCGAAGCGAGCCCCGCGAGGGGACGGTATTCTGTGTCACCTCGCGTGGCTCGCTACGCTCGCCACGCTTCGGGCTCGGTGGCTCGCTACGCTCGCCACAGGTTTATATCCAACTCCATGCCCACTTGGATAGTAGGGGTATGAAAAGAACCCCTTTTTCCCATTGAATTCCATGTTAAAATGGACTCAGTCCATTTTAACATTGAATCCTATGGAAAAATCGGGTCATCGCATCGCATGCGATATGGTCGTATGCAATGCGATGCGATATCGCATCGCATCACATCTGATTGTATGCCTTAACTTAAGGCATACAATCAAAAAATCGGGTGCCCAGATACTACATTAGTACCCAAAATGTATCCAGGACTCTACAAATAGGCCAGTAAAGACATTCACTTTCTATTTAATAATAATAAATAAATTCAGAGATCTCAGTTGCATACGTCTGCAAGCATGTAGGGCCTTATTCAATTGCAATTGGTGTTCTCTAGGCTGAGGAGCTGCTAATGTTTGCAAGCGAAGCCTAGAAATCAAGCTGGCAGCCCCAGAGAACAGCAATAAGAATGCAGAGCATGGAGAGCGCCTTTCCAGCCTGGTGCTTTCCTGCACTGCATCCGCTGCTGAGCGGCAAGCGCTGGGCCTGACTTTACCTTTCTCAATTAGAGTCATCATGGATGGTTAAGTATGAAAATGTCCCAAAAAAACAAAAGCAACAAAAAATCTAAGTATGGACCATTACCATCGCAACCTTTTGCTAGTGTTGACAATTTGTCTACAGCAGTGGTGGCCAAACCGATCCTCGAGATCTACCAATGGTCCATGTTTTGCAAATCACCTAGCTGGTGCACATTTTCAAACCTGCTGCATCATTCCTACTTTAGATCTACAGGTTGCCTGCAAAACATGAACTGTTGGTACAGGTTGGCCACCCCTGGTCTACAGTATGCTGACTACAAGGTGTTGGCCTTTGGATTGACAATCTACACACTGTGGACCTATACAGTTTCTGGGTGGTAATTGGGAAGTGACCATGCTAGCAAAAGAATCTGCTCTATATCATGGGAGTATGGACAGAGGAGGGATCGGATGTCTGTCTCAGGAACATCTCCTGCACCAGGCAACATCTCCTGCACCAGGCAAGTCAAGATATTAATGATGATGGCTGTCATAAAATGTGTTGGCGGCATGGTCTTCACCATGTGCAGATCTATGGCATTCAATCACGGATTTTAACTTTGGCATGAGCAAGTAGGTTGCAATGAAGCCATTTTGAACTTAGGGCAGGGCCGGCGCCACCACTAGGGAGATCTAGGCATTTGCCTAGGGCGCCAGCCACTGGAGGGCGGCACTTCGCCCCTCGCCTCTCGCATGGAGGCTGCAGGGGTGTCCGTGCCGGGTACCTGCGGCACTGTGTGATTTGGCGGCGGGGTCCCTGCAGTGATGCGTGCAATCCGGCAGCCAGGTGGCGCGGGAAGTGCTGCTGGGTTTGAAATCATTCCGCATGCTGATTGGCTGAGATTCAGCCAATCAGCGTGCGGCGAGTTTTCAAACCCATTAGCGCTTCCCGCGCCGCCTGGCTGCCGGATAGCGCGCATCACTGCAGGGACCCCTCCGCCAGATCACACAGTGCCGCAGGTACCTCCCCCCCCCGTAGGCACCGGGGCGCCCCACCCCCCTCACCTGGGGCGCTCCGGTGCCTTGCACCGGCCCTGACTTAGGGGGCTTATTCAGGATTACTCGTGTGATCCAAATTTGTTCATGTGCATATCCGCAAACCCCGACACCCAGTGCCTTTGGCGAGTTCCACACTCATGGGGCCGTTTGTTGCGGGGTGGGAGGGAAGGGGTGGAAATGGACTGGACCATAGGAATGAACAGCGTTTTATAGACATCCCTATGAAAAATGCTGGGCGTTCCAATGGGAACGCGGGCGGATGCCTGCCAGCGGGTGGGTGGCTGAAGTCACAGAATGTCAGTTCTCGACCTCTTCAGACTGACTTTTATTTCCGATGGCAGGAGAAATCATTCGATGTTCGGCGACCATCGAATGATTTCTCCTGCTAGCAGACACATGCAAGGGGATGTGTTAGCGAGCATTCGACAGGGCGATGTTTCAGCGCCCGGTCAGCAGCGGATTTTACCTGCTTTCCAAGCCAATCAGAATTATGCCCTTAATACCAATTGCTCAGCAATCTTGAAAATTTCTATTTGCACAATTTAATCAACACGCATTGCTTCTGGTGTACCTGCTGCTGATGTTATTCCGTCTTGTTCTACTGCCCAGATTATCTATTTTCCCTTGTAATTTCTTGTTAGAAGTTTCCCTTTCAATTACCTTATCTATAATACCATTATAATTATCTTTAAACGTTTCTGTAGCCAGCTCTGCAGAAACTAAACCCATAATATACACAGAAATAGGCTCTTTGATTTTTTTTCCAATTTGCGATTTATTTGATCAAAATGTTTTTTTTTTTCTCAAAATAAGTTCAATGAACAAAAACATCTTCTATTGGCAAAGGGTCAAACAGCAGAGGTTCAAACGTTGGTAGCCAGAAGAGGCTCTGATCACCCTCTTCTGGCTAAAATTTGCTTCTGCCAAGAACTGCAGGGACCTCTTGATATTTTGTTTTTGTGATTCTGGTTTTAAATGTCTGTCATTAAATGTATCAGAATCGGTATATCAAAGTCAAAGTCTGTTTCGGTATATTTAAGTAGATTTTGGTCTCTTGCTGGCTGCCGAGCATGAGATGGTCATAGTAGGCTTCTATTCTAGGGGAGCTTTGACACCTTCAGGAGCACACATGTCCTACCAGGCTCTATAGGTACTTCTGCCTAGGGGCTCCATGATCTTGGAGGTGTCCATGAGTCTGACTATTGCAAAATTAAGAAGGACTCTTAAGAGTCATCCTTGTTGAACTTAATGCAAATGGCAGGTGTTGAACTTCTTCATCTCCACATGTTCACCTGAGGTTCTATAAAGTTGGTGTTAGACTGTGGGGGGTGGTGGGAGCGGTAAGCTGAAGTTTTGTTTAGTGTGCCAAAAAACCTTGCACCATACTTACCTACTTATATTGTAGCCTCTACTGGAGAAGCCCAAAGTGGCATTACATCAGAGGGTGGGGACGAGGATGATATGATCAAGCCACACCCCCATGCAACACAAACACCATCATTTGCGGTTCTACGGCAGGGGGCGTATATGTGTCCTGTAGCTTCGTCCCCTCATCGCGGACCCACGAATCATGGTATTTGTGTCAGTGGGGAATTGGGTTGAGGGGTCTCTGGTGAGCAAGCGGGAGACTTGCCCACTGTTCTAGGGGGCCGGGAAGTTCACACGATTTTCGGGAGCCCCCGACCATTTCGGAAGGTTAGGCAACTATGCCTTGCACTGACCCTGCACAAGATCACCCTAGTGACCTTGGGCTCATAGAGCTCATATACAGTATTTCGGGTCTTAAAAAAGAGCACACAAAGCTGGCCCGGGCGGAGTCGGAAACAGGAAGTCACAGTAGTAGCCATTGGAGATGATGCCTCTTTGAATTATCTCAACAGCATAAGGAAGGCAAGGACAACAGCCCTAACAGAAAAGCAGTACCCACAGAACTCGTCTGCCAATATGATCACAATGTTATAATGAAAACAATAATTAGAATATAGGTATAAACACAAAAATGAACTACAGGTTCTTCTGTATAATGGTGGAGAGTATAATAGCTAATCAGAAAAATAAAATGGAAAAAAAAAGAAAGAGCAGAATAGCCAAGGACCAATCCAATCTAGAGTTAGATTATTATAATGCCCGAAGCATGCGAGGCGACACATATAGGATGTCCATATCCATAGGTGCCGATTTATGTTTTTGCTGGTGGGTGCTCAAGCCAAAAATATAGAGGAGGGGCTTCATGGGGAAGGGGTGTGGCCACGAAATAATACCAATTTATATTACGGAGCACAGTTGTCTCCAATATTCAAATTACGGCAACAGAGTTCCACATACATAAATGCCCCCACAGTGCAGGTACATAAATGCCCCCACAGTGCAGGTACATAAATGCCCCCACAGTGCAGGTACATAAATGCCCCCACAGTGCAGGTACATAAATGCCCCCACAGTGCAGGTACATAAATGCCCCCCACAGTGCAGGTACATAAATGCCCCCACAGTGCAGGTACATAAATGCCCCCACAGTGCAGGTACATAAATGCCCCCACAGTGCAGGTACTCCGTGGACAGAATACACTCTTCCCGGCATACGGTTTCCCAGGTGGCGGGTCCGGCAATGTGGGTGCTGCAGCCACAAATTAGCAAGTGAATATGGTGGCCCAGCAGCGAGACTCGGGCCCTTGAGCACCCACAGAATCGGCACCTACAGTATGTCCATATCAACATACTGTATGTCATGTATGTTGTCTTTCTGAATGTCGACCATCTAGATGTTGACCTTTAGCTTGTGTCAACCTTCTGTCACTGATGACCTAGGGTATGTTGACCATTCTTAGGTGTCCATCTAGTCCATGACCATGAGTGTGAATATTGTCTTTCATCTACACCAGAACCGTTGGCAGAGTTGGTATCCACTTAGCTGCTGTTTTTTTTTTTTTTTTTGGAACACAGTGAAAATGTGGCTTTATCCAATTGCTCGCATGTGATACTTCTCTAAAGGGTTTTTCTCAAATGTCTCTTCACCTACTCTCAGCAGGTGAAAATTTGGGGAATATCCCTACTTCTGGGTACAAATGTCAGGGTTTCGGGGATTTATTAGTTCTGATCATACGGCTGTGAATCACAATACCACAAAAGACCTTGGTGTATCTCTGGGCGCTGTTGTTCTAAACCTAATAAAGTAGAGCTACTTAGTGCACCATTTCACTGCTCTCATTTGTCGATAGAGTTTGAATGCGTATGGGCTGCAGTACGCATGTGTGAGGACATCCCGCAATAAAAGCCTGATGGGTTTTTTATTGCTGGCCAAACGCAAGTTGACAGACAGGAAGTCAGTGTTTGGGGGTGGTAACCAGCCACTTTCTGGGAGTGTCAGAGAAAACACAGGTATGCCCAGGCATTTGTAGGGAAGTCATGTGAGGTCAGCTCCGCCCCGAACAGCCTGATTCTGTATCTGCCGCCAATTAAGTCCTGGGGGGTGGGATTTCACTCTGGCTAGGTGAAGATTACCTGATCGCAGGGCTCTGCAAATCAGCACCCCAGTGATCGGGTCTGAATAAATTCCTAAAGGCCCCATTCACTGGGGTAACTTGTCCTAAGGACAAGTCGGGCCTGATTTCCCTGCAACACCCCAGGAGGCTCACATACAATTTGGCAGGTGGAGGGAGCCGGGAGCAGGGATGCCTGGAAACAGACGGGGATGCGCCAAGAGCTGAGCGGAGGGAGACGGGAGCTGGGCTGCAGGAGAATACAAAAAAACACATACAAATGAAGAGGCAACCACTGGTTGGCTGGGAGAATTCCCCCTGCCCGGCTCCTAGCACTAAATCGACCCTCCCCCCCCTGGGTTCCTCCATCCAACTTCGAATGCGATACATCATGATGTGCCCCTATTGGCTACACATCAGACTTATGTTATGTGCTGCATGTATGATCTACGGCTCTTATTCGATGCGCTCTGATCCAAATCTTCACTCCAGCGGCAGTGATGGCATGACATCACATACACCATGCCAGAATAAGAAGCCACTGGAACAGGCTTTTCTGTAGGAATTACTGTTCAGGGCTGATAAGGATGCATAAGTAAAATGTAATTCAAAAAAGAAAATTGTTAGTCCTGCATAAAAATGCTGTCTACTAGTTTTGTTGCTGGCCAAATGAGAATTGCTCTCCTCAGTGGGAAATGTAGGGCAAAATTCTGACTCGATTGCTGTTGTGCAAATTTTCAGGTCTTTTGATAAATGAATGACTTCACATGCATACTGATTATTGTGCACATGCATGAGGCCAAACAGGGCACTGACAGGAAGCCACCATTTATGGGTGGTAACTGGTCATTCTGTTCTCTGACTCGGACAGCCTCTCAGTAGAGGGTAATGGGAATGCATATGATATAATGTATGCAAATAGACCATATACAATATACTGTATGTGATCCTGCTACCCGGGGAGCTCTGAGAAAATTGGGACAGTTGGGAGGTATGGGACCATGCAGAAAAGTGGTGTCCCTTGCTGGGGGCTGCAGGCTTAAATGCATTTATCAATACATTAACTAAATCTCCAATGTTCAATATTGTTCAAAAATATACTGAAGTGAGTGCAGACCCCAAGTGATTTCTGTTAAAACATTCTGTTATGACTCTGGAGAGTACCCGTGCAAGTAGTGAAGGTTATGACAGGCCATGATCCACACCTGACTCTGTTAATCCCTCCAGAGATTATAGGCATTTGCCAAGCTAAAGCTTCACCTATGATAGCCACATTTGAAGGCGCAAATTAGGTCTGCCTCAACTTCGGTGCCACCAGGTCTTACGGGGAATAAGGTGCCTAACACCTCCAGAGCGGACAAGAGGAGGACTAACTAAATACCTGTAAAATGGTAAAAGAAACAGAATTTGACACAGCTGTCCCCCATGGGTAAAGGCTCACCCAGCAGTCCAACTTAAAAGTTAACAAGACAAGTGACCCCCAAGCAGGGCCAAGAAGCCTTAAGTAATAGCGCAGGAACAAGCTGTAACAATTCCAATAACGGCAAATGCAACAATGCATGAAGAAGTTTAAAATATCTGAAAAATACCCCAAAACTAGGTATGTAAATGCAACAATACATGAAGATGTTTAAACAAATTAGAAACTACCAATGCAATTCTACCAGAAGCACTATGCATGTAAGAGACAATATAACTCCAAACAGATACTGCAGCACATGCAAAAGTAGAAATATACAGGTATGGCAAAGGGAGATTTTATCTCAACCAACTGGGATCAGTGAGGAAGTGGAGCCGGAACCAGGAGCACTGAGCTCCGACATGATTTAAGAACAGATGACCGGCGGCAGCCTGTAAAAACTTCAGGGACCTTTGGCAGAACATCTGAGGCATGAAGTATAACCGGAATCCCACAGAAGGCAGCTGGCAAACTTGAACCTCTGCAGCCCAATCAGGAGCCCACCAGGCCTGTGACATCAGCCACCCCTATCCTCTGACACGGCAAGCATTTGAGCATGCCCGGATGTCTAGACCTGTTGTCAAGCAACAGCCCTGGACCATCCCAGGACCCTGGCGCCTAACACATTCTGATATACTGTGTTGCATCACACATCTAGGAATGGTACATGCTGTAAATTAGTGCTTTTTGTATATATAAAGTGTATCTATATACTGTATAATAAAATATCTGTTTCTGAAAAAATACGAAGGTGTAAAATAGCACACATGAAATAAAATTCTTGGAAATAAATGAAAATAATATACTCCGCAGTGCTCCGATATGCCTGCAAGTAAACGAGTTACGTTGTCACAAGCAGCAGTTAGGACAAGATTAATCTGCTGAGCACATGGTCGTAATCTTATCCACAAGAAGCTGTAGGCAACCTACGGCAAGATTAGAACCATTGGCCTATTTCGGTGATGTAAAAAAGTATCATTTGGGGCTGGGATAAATTTATGTATTAACTTCTTCTCTTGACCTAACTTAAATTAATTTACCAGGTCAAGCTAATTTCATTTTAGTGACGTAAACTATAATATTTCTGATCCCGTTTCTAAAGCTGTAGGATATATTGTTCATCTTTAGACTGCGGAGGAAAATACTATCACACGTACGAGGGAACTAAAGTATTTTGTCTGAAATCTAAGCAGCTTAGAGCTACAGTAAATCCTCAGGGACCTATGTAGAAAGGGGCCACAAAAAAGATAGGTTTCACTATTCCCATGTGGCTCGTTGTCTTAATTGACTTTTCAAAGGAAAGCAATTTCACTTCCGATGAACATCACGGCAAAATGAATGTGATTAGATCTCCTTTTTACCCAAATAATAGAAATTAGAGATCACTCCACCACCAATTAAAATGAAAGTTTAATTCTAGTCATTTGCAAAGGGCAAAGGAAAACTTTTAACTTTTGGAATAATATGTTAAGCCTATTTTTTTCCAATTGGCGGAAATAACCACGGCTACTATTTTTGCATTGTTGAATGTTTCATAAAACCCGGCGATAGGAATTTTTTTCAGACTGCGAGCAAATAACCACATCTATAAATTCCTCTCTAGCAGTAAACCCTTCAGGATCTGCAACTTTATTTTTTACTTTCAAAGTTCAAATGGTTCAACGGATTCTACATTTCCTCTGGGAAATTAAATGTTACCTGTACAGCTTTTTTCCCCGACATTTGATACCACTCGGGAGTTCATGTCAATATTTTGTTGAAAAACTATATAGAGAATTCCCTATTGCATATGAAAATGTAGCTAATGCTCTTCACAAGCAACTTTCTTCCTGCTCCCTTATTATGACTTCAGAAGAGCTATGCTAAGTAAAACTGGACTGTGCGGGACTGTGACTTAGACACAAGTTCTACAAAGGACTAAAACTGCTGATGGAAACAAACATCTGAAGTCAATAATTCACATTTTGAAATACTCTGTACTAGAGTCCATATCTAGATGACTTTTTCTGGACTGGTTTTGCATAACTCAACAATTTAGCCAGACATACTAACAACTGTTATGCAAAGATTATTTTGTAGGGCTGCATGCTATATGTGGATGGCAACTGTTGCATTGCCATCCACTTTACCATACAGGAAGTGCTTTTATACAGGAAGTGTCTCTGCAGCCATTTGCAATGAGTAAATACACACTTTTGCAGCTCTCCAGAGTCCTACGTTAAGTAACTGTCATGGACTGCGACCGCAGCCACCACTGTTATTCATGTACTATGTACTCCCCGGATCAGCACTCCAGGTTTTGGCTGATCCACCTTGCCTGGTTTCCATGCATGCCTTAGTCTGTCTTGGGTGTGGCTTCTAAGCCACTTGGTATATAACTGTAGATGTGCTCTAAGAACTGAACTCTGCCAGTTATACTCCTGTTATACTTCTATGATATTCCTTGTACTTAGTGAATTATACTGTCCCAGAGATTCCTAGCAAACTCCTGTCTGAGATTATCCCAGAGGCCAGTGTATTCCAGCCTGTGGATCTAGGCAGGGCCGGTGCAAGGCACCGGAGCGCCCCAGGCGAGTCGGGGTGGGGGCGCCCCAGTGCCATGGTGTGTGTGGGGGGGGGGTACCTGTTGTGCCGTCTGGGGAGGAAGGGGTGTCTATTCCGTGATCTGACAGGAGCCTGCGCGGGTACCTGTCCTGCGACGCTTTGTGTATAAACCTGGCGGCGGCGGGGGTCCCTGCAGTGAATAATAAATAACTAGCTCTATCCGGCGGTCGGGCGGGAAGTGCATCTGTTTTGAAAACACTGGCCGCACGCTGATTGGCTGAATCAGCGTGCGGCCAGTGTTTTCAAAATAGAAGCACTTCCCGCGCCGCCGGATAGAGCTAGTTATTTATTATTCACTGCAGGGACTCCCGCCGCCGCCAGGTTTATACACAAACCGTTGCAGGACAGGTACCCGCACAGGCTCCTGTCAGATCCCGGAATAGACACCCCTTCCTCCCCAGACGGCACAACAGGTACCCCGTGGCATGGGGGGCGAAATGCCGCCCTCCAGTGGCCGGCGCCCTAGGCAAATGCCTAGACTTGCCTAGTGGTGGCGCCGGCCCTGGATCTAGGACCTCAGTGCAGCAGCTGTGTCCTAAATTGCTCCAGCCTGTGTTTGAGTATTCCAGTAGCATACCTCCGGTGTTTCCTGTGAGATCCTGTCTGTGTCTGTGAATCATTGCATCCAGTTTGGGAGATCTTGACTGTGTCCTGGTTCAGTACAGAGGTGCTGTGAGTACCAGAGGCTTCCCCACACATTGTGGAGGAAGTTGCACCTTTCATTACTATCTGCCATTGGTATTCTCACAGCACCAGCTGGAGCCATAGGTCTTGTAACAGAGTCATGGAGGTGGTTAGGGCGCAGGCTAACCTGTCTTGTTTGTGTGTCTATTTTGTCTCACAGCAGATGTCAGAGACATTGGTATAGCCTTTCGTTAAATCTGAGTTCACCCCAAATTATCCTAACAGTAACCTTTTGTAACAATACCAATTAAATGCATCAAGTCTACCAGTATAGTATGCTCAATATATGCACATGTTTCTCCCACAGGGGTTTATATGGGTCTATAAATCCAGCTGCAGGGTTAGACTGATTAAATACTCTCAGAGGTAACCTCTTAATATATAATGAGTAGAGAAGTTGGGTTTGACTTTCAGAAAGTACAATAATGCCTCCTCATACATTCCCTCTATTGGACTTTTACTCCGGCTAAGTATACAGTATTCTAATCAGATTTCTCTCCCTGATTCCCTCTCTCTTCTTATCTTAGAAAAGTGTTCTCTATAACACTGTACTGGAGTTTTGTCTACTGCTAGGAGTTTATTTTTCCTCCTACCCTAACATGTTGTAGAACGTGATCATCCTACATTTTAAGATACCGCAAATAGGTGTAAAAAGTATGACATTCTAGCAGGGTGTCAATGGCTAATTGCTTGTCTAGGGTAACATTTCCTTTGATTACTGAGTTGGCAATCAATTACAGCACATATCATTTGATAATTCTAAATAATGTCCTGCAGCCAGGGGCGTAACTAACTATTCAGCGCCCCCCCGCCGCATGTTTATTCGGCGCCCCCCACCTAACCTGCCCCCCCTTCTTACCCGCGGTCTGCGTAGTCTCGCCCAGCTCTCTGTCGGGACCTTCCTGACGTCACGTTCCCGGCCGGCTCCTGCTGCTACAATGAAAACGGACTCTTAGAAAATGGCTGCCCCCATACTGCAGACAGAAAACTGTCTGCAGTATGGGGGCAGCCATTTTCTAATTGTCAGTTTTCATTGCAGCAGGAGCCGGCCGGGACCATGACGTCAGGAAGGTCCCGACAGAGAGCCGGGCGAGACGACGCAGACCGCGGGTAACTATAGCCCCGCAGCCCCCCCGGCGGCGCCCCAATTTCTCTGCGCCCCCCCGCCACCGCGGGGGCTGCGGAGCTATAGTTATGCCACTGCCTGCAGCTACCTTCTACAGGAATACTGGAGGCAACTTAAATGGCTGACCGCCTTATGTCAGGCTGAAATCATTCAGGGTAATCAGCACTCTCTAGCTGAACAGCTCCCTGTTTGTTTCTCCCTTCAGCATCTGGTTATGGTATAGATCAGTGGTTACCAACCTGGGGTACTTGTACCCCTGGAAGTATGCAGCAGACTGGTTGGGGGTACTTGAAAGTAATATTGGAAATGGGGGAGAAGAAGAAAAAGTCTCCCATTGCCATGGAGATGAACCATGTTGCGTCACTTCCGGTTCCTTCTGCAGCAGCAATAGCGTCTCCTCGTGCTTTTGCCCAACCAGCAGTCCACTTGGATATACCAGCACTGCCCTCAGACATCAGCATTCATCTTCCCTGCGCTGACACGGGTGGAGGAATCAGCAGCATTAATCCTGCAGGAGTTGGCGGTAACCCCAAAGATAATACACAGCCAGCAGCCAGACACAGAGGGACCTGATTCTTGACCTCACACTACTCCACCGCTACTCCTTAGCATAAGGACATGCATAAGTATACACATACCGCTCACTTACACTCCCCTTGTAAGTACAGTAGATATTTCAAATTGAGAGGAGGGGATATTCATAAATGAAAAGCCTAATCAAGTGGTATGGTAGAAAAAAAAGGCTGGGAACCACTGGTATAGATGATAGACAATGTCTAGCTCCACCTAGGTTGACCACTAATGGTCGACAGTGACAAATGTCATCGCCTCACAGTGCCTGCTGGGTTGTGCTTTGGTGATGTTTCCCAAAGATCTTTCTCCCTAAGACCCCTCAGAACCACACTATCCATCAGCAGACTGTCATGGCTGGTTATCACAATGCTAGAAAACTAGTTGGCTACAAAGAAACAAATCTGTGAGGGACCTGAAAACCGTTTTTAATTAAAATGAAAACAGAATGACTTTGGCTAGGAGTTAACAAAGACCTTGTAGGGATTTTGTACATAAGCCATTCTCTATTACCTTCCTACAGTACTGTGGGATTTTAAAACAACTTACTGCACAGCGAAACAATATCATACTATCAGTTTATTGTGTTTTGCGCTCACCTGCTAAGTGATCAGCGCTTAACGTGTGTCATGAAGGCATTTTCTCTAGGATGTTTGAAGTTTTGTGTTCCGTATAACAACACTTGGACTGCTCGCTCACGCGTTTCTCTCTTTCCAAACTCCACTTAGAATATCCTTATCCACACGCAGGGGGTGCCTTATTCCACATATAAATCGTTTTACGTTTATCTTTCGGTGATGCAAGCGAGTTCCTTTACTATAGTGACACAACACCGCAGCACAGCTGCTACATAAGAAGTAGGGAGATGACTTCTAAAGGAAGCTGGCAGAGAGCAACCTATTTCCTGCCATCCGAATGTGTTTACTGCTTATTCAAAACACTTTTGTGATGTTGTTAATTTTAGGACCAGCTGCCAATCTGGATATCATCCTGTCTGTTTTAAAAAAAATTGCTCCGAGCTATGGCTGGTATTTCAGATGAATGGAATGAAGCGCAAGCTGGCTTTAAACACTGAACAGTTTTAGAGCGCTATTTTACGAGCCGTTTTCTTTTTTTTTTTTATGAAACCACCACTGAGTGCAACAAGTTTTGTTCATTTGCTTTCATCCTACCGCTTCTACTTCACAGGAGGCATAAGTGCTGTTTTCAGATTAGACTGTAGCATTTCAAAGTCGTTCGGCTAAACTTTATTATATTTTTAAAGCTCATCTCGTATTAATGTGATTTTTCTTTACTTTTTTTCCCCTCTGTTGACTGAGCGTACCCTTTCAAAGTGCAGTCTCAAAATAAATTCCAAAATTAAATGCTAGCAGGGAAAAAAAAAACCTGCAAAGCTTCTAACGTATTAAAGAAGTTCGGCGGTAATCACACAAAAAAATGTTCACCCTGTCTTACTTGCATCTGACGTTACGGAATTCAAATTGATTTATTTCATTTTTAACGCTGACCAGCACAAAATGTTCTGGACTGTCAAAGAAAATAAAAGAAGCAGACAATTATTAATTACGGCTGTGTTCACCACCCCCCCCCCCCCCCGTTGTTTTAATCCTTGGTACAAGAACCTTTAGCTGCAATTATAGCTGTGAGATCACAGTATTTGGGAACATTTGCGGATTTCGCAGCTTTGCAAGCCAAACAAACACTGCCCGCCGCCCGCACGAAGGTCATCACCCCGATTTTTAAACATCCATTTGCAGCCTTGCATGTGTGGCAGGAATCATCCTATGGTCAGTGACCATTGAATTATTCCCTAAGTGCTCGCAAATCTCTCTCTCTCTGATGACTTAGGTTTGCGGCACCCTGGTACGGGAAGAGGGTGGGCAGTTGACACTCCGGTGATGTCAGTTGCCCACCCCCGGCACCTGCGTCATAGTCAAATTACCATGGGAACGCTCAGAGTTTTCATGGGGATGCCTTTAAAATGCTGGGCATTCCCATGGTGGCTACCCGTCCCCACTGGCCCATGCCTCCCACCCGCACTGCTCTTTGCGAATGGGCCAGCGACTAGACAAGTCACCACGTCCGTTCACACAGATGGCCTGAACATGCACAAAAGGGAATTTGAGGATGCGCAGTCCATCACCATTGCTCACTGTTGCGAATACACAATGTTGAGTATCAACCAGAATGACCTCCTTGGTCCATTCTTCTTTCAAAGGAGGCTCAAGTACCAAATAGGTGGACGTGAAGTGTTGGACACAGGACAGTTCTTAGTGTCTCATGACACGATGACATCCAACACTCGTGTACTTGTGGGGCACAATCTCATGGAGACATGAAGACACAGCCCAAAGCCAGAGCTTAGACCAAAAGGCAAGGATGGAATAATTTGGAGTCAGTTTGGTGAAAGCACCCCATGTATTTACATTTTGGTGGTTGAGCAACTGTAGGCAACATTTAACCAGAGTCCCTATGGAGTGCCGTGCTTTCAATCAAGTGGTTATGAACCTGATAGGAGAACGGGTGTTCAGATAATGCCATACCTGTAGGTGTGGAATTGATTTTGGGGCTGTAAATGAGCAACTGCTAAAAAATGTATATATATATATATATATATATATATATATATATGAGACTTACAACAGCACAATGAGTAGAACACACGTATACAGAGAGCCAGGAATGGTTGTTTCCTTCTACAGTATGTGTAAATCACTCACGAGAATTGGATAGTACAGTATGTCACTGTTAGGTGACTGATCTACTTTTAGAGGAGATATTTTTTTCCCAAATCTATCAACAAGAGTCCTTTTGGCCTATTACAAACTATTACATTTGTTCGTACAAGATTGGTAGTTATTAGGTACCTTCACATTGAGGAGAAAGAATAAGCAGATGATATTATAGATGTAAGATCGCCATTTTTATGACAACGTCCGCTATACGATTTATCCTCTATCCTTTGTGAGTCTTCTTAGATCTTAGACTTAGATCTTTAAGCTCTTAAAAAAATAATAAAGAGGACATAAGAGATTCTTGTAATTAACAACACCCCTGATGAACTCTCCACGCTGGACGAAACGCGTCGGGTACATGTTTCATCTTTGACAAATCATTCTGGCTACAAAGAACCATTGTAAAAAAGTATCTACATTTACTGTTTTGTGTTTTAATAATTTTTTTATTACTTATAAATAAGTGCCTTTGTCTGTACAGAATTAGAGAAAGACTTTTCTCAATAATACGGCTTTCACATTGCAGAAATGGGTAATGACACAGTATTCTTAAATGGGACTTTAAAACGGGTCAGAGCCTTGAGACCTTTCACATTGCAGGTGAAAACCGTTTAAAAAATCATTTAATACCATTCAAACATTCAACCCGTTTAACCCCCAAGGGACACGTTTAAAGCCATTGAAGTAGAGCTGTTCAAACTGCCAAAAAAACGGCTTTAAAACGTGTAGGACTCTGCTTTTTAACCTTGTTGAAATACCGGTTAACTTTAACCGGTAAATCAACTCTGGCACTTTCACCTTGCATCAATGCAAGGGTGCTATATAACACGATTGTGGGTATATATGTATCCAAGCAAAAAAGAAAAAAGATGGAACAGCGCTGTACTGAATACTGAAAATATTTATTAAAATTGATATAATATCGTGGCCAATGATAAGACAGAAAAGACTCAAAATAATTATTAATAATAATAATAATAATAATAATAATTCAATAATTAAGAATATATTATATTCCACAACTCGATTAGTTGAGCTTTAGCAGTTAGTAAGTGCACGCATAGTTAGAACGGATTCTCCTCTGTTATAGTCGGTTAATATTGTTAGTTTGCAAATATAACAAGTTAATAGTTCCCATTCAATGTGCAGATTTCCAATTTATTTGATACTTAAGTGAATCCAGACATAACAAGGGGGATCCGGCTATCAGTCTCCAGTGATAATCTCTGATCGTTGGTGCAGTCCTAGTTTGTGGTCTTGTCAGAGAGAAACCAAATGTTCCTGTCTTCCGCGCCCGCTTGCATACATGTGTTCGGGCATAAGCAGCCCAGAAACATTGTTCCCTTGTGCGAACGCGCAGGGGAGTGAATGAACTAGTATGAGGGCCATAGTCTATTATAATGTACCACAAAGAGGCCAAATTGTGTCCCACCTTCACAAAATGTCAGACAACAGGTTGATTACTCTGTTCTGAACTAATAGCATTTCTGATGGTGGAGCGTTGAGTAGCCATACGCTCCATCAGGGTCCTGACGGTTTTCCCAACATACCCTAGCCCATGAGGGCACAATATGAGGTACACTATAAGTTTAGTGGTACATGTAACAGAATGATAATTTTTTTTTTTTTACTACAACAATATATGGGTTCGCAAACTGTCACCGTCATGTACTGTAAAGCAATTCAAACATTTGAAACATCCTTGTATGCGCTGTAGAAAATGAGTAATATCTGACTTAGTAAGCCAGTCTCTGAGGTTGCGGGCTCTCATGTAACATGACATTAACCCAGTGTCAATCTTAACAATGGGCCATTAAGTGACTGCAACAAATCACAGTCCTTTCAAATTCCATGGTGGTACCGTTTCTGTATTTAAGATATACGGGAGATTTGATTTATGATGCAGGGCGGTAGGAGATAAGAACTCCAAACTTGACTCTCCTGCGGGATCCAGGAGGGAAAGCAACTCTGCCATTGTGTGTGCTTAACCTAAAAATAAGGAAATGTTCCTGTGTTATAGAGATGGAGCCCTCCTCATTTAGCCCTTTAATAGGATTAAGTGAGCAATAGGATTACTTTGCTAATCCCCTACTGTATTGTCCTATGTATTGTATTGCTGCTGAGAACAATAGGATAGCCATGGTGAGTCATGACCTAACGAACAAAGTTGAGAGGGGCTCCAACTGTATAGCTCATTAAGGGGCTTATTCATTATATACATGCAGAATTTCTGGTTCCCATGTGTTTTCGGTAGCCGCAAATTCTGCAAACTGATGACTTGTGCCCTGCTCCTTACTACTGAAGGTGGTACTGGGTTTTAAAGAGGGATCTGATTGGATCCCTCTGCTGCCTTTGCACTGACTGCCCTGCCGCAGGCATGCATTAACTCAAGTCACGCAAAGTCAACAGGCTGGATAAGGGCTGGTAAGTACTTCTGTAGCATTGTTAGGGTTCATGGGACCAGCTAATTTTTGGAACCGATGTTCCCCCCTCTGGATAAAATACTGAATTACTGGGCTTGCAGGCAGTTCAGCTTTAGCCTAATAATATGTCTCAGCATTGGGCTGTACAGGTGGTTTTATAATCTCATACTGTAGACTCCCTAATTAGACTAGAGTGCTATTGTCTGGGGATGTCTATGTGAATGTTCTGACGCTGTAGATGAGTATAACGGCTCACTACGCTCCTAATGTTCTTCTTTTGTGCCCTGATTTTAGTAATTGTCCTCTGATGACACAATTAAGGGCCTCCCATACCACTAAGGCTGGTATTTAAGCAGCTGGGCTATTCTCTAGGAATTCTGAATATTTTTTATCCGACATATTTCTATGTTTACGAGGAAATATCAGATAATCTCCACTGACACACTGTAAAAAGAAGGTACTAAGAATTGCAGAAGGAAAAAGCGGAGGAAGATACTGTAATAAAAAAGACCCACCCAACCAGCCCCTAACTGACAGTTTTCAAAAACAGCTTCTTAAATAATAGAAGATGATTGGTCGTTAGTTTTTTCACTCTCCACTTTATAACTCCCCAAGGGGCTTAGTATATCTGTAGCGGGATAGAGGACACTGTACAGAGACTTGACGACTGATTCAGACCTGATCGCTGGGCTGCTAGCGTTTGGTGCCCAGAGATCAGGTAAATGCCGCCCCACAAATGGAATCCCACCCATGTGCACGGTAGATCTGGTAGCCGACCTCAGAGAGGTGTATGCTGGGAAGACCATGGCCATGGGCCTGGTAAGCATTGTGACACTTTTGGACAGATTTGGAGTAAACCAATGTGAGTGATTAGATCTAGATTAGGTTCTTGGCCACTAAGACCCTGTGGCGGGTTTAAGTAAAAAAATATGTTCAGATCCAGAAGCCAACCACAGAGAGGTGTATGCCGGGCACACCATGGGCATGGGTTTGGTATGCATTCAGACACTGTTGGACCAAATTGGACAAAATCAATGCAAGGTGACTTGATTGGGTCCAAATCAGGTTCATGGCCACTAAGATCTCCAACCCTGGCCAGTATTCAATGCTAAGGAATTCACCGTTTTTTGTTACGGTGAACTGGCCTATTCAATGTTCGCTGTTCGCTGAAAGCGAACAGTGAATTCCCGGCCAGTTCATGCTCGCTGCAATTCGCTGGTGTGTTTCAATGAGGTTTTGACTCTAATTCGCCGAGAGTGTATTCAATGCTAGGATGGAGAACTGCTTTCACCATGATTTTCGCCGTGATTCACCGTTTTGCATTCAACATCTTTTTAAGGTGAACTGGAAAGTGATCTTTTAAAATAAAGGTGTTTTTTTTTGTGGTGTCAAAAAAATCATTAATTTTATTATTTCAAGGGTCTTGCTATTTGGATTCCTGAACTTGCCGCACATGAATATATATTTCATTTTGAAGGGGTTTTTTTTCAGATGATTTCAGCAGGGGGGTGGGGAGCCGCTCATTAATATTCACTGCGCTGGGTCCCGCTCATTACATATGCACAAGTTGGAACAGTGCAGCATTCCCTGCACCTCCCCGCCTGCCCTGTCTCCTCAGGGAGGCAGATTCTGCTGCCTGTTTCCCCGCCAGCCCTCCTTCTACTAAACAACCAGAGATGGGGAAGTGACCTGGTGTTCTGGTTGCCTAGAGACAGAAGAATCACTGCACACATGGGCTGTCAGTGGCGCAGTGTCCTAA
The DNA here is from genome assembly GCF_055691185.1 of Crinia signifera. Taxonomy (NCBI): domain Eukaryota; kingdom Metazoa; phylum Chordata; class Amphibia; order Anura; family Myobatrachidae; genus Crinia; species Crinia signifera. The sequence continues at coordinate 30,371,612 of NC_139217.1, forward strand.
TTATCAGACAGCTGTTGCCGCAATCACTGGGAACCCGCATGCATTTGCAGTAGGAGACCGCTCAGCACTGCTGGCACGGCAAGCCAGAGCCCGGTCCTTACATAAGACGGCAGTACAGCGGCTAACAAGTAAAATTTGTTCACAATTCTGTCTCCTCTCACCCTTCACTACACCCTGTTCCTTTTTACCATTTAGTAAAATGTATTATTAGTTATTATCACAGTTTCTTCTGCTGTTACTTTAGTTATGACCCTTTTCTTCGCTGTATTCTGTTTCATTATTGATAAATAATATCTGCCACTGTGTCCCTCTCTCTATTTTTCTCAATAACATCCCTCACATCTCCATGTTGGAAACCAGGAATATAAATCAGGGGGAGAAAAGTGACATAAATGGGTTTAATGAGAACTTATGATGAAGTCTACAAGTAGACATTAATAATGGGTTAGCTTTGGCCTTCTTATCCTTATCATGTAAGTAATGACACATATTTTGGCTTGCACACTTTTAGCCATTTTTGGGATTTCAGGGATCATTTTAGTCCATTGAGATTGGCGTTGACTTCATCTCTGTTTTATTTTTAGTTTGGCTTATTTGAGACAGCCAGATATAAGGTACTGTATTGTTCCCAGAGTCTTTTCAGTCAAGCATCATCCATGGGTTAGGAAATGATAATAGGTAATGATAATCACACCTCCTTTAGATGGTCAGGAGAGCTGTGACAGGAGATAAAGGAATTTGGAGGAAAGAAGTCAAACAATAACTGTAGCCACATTTAATTCAATATCCACAGAGCCTTTTTATTCATGCTAAATAGCCCTATTGCTTCCAGGTGACAGTAATAAGACTGAGGCGACTGTTCTCAGTGGAATGCCTACTGCCCAGGAGCCTTTTATGTATAAGGCATTATAATAGAATACACTATATGAAATGCAAAACGCAACTTTTGTAATATGACATAAAGGCAGCAGTTTTCCTGGAGGGAAAAGTTATAAGGTTAATAAATAAATTTAGTCAGAACAGTATCAGATCTCCCACAAGACAAAAAAAGCCCTGTAGGTCCATGGGGGCATTGCTGGTCCCAGGGGGCCTGCCTCTAATACTGGCCATACTGTTCATAAGAACAACCAATAACCCATCCAAATCGTCTCCCTTGAACTCCCCGGCAGCTTTTCGGACTCATGATTTGGTACATTTTGACACACGATGTGCTAACAATGGGGGTTGTTGTGGTCCACACACAATGCTGCATGTGGACTAAAAACAGCCCGCAGCTCTCAGTTCCGCCCACCCTCCCCTTGCACACCGGGTTGCCGGCATGGCTGTGAATGGATGTTTTGGCAAACCATCGCTGACCAGCAAATGATGGGGTGCGCACACGCATATCTAAGTGATGCTCAGGTCCCTTAGGTATGCGTGCACCCTCAGCAGGAACAGGGCAGGCAGCTGAGATCCAGTGATTTCTGATGGGCAGTGAACAATTGTCTGCTGTAGGAATACTCCCAGATTTCAGCAGCACAGTCCATGTGGGGTGTGGGGGGTTGGGGGAGTCTCCGCGGACTGCATGAAATCTGCTAAAAAGGCCCCTCTAAAAATGTCTTGTAGGAGACAGATGCTAGAGGTCCTGTAATTGTAAATGTTAATGCCACTTACATACAGTATAATTCCCCCTGTAGTGCCACTTACACACATAATGTCCCAACTAATGCCACTTACACACATTATGCTCAGCGGGGAAAAGGGCACTGATATAAGATATAGTCACTGACTGAGGGGTGTAATAATTAGAGTTGTGCAGGTTCGGATTTACTCGGACGTATTGGCTATCGGCTGTCACATGTTTTGGATAGCCAATAAGAACAGTATGGATAAATCCGAACATGCGCTAATTTGGGCAGTAAGATCTGAGTAAATCAGAACCCTTACATCTCTAGTAATCATGGTATTACAAAAGGATTCAGAATGAAATCCCGATGCCGGAATCCCGACCGCCGAAATCCCGACAAGGGGGGGACGTGGATCGCCCCCCCCCCCCCCCCCCCCCCCCCCCGCGGGTCCGGTGCCTCGCTAGGCTCGGAACGCTAATTTATTCTCCCTCCAGGGGTGTAGTGGACACCCACGGAGGGAGAAAGTGTCGGGATTTTGGCGGTCGGGATTCCAGCGTCGGGATTCTGAACGCCGGGATCCCAACCGCCGGGATTTAAACTGCATGCCTTACAAAATGCTGTCCTAAAATGTGGTCAGTGAGTGAGGGAGGATAATAATTCATCATTTAGGTGACAGGACTGGATCACTCATATACAATGCAGTCAGTGAGGGCCAGATGTATCAAGCTTCATAAAGTGATAAAATGGAGAGTGATAAACAGCCAGCCAATCAGCTCCTAGCATCCATGTCACAGGCTGGGTTTGAAAAATGACAGGCAGGAGCTGATTGGCTGCCTGTTTATCACTCTCCACTTTATAACTTTATGATGCTTGATACATCTGGTATTATAATCGAAATTCAAGAAAGGGGTCAATTATATACCGTAATAGAATATAAGGTTTAAAAACAAATAATAAAAGTGGCATGAATCCGGATTGAGAATATAGTGCTATAGATTGTTTGAGTATCCTGCTCAGGGCCCCGTGAGTGATAAATACACCTCTGCGGTAAATTTACTAAGAGTGGAGTTCTATTGAAGATGAGCTGTTACCCATAGCAACCAAATCAGATTCTACTTCATATTTATTTAACACCTTCTAAAAAATAATAGCCCATAGAGTGGTTGTTATGGGCAACATACGGATGGAGCCCCTCTTGTCTCTGCCCGGTGCTCGCCAGAACGTCCCCGCTGGCGGAGAGGGACTCCATCGGTCTGGGACACATGTGCATCTCACGCGCATGCGCGTCCTAGTCTGGGTGGCGGGACCCTGTCCGTCTTCGCTTCAGGGAGACGGGCAGGGTTAGGGAAGGGGGGGGGTTCGGGGCGGCGGTGGGGACTGTCGATGGCGGCGGGGAAGGCGACGGAGGCAGCAGGGAACTCCATCCCAATGGGGTGCGCGAGCGTCTTGTGCACGCGCGCCCTCTGGCGATGGCTTGCGGCTGGCGGGGGCAGGCGATAGAATCGATAGATCTTCAATAGAACTCCCATCTTAGTAAATGTACCCCTTTCACTAAACGTTGAATTTGACTCATTTTGTGATAGATGTAGTAAAGAGAAAAATTACCGAAAATATTGTAATTATACAGTAGTCTATTTTGAATGGAACTTAAAATAGATATGTTATGCTCTTCAGTTGGTATTTTTAATGTTACAAAATATGCATTTTGATCCGACTACAAATCTGCAAAATTTTGCACAGTGTTTAGGGGGGAAAAGAATGATCGCAACGCGGTCATTACAGAGACCCTAATAAGACCGACATGCATTGGGTGAAGCACAGATGGTCAACGGGCCTTAGGTTGACACCTGAAATAGGCCAACATGTGTAAGATCGACAGGGTCGGAAGGTTGAAATAAGCATTAGGTCAACAATGGGAAGTTTTTCGTGTTCTTTTTGAGCCCACAGGTGGTATTTCACACCCTACCATACACTACGGTGTGGTGGGAGAATGAAATACAGTAGTGTGCCAAGAACATTGAGGCACTGCGCCAGAAGCAGGGAGCGATGCGATGGGAGGCGGTACACTTAGACGGTGTCCATGTCGACTGTGTAAACACCCTGGACAAAAAAACAAAAAAAACTCATGTTGACCTTCCATTGTCGACCTACTGCTTGTGTCGACCTTCTGACCCAGTTGACCTTACCCATGCCAATTTATTTCAGGTGTCGTCCTAAGGCCTGACCACCTTCAGGGGTCAACCCAGTGCATGTCGACCTAAACCTACACGACCCAATATTCCATACCCGAATGATCTTCCTACTGTGTGAATGACACCACACTTGCACGATTTGCTGTGCCTTCAAAATGTTTATGTGTTTTTTAAACGACTCTCATAATCTTAATGCATTGTCGTACCATTGCTTTAAGTCACAGGAAGAGCATTGCGATGCATTATGTGTTTCCCAGCATTCCTCCCCGTATATATCTGCAAACATGCAAATAAAGTGGATGATGGCAAAGATTGAAAAAGAAAGAGGAAACAATAATTGTGTCTCATGCATCCAGGGTACATGATTTCTATTCCATAACATCAGCACAAATCCCAAACACTTTCACTTTATTGTGTTTTGAACATCTTCCGACTTGTTACATTTATGCACGCTTTGGTGAAAGCTGCCATATTGGGCTCGTCAAAGGCACACATGAAAGCTTTTCTTAAGTAGTAACATATTTTTATTTTACTCTGGAGTTCACTTCACACAGCGAGAAAACCACAACACAGTATATTCTTATTTCAAAGTATTTCATTGTTTGTTTTTTTTTCCTCTCCAAAATGTCTTTTTAAGTCAGTTCTGAGATACACTCATCTGTACATACTGATGAAGTTTTCCTGCTATAAAAACTGTCTTTTGTTTTCCGACAGCTTCTATAAATGCCTTACCAAGCAGGGAAAAGATTTAAAGATTTCTAACGGTAAATTTCGAAAAAAAAAAACATTTAAAGTTTTACTTAACCAGTCTCCAACTGGACATTGCACTTACCAGAGGTGAAAAGAAGCAAATAAAGCAGGTTTGAAAGAAATACAAAGTTACTTTATTGCCCGCTGACATCAGAAAAACATTATAGAAACACACCGTGAATGTAAAATGCGTGGGTCACTGATGAGGGAACCGTGATGTTTACTTAGTGGTTGGTTTGCTAAACTGAGGTGCGTTCTAAATAGGTAATCAAAACTTCAAACCGTATTTAATGTAAATGTTCTGGATAAAATCAAAAGTATTTTGCAAAGCACCTTTTTATTAAAGATGCCATTTGTGTTCTTTATAAATCCTTTTTTCACATGATGATGGTTTGAGCACACTGAGAGGGCATTCATCTGTACCCCAAAGTGACCCTCGTACTGAATTTACTTTTGAACTAGCTGATTACATTTTTGGAAAACAAAAATTTTAGGTATTTATTATTTATTTGTTAACAGTTTCTTATATAGTGCGGCATATTCCGTTTGCACTTTACAATTGGAGACATATACTAAGATGTGAAATATACTAAGATGTGAATTTTACTTCACATGTGATGTTGCTATGGGCAACCAATCAGCTCCTGTCTACTATCTTCTAGAGGGTGCTAAATTAATAAGAAATAGATTCTGATTGGTTTCCCATAGCAACATCACATGTGTAGCAGACTACACATATTAGTAAATTTCCCCCTAAGTATTTTCAGATAGTCAAAAAGGTAGGAGGCCCCTGCTCGCAAGCTTACAATCTAAAGGGAAATAGGCATTGATACATAAGGCATCAATACACCAGAATGCAAAAGTTGGTGGTGGTCTGTATGATATGGGCTGTATGGGCTGTGTGTATATAGGGTGACCCAGCAGTTTGGCCAGGGATTAGGATGAAGAAAAGTGTGAAAAAGAAAGAGAGTGGATATGTGTGGCATAAACATTGGGGATGTAAAAGGATTGGAGAGGTTTATGAAAGTTATGTGGCTGAAGAGGTGAGCTATAAAGGAACGCTTGAAGGATTGGAGACTAGAGGAGAGTCTTATTGTGCATGGGAGGGCAATCCACTGAGTGGGTGTAGCCAGAAGAAAGTCCTGCAATTGTGAATGCATACCTCCCAACTGTCCCGATTACAGTGAGACAGTCCTACTATTTGGAGACTGTCCCATTGTCCCTCTTGTGGGTGGCAATGCAGGAAACTACCGATGTTTGCAGTGGGGTAGCTACCATGTGGCAGACCATGAGGCTGCTTTGAGGAGTGAGCACCAGCAGGGTCTGTTGCAGGTGGCGCTGGTGCTCATCAGGCGAAGAAGCAGAGACAGTGGCTCCAGCGGCACACAAGCTCCGGAAGCCGTTACTGTAACAGGGCGCGCTGTGCACTGTAGACAGTCTCCCAGCGCCCGCCAGGAGCTGTTCCGCTACCACCAACCTCCTGTCCAGCGGGGTCGCAGGCACCGCCGGTACTCATCAGTGGAGCGTAGCCTCAGGCATCATGTCAGAAGTAGGGAGGGCGGCTCCAGTGGCGCACAAGCTCTGAGAGCCATTACTGTTACAGGGTGCACTGTGCGCTGCAGTCTCCCGGCACCCGCCGAGAGCTGCCCACCCACCACCAACCTTCAGAGGGGGTCTCCGAATGATATTTTGGCTGGGGGAGCAGAAATTGTGTTTACGCCACTGGGTGTTCGCTGAATAGATGCCGTGTGCCTGAGGCACGGCATCTCTTCAGTGCAGAGAAGAGGGAGGGCAGGGAGGGGGCCGGGGGCTGCCCAGTTGCTAGGAGAGCGCTGGGCACACTTCAGATATGTTAAAAATGGGGGTCACGATACTAGGCCATGCCCATTTACTTGAGGCCCGCCCACTCTCCCCTTAGCCGCGCACCCTTTTTTGGATTTCCACACATACAGTGCAGTAGGTCCTGATATCAGGCATAGCAAAGTTGGTAGGTACAGTGTGTAAATGGGATCTAGTAATGCATGTGGATGAGAGACATAGATTTGTGAGTGTCAAAGAGGTCGAGTAGGGAGACATTTTGAGATAAGAGGAGATATGCATGTTGGTGTAGTTTTGTTTCTGGCCTTGTGTGTAAGTAAAAGTATTTTGTATTGTGTAGAATACAAGTAGCTAATGGAGGGGCTGACAGCAGTTATGCAGATGATGAACGTATGGGAAGGAAGATTTAGTCCACAGCTGCATTCATGATGGAATGTGGTGATGAGTCTGTATTGGGAAAGACCAGTAAGGAGACTATTGCAATAATCAATTTGGGAGATGATGAGAGCATGGATTAGAGTTTTAATGGTGTTCTGTGTAAGATTGGATCATCTTTTAAAGATGTTTTTTGAATGTGGGGAACAAAAGAAAGTTCAGAGTCAAGGATGACCCCTAGCCAGCGAACTTGTGGTGTAGGATTGATTGTCGTGTTCTCAACTGTGGTAGAGATATCAGTTTGGTAACTACTATTGGTTGGAGGAAATATAATTAATTCTGTTTTTGAAATATTGAATTTGAGGTGGCAGGATGAGATTCAGGATGAACAGCAGAAAGACATCCATTTACACGACTCAATACAGATGGTGATAGGTCTGGGGGGTAGGTAGATTTTTAGTATTGCACTGAACTGATTAGTTTGCCAAGAGATGTGGTATAGACTGAGAAAAGCAGAGGACCTAAGACCAAGCCGTACTTTGCAGTACTGCAACTGATAGAGGTAGAGGAGAGGAAGTGGAATCAGAGAAATGAACACTGTAAGAGCAGTTAGATAGGTAGAATGAGAGCCAAGAAAGAGCAGTGTCCTGAAGACTTATACTAAGGGTTGTTCAGACCTGATTTCACGGCTGTAAAATCATAGGCTGGGCGATCATCTATTGCACACAGTAACCATGCATGAGGCCATCATGTGATAAAATCCTGTGTCTTTTTAATCGCTGGCCGCACGCAAGTTGAATGCCAGTAAGCCGATGTTTGTGGGTGTCACACGCCCATTTGCAACGAATGTCTGGGAAAACTCTGGCATGCCCAAGCATTTTCTGGGAGGGTGTGTGACGTCAGCTCTGGCCCCGATCAGTTTGTTCTATCGCACTGGCTGAGTAGGTTCTGCGCACACTGGAAAAGTCATTCAAATGGATTTGCAGCTAATTACAGGGCTGCAATATTTTTTTAAAGCTTTTCACCTTCTTGACCAGGCCGGAAATTCACACTGGCATGGCAGTGATTGCCTGATTGCAGGGCTCTACAATTTAGCAGCCCAGCGATCAGGTCTAAATAACCCTCATTACTTTATATACAGAAATCTGGGACCGTAATGGGGTCCAATTTAGCCCCGGCATATGCAAATAAGTATATATGAGAGTGTGAGAACAATGTATATACATATTGCCCATGTATGAATCAAGCATGTTGTTTCTAAATGTTTTATTGAAGATATTTTCATAACTAGGTGATTCATCGCGCCCTACAGGCGCTCTTCACACCGTCGTAAGGGGCTGCGCCCCCTTAATTTGTGAACGTTTGTATATGAGAAATATGGTTAGAATTGTATGAAAGATGCCCTGTATTGCAACTTGGGTGTAGGCGAATCGCGGGAGGGGGGGTCACTGGGGGTGCCGCGAATTGCGGGAGGGGGGGTCGCGGCGGTGCCGCAAATTGCGTAAGGGGGGGTTGCGGGGGTGGTTGCTGCAAATCGCGGGAGGGGAGGGGTTGCAGAGAATCGCGGGAGGGGGGGTGGCAGGGGGTGGGTTGCCGCAAATCGCAGGAGGTGGGGTTGCGGGGGATGGGTGCCGAGAATCGCGGGAGGGGGGGTGGGGGGGTGTGTGTGCCGTGAATCGCGGAGTGGGGGTTGCATATCTCCCCCGCCACCCGTCCGGCTATATTACCGATTAATCAGCTGCCCGCCCTCCCGCCCGCCTATATTACAGATGTATCAGCCGCGCCCGCCAATCACAGTGGTTGTGGAGGGGATGTGTCGGCAGTGATTGGCGGGCGCGTCTTATGCACATCTCCTCGGCGGCAGCAGCAGCAGCCATCCCCGGTGGCTGGTATGAAATATAGGCGGCCGGGCAGATGATACTTCTGTAATATAGGCGGGCGGCTGTAATATAGGCAGACTGGCGGGCCGGACATACTGGGTGCGGGGGCCGTATCCGGCCCGTGGGCCAGAGGTTCCCCACCCCTGGATTAGTAGGTTGGATAAACAAGCACCCTGTTGACTGAATGATGTGAAATCTGTAGGTGGATCAACTATTCTGTAAATGCGTACAGTTTTTTACTATTATTGTTTGCCTCGTGAGTCTATATGAATGTCTTTGGATTTGTGTAATATTTGTGCTCTTATATATGTGCATTTCATTTTTTTTTTTATAAATTAGCAAAAATATCCCAACATTTTTTTCACATTGTCATTATGGGCTATTGTGTTTGAAAGATGGGGGAAAGATTAATTTATTCCATTTCAGAACAAGGCTGTAACATAACAAAATGTGGAAAAAGTGAAGAGCTGTGAATACATTCCGGAAGCACTGTATAATACACTTGTGCTTTGATTTGGGTCCTGAAAATGGTGCGTCAAGAGATAAGTGTCAACTGACTGGCATGTTTTATGGATATTAATATGGTTGAGATTGATTAAAGCATGAATTAAGTTTGAAGTCTGGTGACTCTATTGTTGGCTGTTCCCAGGGGAGGAGTCAGTTACTGAGCAAAGGAATGGTGTAATTTATATTCCCTCGTGTTCATCCTGTGTCTCCTGTCATTGCCTACCGTGATTGCATTGGATGGGCCTGAGGCAGGTGTCTAACAGGTGATCCTGCCCTGGCCACAGTAACACCTGGCAAGGTGTTTCAGATATCACTACTACTCTCCTAATAGACACAAAAAGCCACATATATGCCATACATATTATTTATTACCATTTATTTATTACCAGTTATTTACTGTATATAGCTCACACATATTCCGAAACGCTTTACAGAGAATAATTAAACATTCACATCGGTCCCTCCCCAGTGGAGCTTACAATCTATGTTTCCTACCACATGTACATGCCCACACATTCACACTAGGGATACTTTTTGTAAGGAGCCAATTAACTGACCAGGATATTTTTGGATTGTAGGAGGTAACTGTAGTACCCCCACACAGGAACGGGTAGAATATACTAGACTTGCCATTCCATGATTCCAGCTCCACCATTTATCTATAAAACATATAATGCAATTTTAATGCACATTCATCAGGAAACATTTGTTCCAAACCAATAATTTGTCATGCTGGCCAATTACTCAGGTGCCCATTGAGTGGCCCCCGTCTCTTTAAGCCTTTGCAATTAGGTGGTTTCACAGCATTTATGTATATATATATATATATATATATATATATATATATATATATATATATATATATATATATATATATATATATATATATATATATATATATATATATATAGAAAGATGACAAGCGGCACCCGGAGGCTGTTTCAATGAGTCAAAGCAGACAGAGCTGGATCAAACGTTTTCGAAGTTTAATTACTTCTTCATCAGGATCCTGATGAAGAAGTAATTAAACTTCGAAAACGTTTGATCCAGCTCTGTCTGCTTTGACTCATTGAAACAGCCTCCGGGTGCCGCTTGTCATCTTTCTATCACTGGATACTGCGGTATCATCTAGCTTGGCACCGGAGCACTTACATTTGTGTTTGGAAGTGCTGCCCCATCTGTACTTTGTATATATATATATATATATAGGTTGAGTATCCCTTATCCAAAATGCTCGGGACCAGTAGCATTTTGGATAAAGGAGTATGCAGTATTTCAGAATATTTTTATATTTCATTGATATATCTTACATTTATGTTGTATATACACATCAAACAAATGAAATACACACAAATATATTTTATTTGGGCATGAAACAAGGTTTTAAAACATGAAACCAAGTTTGTGTACTATCTCAATTTGAATGCCAAGCAATCATGTCCTTGTACATATTTAGTGCAAGGACATGTCCCCAGTAGTGCCAGTTACATATCATGTCCCCAGTAGTGCCAGTTACATATCATGTCCCCAGTAGTGCCAGTTACATAGCATGTCCCCAGTAGTGCCAGTTACATATCATGTCCCCAGTAGTGCCAGTTACATATCATGTCCCCAGTAGTGGCAGTTACATATCATGTCCCCAGTAGTGCCAGTTACATATCATGTCCCCAGTAGTGCCAGTTACATATCATGTCCCCAGTAGTGGCAGTTACATATCATGTCCCCAGTAGTGCCAGTTACATAGCATGTCCCCATTAGTGCCAGTTACATATCATGTCCCCAGTAGTGCCAGTTACATAGCATGTCCTCAGTAGTGCCAGTTACAGATGTCCCCAGTAGTGCCAGTTAAATATCATGTCCCCAGTAGTGCCAGTTACATAGCATGTCCTCAGTAGTGCCAGTTACAGATGTACCCAGTAGTACCAGTTACATATCATGTCCTCAGTAGTGCCAGTTACAGATATACCCAGTAGCAGTGGCATAACAATAGCCCCGCAGACCACGCGGTAGCGGGGGGCGCTGTGTAGGTGTGGGTGCCGGGGGTTTATCGCGGCTATTGTAATTCCGCTGCTGCCTGCTGGGATCTCACCTGCCTCATCTGTGGCCGGAGCCCGGGACCCACAGAAGATTTACTTCTTTGCGGTCCCGGCTCCCCTGTCCCCTCCTGGCTTCTGCTTCTAATCTAAATGGACCATCACAATATGTCCGCCCATACAGCAGATAGTTTTTGAGGATGCTAGAAAAGCATCCTCAAAAAATGTCTGCTGTATGGGGGCGGACATTTTGTGATGGTCCGGTTTCATTAGAAGCTGAAGCCAGGATCGGACAGGGGAGCCGGGACCACAGACAAGGTGCGGGAACCTGCTACAGAAGCGGCTTTTGGAGGGGTAAGGCAGGGGGGGGGTAACTTTACTGGGGGGTTAACTGTGTGTGGGGTAACTGTGGGGGCGGTTAACTGTGGGTGGGGGTCACCTGTGGGAGGGGGGGTGGATGGGCACTGCTGAAATTTCACAGGGGGGGTGCAAAACTTGTAGTTACGCCACTGCCCAGTAGTGCCAGTTACATATCATGTCCCCGGCAGTGCCAGTTACAGATGTACCCAGTAGGTTTATAGAAAAAAAAAAGTTCATTTGAAAACTATGGCTTTCGGAATAACTTGGAAAACGGATATTTGAATAGATACTCAACCTGTTTATCCAAACATAAAGTACAAATATTGCTCTAATAATACTAAAATAATATATTGTAATTATGCAAAATGTTCTTAGAATGTGTGGCTGCAGTTCCCCAAAGGATCCTTTGCCTGAATGGATCAAGGACATTTTATAGAAAAGTGTTTTTTTGGGGGGGACTGTTCTATATTAAAAGAGGTCTAAAATTTAATTACGTAGCACATATCAATGTTTATACTCCTTATATCGCCATTAAGATGTGAGAGCCCACTGATAGCTAACTCTGCACTTGTATGATTCTTAAAACATATCTTCCAACGCGTTTTGTCAAACATACTTTCTTCAGGGGAGTTCAGTTTCTTGGAAAGATCCATTTACATTCTGGAACCAGGGCAACATTTTCCTTGTTTTTGGTGGCTGCCCATTTTTGTTTGCATTTTTCCTGTAGCTGTATAAGTGAAGAGCAAGAATTCTGGATTGACTTCCCATCTATTACTTGGGCAGGCTTAAAAGAAATGAACACGTTTCAAATCTGGAGCTTATCCGCTTAATGTTTTTTACATCCATGTGGATTACTTAGATCAAGAACAAGAGATGATTCCATCTATTTGCAGAAAGAAATATGGTGGAAATTTGAGTTATTTGTGTTGTCAATATTATTTCCATAATGCCAAAGGTTCCAAACTCTGCCATTACACTCCAGGTTTTAGCAATATCCATGTTTGAGCACAGGTGACTTAAAATCTACCTCAATAAATTTGATTTAACCATCTGGACTTTAGCATGAATATCCTTATAACCTCGACTGGTGAAGTTTTGGAAATGTTGTATTATGCAATAGCAGAGATCCAAGCTACATAGCTCATGAGCATGGAGACTAAGGCGGGTGTGGTATGGGGTTCCGACAGTCGGGATCCCGACAGTCATTAGCCCGACGTCGGAATCCCAACTGCCCGGACTCAGACAGCATGGCGAGCACAACAAAGCCTCTTGCGGGCACGGTGGCTTGCGCACCCGGCTGTTGGCGTTTTGACAGTCGGGATCCCAACGTCGGGTAAATGACTGTCGGGATCCCGACTGTCGGGACTGCATCCGGCACCCGTCTAAGGCTTGGTACACACTGGACATTACATAAGCCATTTAATTTAATTTAACGGGCAAGATATTGCTGGCCCATCGTCCATTGTGTTCCAGCAATATGTCTGTGGACTATGTTCACAGACATATTGCATCGTTGTGATCCACCGACGACCCAGACACCAGCTCAACGAGGCCGGTGCTATAACGTGGCAACCATGATTGGGCAGCATGTTGTCAGGACACATTGTTGTACGATAGTTAATCCCTCCGCACCACCCACCTTTTTGTTTGCCACGGCTGACTGCATTGTGCAAAATACATAAATCTGTCCCTGCATTTTGTTGAAGGTGGCCTAATGTGCAGAAAATTGGTATAAAAAATTGCACTGCAAAGGAAATGTTATCTTTAAAAAGTTTCACAATATAGCAGAAATCTCCAGCAACATTTACTCTCCGCCTCAGCAGCAGATGTGCGGCAGGCACTAAATCCGTACAATGATTGGAGGCCAAATTAGGCACAAGAATTACAAGATAACTGGAAAATTATCTTTGATATTTCCAGCCTGTCTATTACATGGAAATGCCGTCTGAATTATAGACTTTGTGCTGCCTGTTAATGCACAGCACATATTTCGTGTATCTTTTATTCCTTCTGTCACAACAACTTCACAATGAGAAAGAAATAAAATACAAAACACCGGTTCTAAAATCGGTGAGTGCAAGACATAAAAGAAAAGAAAAAAAATCTATAAGGCTGTACCGATAGGTAATACTCATCATGTAACGATGTTGTGTTGCAGGTCACCTTCCGAGCTACTAAATTCATTAAGGATCTATTCAAAACCTTCTGCAAAAAAATGACAGTTATTTTTCAGGGAATGAAGGGAGCAGTAAATCCATAGAGAAAGGAAAAGAACTCTGTACCGTATTACTGCTGCCTAGCAACCAAATAATGACACACACATAACAATTACCCACATAACAATTAGTACGCACAGGAAATGTGTTTACAATGCATATTATAATTTTCTTTCAACAGAACAGTAATTCAATTTCTTAAAGCAGCTCATCTTGAGCATAGTGGAATTGCACAAGTGGTGGAACATTGGGATAGGAAGATTGCCTGAGTCTCATATATTGTTTTTATACAAGAAATAATGATCTGCAGTATGAATATTGTACAAATTGTATCATCTACACATAGGGGCCGAAAAAGACCCATTCTTTCTAGTCCGAATCGGGCCCCTTGTCCAATGGGGAGACAAGGGGCCGTATGTGTATGGGAGCTCTAGTATCTGTCAGGGAAATGCAGTGCTTATAGCAATACACAGGCCTGACAGATTCTGGGAACGCTAGCGCGCTTGGGAACATGAAACCCCTGGCAATGAGTATGTAACCACTGGCAACAAGCAAGAAATCCCTGGCAAAGAGCAAGAAACCCATGGCAATGAGCAAGTAGGTAAAAAATTATAATGTTTGGTGGGGAGGAGTGGAATGCCGGAAACCTTTTTTTGCAGTGGAGCTGCAATATTAATAGTTACACCACTGGTAGTTTATCTTTGTCCACTTACTCTCCAAGGCTTAGTGCTTCTGCCCAGCTGATTGGTTGGTACTTTATACATACTTGCCGACTTTACTGACTGTGGGGGGGTGACATGTTACATGCTGGCTAGGAGTCAGCTCATGATTCACAGGGGACGGTGGGGGTAGCGATAGGTATTGGTTCAAAGTAACATATCTTTTGATTAATAAGTATGCTCCACCGTCCTGTGGAAATACTAACAGACACAATATACACCAAAATGCTGTCTGTGCTGCACCTACCGTAAATAGGATTACTCACACTAACATACTGTATGTTTGTTTTGCTTCTGAAACACTAACTAAATTTCGCTTCACTGTTATTTAACAAGCACCTCCTTCCACACTATTTCCTGCTTTCTTTTATAGAGGAACTGGAGCGGATGCATCATTGACCGCCTATTTCTTGTACAGGTTATTTTAGTAAAATTCATAATTTGTAGAGACGAGTGAGAAAACTTTGCACAAAAATAAAATGTTGCCGTGGAGAAGGCTGGTGTGTAATTCTAAGAAGTTCTCGTGCTATTTTGCCTTCCCAATGTTCTGCTTCAGCCGCAACATTTTTTACATTTCACTTTTTTACAGAACTCTTTATATTTACATAAAGCTAAAGATGAAAAGTGTCATTTTATTGTGGGAATTCAGCCTCAAAAACAACTGTGACTACTGTGCACCAATGAATAGTTGCAGAGCTCTGTGTTCCAGATTACTTTCTGCTACTGCCAGGGGTGCCGAGAGGGAGGGGGAGCAGGTACAATTTACCCGGGCCCAGGCATGTCAGGGGGGCCCGGGTCTGGACACACAATTTTTTTTTTATTTGGTGACGAGTGTGTTGGGTCTGAGTGCGCCGTAGTTAACTTTTCAGTGACGGCATTGGGAGTACAGATGTGGGCGGATGTGGGCCGGCATGGGGGAAACATCATCACAGAGGTCTTTCCGCTCTCCGACTCACGGGGCCTGCTGAGAGCCCGCCACGTGATTTAGAAGTTTACTCCTGGCAGAGCATGTTAACCCCTGGCAGAGCATGTAACCCATGGCAGAGCATGTAACGCCTGGCAGAGCATGTAACTCTGGCAGAGCATGTAACTCTGGGCAGAGCATGTAACACCTGGCAGAGCAGGTTAATCCCATGGCAAAGAGTATGTTAACCCCTGGCAGAGAATGTTAACCCCTGGCAGAGCTTGTAACTCCGGGCAGAGCATGTAACCCATGGCAGAGCATGTAACCCCTGGCAGAGCAGGTTAATCCCATGGCAAACAGCATATTGACCGCTGGCAGAGCATGTTAACCCATGGCAGAGCATGTAACTCTGGGCAGAGCATGTAACCCCTGGCAGAGCAGGTTAATCCCATGGCAAAGAGTATGTTAACCCCTGGCAGACAATGTTAACCCCTGGCAGAGCTTGTAACTCCGGGCAGAGCATGTAACCCATGGCAGAGTATGTAACCACTGGTAGAGCAGGTTAATCCCATGGCAGAGAGCATGGCCATGCCACGTGATTTAGAAGTTTACTCCTGGCAGAGCATGTTAACCCCTGGCAGAGCATGTAACCCATGGCAGAGCATGTAACGCCTGGCAGAGCATGTAACTCTAGGAGAGCATGTAACTCTGGGCAGAGCATGTTAACCTCTGGCAGAGAATGTTAACCCCTGGCAGAGCATGTTAACCCATGGCAGAGCATGTAACTCTGGGCAGAGCATGTAACACCTGGCAGAGCAGGTTAATCCCATGGCAAAGAGTATGTTAACCCCTGGCAGAGAATGTTAACCCCTGGCAGAGCTTGTAACTCCGGGTAGAGCATGTAACCCTTGGCAGAGCATGTAACCCCTGGCAGAGCATGTTAACCCCTGGCAGAGCATGTTAACCCATGGCAGTGCATGCAACACCTGGCAGAGCATGTTAATCCCATGGCCAAGAGCATGTTAACCCCTGGTAGAGAATATTAACCCCTGGCAGAGCATGTAACTCCAGGCAGAGCATGTAAACTCGTGGCAATGAGCATTTAACCCCTGGTAGAGCATGTTAACCCCTGGCATCAAGCATGAATCCCATAGCAATGAGCATTTGAAACTTACAGTATGTGGCATAATATGTGTGGTATTATATGTAATAGAGATTACAGTGTGTGGAATAATGTGTAATGGGCATTATGGCATGTGGTAAAATATGTAATAGGTATTACAGTGTATGGTATAATGTGTACTGCCACTACGGTTTGACATAACGTGTAATGAGCATTATGGCATGTGGTATATGTAATTGGTGTGTGACACGTGTAATAGGCAGTAAGGTGTAAATTTTTGTCCCTGTATCCACCAGTGGTGTAACAAGTGTCAACAGAGCTCTGTCTGTGGGGGCCCTAGGAAGTTGTTGTACCAGGGCCCAGGATTTCTCTTGGCGGCCCTGGCTACTGCTATC
Organism: Crinia signifera; assembly: GCF_055691185.1. NCBI lineage: Eukaryota > Metazoa > Chordata > Amphibia > Anura > Myobatrachidae > Crinia > Crinia signifera. The sequence continues at coordinate 30,388,491 of NC_139217.1, forward strand.
GGTGATCCATGTTCCGCTGTAGAGTGTATAGAAGCATGTAGATGGGTTGGTGGGCTATTTTTAGAGGATATAGTAAAAAAGCCAAAAATAATAATAGTGTCAATATTCATAACTTCAGAATGACGATAGTTCTGTTGTACACATTGTTAAAATGATGATATTAGGGTTAGACTGTTGGTAGGAGGGTTAGGGTTATGTTCCCCAAAGTGCATACATACTGGGCACCAGAAACCAGGGAGATTTGTCCTCCAATCTAATGTAGGGCTTCTCCATGTGACTGCAGCCATTTTGAACTGTAGATCTTTCCTTAGAACTGAGGGGAAGATGTACAGTATGAAGCTGTGATAAGGGAGGAGAATTGATAAAGTGCCTGGTACTTTATCACCGGCCAATCAGCTCCTGACTGTCCCTTTTTAAACCCAGCCTGTAATTAAACAGTCAGGAGCTGATTGGCCGGTGATAAAGTACCAGGCACTTTATCACTTCTCCTCCCTTATCACTGCTTCATACATCTACCCTTTATCACTTCTCCTTAGTTATCACTGCTTCACACATCTACCCTTTATCACTTCTCCTCCCTTGTCACTGCTTCGTACATCTAGCCCTGTGTGTATTATGTATTTAGTGTGACATAGTAGCGACACAAGTCTCCTTGGTTTGCTCCACAGAGACCTTCATATGAAGCTGTTGCAGTATCCTTAAATCACTGTCCATTTAGGGGGGTGCTATGGTGGGCGGATAGCCGGAATTCCGGTGGTCAGTGTACCAACATCGGAATCCTGACTGCCGGTACTCCAACAGAGGGGGTGAGCGCAATGAAGACCGTTGAGAGCTTGATGCGCTCGCCACACTGTGGGCCTGGTGGCTTGATTTGTTGACTTTTTCATGTCAACATTGTGCGTGTATTGACCTTTTGACCATGTCAACTAAATGCATGTCGGCATTTTTCATGTGTCGATATTTTTTTCAGCTGACCTATAGTGGTCAACCTTTTGACTGCCGACCTAGACTCTGTTGACTAATGACTGCATACCACACTGTCTATCCAATGATGCATAACCCATGGTTCTCGCCATGCGCTAACCTTGTCCCCACAGCATCCCCAATCAGGTATTTGTGCTGCCCCCTTCTGCCTGCCTTCAGGATGCGGATACAGTGACAGCAGGTGAGGGGACAGTGACAGTGGGTGAAGCGGGGACAGTGAAATTGGGTGAGGGGATAGTGATAGCAGGGGCCACAAGGAGTGACAGCAGCCGAGAAGACAGTGACAGTGGGTGACACGGGGACAGTGACAGAGGGCGAAGGGACAGTGACAGCAGGGGGAACACTGGGACAGTGACAGTGGAGGACACAAGGACAGTGACAGTGGGCAATGCGGTAGAGGGCTGAAGCACAACTTTTGATGCTTACCCCCCTCCCCACTGCTGACACTTTTCAATTGTGAGCTCATGGCACAGCTCCCACTGCCTCCCAGCCTCCCACACAACATCTCACCACATACAATGTAAAACAAAAAATACCAAAAAGTATAGGTGTTATAAATATCATCTTTGTATTGTTTCATGACAGTTGAGGCACTGCCTCCTCTGCCTGCACGTCCCTGATAAACAGCCAGCCACGGGGCAAAAGCAGGATTTTCAGAAGGGGGTTTCCAGAGGGACGGAGCAAAGCACGGAGATGGACACTTAGGTGACCCAGTATATGCCGGGTCAGTTAAAGTTTTATAGATAGACCAAATGTATATAAGTAATATATATATATTTATGTATATATATATATATATATATATATATATATATATATATATAGAGAGAGAGAGAGAGAGAGGTAGACATATACCGGCACTCCATGTATCTGACAATCAGCTGCCCGGGTGCTGCACTCAAGGGGTAGATATAGAGGTAGCAAAAGTGGCACTCCTGGGGACTTGTAAATGACTGGACACAAACGTAGACTACTCCAACGTTTCGGATTTTACTCCGTTGTCAAGGAAAGAACAACATACAATACAAAGAAAGCTTACCTATATGGACTTTACATCAGAGTCTCCTCCTCGGTCTCCCCGTGCTGTACGCCTCATACTTCCATGTACTTCCTGTCTGGCTAGTCACATGACAGAGATGTCACTCGCTCTCACATCAGGCATTGCCGACAGGCATCTTGGTTGCTGGGCAACAGAACAGCGGCGAGACCCTGGTGGACGAAACAGATCCTTGTGGATTTTGGGAAGACAGTATAGAATAGGCTCTTTGGGGTGTTCTAATGTTAAGTAGGTTTTGACATTGGCCGGTATCATGTCTTGGTTCACAGATTCACTGAGGATTTGGTCTAACTCAGTTTTTTATTTGTGGGTAGGGTCTTGGGGGAGAACTTTATAGACCTTGGCGTCTGAAAGTTCAGAATGTACTTCAGCTTTATAGTCGTCTAAGTCCCAGATCACGATACCTCCCCCCTTGTCGGCGGGGAGGATCATGATATCAGCTGTTCATCAAATTACTTCATCTTACGCTGAACCGCAACTTCTTCATATTTAATAAACAATTCTATCAGCAATGCTCAGGGTGTGCAATGGGGTCCCCTGTGGCCCCTTCATATGCAAATGCCTATATGGCTGACTTAGAAAATTCTCTGTTCTTTGATACTGATTCGGCCCAATTCATTCATTTTTATACGCGGTACATTGATGACGTCCTGGTCTTTTTGACAGGATCTGATACCCAATTCATCTCTGCAATTGAGCATATCAACGCCTTGGATTGTCCAATAAAATTTACCCACACGATGAGTTGTGTCGGTGAATTATCTGGACGTTTGTATCCGAGTCACCAAAGGTGATATCGATACCTCCATCTACACCAATAAACAGATCACAACATGCTATTGCAAGCTCAGAGCCATCACCCTCTGCAGTCAAGCGGGGCTTGCCATTTTCACAGTTACTGCACGTTAAAAGAATTACCAGTTCGCCCACTACTCTTGAGCAAGATCTGAACACTATGACAGATAAATTCAAAGAACGTGGGTACTCCCATCAAACATTGACCAAGGCCAGAAAAAGAATTGATGCTACTGCAAGATCAGAGACATTAGCCAGAAGCAAAAATAAGAACACTAAACCTGACACACTCGGGTGGGTACGTTCTTACAATACCGCTGATAGCTAGATTTAAAGGTGTGGTGTGCTCCCTAGGGTGCACAGACAGGCGCTACCAGGGATGTTCTGTCAGGAGCTGCCACTTAATGTAGGGGTTGTCAGCCCAAATAAAGCCAAGAAAAAAAGGAAAATGAAGTGGAGCTGATTTGATGAAGAAATCAATACAATATTTAATAACAATCAAAAACAAGACAAGTCTTGTTTTTAATTGTTATTAAATATTGTATTGATTTCTTCATCAAATCAGCGCCACTTCATTTTCCTTTTTTTGATAGCCAGATTCAGTCTGTATCTAAAGTACTTTGGCCACTCATTAAAAACGACAAAGAGATGACTAAAATGAAGAACACACACATGATGCCCTGCTACACCCGAGGACGCAACTTGCGTGATTGGTTGGTACGCACAGACCTGTCAACTCGTTTTCCACCCGGCACCCGCAAGAAAGTAGGAGGCTGCTACAAATGTACTGGGGCTGTACAACATGCAGCGCCATGTCCGACTGTAATTTCTTTATGCACCCCCACTCTGGGATCAAATTCAAAATCAAATTTGCCCTCACTTGTACAAGCACCCATGTCGTATACCTGCTGAAATGCCCATGCGGACTGTGTTACGTCGGTAAGACGATCAGGACATTTTGGAAAGAATCGCCCAGTACCGCTCTGCTATCAGAGCAGCACTGAACAACAAGCCTAATGAACAGCCAGTGGCAAAGCATTTTGCCCAGCTCAACCATAGTCTGGCCAGCTTGCGCTATGTACTCATCGACCATGTACCGGAGAATATCCGGGGGCGAGACAGAAACAAAAGGCTTCTCCAGCTTGAAACCCGCTGGATATTTAAACTTTAGACCGTGTCCCCCAAAGGACTTAATGAACAAATCAATTTCAATGTCTTTCTCTGATTATCCCGCATCATCTGATTTTGCATTCCCCCCTTCTTCCCCTTGATGTGTATGATGCATTTTTTCTCTGTATGATATGTATTATGTTTTTGATCACACCCAGCACTTGTTTTATGGTGATGTTTTGTGTAAATCTCTTTAGGTCTCGCCGCTGTTCTGTTGCCCAGCAACCAAGACGCCTGTCGGCAATGCCTGATGTGAGAGCGAGTGACATCTCCGTCACTTGACTAGCCAGACAGGAAGTACATGGAAGTATGAGGCGTACAGCACGGGGAGACCGAGGAGGAGACTCTGATGTAAAGTCCATATAGGTAAGCTTTCTTTGTATTGTATGTTGTTCTTGCCTTGACAACTGAGTAAAATCCGAAACGTTGGAGTAGTCTACGTTTGTGTCCAGTCATTTACAAGTCCCCAGGAGTGCCACTTTTGCTACCTCTATATATATATACATATACAGGGGCGTCAACAGCAGTGTAGACCCCTGGGCATAGCAATGTATTGGGGCCCCTACCGATCCTCCAGCGGTAGGGGTGGGGGAAGCTTTGATGTCCCATGGGTGGTAGGGGGTATTATATCAACTGCTCAGCATATAGGGCCTGGATCAGTAATTTCCACTAATAACTCCTTTACTGCACAGATGGTGGGAGATGAGGTGGGAGAAGGGGGCATTGGGCTGAATGAAGGGGCCCTGATACATAACTTCCAGGGTGGTAGAGGATGATTAATATGCAGAGGAGGGGTGTATAGTGGAGTGGGCTTATTATTCATAATTTTCTGGTGGGAGGATAGCTTGCTTGACTGCAGATATCTCCAGTTCCCGGAAATAGATTTCTTAGATTCTTAGATATTGGAATTAAAAACGAAAGAATCCCACCTACCAAATGGTATTGGGGACTAAGGGATCAGAGTTCAGGAGGCAGAGCAATCCGCCAACGAAAACTAGGTACTTATGTATTATCTGGGCTCCCATGTTAAATGCACCCCATTTTTTGATACCCCTACTATCCAACTACGCATGGAGTTGATTTTACATAGTGTGGCGAGCGCAGCGAGCCCCGCGAGGGGACGCGGTCTCATAAGATAAACAGGAGCACAGATATTACATAAGTACCTTAAACTAAATACCAGGTGTGTGGAGCTGGAGCAGTACCCAGCTGCTGGAAGGCTGATATCTCTGGTTCTGGGAACAGTAGAGACAAGCTACTAGTGTTCATCAAAGGGGGAGAGTCCCAGATTTTGGAATATACCCTAAGAAAAACTTTAAGTCAGACAGAACCAGAAATATCTGAGCAATTAACAGGCTTGGATGGGGACCACTGTTTGAAGTCAGATATCTCCGGTTCTCAAGGTCCAATTTTTAAAATTCTTGTACCCATGGAAAGAGCTTTCAGCCTAGGTCCCTTAGACTTCTAACGGGGTTTCTGGGTACTCAGAAACCCCCCCCCCCTGCGTGTGCCACTGAGCCAGTCAGCTTCTATCTGCCGTGCTACAGACTGGGTTTGGAAAATGACAGGTAGGAGTTGATTGGCTGTTTTTTTATCACTCTCCACTTTATCACTTTGAAGCTTGACAGTTACATGTGGACCTAAATGCCTTTCTCTTGTATAGAAATCTAGAATGTTGGCTCTTTCTCCTTGCTTTTCTGTTTGTGTGTAATAGATTGTTTATGTGTTTTGTATAATTTTTCCCTTGCGTCGCTACAGACTTTGTGACCATATAAATAAAAGATAATAATAATTAGAAGTAATAATCTTTTATGTTTTTTTTATTTCCCTTTGGATTACGCTGTGAATGACGATTCCCTAAGGATTGCTTGGGGAACTCACTTTTTAATGTTAATATTTTATAAATTGGTTAATGAGAGTTTGGCAAATATGTGTATATATTACGGCTTTAATTTGTATTTCATATGAATTTTATTTTTCAATTATCAAAGTTTGTGTAAATACATGTACCAGTGTGTTCTGGGTGGAGTAACATTTCTTGAGGGCCCAGTAGTCCTCACAGAAATGCACTGATGATGCTGCGGCTGGGTATGTTATAACAAGGCACTCAAAGCTACACCTAAGTGATACGTCACATGGGACATGTCACATGACCACAGCCAGCCAACAGGATCGCATTCTATGCAACTGTCACATCCCACTGCATTGCCCTGGTACAAGCCACCTTTATTGTCATTCTGAGATTCAGCCGAAACACTTCCCTCCTCAATTACACACAAACAACCACACATTTTAGATTCCTCTCCCATACCTGGTTTACCCATAGGAGCTAATTCAGCCCCATTTACGAATCGGAGGACCGCACATTCGCACAGTGTTATCGCAGGCCGTACACTGGCTGATTGACAGCTGGCTGCGGTTTGTGGGCAGCATGATGGAACTTTCTGGGAGTGCCCCAGAAAACGCAGGCGACCCCCGGTCATTTAGGAGGGAGGGACACTGTCAACATCAGCGATTCCGATCTCCTCAAAGCTATCGCAGTGCAGAGTCAGTCTCTAGTATTTTTTTACAGGTCCAGGTCTACTGGGTGGGGGGTGGTTCAGGTCCTGCTTCCGCCTCCCTCCTTGCAGGGAGCTGGGCAGTGGGGAGAGAGATGACAGGGTGCAGCCACAGCACAGCCTCTCTCCCCAGCTCAGCACATGCCACTCAGTTCTATATGCTCAGCTGGGGAGAGAGACAGCTGCAGCGGCCAACAAAACAAAAACAGAATTTTCTCATAAACTGTATATACAGGGGCGGATTGGGACTTGATTCCTGCCCAGGAGTTTGTGTGTGTGTGTGTGTGTGGGGGGGGGGCGTAATTTTAAGCGCGCATGGGGGGTTGCGGCGGTATGTAATGCGGGGGGGGGGGGTAGCGGCAGCTCACCTGCTGCTTCTTGCTTCTTTCTGTGAGGTGACAGAGAAGGTAGTCACTCAGTATGCGGCAGGCAGAGGTCGCAGCAGTCCACTCTGCCTCAACCAAGATGGCCGCTGTTCCCTAGAACACAGGAGGAGCAATAGCAGGGAGACACAGAGACAGCACTAGATGCAGGCCCGTCCCCGAACACCGCCAGCAGCCGCACACGAATACTCACAGCGAGGCATGGCACCCAAGCAGCAGGAGGATCGGAGCCCGGTCCACTCGATGTCCCGGCGTCCCCAGCCTGATGTGAGGTACTGGAGATCCGCGGCCATTTTGGATGTGAGTATAGTGCTGCGGCCGCTGCCCGCGGCCCAGCCAGCCCGGGGGGAGAGTGGCTGGCCCCTTTTTAAAGAGTTTTGGGCCGGCCCACCGGGAAATGGCCCGGTTTCCCGGTGGGCCAATCCGCCCCTGAGTATATATGTATATGACCTGAAGTGATTGTGCTGCAGCTTCACCCTATGAGGCAATTGTATTCAAACCATATGAATGAAGCGCTGCTCAATCAAACAATTTATAACAGCCTATAACTTTTGGGATATTTCCCTTTTAATAATACATATTAAAAAATACATTCTTATAAAATACAGCTTTATCTGAGGAAGGCGCTGAGGACCCACATAGGTGGAGAAACGCGTAATTATGTTGGGAGACCCATTTTGAAAGATCTCTATCTGTCCATGAGGTATGCAAATATAGTGGCAAGAGCAGAGGGAGGTGTCCAGCAGTGTCCTGCAGGACTGTGATATGTGCGAAAAAGCAGGGAGATACAGTATACACTGCAAACTAAATTGAGAACCCCCAGCTGAAACTGCATAAAAACATATGGATATCAGTGCACTGAAGGAGAGTATGGACATTCATTTTTTTCATCCAGGCTAATTAAGTAACCTGCAGTAAACTGAATACCATCCACAACAGCAGTGGTGTAATGAAAAATGTTGGTGCACAGTAAAGTAAGACACCAGCCCCGGCTCTGCTTGTATGTGGCCAGGACCCACAGATCTACTTGTCTGCGTCCCTTGCCTCTCCTGGCTCCTTATGAAAATTGTCCCTCACAAAATGGCTGCGGTAATTAAATAGCTTTTAAAAGCCTCCATACAGCTAAAAGGATTATATCAAGCCATTTATATTGCCATTAATAGCTAATCATACTATTTATTGCTTTCTAATTGAACTCATTGAGTGATGGGTTTTGCTGGGCAGAACAAACCTACCAGGGCAAGTTTTCCCCTGCCACCGCTGCCCCAGCCGCCCTGTCACAGCAGTGACCACAGGTGGCAGGCTTGGGGATGTTCACGGTGGCTCGGGAGGACTCAGGCACCAGAACTCCTGAGCGCTCCCGGGCCCCCCCCCCGAGCTGCCGCCTTCGTCACTGCTGTGAATGGCGGCTGGGGAAGTGGCAGAGGAGCTCCGGCGTAGATCACCGAAGAGGAGGTAATGAAAGGGGGATGATAGAAGTGGGGAGCGATGGGGGGGGGGGCTAGAGGTGGCGCACCAGTGGTGCACAGCTGGAGGCATCACTGGCTCGCACCTACTGCACGGGGATGTGACCACGCACTTCCAAAAGCCACACCCCTGCCTAGTGGTCACACCGCTGTCCAGTGGCCAAGTCCCGTCCATTTTACTGGGGCCCAGATAACCTGTCGGACCCCTGGGTGCTGCAACATGGGGGTGGGGCTATGTGGGGAATTGAATTGATGGTCGGTGACTCTGAATGAATTGACAGCTCTTTGCTCGGCTGCGATCACATTGCATCTGTGCACAGGGGCGGTGGGACTGCGGAGATATCACTCAGCGGGGCAGCGTTAACCTGATCACTAGGCGACGAATATTTAGAACACAGCAATCTGGTCTGAATTAGCCTCATAGGGCCTGATTCTGGTTCACTTGAAAAAGGAAATCTTCTCTCTAATGGAAAAAAAAAAAAACATGTTCTGCAAGTGGGGGGCAACCTGTGCAGAGAGAAAGTTAGATTTGGGTGGGAATTGTTTTATTAATGATATTACAGTGTAAAAATACAGCAGCCAGTATTTACCCTGCACGCAAACCAAATAACTCACCAAAATCCAACTCTCTCTGCACATGTTACATCTGCCCCACCTGCAGTACATATGGTTTTGTTTATTGGAGAGAGAATTTGCTTTTGTGAGTGAACCAGAATCAAAAACCTCCCAACTGTCCTGCTTTCGGCGGGAACGTCCTGCTTTTTTGGGGATGTTCCCGCGTCGTGCCTGGGGTCGGCAGTGTGCTGCGGCAAAGGGGGCAGTTGGGAGTCCCCCGTCACCCGTGAATAGACACTGTGAGCATGCGGGCTGGGGGCATAGCCAGCAGCTCACGAACCTGCTGGGCATGCCCTCACAGTGGTGAAAATGGGGCGTGACCTCGCTGCAGTGTCGCGACTATAGGCCACAACCCCTTTTGCTAGGCCACACCCCCAAAAATTGGGGTGCACGTCTACGGCACGTGAGAGCTTCCCTCCTTCTGTGGGTCTATTGCATGTTGGGAGGTATGGAATCAGGCCCATAGTGTGGTATTAGTCACACACAAAATTGGGTCCATTATATCAGTGTGTGGTCGTCTGTTTATGTGTGTGTATACTGTAGTTGTCTGTGCCTCTGTGTATGTGTGTGTATACTGAATATGTCTGTGTCTCTGAGCATTTTTCACTTATTTTAGATTTTTATTTGTTTTTCTTATTTTAGAATAAACCGGCATACTAGTATACTGCAGATAGTGTTGAATTATAAAGGCTGGCAGAGAATTAAAGAATTCTATGAGCGGTGGTAGTGGGGGTGGGGGTAGGGGGTCTGTGTAGTGTTGGGAAACAAAAGGAACATTTCATTTCCGTGACAACAGGCAGAGAATGACGTTCGTTGCGGGGAAAATGACAACAAATGTAACCGTTTTCTGAAAGCTAAATCTATTGCTGTCATAACTGTCACAAACATATCATCACAACATCACCAGTCAAAGGCACAAGGCAGCCTGACAAATAAAATAAATGGGAAGCAATTGTCAATAAAGGGAATTATTATAATTCTCCCCGGAATTTTTTCATAAAATCCTGCATTATTTTGTCCTGCATATTTATTGTCTTGATGAGAAGTTTATTGTTTAATAGTGTCCTTTTACTAAAGTGGAATACTGTACCTACAGATGTATCCACGCTCATCGTGGCTCTGATGCGGCCACCAGGGTCCGTTCGGTACAGCAGGTCGCACCTTGGACTTGTAGCACCAGACGACACCTGTCTGCCAACTAATGTATTTATTTAATGAGTCGTGGTGTGACTTCAATGCTATGGTGGAGGGTGGATGAGGCTAGCTACATCTGTATGATCAGCATTATAAATACTAATTTCTCTGCATGCTAAACACCTTGGCCAGGCAGGGCCACCAACAGGGGGGTGCCAGGGGTACAGCTGTCCCGGGCACAGCACCCCTGCCCACAGTGGCACGGCACCCCCCCCCCGCACAATGCCACCCGGAGCCGGTGGCAGGCACGCACAGTGCAGGCGCCGAGCCTAGGATACAGAGGGGCTAGGCGCTCTGCAGGCTGCACTGTGTAGTGAGTGCTCCGTCTGAGTCCCGATGCCTGGAGGGAGAAGATGCTGCGATGCTGCGCTACCACCACCGCCACCGCAGGTAAGTAATAGTAATTGGCTGGGTGCCGGCATGTGAGGGAGGGGGGGGTGCCAGTGGGGGCCCCGGTTATAGGTCAGTCCCAGGCCCCAACATTACTAGTGGCGGCCCTGTGGCCAGGTAACTGAGGTCACATGATTTAATTTTGAAAAGTGATGTAATTTAACACTCCATTTCTAATACTGTATAATAGAAATTAAAGTGTGGCTCAATAGTTGCACCCATGCTGGTCCCAAATGGAAATCTCCCTCCCATCTTTATATTTTAGCTGGGACCAGAAAGTAATTGTAGCAAAGACGTTCCACCAAATTTTGTGATCTGGTTGCCTAAATCTCCAGTGGGTCTGGCCACATAGGTGCTGATTTAATGTTTTTGGTGGGTGGGTGCTCAAGCCTGTTGAAAGTAGGTGTGGTCTCAGGAGAAGGGCATGTCTTTTGGAAGGAGGTGTGGCCTTGCAATTATGTTTGTATCTGCTCAGGTTCGGATGTGACCACAAGGCGTACAGGGGAATGTATAGTTTAGATGCAATCCCAGGGAACATTCTATAATTTTTTTTCTTTTTTTTTTTTTTTTAAAGCATAACTGGAAACTCCCAGCGTTTTCCAATATTTTATCTAATAAAATAATACCTATATATGTTTTGGAGAAACAGCACTGTGCGTAAAGACTCTCATTCACTGGCAGTAAGTTACCAGCTGCCCCGGCTGATCCCCTTACAATGGTGCTGCCCACACCTCTGCTGCATCCCCTTACTGTCAGCGCGGCTGCATGCCGTCACCAACTATCCATTTGAACTGTACTCGATGGGCAGAGTTATTCTAAATGTCACTTCTGGATCAGCAGCATCATTTGAATTAACTCCACAAACTGAGCAGAGTACTAGGGGTGGGAGGGACAAATCAATGGGCACTAGCTGCTGGCAGCTCAAGGTAGAGATGAGCAAAATGGATCATTAAGCTGAGCCGGGATCCGCCGGGGGCCTCTCAGTGTAAAGATACGGATCTTTTAGGCGGAGCCTCGGCTCACTTTTAAAAAAAAGGGGGAATATACATGACCGAGTAAAAACACTGATCGATGGCTGGGTGCAGAATCGCCATCGATGGCAACCATCGATGGTGTCTGCACCGATGGCCATCCCTGGCAGCAGCAGCTAATCTTTCTATCACTTGTAGTCACAGCACTGTACTCAGTCTCCAGAGGTAGTACATCTCAGCTGCCACAGGTGGCAGCACTAAGATCAGGAAAATGCATTGTAATGGAAAACAAAACTGAAACGGATCACCTTTTTGGGATCGGCGACTCACTCGTTCTTGAATTGATCTGTTCAAAAGATCCGGCTCGTTTGTGAAAGACCCATCTCTAGCTCAAGGTCAGATTCAACAGCACAGGCGGGCAGCAAGGCCTCATTGGGTGGTGGGTGAGCTCTAGCGGTGAGTGTCAGAGCAACCACGGAATTGGTGCCTTTGGGTCTCGGAAACAAAAGAGTCAATACAAGGAGCCAATTACCAAATCCATGAGAGAGACATATAAATGTTTAAGGGATGTGCCTGTGTTAGCATCTTTTACCAGAGTTTATTTTCAATTAAATGCAAATACTGTACCCGCTACAGGAACCTGCCCTCATTTGACAATGTGCCTCCCGAAGTCCTTATTCACAACTCCAACTCTATACGTATGGACTGTAGACACAAGAGCAGTGTGCGTCAAAAACATTGACACTTTGCCTGAATCTGTATCACGCCCACAGTCCCTTAAGGTGACGTAAATGCACTCAATAGCTCAGGTAGTCCTTGTTAAATACTGTTAGATCCCAGTTGTGGGCATTAAGAATTCTATATTTCATCAGCAAATCAGAAGTTACAGGCATTCCCATTAAGACAATCGTACGGAATCTTACGTACGGTTCAGTCCCTGACATTTGTATCCACTCTCAGCAGTAACTCCATTTCTGTGACCTATGATGTCATATGCCAGCCCCACGATCCAGACCTGTTGTCAGATACTGCATCTCATATTATTACCATGTGAAATCTGCTTTCCTGCCCTGGGGGAATATTGCAGAGTGTATCCAGGGGTGGCTAACAAGCGTCCCTCCAGCTGCTGATGAACTACACATCCTAGCATGCCATGCATCAATTTTAACATGGCCAAATAGCACAATTAAGGCAGTTCCCCACATTTCCGAGCCTATTGCCCAGCCACTAAGAGGCATTGGGAACCCTGACCCTCTGCTCTGGACAAACATTTAACAGGAAATAACAGGTGTTTTAATTAGCAGAGAGTGATTCACAACGGATCTTAGGAAAACCCGGTCTGGATCTAATTATTCCTGCTGCTACTGTAAATCCTGGACTAGATATTCCACATTCGCTTTATGGTTTATATACTGTGTGAATCACTAAAATTTCATATCGTACTTTTCATTGTATTTTTAGAAGTTCCCCCCAAGCAGAAGGAGCTGGATGGATATTTGCTCAGCTGAAACATTTAGAAGTCGCACTGTTTGAAATACATTTCCTCTTAAATTAATGCCACGGGGAGAACATGTCCCCATTAAAAATATGAAACACCTGTAAGAAGATACATTGAAAGAGAGAAGAATGACTCCTATTGTACACGGTGAAGCCCTTTCCTATTGTTAAAAGGCTTTTACAATTGAGCACATTCTGTGCTAGTGGTGACGCCACTCATCATTCTCTTTGTTCCACAGTTCTGACCACTGTAGATTTCTTTCCGCGTATTAATCAATCCTAGAAAAGTCACCAGTTTGCGAGACGCCGTTTTATTTTAGAGAAAAACCCATTTAAATTGAAATTCAATTTTAAAATAAATTTATTTATCTAAAGTTATTTATTTAACTAAAGATCTGCACAGGTCCCATGTTTTGGTTTTGGTCCCTAATTATCATTGAGTTTTGGTTTTAGTTTAGGCAAAACCACCCTCAAGGACTCCGGTTTTGGATTTATAATTCTTTAAAAATTAATAAAAAACAGCTCAAACCATGTATTTTTTAATGTGGGGCTAATTCAGTCCCGATGCCACAGTAACAAATTTGTGTGGCGGAGGATTGCTTTTTTGATCGCTGGCCGTTCGCACAGTGATCAACAGGAAGTTGGCATCTTGGGGTGGTAATCAGCCGTTTCATGGGAGCGCCAAGAAAAATACTAGGCGGGTCAGAAAAAAACAATGGGAGTGTCCAGGAAAATGCAGACATATCCAAGCAGTTTAGGGGAGGGTGTGTGACATCTAAAGTTATTTATTTAACTAAAGATCTGCACAGGTCCCATGTTTTGGTTTTGGTCCCTAATTATCATTGAGTTTTGGTTTTAGTTTAGGCAAAACCACCCTCAAGGACTCCGGTTTTGGATTTATAATTCTTTAAAAATTAATAAAAAACAGCTCAAACCATGTATTTTTTAATGTGGGGCTAATTCAGTCCCGATGCCACAGTAACAAATTTGTGTGGCGGAGGATTGCTTTTTTGATCGCTGGCCGTTCGCACAGTGATCAACAGGAAGTTGGCATCTTGGGGTGGTAATCAGCCGTTTCATGGGAGCGCCAAGAAAAATACTAGGCGGGTCAGAAAAAAACAATGGGAGTGTCCAGGAAAATGCAGACATATCCAAGCAGTTTAGGGGAGGGTGTGTGACATCAGCAACAGGCCCCGTATGACGGTTTTCATCACAGCCACCTAGTAAGTCCCTGGCTACTCTGAGCTGGCAATGACTGGTGCTCCGAGGAAGAATCATTCAATGAGCGGTTTACGAATGGTTTTAAAGATTTTTGCAAGGCAGGGAATAGATTTGCAGCCGTACACACCTTTTCGCACACCGAACACATTAATTCACATACATTTTTGTGTTGTGCTGGGATGCAACGGGAGATGATTTAGATCCAATTTTGTGACAGTTTAGAAAGTAGGCAATGTAATAGCTTGTGGGTTTGTGGCAACCCACTCCTGGTGTGCCCCTGTGCCCCCCAAGGGAGTTAACATTGCAGCCAACGCTGCTTATTGTTAAAGCTGCAGGGCTGTGAGGGGTTAAACAGCCCCAGCTCACCTTCACGTGAAGGGATCCTGACACCCCCCTGATTGGCTGCCCTGGGATGCTCGAGGAGAGAGGTGAGAGGTCAGCCCAGCAGAGTGAGAAATGAGCAGTCGGGCATGGAGAGAGAAGGAAGCAGCGTGTGCTGCACATGGAACAGAGAGCAGAAGTGTGCAGCTTGGAAGGAGAGAGGCTGGCATGAGGAGAAGCAGCCCGCCGAGACAGAGATCCGGCAGCCAATAGCATCTGCAGGAGAGGATAGTAGCGGTGCCATCACAGAGGAGAAGTCCCGGCCGTGCGGGTAACGGCGGGGGAGGCCGCATGCTGAAGAGGATAGCCGCTGACCATGCACAGATCAGATGGCAGTGATTGACAGCAGAGCCGCATGATGGGAGTGGATGCGCCCGACGGCTGTGTGTGCCAGGATCAGGGTGCAAGAGAGGCGCCGCTGCAGGAAGGAGCTGGAGGAGTCGTTACCAGTCTGAGCCAGCACCTGCAACTGCTAATAAGGTACCGGGGCACCCTATACCCCAATGCTGGGCTGGCATCACCCCAGAGACTGACCCACACTGCACAGCCAGAGTACCCCTTCCCTGCTGTAAGGAAGAAACAGGGACACCCTACACTACTCTCCTCACTGTCACCCTTCTGCCCTTATCGTGACACGTGGCAGTCAGGGCTACTACCCCAACCTCAACACCAGCTAGCTATTCGTGTTACTGGGACTTTAGGGCCTAGAGAGAAGAAGTACCCTTGAGAGACCCCTTGCTGAAAGGTCTTTATAAAAGAAAGTATTCCTGAAGCATATCTTTTTGCCTTTAAATACAGGAGGTTACCCTAAGGTATGGGAACCTGCTTGTCCCTCTTTGAATGAGGACCATTTTATGGACATATCTAAAAGTAGTAGGCACACTAAAGTAGGCCCTAAATCTCTATTGAAGACTTGTTCTTCGTGGGACCCTTATTCACCTTCAGGGACTGTGTTGCACCTGGGACTACAGTATAGCCTACAGTATAAGGTGTAGCGCCACCTGGTGGACATTTGGTGGTAAAGCAGTTTAGTCACAGTAGAGTGTTTAAGTGACAGTCTCATCTTCATTGATATAATTCTTTCTCAGATCGTCTTCTTTAACTTCGTTCTATTGCAATATCTTTCTGAAGTCATTATGTTATGTCATTTCATATGCAACAGGTGTATGTTATTGTCTTTTGGTAAGAGATGGTAAATGACCGCTGCAGACTGGCCATTGTATTTTGCTGAGGTGGTCATTGAATACGAAATTCTGACAGGAATATTTAAATGTCTTTTTCTTGTTTGATGTTTGCACAAAATACTTGAAGAGTATCGCAGCAATTTCACTACGTCTCTTATTAATAAATATTCATTGCTGTTAACTGTGGTAGAGTTGTCTTTTGTGGGTCTCCTTTGGTTGTGCTACTCCCTGCCACAGGTTCTTCCAGAGAAGAGGTCCGAAGTCGCCGAAGCCGCTGATCCAGATCCAGGTACGCCATCTTGCCCCACACCATCCCAGGGGAACTTGTCACAGATTCATTAAACGTCGGAAACATTCAGCTCGGAATACACACTGCCAGTAAAATGCCTGATCCAGATTTTTTGCCCATGTTTAACATACAAATTGGCCGATATAAATGGAGAGAAGTTTGAAAGTAGGACACAAAACACCTATATAAATTTGTACATATTCTGAGCTGGTTGGTTTGGAATAGTTTTAATCGGAAATGTTCAAAATCAACTATAGTGTAAATACACAATTACAGCATATTACTAACAAATTGTAAATCTATATAATAAGTTGAAGAGTGTGTGTGTGCGTGCGTTCGTGTGTGCGTTCGTGTGTGCGTGTCTGTTACATTGAGAACTCACCGTGGCACTCAGAGCCACCAAATTCAGCAACAAGATACCCCTGGGCCCGGTGGTGTGCACCTCAAAGCCGTTTTGGGGAAATTTCACTTAGAAATTTAAAAAACACCAAGTTTTAATTTCCCTTCATTGATGAAAAGATCAACAATCTGGGAAACCGTTGACGAAGGAACAACCAGTCTAGAACACTACATGATAATAGAATTCAGAGATATTGGTTACATATATTTTGTGCAAAATTATGTGTATGCCGCCAAGCCAACCTCAAGGCTTCTCTGTATATTGGGGGTCCCTAGTGGTATATATATATATAGGTGCGGCACCCCAAAAAACAGCATAATCTAGAAAGCCCAGAGCAGCACACCAGTGAGATACTAAGGGCGAAATGTAATAGGGTGCGATTTTTTAGACTAAAAAAAAATCGCACCAAATCGCACCTTTAAAAATCACATTTTTGCCGCGAATTCGCATATGTAATGAGATGCGAATTTGCGGCAAAAAATGCGATTTGCCGCAATTTCGGGCGATTTTCAGTCATGAAAATGTGCGCATTTTCATAAATGCGATTTTGTGCTAAACTTTTACTTCTCTGTGTGTGTGTGTTTTTTATTACCATTCTTTTTACAGGTGGACTACAAGTCCCAGCGGGCCAATTAATGCCCCGCATGCTGGGACTTGTGGTTCTCCAAGTCCCAGCATGCGAGGGAAGTCTGCTGGCACTTGTAGTTCTCCGGTATAAAGCAATGTAACGTATGATCGATTTAACCCTATCAGGCCGGCGTCCACTGGCCACGGACGCCGGTGACAGCCCCGGGCTTAAGCCCTGGACGGGTGAAGCCTGGGGGGGGGACTCCTTTATTGGGGGGGTCCCTACTCCTCCAGGTACCCCATCCAAGGCTGACCAGCCACGGTGCTCATGTTTTGGCCGGGGGACCTTGTATAAAAAGTGTCCCCCGGCTGTGGCATGACACCGCGGGCTGTTGAGCGGGCTGTGCAATAAGGTTCGCACACGTGGAGACAAAGGCCTGTGTTTTATTATAGTACATAGAGGATCCCCTCTGTGCAAAACTATAACTTTTAGTGTTAGTTACTGCAGGGCCAGGGACTCCTCCACGTGGCGATAAGTTCTGGGCCTTTTACAGTAACGTAAAGCGTCTATTGTGTATTACGCAAGGTGCGCGCGCACGTGCTCACATCGGGAAATTTTCGCATCTTTGTACGTGATTTACGGATTAAGTGCGGGATTTATTTCGCATCTTAATACGTAACTTTCGGACGAAGTTAAGGGATTTATTCCACATTTAGGCGCAATTACTGCGTATAGCGAAACCCGAGCGCAACCTTGCAAATACACTATAGAACACGTGGGTGGCCGATTCATCGGCGGCCTGTGAACAGCGCATGTACACACGTGGCTGTTCATTGGCACTGCACATGCAGCACACATAGGAACTCAAAGGTGAACAGTATTAAATCACTAGCTTTATTTAACCCCTTCCCGACATATGACGTACATTTACGTCATATGTCGGTTGAGGGGGAATCAAGCCAGCTCACGGAGTGAGCTGGCTTGAAAGAGAGCAGGTAATGGCTGTATATTACAGCCAGGTCCCTGCTCTCACGGCCACGAGCGGCGAGTTCGCCGATCGTGGCCGTTTAACCCTTTAAGCACCGCGGGCAAAGCGACCGCAGTGCTTAAATAGCTGATCGGAGGGGGGGCCCCCCGCGGCGAGATCGGAGGGTGCCGATCGGTTGCCATGGTAGCCAGGGGTCTAATGTAGACCCCTGTGCTGGCCATGTCAGTATTCCTATTACATCCTGCCTGAGGCAGGATGTAATAGAAAGTGCTGAAAATCACTACGTTCAGCCATAGAGCTCTATGGCTGAACCTAGTACAGGCGATCGCGCCCCCTAGTGGTCAAGTACACTAGGGGGCCTTGTAGTAAAAGTAAAAAAAAAAAAAAAAAATAAGTTTAAAAATAAAAAAAAAATAAAAAAATATTAAAAGTTCAAATCACCCCCCTTTCCCCATTTCACAAATAAAAATAAATAAAAAATAAAAAAAATAAACATATTTGGTATCGCCGCGTTCCTAAAAGTCCGATCTATTAAAATATAACATTAGTTATCCCGCACGGTTAAAGGCGTAAACGGAAAATAATTCCAAATGCCAAAACTACGTTTTTTGGTCGCATCGCGTACCCCAAAAAAAAAAACTAAAAGAGATCAGAAAGTCGCCCATATCCCATAATTAAATTAATTAAAAAGTACACTTCAGCCCGCAAAAAATGAGCCCTCACCCAGGTCCGTAGGTGGAAAAATAAAAAAGTTATAAGCCGCAGAACATGGCGACGCGACGCAAATTAGAAAAACCGTAAAAGTTGCGATTTTTTTTTTTAGTGGTAAAACATAACGAAAACTATATAAGTTTGGTATCACCAGAATCGTAACGACCCATAGAATAAAGATAACCCATCATTTTAAACGAACTATGAACTCCAAAAAAACCGTAACCAGCGCAAAATTGTGGAATGGCGTTTTTTTTTTTTTTTTACCCCACATTGAATTATTTCCTGATTCCCCAGAATATTATACGGTATAGTAAATGGTACCATTACAAAGTACAACTTGTCCCGCAAAAAAAAAGCCCTCATGTGTCTATATAGCCGGAAAATTAAAAAAGTTACGCTTATTTGAACGCAAGGAGGAAAAAAAAAAAATAATTAACATAAAAGGCAATGTCGGGAAGGGGTTAAAACAGTATAGTAACATACTGTGGATGAAGCGGTGATTAATAAGAGGAAATAAGTTTTTCTTTTAGTGTTCATTTTTCAAAAAAAAAAAAACAAGCAACTCAAGCATTATTTTAATAGATTCCTATAGCCATTTAAAAAGGGATTTATACCTGCATAAGTATCTAGTGAGAAGCTACCAGCCTGGGAAGATTTTTCTGTACAGAAATATTTCAAGTTTAAGCATAAGACCAAGGTGTAACTAGCACCCAGTGTGAAACAAAACTGAGGTGAATGGGTGTGTGACGGCACAACTCAAGCGCAGTGTAGTCCAGTGTAGGACAGTCCGGTGTAGGACAGGGTGCACGTGACGACGTGCCCATAGGAACTGCCCCTTCCATGGAACTACCTATTTTGATCCACTAGGAGGGTACAAGAAGCTAAATCGGAACCCAGTGATCCGATCAGCTGCTTTAGAAAAACCAGTTTTTGGGGATACAGGAAAAAACAGTTTTGTTGTGTCCTGGAAAAATTTGGCCGCACCTTGTAGGTCAACTAGAAGTTCGCTACTAGTTGAGAGCTTGGTGATTGAGTATATTGCCTCGTAGCCTTCGCACCTCACTTGGTTGTGGGAGTGTTCTAGGTCGCTGAGAAGTGAGTGTTTGGGGAGGTCTCAAAAGTAACAACCCACCGGTGTCTACTAGCTGTGAACGTTTATTCCTGTAATTATGGGTAATAACGGGTCACGCAGTGATAACGTGTCAGTTAGGGAGGAAGCTAGTCGACCTAAAGGGTCGGCAGCCTTCATTATGTGCTGTAGGCACGGTGAACGAGCAGTTGTTTACCAAAAGAAATGGAAAAAGATGACACAAGGCAGCAAGTTAGAATTTCCCAGTGTTGGTAGCTTTGATCCAGAAATCTTATCGGCAGTAAAAGATGAAATATGTCTACTCTCCAGTCGTAAGAAGAGAGTGAAGCACATAGAAATTCTTAAATTGTGGCAGAAGGAAGGTCAGGAACAATGGGGAATCAGATGTCTGGCAATACCAGATACAATCAGCCACAATAAGAATGCAACCGCAACCGCAACAGCTCCCCCATCCCCATATGTGCTGAAGGGGTTAATAACTAATAAGCAAGACATGAGTAATAATGTAACCGTTGCTAACTTGTACCCTGTCTTATCCCCTTATAAGGAAACCCGAGAAGAAAACGAGCAGCTGTTGGCACTGGCCGTCTCCCATGCAATTAATATGCTTGAGGG
Source organism: Crinia signifera (assembly GCF_055691185.1). Taxonomy (NCBI): domain Eukaryota; kingdom Metazoa; phylum Chordata; class Amphibia; order Anura; family Myobatrachidae; genus Crinia; species Crinia signifera. The sequence goes on from NC_139217.1 coordinate 30,409,021, forward strand.
AAAAGCTGAACCGGCAAAACCTGCTGCTGGGGCCCCTGCACAGGGAGAGGAGACGGCTGATGCCAACAGCATAGTCATGGTCAAGGTAAGATAGCACCACACAGCACAGACACAGACGACTCCTCACACCAGGTCCCAGTAATGCGGATGTGGTACAAACATACCCTGTACGCACACTGGAGGTTCCCTATGGTAAGGCAGACAGAGAGGGTGTGATACCTACCAGAAAGATGACCATGCTAAACCCATGGACACGGTTAGAGCTGCGGTCCATCATTACAGATTTCCCTGATCCTAGGAAAGATCTGGCATTGAGCCGGAAATTTGTAAGGGATCTGGGAAACTCTGATGAACCCACCAACAAGGATTGGAGAATCATGTTGAGGGCCTGTCTCCCTACCCACATAGACATCCCGAAATTCATTCAGGATAGTGGGTTGAGAGGGGACAAGGAAATAAATGATGAGATCAACCAGGAAAATATATGCCTAATCAACTTACAATTGGGAGTATATTTTCCTGCGGCAGTGGAATATAGCAAGATATTCACCATCAAACAAAAGGATGGTGAATCTGCTGCTGATTATTTCGCTAAGGCCTTGCAATCGGTATCAAAATACACTGGTGATTGTCTCTGTGCTAGTGGAAGGGCTTAGAGAAAATCTGAGAGCCAGAGTCCAAACATCTTTCCCAAATTGGTGTGGAATGACAGTGGATGCCCTACGGGAATCTGCCATGGACCACGACCGTAACATTAGGAAACACAGAGAGCTGCAAGCCGATAAATTAATGATGGTTAGCATCCAAGCTTTCAGTAAGGCCCCTAACAAGACCTCATACCACCAGAACACCAGAGACACAGGTAGAAAGCCAATAATTTGCTACAACTGCAACAAGGAGGGACACATTTCAACTCAATGCAAAATAGGAAACCCCAGGAGCTACAAAACACATAGGCGAGAATGGGAATCTCACCAGGGTGAGACACGGAGATACCCAGCCCCTAGACAATGGGAGGAGACAGACAGGTCACGCAACATGCCTCCTCCCCATCTGATGGCTGACACTGTACTAAGGGCGACCCAGGTAAGACAATAGGAAACAGGTCATTCCTGTATCCTACAGCCAGTTAGATTAACACAACACCTTAGAGAGGAACCTCAGGTAAAGGTTGATATAGCTGGAGTAAGGCAAACCTTTTTGGTTGATACAGGGGCGGCCAGATCTGTTCTCAACACTCCCCTTCACTTGGGTTTCACTGACCGAACAGTAGCAGCAGTCGGGGTAACAGGAAAAATACAACATTACCCGCTGACGAAACCAGCGGAGGTTACAATCGGGCCTCTGCATACCAAACATTCTTTCCTGTTGGCTGCAGCGGCCCCGACTAACCTCCTGGGTAGAGATTTACTATGTAAAATGGGATGTGTCATCTATTGCACCCCCGATGGGGTATTTCTGGACACTCCTAGAAATCTTGCACAAGAAGTGCAAGATATGCTGGACAGTCCTCAGAGGCTTATGTTGTATTCCACTGTTGTAGAGTCGAATCCATCTAGGGTAGCTGAAATTACAGCACAAATACCGAGTTCCCTTTGGACTAAAGATGGACAGGATGCTGGGCTGATGGCAAATGTAGCTCCAGTAGAGATCCGCTTAAAAGAAGGCAGGATAGCCCCAAAAATACCGCAATACCCTTTAAAACCTAAAGTTGAACTAGGAGTATACCCAGTGATCCAGCGATTACTCCAACAAGAAATCCTAGTTAGAACTTCCAGCAAGGCCAATAGTCCCATCTTTCCTGTGAAAAAGAGCGGGGGGAGGGGCTACAGACTAGTGCAGGATCTAAGAGGGGTAAACAAAGTAGTTGAGAGCCAATTCCCCGTAGTGCCAAATCCAGCTGTCATCCTAATGCAAATACCACCTCACTGTACCCATTTCACAGTCATTGATCTGTGTTCTGCATTTTTCTCTGTCCCTTTACACCCTGACAGCCAGTATCTGTTCGCCTTTACCTACAGAGGAGTACAGTATACCTGGACACGACTCCCCCAGGGATTCATAGACAGCCCCAGCATCTTCTCCCAGGCTTTGCATGATTGTTTACAATCCTTTCAACCCATGAGTGGTTCGATACTAATACAATATGTCGATGACTTATTGTTGTGTTCTGAGTCACTGGAGTCATCAGTGGATGACACTAGACAGCTGCTGATGCATCTCTCAGAGACAGGACATAAAGTATCAAAGGATAAGCTACAATTATGCCAGACCAGGGTTAAGTATCTGGGCCACTGCCTTACCCAAGGGCTGAGACACCTCACCGACGACCGAATCCAAGCGATTCAAAACATGGTACTGCCACAGACCCAGCACCAGATCCGTACGTTCCTAGGCATGTGTGGATACTGTCGCAATTGGATCCCAGGATTCTCTATTCTGGCATTACCACTACAAGAGATGGTTTCCTCAACTAAGCCAGACCGGGTCTCTCATACTGAGGAATCTGAGCTGGCTTTCGAGGAACTAAAGGTGAGCCTAACAAAGGCCCCAGCACTGGGAATGCCAGATTATGGGAAACCCTTTGAACTGTACGGAACTGAATCAGCTGGGTGTGCGGCAGGAGTACTTGTTCAAAAGCATGGTGATGCCAATCGACCAGTAGCGTACTACAGTGGCCAGCTGGACACAGTAGCACGCTCACTCCCAACTTGCTTACGAAGCGTTGCTGCGATAGCACAATTAGTAAGCAAGAGTGAGGATGTGGTGTTGGGACACGATTTAACTGTTCATGCTCCCCATGCTGTCTCTGCCCTCCTAAATTCTGCCCAAACACGTCATGTGTCCTCAGCACGGTTCACCAAGTGGGAACTGGCGCTGATGGCCCCAGTAAATATTACCATCAAAAGATGCAACACACTAAACCCAGCCACATTCCTTCCTCATGTGCCCTCCAAGGCACAAAGGGTGGAGGGTGATGGGAATGTTGCTGAATATGGTAAGGCAGAGTTTAGTGAAGGTGGGGACAAACATGATTGCATGACCTACCTGAATCAGACCTTTACAGCACGTCCTGACATAAGCGACAGCCCATTAAGTGAGGTAGACATAACCTTATTCACTGATGGTAGCTGTCATAGACAAACGGAGACGGGAGAGCTGTGCACAGGCTACGCGGTAGTAGATGGAGAAGGTATTGTGGAAGCTGAACCCTTAGGACCACCTCACTCAGCACAAGTAGCGGAACTGGTGGCACTGACCAGAGCATGCGAACTGGCCAAAGGAAAATCAGTTAACATATATACCGACTCCAGATATGCTTTCGGAGTAGTACATGATTTTGGAGCCCTATGGCGCCTCCGAAATTTCATGACGGCGGCTGGCACACCAGTGGCGCATGCGACATACATTAGAAGACTTCTGGGAGCTATCCAGCTTCCAGACAGAGTGGCTGTTATCAAGTGCAAAGCTCACACATCAGAGAAGGACCCGGTGTCCCTTGGTAACAGCCGCGCTGATGAGGCAGCGAAAAGGGCCGCATGCCCTGTAAATATTTCCACCCATCCTACAAACCTCTGTACACTGAACATGGTATCCACATCCAAACTGATAGACATGCAGAATTTGTGTTCCCCACAGGAAAGAGCAGTATGGAAGTCGAAGGGATGTGGCCAAGAGTCCACCGGACTTTGGAGAGATGGACACGGGAAACCAGTGGCCCCCAGGGCATACCTTCCTAGTCTAGCCGAGGCGGCCCATGGGCTGACACATCTTGGGAAGGAAGGTATGTGCAAGCTGGTAAAGGCCTACTGGTGTGCACCAGGGTTCGCTTCTCAAGCAGGTAGAGTGGCAATGTCATGCCTCACCTGTTTGAGGAAGAACATTGGAAAAGCCATCCCAACAGAGCCATCCCACATCCCTCCTACAGAAGGCCCTTTCCAGGTAATACAAATCGACTTCATACAGTTACCACCCTGTAGAAATTTGAAATATGTATTAGTATGTGTTGACATGTTTTCCAGCTGGGTGGAGGCTTTCCCCGCTGCCTCCAACACTGCTACCTTTACAGCAAAGAAAATATGTCAATAGTTTGTCTGTAGATATGGTATCCCAAAGGTCATTGAGAGTGACAGAGGCACTCATTTCACAGGAGAGGTCTTCCAAATCATGTGTAAACTCCTGGGGATTAATAGTAAACTTCATACTTCATACCGACCCCAGGCGAGCGCCAAAGTTGAGAGAATGAATGGTACTATTAAGAACAAATTGGGTAAAGTTATGGCTGAAACAGGGTTGTTATGGCCAGAGGCACTGCCCATTGTGCTGTATAGCATTAGGACCACTCCCAGGGCTCCGCTCAACTTGTCCCCCTTCGAGATATTGTTTGGTCGGCAGCCACACGTCATGATAGACCCACAGGATGATCTCAAGTGTAACAATGAGCTAACTGTACAGTATATCCTAAAGCTAAACAAACAGCTAAGGAAACAACAAAAGGAGCTGAATTTATTGACACCTGATATGCCTATCGAGAACTGTCATAATCTTAAACCAGGAGACTTTGTTATGATCCGAAATTTTTTACGCTCAGGTTGTTTGATAGACCGTTGGGAAGGACCGTACCAAGTTTTGTTGACCAGCACTACATCAATTAAAGTCGCAGAGAGAGAGACTTGGATACATTCGTCCCACTGCAAGAAAGCCAGTAACCCAGAGTTCCCGTATGCAGAGAGCGAAAGAGAAGAAGTATCGCTAGAAGCATTGTTCCGGGAAGACTGAAAGGCAGCCAAGGTCAAGCAGCCTGAGCGAGCAAAGGTCAAAGAGCGGAGCAAATAAAAGTCCCCTGGTAGAGATGATGGAAGGACTCCAAGCAACAAGTTCACAGTTATATATCTATTTCCTTGTTTTCTTCCTATTTCCTCTTCCTCATTCAAGGATACTCGGTGGCTGCCACACTCTAGAGCGATCGGAGCGGAGTTCTGACAGTGTAATAATGGACCCAGATATGGGTGAAGTAGAATCCCTAAACCAGCTTGATACTTTACCCATAACAGGAGAAGGTAAAAGGTATGAGGAAAACGTAGTTCAAGGGCAATGTGATGAGTTATTGTCTGGTGAGTACTGTGTCTGTAGATATTGTCAGCCGAAAATGGAAGAGGAATGCATCCAGCGATGTCAGTCGATGAGTAAGGCAACTACGGGCAGACATCCCTTGAGTGATTACCACTCACTAGTGGGTAAGGTCTTAAACCAAACAGAATGCTGGGTGTGTTCACAAGTACTACATAAAAGAAGTAGCGTAGGCCTAGTCCCATACCCGCTTAATATCTCTGAGATAAGCGTATTAAATAAAGGGAGGCCACTGGATAAGAGATACCTGTATACCAGGTCCCCTAGTCTTAGATTACACCCATACCAAGTGGATAAGTCCCTGGTATGTATGAACTTCTCTAGTTCCAGAATGATTGGTACTTGGGAAGTGACATGGCACAACCAGACAATAACTTACTCCCAGCGTCCAGATGGAGAGCCTATTGATAAGGAATTATTGTTAAAGATCCGCACCAGTGGGAGACACTATAAATATGTCTACACTGTGAAGAAAAGTAAAATGATGGCCGGCAGAGTATCAGCCGGTTATTGTAATATGACCCTACAGCCAGAGACCTGTGAGGAACAAGTCAGGGAGCAGGGGACGGGAATGTTCTTATGGATAATGTGTGACAAAATCATGAAATACTCTGTCCCTTATTTTCTCCCTGACGATGTTTATTATATTTGTGGTAGAAGGGCGTACAAATGGCTCTCCATGAACTACGTGGGAATTTGTTATTTAGGTAGAGTGTTACCTGAAGTGATGACCCTTACACATGATGAAATGGTAAGCATACACAGAGGTGTACCTCCTCCTTACACTCATACCCATTATGATCAAATCCATAAAAGGGATTTAACAATCAAGAAAGAACCCCTAGCTTCTGAATTGATACACGAATCATTCGGTATCCAACTCCTCATTGCATTAGATATCACCCATACCGCCAGAGGAGTCATAAATTTTAAGTATATCCAAGCATTAGCAAGCTTGGTAGATAACATCACTGAGATTTATGATGACACCTTCAGATACACTGGGAGAGAGTTACAAGCATATAAAAGAGAGCTAGTACAACATCGGATGGTGTTGAACTATCTGACAGCCATGACAGGAGGATACTGTGTCACCCTCTCCACACAGTTTGGGGTGAAATGTTGTACATACATCACCAACAATACTGAAGACCCAGAAGAAATCATTGATCATCGGATGGATGAGATTCTTCAGCTTAAATGGGAATTTAGAAGGGAACACAATATCAGCCTGGCAGAAATAGGTGATACGGTCAGTGAATGGACCTCCTGATTGAACCCAATGCACTGGTTCTCCGGTTTAGGAGAATGGGCGCAAGGAATCATAGCTAACATTGGAAAACTCCTCCTCTGTATCGGTGGTGCAATCATAGTCTTTGTGTTATTGTTTAAATGTTTAAAAGTGGTGACCCGGGGAAAGACAAAACGTACTGAAATCATGAGTGTAAGAACGAGAGATGCAGAGGAAGACCAGGGTTTGGTATATGACCCTAGAATCGAAACCACCACCCTTTAAAGAAACCATATTTGGGAAAGTGTATATGTTGTAACCTCCCTTGTTTTTATTTTTATCCCAAAAATTGTACATTATCCTTAGTCACCCTGAGTAGATTGTTCGATAAATGCGGCCCATCGTTTATCCATGATCCTGGATCGGCCAAAGAGCAGATGGTTTACTCCCCTATATGTTTAATTCACGGATCCCAATTTCTCTGTTAGGATTATGAATTTCTGTATTGTTATGAAAAATGTTTGTACTGTGACAGTTTTATATTTACTGTCAAAGGGTGGACTGTTAAAGTCGAGTTGCACACACGCCATTTTAGGATAGTATGGCCGCCATTTTGGTTCGCAGAGTTGCGCAAATAAAGTATCCATACCCGAGTCTATGTGACAAAGTGGACCAGAAGCGCAGCCATACTATTACACATAAATTCATAATACCATATTCACACTAAATAAAATATAGTTAAAGGTTTAGAGCACCACACATAGCTTAGTTAGCATTACATACATCCGTCTGTATAATGTTTAGTACCGTTCCATTCCGTTTCTTATGCGCAGTATTCCGGTCATTGCGAATAAATCGCAATTCATACGGTCCGATAGTTATGGACAAAAATCCATATTCCCAAGACTGTTTCTGTTAGATTGTGTATAACAAAAGAATCCAGTTGTAACCGGTTCTTACTGCTATTTACGACCCCTGACGACCATGCCAACAGACAAAGGACTCCAAAGTTCACTCCCCTGCACCTATCCAAACCAGGTGCATCATTATGCCCCAATCACAGAGGACTTGACATACGAACCCTGACCAATAGGAATGGACTTTGACCTCCCCTTTCTGACCCTATAAGATAGGTGACCCAGGGCGGCCTTGGGCACTTCGGCACATCTTCCTTTCCCTGACCATTGACCGGGCTTTAGTTTAAACCTGAATATAGCGAGCTCCGACCGGACTGCGCTGCGCATATTTGATGAGACGGTAAACGGTTGCATTCACTGTACTTACTTTTATTGTATTGTTGGCTGATTGTATCCTGTGTCTGTTTTTCTTCCCCTAGTAGAGCTTGATTATTATACTCATTGTTAGACGATTGTATTACTTGTTATACCTGTTGTTTTCTATTTCTGTAACCCCCTTTTAGTCCATTAGGGACTTTAATACATCATTTACGGAGTTTCTATCTCCTTACTTCTATACTGTGGTCTCGTCTGTTATTTCGCATATAGCGATAAGGTACATTACGGACACTGTCCTTAAAGGTGTATTCGCAGATTAGAGACAAAGTACTGCGAAGGGATCTCTTATTAAGGTATTGGTTCTTTGGTGTATAATACATGATAAAGGTACGCTACACTGCGCTACGTTTTGTTCGCACGTAGCTAGGTATAAGAGGTACGCTGGTTACAGACATAATACGTAACCTACGCTTTTCACTTATTGTTCTTGGTTATATTAAAGCGGCATTAACAGGCCTGTGGGCCAATCAAAACACAGGGACGGGGCTTTGCGGGTGTCGGGGGGCGGAGCTATGCTCCGTGTCCCAGCACTTTGGAAAAAAGGCAAAACATCGTTTTGCTATTCCATCGATGGAGGGAAACCATCTGGTACTCCCCCATCGATGACAAAAGTATTCGACATCGGCCATGAACCATCGATGATTTCGAATCATCGATGGTCGATGGCCATCCCTACTGTGAAGCAAATGCTTTACAAGCAAAGAGTGATACATTCTGAAAGTTTATGATCAATATTTTTGTTTGGGAAGGACTCCCCAGTGGGTTATTGAAAGATCATAGGCACTGCTAAACAGACTTCCTAAACTTTGATATTCTTCTTCTCTAAACAACAATATAGTCCTTAATACATTGGTCAAATGAACATTGGTTTTGTTCAGGACGTAAAGGGCTGGAGAACATCAAAGGGATATTTTTAAGGCTGAGTGGATGTTGGATATTCAAGAGACTTGATGTTGGGCAAAATCCCTGAAAACTAAAAGTCTCAAGATCCAGCAGAATCAGATTCTTGGACTCAAAAAACTGATTAGCCTATTTCAATATTTCCTTCTGAAGGCTAGTAGAAGGCACTTCACTGTAAGAGCTGGAGTTGATGGAACTAGAAATGCAGTCAGGATGTACTCTATGTGTGGAATTTGTATGCCAGAGTGTTAAATTAACAGAACACATGGAGGATTGAGTTGATATGGGATTCCCTGGAGACACTGCAGATGAACTGGGGAACAGATCTCCAGAACACTGAAGATAAAAGAGACACTCCAGGACTGTCCAGGAATATACTGTATGATGAGAATTCATAGATCTGGTCCTTGATGGAAGTCCTGGAATGCACCAAAATTCTGAGCCAATAAGGCAGTACAAAGATTGGTGACCAAGGCTATGACAGTCTCTTCATGCATTTGCAGCACTGTGAGAAAATGGGATGCTAGAGTCCCAAACTAAGCTGCAAATTACACTTGAAGCCCCCAAATTGGCCTTGAAAATTGGGAGCCCTGTCCTGGAGCTTGACAGTTGGAGCTGCCGCCAGGTGCTGGGTTTATGGAGCCCTTTCCTTGGGCTAGACACTTGGAGCCACCTCTTGGTCCTGGAAACTATTGGTCCAAACTCGGCTGGAAGCACTAGAACTTTGAAGTGGAACTGAAAAAGATGGGACCGGTGATACCTGAACTAAGTCCTGAAGCTGTTGCACTATGATTCCCACCTGAGATCTTGGCACTTAAAGTCCCTCCTAGGTTTACACCTTTTGAAACCTTTCAATGAGATGGAACCTCAGATGTTTCTCCTGGAGCTGAAAGTTTAGACACTCCTCCTGGATAAAGTAAATAATTTGCCTTTTCTGAGGCTGAGAATCAGACGATCCTACTGGGACTACAACATTAGACACCCCATCTCGGGTTGGAGAATTTGATAACCCTTTTATCGGTGGACAGTTAGTCACCTATTCTGAAGCTAGAAACATAGAATTTTATTACAGATAAAAACCTCTTGGCTCATCTAGTCTGCCCTTTTTCAATTATACTTTTGGCAACTTTAACCCTATTTAATTCTTAGGTCTTTGTAAGGATATCATTTTGCCTATTCCAATTATATTTACATTTAGCCTTAATCATCTCTGATGGGAGGCTATTTCATCAATCCTCTGCCCTTTCTGTGAAGATCATTTTTCCTTAAATGTCACCTGAATCTACCTCCCTCCAATTTCAATGCACGTCCTCGAGTCCTAGTATTCCCTTGAAGAATATCTCTCTATTGTACTTTCCTAACACCCTTGTGTTAAGATATAATTTATTTGATGACCCCCCACCCTTTCCCTTTCTCTTCTTTAAGCTATACATATCAAGCTCTTCTAGTACTTACTGGTGAGTTTTGTAATGTAGGCCATGTTCCATGGGGATGCAGTTACAATCCCGGCGGTCGGGATCCAGTCGTTCAGAATCCCGACGCCGGAATCCCGACCGCCGAAATCACGACCGCCGAAATGCCGACACTTTCTCCCTCCGTGGGTGTCCACGACACCCCTGGAGGGAGAATAAATTAGTGTGCCCGCTGCGTGGCGCGCGCAGCGAGCCCGCAAGGGGGGGTGATCCACGTCCCCCCCTTGTCGGCATTTCGGCTGTCGGGATTCCAGCGTCGGGATTCTGAACGCCGGGATCCCGACCGCCGGGATTCAATACTGTATCCGTTCCATGTACAGTCTCTAATGTATTTACATCCTTCTAGAGATATGGCCTCCAGAACTGAACACAGTTATCTAGGTGAGGTCGTACCAATGACCTATACAGTGGCATTATTACTTCTTCTTTCCTGCTACTGATGCCTCCCCATGCACCAAACATCTGAATGTCCTTTGTCATTGCTTTGTTAAATTGCTTTCTTGCCTTCAAGTCACCTGAAATAGTGACTCCTAGATAACTTTACTCCTCAGTACTTTCCAATATAGTCCCCTTGATACCATATTTGATACCAGTTTTTGAGACTCGAGTGCATTATTTTTTATTTTATTACATTAAACTAATTGCCATGCTCTTGCCCTTTCCTGTAGTCTACCTTGATCCTCAAACATTTAGTTGCATATGTTACCCTGTTGCATGCTTTTATGTTATTTGGAAAAAGGCATTCTTACCCTTTAATATCATTTGTAATGTCACCAACAAAGATTAAAAAGCACTGGCCCTAGTACAGATCCCTAGGGTACGCCACTGGTAACCTTCCCTCATGTGAATGCACTCCATTTACTCAGGGCCGGTGCAAGGCACCGGACCGCCCCAGGAGAGTCGGGGTGGGGGTGCCCCGGTGGCGCGCGGGGGGGGGGGGGGGGGGGCGGGGTGGTACCTGTGTAAAAAAACTTGCGTCCCTGCTGAGTGCTGGTGCGTGCAGGGGTGTCCGTGCCGCCGGGGGAACCTGCGGCGCTGTTATTGTGTATAAGCTTGCCGCGGCCGGCGGGGTCCCTACAGTGAATAGAAAATAACTAGCACTTCCCACGCCGCTGCGCGCATAGCGCTAGTTATTTTCTTTTCACTGTAGGGACCCCGCCGGCCGCGGTCAGCTTATACACAATAACAGCGCCGCAGGTTCCCCCAGCGGCACGGACACCCCTGCACGCACAAGCACTCAGCAGGGACGCCGGGGACGCAAGTTTTTTACACAGGTACCACAGTTCGCTAAGCCTCCATGCTGGGGGTGAGGGGCGAACTGCAGCATTCCAGGTGCCGGCGCCCTAGGCAAATGCCTAGAGCTGCCTAGTGGTGGCGCCGGCCCTGCATTTACTACAACTTTATGTTTCCCAATGTGCAGCCAAGAACTTTCATATTCAACAGTCATAGAATCCAATCCCAAGCTTTCCAGTTAGTTTAACAGTCTGCGATGCGGAACGGTGTCAAAAGCCTCTCTAAAGTCTAGATAAGCAACATCTACAGCCCCCGCTTGATCTATTACTTTATCCAGTAAAGTAAAAAGTCAATAAGGTTTGTTTGTTTGGCATGATCTACCCCTGCACAATCCATGCTGCTTGTGAACCTGTAAATTGCTGGATTTGAGATATTGTACAAATCTTCCTTTTAATAGTGTTCCATTATCTTCCCTACTTCTGAGGCACACTGGTCAGTAGTTTCTTGCCTCTAGGGATGCCCATTTTTTCAATTCAGGGATATGGAATTAAAAAATGCTCTATCCTGGGATTGACTTGATTGTGCCAATGCAAGGAAGCTTTTTGAATATTGGACTTTGCTGCAGCCCCACCTCTGCAACTGCCACTGGCAGGGAAGTCCAGGAACAGAGCATTTTGTACCTAATGGAATGGGTCATGTTAAAGGGGAAAGCGGACAGCAACCTTGTCAGTACACTAAAGGGACTGGAGGGACCCTGGCAAAGGGGGGACCTGGGGTACAGTATACAGTCTGTGTCCCCCTTAATCTGGCTGAGAGTATAGCCTGGTATAGCTATGCCCCAGTCATGGTTTTCATTGCACCATGACTCTGTTATAGCCACAAAACTTTGATCATCCCATGTCATTATTGCAATTAGATCTGAGATTTTATTGCCTAAGGACACATAGCTTTAAAGCCCAAATACACACTGGTCAATATAGTAAAAAATATCATTCAGAATTATGAGTGATATCTTTTACTATATTGCCTAGTGTGTACACTCGTTAACGATGTGTACTTCATACATCGTTAACGACCTCCTCCCTCTTCCTGCATGTCCCGATGAGGTAGGTTTTCCTTAACTGCAGCATGGCTGTTGCTCCCCTTCCCCGCCAGCATCCGCAAGCCCCCACCGCTGCCAATATTCATCAGCAAGTGTGCTTGGGGCTTTAGAGAGTTGTTTGCGTATCTCTTATTCTGTGACATCGCTAGGCAGTACATTAAAATGACAATGTATCAGTTGAAATCATCTTGCAAAAACTGGTAAGCTAATAAATAGTAGACTGGTCCTGGTTCAGCAGCAAATGTTCTTTAATCACAGTCTATTAGTTGGTATATATAAAATAACCAAGTTCACTTGTTGTTACCAGTGGCAGACACTGCTTACATTTAGTAAGGTTCTGCCACTACCCCTGTGCCTTGAAAGTAGGCAGCGGTGCAACTGTGAATAAGCAAGCCTCAAGCTTCTGTGGACTGCATTGACTGCAGCCCGTAGCAGTTGGATAGCGCTGTGTGAAAGGCAGGGCGTTGCTTCTTACAGGAAGCAAGCTCTTTGCTTACCACAGTCCAGTCTGGCAGTCCCAGTGTGAGGAAACACGTCCAAATGGTACTGTCTATGATTAACAGGTAGGACTAGTACAGGTAGGACTGTAGTGTTTGTGACTGACAGGTAGGACTAGTACACAGCCATCTCTGGAGGGAAAAAAATCCAAACTTACTGCAGAAACGCCTCATGAGTGGATAAAAGATGATAAAAGTAGCAGATGTGTATTTCGTCGCTTCCACTACCTCTCAGATTGTAACTGTTACTATACTGCACATGCTCTAGTCAAATGAATAAATTAAATCTATCTTTCATTTATTGTGCACCATTACCAGTTGGACTTTTATGTTACAATGGGTGAGTTTGATTCTTTTATCTACACCAACTAATAGGCTGTTAATAAGAAACTATGGCATTAAAATCAGCTCATGGTACATTGTTAGTACTACTGTATATCAGCTTGCTATCTATTTATACATACAGAAAGGATCCACAGTAGGCTGAGGTGTCAATGGAAATGATAAAAAAAAATAATTCCACCACTACAAGTCACTGTGCTATTGTGGCTGCCATAATACAAATATCAGCATAATATATGTTCTATAACGGAGGAGATTTATGTCTTAGGCTATGAGTATATATGGTAATTAATGTATAGAATTATACATTCATACTGGCTGGTGTTTTATTGTAATTATGTCTTTATTATATGGAAGTTTCAAATGAAATACTGATAGTGCTTTCTACTCTATTTTAAGTATTTTATGCCAGATACCTCCTGCAGCAATATTACCATTACCTGGGTTGTTTTTTGCCCTCTGCCTGTGAATCAGGATTACATTGTGTAATAATGCTTTAAAGAAAAAAATACTTCCGGTTGATAGATCTTCCGTGTGTAGATACTGTAGGTTAAAAGGTTGGCATTTTTGACCATGTTTACTTTTGACTATGTGGACTTATTGCATGGTGACCCTCTATCTAGATATTGTATATTTAATATCTAATATTCCACCCCAAGCAAAAACTTTATTAGCATTCATAAACAGGTGAAATGGATGCGGTATGCCCAGGGAAGGGGGGGGGGGGGGGGGGGGGGGGTGGCGGCGGTATGCCCGGGGTAGGGGGCGGCGGTATGCCTGGGGGTGGGGGGGGCGGCCCAGCCAGCCCATGGGGGAGCGTGGCCGGCTCCTTTTAATGACTTTTAGGCTGGCCCACCGGCAAATGGCCCGGTTTCCCGGTGGGCCAATCCGCCCCTGTGCACAGGTGTACTCATTACTAACTGTCACATTTCCCAGACACCCTAGCTGGTGCACAGGTGTAGTTATTACTAACTGTCACATTTCACAGAGCACCTAGCTGTTGCACAGCTGTAGTCATTACTAATTGTAACATACAGTATCACACACTCCCTAGCTGGTGCACAGGTGTAGTCATTACTAACTGTCACACTTCCCAGACCAACTAGATGGAGCACAGTGATAGAACCATGCCGGCCCCACCCTAGAGATTTTGTTCACATCTTTCCTTAGGCATACATTGGATTTCTAATACAATATTTACGAAAGATTGTTTTTTCAAAGCCAATTCCCAGTTTGGAGGGCAGGTGACAGCCAAAATACTAAATTAAGGCCTTATTTATTCCATGCGTGTTACTTATCACCTGTCCCAATGTACTGAGGGGGGTACAGTACTTAAGTTGACTGTCAGACGGCTGATGGAACCATTACTTTATGTACATTGTGCTACAGTGCCAGCTGGGCAGCCTAAAGCCAAAGTCTCCTTCCCATGCCACAAGCATTAGATCATACAGTACATGCCAGTTATATAACCTTCATTACATGCAAATGGGCAGTATGACCGAGGAGTCCCTGAGCGCCCATACACGTGTGTTTAGCAGCATTACAAGGGGCGCTACATGTGTAATAGCCTGGGGCACCTAAAACCTATAATTAGGCACTGAGGTTAATGGCTCCCTAGTGTGCATATGTGCAGGTATATACAGTATGGTAGGGAATATAGATGTTATCTTATGACAGAATTATATTGTAATATAAATATTTGCTCCATTGTAATATTCTTTTTTATGACTGTTCTACTTACTGTATTCTCTATGATGTCATTGCTGAATGTATTATGAATTTTTTGAAAGCATATTAATAGAGTTTGAACTAATACTTGCAATATAAAGCAAACAATGACAGTAAAGCCCCATTCACACTAGGAGGTATAGTTAAAGATATGGCTCAGTAGGGCCTAGTGTGTACACTGAATATCATTAATGATGTGCACTCCTGCGCATCGTTACCGACCACCTCCCTCGTCCTGCATGTTCTGACGAGGGAGGTCTTCATTAATGATGCTTTGCTGCCGCATGACCCTCGCTCCACCTGACGCCCCTGTGACATTGCTCACAACCTGCCAAGCATCAGTGTATGCAATGCCCGTAATCCGCCTATATATATATAGATAGATTTTCACAATCTCTCCATATATGGAACTAGACACGCCCTTTGACACGCCCCCTTAATATGGCACTTTGGTAAATTCTACTACTAATTAAAATATCCCTGAAACTAGTTTTCAAAAGTAGGCAAGTATGGAATACAGGAGAAGTGCAGCTTCCTCTTTGCTGCGGAGATTCCCTTTTCCCCAAACATTTTTTTATTTTTCTTTGCCGGTTGGGGTTTGTCAACCTATATCTCTAGCGGGAAAGAACGGCAGTTACAGTGATTTTTGCTGGCCCTCCTCACCAGGAGTCATTTAGGTTTGGCTGTCTAACTGGTCCTATTGTGATGTATTGGGGAGAGAGTTGGAGACCCGGTATTTTTTGCCATTGCCAATAAATTAAACTAGGTCATGTCATGGACATGGGCAGCGGCCTTAAGTCGGAAAGTCACCGTTGATCCATTAGTTCCTTCTTATTGCCACCATACTCTATGCAATAAAATAAATTTACGGTTGACCGATTTTAAATGGCATTTCAGCCGTCTGTATGATTATTTCTAGTTAAGTTAGTATAGTAGTGATAAGGTTATTGTGTAATGATGTCAGGCAATCCACATCTGCCGATAGAAAGTTTATAAATTGCAACTCTGAAAAGTTAGTTTACAAAGCTGGAGATATGATTCGGAGGTCATTCTTCCCTGCAGAAAATTCTACTTTTAAATAACAAGCTATTTGTGCCCATGTTTAAATAAATCTCTATTCATTACTTACTGTGGTTGGTTAAAAGAAAACAGATGTACAGTACTGAAGTGTAGCTACATGTGTACATTTAAATAAGCTTATTTAAATATGTTAAAGATTTGATTCCATTTAACTGTAGGTCTAAAAAAGTACACAAGAAAAATCAGCCGCTATTCACAAGTGTTAATAGTTTCAGTAGCTCCTTATTACGGAGAAGAAATAAAATCAGTCTCCAGAATACGTCTTCAGGGTTTGCGCTCCGAAAGAGATGAAAAGTCTTTTCCAGTTTATGCAAATAAAGCCGCAAGCCTTTGTATGTTGTAGATCCACTTGATTCTGTCAGCATTCCCTTCGATGAACTTTCTCTGGAATATAGGTTTGTGGAGTAGACAAGACTCTGGAAGTCACAAACTCTCCACTCCTTCGCAATCCTACAAAAAAAGGACAAAATTGCACGGCCGCAAGTTTCAGGGAGATTATAGTCAGTAGTAAAATTTTGCGCAGTGCCCCATTGAAGGGGTGTGTCTTGCTCCACCCAAAAGGCGTGTCTAGTTCCATATATGGAGAGATTGTAAAAAGAGATTGTTAACGTGCCACCTAGAAGCGTGGGTGTGTACTGCTACATCTGAGAGGAATCTTGTAAAATCATTAATATCCAAATGTAGATGAGCTCCAAAGACGTTAGTAAGAGATACTATACTTGGTAAAGTGCTGGGAAATGGTGCTGATGATTCAATGTAACTGTATCTATCTCTCATTTCTTTTTCCTCAAAAATGTAACAGTGTAATGTGGGCTAGGTGACATGAGGGAGAGTGCTAGACTAATGAGGGAGAGAGGGAGATTGCTGTTATATCAGGGAGTCTCCTGCAGAATGCATGGGGGTATGTAACTATGATGTAACAGTGTAATGTGGGCTAGGTGACATGAGGGAGATTGCTAGACTAATAAGGAAGAGAGGGAGATTGCTATGTCAGGGAGTCTCCTGCAGAATGCAGGAGGGGAGGTAACTATGATGTAACAGTTTTTCTGGAAAAGTGGAATCAAAATGGGGCGCTCCAGTGATTCTGCTGCCTTTATTTCCAAACCCATGGATCAATCCCTATTGATCCATTAATACAAGTGGAAAAAAACGGGGGGGTTAGGTTTTGAAAAAAGTGGCGCTGAATGAAGGAAAAATTAGATACTTATCTTCTCGTGGAAATCCCTTTCGACTTCTGATACTTTTACTTCCTTATTCGTCTTTCAATGGGGTAGATACATGAAAAGATAAGATTTTGACAAAAAAAGAGGGATGTGATGGTCTACTCTTTTATAATGGGTGTTTAGAAGAACATCCACAGTCAGCAAGGGGGCGTACCTTACTTACAATAAGATGTTGTAAGGTACATATGTAAAGGTATCTTTTCAAATGATGGGTGCGTACCCGTACTCACGGAGTATTAGGCGATGACACTCCTTGAAAGGTTTCTTTCAAATATCCTCATTCATGTAGAAAGAAGGGGTGGTGTGCAATTCTCTTATAACAAGTAAGAATTTATTTTATAAGCAACACACGTCCAAAAATTAAAAATTACATTAAAATATATGTATCCTTTACTCTTTCAGTGAAATGAGGGAGGTAAGGAGATCCGGTCTTGATCCACAGTGTAATACCGGTATACACCCAGATGTTATATGGTGGGATCTTACCTTTTCTCCAACCTTCACCTCACACACTTGCAGATTAAAAGGCAATGTCCTCCTGCCAACGCGTTTCGAGCTGTGGCTCTTTATCAAGGCAGGTAGGTAACTATGATGTAACAGTGTAATGTGGGCTTGGTGACATGAGGGATATTGCTAGACTAATGAGGGAGAGAGGGAGATTGCTGCTATTTCAGGGAGTCTCCTGCAGAATACAGGAGGGTAGGTAACTATGATGTAACAGTGTAATGTGGGCTAGGTGACATAAGGGAGATTGCTAGACTAATGAGGGAGAGAGGGAGATTGCTGCTATGTCAGGGAGTCTCCTGCAGAATGCAGGAGGGGAGGTAACTATGATGTAACAGTGTAATGTGGGCTAGGTGACATGAGGGAGATTGCTAGACTAATGAGGGAGACAGGGAGATTGCTGTTATATCAGGGAGTCTATGGTTCAGTTTAGTCACCACCTGCTCGAGTAAAATCCCGCTTTGTGAATTAATGTGCTCACTGAGCGAATGGATGTGAACGCCTACAAATCTATTCACAGCCAAGCGAATATGTCCAAAACCTCGGCTCACCATTGAGAGATTTTTACACTGGGCACAAGTCACCGCAGGCTCAGAGTAGCCATAGACTTATTCAGTGGCTGCGATGGATAAAGTCATATCCGGCCTGGAGCTGACATCACACAGCCTCCACTGTAATGCTCAGGTAGATGGCTCCTCATCCCGTCCCAGACACTCCCAGCATTTTTCTTAGCGCTTCCACTAAACAGCCGGTTACCACCAAACGCCTATTTCCTGTCCATCACTCTGCGCACGGCTTGCGAATAGAAAAAGTAGCAGGATTAAATCGCAGCACGGCCTTGCGTGTGTGTACTAGGGGCCGCATGCATGGCCAGTGTATCGATAATAGGCCAACGTGTAAATATGCGGCAGTGCGATAAGGGCTGAATAACTCCCAAAATTCCTGAGATGGGGCTTTTATAGGGGCTATGAGGTGCAACTCAGCTGACTTCTGAGTGCTAACGGGTGATTTTCTGTGCAACTTTTATTCCAGTTTGCTAAATTCTCCTTTCCTATAGACTGTAAGCTTGCGAGCAGGGCCCTCCTACCTCTGTCGGTTTGCATCTACCCAGTTGTTGTTTCCAATTGTAAAGTGCTATATAAGAAACTGCATATAAATAATAATAAATACATGTGAAATCTTGCCAGATGTGGCATGCGGCAGGTGAGTTGTTAATATCAACCTCCATTATATTTTGCAAGTTACAGAACTATTATGTACGAAACTTGCGGCAAGTAGGCAATTATTCTGAATTTGCGGGTAAGGACCTTGGTTAAACTTTCTATAAGAATTTTTATTACCTGGAACCAGGGACGTTCAGTCAGGGGAGGCAGGGGAGGCAGAGCCTCCCCTGTCATAATGATGAAAAGAATAAAAATAAGATATTTATATATCTTCTTTTATTATTTTCATCATTTCTCCCTCTCCGGCTGCCTCCCACCCTCTTACACTGCTGCATGTTTACATTGAAACTCCGGGCAGCGTGGGGCAGGAAGGGGTGGGCAGGGGGGCAGGGTGCAGCAATGGGCTGTAAAAGCTTATTGAAAATGAATGGGGAAGCGGCACTTATACTGGTGCCGCAATGACAGGGGCACCAGTATAAACGCATGCCCCCAGATGTGATTGGGCCAGCAGATCCAGTGCTGGATCCGCTGTCCAATCACACATGCAGGACCCATGAGAGGATGCAGCAGCGCGGGGCACGGGCAGCGGGGAGTCCGGCGCCTGCTGGTAGACTGCCGTTGACACTCACTGCCGTGGAGAGGACCGGCCGCCGTCACCGCCGTGGAGAGGACCGGCCGCCGTCACCGCCGTGGAGAGGACCGGCTGCCATCACCGCCGAGAAGAGGACAGGTGAGTTCGCCGGGTGGAGGGAGAGCAGGTGGGGCGCGCATGTACCGGCGGGGGGGGGGGGGGGGTGCAGAACAGTCCCTGACAGTGACGTGCGGTGAGGTCAGTGCCTCCCCAGGCAATGACCTCACCGCACGTCACTGCCTGGAACTGAATGGCACACTATGGATTACAGTGATAAAACGCCATAAACATACCCGCCAACTTCTCTTTCTGCCAAAATCAAGCCTGAAGTTAGAGGGTGTGGCCTCGTGGTTAGGTGGCAGGGCCTGCAATTGCAGTGCTTCCCGTGATGCCACGCCCCCAGGATCGGATCCTGGAGACCTTATATGCAGCACACAAGATAAATCACGATTGGACCATCAGCGGCACATAACAGGTCAGTAGGTGTGTACCACTGGTATCACTGCTGGCACACTCCTTTAGTCTGCAGGAAGCACTGGGCGGGAGAGGCACTCTCCCTGCTCTGCATCCTCTGCTGCGGTAACGGCGACCGACGGGTGGGCAGATGTGAAAACTCTCATGCAAATGAATAAGCGGTCGCTGATTAGTTGAGAACACTCTCAGACAATCAGAAGCCCCCCATTCATTTGTATGGGAGCTTTGGTAGCAGCGGGCAGCCAGAATTAAAAACGCCAGTACAAATGAATGGGCGGCCAGCTGCCACCACTACCAAAGCTTCTTGGGAGTCTATTTACATGTGATTATTTTACACCCGCAGATGGTTACACAAAATGAGTGACAGGCAGGGGGCGGTTACTGGGGTCCTCCCGGCATTTTCATGGGCCTGCCAGTCCATGGACGGAGGGCGCCTCCATGTAAATGCTGGGCGGACACCTACAAACGCAAGTGTGACCCTGTCTGCTCGTATGATGTCACGTGATGTCAGTGCCCGCCACAAATTTGTCGTGAAATGTCCATCAGAAAAGTGAGTCCTGGCTTATTTTTCATACCGAACAGAGGAAAAATCATTTGATGATGATTAACTGTCGAATGTTTGAGGGCCAGATGCACTAATCTTCAAAAGTGATAAAATGGAGAGTGATAAACAGCCAGCCATTCAGCTCCTACCTGCCATGTCACAGACTGTGTTTGAAAAATGTCAGGCAGGAGCTGATTGGCTGGTTGTTTATTAGTGCACCTGGCCCGAAGCCTGTTGGTATCCTCTAAGTGACTGTTGTTTATCCCAGCACTTTATTTTCTTGATTCCACTTAATATTGATTTGAAACCACACAGAGACTTATTCCCAGAAGGCATCTGGGTTATACAAATGAGATACAGTACTGAGCCGTAAAAAGCCATTCAAGCTAATATATTAACTCCATTATTCAATTTATTTTTCTTGTTCAGATTATGCCCCTGGCGCTAGGTGGTAGGGTGGGCAGTGTATGGTCTAGAAGTTTGCTGGGTGGGTTATTATTTGTATTATACTTTATTTGTATGGCGCAACAAGAGATCTGCAGCACCCAATTCCATAAATTAATAAGCAAAACAGTGTTTTATAATAGGAATATGTATACATGACAAGTGCAGGGTACATAATCATACCAGAGGATTGATGTCGGCAGCATTGTGTGGGATTACTGGGGTTGGTGATGTCGGCAGCATTGTGTGGAATTACTGGGGTTGGTGATGTTGGCAGCATTGTGTGGAATTACTGGGGTTGGTGATGTCGGCAGCATTGTGTGGAATTACTGGGGTTGGTGATGTCGGCAGCATTGTGTGGCATTACTGGGGTTGGTGATGTCGGCAGCATTGTGTGGAATTACTGGGGTTGGTGCTGTCGGCAGCATTGTGTGGAATTACTGGGGTTGGTGATGTCGGCAGCATTGTGTGGAATTACTAGGTTTGGTGCTGTCGGCAGCATTGTGTGGAATTACTGGGGTTGGTGATGTCGGCAGCATTGTGTGGAATTACTGGGGTTGGTGATGTCGGCAGCATTGTGTGGAATTACTGGGGTTGGTGATGTCCGCAGCATTGTGTGGGATTACTGGGGTTGGTGATGTTGGCAGCATTGTGTGGAATTACTGTGGTTGGTGATGTCGGCAGCATTGTGTGGTATTACTGGGGTTGGTGATGTTGGCAGCATTGTGTGGAATTACTGGGGAGATGGGTGACGGCAGCATTGTGTGGAATTATTGGGGTTGGTGCTGTCTGCAGCATTGTGTGGAATTACTGGGGTTGGTGATGTCGGCAGCATTGTGTGGCATTACTGGGGTTGGTGATGTCGGCAGCATTGTGTGGAATTACTGGGGTTGGTGATGTCGGCAGCATTGTGTGGAATTACTGGGGTTGGTGATGTCGGCAGCATTGTGTGGGATTACTGGGGTTGGTGCTGCCGGCAGCATTGTGTGGCATTACTGGGGTTGGTGCTGTCGGCAGCATTGTGTGGAATTACTGGGGTTGGTGATGTTGGCAGCATTGTGTGGAATTACTGGGGTTGGTGCTGTCGGCAGCATTGTGTGGGACTACTGGGGTTGGTGATGTCGGCAGCATTGTGTGGAATTACTGGGGTTGGTGATGTCGGCAGCATTGTGTGGAATTACTGGGGTTGGTGATGTTGGCAGCATTGTGTGGAATTACTGGGGTTGGTGCTGTCGGCAGCATTGTGTGGGACTACTGGGGTTGGTGATGTCGGCAGCATTGTGTGGAATTACTGGGGTTGGTGATGTTGGCAGCATTGTGTGGAATTACTGGGGTTGGTGCTGTCGGCAGCATTGTGTGGGACTACTGGGGTTGGTGATGTTGGCAGCATTGTGTGGAATTACTGGAGTTGGTGATGTTGGCAGCATTGTGTGGGATTACTGGGGAGATGGGTGACGGCAGCATTGTGTGGAATTATTGGGGTTGGTGCTGTCGGCAGCATTGTGTGGAATTACTGGGGTTGGTGATGTTGGCAGCATTGTGTGGCATTACTGGGGTTGGTGCTGTCGGCAGCATTGTGTGGAATTACTGGGGTTGGTGATGTTGGCAGCATTGTGTGGCATTACTGGGGTTGGTGCTGTCGGCAGCATTGTGTGGAATTACTGGGGTTGGTGATGTTGGCAGCATTGTGTGGCATTACTGGGGTTGGTGCTGTCGGCAGCATTGTGTGGAATTACTGGGGTTGGTCCTGTCGGCAGCATTGTTTGGAATTACTGGGGTTGGTGCAGTCGGCAGCATTGTGTGGAATTACTGGGGTTGGTGCTGTCGGCAGCATTGTGTGGAATTACTGGGGTTGGTGCTGTCGGCAGCATTGTGTGGGACTACTGGGGTTGGTGCTGCCGGCAACATTGTGTGGGACTACTGGGGTTGGTGATGTTGGCAGCATCGTGTGGGACTACTGGGGTTGGTGATGTTGGCAGCATTGTGTGGAATTACTGGGGTTGGTGATGTTGGCAGCATTGTGTGGGACTACTGGGGTTGGTGATGTTGGCAGCATTGTGTGGGACTACTGGGGTTGGTGATGTTGGCAGCATTGTGTGGAATTACTGGGGTTGGTGCTGTCGGCAGCATCGTGTGGGACTACTGGGGTTGGTGATGTCGGCAGAATTGTGTGGAATTACTGGGGTTGGTGCTGCCGGCAGCATTGTGTGGAATTACTGGGGTTGGTGATGTCGGCAGAATTGTGTGGAATTACTGGGGTTGGTGCTGCCGGCAGCATTGTGTGGGATTACTGGGGTTGGTGCTGCCGGCAGCATTGTGTGGGATTACTGGGGTTGGTGCTGTTGGCAGCATTGTGTGGAATTACTGGGGTTGGTGATGTCGGCAGCATTGTGTGGAATTACTGGGGTTGGTGATGTCGGCAGCATTGTGTGGAATTACTGGGGTTTGTGATGTCGGCAGCATTGTGTGGAATTACTGGGGTTGGTGATGTTGGCAGCATTGTGTGGCATTACTGGGGTTGGTGCTGTCGGCAGCATTGTGTGGAATTACTGGGGTTGGTGCTGTCGGCAGCATTGTGTGGGATTACTGGGGTTGGTGCTGTTGGCAGCATTGTGTGGCATTACTGGGGTTGGTGCTGTCGGCAGCATTGTGTGGAATTACTGGGGTTGGTGCTGTCGGCAGCATTGTGTGGAATTACTGGGGTTGGTGCTGTCGGCAGCATTGTGTGGGACTACTGGGGTTGGTGCTGCCGGCAACATTGTGTGGGACTACTGGGGTTGGTGATGTTGGCAGCATCGTGTGGGACTACTGGGGTTGGTGATGTTGGCAGCATTGTGTGGAATTACTGGGGTTGGTGATGTTGGCAGCATTGTGTGGGACTACTGGGGTTGGTGATGTTGGCAGCATTGTGTGGGACTACTGGGGTTGGTGATGTTGGCAGCATTGTGTGGAATTACTGGGGTTGGTGCTGTCGGCAGCATCGTGTGGGACTACTGGGGTTGGTGATGTCGGCAGAATTGTGTGGAATTACTGGGGTTGGTGCTGCCGGCAGCATTGTGTGGAATTACTGGGGTTGGTGATGTCGGCAGAATTGTGTGGAATTACTGGGGTTGGTGCTGCCGGCAGCATTGTGTGGGATTACTGGGGTTGGTGCTGTCGGCAGCATTGTGTGGGATTACTGGGGTTGGTGATGTTGGCAGCATTGTGTGGGACTACTGGGGTTGGTGCTGTCGGCAGCATTGTGTGGAATTACTGGGGTTGGTGCTGTCGGCAGCATTGTGTGGAATTACTGGGGTTGGTGCTGTCTGCAGCATTGTGTGGAATTACTGGGGTTGGTGCTGTTGGCAGCATTGTGTGGAATTACTGGGGTTGGTGCTGTCGGCAGCATTGTGTGGGATTACTGGGGTTGGTGCTGTCGGCAGCATTGTGTGGCATTACTGGGGTTGGTGATGTCGGCAGCATTGTGTGGGATTACTGGGGTTGGTGATGTTGGCAGCATTGTGTGGGACTACTGGGGTTGGAGCTGTCGGCAGCATTGTGTGGAATTACTGGGGTTGGTGCTGTCGGCAGCATTGTGTGGAATTACTGGGGTTGGTGATGTCGGCAGCATTGTGTGGAATTACTGGGGTTGGTGATGTCGGCAGCATTGTGTGGAATTACTGGGGTTGGTGCTGTCGGCAGCATTGTGTGGCATTACTGGGGTTGGTGCTGTCGGCAGCATTGTGTGGGATTACTGGGGTTGGTGCTGTTGGCAGCATTGTGTGGCATTACTGGGGTTGGTGCTGTTGGCAGCATTGTGTGGAATTACTGGGGTTGGTGATGTTGGCAGCATTGTGTGGCATTATTGGGGTTGGTGATGTCGGCAGCATTGTGTGGAACTACTGGGGTTGGTGCTGTCGGCAGCATTGTGTGGAATTACTGGGGTTGGTGCTGTCTGCAGCATTGTGTGGAATTACTGGGGTTGGTGATGTCGGCAGCATTGTGTGGAATTACTGGGGTTGGTGATGTCGGCAGCATTGTGTGGGATTACTGGGGTTGGTGATGTCGGCAGCATTGTGTGGAATTACTGGGGTTGGTGATGTCGGCAGCATTGTGTGGAATTACTGGGGTTGGTGCTGTCGGCAGCATTGTGTGGGATTACTGGGGTTGGTGATGTCGGCAGCATTGTGTGGAATTACTGGGGTTGTTGATGTTGGCAGCATTGTGTGGAATTACTGGGGTTGGTGCTGTCGGCAGCATTGTGTGGGACTACTGGGGTTGGTGATGTCGGCAGCATTGTGTGGAATTACTGGGGTTGGTGATGTTGGCAGCATTGTGTGGAATTACTGGGGTTGGTGCTGTCGGCAGCATTGTGTGGGACTACTGGGGTTGGTGATGTTGGCAGCATTGTGTGGAATTACTGGGGTTGGTGCTGTCTGCAGCATTGTGTGGAATTACTGGGGTTGGTGATGTTGGCAGCATTGTGTGGAATTACTGGGGTTGGTGCTGTCGGCAGCATTGTGTGGAATTATTGGGGTTGGTGCTGTCGGCAGCATTGTGTGGAATTACTGGGGTTGGTGATGTTGGCAGCATTGTGTGGAATTACTGGGGTTGGTGATGTCGGCAGCATTGTGTGGAATTACTGGGGTTGGTGATGTTGGCAGCATTGTGTGGAATTACTGGGGTTGGTGCTGTCGGCAGCATTGTGTGGAATTATTGGGGTTGGTGCTGTCGGCAGCATTGTGTGGAATTACTGGGGTTGGTGCTGTCGGCAGCATTGTGTGGAATTACTGGGGTTGGTGATGTTGGCAGCATTGTGTGGCATTACTGGGGTTGGTGCTGTCGGCAGCATTGTGTGGAATTACTGGGGTTGGTGATGTTGGCAGCATTGTGTGGCATTACTGGGGTTGGTGCTGTCGGCAGCATTGTGTGGAATTACTGGGGTTGGTCCTGTCGGCAGCATTGTTTGGAATTACTGGGGTTGGTGCTGTCGGCAGCATTGTGTGGAATTACTGGGGTTGGTGCTGTCGGCAGCATTGTGTGGAATTACTGGGGTTGGTGCTGTCGGCAGCATTGTGTGGGACTACTGGGGTTGGTGCTGCCGGCAACATTGTGTGGGACTACTGGGGTTGGTGATGTTGGCAGCATTGTGTGGAATTACTGGGGTTGGTGATGTTGGCAGCATTGTGTGGGACTACTGGGGTTGGTGATGTTGGCAGCATTGTGTGGGACTACTGGGGTTGGTGATGTTGGCAGCATTGTGTGGAATTACTGGGGTTGGTGCTGTCGGCAGCATCGTGTGGGACTACTGGGGTTGGTGATGTCGGCAGAATTGTGTGGAATTACTGGGGTTGGTGCTGCCGGCAGCATTGTGTGGAATTACTGGGGTTGGTGATGTCGGCAGCATTGTGTGGGATTACTGGGGTTGGTGATGTCGGCAGCATTGTGTGGAATTACTGGGGTTGGTGATGTCGGCAGCATTGTGTGGCATTACTGGGGTTGGTGATGTCGGCAGCATTGTGTGGAATTACTGGGGTTGGTGATGTTGGCAGCATTGTGTGGAATTACTGGGGTTGGTGATGTCGGCAGCATTGTGTGGAATTACTGGGGTTGGTGCTGCCGGCAGCATTGTGTGGGATTACTGGGGTTGGTGCTGTCGGCAGCATTGTGTGGGATTACTGGGGTTGGTGCTGTCGGCAGCATTGTGTGGAATTCCTGGGGTTGGTGCCGTCGGCAGCATTGTGTGGAATTACTGGGGTTGGTGCTGTCGGCAGCATTGTGTGGGACTACTGGGGTTGGTGATGTTGGCAGCATTGTGTCGAATTACTGGGGTTGGTGCTGTCGGCAGCATCGTGTGGGACTACTGGGGTTGGTGATGTCGGCAGAATTGTGTGGAATTACTGGGGTTGGTGCTGCCGGCAGCATTGTGTGGAATTACTGGGGTTTGTGATGTCGGCAGCATTGTGTGGGATTACTGGGGTTGGTGATGTCGGCAGCATTGTGTGGAATTACTGGGGTTGGTGATGTCGGCAGCATTGTGTGGCATTACTGGGGTTGGTGATGTCGGCAGCATTGTGTGGAATTACTGGGGTTGGTGATGTTGGCAGCATTGTGTGGAATTACTGGGGTTGGTGATGTCGGCAGCATTGTGTGGAATTACTGGGGTTGGTGCTGCCGGCAGCATTGTGTGGAATTACTGGGGTTGGTGCTGCCGGCAGCATTGTGTGGGATTACTGGGGTTGGTGCTGTCGGCAGCATTGTGTGGGATTACTGGGGTTGGTGATGTCGGCAGCATTGTGTGGAATTACTGGGGTTGGTGATGTCGGCAGCATTGTGTGGAATTACTGGGGTTGGTGCTGTCGGCAGCATTGTGTGGCATTACTGGGGTTGGTGCTGTCGGCAGCATTGTGTGGGATTACTGGGGTTGGTGCTGTTGGCAGCATTGTGTGGAATTACTGGGGTTGGTGATGTTGGCAGCATTGTGTGGCATTACTGGGGTTGGTGATGTCGGCAGCATTGTGTGGAATTACTGGGGTTGGTGATGTCGGCAGCATTGTGTGGAATTACTGGGGTTGGTGATGTCGGCAGCATTGTGTGGCATTACTGGGGTTGGTGATGTCGGCAGCATTGTGTGGAATTATTGGGGTTGGTGCTGTCGGCAGCATTGTGTGGAATTACTGGGGTTGGTGCTGTCGGCAGCATTGTGTGGAATTACTGGGGTTGGTGATGTTGGCAGCATTGTGTGGCATTACTGGGGTTGGTGCTGTCGGCAGCATTGTGTGGAATTACTGGGGTTGGTCCTGTCGGCAGCATTGTTTGGAATTACTGGGGTTGGTGCTGTCGGCAGCATTGTGTGGAATTACTGGGGTTGGTGCTGTCGGCAGCATTGTGTGGAATTACTGGGGTTGGTGCTGTCGGCAGCATTGTGTGGGACTACTGGGGTTGGTGCTGCCGGCAACATTGTGTGGGACTACTGGGGTTGGTGATGTTGGCAGCATTGTGTGGAATTACTGGGGTTGGTGATGTTGGCAGCATTGTGTGGGACTACTGGGGTTGGTGATGTTGGCAGCATTGTGTGGGACTACTGGGGTTGGTGATGTTGGCAGCATTGTGTGGAATTACTGGGGTTGGTGCTGTCGGCAGCATCGTGTGGGACTACTGGGGTTGGTGATGTCGGCAGAATTGTGTGGAATTACTGGGGTTGGTGCTGCCGGCAGCATTGTGTGGAATTACTGGGGTTGGTGATGTCGGCAGCATTGTGTGGGATTACTGGGGTTGGTGATGTCGGCAGCATTGTGTGGAATTACTGGGGTTGGTGATGTCGGCAGCATTGTGTGGCATTACTGGGGTTGGTGATGTCGGCAGCATTGTGTGGAATTACTGGGGTTGGTGATGTCGGCAGCATTGTGTGGAATTACTGGGGTTGGTGATGTCGGCAGCATTGTGTGGAATTACTGGGGTTGGTGCTGCCGGCAGCATTGTGTGGGATTACTTGGGTTGGTGCCGTCTGCAGCATTGTGTGGAATTACTGGGGTTGGTGATGTCGGCAGCATTGTGTGGCATTACTGGGGTTGGTGATGTTGGCAGCATTGTGTGGGACTACTGGGGTTGGTGATGTTGGCAGCATTGTGTGGGATTACTGGGGTTGGTGATGTTGGCGGCATTGTGTGGAATTACTGGGGTTGGTGCTGTCGGCAGCATTGTGTGGAATTACTGGGGTTGGTGATGTTGGCGGCATTGTGTGGAATTACTGGGGTTGGTGATGTTGGCGGCATTGTGTGGAATTACTGGGGTTGGTGCTGTCGGGAGCATTGTGTGGAATTACTGGGGTTGGTGCTGTCATCAGCATTGTGTGGAATTACTGGGGTTGGTGCTGTCGGCAGCATTGTGTGGAATTACTGGGGTTGGTGATGTCGGCAGCATTGTGTGGGATTACTGGGGTTGGTGCTGTCGGCAGCATTGTGTGGAATTACTGGGGTTGGTGCTGTCGGCAGCATTGTGTGGAATTACTGGGGTTGGTGATGTCGGCAGCATTGTGTGGAATTACTGCGGTTGGTGCTGTCGGCAGCATTGTGTGGGACTACTGGGGTTGGTGCTGTCGGCAGCATTGTGTGGAATTACTGGGGTTGGTGATGTCGGCAGCATTGTGTGGGACTACTGGGGTTGGTGCTGTCGGCAGCATTGTGTGGAATTACTGGGGTTGGTGATGTTGGCAGCATTGTGTGAATTACTGGGGTTGGTGATGTCGGCAGCATTGTGTGGAATTACTGGGGTTGGTGCTGCCGGCAACATTGTGTGGAATTACTGGGGTTGGTGATGTCGGCAGCATTGTGTGGGACTACTGGGGTTGGTGCTGTCGGCAGCATTGTGTGGAATTACTGGGGTTGGTGATGTCGGCAGCATTGTGTGGGACTACTGGGGTTGGTGCTGTCGGCAGCATTGTGTGGAATTACTGGGGTTGGTGATGTCGGCAGCATTGTGTGGCATTACTGGGGTTGGTGCTGTCAGCAGCATTGTGTGGGATTACTGGGGTTGGTGCTGTTGGCAGCATTGTGTGGAATTACTGGGGTTGATGCTGTCGGCAGCATTGTGTGGAATTACTGGGGTTGGTGCTGCCGGCAGCATTGTGTGGGACCATTGTGTGGGACTACTGGGGTTGGTGATGTTGGCAGCATTGTGTGGAATTACTGGGGTTGGTGATGTCGGCAGCATTGTGTGGCATTACTGGGGTTGGTGCTGTCGGCAGCATTGTGTGGAATTACTGGGGTTGGTGATGTTGGCAGCATTGTGTGGAATTACTGGGGTTGGTGATGTTGGCAGCATTGTGTGGAATTACTGGGGTTGGTGATGTTGGCAGCATCGTGTGGGACTACTGGGGTTGGTGATGTCGGCAGCATTGTGTGGAATTACTGGGGTTGGTGCTGTCGGCAGCATTGTGTGGGACTACTGGGGTTGGTGATGTCGGCAGCATTGTGTGGAATTACTGGGGTTGGTGCTGTCATCAGCATTGTGTGGCATTACTGGGGTTGGTGCTGTCGGCAGCATTGTGTGGGACTCCTGGGGTTGGTGCTGTCGGCAGCATTGTGTGGAATTACTGGGGTTGGTGATGTCGGCAGCATTGTGTGGGACTACTGGGGTTGGTGCTGTCGGCAGCATTGTGTGGAATTACTGGGGTTGGTGATGTCGGCAGCATTGTGTGGCATTACTGGGGTTGGTGCTGTCGGCAGCATTGTGTGGAATTACTGGGGTTGATGCTGTCGGCAGCATTGTGTGGAATTACTGGGGTTGGTGCTGCCGGCAGCATTGTGTGGGACTACTGGGGTTGGTGATGTTGGCAGCATTGTGTGGAATTACTGGGGTTGGTGATGTCGGCAGCATTGTGTGGAATTACTGGGGTTGGTGATGTCGGCAGCATTGTGTGGGATTACTGGGGTTGGTGATGTCGGCAGCATTGTGTGGAATTACTGGGGTTGGTGATGTCGGCAGCATTGTGTGGAATTACTGGGGTTGGTGCTGTCGGCAGCATTGTGTGGAATTACTGGGGTTGGTGCTGTCGGCAGCATTGTGTGGGACTACTGGGGTTGGTGATGTCGGCAGCATTGTGTGGAATAACTGGGGTTGGTGCTGTCGGCAGCATTGTGTGGCATTACTGGGGTTGGTGCTGTCGGCAGCATTGTGTGGGACTACTGGGGTTGGTGATGTTGGCAGCATTGTGTGGAATTACTGGGGTTGGTGCTGTCGGCAGCATTGTGTGGAATTACTGGGGTTGGTGCTGTCGGCTGCATTGTGTGGAATTACTGGGGTTGGTGATGTCGGCAGCATTGTGTGGAATTATTGGGGTTGGTGCTGTCATCAGCATTGTGTGGAATTACTGGGGTTGGTGCTGTCGGCAGCATTGTGTGGAATTACTGGGGTTGGTGATGTTGGCAGCATTGTGTGGAATTACTGGGGTTGGTGATGTTGGCAGCATTGTGTGGAATTACTGGGGTTGGTGATGTTGGCAGCATTGTGTGGAATTACTGGGGTTGGTGCTGTCAGCAGCATTGTGTGGAATTACTGGGGTTGGTGCTGTCGGCAGCATTGTGTGGGACTACTGTGGTTGGTGCTGTCGGCAGCATTGTGTGGAATTACTGGGGTTGGTGATGTCGGCAGCATTGTGTGGAATTACTGGGGTTGGTGCTGTCATCAGCATTGTGTGGAATTACTGGGGTTGGTGCTGTCGGCAGCATTGTGTGGAATTACTGGGGTTGGTGATGTCGGCAGCATTGTGTGGAATTACTGGGGTTGGTGATGTCGGCAGCATTGTGTGGAATTACTGGGGTTGGTGCTGTCGGCAGCATTGTGTGGAATTACTGGGGTTGGTGCTGTCGGCAGCATTGTGTGGAATTACTGGGGTTGGTGCTGTCGGCAGCATTGTGTGGAATTACTGGGGTTGGTGCTGTCGGCAGCATTGTGTGGGATTACTAGGGTTGGTGCTGTCGGCAGCATTGTGTGGAATTACTGGGGTTGGTGATGTTGGCAGCATCATGTGGGACTACTGGGGTTGGTGATGTCGGCAGCATTGTGTGGAATTACTGGGGTTGGTGATGTTGGCAGCATTGTGTGGAATTACTGGGGAAGGTGTTGGCAGCATTGTGTGGAATTACTGGGGTTGGTGCTGTCGGCAGCATTGTGTGGGATTACTGGGGAAGGTGTTGGTGATGTCGGCAGCATTGTGTGGGATTACTGGGGTTGGTGCTGTCGGCAGCATTGTGTGGAATTACTGGGGTTGGTGATGTTGGCAGCATCGTGTGGGACTACTGGGGTTGGTGATGTTGGCAGCATCTGTGGGACTACTGGGGTTGGTGATGTTGGCAGCATCATGTGGGACTACTGGGGTTGGTGATGTCGGCAGCATTGTGTGAAATTACTGGGGTTGGTGCTGTCGGCAGCATCATGTGGGACTACTGGGGAGATGGGTGACGGCAGCATTGTGTGGAATTATTGGGGTATGGGTGTTGTCACTCTTGGGTGACGTCACCAAATCACGTGGGACTGAGCGGCTTCAGCATGGCAGAAGCGGCGGCTACAGCATGGGGGTAGGCGGACTCACCGAAGCCGAGTAAGTAGCGTTACCACCACCACCCCCCCCAAAGCCGGGTAAGTAGAGTTACCACCCCCCCCCCCCCCCAAAAGCCAGGTAAGTAGCGTTATAGCCTTGCACATGCATGTGAGCACAGAGAGAGCCTGCGTGAGATACTGGAAGGATCACAGAAGCCAGGATTGGTACCAGACAAAGGGGTTTATTCTAGTTCATTCTTTCTGACAAAATCTTTCTTAGATGGACAAAACCATGTGCACTGCAGGGGGGCAGATGTAAAATGTGCAGAGAGAATTAGATTTGGGTGAGTTGTTTTGTTTCTGTGCAGGGAAAATACTGACTGTATGATTTTACACTGCAATATAGATCTCACTTTGAAGAAAAACCCCACCCAAATATAACTCTCTGCACAAGTTACATCTGCCCCACCCGCAGTGCACATGGTTTTGTCCATTTAAGAAGGATTTTGTCAGAAAGAATGAACTAGAATAACCCCCAAAGTGCTGATACTGTAGATTGCCATTCTGAGTGGAAAGTGTGTGATCTGGAAAGGTACGACACTACACCGTCACAGGGGTGCTGTTACAACGACAGCAACCGAATGTGATTAAGACGCATTTCATTCTAAAAAGTACAGAAACAAAACATTTTCATGAATACAGCAAACTAAAATAGTTATAAAAAAAGAAAAGAAAACCACAGACAGCTGTAAATCACAGAGGGTCAGTCTCTAATTGAATGACGGTGATACAGATCGCTAAGTACTGTATTTAGACATATATAAGCATAGTTGGTAATTGTAGGCGGTATAATATTTATATCCCAGCACCTGCAGTAATCCCGATCCATTGAGCAGGATACATGGTTACAGTATGTACCTGCTACACTGTGCGCTCAAAGGCTGTTTGAATTGGTTGGTTTCCTCTGATTCACAATCAACAATGAACTGATAATGCATATAAGGTAGATCTGCGTATAAGGTAGATCTGGTGAATTTAGAGCAGGGGCAGACAAAGGCTAGTGGGGGCTTGTGGGCAACTAAGTTGTGGGGGCCAACACCAATAGAATTGAAGTCCAAGGGAGGGAGAGAGGGAAAGAGATAGAGACAAAGAGAAAGATAGTGAGGATGTCAGGGAAAGAGAGGGGAAGAGAGAGGGGAGCTAGCAAGAAACAGGGAGAGATGGGGGATGAGAGAGAGGGTGACTGGTAGTAGGTGCCAATTCTATATAGAATGGGGAAAGTGAGTGAGATTGAACTAGTGATTGACAACGGAAACACACCATCAAATGATAACTGGGAATCTGCCATTGAATATTTCGATGTGATGGTCACTGACCAAAGAAAAATCAATAGCGAAAAATGAATATGATTAGCTCATGCACAATGATGATCAAACATCGTCAGCATTGCCACGCATGCAGAGAAGCACTGCAGCATGCCTGGCTGGAGGGCGGGGCCATCGGAACACCATTTACTGTTTACTATTTGGAATGCCTCCATCAAATGGTAAAACTACCATTGAAACGAAAAATATTGATGGTAGTGTAACATCGCAATGCGATGTCCATCCCTAAAGTGAACACTACCTGTTACTTCATCAGATCTCGCGTATGGGCGGGCACTTCTCTGCATTAGGTCCCACCCCCTTCCCTAATACACTGGTAAATGGCGGGATTCATTCCATGAGGGGGCGGGGTGTTTATGTGCATCAGCTGCAATGTTAGGAGAAAGTTTACGTTATATATATTGGAATGCAAAGTCCGGGGAGCGCCCCTATGGCCTTTAGCCGGACCGACAGAGGGAAGGAAAAGATCAGCCGAACAGGAACTTTCCTTCTTTCCGGTGGACCAATCCTCCTCTGCCGGTAAAGGTTATCAGTTGCCAGGGTATTGCAATTCAATTGTTGTGTATACCTTCGAGCCATGCACTAGTGCAGTGGTTCTCAAACGCGTTCCTCAAGGTACACCAACAATCCAGGTTTTATGGCTATCCAGGTTTAGGCACAGGTGACTTAACTTGTACCTCAGTCAGCTTGATTGTACCACCTGGGATTAAATTAGCAGGGAGAGCCATAAAACCTGGAGGACCGCGATTGAGGACCATTGTTCTAGTGTATTATTATTAGTACTGTCACATTCACACCTATATTGTTACATTGCAGTTTATAAACCAGGAGGTTTACACCCTCCTTTGTTTAGCTGCAGTAAACTCTATCTGTAGCCCCACTAGTAGGTCATTTTTTTGTTATGTTTAGAATAGGGGTGGCCAAACCTGTCCCCAAGATCTACCAACAGTTCATGTATATCAGGCAACCTGAGGATCTGTAGTAGGAATGAATGCAGCAGGTTTGATAATATGACAGTAATGACTACACCTGTGCACCAGCTAGGGAGTCTGGGAAATGTGACAGTTAGTAATGACTACACCTGAACACCAGCTAGAGAGACTGGGAAATGTGACAGTTAGTAATGACTACACCTGAACACCAGCTAGGTGGTCTGGGAAATGTGACAGTTAGTAATGACTACAGCTGTGCACCAGCTAGGTGATCTGGGAAATGTGACCGTTAGTAATGACTACAGCTGTGCACCAGCTAGGTGATCTGGGGAATGTGACAGTTAGTAATGACTACACCTGAACACCAGCTAGGTAGTCTGGGAAATGTGACAGTTAGAAATGACTACACCTGTACACCAGCTATGTGGTCTGGGGAATGTGACAATTAGTAATGACTACACCTGAACACCAGCTAGGGTGTCTGGGAAATGTGACATTTAGTAATGAGTACACCTGTACACCAGCTAGGTGGTCTGGGAAATTTGACAGTTAGTAATGACTACAGCTGTGCACTAGTTAGGTGATCTGGGGAATGTGACAGTTACTACAGCTGTGCACCAGTTAGGTGATCTGGGGAATGTGACAGTTAGTAATGACTACAGCTGTGCACCAGCTAGGTGATCTGGGAAATGTGACAGTTAGTAATGACTACAGCTGTGCACCAGTTAGGTGATCTGGGAAATGTGACAGTTAGTAATGAGTACACCTGTGCACCAGCTAGGTGGTCTGGGAAATTTGACAGTTAGTAATGACTACAGCTGTGCACCAGTTAGGTGATCTGGGGAATGTGACAGTTAGTAATGACTACAGCTGTGCACCAGTTAGGTGATCTGGGAAATGTGACAGTTAGTAATGAGTACACCTGTACACCAGCTAGGTGATCTGGGGAATGTGACAGTTAAGGCCCCCATACACTATGCGATTTTGGGACGATTTCATCCGATTTCGGCACTTTGTGCCGATAATCGGATGAAATCGGCCCAAAATCGTAGGTATGTGACATTTGATCCGATCCGATGCGCGGTCCCGTGCGCATCGGACCGGATCAGGGAGGTCGGACGGTCTGTACATATGATCACGTCCGACCTCCCTGTATGCATATGCCTGCCACCTGACAGGCATATGCATACAGACACCGGGGGAGTAGTGGGGGCGGCCAGCGGCAGCGGTGGTGGGGGCGGCCAGCGGCAGCGGTGGTGGGGGCGGGCAGCGGCAGTGGGGACGGGCGGCGTGTGCGGTGAGCGCAGTGTACTTACACATAGCAGCAGCGGCGGGGACGGGACGCGCAGTGGCGGCTATTATATTTTTAAAATACTTGTCAAATGACCGGCCGCTCTCTGATTGGCCGGAGAGCTTTCAGCCAATCAGAGAGCGGCCGGTCATTTGACAAGTATTTTAAAAATATAATAGCCGCCACTGCGCGTCCCGTCCCCGCCGCTGCTGCTATGTGTAAGTACACTGCGCTCACCGCAAACGCCGCCCGCTGCCGCTGCCCGCCCCCACTAACGCCGCTGGCCGCCCCCACCACCGCTGCCCGCCCCCACCACCGCTGCCCGTCCCCACTACTGCCGCTGCCCGCCCCCACTACTGCTCACCGCCCTGCAGCTCCCCGGGTTTTTTTTTACATGGGATAAATCGCAAGCGATTTATCCCATGTAAAAATGGCACATCAAGTGCCAAATTGTATGTGAGCCTCCCGGGGAGCTGCCGGGCGGCTCGCAGGTAAATTGGGTCCGACTTGTCCCTAGGACAAGTCGGCCTAATGTATGGGGGCCTTTAGTATTGACTACAGCTGTGCACCAGCTAGGTGGTCTGGGAAATGTGACAGTTAGTAATGACTACAGCTGTGCACCAGCTAGGTGATCTGGGGAATGTGACAGTTAGTAATGACTATAGCTGTGCACCAGCTAGGTGATCTGGGGAATGTGACAGTTAGTAATGACTACAGCTGTGCACCAGCTAGGTGATTTGGTAAACGTGGACCAGCGGTAGATTTCCAGGACCGGTGTGCCCAACTCAGATTTAGAGCTTTTCTGCCATTAATGAAAATAAATATTAATATTTAGGCTTTGTTCTCTGACTTGTGTTTAGTAAGGAATAACGCGCAGAGTCTCGCCATCGCAGCTCACCACACGCCATCAGTTCCAGAAATTACACTTTTTCAGCACACAAGAAACGCATAATTTCTAGAGCTATAATTTTTGCTAAGTTCCAGTACACAGAGGGAGCTGTACAATGTCTCCTGCGGCACCTTTTACCTCTGTATAATACTCCATATTTATATGATAAACCGCTCTGTTCACCATCATCAAGGAAGATAACAGTATTGCTGCTACTGTTATCATTGATTTATATAGTGCCACTGTGCTGATCTGCTATGTACAGATACTAACACTTCATTCACATCAATCTCTGCCCTGAGATCACCCAGGCGATGCCCACACAAACACAGGGCACATAAAAACTCCACACATATATTAACTCCTGGTTGGAATCGGGAGCTGAGAGACAACAATGGTATCCCCCAAGCCAGCATGCTGTCCCAGGTGTAAGTTTAACCTGTTCATGTTTAGTTTTGGATGTGCAATCTGTCTTGACAGACTCTTATATACTCTCACATGTCAAGGTCACGTTCTAAGCTTTGTACCCCAGCAGCCTTGGCTGACCTTTGGGCATTCCTCCCAGCTGTCCCCCATTACAGCGGAACAGTTCCACTTTTTGGAGACATTTGTGGGAGCATGAGGTCACAGTGCTAGGCCACACCCCTCCACCAGAGGCTCTGCCCCTTCTTCCAGCCCCCAATATTGTGGCGGCCCGCCAAAGGTTCTGACTTGGTAGTTACTAAAGTTAAGAGGTATGCCTTTGTATATATTCCATGTACTGTACTCGATCATCTCATGTTTCTGCTGTCATAGGATACTATATATTAAGCCTTATATAGAGATGAAGTGGTATCAGATAAAGGCAGGGCTTAAATTGGTCCTGGAGAGGGGGTGGAACTCATTTCACCTGCCACTTACAGTACATGCGGTCTCCCAATAAAGGGGCTTGGTCAAATAGTAGCCCCAAATTACACCACACAGTAGCACAATTTAATTCACGTTACACCTCTTGTAGTGCCCCTGGTTCATATTACACCTCATAGTAGTGCCTATTATTCATGTTACGACACACAATAGTGCCACTAATTTATGTTACATCACTCAGTAGTGCCCGGAGGGGGGGTTTTCACAAGGCAACCTAGGCTCATTCCTAGGGCCCAGCAGGTCCCAATGGGCCCAATAAAGATTCCCTGGCTGTCTAAAACATTCCCAGAGGGGCATTGACCCACACACTTAAATTCCTTTTGATGTTCTTTGGTAGGATAAAAACTATTAGGGCAAACAATATGGTTTCTCCCATTGTATTTGGGCAGTCAGTTACTTTAAATGGTATTAAGGTAATAAGCCTACTTCCAAAAGACCTAGAGCCTGTTTCAGATTTATATGCATTTATCAGTAGACTGTGCTTGCACCAAGGTACTCTATTGGTGCCGGCTGCGGTCAGCAGCAAAAAAATATAGTCCTATGGATTATTTGAGGAGGGCCCCAAACCGGTAACTTGCCTAGGGCCCCTTGAGGTCCAAATCTGCTTCTAGTAGTGTCCCTTATTCATGTTATGCCACATAGTAGTACCTCTTATACAAAATGCCCACTGTAGTGCTTCCTACACAGGATGCCCACAAGAGCATCACTTTTCTGTTGGAACTACTGTACAGGGCTGTGGTGGAGGTGGAACTACAGTAGTTCCACCTACCATTACGGGTTGGAACTCAGTTCCCCCCAGTTCCCTCTCACTTTAACCCCTGGATAAAGGGGCAGATTTACTAAGCCTGGTCTAGTCAGAAAGTGACCGGTAATAATGCACCAGCCAATCAGCTTCTAAATGTCATGCTACAGCCTGCATTTTAAAAATTGATAGTTAGGATCTGACTGGCTGCTGACTACTATTATGGTCTTTCAATGTTTTCCACGAACTGTTGTGAATAATATAATTGGTTCTTAATTGAAAATTTAAATGCGCCATTGCAAGGACTTGATGTATTGTCTGCAAACGTGTTTACCAAATAAAGAAGCACTTGGTTTGTGATCTCATCAGGGAATGCTGGAGATTCACAGGGCTAATTATCTGAGCTGCCAACAGTAAATATAAACTAATCGAGGCAGCGTCATCCTTGGAACAAGCCAAGAACAATGTTTGCCAGAGTAGGTTGAGTTCCTTTTATTAAGTGTATTAACAGATGCCATGTCTTGGTGATTGCTGGATGCTGTCCTAACGATTCATGCACTGTTATTGTTGTTGGGGGGTTATTGTTCTCACACTACTGAAAACAACGGCTGGGAATTTGCTGCCCGGGTGATTATTGATAGACTGCACATGCATAGGGCCTGTAGTACGCATGCGCGAGGCAGCCCTGCGATAAAATCATGCTACTATTTTATCCATGGCCGTACACAAGTTGATTGACAGGAAGACGGCATTTGTGGGTGCTAGCCAGCCGTTTTCTGGAAATGTCAGGGAAGACGCAGGCGTGTCCAGGCATTTGAGGAGAAGTCATGTGACGTCAGCTCCGCCCCCGATCAGCCTGATTCTATCGCAGCCGCTGAGTAAGTCCTGGG
Source organism: Crinia signifera (assembly GCF_055691185.1). Classification (NCBI taxonomy): domain Eukaryota; kingdom Metazoa; phylum Chordata; class Amphibia; order Anura; family Myobatrachidae; genus Crinia; species Crinia signifera. The sequence goes on from NC_139217.1 coordinate 30,448,068, forward strand.
CTACGCACACACTGCACACACTGAAATAATCAATCAATGGTGAGCAGCCTGTGAGAGGATTAGCAGCTAATCGCCAATCCAGCTCATTTTCACAAACCGTGTTAAGCAATTTGCAGCCTTGCACAGGGCAGGATTAAACACCCCCAATAATCCATTAGCTGCTACTAGGGAGGCCAGTCCCGGGATAGGGATCAGCGGGATCCTGGGTTTTTGGCCTAAAGTCACCAGGACTTCAATCCTGGTGCGTCCAATCACGGGATTTCTGGATTGCGTTAAGCATGAGCACTGCACAGATGTGTTTTTTTTTAAATGCTGGGCAGTGCTTAGTAGGAGACGCCGCCCCGGCTGCTCCTCTCCTCTGCGCAGCGTGACCTCAGCCCGACAGCCACGCCCACCACACCGGTCTCCAACCAGCTCAGAAGGAGGCAGCCCAAGACAACTGGCTAGGTAACAGCCAGCCGCATCCGCCCAACTGATCGCCGTGTCGGGTCTCCAGCCAGCTGATGGCGTATAGACGGGAGCCAGTGCAGCACACAAGTAGAGGTCGGTAGGAGGGAGAGAGTGGGACATAGATAAGGTCTAAGCATTGGGGGAATTGGCCATTAAATTGACCGGGACGTTTCCCAGGAGGCCGATGACAGTGAGGCCAAAAAACGTGCAGCGGGTGTAGCGCACTGACACCGCCCACATCATTTGGCCGGACACCTCATTACACATTATATATCTCAGCCGCTGCCTCAGTAGTAGGTGCCAGCCCATGTCCACGACCGCTTCCTCCAACTGCATAGTGGGGGGCCACTGATATAGATGAATTGGATAGAACAGTGGCTTTCAAACACGGTCCAATGGACCCCACACAGTTCACGTTTTACAGGTCACCCGGCAGGTGCGCAGTTGCACTCATTATTCACTGAAGCATTTTAAAAGAGCCACATGATTCTAAGAGGAGAGCTGTAAAAAATACACTGTGTGGGGTCCTGAGGACCGAGTTTGAGGACCTGTGCTCTAGAACAGTGGTTCTCAAGTGAAATTATTAGCTCCACCTGTGATCTCTTAAGATGAGTAAGTAAATGATGAGTGCACCTGCCGGGTGATCTGTAAAACATGAACTGTTGGGGGTCCTTGAGGACCGAGTTTGAGAACCACTGCTATAGAAGACCATATCAAATGCTTTAACATACTGTAAGCTGTTATTCATGATTTACCATCTACAAGACTGACATCCATGGCTTGTATCCCAGGCAATTTCATCACATTGAAATGTTTGTTTGATAAAACAGAAGACACACGGGTTCTCCCCATAACTAGTTCTGCTGTAAAAATGATCAAAGCCAAATCGGCGCTTTCATAGAAAAAGAAATGCTACAATATATACAGTGTATACACCGAACGGAGAAAGGATTGTGCAGTAATCACAAATGAAACATTCTGAACAATCAATTTCTACTGTTATATAATTGTTGTCTCTATCTTTGCAATCAATGTGTCAGTAATCAGCCTCCTCTCAATACTTCTGTAACAACTGCTCTGTCAATACCTTGATTGAAATGTCTCACAGACTACAGAAACAAAACCGGGTTAAAAGTCCACCGTAAATGATGAGAAAAAGAAACCTCAAACAAGATCCTCTTCCCTTTTCAAGGAACCTTTTGCAAATGACTGTATCTGCCAGACTCCTTTTGTACAAAATAACACTCTGAAACAGCCCGATACGTAATTGGCAGTAGTAACTTCTACTGTAAACCTCTTAGATGGAAAATTGCTGTGGGCTGCACCTGAGGTAGATTGGACATAGGGTAAACAAGGAAAATTCCCAGTGGGCTGATGCTCCTCGGGGGCCTGTTTTGTATGCTGACATGTGGCCCCGCCCCCACAGACTAGAGATGTGCAGGCTCTGATTTACTCTGATTTACTCAAAGCAGGATCTTATTGGCTATCAACTGTCAACAACTGTCATGTGATTTGGGATAGCCAATAAGATCATGCTTTGAAATCAGAGTAAATCAGAACCTGCACATCTCTACCACAGACAGCCCATTCATTCTGATATTACATCTCTGCAGTACGGTAACTCTGGTCTGAGGTACTAAGAAGGTCAGGCGGCGGGGGGGGGGGGGGGGGGGGGTTAGGTTTAGGCAGTGGTGTTGCAGGGGTTAGGTTGAGACTGCGGGGAGGGTTAGGGTGAGACTGCGGGGAGGGTTAGGGTGAGACTGCGGGGAGGGTTAGGGTCAGACTGCGGGGAGGGTTAGGGTCAGACTGTGGGGAGGGTTAGACTGCGGGAGGGTTAGGGTCAGACTGCGGGGAGGGTTAGGGTCAGACTATGGGGAGGGTTAGGGTCAGACTGTGGGGAGGGTTAGGGTCAGACTGCGGGGAGGGTTATGGTCAGACAGACTGCAGGGAGGGTTAGGGTCAGACTGCGGGGAGGGTTAGGGTCAGACTGCGGAGAGGGTTAGGGTACGGTTGTTGCAAGGTAGAGTTAGGGGAGAGGACACTGATGGAGCACTTGTTGGGATTCTCTGTATCGGTATACTGGGCAGGGCCAGTGTGAGGCACCGCAGTTCCCCAGACAGGGGGAGATTAATGCACCTGCCGAGTCCGAGGGGGAGGGGTTGATGTCACCGCTGTTGAGTCAGACCTCACCTTGCTCCAGGGGGTAGGGAGGGGCTGCTCCCAAATTCTGGCCTCCAGTGGCCGGTGCCCCCAGGCAAATGCCTAAAGCTGCCTAGTGGTGGCGCCGGCCCTGATGCTGGGTTCGTATGTATCCCGTCCACAAAATGGCATTCAGTATCCTGTGACCCAAGGGCATAAAAGGTTGTAACTACAATAGGTGCAAGGGGTGCAGCTGCTATGGGGCCCAGAGCTGAAGGGGGCCCATCTTCACTGCTTAAGTAATATGTTTTACATGCATTTATCATCATCAGTTGCTAAATAGGGGGCCTGTACAAACTTTTGCTATGGGGCCTACGAATGTCTAGTTATGCCCCTGGGAGCAGCTGCTATGGGGCCCAGAGCTGAAGGGGGCCCATCTTTACTGTCTCATTAATATGTTTTACATACATTTTTCACCATATGTTGCTAAGTAGCCTATGAATGTCTAGTTATGCCCCTGGGAGCAGCTGCTATGGGGCCCAGAGCTGAAGGGGGCCCATCTTTACTGTCTCATTAATATGTTTTACATACATTTTTCACCATATGTTGCTAAGTAGCCTATGAATATCTAGTTATGCCCCTGCTGTAACCACCATGTTCTTTGAATTATATTACTGACATCCAATGACACCAGACGAGATCACATTCTGACAAGACTCCTGTATGTGTAACGGCACCATTCCATGTAATACATACAGTAGTAACATGCCAGCTCTTCGTAATGACTGGGTAGTAACAGAGTAGCTGTGCGCAGTACATCTGTCACATAAATAGCCGGATAAGATACCTTCTGCAATGAATGGAAGCTGCAGCTCGTTGAGAGTTCATGAAATCACATATTACTGCTGCAATATTAAACAAGTAAATAATTCATTAAGACAGTAACTTGCTTTCAAGGTTGCAGATTGGAAGAAGACACATTTCACTCTAGTGAGACCTGGGAATATTATAAAAATGAAATGTACAGTATACCAATATCAATGCTAGGGTGCAGGAAAACATTTCCTTTGCACAAAAAAAAGGGTCTCCGTTTTTAGTTTGAAATAATAATATTTATGGCGTGTTGAGAGCCGATTGGCTGCCCACTTTATCTCTCGCTAAAGTAAACAGAGACATACAGTACATTTGTCAGAAAATACTGCTAGCAATTTTTTTTTTATTAAATATATATATTAGTGGAAAGAATGATGCTGCCCCCATCAGGGTGGTACAGCCAAATAACCAGACAACAAAGGGAGCACACCCACAATTAAGTACAGTGCAACTGGGATCATTGTCTACTCGTTGATAACAGGGAGAAGTGTCACAGGCAAATTTCATTCAGAGAAAAGTATAGACAAAGAATTAGTAAGAACCAACATTAAACCTATTATTAGAAAATTCGTATAGGGTACTAGGTTGGCGGTGCTCCCAAAGAGAGTTCAGCGAAGTGACTGAATTAGGATAAGTGTCTAAAGAAAGACGCAGGGAGAACAAAACGGGTTTTTGGGGCACACTTTAAGTAATAAATAGGTGAAAGAAATGTGAGAAAATGGGTGAAGTAAAATCTAACCTTTATTTATTAATACTTAAAATACATACATGCACACGTCAATTTTAATACAAAAGACAAATTTATATGCAGAATTGCAAGCGAGATAACGTATCAAGTTTAAGGTGTAATAATTGATTATAATAAATACAGAACAATGGCCCTTATTATGATCGGTGCGGATATTCCCGCTTGCGTACGGCCCGCCGATGTTTATCGTCTGCGCATGTGCAGAGGTCACTCTGCGCATGTGCAGGCGATTTCGCCGCATGGATTCTTTATACGCCGCACAGGGGGCGTAGAGGGGCGTGAGGGGCTACTTATCCTCATTACCCTATGCATACGCCCCGCGTTTCATGGGCGTTCCCATGCAAACGCGGGGCGTATGCATGGTAATGAGGCCGTGACGCGTGGGTATGGGGCGGGCATCTGACATCGCCGGATGTCAGCTGCCCGCCCCCATACAAGATTTCACACGGACAAGTGTCCGTGTGGTCTTGTGTTGCGGGACCTGGTGGAGCGTGCGGCCCTGCATTCGATGTTCGGCGACCATCGAATGCAGGGGCTGCTCCCACCATGGAGGAGGCGTATCCCCGTCCACATTCATGCGGACCGCCACATATCCGCATACGGACGGAGGTGGCGATCCGTACGGAAGGCGGGGATTCGCCAAGACGGACATCACCGCATATTTCTGATCGGGCCGCACCGATCAGAATAAGGGCCAATGTTCTAAAGGGTTGTTACACAACGTCCGTCTGGTAGGCGAAAATGATTTGCAGGGAATTTACCAGCCACAGAACAATTTATAAGCAAGACAGAATAATAACATGCATAACCAATGTACCAATAAAGATTGATTATTTTGATTGAATCTTGCTACGGACCCTCAATTGATAACACACAATATATTATCCCATATATGATTGTATAGGTCACAGGTTAGGTTGTTTTAGTAAAGCAGAGTTTATAGATGAAAAAGGGGGAATGCTCTTCGTGTGCATTCTCTACTTCTGCTGTCTGGATGTTAATACTGCACTGGATATTCCCTGGTGGTCTCCCAAGAGGTACTGATCCAGCCAGTCACTGCTTAGCTGCTGAGTTCGGATGGGATCAGGCGGCACAGCGATGTATGGCAGTATATATCAACAGATGAGAGAGCCTCAAAATGTTACTAGGAGCAAGATGTCACTTCTGCTTTTCACCTGGTGTCACCCAGGTAAATGAGAGAGTGAGCGAGTCCAGGTGATAGATGGTGATCAGGGTGGAAATAGGCAGGAGAGGAAAGAATAATGCACAGATAAACTGAGTATATATATATATATATATATATATATATATATATATATATATATATGTGCCCACTGCTAGAATTTTCTGGTTTGTAGTTACTGTACCAGTAATGGAGAATACTGTGCACCGTACTACATGCAGGGGCGAGTAGGGTCTTTATGATCAGTGGATATGTGCGCAATGGTCACAAAATCATTAGCAGCACCATACACGATAAGGTATATCATGTGCTTTTATCGACAACAGATAGAGGAAAAGGTAGTCACCTCTAATAGTTAGAAAAATAGATGGTTGGCAACAGATGCAGAGGCAATTACAAATTTATGACGATCTTAAATCACAACATGGTTCTAAGACCCAGAGCAGGGAGGTAACCACTGTTATGTAACAGTTAAATGGGAATACTCTAAGCAGAGATGGTTATATTGAATTAGAGTAGGACCGGTTTGGATAATAGTAATGAATGGCAGCAGGAAAAGGCGCCTATAAATAAATAAATAGGAAACACTCTAGAAGTATGAGATTAGTGCCTGTATATTATGTGCAAAGCGCAGGACGATTGCTGCCAGTATACAGGGGGAAAGTTCCCTGTAAGTTCAAAATTCGTATGATGAACAATGTTAAACTAACCTGTGAGAGGGGTATATATGTAAGTGAATAGCGCTCAAACCCAGCGCCGGCATTAAGCGCTGCGGGCTGCTTGTTAGAGTCACCCTGCCAGGTGAAGTGCGAGCGTCCGGCTAAGTGTTTGTAGCGGTAGCAGCGGGGTCACGTAATACCACTTTCACATTGCAAAAACCTGCTTTCAACCCGTTTTTCTAATCGTGTCTTAAAACTGGTCAAAAGCCAGTTAAACCCCTTATTGCATGATGTAAAGGTATATTGCAGTTTAAATACCGTTTTGTACCTTTCAGATTCAACCCGTTTCACCCATAGAAAGCCATACAATGTAATTTTAATTTTTTTTTTCCTGCTTGTGGGCGGGGATCAAGTGTGGTTATCATTTGTAGCAAATACCGTTTCTGAGCTGTTCAGACTGCAGGGAAAACGGCTCAGAAACGTGTAGGATCCTGCTTTTAACACGTGTCAAAATACCGGTTTTCTGTAACCGGTAAATTGACAATGTAGCTTTCACATTGCAGCTGGAACCGTTTTAAAGCACTAAAAAAACGACAATATACCGTGTTACAGCTGCAATGTGAAAGGGGTATAACAGACACAGAGTCTGTCCGTGAAAAATGTGCAGTCATGAGGTTCAAATACCTGTAAATGTAACGGCGGGGAAATGAAATGGACTGATTATGACTGTTCTCAAAATCATTAAAATGAGGGCAATTTACTCTAAATATTTGCAATAACCATAATAAGCACAAGACAATACTCCCAAGCAGGATTTATTGTAAGATTTCACTTATTTGATACCCAGCTAAAGATATTGGGGGAAGTTTACCAAGATATGTATTCTACTTCACATGTTGTTGCTATGGACAACCAATCAGAATCTCAGGGCTGCCGACTTTTATATTCTCCTCTCCGGGAGAAGCCCGGAGAGGAGACTTTCAGCAGCCGTTCGGGGGCGGGGCTTAGATGTGACATCATTAAGGCCCACCCCCATGTCGCAAAATAGCCGAATTCATGGATCTCCGTGGAGGGGGCGGGGCTAAAATGATGCGATTGTGCTGTTTTAGCTCCGCCCCCTACTCTGAGACCCGCGGATTTCGGTATTTAAATGCCAAGGTAGGGATAAGATGGCCGCGATCGGGAGGCGCAGTGGGGGTCCCGCTGAATCCGGGAGGGTTGCCTACCTTTCCGGGGGGCCGGGAGGGGGACCCGATTTTCGGGAGACTCTCGGCCATTCCGAGAGGGTAGGCAACCCTGCAGAATTGACCTCTTATTTATTTAGTACCCTCTAGAACAGGGGTGGCCAAACCTGTCCTCAAGATCTACCAACAGTGCATGTTTTCCAGGCAGCCTGTGGATCTATAGTAGGAATGGCTGCAGCATGTTTTAAAATGTGACAGTTGGTAATGACTACAGCTGTGCACCAGCATTGAGTCTGGGAAATGTGACAGTTAGTAATGACTGCACTGTGCACCAGCTAGGGAGTCTGGGAAATGTGACAGTTAGTAATGACTACAGCTGTGCACCAGCTAGGTGATCTGGGGAATGTGACAGTTAGTAATGACTGCATCTGTGCACCAGCTAGGGAGTCTGGGAAATGTGACAGTTAGTAATGACTACAGCTGTGCACCAGCTAGGGCGTCTGGGACATGTGACAGTTAGTAATGACTACACCTGTGCACCAGCTAGGTGGTCTGGGACATGTGACAGTTGGTAATGACTACAGCTGTGCACCAGCTAGGGAGACTGGGAAATGTGACAGTTAGTAATGACTACAGCTGTGCACCAGCTAGGTGGTCTGGGACATGTGACAGTTAGTAATGACTACAGCTGTGCACCAGCTAGGTAACCCGGAAAACGTGGACCGCTGGTAGATCTCGAGGACCGGTTTGGCCACCCCTGTTCTAGAAGATAGTAGTCAGAATCTGATTGGTTGCCCA